>NC_083693.1:0-1221293 GCF_033118175.1 Dama dama
TTTCCACAAGCACCTCAAGAGGAGGCTTCTCTCAGCTACAGGTATGTGAGAGGGACCCTGAGTTTGTGGCCTCAAGTGGAATGGACACCGAGATGCTCTGACTCGAAGTAAGGCCGGATATCCCTGCAGTGAATTGAATGCAGGCTCCTCTTCCATCTCCCAAGATGAAGGGAAGTCTGAATCCCCTGTGGAGAACACAGAGAAAGACCTAGTTCTCCGCCTCATCGCGATCGGAGGCTTCACATCCTTTGTAAACTCGAGAGGTCTGCAGAGATCAATGCTTCCAAAATAGACGATGCCTGACTCCTCTTGAAAATGGATAGGAGTCCCAGGATCCCTGTGGCACGTGGAAAGGGACCCTGGGTCTCCCAATTCACGTGGAGACGCGTCCCAATTGCCATGCCAAGACTCGAGGAGAATCCCGAGGTGTCCCTCGCACCTAGGCAGGAGTCCTGCCGTCGCTGAACAAACACGTGTCTGGAAGGGCCCTCCTTGTCGAAACTCGAGTATACACACCAGGTATCGGCCGCAACTCGAGAAAAACAATGAGACTTCCCCCTCACCGCGAGATGAGGCCCGATTCCCCTGCACTGCGTGCAGAGCAATTCTGTGTTCCACATCAAACGTGAAAGGAGCCTTGATTTCCTTGATGGCACTCCAGAGAAAACCGAAGATCACTGTCTCAAGTCTAGAGGGATCCTGAGGTCACTGTAGCAGCATGAAAGGGCTCCGTGGGCCCCAAATCAACTCGAGATGCGAGCTTAGTCCCTGGCTTCGACTCAAGAGGAATACCAACTTTCCACAAGCACCTCAAGAGGAGGCTTCTCTCAGCTACAGGTATGTGAGAGGGACCCTGAGATTGTGGCCTCAAGTGGAATGGACACCGAGATGCTCTGACTCGAAGTAAGGCCGGATATCCCTGCAGTGAATTGAATGCAGGCTCTTCTTGCATCTCCCAAGGCGAAGGGATGTCAGAATCCCCTGTTGAGACCACAGAGAAAGACCTAGTTCTCCACCTCATTGAGACCGGAGGCCTCACATCCTTTGAAAAGTCGAGAGGTCCGCGGAGATCAATGCTTCCAAAGGAGACGATGCCTGACTCCTCTTGAAAATTGATAGGAGTCCCAGGATCACTGAGGCACGTGGAAAGGGACACTGGGTCACCCGCCTCACGTGGAGACGCGTCCCAATTGCCATGCCATGACTCGAGGAGAATCCCGAGGTGTCCCTGGCACCTAGGCAGGAGTCCTGACGTCGCTGAACAAACACGTGCCTGGAAGGGCCCTGCCCGTCGTAACTCGAGAATATACTCCAGGTTCCGGCCGCAACTCGAGAAAAACCATGAGACTTCCCCCTCGCCGCGAGATGAGGCCCGATTCCCCTGCACTGCGTGCAGAGCAATTCCGTGTTCTACATCAAACGTGAAAGGAGCCTTGATTTCCTTGATGGCACTCCAGAGAAAAGCCAATATCACTGTCTCAAGTCTAGAGGGATCCTGAGGTCACTGGAGCAACAAGAAAGGGCTCCGTGGACCCCAAATCAACACGAGATGAGAGCTTAGTCCCTGGCTTCGACTCAAGAGGAATACCAACTTTCCACAAGCACCTCAAGAGGAGGCTTCTCTCAGCTACAGGTATGCGAGAGGGACCCTGAGTTTGTGACCTCAAGTGGAATAGATACCGAGATGCTCTGACTCGAAGTAAGGCTGGATATCCCTGCAGTGAATTGAATGCAGGCTCGTCTTTCATGTCCCAAGACGAAGGGATGTCTGAATCCCCGGTGGAGACCACAGAGAAAGAGCTAGTTCTCCGCCTCATCGCGACCGGAGGCCTCACATCCTTTGAAAACTCGAGAGGTCCGCGGAGATCAGTGCTTCCAAAGGAGACGATGCCTGACTCCTCTTGAAAATGGATAGGAGTCCCAGGATCACTGTGTCACATGGAAAGGCACCCTGGGTCTCCCGCCTCACATGGAGACGCGTCTCAATTGCCATGCCAAGACTCGAGGAGAATCCCGAAGTGTCCCTCACACCTAGGCAGGAGTCCTGACGTCTCTGAACAAACACGTGCCTGGAAAGGCCCTCCCCGTCGTAACTCGAGAATATACCCCAGGTTCCGGCCGCAACTCGAGAAAAACCATGATACTTCCCCCTAGCCGCGAGATGAGGCCCGATTTCCCTGCACTGCGTGCAGAGCAATTCCGTGTTCCACATCAAACGTGAAAGGAGCCTTGATTTCCTTGACGGCACTCCAGAGAAAACCAAAGATCACTGTCTCAAGTCTAGAGGGATCCTGAGGTCAGTGTAGCACTCGAAAGGGCTCTGTGGACACCAAATCAACTCGAGATGAGAGCTTAGTCCCTGGCTTCGACTAAAGAGAAATACCAACTTTCCACAAGCACCTCAAGAGGAAGCTTCTCTCAGCCACAGGTATGTGAGAGGGACCCTGAGTTTGTGGCCTCAAGTGGAATGGACACCGAGATGCTCTGACTCGAAGTAAGGCCGGATATCCCTGCAGTGAATTGAATGCAGGCAAGTCTTGCATCTCCCAAGACAAAGGGATGTCTGAATCCCCGTTGGAGCCCACAGAGATAGACCTAGTTCTCCGCCTCAACGCGACCGGAGGCCTCACATCCTTTGAAAACTCGAGAGGTCCGCGGAGATCAATGCTTCCAAAGGAGACGATGCCTGACTCCTCTTGAAAATGGATAGGAGTCCCAGGATCCCTGTGGCAGGTGGAAAGGGACCCTGGGTCTCCCGCCTCACGTGGAGATGCGTCCCAATTGCCATGTCAAGACTCGAGGAAAATCCTGAGGTGTCCCTCGCACCTAGGCAGGAGTCCTGACATTGCTGAACAAACACGTGTCTGGAAGGGCCCTCCCCGTCGTAACTCGAGAATATACCCTAGGTTCCGGCCGCAACTCGAGAAAAACCATTAAAGTTCCCCCTCGGCGTGAGATGAGGCCCGATTCCCCTGCACTGCGTGCAGAGCAATTCCGTGTTCCACATCAAACTTGAAAGGAGCCTTGATTTCCTTGATGGCACTCCAGAGAAAACCCAAGATCACTGTCTCAAGTCTAGAGGGATCCTGAGGTCACTGGAGCAACATGAAAGGGCTCCGTGGACCCCAAATCAACTCGAGATGAGAGCTTAGTCCCTGGCTTCGACTCAAGAGGAATACCAACTTTCCACAAGCACCTCAAGAGGAGGCTTCTCTCAGCTACAGGTATGTGAGAGGGACCCTGAGTTTGTGGCCTCAAGTGGAATGGACACCGAGATGCTCTGACTCGAAGTAAGGCCGGATATCCCTGCAGTGAATTGAATGCAGGCTCGTCTTGCATCTCCCAAGACGAAGGGATGTCTGAATCCCCGGTTGAGATCACAGAGAAAGACCTAGTTCTCCGCCTCATCGTGACCGGAGGCCTCACATCCTTTGAAAACTCGAAAGGTTCGCGGAGATGAATGCTTCCAAAGGAGACGATGCCTGACTCGTCTTGAAATGGATAGGAGTCCCCGGATCTCTGTGGCACGTGGAAAGGGACCCTGGGTCTCCCGCCTCACGTGGAGACGCGTCCCAATTGCCATGCCAAGACTCGTTGAGAATCCCGAGGTGTTCCTGGAACCTAGGCAGGAGTCCTGACGTCGCTTAACAAACACGTGTCTGGAAGGTCCCTCCCCATCGTAACTCGAGAATATACCCAAGGTTGGGGCCGCAACTCGAGAAAAACAATGAGACTTCCCCCTCGCCGTGAGATTAGGCCTGATTCCCCTGCACTGCGTGCAGAGCAATTCCGTGTTCCACATCAAACGTGAAAGGAGCCTTGATTTCTTTGATGGCACTCCAGAGAATAGACAACATCACTGTCTCAAGTCTAGAGGGATCCTGAGGTCACTGGAGCAACACGAAAGGTCTCCATGGACCCTAATTCAACTCGAGATGAGAGCTTAGTCCCTGGCTTCGACTCAAGAGGAATACCAAGTTTCCACAAGCACCTCAAGAGGAGGCTTCTCTCAGCTACAGGTATGTGAGAGGGACCCTGAGTTTGTGGCCTCAAGTGGAATGGACACCGAGATGCTCTGACTCGAAGTAAGGCCGGATATCCCTGCAGTGAATTGAATGCAGGCTCGTCTTGCTTCTCCCAAGACGAAGGGATGTCTGAATCCCCGGTGGAGACCACAGAGAAAGACCTAGTTCTCCGCCTCATCTCGACCGGAGGCCTCACATCCTTTGAAAACTCGAGAGGTCCTCGGAGATCAATGCTTCCAAAGTAGACGATGCCTGACTCCTCTTGAAAATGGATAGGAGTCCCAGGATCCCTGTGGCACGTGGAAAGGGACCCTGGGTCTCCCGCCTCACGTGGAGACGCGTTCCAATTGATATGCCAAGACTCGAGGAGAATCCCGAGGTGTCCCTCGCACCTAGGAAGGAGTCCTGACGTCGCTGAACAAACACGTGTCTGGAAGGGCTCTCCCCCTCGAAACTCGAGAATATACCCCAGGTTCCGGCCGCAACTCGAGAAAAACCATGAGACTTCCCCCTCGCCGCGAAATGAGGCCCGATTTCCGTGCACTGCGTGCAGAGCAATTCCGTGTTCCACATCAAACGTGAAAGGAGCCTTGATTTCCTTGATGACACTCCAGAGAAAACCCAAGATCACTGTCTCAAGTCTAGAGGGATCCTGAGGTCACTGGAGCAACACCAAAGGGCTCCGTGGACCCCAAATCAACTCGAGATGAGAGCTTAGTCCCTGGCTTCGACTCATGAGGAATACCAACTTTCCACAAGCACCTCAAGAGGAGGCTTCTCTCAGCTACAGGTATGTGAGAGGGACCCTGAGTTTGTGGCCTCAAGTGGAATGGACACCGAGATGCTCTGACTCGATGTAAGGCCGGATATCCCTGCAGTGAATTGAATGCAGGCTCGTCTTGCATCTCCCAACACAAAGGGATGTCTGAATCCCCGGTGGAGACCACAGAGAAAGACCTAGTTCTCCGCCTCATCTCGACCGGAGGCCTCACATCCTTTGAAAACTCGAAAGGTCCGCGGAGATGAATGCTTCCAAAAAAGACGATGCCTGACTCGTCTTGAAATGGATAGGAGTCCCAGGATCCCTGTGGCACGTGGAAAGGGACGCTGGGTCTCCCGCCTCACGTGGAGACGCGTCCCAATTGCCATGCCAAGACTCGAGGAGAATCCCGAGGTGTCCCTCGCACCTAGGAAGGAGTCCTGACGTCGCTGTACAAACACGTGCCTGGAAGGGCCCTCCCCGTCGTAACTCGAGAATATACCCCAGGTTCAGGCCGCAGCTCGAGAAAAACCATGAGACTTCCCCTTCGCCACGAAATGAGGCCCGATTTCCCTGCACTGCGTGCAGAGCAATTCCGTATTCCACATCAAACGTGAAAGGAGCCTTGATTTTCTTGATGGCACTCCAGAGAAAACCCAAGATCACTGTCTGAAGTCTAGAGGGATCCTGAGGTCACTGGAGCAACAGGAAAGGGCTCCTTGGACCCCAAATCAACTCGAGATGAGAGCTTAGTCCCTGGCTTCGACTCAAGAGGAATACCAACTTTCCACAAGCACCTCAAGAGGAGGCTTGTCTCAGCTACAGGTATGTGAGAGGGACCCTGAGTTTGTGGCCTCAAGTGGAATGGACACCGAGATGCTCTGACTCGAAGTAAGGCCGGATATCCCTGCAGTGAATTGAATGCAGGCTCGTCTTGCATCTCCCAAGACGAAGGGATATCTGAATCGCCTTCGGAGACCACAGAGAAAGACCTAGTTCTCCGCCTCATCGCGACCGGAGGCCTCACAACCTTTGAAAACTCGAGAGGTCCGCGGAGATCAATCCTTCCAAAGGAGACGATGTCTGACTCCTCTTGAAAATGGATAGGAGTCCCAGGATTCCTGTGGCACGGGGAAAGGGACCCTGGGTCTCCCGCCTCACGTGGAGACGCGTCCCAATTGCCATGTCAAGACTCGAGGAAAATCCTGAGGTGTCCCTCGCACCTAGGCAGGAGTCCTGACATCGCTGAACAAACACGAGCCTGGAAGGGCCCTCCCCGTCGTAATTCGAGAATATACCCTAGGTTACGGCCGCAACTCGAGAAAAACCATTAAAGTTCCCCCTCGGCGAGAGATGAGGCCCGATTCCCCTGCACTGCGTGCAAAGCAATTCCGTGTTCCACAGCAAACGTGAAAGGAGCCTTGATTTCCTGATGGCACTCCAGAGAAAACCCAAGATCACTGTCTCAAGTGTAGAGGGATCCTGAGGTCATTGGAGCAACACGAAAGGTCTCGGGGGACCCCAAATCAACTCGAGATGAGAGCTTAGTCCCTGGCTTCGACTCAAGAGGAATACCAACTTTCCACAAGCACCTCAAGAGGAGGCTTCTCTCAGCTACAGGTATGTGAGAGGGACCCTGAGTTTGTGGCCTCAAGTGGAATGGACACCGTGATGCTCTGACTGGAAGTAAGGCCGGATATCCCTGCAGTGAATTGAATGCAGGCTCGTCTTGCATCTCCCAAGACGAAGGGATGTCTGAATCCCCGGTGGAGACCACAGAGAAAGACCTAGTTCTCCGCCTCATCGCGACCGGAGGCCTCACATCCTTTGAAAACTCGAGAGGTCCGCGGAGATCAATGCTTCCAAAGGAGACGATGCCTGACTCGTCTTGAAATGGATAGGAGTCCCCGGATCTCTGTGGCACGTGGAAAGGGACCCTGGGTCTCCCGCCTCACGTGGAGACGCGTCCCAATTGCCATGCCAAGACTCGTTGAGAACCCGAGGTGTTCCTCGAACCTAGGCAGGAGTCCTCACGTCGCTGAACAAACACGTGTCTGGAAAGGCCCTCCCCATCGTAAGTCGAGAATATACCCCAGGTTCCGGCCGCAACTCGAGAAAAACCATGAGACTTCCCCCTCGCCGTGAGATGAGGCCCGATTCCCCTGCACTGCGTGCAGAGCAATTCCGTGTTCCACATCAAACGTGAAAGGAGCGTTGATTTCCTTGATGGCACTCCAGAGAAAAGACAACATCACTGTCTCAAGGCTAGAGGGATCCTGAGGTCACTGGAACAACACGAAAGGGCTCCGTGGACCCCAAATCAACTCGAGATGAGAGCTTAGTCCCTGGCTTCGACTCAAGGGGAATACCAACTTTCCACAAGCACCTCAAGAGGAGGCTTCTCTCAGCTACAGGTATGCGAGAGGGACCCTGAGTTTGTGAGCTCAAGTGGAATGGACACCGAGATGCTCTGACTCGAAGTAAGGCTGGATATCCCTGCAGTGAATTGAATGCAGGCTCGTCTTGCATCTCCCAAGACGAATGGATGTCTGAATCCCCTTCGGAGACCACAGAGAAAGACCTAGTTCTCCGCCTCATCGCGACCTGAGGCCTCACATCCTTTGAAAACTCGAGAGGTCGCAGAGATCAATGCTGCCAAAGGAGACGATGCCTGACTCCTCTTAAAAATCGATAGGAGTCCCAGGATCCCTGTGGCACGTGGAAAGGGACCCTGGGTCTCCCGCCTCACGTGGAGACGCGTCCCAAATGCCATGTCAAGACTCGAGGAGAATCCCGAGGTGTCCCTCGCACCTAGGCAGGAGTCCTGACGTTGCTGAACAAACACGTGCCTGGAAAGGGCCTCCCCGTCGTAACTCGAGAATATACCCCAGTTCCGCCCGTAACTCGAGAAAAACCATGAGACTTCCCCCGCGCCACGAGATGAGGCCCGATTCCCCTGCACTGCGTGCAGAGCAATTCCGTGTTCCACATCAAAAGTGAAACGAGCCTTGATTTCCTTGATGGCACTCCAGAGAAAACCCAAGATCACTGTCTCAAGTCTAGAGGGATCCTGAGGTCATTGGAGCGACACGAAAGGGCTCCTTGGACCCCAAATCAACTCGAGATGAGAGCGTAGTCCCTGGGTTTTACTCAAGAGGAATACCAACTTTCCACAAGCACGTCAATAGGAGGCTTCTCTCAGCTACAGGTATGTGAGAGGGACCCTGAGTTTGTGGCCTCAAGTGGAATCGACACCGAGATGCTCTGACTCGAAGTAAGGCCGGATATCCCTGCAGTGAATTGAATGCAGGCTCCTCTTGCATCTCCCAAGACGAAGGGATGTCTGAATCCCCTGTGGTGACCTCAGAGAAAGACCTACTTCTCCGCCTCATCGCGACCGGAGGCCTCACATCCTTTGAAAACTCGAGAGGTCCGCAGAGATCAATGCTTCCAAAGGAGACGATGCCTGACTCCTCTTGAAAATGGATAGGAGGCCCAGGATCCCTGTGGCACGTGGAAAGGGACACTGGGTTTCCCGCCTCACGTGGAGACGGGTCCCAATTGCCATGCCAAGACTCGAGGAGAATCCCGAGGTGTCCCTCGCACCTAGGCAGGAGTCCTGACGTCGCTGAACAAACACGTGTCTGGAAGGGCCTTCCCCTCGGAACTCGAGAATATACCCCAGGTTCTGGCCGCAATTCGAGAAAAAACATGAGACTTCCCCCTCGCCGCGAGATGAGGCCCGATTCCCCTGCACTGCGTGCAGAGCAATTACGTGTTGCACATCAAACGTGAAAGGAGCCTTGATTTCCTTGATGGCACTCCAGAGAAAACCCAAGATCACTGTCTCAAGTCTAGAGGGATCCTGAGGTCACTGGAGCAACACGAAAGGGCTCCGTGGACCCCAAATCAACTCGAGATGAGAGCTTAGTCCCGGACTTCGACTCAAGAGGAATACCAACTTTCCACAAGCACCTGAAGAGACGGCTTCTCTCAGCTACAGGTATGTGAGAGGGACCTTGAGTTTGTGGCCTCAAGTGGAATAGATACCGAGATGCTCTGACTCGAAGTAAGGCTGGATATCCCTGCAGTGAATTGAATGCAGGCTCGTCTTTCATGTCCCAAGACGAAGGGATGTCTGAATCCCCGGTGGAGACCACAGAGAAAGAGCTAGTTCTCCACCTCATCGCGACCGGAGGCCTCACATCCTTTGAAAACTCGAGAGGTCCGCAGAGATCAATGCTTCCAAAGGAGACGATGCCTGACTCCTCTTGAAAATGGATAGGAGTCCCAGGATCACTGTGTCACGTGGAAAGGGACCCTGGGTCTCCCGCCTCACATGGAGACGCGTCTCAATTGCCATGCCAAGACTCGAGGAGAATCCCGAAGTGTCCCTCACACCTAGGCAGGAGTCCTGACGTCTCTGAACAAACACGTGCCTGGAAAGGCCCTCCCCATCGTAACTCGAGAATATACCCCAGGTTCCGGCCGCAACTCGAGAAAAACCATGATACTTGCCCCTAGCCGGGAGATGAGGCCCGATTCCCCTGCACTGCGTGCAGAGCAATTCCGTGTTCCACATCAAACGTGAAAGGAGCCTTGATTTCCTTGACGGCACTCCAGAGAAAACCAAAGATCACTGTCTCAAGTCTAGAGGGATCCTGAGGTCAGTGTACCAACTCGAAAGGGCTCTGTGGACACGAAATCAACTCGAGATGAGAGCTTAGTCCCTGGCTTCGACTAAAGAGAAATACCAACTTTCCACAAGCACCTCAAGAGGAAGCTTCTCTCAGCCACAGGTATGTGAGAGGGACCCTGAGTTTGTGGCCTCAAGTGGAATGGACACCGAGATGCTCTGACTCGAAGTAAGGCCGGATATCCCGGCAGTGAATTGAATGCAGGCAAGTCTTGCATCTCCCAAGACAAAGGGATGTCTGAATCCCCGTTGGAGCCCACAGAGTAGAACTAGTTCTCCGCCTCAACGCGACCGGAGGCCTCACATCCTTTGAAAACTCGAGAGGTCCGCGGAGATCAATGCTTCCAAAGGAGACGATGCCTGACTCCTCTTGAAAATGGATAGGAGTCCCAGGATCCCTGTGGCAGGTGGAAAGGGACCCTGGGTCTCCCGCCTCACGTGGAGATGCGTCCCAATTGCCATGTCAAGACTCGAGGAAAATCCTGAGGTGTCCCTCGCACCTAGGCAGGAGTCCTGACATTGCTGAACAAACACGTGTCTGGAAGGGCCCTCCCCGTCGTAACTCGAGAATATACCCTAGGTTCCGGCCGCAACTCGAGAAAAACCATTAAAGTTCCCCCTCGGCGAGAGATGAGGCCCGATTCCCCTGCACTGCGTGCAGAGCAATTCCGTGTTCCACATCAAACTTGAAAGGAGCCTTGATTTCCTTGATGGCACTCCAGAGAAAACCCAAGATCACTGTCTCAAGTCTAGAGGGATCCTGAGGTCACTGGAGCAACAGGAAAGGGCTCCGTGGACCCCAAATCAACTCGAGATGAGAGCTTAGTCCCTGGCTTCGACTCATGAGGAATACCAACTTTCCACAAGCACCTCAAGAGGAGGCTTGTCTCAGCTACAGGTATGTGAGAGGGACCCTGAGTTTGTGGCCTCAAGTGGAATGGACACCGAGATGCTCTGACTCGAAGTAAGGCCGGATATCCCTGCAGTGAATTGAATGCAGGCTCGTCTTGCATCTCCCAAGACGAAGGGATGTCTGAATCCCCGGGGGAGATCACAGAGAAAGACCTAGTTCTCCGCCTCATCGTGACCGGAGGCCTCACATCCTTTGAAAACTCGAAAGGTCCGCGGAGATGAATGCTTCCAAAGGAGACGATGCCTGACTCGTCTTGAAATGGATAGGAGTCCCCGGATCTCTGTGGCACGTGGAAAGGGACCCTGGGTCTCCCGCCTCACGTGGAGACGCGTCCCAATTGCCATGCCAAGATTCGTTGAGAATCCCGAGGTGTTCCTGGAACCTAGGCAGGAGTCCTGACGTCGCTGAACAAACACGTGTCTGGAAGGTCCCTCCCCATCGTAACTCGAGAATATACCCCAGGTTGGGGCCGCAACTCGAGAAAAACAATGAGACTTCCCCCTCGCCGTGAGATTAGGCCTGATTCCCCTGCACTGCGTGCAGAGCAATTCCGTGTTCCACATCAAACGTGAAAGGAGCCTTGATTTCTTTGATGGCACTCCAGAGAATAGACAACATCACTGTCTCAAGTCTAGAGGGATCTTGAGGTCACTGGAGCAACACGAAAGGTCTCCATGGACCCCAATTCAACTCGAGATGAGAGCTTAGTCCCTGACTTCGACTCAAGAGGAATACCAACTTTCCACAAGCACCTCAAGAGGAGGCTTCTCTCAGCTACAGGTATGTGAGAGGGACCCTGAGTTTGTGGCCTCAAGTGGAATGGACACCGAGATGCTCTGACTCGAAGTAAGGCCGTATATCCCTGCAGTGAATTGAATGCAGGCTCGTCTTGCTTCTCCCAAGACGAAGGGATGTCTGAATCCCCGGTGGAGACCACAGAGAAATACCTAGTTCTCCGCCTCATCTCGACCGGAGGCCTCACATCCTTTGAAAACTCGAGAGGTCCTCGGAGATCAATGCTTCCAAAGTAGACGATGCCTGACTCCTCTTGAAAATGGATAGGAGTCCCAGGATCCCTGTGGCACGTGGAAAGGGACCCTGGGTCTCCCGCCTCACGTGGAGACGCGTCCCAATTGCCATGCCAAGACTCGAGGAGAATCCCGAGGTGTCCCTCGCACCTAGGAAGGAGTCCTGACGTCGCTGAACAAACACGTGTCTGGAAGGGCCCTCCCCCTCGAAACTCGAGAATATACCCCAGGTTCCGGCCGCAACTCGAGAAAAACCATGAGACTTCGCCCTCGCCGCGAAATGAGGCCCGATTCCCCTGCACTGTGTGCAGAGCAATTCCGTGTTCCACATCAAACGTGAAAGGAGCCTTGATTTCCTTGATGACACTCCAGAGAAAACCCAAGATCACTGTCTCAAGTCTAGAGGGATCCTGAGGTCACTGGAGCAACACGAAAGGGCTCCGTGGACCCCAAATCAACTCGAGATGAGAGCTTAGTCCCTGGCTTCGACTGAAGAGGAATACCAACTTTCCACAAGCACCTCAAGAGGAGGCTTCTCTCAGCTACAGGTATGTGAGAGGGACCCTCAGTTTGTGGCCTCAAGTGGAATGGACACCGAGATGCTCTGACTCGATGTAAGGCCGGATATCCCTGCAGTGAATTGAATGCAGGCTCGTCTTGCATCTCCCAACACAAAGGGATGTCTGAATCCCCGGTGGAACCCTCAGAGAAAGACGTATTTCACCGCCTCAACGCGACCGGAGGCCTCACATCCTTTGAAAACTCGAGAGGTCCGCGGAGATGAATGCTTCCAAAGGAGACGATGCCTGACTCCTCTTGAAAATGGATAGGAGTCCCAGGATCCCTGTGGCACGTGGAAAGGGACCCTGTGTCTCCCGCCTCACGTGGAGACGCGTCCCAATTGCCATGCCAAGACTCGAGGAGAATCCCGAGGTGTCCCTCGCACCTAGGCAGGAGTCCTGACGGGTCTGAACAAACACGTGCCTTGAAGGGCCCTCCCCATCGTAACTCGAGAATATACCCCAGGTTCCGGCCGCAACTCGAGAAAAACCATGAGACTTCCCCCTCGCCGCGAGATGAGGCCCGATTCCCCTGCACTGCGTGCAGAGCAATTCCGTGTTCCACATCAAACGTGAAAGGAGACTTGATTTCCTTGATGGCACTCCAGAGAAAACCCAAGATCACTGTCTCAAGTCTAGAGGGATCCTGAGGTCACTGGAGCAAGAGGAAAGGGCTCCGTGGACCCCAAATCAACTCGAGATGAGAGCTTAGTCCCTGGCTTCGACTCAAGAGGAATACCAACTTTCCACAAGCACCTCAAGAGGAGGTTTCTTTCAGCTACAGGTATGTGAGAGGGACCCTGAGTTTGTGGCCTCAAGTGGAATGGACACCGAGATGCTCTGACTCGAAGTAAGGCCGGATATCCCTGCAGTGAATTGAATGCAGGCTCATCTTGCATCTCCCAAGACGAAGGGATGTCTGAATCCCCGGTGGAGATCACAGAGAAAGACCTAGTTCTCCGCCTCATCTCGACCGGAGGCCTCACATCCTTTGAAAACTCGAAAGGTCCGCGGAGATGAATGCTTCCAAAAAAGACGATGCCTGACTGGTCTTGAAATGGATAGGAGTCCCAGGAACCCTGTGGCACGTGGAAAGGGACGCTGGGTCTCCCGCCTCACGTGGAGACGCGTCCCAATTGCCATGCCAAGACTCGAGGAGAATCCCGAGGTGTCCCTCCCACCTAGGCAGAAGACCTGACGTCACTGAACAAACTCGGGTCTGGAAGGACCTCCCCGTCGTAACACGCCCATATACCCCAGGTTCCGGCCGCAACTCGAGAAAAACCATTAAAGTTCCCCCTCGGCGAGAGATGAGGCCCGATTCCCCTGCACTGCGTGCAAAGCAATTCCGTGTTCCACATCAAACGTGAAAGGAGCCTTGATTTCCTGATGGCACTCCAGAGAAAACCCAAGATCACTGTCTCAAGTCTAGAGGGATCCTGAGGTCATTGGAGCAACACGAAAGGGCTCCGGGGACCCCAAGTCAACTCGAGATGAGAGCTTAGTCCCTGGCTTCGACTCAAGAGGAATACCAACTTTCCACAAGCACCTCAAGAGGAGGCTTCTCTCAGCTACAGGTATGTGAGAGGGACCCTGAGTTTGTGGCCTCAAGTGGAATGGACACCGTGATGCTCTGACTGGAAGTAAGGCTGGATATCCCTGCAGTGAATTGAATGCAGGCTCGTCTTGCATCTCCCAAGACGAAGGGATGTCTGAATCCCCGGTGGAGACCACAGAGAAAGACCTAGTTCTCCACCTCATCGCGACCGGAGGCCTCACATCCTTTGAAAACTCGAGAGGTCCGCGGAGATCAATGCTTCCAAAGGAGACGATGCCTGACTCCTCTTGAAATGGATAGGAGTCCCAGGATCCCTGTGGCAGGTGGAAAGGGACCCTGGGTCTCCCGCCTCACGTGGAGACGCGTCCCAATTGCCATGCCAAGACTCGTCGAGAATCCCGAGGTGTTCCTCGAACCTAGGCAGGAGTCCTCACGTCGCTGAACAAACACGTGTCTGGAAAGGCCCTCCGCATCGTAACTCGAGAATATACCCCAGGTTCCGGCCGCAACTCGAGAAAAACCATGAGACTTCCCCCTCGCCGTGAGATGAGGCCCGATTCCCCTGCACTGCGTGCAGAGCAATTCCGTGTTCCACATCAAACGTGAAAGGAGCGTTGATTTCCTTGATGGCACTCCAGAGAAAAGACAAGATCACTGTCTCAAGGCTAGAGGGATCCTGAGGTCACTGGAGCAACACGAAAGGGCTCCATGGACCCCAAATCAACTCGAGATGAGAGCTTAGTCCCTGGCTTCGACTCAAGAGGAATACCAAATTTCCACAAGCACCTCAAGAGGAGGATTCTCTCAGCTACAGGTATGTGAGAGGGACCCTGATTTTGTGGCCTCAAGTGGAATGGACACCGAGATGCTCTGACTCGAAGTAAGGCTGGATATCCCTGCAGTGAATTGAATGCAGGCTCGTCTTGCATCTCCCAAGACGAAGGGATGTCTGAATCACTTTCGGAGACCACAAAGAAAGACCTAGTTCTCCGCCTCATCGCGACCAGAGGCCTCACATCCTTTGAAAACTCGAGAGGTCCGCGGAGATCAATGCTTCCAAAGGAGACGATGCCTGACTCCTCTGGAAAATCATAGGAGTCCCAGGATCCTTGTGGCACGTGGAAAGGAACCCTGGGTCTCCCGCCTCACGTGGAGACGCGTCCCAATTGCCGTGCCAAGACTCGAGGAGAATCCTGAGGTGTCCCTCGCACCTAGGCTGGAGTTCTGACGGCGCTGAACAAACACGTGTCTGGAAGGGCCCTCCCCGTCGTAACTCGAGAATATACCCCAGGTTCTGGCCGCAACTCGAGAAAAACCATGAGACTTCCCCCTCGCCGCGAGATGAGGCCCGATTCCCCTGCACTGCGTTCAGAGCAATTCCGTGTTCCACATCAAACGTGAAAGGAGCCTTGATTTCCTTGATGGCACTCCAGAGAAAACCCAAGATCACTGTCTCAAGTCTAGAGGGATCCTGAGTTCAATGGAGCAACACGAAACGTCCTCCGTGGACCCCAACTCAACTCGAGATGAGAGCTTAGTCCCTGGCTTCGACTCAAGAGGAATACCAACTTTCCACAAGCACCTCAAGAGGAGGCTTCTCTCAGCTACAGGTATGTGAGAGGGACCGTGAGTTTGTGGCCTCAAGTGGAATGGACACCGAAATGCTCTGACTCGAAGTAAGCCGGATATCCCTGCAGTGAATTGAATGCAGGCTCGTCTTGCATCTCCCAAGACGAAGGGATGTGTGAATCCCCTGTGTAGACCACAGCGAAAGACCTACTTCTCTGTCTCATCGCGACCGTAGGCCTCACATCCTTTGAAAACTCAAGAGGTCCGCGGAGATCAATGTTTCCAAAGGAGACGATGCCTGACTCCTCTTGCAAATGGATAGGAGTCCCAGGATCCCTGTGGCACGTGGAAAGGGACCCTGGGTCTCCCGCCTCACGTGGAGAGCGTCCCAATTTCCATGGCAAGACTCGAGGAGAATCCCGAGGTGTCCCTCGCACCTAGGCAGGAGTCCTGACGGCGCTGAACAAACATGTGTCTGGAAGGGCCCTACCTTTCGTAACTCGGGATTATACCCCAGGTTCCGGCCGCAACACGAGAAAAACGATAAGACTTCCCCCTCGCCGTGAGATGAGGCCCGATTCCCCGGCACTGCGTGCAGAGCAATTCCGTGTTCCACATCAAACGTGAAAGGAGCCTTGATTTCCTTGATGGCACTCCAGAGAACACCCAAGATCACTGTCTCAAGTCTAGAGGGATCCTGAGGTCACTGGAGCAACAAGAAAGGGCTCCGTGGACCCCAAATCAACTCGAGATGAGAGCTTAGTCCCTGGTTTCGACTCAAGAGGAATACCAACTTTCCACAAGCACCTCAAGAGGAGGCTTCTCTCAGCTACAGGTATGTGAGAGGGACCCTGAGTTTGTGGCCTCAAGTGGAATGGACACCGAGATGCTCTGACTCGAAGTAAGGCCGGATATCCCTGTAGTGAATTGAATGCAGGCTCGTCTTGCATCTCCAAAGAAGAAGGGATGTCTGAATCCCCTGAGGAGACCACAGAGAAAGACCTAGTTCTCCGCCTCATCGCGACCGGAGGCCTCACATCCTTTGAAAACTCAAGAGGTCCACGGAGATCAATGCTTCCAAATGAGACGATGCCTGACTCCTCTTGAAAATGGATAGGAGTCCCAGGATCCCTGTGGCACGTGGAAAGGGACCCTGGGTCTCCCGCCTCACGTGGAGAGCGTCCCAATTTCCACGGCAAGACTCGAGGAGAATCCCGAGGTGTCCCTCGCACCTAGGCAGGAGTCCTGACTTCGCTGAACAAACATGTGTCTGGAAGGGCCTTACCTGTCGTAACTCGGGATTATACCCCAGGTTCCGGCCGCAAGTAGAGAAAAACGATAAGACTTCCCCCTCGCCGTGAGATGAGGCCCGATTCCCCGGCACTGCGTGCAGAGCAATTCCGTGTTCCACATCAAACGTGAAAGGAGCCTTGATTTACTTGATGGCACTCCAGAGAAAACCCAAGATCACTGTCTCAAGTCTGGAGGGATCCAGAGGTCACTGGAGCAAAAGGAAAGGGCTCCGTGGACCGCAAGTCAAATCGAAATGAGAGCTTAGTCCCTGGCTTCGACTCAAGAGGAATACCACCTTTCCACAAGCACCTCAAGAGGAGGCTTCTCTCAGCTACAGGAATGTGAGAGGAACCCTGAGTTTGTGGCCTCAAGTGGAATGGACACGAGATGCTCTGACTCGAAGTAAGGCCGGATATCCCTGCAGTGAATTGAATGCAGGCTCGTCTTGCATCTCCGAAGAAGAAGGGATGTCTGAATCCCCTGTGGAGACCACAGAGAAAGACCTAGTTCTCTGTCTCATCACGACCCGAGGCCTCACATCCGTTGAAAACTCGAGAGGTCCACGGAGATCAATGCTTCCAAAGGAGACGATGCTGAATCCTCTTGAAAATGAATAGGAGTCCCAGGATCACTGTGGCACGTGGAAAGGGACACTGGGTCTCCCGCCTCACGTGGAGACGCGTTCCAATTGCCATGCCAAGTCTCGAGGAGAATCCCGAGGTGTCCCTCGCACCTAGGCAGGAGTCCTGAGGTCACTGAAGAAACACGTGTCTGTAAAGGCCCCCCCGTCGTAACTCCAGTATATAGCACAGGTTCCGGTCGCAACTCGAGAAAAACCATGAGACTTCCCCCTCGCCGCGAGATGAGGCCCGATTCACCTTCACTGCGTGCAAAGCAATTCCGTGTTCCACATCAAACGTGAAAGGAGCCTTGATTTCCTTGATGGCACTCCAGAGAAAACCCAAGATCACTGTCTGAAGTCTAGAGGGATCCTGAGGTCACTGGAGCAAAACGAAAGGGCTCCGTGGACTCCAAATCCACTCGAGATGAGAGCTTAGTCCCCGGCTTCGACTCAAGAGGAATACCAACTTTCCACAAGCACCTCAAGAGGAGGCTTCTCTCACCTACAGGTATGTGAGAGGGACCCTGATTTGGGGCCTCAAGTGGAATGGACACTGAGATGCTCTGACTCGAAGTAAGGCCGGATATCTGTGCAGTGAATTGAATGCAGGCTCGTCTTGCATCTCCCAAGACGAAGGGTTGTCTGAATCCCCTGTGGAGACCACAGAGAAAGACCTAGTTCTCTGTCTCATCGCGACCGGAGGCCTCCCATCCTTTGAAAACTCGAGAGGTCCACGGAGATCAATGCTTCCAAAGCAGACGATGCCTGACTCCTCTTGAAAATGGATAGGAGTCCCAGGATCCCTGTGGCACGTGGAAAGGGACCCTGGGTCTCCCGCCTCACGTGGAGACGCGTCCCAATTGCCATGCCAAGACTCGAGGAGAATCCCGATGTGTCCCTCGCACCTAAGCAGCAGTCCTGACGTCGCTGAACAAACACGTGTCTGGTAGGGCCCTCCCCGTCGTAACTCGAGAATATACCCCAGGTTCCGGCCGCAACTCGAGAAAAACCATGAGACTTCCCCCTCGCAGCGAGATGACGCCCGATTTCCCTGCACTGCGTGCAGAGCAATTCCGTGTTCCATATCAAACGTGAAAGGAGCCTTGATTTCCTTGATGGAACTCCAGAGAAAACCCAAGATCACTGTCTCAAGTCTAGAGGGATCCTGAGGTCACTGGAGCAACACCAAAGGGCTCCGTGGACCCCAAATCAACTCGAGATGAGAGCTTAGTCCCTGGCTTCGACTCAAGAGGAATACTAACTTTCCACAAGCACCTCAAGAGGAGGCTTCTCTCAGCTACAGGTATGTGAGCGGGACCCTGAGTTTGTGGCCTCAAGTGGAATGGACACCGAGATGCTCTGACTCGAAGTAAGGCCGGATATCCCTGCAGTGAATTGAATGCAGACTCTTCTTGCATCTCCCAAGACGAAGAAATGTCTGAATCCCCTGTGGAGACCACAGAGAAAGACCTAGTTCTATGTCTCATCGCGACCGGAGGCCTCACATCCTTTGAAAACTCGAGAGGTCCGCGGAGATCAATGCTTCCAAAGGAGACGATGCCTGACTCCTCTTGAAAATGGATAGGAGTCCCAGGATCCCTGTGGCACGTGGAAAGGGACCCTGGGTCTCCCGCCTCACGTGGAGACGCGTCCCAATTGCCATGCCAAGACTCGTGGAGTATCTCGAGGTGTCCCTCGCACCTAGGCAGGAGTCCTGAGGTCGCTGAACAAACTCGTGTCTGGAAGGGCCATCCCCATAGTAACTCGAGAATATACCCCAAGTTCCGGCCGCAACACGAGAAAAACCATGAGACTTCCCTCTCGCCCCGAGATGAGGCCCGATTCCCCTGCACTGCGTGCAGAGCAATTCCGTGTTCCACATCAAACGTGAAAGGAGCCTTGATTTCCTTCATGGCACTCTAGAGAAAACCGAAGATCACTGTCTCACGTCTAGAGGGATCCTGAGGTCACTGGAGCAACACGAAAGGGCTCCGTGGACCCCAAATCAACTCGAGATGAGAGCTTAGTCCCTGGCTTCGACTCAAGAGGGATACCGACTTTCCACAAGCACCTCAAGAGGAGGCTTCTCTCAGCTACAGGTATGTGAGAGGGACCCTGAGTTTGTGGCCTCAAGTGGAATGGACACCGAGATGCTCTGACTCGAAGTAAGGCCGGATATCCGTGCAGTGAATTGAATGCAGGCTCGTCTAGCATCTCCCAAGACGAAGGGATGTCTGAATCCCCTGTGGAGACCACAGAGAAAGACCTACGTCTCCACCTCATTGCGACCGGAGGCCTCACATCCTTTGAAAACTCGAGAGGTCCACGGAGATCAATGCTTCCAAAGGAGACGATGCCTGACTCTTCTTGAAAATGGATAGGAGTCCCAGGATCCCTGTGCCATGTGGAAAGGGACGCTGGGTCTCCCCCCTCACGTGGAGACGCGTCCCAATTTCCATGGCAAGACTCGAGGAGAATCCCGAGGTGTCCCTCGCACCTAGGCAGGAGTCCTGACGGCGCTGAACAAACATGTGTCTGGAAGGGCCCTACCTGTCGTAACTCGGGATTATACCCCAGGTTCCGGCCGCAAGTAGAGAAAAACGATAAGACTTCCCCCTCGCCGTGAGATGAGGCCCGATTCCCCAGCACTGCGTGCAGAGCAATTCCGTGTTCCACATCAAACGTGAAAACAGCTTTGAGTTCCTTGATGGCACTCCAGAGAAAACGCAAGATCACTGTCTAAAGTCTAGACGGATCCTGAGGTCACTGGAGCAACACGAAAGGCCTCCATAGACCCCAAATCAACTCGAGATGAGAGCTTAGTCCCTGGCTCCGACTCAAGAGGAATACCAACTTTCCACAAGCACCTCAAGAGGAGGCTTCTCCCAGCTACAGGTATGTGAGAGGGACCCTGAGTTTGTGGCCTCAAGTGGAATGGACACCGAGATTCTCTGACTCGAACTAAGGCCGGATATCCCTGCATTGAATTGAATTTAGGCTCGTCTTTCATCTCCCAATATGAAGGGATGTCTGAATCCCCTGTGGAGACCACAGAGAAAGACCTAGTTCTCCACCTCATCGTGACCGGAGGCCTCACATCCCTTGAAAACTCGAGAGGTCCGCGGACATCAATGCTTCCAAAGGAGACGATGCCTGACTCCTCTTGAAAATGGATAGGAGTCCCAGGATCCCTGTGGCACGAGGAAAGGGACCCTGGGTATCCCG
Source organism: Dama dama (assembly GCF_033118175.1). Lineage (NCBI taxonomy): Eukaryota > Metazoa > Chordata > Mammalia > Artiodactyla > Cervidae > Dama > Dama dama. The sequence continues at coordinate 20,250 of NC_083693.1, forward strand.
CCTCACGTGGAGACGCGTCCCAAATGCCATGCCAAGACTCGAGGAGAATCTCGAGGTGTCCCTCGCACCTAGGCAGGAGTCCTGACGTCGATGAACAAACTCGTGCCTGGAAGGACCCTCCCCGTCGTAACTCGAGAATATACCCCAGGTTCCGGCCGCAACTCGAGAAAAACCATGAGACTTCCCCTCACCGCGAGATGAGGCCTGATTCCCCTGCACTGCGTGCAGAGCAATTCCGTGTTCCACATCAAACGTGAAAGGAGCCTTGATTTCCTTGATGGCACTCCAGAGAAAACCCAAGATCACTGTCTCAAGGCTAGAGGGATCCTGAGGTCACTGGAACAACACGAAAGGGCTCCGTGGACGCCAAATCAACTCTAGATGGGAGCTTAGTCCCTGGCTTCGACTCAAGGGGAATACGAACTTTCCAGAAGCACCTCAAGAGGAGGCTTCTCTCATCTACACGTATGTGGGAGGGACCCTGAGTTAGTCGCCTCAAGTGGAATGGACACCGGGATGCTCTGACTCGAAGTAAGGCTGGATATCCCTGCAGTGAATTGAATGCAGGCTCGTCTTGCATCTCCGAAGACGAAGGGATGTCTGAATCCCCTGTGGAGACCACAGAGAAAGACCTAGTTCTCCGCCCCATCGCGACCGGAGGCCTCACATCCTTTGAAAACTCGAGAGGTCCGCGGAGATCAGTGCTTCCAAAGGAGACGATGCCTGACTCTTCTTGAAAATGGATAGGAGTCCCAGGATCCCTGTGGCATGTGGAAAGGGACCCTGGGTCTCCCGCCTCACGTGGAAACGCGTCCCAATTGCCATGCCAAGACTCGAGGAGAATCCCGAAGTGTCCCTCGCACCTAGGCAGGAGTCCTGACATCGCTGAACAAACACGTGTCTGGAAGGGCCCTCCCCGTCGTAACTCGAGAATATACCACAGGTTCCGGCCGCAACTCGAGAAAAACAATGAGACTTCCCACTCGCCAGGAGATGAGGCCCGATTCCTTTGCACTGCATGCAGAGGAATTCCGTGTTCCACATCAAACGTGAAAGGAGCCTTGATTTCCTTGATGGCACTCCAGAGAAAACGCAAGATCACTGTCTAAAGTCTAGACGGATCCAGAGGCCACTGGAGCAACACGAAAGGGCTCCGAGGAGACCAAAGCAACTCGAGATGAGAGCTTAGTCCCTGGCTTCGACTCAAGAGGAATACCAACTTTCCACAAGCACCTCAAGAGGAGGCTTCTCTCAGCTACTGGTATGTGAGAGGGACCCTGAGTTTGTGGCCTCAAGTGGAATGGACACCGAGATGCTCTGACTAGAAGTAAGGCCAGATATCCCTGCAGTGAATTGAATGCAGGCTCGTCTTGCATCTCCCAAGACGAAGGGATGTCTGAATCCCCTGTGGAGTCCACAGAGAAAGACCTAGTTCTCCGCCTCATCGCGAACGGAGGCCTCACATCCTTTGAAAACTCAGAGGTCCGGGGAGATCAATGCTTCCAAAGGAGACGCTGCCTGACTCCTCTTGAAAATGGATAGGAGTCCCAGGATCCCTGTGGCACGTGCAAATGGACCCTGGGTCTCCCGCCTCACGTGGAGACGTGTCCCAGTTGCCATGCCAAGGCTCAAGGAGAATCCCGAGGTGTCCCTCGCACCTAGGCAGGAGTCCTGACGTCGCTGAACAAATTCGTGTCTGGAAGGGCCCTCCCTGTCATAACTCGAGAATATACCCCAGGTTTTGGCCGCAACTCGAGAAAAACCATGAGACTTCCCCCTCTCGCGAGATGAGGCCCGATTGCCCTGCACTGCATGCAGAGCAATTCCGTGTTCCACATCAAACGTGAAAGGAGCCTTGATTTCCTTGATGGCACTCCAGAGAAAACCCAAGATCACTGTCTCAAGTCTAGAGGGATCCTGAGGTCACTGGAGCAACACGAAAGGGCTCCGTGGACCGCAAATCAACTCGAGATGAGAGCTTAGTCCCTGGCTTCGACTCAAGAGGAATACCAACTTTCCACAAGCACCTCAAGAGTAGGCTTCTCTGAGCTACAGGTATGTGAGGTTGACCCTGAGTTGTGGCCTAAAATGGAATGGACACCGAAATGCTATGACTCGAAGTAACGCCGGATATCCCTGCAGTGAATTGAAGGCAGGCTCGTCTTGCATCTCCGAAGACGAAGGGATATCTGAATCCCCTGTGGAGACCACAGAGAAAGACGTAGTTCTCCGCCTCTTCGCGACCGGAGGCCTCACATCCTTTGAAAACTCGAGAGGTACGTGGAGATCAATGCTTCCAAAGGAGACGATGCCTGACTCCTCTTGAAAATGGATAGCAGTCTCAGGATCCCTGTGGCGCGTGGAAAGGGAAACTGGGTCTCCCGCCTCACGTGGAGACGCGTCCCAATTGCCATGCCAAGACTCGAGGAGAATCCCGAGGTGTCCCTCGCACCTAGGCAGGAGTCCTGACGTTGCTGAACAAACACGTGTCTGGAAGGGCCCTCCCCGTCGTAACACGGGAATATACCCCAGGTTCCGGCCGCAACTCGAGAAAAACCATGAGACTTCCCCTTCGCCGCGAGATGAGGCCCGATTCCCCTGCACTGCGTGCAGAGCAATTCCGTGTTCCACATCAAACGTGAAAGGAGCCTTGATTTCCCTGATGGCACACCAGAGAAAACCCAAGATCACTGTCTCAAGTCTAGAGGGATCCTGAGGTCACTGGAGCAAAGCGAAAGGGCTCCGAGGACCCCAAATCAAGTAGAGATGAGAGCTTAGTACCTGGCTTTGACTCAAGAGGAATACCAAGTTTCCAGAAGGACCTCAAGAGGAGGCTTCTCTCAGCTACAGGTATGTGAGAGGGACCCTGAGTTTGTGGCCTCAAATGGAATGAACACCGAGATGCTCTGACTTGAAGTACGGCCGGATATCCCTGCAGTGAATTGAATGCAGGCTCGTCTTGCATCTCCCAAGACGAAGGAATGTCTGAATCCCCTGTGGAGACCACAGAGAAAGACCTAGTTCTCCACCTCATCGCGACCGGAGGCCTCACATCCTTTCAAAACTCGAGAGGTCCCCAGACATCAATGCTTCCAAAGGAGAAGTGGCCCGACCCAAATTGAAAAGGGATAGGAGTCCCAGGATCACTGTGGCACGTGGAAAGGGACCCTGGGTCTCCCGCCTCACGTGGAGAGCGTCCCAATTGCCATGCCAAGACTCGAGGATAATCCCGAGGTGTCTCTCCCACCTAGGCATGAGTCTTGACGTCGCTGAACAAACACGTGTCTGGAAGGGCCCTCCAGGTTGTAACTCGAGAATATACCCCAGGTTCCGGCCGCAACTCGAGAAAAACCATGAGACTTCCCTCTCGCCACGAGATGAGGCCCGATTCCCCTGCACTGCGTGCAGAGCAATTCCTTGTTCCACATCAAACGTGAAAGGAGCCTTGATTTCCTTGATGGCACTCCAGAGAAAACCCAAGATCACAGTCTCAAGTCTAGAGGGATCCTGAGGTCACAGTAGCAACACGAAAGAGCTCCGTGGACCACAAATCAACTCGAGATGAGAGCTTAGTCCCTGGCTTCGACTCAAGGGGAATACGAACTTTCCAGAAGCACCTCAAGAGGAGGCTTCTCTCACCTACAGGTATGTGAGAGGGACCCTGAGCTAGTGGCCTCAAGTGGAATGGACACCGGGATGCTCTGACTCGAAGTAAGGCTGGATATCCCTGCAGTGAATTGAATGCAGGCTCGTCTTGCATCTCCGAAGACGAAGGGATGTCTGAATCCCCTGTGGAGACCACAGAGAAAGACCTAGTTCTCCGCCTCATCGCGACCGGAGGCCTCACATCCTTTGAATACTCGAGAGGTCCGCGGAGATCAGTGCTTCCAAAGGAGACGATGCCTGACTCTTCTTGAAAATGGATAGGAGTCCCAGGATCCCTGTGGCATGTGGAAAGGGACCATGGGTCTCCGGCCTCACGTGGAGACGCGTCCCAATTGCCATGCCAAGACTCGAGGAGAATCCCGAAGTGTCCCTCGCACCTAGGCAGGAGTCCTGACATCGCTGAACAAACACGTGTCTGGAAGGGCCCTCCCCGTCGTAACTCGAGAATATACCCCAGGTTCCGGCCGCAACTCGAGAAAAACCATGAGACTTCCCCCTCGAAACGAGATGAGGCCCGATTCCCTTGCACTGCATGCAGAGCAATTCCGTGTTCCACATCAAACGTGAAAGGAGCCTTGATTTCCTTGATGGCACTCCAGATAAAACCCAAGATCACTGTCTCAAGTCTAGGGGGATCCAGAGGCCACTGGGCAACACGAAAGGGCTCCGAGGAGCCCAAATCAACTCTAGATGAGAGCTTAGTCCCTGGCTTCGACTCACGAGGAATACCAACTTTCCACAAGCACCTCAAGAGGAGGCTTCTCTCAGCTACAAGTATGTGAGAGGGACCCTGAGTTTGTGGCCTCAAGTGGAATGGACACCGAGATGCTCTGACTCGAAGTAAGGCCGGATATCCCTGCAGTGAATTGAATGCAGGCTCGTCTTGCATCTCCCAAGACGAAGGAATGTCTGAATCCCCCGTGGAGTCCACAGAGAAAGACCTAGTACTCCGCCTCATTGCGAACGGAGGCCTCACATTCTTTGAAAACTCGAGAGGTCCGCGGAGATCAATGCTTACAAAGGAGACGATGCCTGAGTCCTCTTGAAAATGGATAGGAGTCCCAGGATCCCTGTGGCACGTGGAAAGGGACACTGGGTCTCCCGCCTCACGTGGAGACGCGTCCCAATTGCCATGCCAAGACTCGAGGAGAATCCCGAGGTGTCCCTCGCACCTAGGCAGGAGTCCTGACATCGCTGAACAAACACGTGTCTGGAAGGGCCCTCCGCGTCATAAGTCGAGAATATACCCCTGGTTCCTGCCGCAATTCGAGAAAAACCATGAGACTTCCACTTCGCCAGGAGATGAGGCCCGATTCAACTGCACTGCGTGCAGAGCAATTCCGTGTTCCACATCAAACTTGAGAGGAGCCTTGATTTCCTTGATGGCACTCCAGAGAAAACCCAAGATCACTGTCTCAAGTCAAGAGGGATCCTGAGGTCACTGGAACAACAAGAAAGGGCTCCGTGTACCCCAAATCAACTCGAGATGAGAGCTTAGTCCCTGGCTTCGACTCAAGAGGAAAACCAACTTTGCACAAGCACCTCAAGAGGAGGCTTCTCTCAGCTACAGGTATGTGAGTGGGACCCTGAGTTTGTGGCCTCAAGTGGAATGGACACCGAGATGCTCTGACTAGAAGTAAGGCCAGATATCCCTGCAGTGAATTGAATGCAGGCTCGTCTTGCATCTCCCAAGACGAAGGGATGTCTGAATCCCCCGTGGAGACCACAGAGAAAGACCTAGTTCTCCGCCTCATCGCAACCGGAGGCGTCACATCCTTTGAAAATTCGAGAGGTCCGCGGAGATCAATGCTTCTAAAGGAGACGATGCCTGACTCCTCTTGCAAATGGATAGGAGTCCCAGTATCCCTGTGGCACGTGGAAAGGGACCCTGGGTCTCCCGCCTCACGTGGAGACGCGTCCCAATTGCCATGCCAAGACTCGCGGAGAATCCCGAGGTGTCCCTCCCACCTAGGCAGAAGACCTGAAGTCGCTGAACAAACTCGTGTCTGGAAGGACCTCCCCGTCGTAACACGCCCATATACCCCAGGTTCCGGGCGCAACTCGAGAAAAACCATGAGACTTCCGCCTCGCTGCGAGATGAGGCCCGATTCCCCTCCAGTGTGTGCCGAGCAATTCCGTGTTCCACATCAAACGTGAAAGGAGCCTTGATTTCCTTGATGCCACTCCAGAGAAAACCCAAGATCACTGTCTCAAGTCTAGAGGGATCTTGAGGTCACTGGAGCAACACGAAACGTCTCCGTGGACCCCAATTCAACTCGAGATGAGAGCTTAGTCCCTGGCTTCGACTCACGAGGAATACCAACTTTCCACAAGCACCTCAAGAGGAGGCTTCTCTGAGCTACAGGTATGTGAGATTGACCCTGAGTTTGTGGCCTCAAATGGAATGGACACCGAGATGCTCTGACTCGAAGTAACGCCGGATATCCCTGCAGTGAATTGAAGGCAGGCTCGTCTTGCATCTCCCAAGACGAAGGGGTATCTGAATCCCCTGTGGAGACCACAGAGAAAGACCTAGTTCTCCGCCTCATCGCGACAGGAGGCCTCACATCCTTTGAAAACTCGAGAGGTCCTCAGAGATCAATGCTTCCAAAGGAGACGATGCCTGACTCCTCTTGAAAATGGTTAGAAGTCCCAGGATCCCTGTGGCACGTGGAAAGGGAAACTGGGTCTCCCGCCTCACGTGGAGATGCGTCCCAATTGCCATGCCAAGACTCGAGGAGAATCCCGAGGTGTCCCTCGCACCTAGGCAGGAGTCCTGACGTCGCTGAAAAAACACGTGTCTGGAAGGGCCCTCCCCGTCGTAACACGGGAATATACCCCAGGTTCCGGCCGAAACTCGAGAAAAACCATGAGACTTCCCCCTCGCCGCTAGATGAGGCCCGATTCCCGTGCACTGCGTGCAGAGCAATTCCGTGTTCCACATCAAACGTGAAAGGAGCCTTGATTTCCTTGATGGCACTCCAGAGAAAACCCAAGATCACTGTCTCAAGTCTAGAGGGATCCTGAGGTCACTGGAGCAACACGAAAGGGCTCCGTGGACCCCAAATCAACTCAAGATGAGACCTTAGTCCCTGGCTTAGACTCAAGAGGAATACAAACTTTCCACAAGCAACTCAAGAGGAGGCTTCTCTCAGCTACAGGTATGTGAGAGGGACCCTGAGTTTGTGGCCTCAAGTGGAATGGACACCGAGATGCTCTGACTCGATGTAAGGCCTGATATCCCTGCAGTGAATTTAATGCAGGCTCGTCTTGCATCTCCCAAGACGAAGGGATTTCTGAATCCCCTGTGGAGACCACAGAGAAAGACCTAGTTCTCCGCCTCATCGCGATCGGAGGCCTCACATCCTTTGAAAACTCGGGAGGTTGGCGGAGATCAATGCTTCCAAAGGAGACGATGCCTGAGTCCTCTTGAAAATGGATAGGAGTCCCAGGATCCCTGTGGCACGTGGAAAGGGACACTGGGTCTCCCGCCTCACGTGGAGACGCGTCCCAATTGCCATGCCAAGACTCGAGGAGAATCCGGAGGTGTCCCTCGCACCTAGGCAGGAGTCCTGACGTCGCTGAACAAACACGTGTCTGCCAGGGCCCTCCCCGTCGTAACTAGAGAATATACCCCAGGTTTCTGCCGCAACTCGAGAAAAACCATGAGACTTCCCCTTCGCCGCGAGATGAGGCCCGATTCCCCTGCACTGCGTGCAGAGCAATTCCGTGTTCCACATCAAATGTGAAAGGAGCCTTGATTTCCCTGATGGCACACCAGAGAAAACCCAAGATCACTGTCTCAAGTCTAGAGGGATCCTGAGGTCACTGGAGCAAAGCGAAAGGGCTCCGAGGACCCCAAATCAAGTAGAGATGAGAGCTTAGTACCTGGCTTTGACTCAAGAGGAATACCAAGTTTCCAGAAGGACCTCAAGAGGAGGCTTCTCTCAGCTACAGGTATGTGAGAGGGACCCTGAGTTTGTGGCCTCAAATGGAATGAACACCGAGATGCTCTGACTTGAAGTACGGCCGGATATCCCTGCAGTGAATTGAATGCAGGCTCGTCTTGCATCTTCCAAGACGAAGGAATGTCTGAATCCCCTGTGAAGTCCACAGAGAAAGACCTAGTTCTCTGTCTCATCGCGACCGGAGGCCTCACATCCTTTGAAAACTCGAGAGGTCCGCGGAGATCAATGCTTCCAAAGGAGACGATGCCTGACTCCTCTTGAAAATGGATAGGAGTCCCAGGATCCCTGTGGCACCTGGAAAGGGACCCTGGGTCTCCCGCCTCACGTGGTGACGCGTCCCAATTGCCATGCCAAGACTCGAGGTGAATCCCGAGGTGTCCCTCGCACCTTGGCAGGAGTCCTGACGTCGCTGAACAAACACGTGTCTGGAAGGGCCCTCCCCGTCGTAACTCGAGAATATACCCCCGTTTCGGGCCGCAACTCGAGAAAAACCATGAGATTTCCCCCTCGCCGCGAGATGAGGCCCGATTCCCCTGCACTGCATGCAGAGCCATTCCGTGTTCCACATCAAACGTGAAAGGAGCCTCGATTTCCTTGATGGCACACCAGAGGAAACCCAAGATCACTGTCTCAAGTCTAGAGGGATCCTGAGGTCACTGGAGCAACACCAAAGGGCTCCGTGGACCCCAAATCAACTCGTGATGAGACCTTAGTCCCTGGCTTCGACTCAAGAGGAATACCAACTTTCCACAAGCACCTCAAGAGGAGGCTTCTCTCAGCTACAGGTATGTGAGAGGGACCCTGAGTTTGTGGCCTCAAATGGAATGGACACCGAGATGCTCTGACTTGAAGTCAGGCCGGATATCCCTGCAGTGAATTGAATGCAGGCTCGTCTTGAATCTCCCAAGAGGAAGGGATGTCTGAATCCACTGTGGGGACCACAGAGAAAGACCGAGTTCTGCGCCTCATCGCTACCGTAGGCCTCACATCCTTTGAAAACTCGTGAGGTCCACGGAGATCAATGCTTCCAAAGGAGACGATGCCTGACTCCTCTTGAAAATGGATAGAAGTCCCAGGATCCCTGTGGCACGTGGAAAGGGACCCTGGGTCTCCCACCTAACGTGGAGACGCGTCCCAATTGCCATGCCAAGACTCGAGGAGAATCACGAGGTGTCCCTCGCACCTAGGCAGGAATCCTGACGTCGCTGAAAAAACACGTGTCTGGAAGGGCCCTCCCTGTCGTAACTCGAGAATATACCCCAGGTTCCGGCCGCAACTGGAGAAAAACCATGAGACTTCCCCCTCGCCGCGAGATGAGGCCCGATTCCCCTTCAATGCATGCAGAGCAATTCCGTGTTCCACATCAAACGTGAACGGAGCCTTGATTTCCTTGATGGCACTCCAGAGAAAACCCAAGATCACTGTCTCAAGTCTAGAGGGATCCTGAGGTCACTGGAGCAACACGAAAGGGCTCCGTGGACCCCAAATCAACTCGTGTTGACAGCTTAGTCCCTGGCTTCGACTTAAGAGGAACACCAACTTTCCACAAGCACCTCAAGAGGAGGCTTCTCTCAGCTAAAGGTATGTGAGAGGGACCCTGAGTTTGTGGCCTCAAGTGGAATGGACACTGAGATGCTCTGACACGAAGTAAGGCCGGATATCCCTGCAGTGAATTGAATGCAGGCTCGTCTTGCATCTCCCAAGACGAAAGGATGTCTGAATCCCCTGTGGAGTCCACAGAGAAAGTCCTAGTCCTTAGCCTCATCGCGACCGTAGGCCTCACATCCTTTGAAAACTCGAGAGGTCTGCGGAGATCAATGCTTCCAAAGGAGACGATGCCTGACTCCTCTTGAAAATGGATAGGAGTCCCAGGATCCCTGTGGCACGTAGAAAGGGACCCTGGGTCTCCCGCCTCATGTGCACACGCGTCCCAATTGCCATGCCACGACTCGAGGAGAATCCCGAGGTGTCCGTCGCACCTAGGCAGGAGTCCAGACGTCGCTGAACAAACACGTGTCTGGAAGGGCCCTCCCCGTCGTAACTCCAGAATATACCCCAGGTTTCGGCCGCAACTTGAGAAAAACGATGAGACATCCCTCTTACCGCGAGATGAGGCCCGATTCCCCTGCACTGCGTGCAGAGCAATTCCGTGTTCCACATCAAACTTGAAAGGAGCCTTGATTTCCTTGATGGCACTCCAGAGAAAACCCAAGATCACTGTCTCAAGTCTAGAGGGATCCTGAGGTCACTGGAGCAACACGAAAGGGCTCCGTGGACCCCAAATCAACTCTAGATGAGAGCTTAGTCCCTGGCTTCGACTCAAGAGGAATACCAACTTTCCACAAGCACCTCAAGAGGAGGCTTCTCTCAGCTACAGGTATGTGAGAGGGACCCTGAGTTTGTGGCATCAAGTGGAATGGACACCGAGATGCTCTGACTCGAAGTAAGGCTGGATATGCCTGCAGTGAATTGAATGCAGGCTCGTCTTGCATCTCCCAAGACGAAGGGAAGTCTGAATCCCCTGTGGAGACCACAGAGAAAGACCTAGTCCTCTGCCTCATCGTGACCGGAGGCCTCACATCCTTTGAAAACTCGAGAGGTCCGCGGAGATCAATGCTTCCAAAGGAGACGATGCCTGACTCCTCTTAAAAATGGTTAGGAGTCCCAGGATCCCTGTGGCACGTGGAAAGGTTCCCTGGGTCTCCCGCCTCACGTGGAGACGCGTCCCAATTGCCATGCCAAGACTCGAGGCGAATCACGAGGTGTCCGTTGCACCTAGGCAGGAGTCCTGACGTCGCTGAACAAACACGTGTCTGGAAGGGCCCTCCCTGTCGTAACTCGAGAATATACCCCAGGTTCCGGCCGTTACTTAGAAAAACCATGAGACATCCCCCTCGCCCCGAGATGAGGCCCGATTCCCCTGCCCTGCGTGCAGAGCAATTCCGTATTCAACATCAAAAATGAAAGGAGCCTTGATTTCCTTGATGGCACTCCAGAGAAAACCCAATATCACTGTCTCAAGTCTAGAGGGATCCTGAGGTCACTGGAGCAACACGAAAGGGCTCCGTGGACCCCTAATCAACTCGAGATGAGAGCTTAGTCCCTGGCTTCGACTCAAGAGGAATACGAACTTTCCCGAAGCCCCTCAAGAGGAGGCTTCTCTCAGCTAAAGGTATGTGAGAGGGACCCTGAGTTTGTGGCATCAAGTGGAATGGACACAGAGATGCTCTGACTCGAAGTAAGGCTGGATATGCCTGCAGTGAATTGAATGCAGGCTCGTCTTGCATCTCCCAAGACGAAGGGTTGTCTGAATCCCCTGTGCAGACCACAGAGAAAGACCTAGTTCTCCGCCTCATCGCGACCGGAGGCCTCACATCCTTTGAAAATTCGAGAGGTCCGCGGAGATCAATGCTTCCAAAGGAGAAGATGCCTGACTCCTCTTGAAAATGGATAGGAGTCCCAGGATCCCTGTGGCACGTGGAAAGGGACCCTGGGTCTCCCGCCTCACGTGGAGACGCGTCCCAATTGCCATGCCAAGACTCGAGGAGAATCCCGAGGTGTCCCTCGCACCTAGGCAGGAGTCCTGACGTCGCTGAACAAACACGTGTCTGGAAGGGCCCTCCCCGTCGTAAATCGAGAATATACCCCAGGATCCGGCCGCTACTTAGAAAAACCATGAGACATCCGCCTTGCCGCGATTGAGGCCCGATTCCACTGCACTGCGTGCAGAGCAATTCCATGTTCCACATCAAACTTGAAAGGAGTTTTGATTTCCTTGATGGCGCTCCAGAGAAAACCCAAGATCACTGTCTCAAGTATAGAGGGATCCTGAGGTCACTGGAGCAACACGAAAGGGCTCCAAGTACCCCAAATCAACTCGAGATGAGAGCTTAGTCCCTGGCTTCGACTCAAGAGGAATACCAACTTTCCACAAGCACCTCAAGAGGAGGCTTCTCTCAGCTACATGTATGTGAGAGGGACCCTGAGTTTGTGGCCTCAAGTGGAATGGACACCGAGATGCTCTGACTCGAAGTAAGGCCGGATATCCCTGCAGTGAATTGAATGCAGGCTCGTCTTGCATCTCCCAAGACGAAGGGATGTCTGAAACCCCTGTGGAGACCACAGAGAAAGAACAAGTTCTCCGCCTATCGCGACCGGAGGCCTCACATCCTTTGAAAACTCGAGAGGTCCGCGGAGATCAATGCTTCCAAAGGAGACGATGCCTGACTCCTCTTGAAAATGGATAGGAGTCCCAGGATCCCTGTGGCACGTGGAAAGGGACCCTGGGTCTCCCGCCTCACGTGGAGGCACGTCCCAATGGCCATGCCAAGACTCGAGGAGAATCCCGAGGTGTCCCTCGCACCTAGGCAGGAGTCCTGACGTCGCTGAACAAACACGTGTCTGGAAGGGCCCTCCCCGTCGTAACTCGAGAATATACCCCCGTTTCGGGCCGCAACTCGAGAAAAACCATGAGATTTCCCCCTCGCCGCGAGATGAGGCCCGATTCCCCTGCACTGCATGCAGAGCCATTCCTTGTTCCACATCAAACGTGAAAGGAGCCTCGATTTCCTTGATGGCACACCAGAGGAAACCCAAGATCACTGTCTCAAGTCTAGAGGGATCCTGAGGTCACTGGAGCAACACCAAAGGGCTCCGTGGACCCCAAATCAACTCGTGATGAGACCTTAGTCCCTGGCTTCGACTCAAGAGGAATACCAACTTTCCACAAGCACCTCAAGAGGAGGCTTCTCTCAGCTACAGGTATGTGAGAGGGACCCTGAGTTTGTGGCCTCAAGTGGAATGGACACTGAGATGCTCTGACACGAAGTAAGGCCGGATATCCCTGCAGTGAATTGAATGCAGGCTCGTCTTGCATCTCCCAAGACGAAGGGATGTCTGAATCCCCTGTGGAGACCACAGAGAAAGTCCTAGTCCTCAGCCTCATCGCGACCGTAGGCCTCACACCATTTGAAAACTCGAGAGGTCTGCGGAGATCAATGCTTCCAAAGGAGACGATGCCTGACTCCTCTTGAAAATGGATAGGAGTCCCTGGATCTCTGTGGCACGTGGAAAGGGACACTGGATCTCCCGCCTCACGTGGAGGCGCGTCCCAATTGCCATGCCAAGACTCGAGGAGAATCCCGAGGTGTCCCTCGCACCTAGGCAGGAGTCCTGACGTCGCTGAACAAACACGTGTCTCGAAGGGCCCTCCCCGTCGTAACTCGAGAATATACCCCAGGTTCGGGCCGCAACTGGAGAAAAACCATGAGATTTCCCCCTCGCCGCGAGTTGAGGCCCGATTCCACTGCACTGCATGCAGAGCAATTACGTGTTCCACATCAAACGTGAAAGGAGCCTTGATTTCCTTGATTACACTCCAGAGAAAACCCAAGATTACGGTCACAAGTCTAGAGGGATCCTGAGGTCACTGGACCAACAGGAAAGGGCTCCGTGGACCCAAAATCAACTCGAGATGAGAGCTTAGTCCCTGGCTTAGACTCAAGAGGAATACCAATTTTCCACAAGCACCTCAAGAGGAGGCTTCTCTCAGCTACAGGTATATTTGAGGGACCCCGAGTTTGTGGCCTCAAGTGAAATGGACACCGAGATGCTCTGACTCGAAGTAAGGCCGGATATCCCTGCAGTGAATTGAATGCAGGCTCGTCTTGCATCTCCCAAGACGAAGGGATGTCTGAATCCCCTGTGGAGACCACAGAGAAAGTCCTAGTCCTCAGCCTCATCGCGACCGGAGGCCTCACATCCTTTGAAAACTCGAGAGGTCTGCGGAGATCAATGCTTCCAAAGGAGACGATGCCTGACTCCTCTTGAAAATGGATAGGAGTCCAGGATCCCTGTGGCACATCGAAAGGGACCCTGGATCTCCCGCCTCACGTGGAGATGCATCGCAATTGCCATGCCAAGACTCGAGGAGAATCCCGAGGTGTCCCTCGCACCTAGGCAGGAGTCCTGAGGTCGCTGTCAAACAGGTGTCTGGAAGGGCCCTCCCCGTCGTAACTCGAGAATATACCACAGGATCCGGCCGCTACTTAGAAAAACCATGAGACATCCCCCTCGCCGCGACATGAGGCCCGATTATCCTGGATTGCGTGCAGAGCAATTCCGTGTTCCACATCAAACGTGAAAGGAGACTTGATTTCCTTGATGGCACTCCAGAGAAAACCCAAGATCACTGTCTCAAGACTAGAGGGAACCTGAGGTCACTGTAGCAACACGAAAGGGCTCCGTGGACCCCAAATCAACTCGAGATGAGAGCTTAGTCCCTGGCTTCGACTCAAGAGGAATACCAAGTTTCCACAAGCACCTCAAGAGGAGGCTTCTCTCAGCTACAGGTATGTGAGAGGGACCCTGAGTTTGTGGCCTCAAATCGAATGGACACCGAGATGCTCTGACTCGGAGTAAGGCAGGATATCCCTGCAGTGAAGTGAATGCAGGCTCGTCTTGCATCTCCCAAGACGAAGGGATGTCTGAATCCCCTGTGGAGACCACAGAGAAAGACCTAGTCCTCGCCTCATCGCGACCAGAGGCCTCACATCCTTTGAAAACTCGAGAGGTCCGCGGAGATCAATGCTTCCAAAGGAGACGATCCCTGACTCCTCTTGAAAATGGATAGGAGTCCCAGGATCCATGTGGCAGGTGGAAAGGGACACTGGGTCTCCCGCCTTACGTGGAGACGCGTCCCAATTGCCATGCCAAGACTCGAGGAGAATCCCAAGGTGTCCCTCGCACCTAGGCAGGAGTCCTGACGTCGCTGAACAAACACGTGTCTGGAAGGGCCCTAACCGTAGTAACTCGAGAATATACCCCAGGTTCCGGCCGCAACTCGAGAAAAACAATGAGACTTCCCCCTCGCTGCGAGATGAGGCCCGATTCCCCTGCACTGCGTGAAGAGCAATTCCGTGTTCCACATCAAACATGAAAGGAGCCTTGATTTCCTTGATGGCACTCCAGAGAATACCCAAAGTCACTGTCTCAAGCCTTGAGGGATCCTGAGGTCACTGGAGCAACAGGAAAGGGCTCCGTGGACCCCAAATCAACTCGAGATGAGAGCTTAGTCCCTGGCTTCGACTCAAGAGGAATACCAAGTTTCCACAAGCACCTCAAGAGGAGGCTTCTCTCAGCTACAGGTATGTGAGAGGGACCCTGAGTTTGTGGCCTCAAGTGGAATGGACACCGAGATGCTCTGACTCGAAGTAAGGCCGGATATCCCTGCAGTGAATTGAATGCAGGCTCGTCTTGCATCTCAGAAGACGAAGGGGTGTCTGAATCCCCTGTGGAGACCACAGAGAAAGACCTAGTCCTCCGCCTCATCGTGACCGGAGGCCTCACATCCTTTGAAAACTCGAGAGGTCCGCGGAGATCAATGCTTCCAAAGGAGACGATGCCTGACTCCTCTTGAAAATGGTTAGGAGTCCCAGGATCCCTGTCCACATGGACGGGGACCCTGGGTCTACCGCTTCACGTGGAGACAGGTCCCAATTGCCATGCCAAGAATCGAGGAGAATCCCGAGGTGTCCCTCGCACCTAGGCAGGAATCCTGACGTCGCTGAACAAACACGTGTCTGGAAGGGCCTTCCCTATCGTAACTTGAGAATATACCCCAGGTTCCGGCCGCAACTTGAGAAAAACCATGAGACTTCCCCCTCGCCGCGAGATGAGGCCCGATTCCCCTGCACTGCGTGCAGAGCAATTCCGTGTTCCACATCAAACGTGAAAGGAGCCTTGATTTCCTTGATGGCACTCCAGAGAAAACCCAACATCACTGTCTCAAGTCTAGAGAGATCCTGAGGTCACTGTAGCAACACGAAAGGGCTCCGTGGACCCCAAATCAACTGGAGATGAGAGCTTAGTCCCTGGCTTTGACTCAACTGGAATACCAACTTTTCACAAGCACCTCAAGAGGAGGCTTCTCTCAGCTACAGGTATGTGAGAGGGACCCTGAGTTTGTGGCCTCAATTGGAATGGACACCGAGATGCTCTGACTTGAAGTAAGGCCGGATATCCCTGCAGTGAATTGAATGCAGGCTCGTCTTGCATTTCCCAAGACGAAGGGGTGTCTGAATCCCCTGTGGAGACCACAGAGAAAGACCTAGTCCTCCTCCCCATCGCGACCGGAGTCCTCACAACCTTTGACAAATCGAGAGGTCCGCGGAGATCAATGCTTCCAAAGGAGACGATGCCTGACTCCTCTTGAAAATGGATAGGAGTCCCAGGATCCCTGTGGCACGTGGAAAGGGACGCTGGGTCTCCCGCCTCACGTGGAGACGCGTCCCAATTGCCATGCCAAGACTCGAGGAGAATCCCGAGGTGTCCCCCTCACCTAGGCAGGAGTTCTGACGTCGCTGAACAAACACGTGTCTGGAAGGGCCCTCCCCGTCGTAACTCGCGAATATACCCCAGGTTCCGGCTGCAACTCGAGAAAAACTATGAGACTTCCCCCTCGCCGCAAGATGAGCCCCGATTCCGCTGCACTGCATGCAGAGCAATTCCGTGTTCCAAATCAAACGTGAAAGGAGCCTTGATTTCCTTGATGGCACTCCAGAGAAAACCAAAGATCACTGTCTCAAGTCTAGAGGGATCCTGAGGTCACTGGAGCAACACGAAAGGGCTCCGTGGACCCCAAATCAACTGGAGATGAGAGCTTAGTCCCTGGCTTCGACTCAAGAGGAAAACCAACTTTCCAGAAGCACCTCAAGAGGAGGCTTCTCTCAGCTACAGGTATGTGAGAGGGACCCTGAGTTTGTGGCCTCAAGTGGAATGGACACCGAGATGCTCTGACTCGAAGTAAGGCCGAATATCCCTGCAGTGAAGTGAATGCAGGCTCGTCTTGCATCTCCCAAGACGAAGGGATGTCTGAATCCCCTGTGGAGACCACAGAGAAAGACGTCATTCTCCGCCTCATCGCGACCGGAGGCCTCACATCCTTTGAAAACTCGAGAGGTCCGCGGAGATCAATGCTTCCAAAGGAGACGATGCCTGACTCCTCTTGAAAATGGATAGGAGTCCCAGGATCACTGTGGCACGTGGAAAGGGACCCTGGGTTTCCCGCCTCACGTGGAGACGCGTCCCAATTGCCATGCCAAGACTCGAGGAGAATCCCGAGGTGTCCCTCGCACCTAGGCAGGAGTCCTGACGTCGCTAAACAAACAGGTGTCTGGAAGGGCCCTCCTCGTCGTAACTCGAGAATATACCCCAGGTTCCGGCCGCAACTCGAGAAAAACCATGAGACTTCCCCCTCACCGCGAGATGAGGCCCGATTCCCCTGCACTGCGTGCAGAGCAATTCCGTGTTCCACATCAAACGTGAAAGGAGCCTTGATTTCCTTGATGGCACTCCAGAGAAAACCCAAAGTCACTGTCTCAAGTCTAGAGGGAACCTGAGGTCACTGGAGCAACCGGAAAGGGCGCCGTGGACCCCAAATCAACTCGAGATGAGAGCTTAGTCCCTGGCTTCGACTCAAGAGGAATACCAACTTTCCACAAGCACCTCAAGAGGAGGCTTCTCCCAGCTACATGGATGTGAGAAGTACCCTGAGTTTGTGGCCTCAAGTGGAATGGACACCGAGATGCTCTGACTCGAAGTAAGGCCGGATATCCCTGCAGTGAATTGAATGCAGGCTCGTCTTGCATCTCCCAAGACAAAGGGGTGTCTGAATCCCCCGTGGAGACCACAGAGAAAGACCTAGTTCTCCGCCTCATCGCGACCGGAGGCCTCACATCCTTTGAAAACTCGAGGGGTCCGCGGAGATCAATGCTTCCAAAGGAGACGATGCCTGACTCCTCTTGAAAATGGTTAGAATGCTCAGGATCCCTGTCCACATGGACGGGGACCCTGGGTCTCCCGCTTCACGTGGAGATGCGTCAAAATTGCCATGCCAAGGCTCGAGGAGAATCCCGAGGTGTCCCTCGCACCTAGGCAGGAGTCCAGACGTCGCTGAACAAACACGTGTCTGGAAGGGCCCTCCCGATCGTAACTCGAGAATATATCCCAGGGTCCGGCCGAAACTCGAGAAAAACCATGAGACTTCCCCCTCGCCGCGAGATGAGGCCCGATTCCTCTGCACTGCATGCAGTGCAATTCCGTGTTCCACATCAAACGGGAAAGGAGCCTTGATTTCCTTGATGGCACTCCAGAGAAAACCCAAGATCACTGTCTCAAGTCTAGAGGGATCCTGAGGTCACTGGAGCAACACGAAAGGGCTCTGTGGACCACAAATCAACTCGAGATGAGAGCTTAGTCCCTGGCTTCGACTCAAGAGGAATACTAACTTTCCACAAGCACCTCAAGAGGAGGCTTTTCTCAGCTACAGATATGTGAGAGGGACCCTGAGTTTGTGGCCTCAAGTGGAATGGACACCGAGATGCTCTGACTCAAAGTAAGGACGGATATCCCTGCAGGGAATTGAATGCAGGCTCTTCTTGCATCTCCCAATTCGAAGGGATGTCTGAATCCCCTGTGGAGACCACAGAGAAAGACCTCATTCTCCGCCTCTTCGCGACCGGAGGTCTCACATCCTTTGAAAACTCGAGAGGTCCGCGGAGATCAATGCTTCCAAAGGAGACGATGCCTGACTCCTCTTGAAAATGGATAGGAGTCCCAGGATCCCTGTCCATGTGGAAAGGGACCCTGGGTCTCCCGCCTCACGTGGAGACGCGTCCCAATTGCCATGCCAAGACTCGAGGAGAATCCCGAGGTGTCCCTCGCACCTAGGCAGGAGTCCTGACGTTGCTGAACAAACACGTGTCTGGAAGGGCCCTCCCCATCGTAACTCGAGAATATACCACAGGTTCCGGCCGCAACTCGAGAAAAACCATGAGACTTCCCCCTCGCCATGAGATGAGGCCCGATTCCCCTGAAATGTGTGCAGAGCAATTCCGTGTTCCACATCAAACGTGAAAGGAGCCTTGATTTCCTTGATGGCACTCCAGAGAAAACCCAAAGTCACTGTCTCAAGTCTAGAGGGATCCTGAGGCCACTGTAGCAGCACGAAAGGGCTCCGTGGACCCCAAATCAACTCGAGATGAGAGCTTAGTCCCTGGATTTGACTTAAGAGGAAAACCAACTTTCCAGAAGCACCTCAAGAGGAGGCTTCTCTCAGCTACAGGTATGTGAGAGGGACCCTGAGTTTGTGGCCTCAAGTGGAATGGACACCGAGATGCTCTGACTCGAAGTAAGGACGGATATCCCTGCAGTGAAGTGAATGCAGGCTCGTCTTGCATCTCCCAAGACGAAGGGATGTCTGAATCCCCTGTGGAGACCACAGAGAAAGACCTAGTCCACCACCTCATTGGGACGGGAGGCCTCACATCCTTTGAAAACTCGAGAGGTCCGCGGAGATCAATGCTTCCAAAGTAGACGATGCCTGATTACTCTTGAAAATGGATAGGAGTCCCAGGATCCCGATGGCACGTGAAAAGGGACCCTGGGTCTCCCGCCTCACGTGGAGACGCGTCCCAGTTGCCATGCCAAGACTCGAGGAGAATCCCGAAGTGTCCCTCGCACATAGGCAGGAGTCCTTACGTCGCTGAACAAACACGTGTCTGGAAGGGCCCTCCCCGACATAACTTGAGAATATACCCCAGGTTCTGGCCGCAACTCGAGAAAAACCATGAGACTTCACCCTCGCCGCGAGATGAGGCCCGAGTCCCCTGCACTGCGTGCAGAGCAATTCCGTGTTCCACATCAAACGTGAAAGGAGACTTGATTTCCCTGAAAACACTCCAGAGAATACCAAAGATCACTATCTCAAGTCTAGAGGGATCCTGAGGTCACTGGAGCAACACGAAAGGGCTCCGTTGTCCCCAAATCAATTCGAGATGAGGGTTTAGTCCCTGGCTTCGACTCAAGAGGAATACCAAATTTCCACAAGGACCTCAAGAGGAGGCTTCTCTCAACTACAGGTATGCGAGATGACCCTGAATTTGTGGCCTCAAGTGAAATAGACACCGAGATGCTCTGACTCGTAGTCAGGCCAGATATCCCTGAAGTGAATTGAATGCAGGCTCGGCTTGCATCTCCCAAGACGAAGGGATGTCTGAATCCCCTGTGGAGACGACAGAGAAAGACCTAGTCCTCCGCCTCATTGCGACCGGAGGCCTCACATCCTTTGAAAACTCGAGAGGTCCGCGGAGATCAATGCTTCCAAAGGAGACGATGCCTGACTCCTCTTGAAAATGGTTAGAATTCCCAGGATCCCTGTTCACATGGACGGGGACCCTGGGTCTCCCGCCTCACGTATAGACGCGTCCCAATTGCCATGCCAAGACTCGAGGAGAATCCCGAGGTGTCCCTCGCACCTAGGCAGGAGTCCTGACGTCGCTGAACAAACACGTGTCTGGAAGGGCCCTCCCCGTCGTAACTCGACAATATACCCAAGGTTCCCGCCGCAACTCGAGAAAAACCATGAGACTTCCCCTCGCCGCGAGATGAGGCCCGATTCCCCAGCACTGCATGCAGAGCAATTCCGTCTTCCACATCAAACGTGAAAGGAGCCTTGATTTCCTTGATGGCACTCCAGAGAAAACCCAACATCACTGTCTCAAGTCTAGAGGGATCCTGAGGTCACTGGAGCAACACGAAAGGGCTCCGTGGACCCCAAATCAACTCGAGATGAGAGCTTAGTCCCTGGCTTTGACTCAAGAGGAATACCCACTTTTCACAAGCACCTCAAGAGGAGGCTTCTCTCAGCTACAAGTTCGTGAGAGGGACCCTGAGTTTGTGGCCTCAATTGGAATGGACACCGAGATGCTCTGACTCGAAATAAGGCCGGATATCCCTGCAGTGAATTGAATGCAGGCTCGTCTTGCATCTCCCAAGACGAAGGGATGTCTGAACCCCCTGTGGAGACCACAGAGAAAGACCTAGTCCTCCCCCTCATCGAGACCGGAGGCATCACATCCTTTGAAAACTCGAGAGGTCTGCGGAGATCAATGCTTCCAAAGGAGACGATGCCTGACTCCTCTTGAAAATGGATAGGAGTCCCAGGATCCCTGTGGCACATGGAAAGGGACCCTGGGTCTCCCGCCTCACGTGGAGACGCGTCCCAATTGCCATGCCAAGACTCGAGGAGAATCCCGAGGTGTCCCTCGCACCTAGGCAGGAGTCCTGACGTCGCTGAACAAACACGTGTCTGGAAGGGCCCTCCCCGTCGTAACTCGAGAATATACCCCAGGTTCCGGCCGGAACTCGAGAAAAACCATGAGACTTCCCCCTCGCCACGAGATGAGGCCCGATTCCCCTGCACTGCGTGCAGAGCAATTTCGTCTTCCACATCAAACGTGAAAGGAGCCTTGATTTCCTTGATGGCACTCCAGAGAAAACCCAAGATCACTGTCTCAAGTCTAGAGGGATCCTGAGGTCACTGGAGCAACACGAAAGGGCTCCGTGGACCCCAAATCAACTTGAGATGAGAGCTTAGTCCTTGGCTTCGACTCAAGAGGAACACCAACGTTCCACAAGCACCTCAAGAGGAGGCTTCTCTCAGCTACAGGTATGTGAAAGGGACCCTGAGTTTTTGGCCTCAAGTGGAATGGACACCGAGATGCTCTGACTCCTACTAAGGCTGGATATCCCTGCATTGAATTGAATGCAGGTTCGTCTTGCATCTCCCAAGACGAAGGGATGTCTGAATCCCCTGTGGAGACCACAGAGAAGACCTAGTTCTCCACTTCTTCACGACTGGAGGCCTCACATCCTTTGAAAACTTGAGACGTCCGCGGAGATCAATGCTTCCAAAGGAGACGATGCCTGACTCCTCTTGAAAATGGATACGAGTGCCAGGATCCCTGTGGCACGTGGAAAGGGACCCTGGGTCTCCCGCCTCACGTGGAGACACGTCCCAATTGCCATGCCAAGACTCGAGGAGAATCCCGAGGTGTCCCTCGCACCTAGGCAGGAGTCCTGACGTAGCTGAACAAACACGTGTCTGGAAGGGCCCTCCCCGTCGTAACTCGAGAATATACCCCAGGTCCGGCCACAACTCGAGAAAAACCATTAGACATCCCCCTCGCCGCGAGATGAGGCCCGATTCCCCTGCACTGCTTGCAGAGCAATTCCGTGTTCCACATCAAACGTGAAAGGAGCCTTGATTTACTTGATGGCACTCCAGAGAAAACCCAAGATCACTGTCTCAAGTCTGGAGGGATCCAGAGGTCACTGGAGTAAAAGGAAAGGGCTCCGTGGACCGCAAGTCAAATCGAAATGAGAGCTTAGTCCCTGGCTTCGACTTACGAGGAAAACCAACTTTCCACAAGCACCTCAAGAGGAGGCTTCTCTCAGCTACAGGTATGTGAGAGGGACCCTGAGTTTGTGGCCTCAAGTGGAATGGACACCGAGATGCTCTGACTCGAAGTAAGGCCGGATATCCCTGCAGTGAATTGAATGCAGGCTCGTCTTGCATCTCCCAAGACGAAGGGATGTCTGAATCCCCTGTAGAGACCACAGAGAAAGACCTAGTCCACCGCCTCATTGCGACCGGAGGCCTCACATCCTTTGAAAACTCGAGAGGTCCAAGGAGATCAATGCTTCCAAAGGAGACGATGCCTGATTCCTCTTGAAAATGGATAGGAGTCCCAGGATCCCGATGGCACGTGAAAAGGGACCCTGGGTCACCCGCCTCACGTGGAGACGCGTCCCAATTGCCATGCCAAGACTCGAGGAGAATCCCGAAGTGTCCCTCGCACATAGGCAGGAGTCCTTACGTTCCTGAACAAACACGTGTCTGGAAGGGCCCTCACCGACGTAACTCGAGAATATACCCCAGGTTCTGGCCGCAACTCGAGAAAAACCATGAGACTTCCCCCTCGCCGCGAGATGAGGCCCGATTCCCCTGCACTGCATGCAGAGCAATTCCGTGTTCCACATCAAACGTGAAAGGAGCCTTGCTTTCCCTGAAGGCACTCCAGAGTATACCAAAGATCACTATCTCAAGTCTAGAGGGATCCTGAGGTCACTGGAGCAACACGAAAGCGCTCCGTTGTCCCCAAATCAACTCGAGATGAGGGCTTAGTCCCTGGCTTCGACTCAAGAGGAATACCAAATTTCCACAAGCACCTCAAGAGGAGGCTTCTCTCAACTACAGGTATGTGAGAGGACCCTGAGTTTGTGGCCTCTAGTGAAATGGACACCGAGATGCTCTGACTCGTAGTCAGGCCGGATATCCCTGCAGTGAATTGAATGCAGGGTCGTCTTGCATCTCCCAAGACGAAGGGATGTCTGAATCCCCTGTGGAGACGACAGAGAAAGACCTAGTCCTACGCCTCATCGCGACCGGAGGCCTCACATCCTTTGAAAACCCGAGAGGTCCGCGGAGATCAATGCTTCCAAAGGAGATGATGCCTAACTCCTCTTGAAAATGAATAGGAGTCCCAGGATCCCTGTGGCACGTGGAAAGGGACCCTGGGTCTCCTGCCTCACGTGGAGACGCGTCCCAATTGCCATGCCAAGACTCGAGGAGAATCCCGAGGTGTCCGTCGCACCTCGGAAGGAGTCCTGACGTCGCTGAACAAACACGTGTCTGGAAGGGCCCTCCCCGTCGTAACTCGAGATTATACCCAAGGTTCCCGCCGCAACTCGAGAAAAACCATGAGACTTCCCCCTCGCCGCGAGATGAGGCCCGATTCCCCTGCACTGCGTGCATAGCAATTCCGTGTTCCACATAAAACGTGAAAGGAGCCTTGATTTCCTTAAAGGCACTCTAGAGAAAACCCAAAGTCACTGTCTCAAGTTTAGAGGGATCCTGAGGTCACTGTAGCAGCACGAAAGGGCTCCGTGGACCCCAAATCAACTCGAGATGAGAGCTTAGTACCTGGCTCCGACTCAAGAGGAATACCAACTTTCCACAAGCACCTCAAGAGGAGGCTTCTCTCAGCTACAGGTATGTGAGAGGGACCCTGAGTTTTTTTTTCCTCAAGTGGAATGGACACTGAGATGTTCTGACTCGAAGTCAGGCCGGATATCCCTGCAGTGAATTGAATGCAGGCTCGTCTTGCATCTCCCAAGACGAAGGGATATCTGAATCCCCTGTGGAGACCACGGAGAAAGACCTAGTCCTCCGCCTCATCGCGACCGGAGGCCTCACATCCTTTGAAAACTCGAGAGGTCCGCGGAGATCAATGCTTCCAAAGGAGACGATGCCTGACTCCTCTTGAAAATGGATAGGAGTCCCAGGATCCCTGTGGCACGTGGAAAGGGACCCTGGGTCTCCCGCCTCACGTGTAGACGCGTCCCAATTGCCATGGCAAGACTCGAGGAGAATCCCGAGGTGTCCCTCGCACCTAGGCAGGAGTGCTGACGTCGCCGAACAAACACGTGTCTGGAAGGGTCCTCCACGTCGTAACTCGAGAATATACC
Source organism: Dama dama (assembly GCF_033118175.1). Taxonomy (NCBI): domain Eukaryota; kingdom Metazoa; phylum Chordata; class Mammalia; order Artiodactyla; family Cervidae; genus Dama; species Dama dama. The sequence continues at coordinate 44,252 of NC_083693.1, forward strand.
CCAGGTTCCGGCCGCAACTCGAGAAAAAACATTAGACTTCCCCCTCGCCGCGAGATGAGGCCCGATTCCCCTGAAATGCGTGCAGAGCAATTCCGTGTTCCACATCAAACGTGAAAGGAGCCTTGATTTCCTTGATGGCACTCCACAGAAAACCCAAGATCACTGTCTCCAGTCTAGAGGGATCCTGAGGTCACTGGAGCAACACGAAAGGGCTCCGTGGACCCCAAATCAACTGGAGATGAGAGCTTAGTCCCTGGCTTCGACTCAAGAGGAATACCAACTTTCCACAAGCACCTCAAGAGGAGGCTTCTCTCAGCTACAGGTATGTGAGAGGGACCCTGAGTTTTTGGCCTCAAGTGGAATGGACACCAAGATGCTCTGACTCGAAGTAAGGCCGGATATCCCTGCAGTTAATAGAATGCAGGCTCGTCGTGCATCTCCCAAGACGAAGGGTTTTCTGAATCCCCTGTGGAGACCACAGAGAAAGACCTAGTACTCCGCCTCAACGCGACCGGAGGCCTCACATCCTTTCAAAACTCGAGAGGTCCGCGGAGATCAATGCTTCCAAAGGAGAAGATGCCTGACTCTTCTTGAAAATGGATAGGAGTCCAAGGATCCCTGTGGCACGTGGAAAGGGACCCTGGGTCTCCCGCCTCACGTGGAGACGCCTCATAATTGCCATGCCAAGACTCGAGGAGAATCCCGAGGTGTCCCTCGCTCCTAGACAGGAGTCCTGACGTCGCTGAACAAACACGTGTCTGGAAGGGCCCTCCCCGTCGTAACTCGAGAATATACCCCAGGTTGCGGCCGCAACTCGAGAAAAACCATGAGACTTACCCCTCGCCGCGACATGAGGCCCGATTCCCCTGCACTGCGTGCAGAGCAATTCCGTGTTCCACATCAAACGTGAAAGGAGCCTTGATTTCCTTGATGGCACTCCAGAGAAAACCCAAGATCACTGTCTCAAGTCTAGAGGGATCATGAGGTCACTGGAGCAACACGAAAGTTCTCCGTGGATCCCAAATCAACTCGAGATGAGAGCTTATTCCCTGGCTTCGACTCAAGAGGAATACCAACTTTCCACAAGCACCTCAAGAGGAGGCTTCTCTCAGCTACAGGTATGTGAGAGGAACCCTGAGTTTGTGGCCTCAAGTGGAATGGACACCGAGATGCTCTGACTCGAAGTAAGGCCGGATATCCCTGCAGTGAATTGAATGCAGGCTCGTCTTGCATCTCCCAAGGCGAAGGGATGTCTTAATCCGCCGTGCAGACCACAGAGAAAGACCTAGTCCTCCGCCTCATCGCGACCGGAGGCCTCAATCCTTTGAAAACTCGAGAGGTCCGCGGAGATCAATGCTTCCAAAGGAGACGATGCCTGACTCCTCTTGAAAATGGTTAGAATTCCCAGGATCCCTGTCCACATGGACGGGGACCCTGGGTCTCCCGCTTCACGTGGAGACGCGTCCCAATTGCCATGCCAAGACTCGAGGAGAATCCTGAGGTGTCCCTCGCACCTAGGCAGGAGTCCTGACGTCGCTGAACAAACACGTGTCTGGAAGGGCCCTCCCCATCGTAACTCGAGAATATACCCCAGGGTCGGGCCGCAACTCGAGAAAAATCATGAGACTTCCCCTCGCCGCGAGATGAGGCCCGATTCCCCTGCACTGCGTGCAGAGCAATTTCGTGTTCCACATCAAACGTGAAAGGAGCCTTGATTTCCTTGATGGCACTCCAGAGAAAACCCAAGATCACTGTCTCAAGTCTAGAGGGATCCTGAGGTCACTGGAGCAACACGAAAGGGCTCCGTGGACCCCAAATCAACTCGAGATGAGAGCTTAGTCCCTGGCTTTGACTCAAGAGGAATACCCACTTTTCACAAGCACCTCAAGAGGAGGCTTCTCTCAGCTACAAGTTCGTGAGAGGGACCCTGAGTTTGTGGCCTCAATTGGAATGGACACCGAGATGCTCTGACTCGAAATAAGGCCGGATATCCCTGCAGTGAATTGAATGCAGGCTCGTCTTGCATCTCCCAAGACGAAGGGATGTCTGAATCCCCTGTGGAGACCACAGAGAAAACCTAGTCCTCCCCCTCATCGAGACCGGAGGCATCACATCCTTTGAAAACTCGAGAGGTCTGAGGAGATAAATGCTTCCAAAGGAGACGATGCCTGACTCCTCTTGAAAATGGATAGGAGTCCCAGGATCCCTGTGGCACATGGAAAGGGACCCTGGGTCTCCCGCCTCACGTGGTGACGCGTCCCAATTGCCATGCCAAGACTCGAGGAGAATCCCGAGGTGTCCCTCGCACCTAGGCAGGAGTCCTGACGTCGCTGAACAAACACGTGTCTGGAAGGGCCCTCCCCATCGTAAGTCGAGAATATACCCCAGGTTCCGGCCGCAACTCGAGAAAAACCATGAGACTTCCCCCTCGCCGCTACATGAGGCCCGATTCCCCTGGACTGGGTACACAGCAATTCCGTGTTCCACATCAAACGTGTAAGGAGCCTTGATTTCCTTGATGGCACTCCAGAGAAAACCCAAGATCACTGTCTCAAGTCTAGAGGGATCCTGAGGTCACTGGAGCAACACCAAAGGGCTCCGTGGATCCCAAATCAACTCGAGATGAGAGCTTAGTCCCTGGCTTCGACTCAAGAGGAATACCAACTTTCCACAAGCACCTCAAGAGGAGGCTTCTCTCAGCTCCAGGTATGTGAGAGGGACCCTGAGTTTGTGGCCTCAAGTGGAATGGACACCGAGATGCTCTGACTCGAAGTAAGGCCGAATATCCCTGCAGTGAAGTGAATGCAGGCTCGTCTTGCATCTCCCAAGACGAAGGGATGTCTGAATCCCCTGTGGAGACCACAGAGAAAGACCTAGTCCTCCGCCTCATCGCGACCGGAGGCCTCACATTCTTTGAAAATTCGAGAGGTCCGCGGAGATCAATGCTTCCAAAGGAGACGATTCCTGACTCCTCTTGAAAATGGTTAGGAGTCCCAGGATCCCTGTGGCACGTGGAAAGGGACCCTGGGTCTCCCGCCTCACGTGGAGACGCGTCCCAATTGCCATGCCAAGACTCGAGGAGAATCCCGAGGTGTCCCTCGCACCTAGCCACGAGTCCTGACGTCGCTGAACAAACTCGTGTCTGGAAGGGCCCTCCCCATCGTAACTCGAGAATATACCCCAGGTTTCGGCAGCAACTCGAGAAAAACCATGAGACTTCCCCCTCGCCGCTACATGAGGCCCGATTCCCCTGCACTGCGTGCAGAGCAATTCCATGTTCCACATCAAACGTGAAAGGAGACTTAATTTCCTTGATTGTACTCCAGAGAAAACCCAAGATCACTGTCTCAACTCTAGAGGGATCCTGAGGTCACTGGAGCAACATGAAAGGGCTCCGTGGACACCAGATCAACTCGAGATGAGAGCTTAGTCCCTGGCTTCGACTCAAGAGGAATACCAACTTTCAAAGAGCACCTCAAGAGGAGGCTTCTCTCAGCTACAGGTATGTGAGAGGGACCCTGAGATTGTGGCCTCTAGTGGAATGGACACCGAGATGCTCTGACTCGAAGTAAGGCCGGATATCCCTGCATTGAATTGAATGCAGGCTCGTCTTGCATCTCTCAAGACGAAGGGATGTCTGAATCCCCTGTGGAGACGACAGAGAAAGACCTAGTCCTCCGCCTAATCGAGACCGGAGGCATCACATTCTTTGAAAACTCGAGAGGTCTGCGGAGATCAATGCTTCCAAAGGAGACTATGCCTGACTCTTCTTGAAAATGGATAGGAGTCCCAGGATCTCTGTGTCACGTGCAAAGGGACCCTGGGTCTCCCGCCTCACGTGGAGACGCATCCCAATTGCCATGCCAAGACTCGAGGAGAATCCCGAGGTGTCCCTCGCACCTAGGCAGGAGTCCTGACGTCGATGAACAAACACGTGTCTGGAAGGGCCCTCCCTGTGGTAACTCGAGAATATACCCCAGGTTCCGGCCGCAACTCGAGAAAAACCATGAGACTTCCCCCTCGCCGCGAGATGAGGCCCGATTCCCCTGCACTGCGTGCAGAGCAATTCCGAGTTCCACTTCACACGTGAAAGGAGCCTTGATTTCCTTGATGGCACTCCAGAGAAAACACAAGATCACTGTCTCAAGTCTAGAGGGATCCTGAGGTCACTGGAGCAACACGAAAGTTCTGCGTAGAACCCATATCAACTCGAGATGAGAGCTTAGTCCCTGGCTTCGACTCAAGAGGAATACCAACTTTCCACAAGCACCTCAAGAGGAGGCTTCTCTCAGCTACAGGTATGGGAGAGGGACCCTGAGTTTGTGGCCTCAAGTGGAATGGACACCGAGATGCTCTGACTCGAAGGAAGGCCGGATATCCCTGCAGTGAATTGAATGCAGGCTCGTCTTGCATCTCCCAAGACGAAGGGATGTCTGAATCCCCTGTGGAGACCACAGAGAAAGACCTAGTCCTCCGCGTCATCGCGAGCGGAGGCCTCACATCCTTAGAAAACTCGAGAGGTCCGCGGAAATCAATGCTTCCAAAGGAGACGATCCCTGACTCCTCTTGAAAATGGATAGGAGTCCCAGGATCCCTGTGGCACGTGGAAAGGGACCCTGGGTCTCCCGCCTCATGTGGAGACGCGTCCAAATTGCCATGCCAAGACTCGAGGAGAATCCCGAGGTGTCCCTCGCACCTAGGCAGGAGTCCTGACGTCGCTGAACAAACACGTGTCTGGAAGGGCCCTCCCCGTCGTAACTCGAGAATATACCCCAGGTTCGGGCCGCAACTCGAGAAAAACCATGAGATTTCCCCCTCGCCGCGAGTTGAGGCCCGATTCCCCTGCACTGGATGCAGAGCAATTCCGTGTTCCACATCAAACGTGAAAGGAGCCTTGATTTCCTTGATGGCACTCCAGAGAAAACCCAAGATCACTGTCTCAAGTCTAGAGGGATCCTGAGGTCACTGGACCAACAGTAAAGGGCTCCGTGGACCCCAAATCAACTCAAGATGAGAGCTTATTCCCTGGCTTAGACTCAAGAGGAATACCAACTTTCCACAAGCACCTCAAGAGGAGGCTTCTCTCAGCTACAGGTATATTTGAGGGACCCGGAGTTTGTGGCCTCAAGTGGAATGGACACCGAGATGCTCTGACTCGAAGTAAGGCCGGATATCCCTGCAGTGAATTGAATGCAGGCTCGTCTTGCATCTCCCAAGACGAAGGGATGTCTGAATCCACTGTGGAGACCACAGAGAAAGACCTAGTCCTCCGCCTCATCGCGACCGGAGGCCTCACATTCTTTGAAAACTCGAGAGGTCCGCGGAGATCAATGCTTCCAAAGGAGACGATGCCTGACTCCTCTTGAAAATGGATAGGAGTCCCAGGATCCCTGTGGCACGTGGAAAGGGACCCTGGGTCTCCCGCCTCACGTGGAGACGCGTCCCAATTGCCATGCCAAGACTCGAGGAGAATCCCGAGGTGTCCCTCGCACCTAGGCAGGAGTCCTGACGTCGCTGAACAAACACGTGTCTGGAAGGGCCCTCCCCGTCGTAACTCGAGAATATACCCCATGATCCGGCCGCAATTCGAGAAAAACCATGAGACTTCCCCCTCGCAGCGAGATGAGGCCCGATTCACCTGCACTGCTTGCAGAGCAATTCCGTGTTCCACATCAAACGTGAAAGGAGCCTTGATTTCCTTGATGGCACTCCAGAGAAAACCCAAGATCACTGTCTCAAGTCTAGAGGGATCCTGAGGTCACTGGAGCAACACGAAAGGGCTCCGTGGACCCCAAATCAACTCGAGATGAGAGCTTAGTCCCTGGCTTTGACTCAAGAGGAATACCCACTTTTCACAAGCACCTCAAGAGGAGGCTTCTCTCAGCTACAAGTTCGTGAGAGGGACCCTGAGTTTGTGGCCTCAATTGGAATGGACACCGAGATGCTCTGACTCGAAATAAGGCCGGATATCCCTGCAGTGAATTGAATGCAGGCTCGTCTTGCATCTCCCAAGACGAAGGGATGTCTGAATCCCCTGTGGAGACCACAGAGAAAACCTAGTCCTCCCCCTCATCGAGACCGGAGGCATCACATCCTTTGAAAACTCGAGAGGTCTGAGGAGATAAATGCTTCCAAAGGAGACGATGCCTGACTCCTCTTGAAAATGGATAGGAGTCCCAGGATCCCTGTGGCACATGGAAAGGGACCCTGGGTCTCCCGCCTCACGTGGTGACGCGTCCCAATTGCCATGCCAAGACTCGAGGAGAATCCCGAGGTGTCCCTCGCACCTAGGCAGGAGTCCTGACGTCGCTGAACAAACACGTGTCTGGAAGGGCCCTCCCCATCGTAAGTCGAGAATATACCCCAGGTTCCGGCCGCAACTCGAGAAAAACCATGAGACTTCCCCCTCGCCGCTACATGAGGCCCGATTCCCCTGGACTGGGTACACAGCAATTCCGTGTTCCACATCAAACGTGTAAGGAGCCTTGATTTCCTTGATGGCACTCCAGAGAAAACCCAAGATCACTGTCTCAAGTCTAGAGGGATCCTGAGGTCACTGGAGCAACACCAAAGGGCTCCGTGGATCCCAAATCAACTCGAGATGAGAGCTTAGTCCCTGGCTTCGACTCAAGAGGAATACCAACTTTCCACAAGCACCTCAAGAGGAGGCTTCTCTCAGCTCCAGGTATGTGAGAGGGACCCTGAGTTTGTGGCCTCAAGTGGAATGGACACCGAGATGCTCTGACTCGAAGTAAGGCCGAATATCCCTGCAGTGAAGTGAATGCAGGCTCGTCTTGCATCTCCCAAGACGAAGGGATGTCTGAATCCCCTGTGGAGACCACAGAGAAAGACCTAGTCCTCCGCCTCATCGCGACCGGAGGCCTCACATTCTTTGAAAATTCGAGAGGTCCGCGGAGATCAATGCTTCCAAAGGAGACGATTCCTGACTCCTCTTGAAAATGGTTAGGAGTCCCAGGATCCCTGTGGCACGTGGAAAGGGACCCTGGGTCTCCCGCCTCACGTGGAGACGCGTCCCAATTGCCATGCCAAGACTCGAGGAGAATCCCGAGGTGTCCCTCGCACCTAGCCACGAGTCCTGACGTCGCTGAACAAACTCGTGTCTGGAAGGGCCCTCCCCATCGTAACTCGAGAATATACCCCAGGTTTCGGCAGCAACTCGAGAAAAACCATGAGACTTCCCCCTCGCCGCTACATGAGGCCCGATTCCCCTGCACTGCGTGCAGAGCAATTCCATGTTCCACATCAAACGTGAAAGGAGACTTAATTTCCTTGATTGTACTCCAGAGAAAACCCAAGATCACTGTCTCAACTCTAGAGGGATCCTGAGGTCACTGGAGCAACATGAAAGGGCTCCGTGGACACCAGATCAACTCGAGATGAGAGCTTAGTCCCTGGCTTCGACTCAAGAGGAATACCAACTTTCAAAGAGCACCTCAAGAGGAGGCTTCTCTCAGCTACAGGTATGTGAGAGGGACCCTGAGATTGTGGCCTCTAGTGGAATGGACACCGAGATGCTCTGACTCGAAGTAAGGCCGGATATCCCTGCATTGAATTGAATGCAGGCTCGTCTTGCATCTCTCAAGACGAAGGGATGTCTGAATCCCCTGTGGAGACGACAGAGAAAGACCTAGTCCTCCGCCTAATCGAGACCGGAGGCATCACATTCTTTGAAAACTCGAGAGGTCTGCGGAGATCAATGCTTCCAAAGGAGACTATGCCTGACTCTTCTTGAAAATGGATAGGAGTCCCAGGATCTCTGTGTCACGTGCAAAGGGACCCTGGGTCTCCCGCCTCACGTGGAGACGCATCCCAATTGCCATGCCAAGACTCGAGGAGAATCCCGAGGTGTCCCTCGCACCTAGGCAGGAGTCCTGACGTCGATGAACAAACACGTGTCTGGAAGGGCCCTCCCTGTGGTAACTCGAGAATATACCCCAGGTTCCGGCCGCAACTCGAGAAAAACCATGAGACTTCCCCCTCGCCGCGAGATGAGGCCCGATTCCCCTGCACTGCGTGCAGAGCAATTCCGAGTTCCACTTCACACGTGAAAGGAGCCTTGATTTCCTTGATGGCACTCCAGAGAAAACACAAGATCACTGTCTCAAGTCTAGAGGGATCCTGAGGTCACTGGAGCAACACGAAAGTTCTGCGTAGAACCCATATCAACTCGAGATGAGAGCTTAGTCCCTGGCTTCGACTCAAGAGGAATACCAACTTTCCACAAGCACCTCAAGAGGAGGCTTCTCTCAGCTACAGGTATGGGAGAGGGACCCTGAGTTTGTGGCCTCAAGTGGAATGGACACCGAGATGCTCTGACTCGAAGGAAGGCCGGATATCCCTGCAGTGAATTGAATGCAGGCTCGTCTTGCATCTCCCAAGACGAAGGGATGTCTGAATCCCCTGTGGAGACCACAGAGAAAGACCTAGTCCTCCGCGTCATCGCGAGCGGAGGCCTCACATCCTTAGAAAACTCGAGAGGTCCGCGGAAATCAATGCTTCCAAAGGAGACGATCCCTGACTCCTCTTGAAAATGGATAGGAGTCCCAGGATCCCTGTGGCACGTGGAAAGGGACCCTGGGTCTCCCGCCTCATGTGGAGACGCGTCCAAATTGCCATGCCAAGACTCGAGGAGAATCCCGAGGTGTCCCTCGCACCTAGGCAGGAGTCCTGACGTCGCTGAACAAACACGTGTCTGGAAGGGCCCTCCCCGTCGTAACTCGAGAATATACCCCAGGTTCGGGCCGCAACTCGAGAAAAACCATGAGATTTCCCCCTCGCCGCGAGTTGAGGCCCGATTCCCCTGCACTGGATGCAGAGCAATTCCGTGTTCCACATCAAACGTGAAAGGAGCCTTGATTTCCTTGATGGCACTCCAGAGAAAACCCAAGATCACTGTCTCAAGTCTAGAGGGATCCTGAGGTCACTGGACCAACAGTAAAGGGCTCCGTGGACCCCAAATCAACTCAAGATGAGAGCTTATTCCCTGGCTTAGACTCAAGAGGAATACCAACTTTCCACAAGCACCTCAAGAGGAGGCTTCTCTCAGCTACAGGTATATTTGAGGGACCCGGAGTTTGTGGCCTCAAGTGGAATGGACACCGAGATGCTCTGACTCGAAGTAAGGCCGGATATCCCTGCAGTGAATTGAATGCAGGCTCGTCTTGCATCTCCCAAGACGAAGGGATGTCTGAATCCACTGTGGAGACCACAGAGAAAGACCTAGTCCTCCGCCTCATCGCGACCGGAGGCCTCACATTCTTTGAAAACTCGAGAGGTCCGCGGAGATCAATGCTTCCAAAGGAGACGATGCCTGACTCCTCTTGAAAATGGATAGGAGTCCCAGGATCCCTGTGGCACGTGGAAAGGGACCCTGGGTCTCCCGCCTCACGTGGAGACGCGTCCCAATTGCCATGCCAAGACTCGAGGAGAATCCCGAGGTGTCCCTCGCACCTAGGCAGGAGTCCTGACGTCGCTGAACAAACACGTGTCTGGAAGGGCCCTCCCCGTCGTAACTCGAGAATATACCCCATGATCCGGCCGCAATTCGAGAAAAACCATGAGACTTCCCCCTCGCAGCGAGATGAGGCCCGATTCACCTGCACTGCTTGCAGAGCAATTCCGTGTTCCACATCAAACGTGAAAGGAGCCTTGATTTCCTTGATGGCACTCCAGAGAAAACCCAAGATCACTGTCTCATGTCTAGAGGGATCCTGAGGTCACTGGAGCAACTAGAAAGGGCTCCGTGGACCTCAAATCAACTCGAGATGAGAGCTTCGTCCCTGGCTTCGACTCAAAAGGAATACCAACTTTCCACAAGCACCTCAAGAGTAGGCTTCTCTCAGCTACATGTATGTGAGAGGGACCCTGAGTTTGTGGCCTCAAGTGGAATGGACACCGAGATGCTCTGACCCAACGTAAGTCCGGATATCCCTGCAGTGAATTGAATGCAGGCTCGTCTTGCATCTCCCAAGACGAAGGGATGTCTGAATCTCCTTTGGAGACCACAGAGAAAGACCTAGTCCTCCGCCTCATCGCGACCGGAGGCCTCACATCCTTTGAAAACTCGAGAGGTCCCCGGAGATCAATGCTTCCAAAGGAAACGATGCCTGACCTCTCCTGAAAATGGATAGGAATCCCAGGATCCCTGTGGCACGTGGAAAGGGACCCTGGGTGTCCCGCCTCACGTGGAGATGCGTCCCAATTGCCATGCCAAGACTCGAGGAGAATCCTGAGGTGTCCCTCGCACCTAGGCAGGAGTCCTGACGTCGCTGAACAAACACGTGTCTCGAAGGGCCCTCCCCGTCGTAACTCGAGAATATACCCCAGTTTCCGGCCGCAACTTTAGAAAAACCATGAGACTTCACCCTCGCCGCGAGATGAGGCCCGATTCCCCTGCACTGCGTGCAGAGCAATTCCGTGTTCCACATCAAACGTGAAAGGAGCCTTGATTTCCTTGATTGCACTCCAGAGAAAACCCAAGATCACTGTCTAAACTCTAGAGGGATCCTGAGGTCACTGGAGCAACATGAAAGGGCTCCGTGGACACCAGATCAACTCGAGATGAGAGCTTAGTCCCTGGCTTCGACTCAAGAGGAATACCAACTTTCCAATAGCACCTCAAGAGGAGGCTTCTCTCAGCTACTGGTATGTGAGAGGGACCCTGAGATTGTGACTTCAAGAGGAATGGACACCGAGATGTTCTGACTCGAAGTAAGGCCGGATATCCCTGCAGTGAATTGAATGCAGGCTCGTCTTGCATCTCCCAAGACGAAGGGATGTCTGAATCCCCCGTGAAGACGACAGAGAAAGACCTAGTGGTCCGCCTCGAAGCGACCGGAGGCCTCACATCCTTTGAAAACTCGAGAGGTCCGCGGAGATCAATGCTTCCAAAGGAGACTATGCCTGACTCCTCTTGAAAATGGATAGGAGTCCCAGGATCCCTGTGGCACGCGGAAAGGGACCCTGGGTCTCCCGCCTCATGTGGAGACGCGTCCCAATTGCCATGCCAAGACTCGAGGAGAATCCCGAGGTGTCCCTCGCACCTACTCAGGAGTCCTGACGTCGCTGAACAAACACGTGGGAAGGGCCCTCCCCGTCGTAACTCGAGAATATACCCCAGGTTCCGACTGCAACTGGAAAAAAACCATGAGACTTCCCCCTCGCCGCGAGACGAGGCCCGATTCCCCTGCCCTGCGTGCAGAGCAATGCCGTGTTCCACATCAAACGTGAAAGGAGCCTTGATTTCCTTGATGGCACTCCAGAGAAAACCCAAGATCACTGTCTCAAGTCTAGAGGGATCCTGAGGTCCCTGGAGCAACACGAAACGGCTCCGTGGACCTCAAATCAACTCGAGATGAGAGCTTAGTCCCTGGCTTCGACTCAAGAGGAATACCAAGTTTCCACAAGCACCTCAAGAGGAGGCTTCTCTCAGCTACAGGTATGTGAGAGGGACCTTGAGTTTGTGGCCTCAAGTGGAATGGACACCGAGATGCTCGGACTCGAGGTAAGGCCGGATATCCCTGCAGTGAATTGAATGCAGGCTCGTCTTGCATCTCCCAAGACGAAGGGATGTCTGAATCCCCTGTGGAGACGACAGAGAAAGACCTAGCCCTCCGCCTAATCGAGAACGGAGGCCTCACATCCTTTGAAAACTCGAGAGGTCTGCGGAGATAAATGCTTCCATAGGAGACGATGACTGACTTTTCTTGAAAATGGATAGGAGTCCCAGGATCCCTGTGGCACGTGCAAAGGGAACCTGGGTCTCCCGCCTCACGTGGAGACGCATCCCAATTGCCATGCCAAGACTCGAGGAGAATCCCGAGGTGTCCCTCGCACCTAGGCAGGAGTCCTGACGTCGCTGAACAAACACGTGTCTGGAAGGGCCCTCCCCGTGGTAACTCGAGAATATACCCCAGGTTCCGGCCGCAACTCGAGAAAAACCATGAGACTTCCCCCTCGCCGCGAGATGAGGCCCGATTCCCCTGCACTGCGTGCAGAGCAATTCCGGGTTCCACATCAAATGTGAAAGGAGCCTTGATTTCCTTGATGGCACTCCAGAGAAAACCCAAGATCACTGTCTCAAGTCTAGAGGGATCCTGAGGTCACTGGAGCAACACGAAAGTTCTGCGTGGACCCCAAATCAACTCGAGATGAGAGCTTAGTCCCTGGCTTCGACTCAAGAGGAATACCAACTTTCCACAAGCACCTCAAGAGGAGGCTTCTCTCAGCTACAGGTATGTGAGAGGGACCCTGGGTTTGTGGCCTCAAGTGGAATGGACACCTAGATGCTCTGACTCGATGTAAGGCCGGATATCCCTGCAGTGAATTGAATGCAGGCTCGTCTTGCATCTCCCAAGACGAAGGGATGTCTGAATCCCCTGTGGAGACCACAGAGAAAGACCTAGTCCTCCGCCTCATCGCGACCGGAGGCCTCACATCCTTTGAAAACTCGAGAGGTCCGCGGAGATCAATGCTTCCAAAGGAGACGATGCCTGACTCCTCTTGAAAATGAATAGGAGTCCCAGGATCCCTGTGGCACGTGAAAAGGGACCCTGGGTCTCCCGCCTCATGTGGAGACGCGTCCAAATTGCCATGCCAAGACTCGAGGAGAATCCCGAGGTGTCCCTCGCACCTAGGCAGGAGTCCTGACGTCGCTGAACAAACACGTGTCTGGAAGGGCCCTCCCCATCGTAACTCGAGAATATACCCCAGGTTCGGGCCGCAACTCGAGAAAAACCATGAGATTTCCCCCTCGCCGCGAGTTGAGGCCCGATTCCCCTGCACTTGATGCAGAGCAATTCCGTGTTCCACATCAAACGTGAAAGGAGCCTTGATTTCCTTGATGGCACTCCAGAGAAAACCCAAGATCACTGTCTCAAGTCTAGAGGGATCCTGAGGTCACTGGACCAACAGTAAAGGGCTCCGTGAACCCCAAATCAACTCAAGATGAGAACTTATTCCCTGGCTTAGACTCAAGGGGAATACCAACTTTCCACAAGCACCTCAAGAGGAGGCTTCTCTCAGCTACAGGTATATTTGAGGGACCCCGAGTTTGTGGCCTCAAGTGGAATGGTCACCGAGATGCTCTGATTCGAAGTAAGGCCGGATATCCCTGCATTGAATTGAATGCAGGCTCGTCTTGCATCTCCCAAGACGAAGGGATGTCTGAATCCGCTGTGGAGACCACAGAGAAAGACCTAGTCCTCCGCCTCATCGCGACCAGAGGCCTCACATCCTTTGAAAATTCGAGAGGTATACGGAGATCAATGCTTCCAAAGGAGACGATGCCTGACTCCTCTTCAAAATGGATAGGAGTCCCAGGATCCCTGTGGCACGTGGAAAGGGACTCTGAGTCTCCCGCCTCACGTGGAGACGCGTCCCAATTGCCATGCCAAGACTCGAGGAGAATCCCGAGGTGTCCCTCGCACCTAGGCAGGAGTCCTGACGTCGCTGAACAAACACGTGTCTGGAAGGGCCCTCCCCGTGGTAACTCGAGAATATACCCCAGGTTCCGGCCGCAACTCGAGAAAAACCATGAGACTTCCCCCTCGCCGCTACATGAGGCCCGATTCCCCTGCACTGCGTGCAGAGCAATTCCGTGTTCCACATCAAACTTGAAAGGAGCCTTGATTTCCTTGATGGCACACCAGAGTAAACCCAAGATCACTGTCTCAAGTCTAGAGGGATCCTGAGGTCACTGGAGCAACACGAAAGTGTTCCGTGGACCCCAAATCAACTCGAGATGAGAGCTTAGTCCCTGGCTTCGACTCAAGAGGAATACCAACTTTCCACAAGCACCTCAAGAGGAGGCTTCTTTCAGCTACAGGTATGTCAGAGGGACCCTGAGTTTGTGGCCTCAAGTGGAATGGACACCGAAATGCTATGACTCGAAGTAAGGCCGGATATCCCTGCAGTGAATTGAATGCAGGCTCGTCTTGCATCTCCCAAGACGAAGGGATGTCTGAATCTCCTGTGGAGACCACAGAGAAAAACCTAGTCCTCCGCCTCAACGCAACCGGAGGCCTCACATCCTTTGAAAACTCGAGAGGTCTGCGGAGATCAATGCTTCCAAAGGAGACGATGCCTGACTCCTCTTGAAAATGGATAGGAGTCCCAGGATCCCTGTGGCACGTGGAAAGGGACCCTGGGTCTCCCGCCTCATGTGGAGACGCCTCCAAATTGCCATGCCAAGACTCAAGGAGAATCCCGAGGTGTCCCTCGCACCTAGGCAGGAGTCCTGACGTCGCTGAACAAACACGTGTCTGGAAGTTCCCTCCCAGTCGTAACTCGAGAATATACCCCAGGTTCGGGCCACAACTCGAGAAAAACCATGAGATTTCCCCCTCGCCGCGAGTTGAGGCCCGATTCCCCTGCACTGCATGCAGAGCAATACCGTGTTCCACATCAAACGTGAAAGGAGCCTTGATTTCCTTGATGGCACTCCAGAGAAAACCCAAGATCACTGTCTCAAGTCTAGAGGGATCCTGAGGTCACTGGAGCAACACGAAAGGGCTCCGTGGACCCCAAATCAACTCGAGATGAGAGCTTAGTCCCTGGCTTCGACTCAAGAGGAATACCAACTTTCCACAAGCACCTCAAGAGGAGGCTTCTCTCAGCTCCAGGTATGTGAGAGGGACCCTGAGTTTGTGGCCTCAAGTGGAATGGACACCGAGATTCTCTGACTCGAAGTAAGGCCGGATATCCCTGCAGTGAATTGAATGCAGGCTCGTCTTGCATCTCCCAAGATGAAGGGATGTCTGAATCCCCTGTGCAGAACACAGAGAAAGACCTAGTCCTCCGCCTCATCGCGACCGGAGGCCTCACATCCTTTGAACACTCGAGAGGTCCGCGGAGATCAATGCTTTCAAAGAAGACGATGCCTGACTCCTCTTGAAAATGTATAGGAGTCCAAGGATCCCTGTGGCACGTGGAAAGGGACCATGGGTCTCCGGCCTCACGTGGAGACGCATCCCAATTGCCATGCCAAGACTCGAGGAGAATCCCGAGGTGTCCCTCGCACCTAGGCAGGAGTCCTGACGTCGCTGCACAAACACGTGTCTGGAAGGGCGCTCCCCGTCGTAACTCGAGAATATACCCCAGATTCCGGTCGCAACTCGAGAAAAACCATGAGACTTCCCCCTCGCCGCGAGATGAGGCCCGATTCCCCTGCACTGTGTGCAGAGCAATTCCGTGTTCCACATCAAACGTGAAAGGAGCCTTGATTTCCTTGATGGCACTCCAGAGAAAACCCAAGATCACTGTCTCAAGTCTAGAGGGATCCTGAGGTCACTGGAGCAACACGAAGGGGCTCCTTGGACCCCAAATCAACTCGAGATGAGAGCTTAGTCCCTGGCTTCGACTCAAGAGGAATACCAACTTTCCACAAGCACCTCAAGAGGAGGGTTCTCTCAGCAACAGGTATGTGAGTGGGACCCTGAGTTTGTGGCCTCAAGTGGAATGGACACCGAGATGCTCTGACTCGAAGTAAGGCCGGATATCCCTGCAGTGAATTGAATGCAGGCTCGTCTTGCATCTCCCAAGACGAAGGGATGTCTGAATCCCCTGTGGAGACCACAGAGAAAGACCTAGTTCTCCGCCTCATCACGACTGGAGGCCTCACATCCTTTGAAAACTCGAGAGGTCCACGCAGAAAAAAGCTTCCAAAGGAGACGATGCCTGACTCCTCTTGAAAATGGATAGGAGTCCCAGGATCCCTGTGGCACGTGGAAAGGGACCTTCGGTCTCCCGCCTCACGTGGAGACGCATCCCAATTGCCATGCCAAGACTCGAGGAGAATCCCGAGGTGTCCCCCGCACCTAGGAAGGAGTCCTGACATCGCTGAACAAACTCGTGTCTGGAAGGGCCCTGCCCATCGTAACTCGAGAATATGTCCCAGGTTCCGGCGGCAACTCGAGAAAAACCATGAGGCTTCCCCCTCGCCGCGAGATGAGGCCCGATTCCCCTGCACTGCATGCAGAGCAATTCCGTGTTCCACATCAAACGTGAAAGGAGCCTTGATTTCCTTGATGCCACTCCAGAGAATACCCAAAGTCAATGTCTCAAGTCTTGAGGGATCCTGAGGTCACTGGAGCAACACGAAAGGGCTCCGTGTACCCCAAGTCAACTCGAGATCAGAGCTTAGTCCCTGGCTTCGACTCAAGAGGAATACCAACTTTCCACAAGCACCTCAAGAGGAGGCTTCTCTCAGCTACAGGTATGTGAGAGGGACCCTGAATTTGTGGCCTCATGTGGAATGGACACCGAGATGCTCTGACTCAAAGTAAGGCCGGATATCCCTGCAGTGAAATGAATGCAGGCTCATCTTGCATCTCCCAAGACGAAGGGTTTTCTGAATCCCCTGTGGAGACCACAGAGTAAGACCTAGTCCTCCGCCTCAATGCGAACGGAGGCCTCACATCCTTTGAAAACTCGAGAGGTCCGCGGAGATCAATGCTTCCAAAGGAGACGAAGCCTGACTCCTCTTGAAAAAGGATAGGAGTCCCAGGATCCCTGTGGAACGTGTAAAGGGACCCTGGGTCTCCCGCCTCACGTGGAGACGCGTCCCAATTGCCATGCCAAGACTCGAGGAGAATCCTGAGGTGTCCCTCGCACCTAGGCAGGAGTCCTGACGTCGCTGAACAAACACATGTCTGGAAGGTCCCTGCCCGTCGTAACTCGAGAATATACCACAGGTTCCAGCCGCAACTCGAGAAAAACCATGAGACTTCCCCTTCGCCGCGAGATGAGGCCTGATTCCCCTGCACTGCGTGCAGAGTAATTCCGTGTTCCACATCAAACGTGAAAGGAGCCTTGATTTCCTTGATGGCACTCCAGAGAAAACCCAGGTTCACTGTCTCAAGTCTTGAGGGATCCTGAGGTCACTGGAGCAACACGAAAGGGCTCCGTGGACCCCAAATCAACTCGAGATGAGAGCTTAGTCCCTGGCTTCGACTCAAGAGGAATACCAAGTTTCCACAAGCACCTCAAGAGGAGGCTTCTCTCAGCTTCAGGTATGTGAGAGGGACCCTGAATTTGTGGCCTCAAGTGGAATGGACACCGAGATGCTCTGACTCGAAGTAAGGCCGGATATCCCTGCAGTGAATTGAATGCAGGCTCGTCTTGCATCTCCCAAGACGAAGGGATGTCTGAATCCCCTGTGGAGACCACAGAGAAAGACCTAGTCCTCCGCCTCATCGTGAC
The DNA here is from genome assembly GCF_033118175.1 of Dama dama. Lineage (NCBI taxonomy): Eukaryota > Metazoa > Chordata > Mammalia > Artiodactyla > Cervidae > Dama > Dama dama. Next base: position 61,472 of record NC_083693.1, read on the forward strand.
CGGAGGCCTCACATCCTTTGAAAACTCGAGAGGTCCGCGGAGATCAATGCTTCCAAAGGACAAGATGCCTGACTCCTCTTGAAAATGGATAGGAGTCCCAGGATCCCTGTGGCACGTGGAAAGGGACCCTGTGTCTCCCGCCTCACGTGGAGACGCGTCCCAATTGACATGCCAAGACTCGAGGAGAATCCCGAGGTGTCCCTCGCACCTAGGCAGGAGTCCTGACGTCGCTGAACAAACACGTGTCTGGAAGGGCCCTCCCCGTCGTAACTCGAGAATATACCCCAGGTTCCGGCCGCAACTCGAGAAAAACCATGAGACTTCCCCCTCACCGCGAGATGAGGCCCGATTCCCCTGCATTACGTGCAGAGCAATTCCGTGTTCCACATCAAACGTGAAAGGAGCCTTGATTTCCTTGATGGCACTCCAGAGAAAACCCAAGATCACTGTCTCAAGTCTAGAGGGATCCTGAGGTCACTGGAGCAACAGGAAAGGGCTCCGTGGACCCCAAATCAACTCGAGATGAGAGCTTAGTCCCTGGCTTCAACTCAAGAGGAATACCAAGTTTCCACAAGCACCTCAAGAGGAGGCTTCTCTCAGCTCCAGGTATGTGAGAGGGCCCCTGAGTTTGTGGCCTCAAGTGGAATGGACACCGAGATGCTCTGACTCGAAGTAAGGCCGGATATCCCTGCAGTGAATTGAATGCAGGCTCGTCTTGCATCTCCCAAGAAGAAGGGATGTCTGAATCCCCTGTGGAGACCACAGAGAAAGACCTAGTTCTCCGCCTCATCGAGACAGGAGGCCTCACATCCTTTGAAAACTCGAGAGGTCCGCGGAGATCAATGCTTCCAAAGGAGACGATGCCTGACTCCTCTTGAAAATGAATAGGAGTCCCAGGATCCCTGTGGCACGTGGAAAGGGACCCTGGGTCTCACGCCTCACGTGGAGACGCGTCCCAATTGCCATGCCAAGAATCGAGGAGAATCCCGAGGTGTCCCTCGAACCTAGGCAGGAGTCCTGACGCCGCTGAACAAACACGTGTATGGAAGGGCCCTCCGCGTCGTAACTCGACAATATACCCCAGGTTTCTGCCGCAACTCGAGAAAAACCATGAGACTTCCCCCTCGCAGCGAGATGAAGCTCGATTCCCCTGCACTGCGTGCAGAGCAATTCCGTGTTCCACATCAAACGTGAAAGGAGCCTTGATTTCCTGAAGCACTCCAGAGAAAACCCAAGATCACTGTCTCAAGTCTAGAGGGATCCTGAGGTCACTGGAGCAACACGAAAGGGCTCCATGGACCCCAAATCAACTCGAGATGAGAGCTTATTCCCTGGCTTCGACTCAAGAGGAATGCCAACTTTCCACAAGCACCTCAAGAGGAGGCTTCTCTCAGCTACAGGTATGTGAGAGGGACCCTGAGTTTGTGGCCTCAAGTGGAATGGACACCGAGATGCTCTGACTCGAAGTAAGGCCGGATATCCCTGCAGTGAATTGAATGCAGGCTCGTCTTGCATCTCCCAAGACGAAGGGATGTCTGATTCTCCTGTGGAGACCACAGAGAAAGACCTAGTCCTCCGCCTCAACGCGACCGGAGGCCTCACATCCTTTGAAAACTCGAGAGGTCTGCAGAGATCAATGCTTCCAAAGCAGACGATGCATGACTCCTCTTGAAAATGGATAGGAGTCCCAGGATCCCTGTGGCATGTGGAAAAGGACCCTGGGTCTCCCGCGTCACGTGGAGACGCGTCCCAATTGCCATGCCAAGACTCGAGGAGAATCCCGAGGTGTCCCTCGCACCTAGGCAGGAGTCCTGACGTCGCTGAACAAACACGTGTCTGGAAGGGCCCTCCCCGTCGTAAATCGAGAATATACCCCAGGTTCCGGCCGCAACTCAAGAAAAACCATGAGACTTCCCCCTCGCCGCGAGATGAGGCCCGATTCCCCTGCACTGCGTGTAGAGCAATTCCGTGTTCCACATCAAACGTGAAAGGAGCCTTGATTTCCTTGATGGCACTCCAGAGAAAACCCAAGATCACTGTCTCAAGTCTAGAGGGATACTGAGGTCACAGGAGCAACAAGAAAGCGCTCCGTGGACGCCAAATCAACTCGAGATGAGAGCTTAGTCCCTGGCTTCGACTCAAGAGGAATACCAACTTTCCACAAGCACCTCAAGAGGAGGCTTCTCTCAGCTACAGGTTGTGAGAGAGACCCTGAGTTTCTGGCCTCAAGTGGATTGGACACCGAGATGCTCTGACTCGAAGTAAGGCCGGATATCCCTGCAGTGAATTGAATGCAGGCTCGTCTTGCATCTCCCAAGACAAAGGGATGTCTGATTCCCCTGTGGAGACCACAGAGAAAGACCTAGTCCTCCGCCTCAACGCGAACCGAGGCCTCACATCCTTTGAAAACTCGAGAGGTCCGCGCAGATCAATGCTTCCAAAGGAGACGATGCCTGACTCCTCTTGAAAATGGATAGGAGTCCCAGGATCCCTGTGGTACGTGGAAAGGTACCCTGGATCTCCCGCCTCAGGTGGAGACGCGTCCCAATTGCCATGCCAAGACTCGAGGAGAATCCCGAGGTGTCCCTCGCACCTAGGCAGGAGTCCTGACGTCGCTGAACAAACATGTGTCTCGAAGGGCCCTCCCCGTCGTAACTCGAGAATATACCCCAGGTTCCGGCCGCAACTCGAGAAAAACCATGAGACTTCCCCCTCGCCGCGAGATGAGGACCGATTCCCCTGCACTGCGTGCAGAGCAATTCCGTGTTCCACATCAAACGTGAAAGGAGCCTTGATTTCCTTGATGGCACTCCAGAGAAAACCCAAGATCACTGTCTCAAGTCTAGAGGGATCCTGAGGTCACTGGAGCAACACGAGAGGGCTCCGTGGACCCCAAATCAACTGGAGATGAGAGCTTAGTCCCTGGCTTCGACTCAAGAGGAATACCAACTTTCCACAAGCACCTCAAGAGGAGGCTTCTCTCAGCTACAGGTATGTGAGAGAGACCCTGAGTTTGTGGCCTCAAGTGGAATGGACACCGAGATTCTCTGACTCGAAGTAAGGCCGGATATCCCTGCAGTGAATTGAATGCAGGCTCATCTTGCATCTCCCAAGACGAAGGGTTGTCTGAATCCCCTGTGGAGACCACAGAGAAAGACCTAGTAATCCGCCTCAACGCGAACGGAGGCCTCACATCCTTTGAAAACTCAAGAGGTCCGCCGAGATCAATGCTTCCAAAGGAGACGATCCCTGACTCCTCTTGAAAATGGATAGGAGTCCCAGGATCCCTGTGGCACGTGGAAAGGGACCCTGGGTCTCCCGCCTCACGTGGAGACGCGTCCCAATTGCCATGCCAAGACTCGAGGAGAATCCCGAGGTGTCCCTTGCACCTAGGCAGGAGTCCTGACGTCGCTGAACAAACACGTGTCTGGAAGGGCCCTCCCCGTCGTAACTCGAGAATATACCCCAGGTTCCGGCCGCAACTCGAGAAAATACATGAGACTTCCCCCTCGCCGCGAGATGAGGCCCGATTCCCCTGCACTGCGTGCAGAGCAATTCCGTGTTCCACATCAAACGTCAAAGGAGCCTTGATTTCCTTGATGGCACTCCAGAGAAAACCCAAGATCACTGTCTCAAGTCTAGAGGGATCCTGAGGTCACAGGAGCAACACGAAAGCGCTCCGTGGACGTCAAATCAACTCGAGATGAGAGCTTAGTCCCTGGCTTCGACTCAAGAGGAATACCAACTTTCCACAAGCACCTCAAGAGGAGGCTTCTCTCAGCTACAGGTTGTGAGAGGGACCCTGAGTTTCTGGCCTCAAGTGGATTGGACACCGAGATGCTCTGACTCGAAGTAAGGCCGGATATCCCTGCAGTGAATTGAATGCAGGCTCGTCTTGCATCTCCCAAGACAAAGGGATGTCTGATTCCCCTGTGGAGACCACAGAGAAAGACCTAGTCCTCCGCCTCAACGCGAACCGAGGCCTCACATCCTTTGAAAACTCGAGAGGTCCGCGCAGATCAATGCTTCCAAAGGAGACGATGCCTGACTCCTCTTGAAAATGGATAGGAGTCCCAGGATCCCTGTGGTACGTGGAAAGGTACCCTGGATCTCCCGCCTCAGGTGGAGACGCGTCCCAATTGCCATGCCAAGACTCGAGGAGAATCCCGAGGTGTCCCTCGCACCTAGGCAGGAGTCCTGACGTCGCTGAACAAACACGTGTCTCGAAGGGCCCTCCCCGTCGTAACTCGAGAATATACCCCAGGTTCCGGCCGCAACTAGAGAAAAACCATGAGACTTCACCCTCGCCGCGAGATGAGGACCGATTCCCCTGCACTGCGTGCAGAGCAATTCCGTGTTCCACATCAAACGTGAAAGGAGCCTTGATTTCCTTGATGGCACTCCAGAGAAAACCCAAGATCACTGTCTCAAGTCTAGAGGGATCCTGAGGTCACTGGAGCAACACGAGAGGGCTCCGTGGACCCCAAATCAACTCGAGATGAGAGCTTAGTCCCTGGCTTCGACTCAAGAGGAATAGCAACTTTCCACAAGCACCTCAAGAGGAGGCTTCTCTCAGCTACAGGTATGTGAGAGAGACCCTGAGTTTGTGGCCTCAAGTGGAATGGACACCGAGATTCTCTGACTCGAAGTAAGGCCGGATATCCCTGCAGTGAATTGAATGCAGGCTCATCTTGCATCTCCCAAGACGAAGGGTTGTCTGAATCCCCTGTGGAGATAACAGAGAAAGACCTAGTAATCCGCCTCAACGCGAACGGAGGCCTCACATCCTTTGAAACTCAAGAGGTCCGCCGAGATCAATGCTTCCAAAGGAGACGATCCCTGACTCCTCTTGAAAATGGATAGGAGTCCCAGGATCCCTGTGGCACGTGGAAAGGGACCCTGGGTCTCCCGCCTCACGTGGAGACGCGTCCCAATTGCCATGCCAAGACTCGAGGAGAATCCCGAGGTGTCCCTCGCACCTAGGCAGGAGTCCTGACGTCGCTGAACAAACACGTGTCTGGAAGGGCCCTCCCCGTCGTAACTCGAGAATATACCCCAGGTTCCGGCCGCAACTCGAGAAAATACATGAGACTTCCCCCTCGTCGCGAGATGAGGCCCGATTCCCCTGCACTGCGTGCAGAGCAATTCCGTGTTCCACATCAAACGTGAAAGGAGCCTTGATTTCCTTGATGGCACTCCAGAGAAAACCCAAGATCACTGTCTCAAGCCTAGAGGGACCCTGAGGTCACTGGAGCAACACGAAAGGGCTCCGTGGACCCCAAATCAACTCGAGATGAGAGCTTAGTCCCTGGCTTCGACTCAAGAGGAATACCAACTTTCCACAAGCACCTCAAGAGGAGGCTTCTCTCAGCTACAGGTAGGTGAGAGGGACCCTGAGTTTGTGGCCTCAAATCGAATGGACACCGAGATGTTCTGACTCGAAGTAAGGCGGGATATCCCTGCAGTGAAGTGAATGCTGGCTCGTCTTGCATCTCCCAAGAAGAAGGGATGTCTGAATCCCCTGTGGAGACCACAGAGAAAGACCTAGTTCTCCGCCTCATCGAGACCGGAGGCCTCACATCCTTTGAAAACTCGAGAGGTCCGCGGATATCAATGCTTCCAAAGGAGACGAAGCCTGACTGCTCTTGAAAATGGATAGGAGTCCCAGGATCCCTGTGGCACGTGGAAAGGGAAACTGGGTCTCCCGCCTCACGTGGAGACGCGTCCCAATTGCCATACCAAGACTCGAGGAGAATCCCGAGGTGTCCCTTGCACCTAGGCAGGAGTCCTGACGTCGCTGAACAAACACGTGTCTGGAGGGGCCCTCTCCGTCGTAACTCGAGAATATACCCCAGGTTCCGGCCGCAACTCGAGAAAAACCATGAGACTTCCCCCTCGCCGCGAGATGAGGCCCGATTCCCCTGCACTGCATGCAGAGCAATTCCGTGTTCCACATCAAACGTGAAAGGAGCCTTGATTTCATTGATGGCACTCCAGAGAAAACCCAAGATCACTGTCTCAAGTCTAGAGGGATCCTGAGGTCACTGGACCATCACGAAAGGGCTCCGTGGACCCCAAATCGACTCAAGGTGAGAGCTTAGTCCCTGGCTTCGACTCAAGAGGAATACCAACTTTCCACAAGCATCTCAAGAGGAGGCTTCTCTCAGCTACAGGTATGTGAGAGGGACCCTGAGTTGTGGCCTCAAGTAGAATGGACACCGAGATGCTCTGACTCGAAGTCAGGCCGGATATCCCTGCAGTGAATTGAATGCAGGCTCGTCTTGCATGTCCCAAGACGAAGGGATGTCTGAATCCCCTGTGGAGACCACAGAGAAAGACCTAGTTCTCCGCCTCATCGCGACCGGAGGCCTCACATCCTTTGAAAACTCAAGAGGTCCGCGCAGAACAATGCTTCCAATGGAGACGATGCCTGACTCCTCTTGAAAATGGATAGGAGTCCCAGGATCCCTGTGGCACGTGGAAAGGGACCCTGGGTCTCCCGCCTCACTTGGAGACGCGTCCCCATTGCCATGCCAAGATTCGAGGAGAATCCCGAGGTGCCCTCGCACCTAGGCAGGAGTCCTGACGTCACTGAACAAACACGTGTCTGGAAGGGCCCTCCCCGTCTTAACTCGAGAATATACCCCAGGTTCCAGCCGCAACTCGAGAAAAACCATGAGACTTCCTCCTCGGCGCGAGATGAGGCCCGATTCCCCTGCACTGCATGCAGAGCAATTCCGTGTTCCACATCAAACGTGAAAGGAGCCTTGATTTCCTTGATGGCACTCCAGAGAAAACCCAAGATCACTGTCTCAAGTCTAGAGGGACCCTGAGGTCACTGGAGCAACACGAAAGGGCCCGTGGACCCCAAATCAACTCGAGATGAGAGCTTAGTCCCTGGCTTCGACTCAAGAGGAATACCAACTTTCCACAAGCACTTCAAGAGGAGGCTTCTCTCAGCTACAGGTATGTGAGAGGGACCCTGAGTTTGTGCGGTCAAGTGGAAAGGACTCCGAGATGCTCTGACTTGAAGTAAGGCTGGATATCCCTGCAGTGAATTGAATGCAGGCTCGTCTTTCATCTCCCAAGACGAAGGGATGTCTGAATACCCTGTGGAGACCACAGAGAAAGACCTAGATCTCCGCCTCAACGCGACCGGAGGCCTCACATCCTTTGAAAACTCGAGAGGTCCGAGGAGATCAATGCTTCCAAAGGAGACGATGCCTGACTCCTCTTGAAAATGGATAGGAGTCCCAGGATCCCTGTCGCAAGTGGAAAGGGACCCTGGGTCTCACGCCTCACGTGGAGACGCGTCCCAATTGCCATGCCAAGACTCGAGGAGAATCCCGAGGTGTACCTCGCACCTAGGCAGGAGTCCTGACGTCGCTGAACAAACACGTGTCTGGAAGGGCCCTCTCCGTCGTAACTCGAGAATATACTCCAGGTTCCGGCCGCAACTCGAGAAAAACCATGAGACTTCCCCCTCGCCGCTAGATGAGGACCGATTCCCCTGCACTGCGTGTAGAGCAATTCCGTGTTCCACATCAAACGTGAAAGGAGCCTTGATTTCCTTGATGGCACTCCAGAGAAAACCCAAGATCACTGTCTCAAGTCTAGAGGGATCCTGAGGTCACTGGAGCAACAAGAAAGGGCTCCATGTACCCCAAATCAACTCGAGATGAGAGCTTAGTCCCTGGCTTCGACTCAAGAGGAATACCAACTTTCCACAAGCACCTCAAGAGGAGGCTTCTCTCAGCTACAGGTATGTGAGAGAGACCCTGAGTTTGTGGCCTCAAGTGGAATGGACACCGAGATGCTCTGACTCGAAGTAAGGCCGGATATCCCTGCAGTGAATTGAATGCAGGCTCATCTTGCATCTCCCAAGACGAAGGGTTGTCTGAATCCCCTGTGGAGACCACAGAGAAAGACCTAGTCCTCCGCCTCATCGCGACCGGAGGCCTCGCATCCTTTGAAATCTCAAGAGGTCCGCCGAGATCAATGCTACCAAAGGAAACGATGCCTGAGTCCTCTTTAAAATGGATAGGAGTCCCAGGATCCCTGTGGCCCGTGGAAAGGGACCCTCGGTCTCCCGCCTCACGTGGAGACGCGTCCCAATTGCCATGCCAAGACTCGAGGAGAATCCCGAGGTGTCCCTCGCACCTAGGCACGAGTCCTGATGTCGCTGAACAAACACGTGTCTGGAAGGGCCCTCCCCGTCGTAACTCGAGAATATACCCCAGGTTCCGGCCGCAACTCGATAAAATACATGAGACTTCCCGCTCGTCGCGTGATGAGGCCCGATTCCCCTGCACTGTGTGCAGAGCAATTCCGTGTTCCACATCAAACGTGAAAGGATCTTTGATTTCCTTGATGGCACTCCAGAGAAAACCCAAGATCACTGTCTCAAGTCTAGAGGGACCCTGAGGTCACTGGAGCAACATGAAATGGCTCCGTGGACCCCAAATCAACTCGAGATGAGAGCTTAGTCCCTGGCTTCGACTCAAGAGGAATACCAACTTTCCACAAGCACCTCAAGAGGAGGCTTCTCTCAGCTACAGGTAGGTGAGAGGGACCCTGAGTATGTGGCCTCAATTCGAATGGACACCGAGATGCTCTGACTCGAAGTGAGGCCGGATATCCCTGCAGTGAAGTGAATGCAGGCTCTTCTTGCATGTAACAAGACGAAGGGATGTCTGAATCCCCTGTGGAGACCACAGAGAAAGACCTAGTCCTCCGCCTCATCGCGACCGGAGGCCTCACATCCTTTGAAAACTCGAGAGGTCCCCGGAGATCAATGCTTCCAAAGGAGACGATGCCTGACTCCTCTTCAAAATGGATAGGAGTCCCAGGATCCCTGTGGCACGTGGAAAGGGACACTGGGTCTCCGGCATCACGTGGAGACACGTCCCAATTGCCATGCCAAGACTCGAGGAGAATCCCAAGGTGTCCCTCGCACCTAGGCAGGAGTCCTGAAGTCGCTGAACAAACACGTGTCTGGAGGGGCCCTCTCCGTCGTAACTCGAGAATATACCCCAGGTTCCGGCCGCAACTCGAGAAAAACCATGAGACTTCCCTCTCGCCGCGAGATGAGGCCTGATTCCCCTGCACTGCGTGCAGAGCAATTCCGTGTTCCACATCAAACGTGAAAGGAGCCTTGATTTCATTGATGGCACTCCAGAGAAAACCCAAGATCACTGTCTCAAGTCTAGAGGGATCCAGAGGTCACTGGAGCAACACGAAAGTTCTCTGTGGACCCCAAATCAACTCGAGATGAGAGCTTTGTCCCTGGCTTCGACTCAAGAGGAATACCAACTTTCCACAAGCACCTCAAGAGAAGGCTTCTCTCAGCTACAGGTATGTGAGAGGGACCCTGAATTTGTGGCCTCAAGTGGAATGGACACCGAGATGCTCTGACTCGAAGTAAGGCCGGATATCCCTGCAGTGAATTGAATGCAGGCTCGTCTTGCATCTCCCAAGAAGAAGGGATGTCTGAATCCCCTGTGGAGACCACAGAGAAAGACCTAGTTCTCCGCCTCATCGCGACCGGAGGCCTCACATCCTTTGAAAACTCGAGAGGTCCGCGGAGATCAATGCTTCGAAAGGAGACGATGCCTGACTCCTCTTGAAAATGGATAGGAGTCCCAGGATCCCTGTGGCACGTGGAAAGGGACCCTGGGTCTCCCGCCTCACGTGGAGACGCGTCCCGATTGCCATGCCAAGATTCGAGGAGAATCCCGAGGTGTCCCTCGCACCTAGGCAGGAGTCCTGACGTCGCTGAACAAACACGTGTCTGGAGGGGCCCTCCCCGTCGTAACTCGAGAATATACCCCAGGTTCCGGCCGCAACTCGAGAAAAACCAGGAAACTTCCCCCTCGCCGCGAGATGAGGCCCGATTCCCCTGCACTGCGTGCAGAGCAATTCCGAGTTCCACATCAAACCTGAAAGGAGCCTTGATTTCCTTGATGGCACTCCAGAGAAATCCAAAGATCACTGTCTCAAGTCTAGAGGGATCCTGAGGTCACTGGAGCAACACGAAAGGGCTCCGTGGACCCCAAATCAACTCGAGATGAGAGCTTAGTCCCTGGCTTCGATTCAAGAGGAATACCAACTTTCCACAAGCACCTCAAGAGGAGGCTTCTCTCAGCTACAGGTATGTGAGAAGGACCCTGAGTTTGTGGCCTCAAGTGGAATGGACACCGAGATGCTCTGACTCGAAGTAAGGCCGGATATCCCTGCAGTGAATTGAATGCAGGCTCGTCTTGCGTCTCCCAAGACGAAGGGTTGTCTGAATCCCCTGTGGAGACCACAGAGAAAGACCTAGTTCTCCGCCTCATCGCGAACGGAGGCCTCACATCCTTTGAAAACTCGAGAGGTCCGCGCAGAACAATGCTTCCAATGGAGATGATGCCTGACTCCTCTTGAAAATGGATAGGAGTCCCAGGATCCCTGTGGCACGTGGAAAGGGAACCTGGGTCTCCCGCCTCACGTGGAGACGCGTCCCAATTGCCATGCCAAGACTCGAGGAGAATCCCGAGGTGTCCCTCGCACCTAGGCAGGAGTCCTGACGTCGGTGAACAAACACGTGTCTGGAAGGGCCCTCCCCGTTGTAACTCGAGAATATACCCGAGGCTCTAGCCGCAACTCGAGAAAAACCATGAGACTTCCCCCTCGCCGCGAGATGAGGCCCGATTCCCCTGCACTGCATGGAGAGCAATTCCGTGTTTCACATCAAACGTGAAAGGAGCCTTGATTTCCTTGATGGCACTCCAGAGAAAACCCAAGATCACTGTCTCAAGTCTAGAGGGATTCTGAGGTCACTGGAGCAACACGAAAGGGCTCCGTGGACCCCAAATCAACTCAAGATGAGAGCTTCGTCCCTGGCTTCGACTCAAGAGGAATACCAACTTTCCACAAGCACCTCAAGAGGAGGCTTCTCTAAGCTACAGGTATGTGAGAGGGACCCTGAGTTTGTGGCCTCAAGTGGAATGGACACCGAGATGCTCTGACTCGAAGTCAGGCCGGATATCCCTGCAGTGAATTGAATGCAGGCTCGTCTTGCATCTCCAAGACGAAGGGATGTCTGAATCCCCTGTGGAGAAGACAGAGAAAGACCTAGTCCTCCGCCTCATCGCGAAAGGAGGCCTCACATCCTTTGAAAACTCGAGCGGTCCGCGCAGATAATGCTTCCAAAGGAGACGATGCCTGACTCCTCTTGAAAATGGATAGGAGTCCCAGGATCCCTGTGGCACGTCAAAAGGGACCCTGTGTCTCCAGCCTCACGTGGAGACGCGTCTCATTTGCCATGCCAAGTCTCGAGGAGAATCCCGAGGTGTCCCTCGCACCTAGGCAGGAGTCCTGACGTCACTGAACAAACACGTGTCTGGAAGGGCCCTCCCCGACGTAACTCGAGAATATACCCCATGTTCCAGCCGCAACTCGAAAAAAACCATGAGACTTCCCCCTCGCCGCGAGGTGAGGCCCGATTCCCCTGTACTGCGTTCAGAGCAATTCCGTGTTCCACATCAAACGTGAAAGGAGCCTGATTTCCTTGATGGCACTCCAGAGAAAACCCAAGATCACTGTCTCACGTCTAGAGGGATCCTGAGGTCACTGGAGCAAGATGAAAGGGCTCCGTGGACCCCAAATCGACTCAAGGTGAGAGCTTAGTCCCTGGCTTCGACTCAAGAGGAATACCAACTTTCCACAAGCACCTCAAGAGGAGGCTTCTCTCAGCTACAGGTATGTGAGAGGGACCCTGAGTTTGTGGCCTCAAGTGGAATGGAGACCGAGGTGCTCTGACTCGAAGTCAGGCCGGATACCCCTGCAGTGAATTGAATGCAGGCTCGTCTTGCATCTCCCAAGACGAAGGAATGTCTGAATCCCCTGTGGAGACCACAGAGAAAGACCTAGTCCTCCGCCTCATCGCGACCGGAGGCCTCACATCCTTTGAAAACTCGAGAGGTCCGCGGAGATCAATGCTTCCAAAGGAGACGATGCCTGACTCCTCTTAAAAATGGATAGGAGTCCCAGGATCCCTGTGGCACGTGGAAAGGGACCCTGGGTCTCCCGCCTCACGTGGAGACGCGTCCAAATTGCCATGCCAAGATTCGAGGAGCATCCCGAGGTGTCCCTCACACCTAGGCAGGAGTCCTGACGTCGCTGAACAAACACGTGTCTGGAGGGGCCCTCCCCGTCGTAACTCGAGAATATACCCCAGGTTCCGGCCGCAACTCGAGAAAAACCAGGAAACTTCCCCCTCGCCGCGAGATGAGGCCCGATTCCCCTGCACTGCGTGCAGAGCAATTCCGTGTTCCACATCAAACCTGAAAGGAGCCTTGATTTCCTTGATGGCACTCCAGAGAAAACCCAAGATCACTGTCTCAAGTCTAGAGGGATCCTGATGTCACTGGAGCAACACGAAAGGGCTCCTTGGACCCCAAATCAACTCGAGATGAGAGCTTTGTCCCTGGCTTCGACTCAAGAGGAATACCAACTTTCCACAAGCACCTCAAGAGAAGGCTTCTCTCAGCTACAGGTATGTGAGAGGGACCCTGAGTTTGTGGCCTCAAGTGGAATGGACACCGAGATGCTCTGACTCCAATTAAGGCCGGATATCCCTGCAGTGAATTGAATGCAGGCTCGTCTTGCATCTCCCAAGACGAAGGGTTGTCTGAATCCCCTGTGGAAACCACAGAGAAAGACCTAGTTCTCCGCCTCATCGCGACCGGAGGCCTCACATCCTTTGAAAACTCGAGAGGTCCGAGGAGATCAATGCTTTCAAAGGAGACGATGCCTGACTCCTCTCGAAAATGGATAGGAGTCCCAGGATCCCTGTGGCACGTGGAAAGGGACACTGGGTCTCCCGCCTCACGTGGAGACGCGTCCCCATTGCCATGCCAAGATTTGAGGAGAATCCCGAGGTGTCCCTCGCACCTAGGCAGGAGTCCTGACGTCGCTGAACAAACACGTGTCTGGAGGGGCCCTCCCCGTCGTAACTCGAGAATATACCCCAGGTTCCGGCCGCAACTCGAGAAAAACAGGGAAACTTCCCCCTCGCCGCGAGATGAGGCCCGATTCCCCTGCACTGCGTGCAGAGCAATTCCGAGTTCCACATCAAACCTGAAAGGAGCCTTGATTTCCTTGATGGCACTCCAGAGAAATCCCAAGATCACTGTCTCAAGTCTAGAGGGATCCTGAGGTCACTGGAGCAACACGAAAGGGCTCCGTGGACCCCAAATCAACTCGAGATGAGAGCTTAGTCCCTGGCTTCGATTCAAGAGGAATACCAACTTTCCACAAGCACCTCAAGAGGAGGCTTCTCTCAGCTACAAGTATGTGAGAAGGACCCTGAGTTTGTGGCCTCAAGTGGAATGGACACCGCGATGCTCTGACTCGAAGTAAGGCCGGATATCCCTGCAGTGAATTGAATGCAGGCTCGTCTTGCATCTCCCAAGACGAAGGGATGTCTGAATCCCCTGTGGAGACCACAGAGAAAGACCTAGTTCTCCGCCTCATCGAGACCGGAGGCCTCACATCCTTTGAAAACTCGAGCGGTCCGCACAGATCAATGCTTCCAAAGGAGACGATGCCTGAGTCCTCTTGAAAATGGATAGGAGTCCCAGGATCCCTGTGGCACGTCAAAAGGGACCCTGTGTCTCCGGCCTCACGTGGAGACGCATCCCAATTGCCATGCCAAGTCTCGAGGACAATCCCGAGGTGTCCCTCGCACCTAGGCAGGAGTCCTGACGTCGCTGAACAAACACGTGTCTGGAAGGGCCCTCCCCGTCGTAACTCGAGAATATACCCCAGGTTCCAGCCGGAACTCGAGAAAAACCATGAGACTTCCCCCTCGCCACGAGATGAGGCCCGATTCCCCTGCACTTTGGGCAGAGCAATTCCGTGTTCCACATCAAACGTGAAAGGAGCCTTGATTTCCTTGATGGCACTCCAGAGAAAACCCAAGATCACTGTCTCAAGTCTAGAGGGATCCTGAGGTCACTGGACCAACACGAAAGGGCTCCGTGGACCCCAAATCGACTCAAGGTGAGAGCTTAGTCCCTGGCTTCGACTCAAGAGGAATACCAACTTTCCACAAGCATCTCAAGAGGAGGCTTCTCTCAGCTACAGGTATGTGAGAGGGACCCTGAGTTGTGGCCTCAAGTAGAATGGACACCGAGATGCTCTGACTCGAAGTCAGGGTGGATATCCCTGCAGTGAATTGAATGCAGGCTCGTCTTGCTTCTCCCTAGAGGAAGGGTTGTCTGAATCCCCTGTGGAGACCACAGAGAAAGACCTAGTTCTCCGCCTCATCGAGTCCGGAGGCCTCACATCCTTTGAAAACTCGAGAGGTCCGCGGAGATCAATGCTTCCAAAGGAGAAGATGCCTGACTCATTTTGAAAATGGATAGGAGTCCCAGGATCCCTGTGGCACGTGGAAAGGGACCCTGGGTCTCCCGCCTCACGTGGAGACGCGTCCCAATTGCCATGCCAAGACTCGAGGAGAATCCCGAGGTGTCCCTCGCACCTAGGCAGGAGTCCTGACGTCGCTGAACAAACACGTGTCTGGAAGGGCCCTCCCCATCGTAACTCGAGAATATACCCCAGGTTTGGGCCGGAACTTGAGAAAAATCATGAGACATCCCCCTTGGCGCGAGATGAGCCCCGATTCCCCTGCACTGTGTGCAGAGCAATTCCGTGTTCCACATCAAACGTGAAAGGAGCCTTGATTTCCTTGATGGCACTCCAGAGAAAACCCAGGTTCACTGTCTCAAGTCTAGAGGGATCCTGAGGTCACTGGAGCAACACGAAAGGGTTCCGTGGACCCCAAATCAACTCGAGATGAGAGCTTAGTCCCTGGCTTTGACTCAAGAGGAATACCAACTTTCCATAAGCACCTCAAGAGGAGGCTTCTCTCAGCTACACGTATGTGAGAGGGACCCTGAGTTTGTGGCCTCAAGTGGAATGGACACCGAGATGCTCTGACTCGAAGTAAGGCCAGATATCCCTGCAGTGAATTGAATGCAGGCTCGTCTTGCATCTCCCAAGACGAAGGGATGTCTGAATCCCCTGTGGAGACCACAGAGAAAGACCGAGTTCTCCGCTTCATCGCGACCGGAGGCCTCACATCCTTTGAAAACTCGAGAGGTCCGCGGAGATCAATGCTTCCAAAGGAGACGATGCCTGACTCCTCTTGAAAATGGATAGGAGTCCCAGGATCCCTGTGGCACGTGAAAAGGGACCCTGGGTCTCCCGCCTCACGTGGAGACGCGTCCAAATTGCCATGCCAAGACTCGAGGAGAATCCCGAGGTTTCCCTCGCACCTAGGCAGGAGTCCTGACGTCTCTGAACAAACACTTGTCTGGAAGGGCCCTCCCCATCGTAACTCGAGAATATAACCCAAGTTCGGGCCGCAACTCGAGAAAAACCATGAGATTTCCCCCTCGCCGCGTGATGAGGACGGATTCCCCTGCACTGCGTGCAGAGCAATTCCGTGTTCCACATCAAACGTGAAAGGAGCCTTGATTTCCTTGATGGCACTCCACAGAAAACCCAAGATCACTGTCTCAAGTCTAGAGGGATCCTGAGGTCACTGGAGCAACACGAAAGGGCTCCATGGGCCCCAAAAACTCGAGATGAGAGCTTAGTCCCTGGCTTCCAGTCAAGTGGAATACCAATTTTCCACAAGCACCTCAAGAGGAGGCTTCACTCAGCTACAGGTATGTGAGAGGGACCCTGAGTTTGTGGCCTCAAGTCGAATGGACACCGAGATGCTCTGACTCGAAGTAAGGCGGGATATCCCTGCAGTGAATTGAATGCAGGCTCGTCTTGCATCTCCCAAGACAAAGGGATGTCTGAATCCCCTGTGGAGACCACAGAGAAAGACCTAGTTCTCCGCCTCATCGAGACAGGAGGCCTCACATCCTTTGAAAACTCGAGAGGTCCGCGGAGATCAATGCTTCCAAAGGAGACGATGCCTGACTCCTCTTGAAAATGAATAGGAGTCCCAGGATCCCTGTGGCACGTGGAAAGGTACTCTGGATCTCCGGCCTCACGTGGAGACGCGTCCCAATTGCCATGCCAAGACTCGAGGAGAATCACGAGGTGTCCCTCGCCTCTAGGCAGGAATCCTGACGTCGCTGAACAAACACGTGTCTGGAAGGGCCCTCCCCGTCGTAACTCGAGAATATACCGCAGGTTCCGGACGCAACTCGAGAAAAACCATGAGACTTCCCCCTCGCCGCAAGATGAGGCCCGATTCCCCTGCACTGCGTGCAGAGCAATTCCGTGTTCCACATCAAACCTGAAAGGAGCCTTGATTTCCTTGATGGCACTCCAGAGAAAACCCAAGATCACTGTCTCAAGTCTAGAGGGATCCTGAGGTCACTGGAGCAACACGAAAGGGCTCCGTGGACCCCAAATCAACTCGAGATGAGAGCTTAGTCCCTGGCTTCGACTCAAGAGGAATGCCAACTTTCCACAAGCACCTCAAGAGGAGGCTTCTCTCAGCTACAGGTATGTGAGAGGGACCCTGAGTTTGTGGCCTCAAGTGGAATGGACACCGAGATGCTCTGACTCGAAGTAAGGCCGGATATCACTGCAGTGAATTGAATGCAGGCTCTTCTTGCATCTCCCAAGACGAAGGGTTGTCTGAATCCCCTGTGGAGTCCACAGAGAAAAACCTAGTCCTCCGCCTCAACGCGAATGGAGCCCTCACATCCTTTGAAAACTCGAGAGGTCCGCGGAGATCAATGCTTCCAAAGGAGACGATGCCTGACTCCTCTTGAAAATGGATAGGAGTCCCAGGATCCCTGAGGCACGTGGAAAGGGACCCTGGGTCTCCCGCCTCAGGTGGAGACGCGTCCCAATTGCCATGCCAAGACTCGAGGAGAATCCCGAGGTGTCCCTCGCACCTAGGCAGGAGTCCTGACGTCGCTGAACAAACACGTGTCTCGAAGGGCCCTCCACGTCGTCACTCGAGAATATACCCCAGGTTCCGGCCGCAACTCGAGAAAAACCATGAGACTTCCCCCTCGCCGCGAGATGAGGCCCGATTCCCCTGCACTGCGTGCAGAGCAATTCCGTGTTCCACATCAAACATGAAAGGAGACTTGATTTCCTTGATGGAACTCCAGAGAAAACCCAAGATCACTGTCTCAAGTCTAGAGGGATCCTGAGGTCACTGGAGCAACACGAGAGGGCTCCGTGGACCCCAAATCAACTCGAGATGAGAGCTTAGTCCCTGGCTTCGACTCAAGAGGAATACCAACTTTCCACAAGCACCTCAAGAGGAGGCTTCTCTCAGCTACAGGTATGTGAGAGAGACCCTGAGTTTGTGGCCTCAAGTGGAATGGACACCGAGATTCTCTGACTCGAAGTAAGGCCGGATATCCCTGCAGTGAATTGAATGCAGGCTCATCTTGCATCTCCCAAGACGAAGGGTTGTCTGAATCCCCTGTGGAGACCACAGAGAAAGACCTAGTCATCCGCCTCAACGCGAACGGAGGCCTCACATCCTTTGAAAACTCAAGAGGTCCGCCGAGATCAGTGCTTCCAAAGGAGACGATCCCTGACTCCTCTTGAAAATGGATAGGAGTCCAAGGATCCCTGTGGCACGTGGAAAGGGACCCTGGGTCTCCCGCCTCACGTGGAGACGCGTCCCAATTGCCATTCCAAGACTCGAGGAGAATCCCGAGGTGTCCCTCGCACCTAGGCAGGAGTCCTGACGTCGCTGAACAAACACGTGTCTGGAGGGGCCCTCCCCGTCGTAACTCGAGAATATACCCCAGGTTCCGGCCGCAACTCGAGAAAAACCGGGAAACTTCCCCCTCGCCGCGAGATGAGGCCCGATTCCCCTGCACTGCGTGCAGAGCAATTCCGTGTTCCACATCAAACCTGAAAGGAGCCTTGATTTCCTTGATGGCACTCCAGAGAAATCCCAAGATCACTGTCTCAAGTCTAGAGGGATCCTGAGGTCACTGGAGCAACACGAAAGGGCTCCGTGGACCCCAAATCAACTCGAGATGAGAGCTTAGTCCCTGGCTTCGACTCAAGAGGAATACCAACTTTCCACAAGCACCTCAAGAGGAGGCTTCTCTCAGCTACAGGTATGTGAGAAGGACCCTGAGTTTGTGGCCTCAAGTGGAATGGACACCGAGATGCTCTGACTCGAAGTAAGGCCGGATATCCCTGCAGTGAATTGAATACAGGCTCGTCTTGCATCTCCCAAGACGAAGGGTTGTCTGAATCCCCTGTGGAGACCACAGAGAAAGACCTAGTCCTCCACCTCAATGCGAACCGAGGCCTCACATCCTTTGAAAACTCGAGAGGTCCGCGGAGATCAATGCTTCCAAAGGAGACGATGCCTGACTCCTCTTGAAAATGGATAGGAGTCCCAGGATCCCTGTGGCACGTGGAAAGGGACCCTGGGGCTCCCGCCTCACGTGGAGTCGTGTCCCAATTGCCATGCCGAGATTCGAGGAAAATCCCGAGGTGTCCCTCGCACCTAGGCAGGAGTCCTGACGTCGCTGAACAAACACGTGTCTGGAGGGGCCCTCCCCGTCGTAACTCGAGAATATACCCCAGGTTCCGGCCGCAACTCGAGAAAAACCATGCAAATTCCCCCTCGCCGCGAGATGAGGCCCTATTCCCCTGCACAGCGTGCAGAGCAATTCCGTGTTCCACATCAAACCTGAAAGGAGCCTTGATTTCCTTGATGGCACTCCAGAGAAAACCCAAGATCACTGTCTCAAGTCTAGAGGGATCCAGAGGTCACTGGAGCAACATGAAAGTTCTCTGTGGACCCCAAATCAACTCGAGATGAGAGCTTTGTCCCTGGCTTCGACTCAAGAGGAATACCAACTTTCCACAAGCACCTCAAGAGAAGGCTTCTCTCAGCTACAGGTATGTGAGAGGGACCCTGAGTTTGTGGCCTCAAGTGGAATGGACACCGAGATGCTCTGACTCGAAGTAAGGCCGGATATCCCTGCAGTGAATTGAATGCAGGCTCGTCTTGCATCTCCCAAGAAGAAGGGATGTCTGAATCCCCTGTGGAGCCCACAGAGAAAGACCAGTTTTCCGCCTCATCGCGACCGGAGGCCTCACGTCCTTTGAAAACTGGAGAGGTCCGCGGAGATCAATGCTTCCAAAGGAGACAATGCCTGACTCCTCTTGAAAATGGATAGGAGTCCCAGGATCCCTGTGGCACGTGGAGAGGGACCCAGGGTCTCCTGCCTCAAGTGGAGACGCGTCCCAATGGCCATGCCAAGACTCGAGGAGAATCCCGAGGTGTCCCTCGAACCTAGGCAGGAGTCCTGACGTCGCTGAACAAACACGTGTCTGGAAGGGCCCTCCCCGTCTAACTCGATAATATACCCCAGGTTCCGGCCACAACTCGAGAAAAACCATGAGACTTCCCTCTCGCCGTGAGATGAGGCCCGATTCCCCTGCACTGCGTGCAGAGCAATTCCGTGGTCCCCATCAAACATGAATGGAGCCTTGATTTCCTTGATGGCACTCCAGAGAACACCTAAGATCACTGTCTCAAGTCTAGAGGGATCCTGAGGTCACTGTGGCAACACGAAAAGCCTCCGTGGACTCCAAATCAACTCGAGATGAGAGTTTCGTCCCTGGCTTCGACTCAAGAGGAATACCCACTTTCCACAATCACCTCAAGAGGAGGCTTCTCTCAGCTACAGGTATGTGAGAGGGACCCTGACTTTGTGACCTCAAGTGGAATGGACACTGAAATGCTCTGATTCGAAGGAAGGCCGGATATCCCGGCAGTGAATTGAATGCAGGCTCGTCTTGCATCTCCCACGATGAAGGGATGTCTGAATCCCCTGTGAAGACCACAGAGAAAGACCTAGTTCTCCGCCTCATCCCGACCAGAGGCCTCACGGCCTTTGAAAAATCGAGAGGTCCGCGGAGATCAATGCTTCCAAAGGAGACGATGCCTGACTCCTCTTTAAATAGATAGGAGTCCCAGGATCCCTGTCCACGTGGAAAGGGACCCTGGGTCTCCCGCCTCACGTGGAGACGCGTCCCAATGGCCATGCCAAGACTCGAGGAGAATCCCGAGGTGTCCCTCGCACCTAGGCAGGAGTCCTGACGTCGCTGAAGAAACACGTGTCTGGAAGGGCCCTCCCCGTCGTAACTCGAGAATATACCCCAGGTTCCGGCCGCAACTCGAGAAAAACCATGAGACTTCCCCCTCGCCGCGAGATGAGGCCCGATTCCCCGGCATTGCGTGCAGAGCAATTCCGTGTTACACATCAAACATGAAAGGAGCCTTGATTTCCTTGATGGCACTCCACAGAACACCCAAGATCACTGTCTCAAGTCTAGAGGGATCCTGAGTTCAATGTAGCAACACGAAAGTGCTCCGTGGACCCCAAATCAACTCGAGATGAGAGCTTCGTCCCTGGCTTCGACTCAAGAGGAATACCCACGTTCCACAAGCACCTAAAGAGGAGTGTTCTCTCAGCTACAGGTATGTGAGAGGGACCCTGAGTGTGTGGCCTCAAGTGGAATGGACACCGAGATGCTCTTACTCGGAAGAAGGCCGGATATCCCTGCAGTGAATTGAATGCAGGCTCGTCTTGCATCTCCCACGACGAAGGGATGTCTGAATCCCCTGTGGAGACCACAGAGAAAGACGTAGTTCTCCGCCTCATCGCGACCGAGGCCTCACATCCTTTGAAAACTCGAGAGGTCCGCGGAGATGAATGCTTCCAAAGGAGACGATGCCTGACTCCTCTTGAAAATGGATAGGAGTCCCAGGATCCCTGTGGCACGTGGAAAGGGACGCTGGTCTCCCGCCTCACGTGGAGACGCGTCCCAAGGGCCATGCCAAGACTCGAGGAGAATCCCGAGGTGTCCCTCGCACGTAGGCAGAAGTCCTGCCGTCGCTGAACAAACACGTGTCTGGAAGGGCCCTCCCCGTCTTAACTCGAGAATATACCCCAGGTTCCGGCCGCAACTCGAGAAAAACCATGAGACTTCCACCTCGCCGCGAGATGAGGCCCGATTCCCCTGCACTGCGTGCAGACCAATTCCGTGTTCCACATCAAACATGAAAGGAGCCTTGATTTCCTTGATGGCACTCCAGAGAACACCCAAGATCACTGTCTCAAGTCTAGAGGGATCCTGACGTCACTGTAGCAACACGAAAGGGCTCCGTGGACCCCAAATCAACTCGAGATGACAGCTTCGTCCCTGGCTTCGACTCAAGTGGAATACCCACTTTCCACAAGCACCTCAAGAGGATTCTTCTCTCAGCTACAGGTATATGAGAGGGACCCTGAGTTTGTGGCCTCAAGTGGAATGGACACCGAGATGCTCTGACTCGAAGGAAGGCCGGATATCCCTGCAGTGAATTGAATGCAGGCTCGTCTTGCATCTCCCCCTACGAAGGGATGTCTGAATCTCCTGTGGAGACCACAGAGAAAGACCTAGTTCTCCGCCTCATCGCGACCGGAGGCCTCACGTCCTTTGAAAACTCGAGAGGTCCGGGGAGATAAATGCTTCCAAAGGAGACGATGCCTGACTCCTCTAGAAAATGGACAGGAGTCCCAGGATCCCTGTGGCACGTGGAAAGGGACCCTGGGTCTCCCGCCTCACGTGGAGACGCGTCCCAATGGCCATGCGAAGACTCGAGGAGAATCCCGAGGTGTCCCTCGCACCTAGGCAGGAGTCCTGACGTCGCTGAACAAACACGTGTCTGGAAGGGCCCTCCCCGTCGTAACTCGAAATTATACCAAGGTTCCGGCCGCAACTCGAGAAAAATCATGACACTTCCCCCTCGCCGCGAGATGAGGCCCGATTCCCCTGCACTGCGTGCAGAGCAATTCCGTGTTCCACATCAAACATGAAAGGAGCCTTGATTTCCTTGATGGCACACCAGAGAACACCCAAGATCACTGTCTCAAGTCTAGAGGGATCCTGAGGTCACTGTAGCAACACGAAATGGCTCCGTGGACCCCAAATCAACTCGAGATGACAGCTTCGTCCCTGGCTTCGACTCAAGAGGAATACCCACTTTCCACAAGCACCTCAAGAGGAGGCTTCTCTCAGCTACAGGTATGTGAGAGGGACCCTGAGTTTGTGGCCTCAAGTGGAATGGACACCGAGATGCTCTGACTCAGAGGAAGGCCGGATATATCCGGCAGTGAATTGAATGCAGGCTCGTCTTGCATCTCCCACGACGAAGGGATGTCTGAATCCCCTGTGGAGACCACAGAGAAAGACCTAGTTATTCACCTCATCGCGACCGGAGGCCTCACGTCCATTGAAAACTCGAGAGGTCCGCGGAGATCAATGCTTCCAAAGGAGACGATGCCTGACTCCTCTTGAAAATGGATAGGAGTCCCAGGATCCCTGTGGCACGTGGAAAGGGACCCTGGGTCTCCCGCCTCACGTGGAAACGCGTCCCTATGGCCATGCCAAGACTCGAGGAGAATCCCGAGGTGTCCCTCGCACCTAGGCAGGAGTCCTGACGTCGCTGAACAAACACGTGTCTGGAAGGGCCCTCCCCGTCGTACCTCTATAATATACCCCATGTTCCGGCCACAACTCGAGAAAAACCATGAGACTTCCTTCTCGCCGTGAGATGAGGCCCGATTCCCATGCACTGCGTGCAGAGCAATTCCGTGTTCCACATCAAACATGAAAGGAGCCTTGATTTCCTTGATGGCACACCAGAGAACACCCAAGATCACTGTCTCAAGTCTAGAGGGATCCTGAGGTCACTGTAGCAACACGAAAGGGCTCCGTGGACCCCAAATCAACTCGAGATGACAGCTTCGTCCGTGGCTTCGACTCAAGAGGAATAGCCACTTGCCACAAGCACCTCAGAGGAGGCTTCTCTCAGCTACAGGTATGTGAGAGGGACCCTGAGTTTGTGGCCTCAAGTGGAATGGACTCCGAGATGCTCTGACTCAGAGGAAGGCCGGATATCCCGGCAGTGAATTGAATGCAGGCTCGTCTTGCATCTCCCCCGAGGAAGGGATGTCTGAATCCCCTGTGGAGCCCACAGAGAAAGACCAGTTTTCCGCCTCATCACGACCGGAGGCCTCACGTCCTTTGAAAACTGGAGAGGTCCGCGGAGATCAATGCTTCCAAAGGAGACAATGCCTGACTCCTCTTGAAAATGGATAGGAGTCCCAGGATCCCTGTGGCACGTGGAAAGGGACACTGGGTCTCCCGCCTCACGTGGAGACGCGTCCCAAGGGCCATGCCAAGACTCGAGGAGAATCCCGAGGTGTCCCTCGCACGTAGGCAGAAGTCCTGCCGTCGCTGAACAAACACTTGTCTGGAAGGGCCCTCCCCGTCGTAACTCGAGAATATACCCCAGGTTCCGGCCGCAACTCGACAAAAACCATGAGACTTCCACCTCGCCGCGAGATGAGGCCCGATTTCCCTGCACTGCGTGCAGACCAATTCCGTGTTCCACATCAAACATGAAAGGAGCCTTGATTTCCTTGATGGCACTCCAGAGAACACCCAAGATCACTGTTTCAAGTCTAGAGGGATCCTGAGGTCACTGTAGCAACACGAAAGGGCTCCGTGGACCCCAAATCAACTCGAGATGAGAGCTTCATCCCTGGCTTCGACTCAAGTGGAATACCCACTTTCCACAAGCACCTCAAGAGGATTCTTCTCTCAGCTACAGGAATGTGAGAGGGACCCTGAGTTTGTGGCCTCAAGTGGAATGGACACCGAGATGCTCTGACTCGAAGGAAGGCCGGATATCCCTGCAGTGAATTGAATGCAGGCTCGTCTTGCATCTCCCACTACGAAGGGATGTCTGAATCTCCTGTGGAGACCACAGAGAAAGACCTAGTTCTCCGCCTCATCGCGACCGGAGGCCTCACGTCCTTTGAAAACTCGAGAGGTCCGTGGAGATCAATGCTTCCAAAGGAGACGATGCCTGACTCCTCTAGAAAATGGACAGGAGTACCAGGATCCCTGTGGCACGTGGAAAGGGACCCTGGGTCTCCCGCCTCACGTGGAGACGCGTCCCAATGGCCATGCGAAGACTCGAGGAGAATCCCGAGGTGTCCCTCGCACCTAGGCAGGAGTCCTGACGTCGCTGAACAAACACGTGTCTGGAAGGGCCCTCCCCGTCGTAACTCGAAATTATACCAAGGTTCCGGCCGCAACTCGAGAAAAATCATGACACTTCCCCCTCGCCGCGAGATGAGGCCCGATTCCCCTGCACTGCGTGCAGAGCAATTCCGTGTTCCACATCAAACATGAAAGGAGCCTTGATTTCCTTGATGGCACACCAGAGAACACCCAAGATCACTGTCTCAAGTCTAGAGGGATCCTGAGGTCACTGTAGCAACACGAAAGGGCTCCGTGGACCCCAAATCAACTCGAGATGACAGCTTCGTCCCTGGCTTCGACTCAAGAGGAATACCCACTTTCCACAAGCACCTCAAGAGGAGGCTTCTCTCAGCTACAGGTATGTGAGAGGGACCCTGAGTTTGTGGCCTCAAGTGGAATGGACACCGAGATGCTCTGACTCAGAGGAAGGCCGGATATATCCGGCAGTGAATTGAATGCAGGCTCGTCTTGCATCTCCAACGACGAAGGGATGTCTGAATCCCCTGTGGAGACCACAGAGAAAGACCTAGTTATTCACCTCATCACGACCGGAGGCCTCACGTCCTTTGAAAACTCGAGAGGTCCGCGGAGATCAATGCTTCCAAAGGAGACGATGCCTGACTCCTCTTGAAAATGGATAGGAGTCCCAGGATCCCTGTTGCACGTGGAAAGGGACCCTGGGTCTCCCGCCTCACGTGGAAACGCGTCCCTATGGCCATGCCAAGACTCGAGGAGAATCCCGAGGTGTCCCTCGCACCTAGGCAGGAGTCCTGACGTCGCTGAACAAACACGTGTCTGGAAGGGCCCTCCCCGTCGTAACTCTATAATATACCCCAGGTTCCGGCCACAACTCGAGAAAAACCATGAGACTTCCTTCTCGCCGTGAAATGAGGCCCGATTCCCATGCACTGCGTGCAGAGCAATTCCGTGTTCCACATCAAACATGAAAGGAGCCTTGATTTCCTTGATGGCACACCAGAGAACACCCAAGATCACTGTCTCAAGTCTAGAGGGATCCTGAGGTCACTGTAGCAACACGAAAGGGCTCCGTGGACCCCAAATCAACTCGAGATGACAGCTTCGTCCGTGGCTTCGACTCAAGAGGAATAGCCACTTGCCACAAGCACCTCAGAGGAGGCTTCTCTCAGCTACAGGTATGTGAGAGGGACCCTGAGTTTGTGGCCTCAAGTGGAATGGACTCCGAGATGCTCTGACTCAGAGGAAGGCCGGATATCCCGGCAGTGAATTGAATGCAGGCTCGTCTTGCATCTCCCCCGAGGAAGGGATGTCTGAATCCCCTGTGGAGCCCACAGAGAAAGACCAGTTTTCCGCCTCATCGCGACCGGAGGCCTCACGTCCTTTGAAAACTGGAGAGGTCCGCGGAGATCAATGCTTCCAAAGGAGACAATGCCTGACTCCTCTTGAAAATGGATAGGAGTCCCAGGATCCCTGTGGCACGTGGAGAGGGACCCAGGGTCTCCTGCCTCAAGTGGAGACGCGTCCCAATGGCCATCCCAAGACTCGAGGAGAATCCCGAGGTGTCCCTCGAACCTAGGCAGGAGTCCTGACGTCGCTGAACAAACACGTGTCTGGAAGGGCCCTCCCCGTCTAACTCGATATTATACCCCAGGTTCCGGCCACAACTCGAGAAAAACCATGAGACTTCCCTCTCGCCGTGAGATGAGGCCCGATTCCCCTGCACTGCGTGCAGAGCAATTCCGTGTTCCCCATCAAACATGAAAGGAGCCTTGATTTCCTTGATGGCACTCCAGAGAACACCTAAGATCACTGTCTCAAGTCTAGAGGGATCCTGAGGTCACTGTGGCAACACGAAAAGCCTCCGTGGACTCCAAATCAACTCGAGATGTGAGTTTCGTCCCTGGCTTCGACTCAAGAGGAATACCCACTTTCCACAATCACCTCAAGAGGAGGCTTCTCTCAGCTACAGGTATGTGAGAGGGACCCTGACTTTGTGACCTCAAGTGGAATGGCCACTGAAATGCTCTGATTCGAAGGAAGGCCGGATATCCCTGCAGTGAATTGAATGCATGCTCGTCTTGCATCTCCCACGATGAAGGGATGTCTGAATCCCCTGTGGAGACCACAGAGAAAGACCTAGTTCTCCGCCTCATCGCGACCAGAGGCCTCACGGCCTTTGAAAAATCGAGAGGTCCGCGGAGATCAATGCTTCCAAAGGAGACGATGCCTGACTCCTCTTTAAATGGATAGGAGTCCCAGGATCCCTGTCCACGTGGAAAGGGACCCTGGGTCTCCCGCCTCAGGTGGAGACGCGTCCCAATGGCCATGCCAAGACTCGAGGAGAATCCCGAGGTGTCCCTCGCACCTAGGCAGGAGTCCTGACGTCGTTGAAGAAACACGTGTCTGGAAGGGCCCTCCCCGTCGTAACTCGAGAATATACCCCAGGTTCCGGCCGCAACTCGAGAAAAACCATGAGACTTCCCCCTCGCCTCGAGATGAGGGAGGCCCGATTGCCCGGCACTGCGTGCAGAGCAATTCCGTGTTACACATCAAACATGAAAGGAGCCTTGATTTCCTTGATGGCACTCCACAGAACACCCAAGATCACTGTCTCAAGTCTAGAGGGATCCTGAGTTCAATGTAGCAACACGAAAGTGCTCCGTGGACCCCAAATCAACTCGAGATGAGAGCTTCGTCCCTGGCTTCGACTCAAGAGGAATACCCACGTTCCACAAGCACCTAAAGAGGAGTGTTCTCTCAGCTACAGGTATGTGAGAGGGACCCTGAGTGTGTGGCCTCAAGTGGAATGGACACCGAGATGCTCTTACTCGGAAGAAGGCCGGATATCCCTGCAGTGAATTGAATGCAGGCTCGTCTTGCATCTCCCACGACGAAGGGATGTCTGAATCCCCTGTGGAGACCACAGAGAAAGACGTAGTTCTCCGCCTCATCGCGACCGAGGCCTCACATCCTTTGAAAACTCGAGAGGTCCGCGGAGATGAATGCTTCCAAAGGAGACGATGCCTGACTCCTCTTGAAAATGGATAGGAGTCCCAGGATCCCTGTGGCACGTGGAAAGGGACGCTGGGTCTCCCGCCTCACGTGGAGACGGGTCCCAAGGGCCATGCCAAGACTCGAGGAGAATCCCGAGGTGTCCCTCGCACGTAGGCAGAAGTCCTGCCGTCGCTGAACAAACACGTGTCTGGAAGGGCCCTCCCCGTCGTAACTCGAGAATATACCCCAGGTTCCGGCCGCAACTCGAGAAAAACCATGAGACTTCCACCTCGCCGCGAGATGAGGCCCGATTCCCCTGCACTGCGTGCAGACCAATTCCGTGTTCCACATCAAACATGAAAGGAGCCTTGATTTCCTTGATGGCACTCCAGAGAACACCCAAGATCACTGTCTCAAGTCTAGAGGGATCCTGAGGTCACTGTAGCAACACGAAAGGGCTCCGTGGACCCCAAATCAACTCGAGATGAGAGCTTCGTCCCTGGCTTCGACTCAAGTGGAATACCCACTTTCCACAAGCACCTCAAGAGGATTCTTCTCTCAGCTACAGGTATGTGAGAGGGACCCTGAGTTTGTGGCCTCAAGTGGAATGGACACCGAGATGCTCTGACTCGAAGGAAGGCCGGATATCCCTGCAGTGAATTGAATGCAGGCTCGTCTTGCATCTCCCACTACGAAGGGATGTCTGAATCTCCTGTGGAGACCACAGAGAAAGACCTAGTTCTCCGCCTCATCGCGACCAGAGGCCTCACGTCCTTTGAAAACTCGAGAGGTCCGCGGAGATCAATGCTTCCAAAGGAGACGATGCCTGACTCCTCTAGAAAATGGACAGGAGTCCCAGGATCCCTGTGGCACGTGGAAAGGGACCCTGGGTCTCCCGCCTCACGTGGAGACGCGTCCCAATGGCCATGCCAAGACTCGAGGAGAATCCCGAGGTGTTCCTCGCACCTAGGCAGGAGTCCTGACGTCGCTGAACAAACACGTGTCTGGAAGGGCCCGCCCCGTCGTAACTCGAGAATATACCCCAGGTTCCGGCCGCAACTCGAGAAAAACCATGAGACTTCCCCCTCGCCGCGAGATGAGGCCCGATTCCCCTGCACAGCGTGCAGAGCAATTCCGTGTTCCACATCAAACATGAAAGGAGCTTTGATTTCCTTCATGGCACTCCAGAATACACCCAAGATCACTGTGTCAAGTCTAGAGGGATCCTGAAGTCACTGTAGCATCACGAAAGGGCTCCATGGACCCCAAATCAACTCCAGATGAGAGCTTCATCCCTGGCTTCGACTCAAGTGGAATACCTACTTTCCACAAGCACCTCAAGAGGAGGCTTCTCTCAGCTACAGGTATGTGAGAGGGACCCTGAGTTTGTGGCCTCAAGTGGAATGGACACCGAGATGCTCTGACTTGAAAGAAGGCCGGATATCCCTGCAGTGAATTGAATGCAGGCTCGTCTTGCATCTCACACGACGAAGGGATGTCTGAATCCCCTGTGGAGACCACAGAGAAGACCTAGTTCTCCGCCTCATCGCGACCGGAGGACTCACGTCCTTCGAAAACTCGAGAGGTCCGAGGAGATCAATGCTTCCAAAGGAGACCATGCCTGACTCTTCTTGAAAATGGATAGGAGTCCCAGGATCCCTGTGGCACGTGGAAAGGGACCCTGGGTCTCCCGCCTCACGTGGAGACGCGTCCCAATGGCCATGCCAAGACTCGAGGAGAATCCCGAGGTGTCCCTCACACCAAGGTAGCAGTCCTGACGTCGCTGAAGAAACACGTGTCTGGAAGGGCCCTCCCCGTCGTAACTCGGGAATATAACCCAGGTTCCGGCCGCAACTCGAGAAAAACCATGAGACTTTCCCCTCGCCGCGAGATGAGGCCCGATTACCCTGCACTGCATGCAGAGCAATTCCGTGTTCCACATCAAACCAGAAAGGAGCCTTGATTTCCTTGATGGCACTCCAGAGAACACCCAAGATCACTGTCTCAAGTCTAGAGGGATCCTGAGGTCACTGTAGCAACACGAAAGGGCTCCGTGGACCCCAAATCAACTCGAGATGAGAGCTTCGTCCCTGGCTTCGACTCAAGAGGAATACCCACTTTCCACAAGCACCTCAAGAGGAGGCTTCTCTCAGCTACAGGTATGTGAGAGGGACCCTGAGTTTGTGGCCTCAAGTGGAATGGACACCGTTATGCTCTGACTCGAAGGAAGGCCGGATATCCCGGCAGTGAATTGAATGCAGGCTCGTCTTGCATCTCCCACGACGAAGGGATGTCTGAATCCCCTGTGGAGACCACAGAGAAAGACCTAGTTCTCCGCCTCATCGCGACCGGAGGCCTCACGTCCTTTGAAAACTCGAGAGGTCCGCGGAGATCAATGCTTCCAAAGGAGACCATGCCTGACTCTTCTTGAAAATGGATAGGATTCCCAGGATCCCTGTGGCACGTGGAAAGGGACCCTGGGTCTCCCGCCTCACGAGGAGAAGCGTCCCAATTGCCATGCCAAGACTCGAGGAGAATCCCGAGGTGTCCCTCGCACCTAGGCAGGAGTCCTGACGTCGCTGAACAAACACGTGTCTGGAAGGGCCCTCCCCGTCCTAACTCGAGAATATACACCAGGTTCCGGCCGCAACTCGAGAAAAACCATGAGACTTCCCCCTCGCCGCGAGATGAGGCCTGATTCCCCTGCACTGTGTGCAGAGCAATTCCGTGTTCCACATCAAACATGAAAGGAGCCTTGATTTCCTTGATGGCACTCCAGAGAACACCCAAGATCACTGTCTCAAGTCTAGAGGGATCCTGAGGTCACTGTAGCAACACGAAAGGGCTCCGTGGACCCCAAATCAACTCGAGATGAGAGCTTCCTCCCTGGCTTCGACTCAAGAGGATTACCCACGTTCCACAAGCACCTCAGGAGGAGGCTTCTCTCAGCTACAATTATGTGAGAGGGACCCTGAGTTTGTTGCCTCAAGTGGAATGGACACCGAGATGCTCTTCTCCGAGGCAGGCCGGATATCCCTGCAGTGAATTGAATGCAGTCTCGTCTTGCATCTCCCACGACGAAGGGATGTCTGAATCCCCTGTGGAGACCACAGAGAAAGACCTAGTTCTCCGCCTCATCGCGACCGGAGGCCTCACGTCCTTTGAAAACTCGAGAGGTCCGCGGAGATCAATGCTTCCAATGGAGACGATACCTGACTCCTCTTGAAAATGGATAGGAGCCCCAGGATCCCTGTGGCACGTGGAAAGGGACCCTGGGTCTCCCGCCTCACGTGGAGACCCATCCCAATGGCCATGCGAAGACTCGAGGAGAATCCCGAGGTGTCCCTCGCACCTAGGCAGGAGTCCTGACGTCGCTGAACAAACACGTGTCTGGAAGGGCACTCCCCGTCGTAACTCGAGAATATACCCCATGTTCCGGCCGAAACTCGAGAAAAACCAAGAGACTTCCACCTCGACGCGAGATGAGGCCCGATTCCCCTGCACAGCGTGCAGAGCAATTCCGTGTTCCACATCAAACATGAAAGGAGCTTTGATTTCCTTCATGGCACTCCAGAATACACCCAAGATCACTGTCTCAAGTCTAGAGGGATCCTGAAGTCACTGTAGCATCACGAAAGGGCTCCGTGGACCCCAAATCAACTCTAGATGAGAGCTTCATCCCTGGCTTCGACTCAAGTGGAATACCTACTTTCCACAAGCACCTCAAGAGGAGGCTTCTCTCAGCTACAGGTATGTGAGAGGGACCCTGAGTTTGTGGCCTCAAGTGGAATGGACACCGAGATGCTCTGACTTGAAGGAAGGCCGGATATACTTGCAGTGAATTGAATGCAGGCTCGTCTTGCATCTCACACAACGAAGGGATGTCTGAATCCCCTGTGGAGACCACAGAGAAAGACCTAGTTCTCCGCCTCATCGCGACCGGAGGACTCACGTCCTTCGAAAACTCGAGAGGACTGAGGAGATCAATGCTTCCAAAGGAGACGATGCCTGACTCTTCTTGAAAATGGATAGGAGTCCCAGGATCCCTGTGGCACGTGGAAAGGGACCCTGGGTCTCCCGCCTCACGTGGAGACGCGTCCCAATGGACAAGCAAATACTCGAGGAGAATCCCGAGGTGTCCCTCGCACCTAGGCACGAGTCCTGACGTCGCTGAAGAAACACGTGTCTGGAAGGGCCCTCCCCGTCGTAACTCGAGAATATACCCCAGGTTCCGGCCGCAACTCGAGAAAAACCATGAGACTTCCCCCTCGCCGCGAGATGAGGCCTGATTCCCCTGCATTGCGTGCAGAGCAATTCCGTGTTCCACATCAAACATGAAAGGAGCCTTGATTTCCTTGATGGCACACCAGAGAAAACCCAAGATCACTGTCTCAAGTCTAGAGGGATCCTGAGGTCACTGTATCAACACGAAAGGTCTCCGTGGACCCCAAATCAACTCGAGATGAGAGCTTCGTCCCTGGCTTCGACTCAAGAGGAATACCCACTTTCCACAAGCACCTCAAGAGAAGGCTTCTCTCAGCTACAGGTATGTGAGAGGGACCCTGAGTTTGTGGCCTCAAGTGGAATGGACACCGAGATGCTCTGACTCGAAAGAAGGCCGGATATCCCTGCAGTGAATTGAATGCAGGCTTGTCTTGCATCTCCCACGACGAAGGGATGTCTGAATCCCGTGTGGAGACCACAGAGAAAGACCTAGTCCTCCGCCTCATCACGACCGGAGGCCTCACATCCTTTGAAAACTCGAGAGGTCCGCGGAGATCAATGCTTCCAAAGGAGACGATGCCTGACTCCTCTTGAAAATGTATATGAGTCCCAGGTTCCCTGTCCACGTGGAAAGGGACCCTGTGTCTCCCACCTCACGTGGAGACGCGTCCCAATTGCCATGCCAAGACTCGAGGAGAATCCCGTGGTGTCCCTCGCACCCAGGCAGGAGTCCTGAAGTCGCTGAACAAACACGTGTCTGGAAGGGCCCTCCCCGTCGTAACTCGAGAATATACCCCAGGTTCCGGCCGCAACTCGAGAAAAACCATGAGACTTCCCCCTCGCCGCGAGATGAGGCCCGATTCCCCTGCACTGCGTGCAGAGCAATTCCGTGATCCACATCAAACGTGAAAGGAGCCTTGATTTCCTGGATGGCACTCCAGAGAAAACCCAAGATCACTGTCTCAAGTCTAGAGGGATCCTGAGGTCACTGGAGCAACACGAAAGGGCTCCGTGGACCCCAGATCAACTCGCGATGAGAGCTTTGTCCCTGGCTTCGACTCAAGAGGAATACCAACTTTCCACAAGCACCTCAAGAGGAGGCTTCTCTCAGCTACAGGTATGTGAGAGGGACCCTGAGTTTGTGGCCTCAAGTGGAATGGACACCGAGATGCTCTGACTCCAAGTAAAGCCGGATATCCCTGCTGTGAATTGAATGCAGGCTCGTCCTGCATCTCCCAAGACGAAGGGATGTCTGAATCCCCTGTGCCGACCACAGAGAAAGACCTAGTCCTCTGCCTCATCGCGACTGGAGGCCTCACATCCTTTGAAAACTCGAGAGGTCCGCGGAGATCAATGCTTCCAAGGGAGATGATGCCTGACTCCTCTTGAAAATGGATAGGAGTCCCAGGATCCCTGTGGCACGTGGAAAGGGACCCTGGGTCTCCCGCCTCACGTGGAGACGCGTCCCAATTGCCATGCCAAGACTCGAGGCGAATCCCGAGGTTTCCCTCGCACCTAGACAAGCGTCCTGACATCGCGGAACAAACACGTGTCTGGAAGGGCCCTCCCCGTCGTAACTCGAGAATATACCCCAGGTTCCGGCCGCAACTCGAGAAAAACCATGAGACTTCCCCCTCGCCGCGAGATGAGGCCCGATTCCCCTGCACTGCGTGCAGAGCAATTCCGTGTTCCACATCAAACGTGAAAGGAGCCTTGATTTCCTTGATGGCACTCCAGAGAAAACCCAAGATCACTGTCTCAAGTCTAGAGGGATCCTGAGGTCACTGGAGCAACACGAAAGTGCTCCCTGGACCCCAAATCAACTCGAGATGAGAGCTTAGTCCCTGGCTTCGACTCAAGAGGAATACCAACTTTCCACAAGCACCTCAAGTGGAGGCTTCTCTCAGCTACAGGTATGTGAGAGCGACCCTGAGTTTTTGGCCTCAAGTGGAATACAGACCGAGATGCTCTGCCTCGAAGGAAGGCCGGATATCCCTGCAGTGAATTGAATGCAGGCTCGTATTGCATCTCCCAAGACGAAGGGATATCTGAATCCCCTGTGGAGACCACAGAGAAGGACCTAGTCCTCCGCTTCATCGCGACTGGAGGCCTCACATCCTTTGAAAACTCGAGAGGTCCGCGGAGATCAATGCTTCCAAAGGAGACGATGCCTGAGTCCTCTTGAAAATGGATAGGTGTCCTAGGATCCCTGTGGCACTTGGAAAGGGACCCTGGGTCTCCCGCCTCACGTGGAGACGCGTCCCAATTGCCATGCCAAGACTCGAGGAGAATCCCGAGATGTCCCTCGCACCTAGGCCGGAGTCCTGACGTCGCTGAACAAACACGTGTCTGGAAGGGCCCTCCCCGTCGTAACTCGAGAATATATTCCAGCTTCCGGCCGCAACTCGAGAAAAACCATGAGGCTTCCCCCTCGCCGCGAGATGAGGCCCGATTCCCCTGCACTGCGGGCAGAGCAATTCCGTGTTCCACATCAAACGTGAAAGGAGCCTTGATTTCCTTGATGGCACTCCAGAGAAAACCCAAGATTTCTGTCTCAAGTCTAGAGGGATCCTGAGGTCACTGAAGAACACGAAAGGGCTCCGTTGACCCCAAATCAACTCGAGATGAGAGCTTAGTCCCTGGCTTCGACTCAAGAGGAATACCACCTTTCCACAAGCACCTCAAGAGGAGGCTTCTCTCAGCTACAGGTATGTGAGAGGGACCCTGAGTTTGTGGCCTCAAGTGGAATGGACACCGAGATGCTCTGACTCGAAGTAAGGCCGGATATCCTTGCAGTGAATTGAAAGCAGGCTCGTCTTGCATCTCCCAAGACGAAGGGATGTCTGAATCCCCTGTGGAGACAACAGAGAAAGACCTAGTTCTCCGCCTCATCGAGACCGGAGGCCTCACATCCTTTGAAAACTCGAGAGGTCCGCGGAGATCAATGCTTCCAAAGGAGACGATGCCTGACTCCTCTTGAAAATGGATAGGAGACCCAGGATCCCTGTGGCACGTGGAAAGGGACCCTGGGTCTACCGCCTCACGTGGAGACGCGACCCAATTGCCATGCCAAGACTCGAGGAGAATCCCGAGGTTTCCCTCCCACCTAGGCAGGAGTCCTGACGTAGCTGAACAAACACGTGTCTGAAAGGGCCCTCCCCGTCGGAACTCGAGAATATACCCCAGGATTCGGCCGCAACTCGAGAAAAACCATGAGACTTCCTCCTCGCCGCGAGATGAGGCTGATTCCCCTGCAGTGCGTGCAGAGCAATTCCGTGTTCCACATCAAAGGTGAAAGGAGCCATGATTTCCTTGATGGCACTCCAGAGAAAACACAAGATCACTGTCTCAAGTCTAGAGGGATTCTGAGGTCACTGGAGCAACACGAAAGGGCTCCGTGGACCGCAAATCAACTCGAGATGAGAGCTTAGTCCCTGGCTTCGACTCAAGAGGAATACCAATTTCCACAAACACCTCAAGAGGAGGCTTCTCTCAGCTCCAGGTATGTGAGAGGGACCCTGAGTTTGTGGCCTCAAGTGGAATGGACACCGAGATGCTCTGACTCGAAGTAAGGCCGGATATCCCTGCAGTGAATTGAATGCAGGCTCGTCTAGCATCTCCCAATACGAAGGGATGTCTGAATCCCCTGTGGAGACGACAGAGAAAGAACTAGTCCTCCGCCTCTTCGCGACCGGAGTCCTCACATCCTTTGAAAACTCGAGAGGTCTGCAGAGATCAATGCTTCCAAAGGAGACAATGCCTGACTCCTCTTGAAAATGGATAGGAGTCCCAGGATCCCTGTGGCACGTGGAAAGGGACCCTGGGTCTCCCGCCTCACGTGGAGACGCGTCCCAATTGCCATGGCAAGACTCGAGGAGAATCCCGAGGTGTCCCTCGCACCTAGGCAGGAGACCTGACGTCGCTGAACAAACACGTGTCTGGAAGGGCCCTCCGCATCGGAACTCGAGAATATACACCAGGTTAAGGCCACAACTCGAGAAAAACCAGGAGATTCCCCCTCGCCGCGAGATGAGGCCCGATTCCCCTGCCCTGCGTGCAGAGCAATTCCGTGTTCCACACCAAACGTAAACGGAGCCTTGATTTCCTTGATGGCACTCAAGAGAAAACCCAAGATCACTGTCTCAAGTCTAGAGGGATCCTGAGGTCACTGGAGCAACACGAAAGGGCTCCGTGGACCCCAAATCAACTCGTGATGAGAGCTTAGTCCCTGGCTTCGACTCAAGAGGAATACCAACTTTCCGCAAGCACTTCAAGAGAAGGCTTCTCTCAGCTACATGTATGTGAGAGGGACCCTGAGTTTTTGGCCTCAAGTGGAATGGACACCGAGATGCTCTGACTCGAAGTAAGGCCGGATATCCATTCAGTGAATTGAATGAAGGCTCGTCTTGCATCTCCCAAACGAAGGGATGTCTGAATCCCCTGTGGAGACCACAGAGAAAGACCTAGTTCTCCGCCTGATCGCGAACTGAGGCCTCACATCCTTTGAAAACTCGAGAGGTCCGCGGAGATCAATGCTTCCAAAGGAGACGATGCCTGACTCCTCTTGAAAATGGATAGGAGTCCCAGGATCCCTGTGGCACGTGGAAAGAGACCCTGGGTCTCCCGCCTCACGTGGAGACACGTCTCAATTGCCATGCCAAGATTCGAGGAGAATCTCGAGGTGTCCCTCGCACCTAGGCAGGAGTCCTGACGTCGCTGAACAAACACGTGTCTGGAAGGGCCCTCCCCATCGTAACTCGAGAATATACCCCAGGTTCTGGTCACAACTCGAGAAAAACCATGAGACTTCCCCCTCGCCACGAGATGACGCCCAATTCCCCTGCACTGCGTGCAGAGCAATTCCGTGTTCCAGATCAAACCTGAAAGGAGCCTTGATTTCCTTGATGGCACTCCAGAGAAAACCCAAGATCACTGTCTCAAGTCTAGAGGGATCCTGAGGACACCGGAGCAACACGAAAGGGCTCCGTGGACCCCAAATCTACTCGAGATGAGAGCTTAGTCCCTGGCTTCGACTCAAGAGGAATACCAACTTTCCACAAGCACCTCAAGAGGAGGCTTCTCTCAGCTACAGGTAAGTGAGAGGGACCCTGAGTTTGTGGCCTCAAGTGGAATGGACACCGAGATGCTCTGACTGGAAGTAAGGCCGGATATCCCTGCAGTGAGTTGAATGCAGGCTCGTCTTGCATCTCCCAAGACGAAGGGATGTCTGAATCCCCTGTGGAGACCACAGAGAAAGACCTAGTTCTCCGCCTCATCGCGACCGGAGGCCTCACATCCTTTGAAAACTCGAGAGGTCCGCGGAGATCAATGCTTCCACAGGAGACGATGCCTGACTCCTCATGAAAATGGATAGGAGTCCCAGGATCCCTGTGGCACGTGGACAGTGACCCTGGGTCTATCGCCTCTCGTGGAGACGTCCCAATTGCCATGCCAAGACTCCAGGAGAATCCCAAGGTGTCCCTCGCACTTAGTCAGGAGTCCTCACTTCGCTGAACAAACACGTGTCTGGAAGGGCCCCCCCGTCGTAACTCGAGAATATACACCAGGTTCTGGCCACAAGTGGAGAAAAACCATGAGACTTCCCCCTCGCCGCGAGATGAGGCCCGATTCCCCTGCACTGCATGCAGAGCAATTCCGTGTTCCACATCAAACGTGAAACAGCCTTGATTTCCTTGATGGCACTTCAGAGAAAGCCCAATATCACTGTCTCAAGTCTAGAGGGATCCTGAGGTCACTGTAGCAACAAGAAAAGATTCCGTGGACCCCAAATCAATTCGAGATGAGAGCTTAGTCCCTGGCTTCGACTCAAGAGGAATTCCAACTTTCCACAAGCACCTCAAGAGGAGTCTTCTCTCAGCTACAGGTATGTGACAGGGACCCTGAGTTTGTGGCCTCATGTGAAATGGACAACGAGATGAAATGATTCGATATAAGCCCGGATATTCCTGCAGTGAATTGAATGCAGGCACGTCTTGCGTCTCCCAAGACAAAGGGATGTCTGAATCCCCTGTGGAGACCACAGAGAAAGACCTATATTTCCGCCAAATCGCGACCAGAGGCCTCACATCCTTTGAAAACACGAGAGGTCCGCGGAAATCAATGCTTCCAAGGGAGATGATGCCTGACTCCTCTTGAAAATGGATAGGAGTCCCAGGATCCCTGTGGCACGTGGAAAGGGACCCTGGGTCTCCCGCCTCACGTGGAGACGCGTCCCAATTGCCATGCCAAGACTCGAGGCGAATCCCGAGGTTTCCCTCGCACCTAGACAAGCGTCCTGACATCGCGGAACAAACACGTGTCTGGAAGGGCCCTCCCCGTCGTAACTCGAGAATATACCCCAGGTTCCGGCCGCAACTCGAGAAAAACCATGAGACTTCCCCCTCGCCGCGAGATGAGGCCCGATTCCCCTGCACTGCGTGCAGAGCAATTCCGTGTTCCACATCAAACGTGAAAGGAGCCTTGATTTCCTTGATGGCACTCCAGAGAAAACCCAAGATCACTGTCTCAAGTCTAGAGGGATCCTGAGGTCACTGGAGCAACACGAAAGTGCTCCCTGGACCCCAAATCAACTCGAGATGAGAGCTTAGTCCCTGGCTTCGACTCAAGAGGAATACCAACTTTCCACAAGCACCTCAAGTGGAGGCTTCTCTCAGCTACAGGTATGTGAGAGCGACCCTGAGTTTTTGGCCTCAAGTGGAATACAGACCGAGATGCTCTGACTCGAAGGAAGGCCGGATATCCCTGCAGTGAATTGAATGCAGGCTCGTATTGCATCTCCCAAGACGAAGGGATATCTGAATCCCCTGTGGAGACCACAGAGAAGGACCTAGTCCTCCGCTTCATCGCGACTGGAGGCCTCACATCCTTTGAAAACTCGAGAGGTCCGCGGAGATCAATGCTTCCAAAGGAGACGATGCCTGAGTCCTCTTGAAAATGGATAGGTGTCCTAGGATCCCTGTGGCACTTGGAAAGGGACCCTGGGTCTCCCGCCTCACGTGGAGACGCGTCCCAATTGCCATGCCAAGACTCGAGGAGAATCCCGAGATGTCCCTCGCACCTAGGCAGGAGTCCTGACGTCGCTGAACAAACACGTGTCTGGAAGGGCCCTCCCCGTCGTAACTCGAGAATATACCCCAGGTTCCGGCCGCAACTCGAGAAAAACCATGAGACTTCCCCCTCGCCGCGAGATGAGGCCCGATTCCCCTGCACTGCGTGCAGAGCAATTCCGTGATCCACATCAAACGTGAAAGGAGCCTTGATTTCCTGGATGGCACTCCAGAGAAAACCCAAGATCACTGTCTCAAGTCTAGAGGGATCCTGAGGTCACTGGAGCAACACGAAAGGGCTCCGTGGACCCCAGATCAACTCGCGATGAGAGCTTTGTCCCTGGCTTCGACTCAAGAGGAATACCAACTTTCCACAAGCACCTCAAGAGGAGGCTTCTCTCAGCTACAGGTATGTGAGAGGGA
Organism: Dama dama; assembly: GCF_033118175.1. Classification (NCBI taxonomy): domain Eukaryota; kingdom Metazoa; phylum Chordata; class Mammalia; order Artiodactyla; family Cervidae; genus Dama; species Dama dama. The sequence continues at coordinate 100,264 of NC_083693.1, forward strand.
CCCTGAGTTTGTGGCCTCAAGTGGAATGGACACCGAGATGCTCTGACTCCAAGTAAAGCCGGATATCCCTGCTGTGAATTGAATGCAGGCTCGTCCTGCATCTCCCAAGACGAAGGGATGTCTGAATCCCCTGTGCCGACCACAGAGAAAGACCTAGTCCTCTGCCTCATCGCGACTGGGGGCCTCACATCCTTTGAAAACTCGAGAGGTCCGCGGAGATCAATGCTTCCAAGGGAGATGATGCCTGACTCCTCTTGAAAATGGATAGGAGTCCCAGGATCCCTGTGGCACGTGGAAAGGGACCCTGGGTCTCCCGCCTCACGTGGAGACGCGTCCCAATTGCCATGCCAAGACTCGAGGCGAATCCCGAGGTTTCCCTCGCACCTAGACAAGCGTCCTGACATCGCGGAACAAACACGTGTCTGGAAGGGCCCTCCCCGTCGTAACTCGAGAATATACCCCAGGTTCCGGCCGCAACTCGAGAAAAACCATGAGACTTCCCCCTCGCCGCGAGATGAGGCCCGATTCCCCTGCACTGCGTGCAGAGCAATTCCGTGTTCCACATCAAACGTGAAAGGAGCCTTGATTTCCTTGATGGCACTCCAGAGAAAACCCAAGATCACTGTCTCAAGTCTAGAGGGATCCTGAGGTCACTGGAGCAACACGAAAGTGCTCCCTGGACCCCAAATCAACTCGAGATGAGAGCTTAGTCCCTGGCTTCGACTCAAGAGGAATACCAACTTTCCACAAGCACCTCAAGTGGAGGCTTCTCTCAGCTACAGGTATGTGAGAGCGACCCTGAGTTTTTGGCCTCAAGTGGAATACAGACCGAGATGCTCTGACTCGAAGGAAGGCCGGATATCCCTGCAGTGAATTGAATGCAGGCTCGTATTGCATCTCCCAAGACGAAGGGATATCTGAATCCCCTGTGGAGACCACAGAGAAGGACCTAGTCCTCCGCTTCATCGCGACTGGAGGCCTCACATCCTTTGAAAACTCGAGAGGTCCGCGGAGATCAATGCTTCCAAAGGAGACGATGCCTGAGTCCTCTTGAAAATGGATAGGTGTCCTAGGATCCCTGTGGCACTTGGAAAGGGACCCTGGGTCTCCCGCCTCACGTGGAGACGCGTCCCAATTGCCATGCCAAGACTCGAGGAGAATCCCGAGATGTCCCTCGCACCTAGGCCGGAGTCCTGACGTCGCTGAACAAACACGTGTCTGGAAGGGCCCTCCCCGTCGTAACTCGAGAATATATTCCAGCTTCCGGCCGCAACTCGAGAAAAACCATGAGGCTTCCCCCTCGCCGCGAGATGAGGCCCGATTCCCCTGCACTGCGGGCAGAGCAATTCCGTGTTCCACATCAAACGTGAAAGGAGCCTTGATTTCCTTGATGGCACTCCAGAGAAAACCCAAGATTTCTGTTTCAAGTCTAGAGGGATCCTGAGGTCACTGAAGAACACGAAAGGGCTCCGTTGACCCCAAATCAACTCGAGATGAGAGCTTAGTCCCTGGCTTCGACTCAAGAGGAATACCACCTTTCCACAAGCACCTCAAGAGGAAGCTTCTCTCAGCTACAGGTATGTGAGAGGGACCCTGAGTTTGTGGCCTCAAGTGGAATGGACACCGAGATGCTCTGACTCGAAGTAAGGCCGGATATCCTTGCAGTGAATTGAAAGCAGGCTCGTCTTGCATCTCCCAAGACGAAGGGATGTCTGAATCCCCTGTGGAGACAACAGAGAAAGACCTAGTTCTCCGCCTCATCGAGACCGGAGGCCTCACATCCTTTGAAAACTCGAGAGGTCCGCGGAGATCAATGCTTCCAAAGGAGACGATGCCTGACTCCTCTTGAAAATGGATAGGAGACCCAGGATCCCTGTGGCACGTGGAAAGGGACCCTGGGTCTACCGCCTCACGTGGAGACGCGACCCAATTGCCATGCCAAGACTCGAGGAGAATCCCGAGGTTTCCCTCCCACCTAGGCAGGAGTCCTGACGTAGCTGAACAAACACGTGTCTGAAAGGGCCCTCCCCGTCGGAACTCGAGAATATACCCCAGGATTCGGCCGCAACTCGAGAAAAACCATGAGACTTCCTCCTCGCCGCGAGATGAGGCTGATTCCCCTGCAGTGCGTGCAGAGCAATTCCGTGTTCCACATCAAAGGTGAAAGGAGCCATGATTTCCTTGATGGCACTCCAGAGAAAACACAAGATCACTGTCTCAAGTCTAGAGGGATTCTGAGGTCACTGGAGCAACACGAAAGGGCTCCGTGGACCGCAAATCAACTCGAGATGAGAGCTTAGTCCCTGGCTTCGACTCAAGAGGAATACCAATTTCCACAAACACCTCAAGAGGAGGCTTCTCTCAGCTACAGGTATGTGAGAGGGACCCTGAGTTTGTGGCCTCAAGTGGAATGGACACCGAGATGCTCTGACTCGAAGTAAGGCCGGATATCCCTGCAGTGAATTGAATGCAGGCTCGTCTAGCATCTCCCAATACGAAGGGATGTCTGAATCCCCTGTGGAGACGACAGAGAAAGAACTAGTCCTCCGCCTCATCGCGACCGGAGGCCTCACATCCTTTGAAAACTCGAGAGGTCTGCAGAGATCAATGCTTCCAAAGGAGACAATGCCTGACTCCTCTTGAAAATGGATAGGAGTCCCAGGATCCCTGTGGCACGTGGAAAGGGACCCTGGGTCTCCCGCCTCACGTGGAGACGCGTCCCAATTGCCATGGCAAGACTCGAGGAGAATCCCGAGGTGTCCCTCGCACCTAGGCAGGAGACCTGACGTCGCTGAACAAACACGTGTCTGGAAGGGCCCTCCGCATCGGAACTCGAGAATATACACCAGGTTAAGGCCACAACTCGAGAAAAACCAGGAGATTCCCCCTCGCCGCGAGATGAGGCCCGATTCCCCTGCCCTGCGTGCAGAGCAATTCCGTGTTCCACATCAAACGTAAACGGAGCCTTGATTTCCTTGATGGCACTCAAGAGAAAACCCAAGATCACTGTCTCAAGTCTAGAGGGATCCTGAGGTCACTGGAGCAACAAGAAAGGGCTCCGTGGACCCCAAATCAACTCGTGATGAGAGCTTAGTCCCTGGCTTCGACTCAAGAGGAATACCAACTTTCCGCAAGCACTTCAAGAGAAGGCTTCTCTCAGCTACATGTATGTGAGAGGGACCCTGAGTTTTTGGCCTCAAGTGGAATGGACACCGAGATGCTCTGACTCGAAGTAAGGCCGGATATCCCGGCAGTGAATTGAATGAAGGCTCGTCTTGCATCTCCCAAACGAAGGGATGTCTGAATCCCCTGTGGAGACCACAGAGAAAGACCTAGTTCTCCGCCTGATCGCGAACTGAGGCCTCACATCCTTTGAAAACTCGAGAGGTCCGCGGAGATCAATGCTTCCAAAGGAGACGATGCCTGACTCCTCTTGAAAATGGATAGGAGTCCCAGGATCCCTGTGGCACGTGGAAAGAGACCCTGGGTCTCCCGCCTCACGTGGAGACACGTCTCAATTGCCATGCCAAGATTCGAGGAGAATCTCGAGGTGTCCCTCGCACCTAGGCAGGAGTCCTGACGTCGCTGAACAAACACGTGTCTGGAAGGGCCCTCCCCGTTGTAACTCGAGAATATACCCCAGGTTCTGGTCACAACTCGAGAAAAACCATGAGACTTCCCCCTCGCCACGAGATGACGCCCAATTCCCCTGCACTGCGTGCAGAGCAATTCCGTGTTCCAGATCAAACCTGAAAGGAGCCTTGATTTCCTTGATGGCACTCCAGAGAAAACCCAAGATCACTGTCTCAAGTCTAGAGGGATCCTGAGGACACCGGAGCAACACGAAAGGGCTCCGTGGACCCCAAATCTACTCGAGATGAGAGCTTAGTCCCTGGCTTCGACTCAAGAGGAATACCAACTTTCCACAAGCACCTCAAGAGGAGGCTTCTCTCAGCTACAGGTAAGTGAGAGGGACCCTGAGTTTGTGGCCTCAAGTGGAATGGACACCGAGATGCTCTGACTGGAAGTAAGGCCGGATATCCCTGCAGTGAGTTGAATGCAGGCTCGTCTTGCATCTGCCAAGACGAAGGGATGTCTGAATCCCCTGTGGAGACCACAGAGAAAGACCTAGTTCTCCGCCTCATCGCGACCGGAGGCCTCACATCCTTTGAAAACTCGAGAGGTCCGCGGAGATCAATGCTTCCACAGGAGACGATGCCTGACTCCTCATGAAAATGGATAGGAGTCCCAGGATCCCTGTGGCACGTGGACAGTGACCCTGGGTCTATCGCCTCTCGTGGAGACGTCCCAATTGCCATGCCAAGACTCCAGGAGAATCCCAAGGTGTCCCTCGCACTTAGTCAGGAGTCCTCACTTCGCTGAACAAACACGTGTCTGGAAGGGCCCCCCCGTCGTAACTCGAGAATATACACCAGGTTCTGGCCACAAGTGGAGAAAAACCATGAGACTTCCCCCTCGCCGCGAGATGAGGCCCGATTCCCCTGCACTGCATGCAGAGCAATTCCGTGTTCCACATCAAACGTGAAACAGCCTTGATTTCCTTGATGGCACTTCAGAGAAAGCCCAATATCACTGTCTCAAGTCTAGAGGGATCCTGAGGTCACTGTAGCAACAAGAAAAGATTCCGTGGACCCCAAATCAATTCGAGATGAGAGCTTAGTCCCTGGCTTCGACTCAAGAGGAATTCCAACTTTCCACAAGCACCTCAAGAGGAGTCTTCTCTCAGCTACAGGTATGTGACAGGGACCCTGAGTTTGTGGCCTCATGTGAAATGGACAACGAGATGAAATGATTCGATATAAGCCCGGATATTCCTGCAGTGAATTGAATGCAGGCACGTCTTGCGTCTCCCAAGACAAAGGGATGTCTGAATCCCCTGTGGAGACCACAGAGAAAGACCTATATTTCCGCCAAATCGCGACCAGAGGCCTCACATCCTTTGAAAACACGAGAGGTCCGCGGAAATCAATGCTTCCAAAGGAGACGATGCCTGACTCCTCTTGAAAATGGATAGGAGTCCCGGGATCCCTGTGGCACGGGGAAAGGGACCCTGGGTCTCCCGCCTCACGTGGAGTCGCGTCCCAATGGCCATGCCAAGACTCGAGGAGAATCCCGAGGTGTCCCTCGCACCTAGGCAGGAGTCCTGACTTCGCTGAACAAACACGTGTCTGGAAGGGCCCTCCCCGTTGTAACTCGAGAATATACCCCAGGTTCCGGCCGCAACTCGAGAAAAACCATGAGACTTCCCCCTCGCAGCGAGATGAGGCCCAATTCCCCTGCACTGTGTGCAGAGCAATTCCACGTTCCACATCAAACATGAAAGGAGCCTTGATTTCCTTGATGGCACACCAGAGAAAACCCAAGATCACTGTCTCAAGTCTAGAGGGATCCTGAGGTCACTGTAGCAACACGAAAGGGCTCCGTGGACCCCAAGTCAACTCGAGATGAGCGCTTCGTCCCTGGCTTCGACTCAAGAGGAATACCCACTTTCCACAAGCACCTCAAGAGGAGGCTTCTCTCAGCTACAGGTATGTGAGAGGGACCCTGAGTTTGTGGCCTCAAGTGGAATGGACACCGAGATGCTCTGACTCGAAGGAAGGCCGGATATCCGTGCAGTGAATTGAATGCAGGCTCGTCTTGCAACTCCCACGACAAAGGGATGTCTGAATCCCCTGTGGAGACCACAGAGAAAGACCTAGATCTCCGCCTCATCGCGACCAGAGCCCTCACGTCCTTTGAAAACTCGAGAGGTCCGCGGAGATCAATGCTTCTAAAGGAGAAGATGCCTGACTCCTCTTGAAAATGGATAGGAGTCCCAGGATCCCTGTGGCACCTGGAAAGGGACCCTGGGTCTCCCGCCTCATGTGGAGACGCGTTCCAATGGCCATGCCAAGACTCGAGGAGAATCCCGAGGTGTCCCTCGCACCTAGGCAGGAGTCCTGACGTCGTTGAACAAACACGTGTCTGGAAGGGCCCTCCCGGCCTTACTCGAGAATATACCCCAGTTTCCGGCAGCAACTCGAGAAAAACCATGAGAATTCCCCCTCGCCGCGAGATGAGGCCCGATTCCCCTGCACTGCGTGCAGAGCAATTCCGTGTTCCACAACAAACATGAAAGGAGCCTTGATTTCCTTAATGGCACTCCAGAGAACACCCAAGACCACTGTCGCAAGTCTAGAGGGATCCTGAGGTCACTGTAGCAACACGAAAGCGCTCCGTGGACCCCAAATCAACTCGAGTTGATAGCTTCTTCCCTGGCTTCGACTCAAGAGGAATACCCACTTTCCACAAGCACCTCAAGAGGAGGCTTCTCTCAGCTACAGGTATGTGAGAGGGACCCTGATTTTGTGGTCTCAAGTGGAATGGACACCGAGATGCTCTGACTCGAAGGAAGGCCGGATATCCCTGCAGTGAATTGAATGCAGGCTCGTCTTGCATCTCCCACGACGAAGGGATGTCTGAATCCCCTGTGGTTACCACAGAGAAAGACCTAGTCCTCCGCATCATCGCGACTGGAGGCCTCACATCCTTTGAAAACTCGAGAGGTCCGCGGAGATCAATGCTTCCAAAGGAGACGATGCCTGACTCCTCTTGAAAATGGATAGGAGTCCCAGGAGCCCTGTGGCAAGTGGAAAAGGACCCTGGGTCTCCCGCCTCACGTGGAGACGCGTCCCAATTGCCATGCCACGACTCGAGGAGAATCCCGAGGTGTCCCTCGCACCTAGGCAGGAGTCCTGACGTCGCTGAACAAACAGGTGTGTGGAAGGGCCCTCCCCGTCGTAACTCGAGAATATATCCCAGGTTCCGGCCGCAACTCGAGAAAAACCATGAGACTTCCCCCTCGTCGCGAGATGAGGCCCGTTTCCCCTGCACTGCGTGCAGAGCAATTGCGTGTTCCACATCAAAGGTGAAAGGAGCCTTGATTTCCTTGTTGGCACACCAGAGAAAACCCAAGATCACTGTCTCAAGTCTAGAGGGATCCTGAGGTCACAGGAGCAATACGAAAGGGGTCTGTGGACCCCAAATCAACTCGAGATGAGAGCTTTGTCCCTGGCTTCGACTCAAGAAGAATACCAACTTTCCAAAAGCACCTCAAGAGGAGGCTTCTCTCAGCTACAGGTATGTGAGAGGGACCCTGAGTTTGTGGCCTCAAGTGGAATGGACACCGAGATGCTCTGACTCGAAGTAAGGCTGGATATCACTGCAGTGAATTGAATGCAGGCTCGTCTTGCATCTTCCAAGACGAAGGGATGTCTGAATCCCCTGTGGAGAAGACAGAGAAAGACCTAGTCCTCCGCCTCATCGTGACCGGAGGCCTCACATCCTTTGAAAACTCGAGCGTTCCGCACAGATCAATGCTTCCAAAGGAGACGATGCCTGAGTCCTCTTGAAAATGGATAGGAGTCCCAGGATCCCTATGGCCCGTGGAAAGGGACCTTGTGTCTCCCGCCTCACGTGGAGACGCATCCCAATTGCCATGCCAAGTCTCGAGGAGAATCCCGAGGTGTCCCTCGCACCTAGGCAGGAGTCCTGAAGTCGCTGAACAAACACGTGTCTGGAAGGGCCCTCCCCGTCGTAACTCGAGAATATACCCCAGGTTCCTGCCGCAACTAGAGAAAAAACATGAGACTTCCCAGTCGCCACGAGATGAGGCCCGATTCCCCTGCACTGGGTGCAGAGCAATTCCGTGTTCCACATCAAACGTGAAAGGAGCCTTGATTTCCTTGATGACACTCCAGAGAAAACCCAAGATCACTGTCTCAAGTCTAGAGGGATCCTGAGGTCACTGGAGCAACACGAAAGGGCTCCGTGGACCCCAAATTCACTCGAGATGAGAGCTTAGTTCCTGGCTTCGACTCAAGCGGAATACCAAGTTCCCACAAGCACCTCAAGAGGAGGCTTCTCTCAGCTACAGGTATGTGAGAGGGACCCTGAGTGTGTGGCCTCAAGTGGAATGGACACCGAGATGCTCTGACTCGGAGGAAGGCCGGATATCCCTGCAGTGAATTGAATGCAGGCTCGTGTTGCATCTCCCACGACGAAGGGTTGTCTGAATCCCCTGTGGAGGCCAAGGAGAAAGACCTAGTTCTCCGCCTCATCGCGACCGGAGACCTCACGTCCTTTGAAAACTCGAGAGGTCCGCGGAGATCAATGCTTCCAAAGGAGACGATGCCTGACTCCTCTTGAAAATGGATAGGAGTCCCAGGATCACTGTGGCACATGGAAAGGGAACCTGGGTCTCCCGCCTCACGTGGAGACGCATCCCAATGGCCATGCCAAGACTCGAGGAGAATCCCGAGGTGTCCCTCGCACCTAGGCAGGAGTCCTGACGTCGCTGAACAAACACGTGTCTGGAAGGGCCCTCCCCGTCGTAACTCGAGAATATACCCCAGGTTCCGGCCGCAACTCGAGAAAAACCATGAGACTTCCCCCTCGCCGTGAGATGAGGCCCGATTCCCCTGCACTGCGTGCAGAGCAATTCCGTGTTCCACATCAAACACGAAAAGAGCCTTGATTTCCTTGATGGCACTCCAGAGAAAACCCAAGATCACTGTCTCAAGTCTAGAGGGATCCTGAGGTCACTGTAGCAACACGAAATGGCTCCGTGGACCCGAAATCTACTCGAGATGAGAGCTTCGTCCCTGGCTTTGACTCAAGAGGAAAACCCACTTTCCATAAGCACCTCAAGAGGAGGCTTCTCTCAGCTACAGGTATGTGAGAGGGACCCTGAGTTTGTGGCCTCAAGTGAAATGGACACTGAGATGCTCTGACTCGAAGGAAGGCCGGATATCCCTGCAGTGAATTGAATACAGGCTCGTCTTGCATCTCCCACGACGAAGGGATGTCTGAAACCCCTGTGGAGCCCACAGAGAAAGACCTATTTCTCCTCCTCATCGCGACCGGAGGCCTCACGTCCTTTGAAAACTCGAGAGGTCCACGGAGATCAATGCTTCCAAAGGAGACGATGCCTGACTCCTCTTGAAAATGGATAGGAGTCCCAGGATCCCTGTGGCACGTGGAAAGGGACCCTGGGTCTCCCGCCTCACGTGGAGACGCGTCCCAATGGCCATGCCAAGACTCGAGGAGAATCCCGAGGTGTCCCTCGCACCCAGGCAGGAGTCGTGACATCGCTGAATAAACACGTGTCTGGAAAGGCCCTTCTGGTCGTAAGTCGAGAATGTACCCCAGGTTCCGGCCGCAACTCGAGAAAAACCATGAGACTTCCCCCTCGCCGCGAGATGAGGCCCGATTCCCCTGCACTGCGTGCAGAGCAATTCCGTGTTCCACATCAAACATGAAAGGAGGCTTGATTTCCTTGATGGCACTCCAGAGAACACCCAAGATCACTGTCTCATGTCTAGAGGGATCCTGAGGTCACTGTAGCAACACGAAAGGTCTCCGTGGACCCCAAATCAACTCGAGATGCGAGCTTCGTCCCTGGCTTCGACTCAAGAGGAATACCCACTTTCCACAAGCACCTCAAGAGTAGGCTTCTCTCAGCTACAGGTATGTGAGAGGGACCCTGAGTTTGTGGCCTCAAGTGGAATGGACACCGAGATGCTCTGACTCGAAGGAAGGCCGGATATCCCTGCAGTGAATTGAATGCAGGCCTCTTTTGCATCTGCCACGACGAAGGGATGTCTGAATCCCCTGTGGAGACCACAGAGAAAGACCTAGCTCTCCGCCTCATCGCGATCGGAGGCCTCACGTCCTTTGAAAGCTCGAGAGGTCCTCGGAGATCAATGCTTCCAAAGGAGACGATGCCTGACTCCTCTTGAAAATGGATAGGAGTCCCAGGATCCCTGTGGGACGTGGAAAGGGACCCTGGGTCTCACGCCTCACGTGGATACGCATCCCAATGGCCACGCGAAGACTCGAGGAGAATCCCGAGGTGTCCCTCGCACCTAGGCAGGAGTCATGAGGTCGCTGAACAAACACGTGTCTGGAAGGGCCCTCCCCGTCGTAACTCGAGAATATACCCCAGGTTCCGACCGCAACTCGAGAAAAACCATGAGACTTCCCCCTCGCCGCGAGATGAGGCCCGATTCCCCTGCACTGCGTGCAGAGCAATTCCGCGTTCCACATTAAACGTGAAAGGAGACTTGATTTCCTTGATGGCACTCCAGAGAACACCCAAGATCACTGTCTCATGTCTAGAGGGATACTGAGGGCACTGTAGCAACACGAAAGTGCTCCGTGGACCCAAATCAACTCGAGATGAGAGCTTAGTCCCTGGCTTCCACTCAAGAGGAATACCCACTTTCCACAAGCACCTCAAGAGGAGGCTTCTCTCAGCTACAGGTATGTGAGAGGGACCCTGATTTTGTGGCCTCAAGTGGAATGGACACCGAGATGCTCTGACTCGAAGGAAGGCCGGATATCCCTGCAGTGAATTGAATGCAGGCTCGTCTTGCATCTCCCACGACGAAGGGATGTCTGAATCCCCTGTGGAGACCACAGAGAAAGACCTAGTTCTCCGCCTCATCGCGACCGGAGGCCTCACGTCCTTTGAAAACTCGAGAGGTCCGCGGAGATCAATGCTTCCAGAGGAGACGATGCCTGACTCCTCTTGAAAATGGATAGGAGTCCCAGGATGCATGTGGCACGTGGAAAGGGACCCTGGTCTCCCGCCTGACCTGGAGACGCGTCCCAATGGCCATGCCAAGACTCGAGGAGAATCCCGAGGTGTCCCTCGCACCTAGGCAGGGTCCTGACGTCGCTGAACAAACACGTGTCTGGAAGGGCCCTCCCCGTCATAACTCGAGAATATACCCCAGGTTCCGGCCGCAACTCGCGAAAAACCATGAGACTTCCCCCTCGCCGCGAGATGAGGCCCGATTCCCCTGCACTGCGTGCAGAGCAATTCCGTGTTCCACATCAAACATGAAAGGAGCCTTGATTTCCTTGATGGCACTCCAGAGAACACCCAAGATCACTGTCTCAAGTCTAGAGGGATACTGAGGTCACTGTAGCAACACAAAAGGGCTCCGTGGACCCCAAATCAACTCGAGATGCGAGCTTCGTCCCTGGCTTCGACTCAAGAGAAATACCCACTTTCCACAAGCACCTCAAGAGGAGGCTTCTCTCAGCTACAGGTATGTGAGAGGGACCCTGAGTTTGTGGCCTCAAGTGGAATGGACACCGAGATGCTCTGACTCGAAGGAAGGCCGGATATCCCTGCAGTGAATTGAATGCAGGCTCGTCTTGCATCTCCCACGACGAAGGGATGTCTGAATCCCCTGTGGAGACCACAGAGAAAGACCTAGTTCTCCGCCTCACATCGATCGGAGGCCTCACGTCCTTTGAAAACTCGAGAGGTCCTCGGAGATCAATGCTTCCAAAGGAGACGATGCCTGACTCTTCTTGAAAATGGATAGGAGTCCCAGGATCCCTGGGGCACGTGGAAAGGGACCCTGGGTCTCCTGCCTCACGTGGAGACACGTCCCAATCCCAGGCCAAGACTCGAGGAGAATCCCGAGTTGCCCCTCGCACCTAGGCAGGAATCCTGACGTCGCTGAACAAACACGTGTCTGGAAGGGCCCTTCCGGTCGTAACTCGTGAGTGTACCCCAGGTTCCGGCCGCAACTCGAGAAAAACCATGAGACTTCCCCCTCGCCCCGAGATGAGGCCCGATTCCCCTGCACTGCGTGCAGAGCCACTCCGTGTTCCAAATCAAACGTGAAATGAGACTTGATTTCCTTGATGGCACTCCAGAGAACACCCAAGATCATTGTCTCAAGTCTAGAGGGATCCTGAGGTCACTGTAGCAACACGAAAGGGCTCCGTGGACCCCAAATCAACTCGAGATGAGAGCTTCGTCCCTGGCTTCGACTCAAGAGGAATACCCACTTTCCACAAGCACCTCAAGAGGAGGCTTCTCTCAGCTACAGGTATGTGAGAGGGACCCTGAATTTGTGGCCTCAAGTGGAATGGACACCGAGATGCTCTGACTCGAAGGAAGGCCGGATATCCCTGCAGTGAATTGAATGCAGGCTCGTCTTACATCTCCCACGACGAAGGGATGTCTGAATCCCCTGTGGAGACCAAGGAGAAAGACCTAGTTCTCCGCCTCATCGCGACCAGAGGCCTCACGTCCTTTGAAAACTCGAGAGGTCCGCGGAGATCAATGCTTCCAAAGGAGACGATGCCTGACTCCTCTTGAAAATGGATAGGAGTCCCAGGATCCCTGTGGCACGTGGAAAGGGACCCTGGGTCTCCGGCCTCACGTGGAGACGTGTCCCAATGGCCATGCCAAGACTCGAGGAGAATCCGGAGGTGTCCCTCGCACCCAGGCAGGAGTCATGACATCGCTGAATAAACACGTGTCTGGAAAGGCCCTTCTGGTCGTAACTCGAGAATGTACCCCAGGTTCCGGCCGCAACTCGAGAAAAACCATGAGACTTCCCCCTCGCCGCGAGATGAGGCCCGATTCCCCTGCACTGCGTGCAGAGCAATTCTGTTTTCCACATCAAACATGAAAGGAGCCTTGATTTCCTTGATGGCATCCAGAGAACACCCAAGATCACTGTCTCATGTCTAGACGGATACTGAGGTCACTGGAGCAACACGAAAGGGCTCCGTGGACCCCAAATCAACTCGAGATGAGAGCTTCGTCCCTGGCTTCGATTCAAGAGGAATACCCACTTTCCACAAGCACCTCAAAAGGAGGCTTCTCTCAGCTACAGGTATGTGAGAGGGACCCTGAGTTTGTGGCCTCAAGTGGAATGGACACCGAGATGCTCTGACTCGAAGTAAGGCCGGATATCCCGGCAGTGAATTGAATGCAGGCCTCTTTTGCATCTCCCACGACGAAGGGATGTCTGAATCCCCTGTGGAGACCACAGAGAAACACCTACTTCTCCTCCTCATCGCGATCGGAGGCCTCACGTCCTTTGAAAACTCGAGAGGTCCGCGGAGATCAATGCTTCCAAAGGAGACGATGCCTGACTCCTCTTGAAAATGGATAGGAGTCCCAGGATCCCTGTGGCACGTGGAAAGGGACCCTGGGTCTCCCGCCTCACGTGGAGTCGCATCCCAATGGCCATGCCAAGACTCGAGGAAAATCCCGAGGTGTCCCTCGCACCTAGGCAGGAATCCTGACGTCGCTGAAGAAACATGTGTCTGGAAGGGCCCTCCCCGTCGTAATTCGAGAATATACCCCAGGTTCCGGCCGCAACTCGAGAAAAACCATGAGGCTTCCCCTTCGCCGGGAGATGAGGCCCGATTCCCCTGCACTGCGTGCAGAGCCATTCCGTGTTCCAAATCAAACATGAAAGGAGCCTTGATTTCCTTGATGGCACTCCAGAGAACACCCAAGATCACTGTCTCAAGTCTAGAGGGATCCTGAGGTCACTGTAGCAAAACGAAAGTGCTCCGTGGACCCCAAATCAACTCGAGATGAGAGCTTCGTCCCTGGCTTCGACTCAAGAGGAATACCCACTTTCCACAAGCACCTCAAGAGGAGGCTTCTCTCAGCTACAGGTATGTGAGAGGGACCCTGAATTTGTGGGCTCAAGTGGAATGGACACCGAGATGCTCTGACTCGAAGGAAGGCCGGATATCCCTGCAGTGAATTGAATGCAGGCTCGTCTTGCATCTCCCACGACGAAGGGATATCTGAATCCCCTGTGGAGACCAAGGAGAAAGACCTAGTTCTCCGCCTCATCGCAACCGGAGGCCTCACGTCCTTTGAAAACTCGAGAGGTCCGCGGAGATCAATGCTTCCAAAGGAGACGATGCCTGACTCCTCTTGAAAATGGATAGGAGTCCCAGGATCCCTGTGGCACTTGGAAAGGGACCCTGGGTCTCCCGCCTCACGTGGAGACGCGTCCCAATGGCCATGCCAAGACTCGAGGAGAATCCCGAGGGGTCCCTCGCACCCAGGCAGGAGTCCTGATGTGGCTGAACAAACACGTGTCTGGAAGGTCCCTTCCGGTCGTAACACGTGAGTGCACCCCAGGTTCCGGCCACAACTCGAGAAAAACCATGAGACTTCTCCCTCGCCGCGAGATGAGGCCCGATTCCCCTGCACTGCGTGCAGAGCAACTCCGTGTTCCAAATCAAACGTGAAATGAGACTTGATTTCCTTGATGGCACTCCAGAGAACACCCAAGATCACTGTCTCAAGTCTAGAGCGATCCTGAGGTCACTGTAGCAACACGAAAGGGCTCCGTGGACCCCAAATCAACTCGAGATGAGAGCTTCGTCCCTGGCTTCGACTCAAGAAGAATACTCACTTTCCACAAGCACCTCAAGAGGAGGCTTCTCTCACCTACAGGTATGTGAGAGGGACCCTGAGTTTGTGGCCTCAAGTGGAATGGACACCGAGATGCTCTGACTCGAAGGAAGGCCGGATATCCCTGCAGTGAATTGAATGCAGGCTCGTCTTGCATCTCCCACGACGAAGGGATATCTGAATCCCCTGTGGAGACCAAGGAGAAAGACCTAGTTCTCCGCCTCATCGCAACCGGAGGCCTCACGTCCTTTGAAAACTCGAGAGGTCCGCGGAGATCAATGCTTCCAAAGGAGACGATGCCTGACTCCTCTTGAAAATGGATAGGAGTCCCAGGATCCCTGTGGCACGTGGAAAGGGACCCTGGGTCTCCCGCCTCACGTGGAGACGCGTCCCAATGGCTATGCCAAGACTCGAGGAGAATCCCGAGGTGTCCCTCGCACCCAGGCAGGAGTCCAGACATCGCTGAATAAACACGTGTCTGGAAAGACACTTCTGATCGTAACTCGAGTATGTACCCCAGGTTCCGGCCGCAACTCGAGAAAAACAATGAGACTTCCCCCTCGCCGCGAGATGAGGCCAGATTCCCCTGCACTGCATGCAGAGCAATTCCGTGTTCCAAATCAAACATGAAAGGAGCCTTGATGTCCTTGGTGGCACTCCAGAGAAACCCATGATCACTGTCTCAAGTCTAGAGGGATACTGAGGTCACTGTAGCAACAGGAAAGGGCTCCGTGGACCCCAAATCAACTCGAGATGAGAGCTTCGTCCCTGGCTTCGACTCAAGAGGAATACCCACTTTCCACAAGCACCTCAAGAGGAGGCTTCTCTCAGCTACAGGTATGTGAGAGGGACCCTGAGTTTGTGGCCTCAAGTGGAATGGACACCGAGATGCTCTGACTCGAAGGAAGGCCGGATGTCCCTGCAGTGAATTGAATGCAGGCTCGTCTTGCATCTCCCACGAAGAAGGGATGTCTGAATCTCCTGTGGAGACCAAGGAGAAAGACCTAGTTCTCCGCCTCATCGCGACCGGAGGCCTCACGTCCTTTGAAAACTCGAGAGGTCCGTGGAGATCAATGCTTCCAAAGGAGATGATGCCTGAATCCTCTTGAAAATGGATAGGAGTCCCAGGATCCCTCTGGCACTTGGAAAGGGACCCTGGGTCTCCCGCCTCACGTGGAAACGCGTCCCAATGGCCATTCCAAGACTCGAGGAGAATCCCGAGGTGTCCCTCGCACCTAGGCAGGAGTCCTGACGTCGCTGAAGAAACACGTGTCTGGAAGGGCCCTTCTGGTCGTAACTCGAGAATGTACCCCAGGTTCCGGCCGCAACTCGAGAAAAACCATGAGACTTCCCCCTCGCCGCGAGATGAGGCCCGATTCCCCTGCACTGTGTGCAGAGCAATTCCGTGTTCCACATCAAACATGAAAGGAGCCTTGATTTCCTTGATGGCACTCCAGAGAACACCCAAGATCACTGTCTCAAGTCTAGAGGGATACTGAGGTCACTGTAGAAACATGAAAGAGCTCCCTGGACCCCAAATCAACTCGAGATGCGAGCTTCGTCCCTGGCTTCGACTCAAGAGGAATACCCACTTTCCACAAGCACCTCAAGAGGAGGCTTCTCTCAGCTACAGGTATGTGAGAGGGACCCTGAGTTTGTGGCCTCAAGTGGAATGGACACCGAGATGCTCTGACTCGAAAGAAGGCCGGATATCCCTGCAGTGAATTGAATGCAGGCCTCTTATGCATCTGCCACGACGAAGGGATGTCTGAATCCCCTGTGGAGACCACAGAAAAAGACCTAGTTCTCCGCCTCATCGCGATCGGAGGCCTCACGTCCTTTGAAAACTCGAGAGTTCCGCGGAGATCAATGCTTCCAAAGGAGACGATGCCTGACTCCTCTTGAAAATGGATAGGAGTCCCAGGATCCCTGGGGCACGTGGAAAGGGACCCTGGGTCTCCCGCCTCACGTGGAGACGCGTCCCAATGGCCATGCCAAGACTCGTGGAGAATCCCGAGTTGCCCCTCGCACCTAGGCAGAGGTCCTGTCGTCGCTGAACAAATACGTGTCTGGAAGGGCCCGTCCGGTCGTAACTCGTGAGTGTACCCCAGGTTCCGGCCGCAACTCGAGAAAAACCATGAGACTTCCCCCTCGCCGCGAGAAGAGGCCCGATTCCCCTGCACTGCGTGCAGAGCAACTCCGTGTTCTAAATCAAACGTGAAATGAGACTTAATTTCCTTGATGGCACTCCAGAGAACACCCAAGATCACTGTCTCAAGTCTAGAGGGATCCTGAGGTCACTGTAGCAACACGAACGGGCTCCATGGACGCCAAATCAACTCGAGATGAGAGCTTCGTCCCTGGCTTCGACTCAAGAGGAATACCCATTTTTCACAAGCACCTCAAGAGGAGGCTTCTCTCAGCTACAGGTATGTGAGAGGGACCCTGAATTTGTGGCCTCAAGTGGAATGGACACCGAGATGCTCTGACTCGAAGGAAGGCCGGATATCCCGGCAGTGAATTGTATGCAGGCCTCTTTTGCATCTCCCACGACGAAGTGATGTCTGAATCCCCTGTGTAGACCACAGAGAAAGACCTAGTTCTCCGCTTCATCGCGATCGGAGGCCTCACGTCCTTTGAAAACTCGAGAGGTCCGCGGAGATCAATGCTTCCAAAGGAGACGATGCCTGACTCCTCTTGAAAATGGATAGGAGTCCCAGGATCCCTGTGGCATGTGGAAAGGGACCCTGGGTCTCCCGCCTCACGTGGAGACGCGTCCCAAAGGCCATGCCAAGACTCGAGGAGAATCCCGAGGTGTCCCTCGCACCCAGGGAGGAGTCCTGACATCGCTGAATAAACACGTGTCTGGAAAGGCCCTTCTGGTCGTAACTCGAGAATGTACCCCAGGTTCCGGCCGCAACTCGAGAAAAACCATGAGACTTCCCCCTCGCTGCGAGATGAGGCCCGATTCCCCTACACTGCGTGCAGAGCAACTCCGTGTTCCAAATCAAACGTGAAATGAGACTTGATTTCCTTGATGGCACTCCAGAGAACACCCAAGATCACTGTCTCAAGTCTAGAGGGATCCTGAGGTCACTGTAGCAACACGAAAGGGCTCCGTGGACCCCAAATCAACTCGAGATGAGAGCTTCGTCCCTGGCTTCGACTCAAGAGGAATACCCACTTTCCACAAGCACCTCAAGAGGAGGCTTCTCTCAGCTACAGGTATGTGAGAGGGACCCTGAGTTTGTGGCCTCAGGTTGAATGGACACCGAGATGCTCTGACTCAAAGGAAGGCCGGATATCCCTCTAGTGAATTGAATGCAGGCTCGTCTTGCATCTCCCACGACGAAGGGATGTCTGAATCCCCTGTGGAGACCACAGAGAAATACCTAGTTCTCCGCCTCATCGCGATCGGAGGCCTCACGTCCTTTGAAAACTCGAGAGGTCCGCGGAGATCAATGCTTCCAAAGGAGACCATGCCTGACTCCTCTTGAAAATGGATAGGAGTCCCAGGATCACTGTGGCATGTGGAAAGGGACACTGGGTCTCCCGCCTCACGTGGAGACGCGTCCCAATGGCCATGCCAAGACTCGAGGAGAATCCCGAGGTGTCCCTCGCATGTAGGCAGGAGTCCTGACGTCATTGAACAAACACGTGTCTGGAAGGGCCCTCCCCGTCGTAACTCGAGAATATACCCCAGGTTCCGGCCGCAACTCGAGAAAAACCATGAGACTTCCCCCTCGCCGCAAGATGAGGCCCGATTCCCCTGCACTGCGTGCAGAGCAATTCCGTGTTCCACATCAAACATGAAAGGAGCCTTGATTTCCTTGATGGCACTCCAGAGAAAACCCAAGATCACTGTCTCAAGTCTAGAGGGATACTGAGGTCACTGTAGCAACACGAAAGGGCTCCGTGGACCCCAAATCAACTCGAGATGAGAGCTTCGTCCCTGGCTTCGACTCAAGAGGAATACCCACTTTCCTTAAGCACTTAAAGAGGAGGCTTCTCTCAGCTACAGGTATGTGAGAGGGACCCTGAGTTTTTGGCCTCAAGTGGAATGGACACCGAGATGCTCTGACTCGAAGGAAGGCCGGATATCCCTGCAGTGAATTGAATGCAGGCTCGTCTTGCATCTCCCACGAAGAAGGGATGTCTGAATCCCCTGTGGAGACCAAGGAGAAAGACCTAGTTCTCCGCCTCATCGGGACCGGAGGCCTCACGTCCGTTGAAAACTCGAGAGGTCCACGGAGATCAATGCTTCCAAAGGAGACCATGCCTGACTCCTCTTGAAAATGGATAGGAGTCCCAGGATCCCTTTGGCACGTGGAAAGGGACCCTGGGTCTCCGGCCTTACGTGGAGACGCGTTCCAATGGCCATTCGAAGACTCGAGGAGAATCCCGAGGTGTCCCTCGCACCTAGGCAGGAGTCTTGACGTCGCTGAAGAAACACGTGTCTGGAAGGGCCCTTCTGGTCGTAACTCGAGAATATAACCCAGGTTCCGGCCGCAACTCGAGAAAAACCATGAGACTTCCCCCTCGCCGCGAGATGAGACCCGATTCCCCTGCACTGCGTGCAGAGCAATTCCGTATTCCACATCAAACATGAAAGGAGCCTTGATATCCTTGATGGCACTCCACAGAACACCCAAGATCACTGTCTCATGTCTAGAGGGATACTGAGGTCACTGTAGCAACATGAAAGGGCTCCGTGGACTCCAAATCAACTCGAGATGCGAGCTTCGTCCCTGGCTTCGACTCAAGAGGAATATCCACTTTCCACAAGCACCTCAAGAGGAGGCGTCTCTCAGTTACAGGTATGTGAGAGGGACCCTGAGTTTGTGGCCTCAAGTGGAATGGACACCGAGATGCTCTGACTCGAAAGAAGGCCGGATATCCCTGCTGTGAATTGAATGCAGGCCTCTTTTGCATCTCCCACGACGAAGGGATGTCTGAATCCCCTGTGGAGACCACAGAAAAAGACCTAGTTCTCCGCCTCATCGTGATCGGAGGCCTCACGTCCTTTGAAAACTCGAGAGGTCCGTGGAGATCAATGCTTCCAAAGGAGACGATGCCTGACTCCTCTTGAAAATGGATAGGAGTCCCAGGATCCCTGGGGCACGTGGAAAGGGACCCTGGGTCTCCCACCTCACGTGGAGACGCGTCCCAATGGCCATGCCAATACTCGTGGAGAATCCCGAGTTGCCCCTCGCACCTAGGCAGAGGTCCTGTCGTCGCTGAACAAATACGTGTCTGGAAGGGCCCGTCCGGTCGTAACTCGTGAGTGTACCCCAGGTTCCGGCCGCAACTCGAGAAAAACCATGAGACTTCCCCCTCGCCGCGAGAAGAGGCCCGATTCCCCTGCACTGCGTGCAGAGCAACTCCGTGTTCTAAATCAAACGTGAAATGAGACTTAATTTCCTTGATGGCACTCCAGAGAACACCCAAGATCACTGTCTCAAGTCTAGAGGGATCCTGAGGTCACTGTAGCAACACGAACGGGCTCCATGGACGCCAAATCAACTCGAGATGAGAGCTTCGTCCCTGGCTTCGACTCAAGAGGAATACCCATTTTTCACAAGCACCTCAAGAGGAGGCTTCTCTCAGCTACAGGTATGTGAGAGGGACCCTGAGTTTGTGGCCTCAGGTGGAATGGACACCGAGATGCTCTGACTCGAAGGAAGGCCGGATATCCCTCTAGTGAATTGAATGCAGGCTCGTCTTGCATCTCCCACGACGAAGGGATGTCTGAATCCCCTGTGGAGCCCACAGAGAAAAACCTAGTTCTCCGCCACATCGCGACCGGAGGCCTCACGTCCTTTGAAAACTCGAGAGGTCCGCGGAGATCAATGCTTCCAAAGGAGACGATGCCTGACTCCTCTTGAAAATGGATAGGAGTCCCAGGATCCCTGTGGCACGTGGAAAGGGACCCTGGGTCTCCCACCTCACGTCGAGACGCCTCCCAATGGTCATGCCAAGACTCGAGGAGAATCCCGAGGTGTCCCTCGCACCTAGGCAGGAGTCCTGACATCGCTGAATAAACACGTGTCTGGAAAGACCCTTCTGGTCGTAACTCGAGAATGTACCCCAGGTTCCGGCCGCAACTCGAGAAAAACAATGAGACTTCCCCCTCGCCGCGAGATGAGGCCCGATTCCCCTGCACTGCGTGCAGAGCAATTCCGTGTTTCACATCAAACATGAAAGGAGCCTTGATTTCCTTGATGGCACTCCAGAGAAAACCCAAGATCACTGTCTCAAGTCTAGAGGGATCCTGAGGTCACTGTAGCAACACGAAAGGGCTCCGTGGACCCCAAATCAACTCGAGATGAGAGCTTCGTCCCTGGCTTGGACTCAAGAGGAATACCCACTTTCCACAAGCACCTCAAGAGGAGGCTTCTCTCAGCTACAGGTATGTGAGAGGGACCCTGAGTTTGTGGCCTCAAGTGGAATGGACACCGAGATGCTCTGACTCGAAGGAAGGCCGGATCTCCCTGCAGTGAATTGAATGCAGGCCTCTTTTGCATCTCCCACGATGAAGGGATGTCTGAATCCCCTGTGGAGACCACAGAGAAATACCTAGTTCTCCGCCTAATCGCGATCGGAGGCCTCACGTCCTTTGAAAACTCGAGAGGTCCGCGGAGATCAATGCTTCCAAAGGAGACCATGCCTGACTCCTCTTGAAAATGGATAGGAGTCCCAGGATCCCTGTGGCATGTGGAAAGGGACCCTGGGTCTCCCACCTCACGTGGAAACGCGTCCCAATTGCCATGCCAAGACTCGAGGAGAATCCCGAGGTGTCCCTCGCACCTAGGCAGGAGTCCTGACGTCACTGAACAAACACGTGTCTGGAAGGGCCCTCCCCGTCGTAACTCGAGAATATACCCCAGGTTCCGGCCGCAACTCGAGAAAAACCATGAGACTTCCCCCTCGCCGCAAGATGAGGCCCGATTCCCCTGCAATGCGTGCAGAGCAATTCCGTTTTCCACATCAAACAAGAAAGGAGCCTTGATTTCCTTGATGGCACTCCAGAGAAAACCCAAGATCACTGTCTCATGTCTAGACGGATACTGAGGTCACTATAGCAACACGAAAGGGCTCCGTGGACCCCAAATCAACTCGAGATGAGAGCTTCGTCCCTGGCTTCGACTCAAGAGGAATACCCACTTTCCACAAGCACCTCAAGAGGAGGGTTCTCTCAGCTACAGGTATGTGAGAGGGACCCTGAGTTTGTGGCCTCAAGTGGAATGGACACCGAGATGCTCTGACTCGAAGGAAGGCCGGATATCCCTGCAGTGAATTGAATGCAGGCTCCTCTTGCAGCTCCCACGAAGAAGTGATGTCTGAATCCCCTGTGGAGACCAAGGAGAAAGACCTAGTTCTCCTCCTCATCGCGACCGGAGGCCTCACGTCCTTTGAAAACTCGAGAGGTCCGCGGAGATCAATGCTTCCAAAGGAGACGATGCCTGACTACTCTTGAAAATGGATAGGAGTCCCAGGATCCCTGTGGCACGTGGAAAGGGACCCTGGGTCTCCCGCCTCACGTGGAGACGCGTCCCAATGGCCATGCCAATACTCGAGGAGAATCCCGAGGTGTCCCTCGCACCGAGGCAGGAGTCCTGACGTCGCTGAAGAAACACGTGTCTGGAAGGGCCCTCCCAGTCGTAACTCGAGAATATACCCCAGGTTCCGGCCGCAAGTCGAGAAATACCATGAGACTTCCCCCTCGCCGCGAGATGAGGCCTGATTCCCCTGCACTGCGTGCAGAGAAATTCCTTGTTCCACATCAAACATGAAAGGAGCCTTGATTTCCTTGATGGCACTCCAGAGAACACCCAAGATCACTGTCTCAAGTCTAGAGGGATCCTGAGGTCACTGTAGCAACACGAAAGGGCTCCGTGGACCCCAAATCAACTCGAGATGAGAGCTTCGTCCCTGGCTTCGACTCAAGAGGAATACCCACTTTCCACAAGCACCTCAAGAGGAGGCTTCTCTCAGCTACAGGTATGTGAGAGGGACCCTGAGTTTGTGGCCTCAGGTGGAATGGACACCGAGATGCTCTGACTCGAAGGAAGGCCGGATATATCTCTAGTGAATTGAATGCAGGCTCGTCTTGCATCTCCCACGACGAAGGGATGTCTGAATCCCCTGTGGAGACCACAGGGAAAGACCTAGTTCTCCGCCACATCGCGACCGGAAGCCTCACGTCCTTTGAAAACTCGAGAGGTCCGCGGAGATCAATGCTTCCAAAGGAGACGATGCCTGACTCCTCTTGAAAATGGATAGGAGTCCCAGGATCCCTGTGGCACGTGGAAAGGGACCCTGGGTCTCCCACGACACGTGGAGACGCGTCCCAATGGTCATGCCAAGACTCGAGGAGAAATCGAGGTGTCCCTCGCACCCAGGCAGGAGTCCTGACATCGCTGAATAAACACGTGTCTGGAAAGACCCTTCTGGTCGTAACTCGAGAATGTACCCCAGGTTCCGGCCCCAACTCGAGAAAAACAATGAGACTTCCCCCTCGCCGTGAGATGAGGCCCGATTCCCCTGCACTGCGTGCAGAGCAATTCCGTGTTCCAAATCAAACATGAAAGGAGCCTTGATTTCCTTGATGGCACTCCAGAGAAAACCCAAGATCACTGTCTCAAGTCTAGAGGGATCCTGAGGTCACTGTAGCAACACGAAAGGGCTCCGTGGACCCCAAATCAACTCGAGATGAGAGCTTCTTCCCTGGCTTCGACTCAAGAGGAATACCCACTTTCCACAAGCACCTCAAGAGGAGGCTTCTCTCAGCTAGAAGTATGTGAGAGGGACCCTGAGTTTGTGGCCTCAAGTGGAATGGACACCGAGATGCTCTGACTCGAAGGAAGGCCGGATATCCCGGCAGTGAATTGAATGCAGGCTCGTCTTGCATCTCCCCCGAGGAAGGGATGTCTGAATCCCCTGTGGAGCCCACAGAGAAAGACCTAGTTCTCCGCCTCATCGCGACCGGAGGCCTCACAACCTTTGAAAACTCGAGAGGTCCGCGGAGATCAATGCTTCCAAAGGAGACGATGCCTGACTCCTCTTGAAAATGGATAGGAGTCCCAGGATCCCTGTGGCACGTGGAGAGGGAACCAGTGTCTCCCGCCTCAAGTAGAGACGCGTCCCAATGGCCATGCCAAGACTCGAGGAGAATCCCGAGGTGTCCCTCGCACCTAGGCAGGAGTCCTGACGTCGCTGAACAAACACGTGTCTGGAAGGGCCCTCCCCGTCGTAACTCGATAATATACCCCAGGTTCCGGCCACAATTCGAGAAAAACCATGAGACTTCCCTCTCGCCGCGAGATGAGGCCCGATTCCCCTGCACTGCGTGCAGAGCAATTCCGTGTTCCACATCAAACATGAAAGGAGCCTTGATTTCCTTGATGGCACTCCAGAGAACACCCAAGATCACTGTCTCAAGTCTAGAGGGATCCTGAGGTCACTGTAGCAACACGAAACGGCTCCGTGGACCCCAAATCAACTCGAGATGAGAGCTTCGTCCCTGGCTTCGACTCAAGAGGAATTCCCACTTTCCACAAGCACCTCAAGAGGAGGCTTCTCTCAGCTACAAGTATGTGAGAGGGACCCTGAGTTTGTGGCCTCAAGTGGAATGGACACCGAGATGCTCTGACTCGAAGGAAGGCCGGGTATCCCTGCAGTGAATTGAATGCAGGCTCGTCTTGCATCTCCCCCGACGAAGGGATGTCTGAATCCCCTGTGGAGCCCACAGAGAAAGACCTAGTTCTCCGCCTCATCGCGACCGGAAGCCTCACTTCCTTTGAAAACTCGAGACGTCCGCGGAGATCAATGCTTCCAAAGGAGACGATGCCTGACTCCTCTTGAAAATGGATAGGAGTCCCAGGATCCCTGTGGCACGTGGAAAGGGACCCTGGGTATCCCGCCTCACGTGTAGATGCTTCCCTATGGCCATGCCAAGACTCGAGGAGAATCCCGAGGTGTCCCTCGCACCTAGGCAGGAGTCCTGACGTCGCTGGACAAACACGTGTCTGGAAGGGGCCTCCCCGTCGTAACTCGAGAATATAACCCAGGTTCCGGCCGCAACTCGAGAAAAACCATGAGACTTCCCCCTCGCCGCGAGATGAGGCCCGATTCCCCTGCACTGCGTGCAGAGCAATTCCGTGTTCCACATCAAACATGAAAGAGCCTTGATTTCCGTGATGGCACTCCAGAGAACACCCAAGATCACTGTCTCAAGTCTAGAGGGATCCTGAGGTCACTGTAGTAAAACGAAACGGCTCCGTGGACCACAAATCAACTCGAGATGAC
This sequence comes from Dama dama, assembly GCF_033118175.1. Lineage (NCBI taxonomy): Eukaryota > Metazoa > Chordata > Mammalia > Artiodactyla > Cervidae > Dama > Dama dama. Next base: position 124,829 of record NC_083693.1, read on the forward strand.
AGCTTCGTCCCTGGCTTCGACTCAAGAGGAATTCCCACTTTCCACAAGCACCTCAAGAGGAAGCTTCTCTCAGCTACAGGTATGTGAGAGGGACCCTGAGTTTGTGGCCTCAAGTGGAATGGACACCGAGATGCTCTTACTCAGAGGAAGGCTGGATATCCCGGCAGTGAATTGAATGCAGGCTCTTCTTGCATCTCCCCCGAGGAAGGGATGTCTGAATCCCCTGTGGAGCCCACAGAGAAAGACCTAGTTCTCCGCCTCATCGCGACCGGAGGCCTCACGTCCTTTGAAAAATCCAGAGGTCCGCGGAGATCAATGCTTCCAAAGGAGACGATGCCTGACTCATCTTTAAATGGATAGGAGTCCCAGGATCCCTGTGGCACGTGGAAAGGGACCCTGGGTCTCCCGCCTCACGTGGAGACGCGTCCCAATGGCCATGCCAAGACTCGAGGAGAATCCCGAGGTGTCCATCGCACCTAGGCAGGAGTCCTGACTTCGCTGAACAAACACGTGTCTGGAAGAGGCCTCCCTGTCGTAACTCGAGAATATAACCCAGGTTCCGGCCGCAACTCCAGAAAAACCATGAGACTTCCCCCTCGCCGCGAGATGAGGCCCGATTCCCCTGCACTGCGTGCAGAGCAATTCCGTGTTCCACATCAAACATGAAAGAGCCTTGATTTCCTTGATGGCACTCCAGAGAACACCCAAGATCACTGTCTCAAGTCTAGAGGGATCCTGAGGTCACTGTAGCAACACGAAACGGCTCCATGGACCCCAAATCAACTCGAGATGACTGCTTCGTCCCTGGCTTCGACTCAAGAGGAATTCCAACTTTCCACAAGCACCTCAGGAGGAGGCTTCTCTCAGCTACAGGTATGTGAGTGGGACCCTGAGTTTGTGGCCTCAAATGGAATGGACACCGAGATGCTCTGACTCGAAGGAAGGCCGGATATCCCGGCAGTGAATTGAATGCAGGCTCGTCTTGCATCTCCCCCGAGGAAGGTATGTCTGAATCCCCTGTGGAGCCCACAGAGAAAGACCTAGTTCTCCGCCTCATCGCGACTGGAGGCCTCACGTCCTTTGAAAACTCGAGAGGTCCGCGGAGATCAATGCTTCCAAAGGAGAAGATGCCTGACTCCTCTTGAAAATGGATAGGAGTCCCAGGATCCCTGTGGCACGTGGAGAGTGACACAGGGTCTCCCGCCTCAAGTAGAAACGTGTCCCAATGGCCATGCCAAGACTCGAGGAGAATCCCGAGGTGTCCCTCGCACCTAGGCAGGAGTCCTGACGTCGCTGAACAAACACGTGTCTGGAAGGGCCCTCCCCATCGTAACTCGATAATATACCCCAGGTTCCGGCCACAACTCGAGAAAAACCATGAGACTTCCCTCTCGACGCGAGATCAGGCCCGATTCCCCTGCACTGCGTGCAGAGCAATTCCGTGTTCCACATCAAACATGAAAGGAGCCTTGATTTCCTTGATGGCACTCCAGAGAACACCCAAGATCACTGTCTCAAGTCTAGAGGGATCCTGAGGTCACTGTAGCAACATGAAAGGTCTCCGTGGACCCCAAATCAACTCGAGATGAGAGCTTCGTCCCTGGCTTCGACTCAAGAGGAATACCCATTTTCCACAAGCACCTCAAGAGGAGGCTTCTCTCAGCTACAGGTATGTGAGAGGGACCCTGAGTTTGTGGCCTCAAGTGGAATGGACACCGAGATGCTCGGACTCGAAGGAAGGCCGGATATCCCTGCAGTGAATTGAATGCAGGCTCATCTTGCATCTTCCACGACGAAGGGATGTCTGAATCCCCTGTGGAGACCACAGAGAAAGACCTAGTTCTCCGCCTCATCGCGACTGGTGGCCTCACATCCTTTGAAAACTCGAGAGGTCTGCGGAGATCAATGCTTCCAAAGGAGACGATGCCTGACTCCTCTTTAAATGGATAGGAGTCCTAGGATCCGTGTGGCACATGTACAGGGACACTGGGTCTCCCGCCTCACGTGGAGGCGCGACCCAATTGCCATGAAAAGACTCGAGGAGAATCCCGAGGTGTCCCTCGCACCTAGGCAGGAGATCTGAGGTCACTGAACAAACACTTGTCTGGAAGGGCCCTCCCCTTAATAACTCGAGAATATACCCAAGGTACCGGCGGCAACTCGAGAAAAACCATGAGACTTCCCCTCGCCGGAAGTTGAGGCCTGATTCCCCCACACTGCATGCAGAGCAATTCTGCGTTCCACATCAAACGTGAAAGGAGCCTTGCTTTCCTTGATGGCACCCCAGAGAAAACCCAAGATCACTGTCTCAAGTCTAGAGGGATCCTGAGGTCACTGTAGTAACACGAAAGGGCTCTGTGGACCCCAAATCGACTCGAGATGAGAACTTAGTAAGTGGCTTCGACTCAAGAGGAATACCCACTTTCCACAAGCACCTCAAGAGGAGGCTTCTCTGAGCTACTGGTATGTGAGAGGGACCCTGAGTTTGTGGTCTCAAGTGGAATGGACACCGAGATGCTTTTTCTCGAAGTAAGGCCGGATATCCCTGCAGTGAATTGAATGTAGGCTCGTCTTCCAGCTCCCAAGACGAAGGGATGTCTGAATCCCCTGTGGAGACCACAGAGAAGAACTAGTTCTCAGCCTGATCGCGACCAGAGGCCTCACATCTTTTGAAAACTCGAGAGGTCCGTGGAGATCAATGCTTCCAAAGGAGACGATGCCTGACTCCTCTTGAAAAAGATAGGAGTCCCAGGATCCCTGTGGAACGTGGAAAGGGACCCTGGGTCTCCCGCCTCACGTGGAGACGCGTGCCAAATGCTATGCCAGGACTCGAGGAGAATCCCGAGGTGTCCCTCGCACCTAAGCAGGAGTCCTGATCTCGCTGAACAAACACGTGTCTGGAAGGGCCCTCCCCGTCGTAAGTCGAGAATATACCCCAGGTTCCGGCCGCAACTCGAGAAAAAGCATGAGACTTCCCCCTCGCCGCGAGATGACGCCCGATTCCCCAGCACTGAGTGCAGAGCAATTCCGTGTTCCATATCAAACCTGAAAGGAGCCTTGATTTCCTTGATGGCACTCCAGAGAAAAGCCAAGATCACTGTCTCAAGTGCAGAGGGATCCTGAGGTCACTGTAGCAACAGGAAAGGGCTCCGTGGACCCCAAATCAAATCGACATGAGAGCTTAGTCCCTGGCTTCGAAAAAAGAGGAATACCAAGTTTCCATAAGCACCTTAAGAGGAGACTTCTCTCCGCTACAGTATGTGAGAGGGACCCTGAGTTTGTGGCCTCAAGTGGAATGGACACCGAGATGCTCTGACTCGGAGGAAGGCCGGATATCCCTGCAGTGAATTTAATGCAGGCTTGTCTTGCCTCTCCCAAGACGAAGGGATGTCTGAATCCCCTGTGGAGACCACCAAAAAATTCTGGTTCTCCGCCTCATCGCGACCGGAGGCCTCACATCCTTTGAAAACTCGAGAGGTCTGCAGAGATCAATGCTTCCAAAGGAGACGATGCCTGACTACTCTTGAAAATTGATAGGAGTCCCAGGATCCCTGTGGAACGTGGAAAGGGACCCTGGGTCTCCCGCCTCACGTGGAGACGCGTGCCAATTGCTATGCCAGGACTCGAGGAGAATCCCGAGGTGTCCCTCGCACCTAGGAAGGAGTCCTGACGTTGCTGAACAAACACGTGTCTGGAAGGGCCCTCCCCGTCGTAACTCGAGAATGTACCCCAGGTTCCGGCCGCAACTTGAGAAAAACCATGAGACTTACCCCTCTCCGCGAGATGAGGCCCGATTCCCCGGCCCTGCGTGCAGAGCCATTCCGTATTCCACATCAAAAGTGAAAGGAGCCTTGATTTCCTTGATGGCACTCCGATAAAACCCAAGATCACTGTCTCAAGTCTAGAGGGATCCTGAGGTCAATGGAGCAACACGAAAGGGCTCCGTGGACCCCAAATCAACTCGAAATGAGAGCTTCGTCCCTGGCTTCGACTCAAGAGGAATACCAACTTTCCACAAGCACCTCAAGAGGAGGCTTCTCTCAGCTACAGGTATGTGAGAGGGCCCCTGAGTTTGTGGCCTCAAGTCGAATGGACACCGAGATGCTCTGACTCGACGTAAGGCCGGATATCCCTGCAGTGAATTGAATGCAGGCTCGTCTTGCATCTCCCAAAACGAAGGGATGTCTGAATCCCCTGTGGAGGCCAAGGAGAAAGACCTAGTTCTCCGCCTCATCGCGACCGGAGACCTCACCTCCTTTGAAAACTCGAGAGGTCCGCGGAGATCAATGCTTCCAAAGGAGACGATGCCTGACTCCTCTTGAAAATGGATAGGAGTCCCAGGATCCCTGTGGCACATGGAAAGGGAACCTGGGTCTCCCGCCTCACGTGGAGACGCATCCTAATGGCCATGCCAAGACTCGAGGAGAATCCCGAGGTGTCCCTCGCACCTAGGCAGGAGTCCTGACGTCGCTGAACAAACACGTGTCTGGAAGGGCCCTCCCCTTCGTAACTCGAGAATATACCCCAGGTTCCGGCCGCAACTCGAGAAAAACCATGAGACTTCCCCCTCGCCGCGAGATGAGGCCCGATTCCCCTGCACTGCGTGCAGAGCAATTCCGTGTTCCACATCAAACGTGAAAGGAGCCTTGATCTCCTTGATGGCACTCCAGAGAAAACCCAAGATCACTGTCTCAAGTCTAGAGGGATCCTGAGGTCACTGGAGCAACATGAAAGGTCTCTGTGGACTCCAAATTAACTCGAGATGTGATCTTAGTCCCTGGCTTCTACTCAAGAGGAATACCAACTTTCCACAAGCACCTCAAGAGGAGGCTTCTCTCAGCTACAGGTATGAGAGGGGGACCTTGAGTTTGTGACCTCAAGTGGAATGGACACCGAGATGCTCTGACTCGAAGTAAGGCCGGATATCCCTGCAGTGAATTGAATGCAGGCTCGGCTTGCATCTCCCAAGACGAAGGGATGTCTGAATCCCCTGTGGAGACAAAAGAGAAAGAACTAGTTCTCTGCCTCATCGCGACCGGAGGCCTCACATCCTTTGAAAACTCGAGAGGTCCGCGGAGATCAATGCTTCCAAAGGAGACGATGCCTGACTCCTCTTGAAAATATATAGAGGTCCCAGGATCCCTGTGGCACACGGAAATTGACACTGGGTCTCCCGCCTCACGTGGAGACGCATCCCAATTTCCATGCCAAGACCCGAGGAGAATCCCGAGTTGTTCCTCACACATAGGCAGGAGTACTGATGTCGCTGAACAAACACGTGTCTGGAAGGGCCCTCCGCGTCGTAACTCAAGAATATACCCCAGGTTAAGGCCACAACTCGAGAAAAACCAGGAGACTTCCCCCCCGCCGCGAGATGAGGCCCGATTCCCCTGCCCTGCGTGCAGAGCAATTCCGTGTTCCACATCAAACGTAAACGGAGCCTTGATTTCCTTGATGGCACTCCAGAGAAAACCCAAGATCACTGTCTCAAGTCTAGAGGGATCCTGAGGTCACTGGAGCAACAAGAAAGGGCTCCGTGGACCCCAAATCAACTCGTGATGAGAGCTTAGTCCCTGGCTTCGATTCAAGAGGAATACCAACTTTCCGCAAGCACTTCAAGAGGAGGCTTCTCTCAGCTACATGTATGTGAGAGGGACCCTGAGTTTGTGGCCTCAAGTGGAATGGGCACTGAGATGCTCTGACTCGAAGTTAGGACGGATATCAATGCAGTGAATTGAATGCAGGCTCGTCTTGCATCTCCCAATACGAAGGGATGTCTGAATCCCCTGTGGAGACCACAGAGAAAGACCTAGTTCTCCGCGTCAGCGCGACCGGTGGCCTGACATCCTTTGAAAACTCGAGAGGTCCGCGGAGATCAATGCTCCCATAGGAGACGATGCCTGACTCCTCTCTAAAATGGATAGGAGTCCCAGGAACCCTGTGGCACGTGGAAAGGGACCCTGGGTTTCCCGCCTAATGTGGAGACGCGTCCCAATGGCAATGCCAAGACTCGAGGAGAATCCCGAGGTGTCCCTCGCACTTAGTCAGGAGTCCTGACTTCGCTGAACAAACACGTGTCTGGAAGGGCCCCCCCCGTCTTAACTCGAGAATATACCCCAGGTTCCGGCCACAAGTGGAGAAAAACCATGAGACTTCCCCCTCGCCGCGAGATGAGGCCCGATTCCCCTGCACTGCGTGCAGAGCAATTCCGTCTTCCACATCAAACATGAAAGGGCCTTGATTTCCTTGATGGCACTCCAGAGAAAACCCAATATCACTGTGTCAAGTCTAGAGGGTTCCTGAGGTCACTGTAGCAACAAGAAAAGGTTCCGTGGACCCCAAATCAACTCGAGATGAGAGCTTAGTCCCTGGCTTCGACTCAAGAGGAATTCCAACTTTCCACAAGCACCTCAAGAGGAGGCTTCTCTCAGCTACAGGTATGTGACAGGGACCCTGAGTTTGTGGCCTCATGTGGAATGGACAACGAGATGCACTGATTCGAAATAAGCCCGGATATCCCTGCAGTGAATTGAATGCAGGCTCGTCCTACATCTCCCAAGACGAAGGGATGTCTGAATCCCCTGTGGAGACCGCAGAGAAAGACCTAGTTCTCCGCCTCATCGCGACTGGTGGCCTCACATCCTTTGAAAACTCGAGAGGTCTGCGGAGATCAATGCTTCCAAAGGAGACGATGCCTGACTCCTCTTGAAAAAGGATAGGAGTCCCAGGATCCCTGTGGCAAGTGGAAATGGACACTGGGTCTCCCGCCTCACGTGGAGACGCGTCCCAATTGCCATGCCAAGACTCGAGGAGAATCCCGAAGTGTCCCTCGCACCTAGGCAGGAGTCCTGACGTCGCTGAACAAACACGTGTCTGGAAAGGCCCTCGCCGTCGAAACTCGAGAATATATCCCAGGTTCCGGCCGCAACTCGAGAAAAATCATGCGACTTCCCCTCGCCGCAATATGAGGCCCGATTCCCCTGCACTGCATGCAGAGCAATTCCGTGTTCCACATCAAACATGAAAGGAGCCTTGATTTCCTTGATGGCACTCCAGAGATAACCCAAGATCACTGTCTCAAGTATAGAGGGATCCTGAGGTCAATGGAGCAACAAGAAAGGGCTCCGGGAACCCCAAATCAACTCGAGATAAGAGCTTAGTCCCTGCCTTCAACTCAAGGGGAATAGCAACTTTCCACAAACACGTCAAGAGGAGGCTTCTCTCAGCTACAGGAATGTGAGAGGGACCCTGAGTTTGTGGCCTCAAGTGCAATGGACACCGAGATGCTCTGACTCGAAGTAAGGACAGATATCCCTGCAGTGAATTGAATGCAGGTTCGTCTTGCATCTCCCAAAATGAAGGGATGTCTGAATCCCCTCTGGAGACCACAGAGAAAGACCTAGTTCTCGCCACATCGCGACCGGAGGCCTCATATCCTTTGAAAACTCGAGAGGTCCGCGGAGATCAATGCTTCCAAAGGAGATGATGCCTGACTCCTCTTGAAAATGGATAGGAGTCCCAGAACCCTGTGTCACGTGGAAAGGGACACTGGGTCTACTGCCTCACCTGGAGACGCATCCCAATTGCCATGCGAAACCTCGGGGAGAATCCCGAGGTGTCCATCGCACCTAGGCAGGAGTTCTGACGTCGCTGAACAAACACGTATCTGGAAGGGCCCCCCCCCATCATAACTCGAGAATAGACCCCAGGTTCCGGCCGCAACTCGAGAAAAACCATGAGACTTCCCCCTCGCCGCGAGATGAGGCCCGATTCCCCTGCACTGCGTGCAGACCAATTCCGTGTTCCAGATCAAACCTGAAAGGAGCCTTGATTTCCTTGATGGCACTCCAGAGAAAACCCAAGATCACTGTCTCAAGTCTAGAGGGATCCTGAGGACACTGGAGCAACACGAAAGGGCTCCGTGGACCCCAAATCTACTTGAGATGAGAGCTTAGTCCCTGGCTTCGACTCAAGAGGAATACCAACTTTCCACAAGCACCTCAAGAGGAGGCTTCTCTCAGCTATAGGTAAGTGAGAGGGACCCTGAGTTTGTGGCCTCAAGTGGAATGGACACCGAGATGCTCTGACTCGAAGTAAGGCGGGATATCCCTGCAGTGAATTGAATGCAGGCTCGGCTTGCATCTCCCAAGACGAAGGGATGTCTGAATCCCCTGTGGAGACTAAAGAGAAAGAACTAGTTCTCTGCCTCATCGCGACCTGAGGCCTCACGTCCTTTGAAAACTCGAGAGGTCCGCGGAGATCAATGCTTCCAAAGGAGACGATGCCTGACTCCTCTTGAAAATATATAGAGGTCCCAGGATCCCTGTGGCACACGGAAATTGACACTGGGTCTCCCGCCTCACGTGGAGATGCATCCCAATTTCCATGCCAAGACCCGAGGAGAATCCCGAGTTGTTCCTCACACATAGGCAGGAGTACTGATGTCGCTGAACAAACACGTGTCTGGAAGGGCCCTCCGCGTCGTAACTCAAGAATATACCCCAGGTTAAGGCCACAACTCGAGAAAAACCAGGAGACTTCCCCCTCGCCACGAGATGAGGCCCGATTCCCCTGCCCTGCGTGCAGAGCAATTCCGTGTTCCACATCAAACGTAAACGGAGCCTTGATTTCCTTGATGGCACTCCAGAGAAAACCCAAGATCACTGTCTCAAGTCTAGAGGGATCCTGAGGTCACTGGAGCAACAAGAAAGGGCTCCGTGGACCCCAAATCAACTCGTGATGAGAGCTTAGTCCCTGGCTTCGACTCAAGAGGAATACCAACTTTCCGCAAGCACTTCAAGAGGAGGCTTCTCTCAGCTACATGTATGTGAGAGGGACCCTGAGTTTGTGGCCTCAAGTGGAATGGACACCGAGATGCTCTGACTCGAAGTAAGGCCGGATATCCCTTCAGTGAATTGAATGAAGGCTCGTCTTGCATCTCCCAAGACGAAGGGATGTCTGAATCCCCTGTGGAGACCACAGAGAAAGACATAGTCCTCCGCCTCATCGCGACCGTAGGCCTCACATCCTTTGAAAACTCGAGAGGTCTGCCGAGATCAATGCTTCCAAAGGAGACAATGCCTGACTCCTCTTGAAAATGGATAGGAGTCCCAGGATCCCTGAGGCACGTGGAAAGGGACACTGGGTCTCCCGCCTCACGTGGAGACGCGTCCCAATTGCCATGCCAAGACTCGAGGAGATTCCCGAGGTGTCCCTCGCACCTAGGCAGGAGTCCTGACGTCGCTGAACAAACACGTGTCTGGAAGGGCCCTCCCCGTCGTAACTCGAGAATATACCCCAGGTTCCGGCCGCCACTCGAGAAAAACCATGAGACTTCCCCCTCGATGCGAGATGAGGCCCAATTCCCCTGCACTGCGTGCAGACAATTCCGTGTTCCACATCAAACCTGAAAGGAGCCTTGATTTCCTTGATGGCACTCCAGAGAAAACCCAAGATCACTGTCTCAATTCTAGAGGGATCCTGAGGTCACTGGAGCAACACGAAAGGGCTCCGTGGACCCCAAATCAACTCGAGATGAGAGCTTAGTCCCTGGCTTCCACTCAAGAGGAATACCAAGTTTCCACAAGCACCTCAAGAGGAGCCTTCTCTCAGCTACAGGTATGTGAGAGGAACTCTGAGTTTGTGGCCTCAAGTGGAATGGGCACTGAGATGCTCTGACTCGAAGTTAGGCCGGATATCAATGCAGTGAATTGAATGCAGGCTCGTCTTGCATCTCCCAATACGAAGGGATGTCTGAATCCCCTGTGGAGACCACAGAGAAAGACCTAGTTCTCCGCATCAGCGCGACCGGTGGCCTCACATCCTTTGAAAACTCGAGAGGTCCGCGGAGATCAATGCTCCCATAGGAGACGATGCCTGACTCCTCTTTAAAATGGATAGGAGTCCCAGGAACCCTGTGGCACGTGGAAAGGGACCCTGGGTTTCCCGCCTAATGTGGAGACGCGTCCCAATGGCAATGCCAAGGCTCGAGGAGAATCCCGAGGTGTCCCTCGCACTTAGTCAGGAGTCCTGACTTCGCTGAACAAACACGTGTCTGGAAGGGCCCCCCCCGTCGTAACTCGAGAATATACCCCAGGTTCCGGCCGCAACTCGAGAAAAACCATGAGACTTCCCCCTCGCCGCGAGATGAGGCCCGATTCCCCTGCACTGCGTGCAGAGCAATTCAGTCTTCCACATCAAACGTGAAAGGGCCTTGATTTCCTTGATGGCACTCCAGAGAAAACCCAATATCACTGTGTCAAGTCTAGAGGGTTCCTGAGGTCACTGTAGCAACAAGAAAAGGTTCCGTGGACCCCAAATCAACTCGAGATGAGAGCTTAGTCCCTGGCTTCGACTCAAGAGGAATTCCAACTTTCCACAAGCACCTCAAGAGGAGGCTTCTCTCAGCTACAGGTATGTGACAGGGACCCTGAGTTTGTGGCCTCATGTGGAATGGACAAGGAGATGCACTGATTCGAACTAAGCCCGGATATCCCTGCAGTGAATTGAATGCAGGCTCGTCCTACATCTCCCAAGACGAAGGGATGTCTGAATCCCCTGTGGAGACCGCAGAGAAAGACCTAGTTCTCCGCCTCATCGCGACTGGAGGCCTCACATCCTTTGAAAACTCGAGAGGTCTGCGGAGATCAATGCTTCCAAAGGAGACGATGCCTGACTTCTCTTGAAAAAGGATAGGAGTCCCAGGATCCCTGTGGCACGTGGAAAGGGACACTGGGTCTCCCGCCTCACGTGGAGACGCGTCCCAATTGCCATGCCAAGACTCGAGGAGAATCCCGAAGTGTCCCTCGCACCTAGGCAGGAGTCCTGACGTCGCTGAACAAACACGTGTCTGGAAGGGCCCTCGCCGTCGAAACTCGAGAATATATCCCAGGTTCCGGCCGCAACTCGAGAAAAATCATGCGACTTCCCCTCGCCGCAATATGAGGCCCGATTCCCCTGCACTGCATGCAGAGCAATTCCGTGTTCCACATCAAACATGAAAGGAGCCTTGATTTCCTTGATGGCACTCCAGAGATAACCCAAGATCACTGTCTCAAGTATAGAGGGATCCGGAGGTCACTGGAGCAACAAGAAAGGGCTCCGTGGACCCCAAATCAACTCGTGATGAGAGCTTAGTCCCTGGCTTCTACTCAAGAGGAATACCAACTTTCCTCAAGCACTTCAAGAGGAGGCTTCTCTCAGCTACATGTATGTGAGAGGGACCCTGAGTTTGTGGCCTCAAGTGGAATGAGCACTGAGATGCTCTGACTCGAAGTTAGGCCGGATATCAATGCAGTGAATTGAATGCAGGCTCGTCTTGCATCTCCCAATACGAAGGGATGTCTGAATCCCCTGTGGAGACCACAGAGAAAGACCTAGTTCTCCGCCTCAGCGCGACCGGTGGCCTCACATCCTTTGAAAACTCGAGAGGTCCGCGGAGATCAATGCTCCCATAGGAGACGATGCCTGACTCCTCTTTAAAATGGATAGGAGTCCCAGGAACCCTGTGGCACGTGGAAAGGGACCCTGGGTTTCCCGCCTAATGTGGAGACGCGTCCCAATGGCAATGCCAAGACTCGAGGAGAATCCCGAGGTGTCCTTCGCACTTAGTCAGGAGTCCTGACTTCGCTGAACAAACACGTGTCTGGAAGGGCCCCCCCCGTCGTAACTCGAGAATATACCCCAGGTTCCGGCCACAAGTGGAGAAAAACCATGAGACTTCCACCTCGCCGCGAGATGAGGCCCGATTCCCCTGCACTGCGTGCAGAGCAATTCCGTCTTCCACATCAAACGTGAAAGGGCCTTGATTTCCTTGATGGCACTCCAGAGAAAACCCAATATCACTGTGTCAAGTCTAGAGGGTTCCTGAGGTCACTGTAGCAACAAGAAAAGGTTCCGTGGACCCCAAATCAACTCGAGATGAGAGCTTAGTCCCTGGCTTCGACTCAAGAGGAATTCCAACTTTCCACAAGCACCTCAAGAGGAGGCTTCTCTCAGCTACAGGTATGTGACAGGGACCCTGAGTTTGTGGCCTCATGTGGAATGGACAACGAGATGCACTGATTCGAAATAAGCCCGGATATCCCTGCAGTGAATTGAATGCAGGCTCGTCCTACATCTCCCAAGACGAAGGGATGTCTGAATCCCCTGTGGAGACCGCAGAGAAAGACCTAGTTCTCCGCCTCATCGCGACTGGTGGCCTCACATCCTTTGAAAACTCGAGAGGTCTGCGGAGATCAATGCTTCCAAAGGAGACGATGCCTGACTCCTCTTGAAAAAGGATAGGAGTCCCAGGATCCCTGTGGCACGTGGAAATGGACACTGGGTCTCCCGCCTCACGTGGAGACGCGTCCCAATTGCCATGCCAAGACTCGAGGAGAATCCCGAAGTGTCCCTCGCACCTAGGCAGGAGTCCTGACGTCGCTGAACAAACACGTGTCTGGAAGGGCCCTCGCCGTCGAAACTCGAGAATATATCCCAGGTTCCGGCCGCAACTCGAGAAAAATCATGCGACTTCCCCTCGCCGCAATATGAGGCCCGATTCCCCTGCACTGCATCCAGAGCAATTCCGTGTTCCACATCAAACATGAAAGGAGCCTTGATTTCCTTGATGGCACTCCAGAGATAACCCAAGATCACTGTCTCAAGTATAGAGGGATCCTGAGGTCAATGGAGCAACAAGAAAGGGCTCCGGGAACCCCAAATCAACTCGAGATAAGAGCTTAGTCCCTGCCTTCAACTCAAGGGGAATAGCAACTTTCCACAAACACGTCAAGAGGAGGCTTCTCTCAGCTACAGGAATGTGAGAGGGACCCTGAGTTTGTGGCCTCAAGTGCAATGGACACCGAGATGCTCTGACTCGAAGTAAGGACAGATATCCCTGCAGTGAATTGAATGCAGGTTCGTCTTGCATCTCCCAAAATGAAGGGATGTCTGAATCCCCTCTGGAGACCACAGAGAAAGACCTAGTTCTCGCCACATCGCGACCGGAGGCCTCATATCCTTTGAAAACTCGAGAGGTCCGCGGAGATCAATGCTTCCAAAGGAGATGATGCCTGACTCCTCTTGAAAATGGATAGGAGTCCCAGAACCCTGTGTCACGTGGAAAGGGACACTGGGTCTACTGCCTCACCTGGAGACGGATCCCAATTGCCATGCGAAACCTCGGGGAGAATCCCGAGGTGTCCATCGCACCTAGGCAGGAGTTCTGACGTCGCTGAAAAAACACGTATCTGGAAGGGCCCCCCCCGTCATAACTCGAGAATAGACCCCAGGTTCCGGCCGCAACTCGAGAAAAACCATGAGACTTCCCCCTCGCCGCGAGATGAGGCCCGATTGCCCTGCACTGCGTGCAGAGCAATTCCGTGTTCCAGATCAAACCTGAAAGGAGCCTTGATTTCCTTGATGGCACTCCAGAGAAAACCCAAGATCACTGTCTCAAGTCTAGAGGGATCCTGAGGACACTGGACCAACACGAAAGGGCTCCGTGGACCCCAAATCTACTTGAGATGAGAGCTTAGTCCCTGGCTTCGACTCAAGAGGAATACCAACTTTCCACAAGCACCTCAAGAGGAGGCTTCTCTCAGCTATAGGTAAGTGAGAGGGACCCTGAGTTTGTGGCCTCAAGTGGAATGGACACCGAGATGCTCTGACTCGAAGTAAGGCCGGATATCCCTGCAGTGAATTGAATGCAGGCTCGGCTTGCATCTCCAAAGACGAAGGGATGTCTGAATCCCCTGTGGAGACCACAGAGAAAGTCATAGTCCTCCGCCTCATCGCGACCGTAGGCCTCACATCCTTTGAAAACTCGAGAGGTCTGCCGAGATCAATGCTTCCAAAGGAGACAATGCCTGACTCCTCTTGAAAATGGATAGGAGTCCCAGGATCCCTGTGGCACGTGGAAAGGTTCCCTGGGTCTCCCGCCTCACGTGGAGACGCGTCCCAATTGCCATGCCAAGACTCGAGGAGATTCCCGAGGTGTCCCTCGCACCTAGGCAGGAGTCCTGACGTCGCTGAACAAACACGTGTCTGGAAGGGCCCTCCCCGTCGTAACTCGAGAATATACCCCAGGTTCCGGCCGCCACTCGAGAAAAACCATGAGACTTCCCCCTCGATGCGAGATGAGGCCCAATTCCCCTGCACTGCGTGCAGACAATTCCGTGTTCCACATCAAACCTGAAAGGAGCCTTGATTTCCTTGATGGCACTCCAGAGAAAACCCAAGATCACTGTCTCAATTCTAGAGGGATCCTGAGGTCACTGGAGCAACACGAAAGGGCTCCGTGGACCCCAAATCAACTCGAGATGAGAGCTTAGTCCCTGGCTTCGACTCAAGACGAATACCAAGTTTCCACAAGCACCTCAAGAGGAGCCTTCTCTCAGCTACAGGTATGTGAGAGGAACTCTGAGTTTGTGGCCTCAAGTGGAATGGGCACTGAGATGCTCTGACTCGAAGTTAGGCCGGATATCAATGCAGTGAATTGAATGCAGGCTCGTCTTGCATCTCCCAATACGAAGGGATGTCTGAATCCCCTGTGGAGACCACAGAGAAAGACCTAGTTCTCCGCCTCAGCGCAACCGGTGGCCTCACATCCTTTGAAAACTCGAGAGGTCCGCGGAGATCAATGCTCCCATAGGAGACGATGCCTGACTCCTCTTTAAAATGGATAGGAGTCCCAGGAACCCTGTGGCACGTGGAAAGGGACCCTGGGTTTCCCGCCTAATGTGGAGACGCGTCCCAATGGCAATGCCAAGGCTCGAGGAGAATCCCGAGGTGTCCCTCGCACTTAGTCAGGAGTCCTGACTTCGCTGAACAAACACGTGTCTGGAAGGGCCCCCCCCGTCGTAACTCGAGAATATACCCCAGGTTCCGGCCACAAGTGGAGAAAAACCATGAGACTTCCCCCTCGCCGCGAGATGAGGCCCGATTCCCCTGCACTGCGTGCAGAGCAATTCAGTCTTCCACATCAAACGTGAAAGGGCCTTGATTTCCTTGATGGCACTCCAGAGAAAACCCAATATCACTGTGTCAAGTCTAGAGGGTTCCTGAGGTCACTGTAGCAACAAGAAAAGGTTCCGTGGACCCCAAATCAACTCGAGATGAGAGCTTAGTCCCTGGCTTCGACTCAAGAGGAATTCCAACTTTCCACAAGCACCTCAAGAGGAGGCTTCTCTCAGCTACAGGTATGTGACAGGGACCCTGAGTTTGTGGCCTCATGTGGAATGGACAACGAGATGCACTGATTCGAACTAAGCCCGGATATCCCTGCAGTGAATTGAATGCAGGCTCGTCCTACATCTCCCAAGACGAAGGGATGTCTGAATCCCCTGTGGAGACCGCAGAGAAAGACCTAGTTCTCCGCCTCATCGCGACTGGAGGCCTCACATCCTTTGAAAACTCGAGAGGTCTGCGGAGATCAATGCTTCCAAAGGAGACGATGCCTGACTTCTCTTGAAAAAGGATAGGAGTCCCAGGATCCCTGTGGCACGTGGAAAGGGACACTGGGTCTCCCGCCTCACGTGGAGACGCGTCCCAATTGCCATGCCAAGACTCGAGGAGAATCCCGAAGTGTCCCTCGCACCTAGGCAGGAGTCCTGACGTCGCTGAACAAACACGTGTCTGGAAGGGCCCTCGCCGTCGAAACTCGAGAATATATCCCAGGTTCCGGCCGCAACTCGAGAAAAATCATGCGACTTCCCCTCGCCGCAATATGAGGCCCGATTCCCCTGCACTGCATGCAGAGCAATTCCGTGTTCCACATCAAACATGAAAGGAGCCTTGATTTCCTTGATGGCACTCCAGAGATAACCTAAGATCACTGTCTCAAGTATAGAGGGATCCTGAGGTCACTGGAGCAACACGAAAGTGCTCCGTGGACCCCAAATCAACTCGAGATGAGAGCTTAGTCCCTGGCTTCCACTCAAGAGGAATACCAAGTTTCCACAAGCACCTCAAGAGGAGCCTTCTCTCAGCTACATGTATGTGAGAGGAACTCTGAGTTTGTGGCCTCAAGTGGAATGGGCACTGAGATGCTCTGACTCGAAGTTAGGCCGGATATCAATGCAGTGAATTGAATGCAGGCTCGTCTTGCATCTCCCAATACGAAGGGATGTCTGAATCCCCTGTGGAGACCACAGAGAAAGACCTAGTTCTCCGCCTCAGCGCGACCGGTGGCCTCACATCCTTTGAAAACTCGAGAGGTCCGCGGAGATCAATGCTCCCATAGGAGACGATGCCTGACTCCTCTTTAAAATGGATAGGAGTCCCAGGAACCCTGTGGCACGTGGAAAGGGACCCTGGGTTTCCCGCCTAATGTGGAGACGCGTCCCAATGGCAATGCCAAGGCTCGAGGAGAATCCCGAGGTGTCCCTCGCACTTAGTCAGGAGTCCTGACTTCGCTGAACAAACACGTGTCTGGAAGGGCCCCCCCCGTCGTAACTCGAGAATATACCCCAGGTTCCGGCCACAAGTGGAGAAAAACCATGAGACTTCCCCCTCGCCGCGAGATGAGGCCCGATTCCCCTGCACTGCGTGCAGCGCAATTCAGTCTTCCACATCAAACGTGAAAGGGCCTTGATTTCCTTGATGGCACTCCAGAGAAAACCCAATATCACTGTGTCAAGTCTAGAGGGTTCCTGGGGTCACTGTAGCAAAAAGAAAAGGTTCCGTGGACCCCAAATCAACTCGAGATGAGAGCTTAGTCCCTGGATTCGACTCAAGAGGAATTCCAACTTTCCACAAGCACCTCAAGAGGAGGCTTCTCTCAGCTACAGGTATGTGACAGGGACCCTGAGTTTGTGGCCTCATGTGGAATGGACAACGAGATGCACTGATTCGAACTAAGCCTGGATATCCCTGCAGTGAATTGAATGCAGGCTCGTCCTACATCTCCCAAGACGAAGGGATGTCTGAATCCCCTGTGGAGACCGCAGAGAAAGACCTAGTTCTCCGCCTCATCGCGACTGGAGGCCTCACATCCTTTGAAAACTCGAGAGGTCTGCGGAGATCAATGCTTCCAAAGGAGACGATGCCTGACTTCTCTTGAAAAAGGATAGGAGTCCCAGGATCCCTGTGGCACGTGGAAAGGGACACTGGGTCTCCCGCCTCACGTGGAGACGCGTCCCAATTGCCATGCCAAGACTCGAGGAGAATCCCGAAGTGTCCCTCGCACCTAGGCAGGAGTCCTGACATCGCTGAACAAACACGTGTCTGGAAGGGCCCTCGCCGTCGAAACTCGAGAATATATCCCAGGTTCCGGCCGCAACTCGAGAAAAATCATGCGACTTCCCCTCGCCGCAATATGAGGCCCGATTCCCCTGCACTGCGTGCAGAGCAATTCCGTGTTCCACATCAAACATGAAAGGAGCCTTGATTTCCTTGATGGCACTCCAGAGATAACCCAAGATCACTGTCTCAAGTATAGAGGGATCCTGAGGTCAATGGAGCAACAAGAAAGGGCTCCGGGAACCCCAAATCAACTCGAGATAAGAGCTTAGTCCCTGCCTTCAACTCAAGGGGAATAGCAACTTTCCACAAACACGTCAAGAGGAGGCTTCTCTCAGCTACAGGAATGTGAGAGGGACCCTGAGTTTGTGGCCTCAAGTGCAATGGACACCGAGATGCTCTGACTCGAAGTAAGGACAGATATCCCTGCAGTGAATTGAATGCAGGTTCGTCTTGCATCTCCCAAAATGAAGGGAAGTCTGAATCCCCTCTGGAGACCACAGAGAAAGACCTAGTTCTCGCCACATCGCGACCGGAGGCCTCATATCCTTTGAAAACTCGAGAGGTCCGCGGAGATCAATGCTTCCAAAGGAGACGATGCCTGACTCCTCTTGAAAATGGATAGGAGTCCCAGAACCCTGTGGCACGTGGAAAGGGACACTGGGTCTCCTGCCTCACCTGGAGACGCATCCCAATTGCCATGCGAAACCTCGGGGAGAATCCCGAGGTGTCCATCGCACCTAGGCAGGAGTTCTGACGTCGCTGAACAAACACGTATCTGGAAGGGCCCCCCGCCGTCGTAACTCGAGAATAGACCCCAGGTTCCGGCCGAAACTCGAGAAAAACCATGAGACTTCCCCCTCGCCGCGAGATGAGGCCCGATTCCCCTGCACTGCGGGCAGAGCAATGCCGTGTTCCAGATCAAACCTGAAAGGAGCCTTGATTTCCTTGATGGCACTCCAGAGAAAACCCAAGATCACTGTCTCAAGTCTAGAGGGATCCTGAGGACACTGGAGCAACAAGAAAGGGCTCCGTGGACCCCAAATCTACTCGAGATGAGAGCTTAGTCCCTGGCTTCGACTCAAGAGGAATACCCACTTTCCACAAGCACCTCAAGAGGAGGCTTCTCTCAGCTACAGGTAAGTGAGAGGGACCCTGAGTTTGTGGCCTTAAGTGGAATGGACACCGAGATGCTCTGACTGGAAGTAAGGCCGGATATCCCTGCAGTGAATTGAATGCAGGTCGTCTTGCAACTCCCAAGACGAAGGGATGTCTGAATCCCCTGTCGAGACCACAGAGAAAGACCTAGTTCTCTGCCTCATCGCGACCGGAGGCCTCACATCCTTTGAAAACTCGAGAGGTCCGAGGAGATCAATGCTTCCAAAGGAGACGATGCCTGACTCCTCCTGAAAATGGATAGGAGGCCCAGTATCCCTGTGGCACGGGGAAAGGGACACTGGTTCTCCCGCCTCACGTGGAGAGGGTCCCAATTGCCATGCCAGGACTCGAGGAGAATCCCGAGGTGTCCCATGCACCTAGGCAGGAGTCCTGACGTCGCTGACAAACACGTGTCTGGAAGGGCGCTCCCCGTTGTAACTCGAGAATATACCCCAGGTTCCAGCCGCAACTTGAGAAAAACCATGAGACTTCCCCCTCACCGCGAGATGAGGCCCGATTCCCCTGTACTGCGTGCAGAGCAATTCCGAGTACCACATCAAACGTGTAAGGAGCCTTGATTTCCTTGATGGCACTCCAGAGAAAACCCAAGATCAGTCTCTCAAGTCAGGAGGGATCATGAGGTAACTGTAGCAAAAAGAAAGGGCTCCGTGGACCCCAAATCAACTCGAGATGAGAGCTTCGTCCCTGGCTTCGACTCAAGAGGAATACCCACTTTCTACAAGCACCTCAAGAGGAGGCTTTTCTCAGCTACAGGTATGTGAGAGGGACCCTGACTTTGTGGCCTCAAGTGGAATGTACCCCGAGATGTTCTGACTCGAAGTAAGGCCAGATATCCCTGCAGTAAATTGAATGCAGGGTCATCATGCATCTCCCAAGACGAAGGGAGGTCTGAATCCCATGTGGAGACCACAGAGAAAGACCTAGTTCTCCGCCTTATCACGACCGGAGGCCTCACATCCTTTGAAAACGCGAGAGGTCTGCGGAGATTAATGCTTCCAAAGGAGACGATGCCTGACTCCTCTTGAAAATGGATAGGAGTCCCAGGATCGCTGAGGCACGTGGAAAGGGACACTGGGTCTCCCGCCTCACGTGGAGACGCTTCCCAATGGCCATGCCAAGACTCGAGGAGAATCCCGAGGTGTCCCTCACACCTAGGCAGGAGTCCTGACGTCGCTGAACAAACACGTGTCTGGAAGGGCCCTCCCCGTCGTAACTCGAGAATATACCCCAGGATCCGGCCCCAACTCGAGAAAAACCATGAGACTTCCCCCTCACCGCGAGAGGAGGCCCGATTCCCCTGCACTGCGTGCAGAGCAATTCCGTGTTCCACATCAAACGTGAAAGGATCCTTGATTTCCTTGATGGCACTCCAGAGAAAACCCAAGATCACTGTCTCAAGTCTAGAGGGATCCTGAGGTCACTGTCGCAACACGAAAGGGCTTCGTGGACCCCAAATCAACTCGATATGAGAGCTTAGTCCCTGGCTTCGACTCAAGAAGAATACCAACTTTCCACAAGCACCATAAGAGGAGGCTTCTCTCAGCTACAGGTATGTGAGTGGGACCCTGAATTTCTGGCCTCAAGTAGAATGGACAGCGAGATGCTCTGACTCGAAGTAAGGCCGGATATCCCTGCAGTGAATTGAATACAGGCTCGTCTTGCATCTCTCTTGTCGAAGGGATGTCTGAATCCCCTGTGGAGACCACAGAGAAAGACCTAGTTCTCTACCTCATCGCGACCGGAGGCCTCACATTCTTTGAAGACTCGAGAGGTCCGCGGAGATCAATGCTTCCCAAGGAAACGATGCCTGACTCCTCTTGAAAATGGTTAGGAGTCCCAGGATCCCTGTGGCACTTGGAAAGGGATACTGGGTCTCCCGCCTCACGTGGAGACGCGTCCCAATTGCCATGCCAAGACTCGAGGAGAATCCCGAGTTGTCCCTCGCACCTAGGCAGGAGTCGTGACGTCGCTGAACAAACACGTGTCTGGAAGGGCCCTCCCCGTCGTAACTCGAGAATATACCCCAGGTTCCGGCCGCAACTCGAGAAAAACCATGAGACTTCCCCCTCGCTGCGAGATGAGGCCCGATTCCCCTGCACTGCGTGCAGAGCAATTCCGTGTTCCACATCAAACATGAAAGGAGCCTTGATTTCCTTGATGGCACACCAGAGAAAACCCAAGATCACTTTCTCAAGTCTAGAGGTATCCTGAGGTCACTGGAGCAACACGAAAAGGCTCCGTGGACCCCAAATCAACTCGAGATGAGAGCTTAGTTTCTGGCTTCGACAAAAGAGGAATACCAACTTTCAACAAGCACTTCAAGAGAAGGCTTCTCTCAGCTACAGGTATGTGAGAGGGACCCTGAGTTTGTGGCCTCAAGTGCAATGGACACCGACATGCTCTGACTCGAAGTAAGGCCGGATATCCCTGCAGTGAATTGAATGCAGGCGCGTCTTGCATCTCCCAAGACGAAGGGATGTCTGAATCCCCTGTGGAGACCACAGAGAAAGAACTTGTTATCCACCTCATCGCGACCAAAGGCCTCACATCCTTTGAAAACTCGAGAGGTTCGCGGAGATCAATGCTTCCAAGGTAGATGATGCCTGACTCCTCTTGAAAATGGATAGGAGTCCCAGGATCCCTGTGGCACGTGGAAAGGGACCCTGGGTCTACCGCCTCACGTGGAGACGCGTCCCAATTGCCATGCCAAGATTCGAGGAGAATTCCGAGGTTTCCCTCGCACCTAGACAAGAGTCCTGACATCGCGGAACAAACACGTGTCTGGAAAGGCCCTCCCCGTCGTAACTCGAGAATATAACCCAGGTTGCGGCCGCAACTCGAGAAAAACCATGAAACTTCCACCTCGCCACGAGATGAGGCCCGATTCCCCTGCACTACATGCAGAGCAATTCCGTGTTCCACATCAAACGTGAAAGGAGCCTTGATTTCCTTGATGGCACTCCAGAGAAAACCCAAGATCACTGTCTCAAGTCTAGAGGGATCCTGAGGCCACTGGAGCAACACGAAAGGGCTCCGTGGACCACAAATCAACTCGAGATGAGAGCTTAGTCCCTGGCTTCGACTCAAGAGGAATAACAACTTTCCACAATCACCTCAAGAGGAGGCTTCTCTCAGCTACAGGTATGTGAGAGGGACCCTGAGTTTGTGGCCTCAAGTGGAATGGACACTGAGATGCTCTGACTCGAAGTAAGGCCGGATATCCCTGCAGTGAATTGAATGCAGGCTCGGCTTGCATCTCCCAAGACGAAGGGTTGTCTGAATCCCCTGTGGAGACCACAGAGAAAGACCTAGTCCTCCACCTCAACGCAACCGGAGGCCTCATATCCTTTGAAAACTCGAGAGGTCCGCGGAGATCAATACTTCAGAAGGAGACGATGCCTGACTCCTCTTGAAAATGGATAGGAGTCCCAGGATCCCTGTGGCACGTGGAAAGGGACCCTGGGTCTCCCGCCTCACGTGGAGACGCATCCTAATTGCCATGCCAATACTCGTGGAGAATCCTGAGGTGTCCCTCGCACCTAGGCAGGAGTCCTGACGTCGCTGAACAAACACCTGTCTGGAAGGGCCCTCCCCGTCGTAACTCGAGAATATACCCCAGGTTCGGGCCGCAACTCGAGAAAAACCATGAGACTTCCCCCTCGCCGCGAGATGAGGCCTGATTCCCCTGCCCTGCGTGCAAAGCAATTCCGTATTCCACATCAAAAGTGAAAGGAGCCTTGATTTCCTTGATGGCACTCCAGAGAAAACCCAAGATCACTGTCTCTAGTCTAGAGGGATCCTGAGGTCACTGTAGCAACACGAAAGGGCTCCGTGGACCCCAAATCAACTCGAGATGAGAGCTTAGTCCCTGTCTTCGACTCAAGAGGAATACCAACTTACCACAAGCACCTCAAGAGGAGGCTTCTCTCAGCTACAGGTATGTGAGAGGGCCACTGAGTTTGTGGCCTCAAGTGGAATAGACACCGAGATGCTCTGACTCGAAGTAAGGCCGGATATCCCTGCAGTGAATTGAATGCAGGCTCGTCTTGCATCTCCCAAGATGAAGGGATGTCTGAATCCCCTGTGGAGACCACAGAGAAAGACCTAGTCCTCCACCTCAACGCAACCGGAGGCCTCATATCCTTTGAAAACTCGAGAGGTCTACGGTGATCAATACTTCCAAAGGAGACGATGCCTGATTCCTCTTGAAAATGGATAGGAGACCCAGGATTCCAGTGGCACGTGGAAAGGGACCCTGGGTCTCCCGCCTCACGTGGAGACGCATCCCAATTGCCATGCCAAGACTCGTGGAGAATCCCGAGGTGTCCCTCGCACCTAGGCAGGAGTCCTGACATCGCTGAACAAACAAGTGTCTGGAAGGGCCCTCCCCGTCGTAACTCGAGAATATAACCCAGGTTCGGGCCGCAACTCGAGAAAAACCATGAGACTTCCCCCTCGCAGTGAGATGAGGCCCGATTCCCCTGCAATGAATGCAGAGCTATTCCGTGTTCCACATCAAACGTGAACGGAGCCTTGATTTCCTTGATGGCACTCCAGAGGAAACCCAAGATCACTGTCTCAAGTCTAGAGGGATCCTGAAGTCATTGGAGCAACAGGAAAGGGCTCCGTGGACCCCAAATCAACTCGAGATGAGAGCTTAGTCCCTGGCTTCGACTCAAGAGGAATACCAAGTTTCCACAAGCACCTCAAGAAGAGGCTTCTCTCAGCTACAGGTATGTGAGAGAGACCCTGAGTTTTTGGCCTCAAGTGGAACGGACACCGAGATGCTCTGACTCGAAGTAAGGCCGGATATCCCTGCAGTGAATTGAATGCAGGCTCGTCTTGCATCTAACAAGACGAAGGGATGTCTGAACCCCTGTTGAGACCACAGAGAAAGTCCTAGTCCTCTGCCTCATCGAGACCGGAGGCCTCACATCCTTTGAAAACTCGAGAGGTCCGCGGAGATCAATGCTTCCGGAGGAAACGATGCCTGACTCTTGTTGACGATGGATAGGAGTTCCAGGATTCCTGTGACACGTGGAAAGGGACCCTGGGTCTCCCGCCTCACGTGGAGACGCGTCCCAATTGCCATGCCAATACTCGAGGAGAATCCCGAGGTATCCCTCGCACCTAGGAAGGAGTCCTGTCATCGCTGAACAAACACGTGTCTGGAAGGGCCCTCCCCGTCGTAACTCGAGAATATACCCCATGTTCCGCTCGCTACTTGAGAAAAACCATGAGACATCCCCCTTGTCGCGAGATGAGGCCCGATTCCCCTGACTGCGTGCAGAGCAATTCCGTTTTCCACATCAAACTTGAAAGGAGCCTTGATTTCCTTGATGGCACTCCAGAGAAAACCCAAGATCACTGTCTCAAGTCTAGAGGGATCCTGAGGTCACTGGAGCAACACGAAAGGGCTCCGTGGACCCCAAATCAACTCGAGATGAGAGCTTAGTCCCTCGCTTCGACTCAAGAGGAATACCAACTTTCCATAAGCACCTCAAGAGGAGGCTTCTCTCAGCTACAGGTATGTGAGAGGGACCCTGAATCTGTGGCCTCAAGTGTAATGGACACCAAGATGCTGTGACTGGAAGTAAGGCCGGATACCCTGCAGTGAATTGAATGCAGGCTCGTCTTGCATCTCCCAAGAGGAAGGGATGTCTGAATCCCCTGTGGAGACCACAGAGAAAGACCTAGTCCTCCACCTCATCGCGACCGAAGCTCTCACATCCTTTGAAAACTCGACAGGTCTGCGGAGATCAATGCTTCCAAAGGAGACAATGCCTGACTCCTCTTGAAAATGGATAGGAGTCCCAGGATCCCTGTGGCACGTGGAAAGGGACCCTGGGTCTCCCGCCTCAAGTGGAGAGGCGTCCCAATTTCCATGCCAAGACTCGAGGAGAATCCCGAGGTGTCCCTCGTACCTAGGCAGGAGTCCTGACATCGCTGAACAAACACGTGTCTGGAAGTGCCCTCCCCGTCGTAACTCGAGAATATACCCCAGGTTCCGGCCGCAACTCGAGAAAAACCATGAGATTTCCCCTCGCCGCGAGATGAGGCCCGATTCCCCTGCACTGCGTGCAGAGCAATTCCGTGTTCCACATCAAACGTGAAAGGAGCCTTGATTTCCTTGATGGCACTCTAGAGAAAACCCAAGATCACTGTCTCAAGTCTAGAGGGATCCTGAGGTCACTGGAGCAACACGAAAGCACTCCGTGGACCCAAAATCAACTCGAGATGAGAACTTAGTCCCTCGCTTCGACTCAAGAGGAATACCAACTATCCAAAACCACCGCAAGAGGAGGCTTCTCTCAGCTACAGGTATGTGAGAAGGACCCAGAGTTTGTGGCCTCAAGTGGAATGGTCACCGAGATGCTCTGACTCGAAGTAAGGCCGGATATCCCTGCAATGAATTGAATGAAGGCTCGTCTTGCATCTCCCAAGACGAAGGGATGTCTGAATCCCCTTTGGATACCACAGAGAAAGACCTAGTTCTCTGCCTCATTACGACCGGAGGCCTCACATCCTTTGAAAACTCGAGAGGTCCGCGGAGATCAATGCTTCCAAAGGAGACGATGCCTGACTCCTCTTGAAAATGGATAGGTGTCCCAGGATCCCTGTGGCACGTGGAAAGGGACCCTGGGTCTCCCGCCTCACGTGGAGACGCGTCGAAATTGCCATGCCAAGACTCGAGGAGAATCCCGTGGTGTCCCTCGCACCTAGGCAGGAGTCCTGACGTCGCTGAACAAACACGTGTCTGGAAGGGCCCTCCCCGTCGTAACTCGAGAATATACCCCAGGTTCCGGCCGCAACTCGAGAAAAACCATGAGATTTCCCCTCGCTGCGAGATGAGGCCCGATTCCCCTGCACTGTGTGCAGAGCAATTCCGTGTTCCACATCAAACATGAAAGGAGCCTTGATTTCCTTGATGGCACTACAGAGAAAACCCAAGATCACTGTCTCAAGTCTAGAGGGATCCTGAGGTCACTGGAGCAACAAGAAAGGACTCCGTGGACCCCAAATCAACTCGAGATGAGAGCTTAGTCCCTGGCTTCGACTCAAGAGGAATACCAACTTTCCAAAAGCAACTCAAGAGAAGGCTTCTCTCAGCTACAGGTATGTGAGAGGGACCCTGAGTTTGTGGACTCAAGTGGAATGGACACCGAGATGCTCTGACTCGAAGGAAGGCCGGATATCCCGGCAGTGAATTGAATGCAGGCTCGTCTTGCATCTCCCAAGACGAAGGGATGTCTGAATCCCCTGTGGAGACCACAGAGAAAGACCTAGTTCTCCGCCTCATCGCGACCGGAGGCCTCACATCCTTTGAAAACTCAAGAGGTCCGCGCAGAACAATGCTTCCAATGGAGACGATGCCTGACTCCTCTTGAAAATGGATAGGAGTCCCAGGATCCCTGTGGCACGTGGAAAGGGACCCTGGGTCTCCCGCCTCACGTGGAGACGCGTCCCCATTGCCATGACAAGATTCGAGGAGAATCCCGAGGTGCCCTCGCACCTAGGCAGGAGTCCTGACGTCACTGAACAAACACGTGTCTGGAAGGGCCCTCCCCGTCTTAACTCGAGAATATACCCCAGGTTCCAGCCACAACTCGAGAAAAACCATGAGACTTCCCCTCGCCACGAGATGAGGCCCGATTCCCCTGCACTGCATGCAGAGCAATTCCGTGTTCCACATCAAACGTGAAAGGAGCCTTGATTTCCTTGATAGCACTCCAGAGAAAACCCAAGATCACTGTCTCAAGTTTAGAGGGATTCCGAGGTCACTGGAGCAACACGAAAGGGCACCGTGGACCCCAAATCAACTCGAGATGAGAGCTTAGTCCCTGGCTTCGACTCAAGAGGAATACCAACTTTCCACAAGCACTTCAAGAGGAGGCTTCTCTCAGCTACAGGTATGTGAGAGGGACCCTGAGTTTGTGCAGTCAAGTGGAAAGGACTCCGAGATGCTCTGACTTGAAGTAAGGCTAGATATCAGTGCAGTGAATTGAATGCAGGCTCGTCTTTCATCTCCCAAGACGAAGGGATGTCTGAATACCCTGTGGAGACCACAGAGAAAGACCTAGATCTCCGCCTCAACGCGACCGGAGGCCTCACATCCTTTGAAAACTCGAGAGGTCCGCTGAGATCAATGCTTCCAAAGGAGACGATGCCTGACTCCTCTTGAAAATGGATAGGAGTCCCAGGATCCCTGTCGCAAGTGGAAAGGGACCCTGGGTCTCACGCCTCACGTGGAGAC
Source organism: Dama dama (assembly GCF_033118175.1). NCBI lineage: Eukaryota > Metazoa > Chordata > Mammalia > Artiodactyla > Cervidae > Dama > Dama dama. The sequence goes on from NC_083693.1 coordinate 151,485, forward strand.
GCGTCCCAATTGCCATGCCAAGACTCGAGGAGAATCCCGAGGTGTACCTCGCACCTAGGCAGGAGTCCTGACGTCGCTGAACAAACACGTGTCTGGAAGGGCCCTCTCCATCGTAACTCGAGAATATACTCCAGGTTCCGGCCGCAACTCGAGAAAAACCATGAGACTTCCCGCTCGCCGCTATATGAGGACCGATTCCCCTGCACTGCGTGCAGAGCAATTCCGTGTTCCACATCAAACGTGAAAGGAGCCTTGATTTCCTTGATGGCACTCCAGAGAAAACCCAAGATCACTGTCTCAACTCTAGAGGTATCCTGAGGTCACTGGAGCAACAAGAAAGGGCTCCATGTACCCCAAATCAACTCGAGATGAGAGCTTAGTCCCTGGCTTCGACTCAAGAGGAATACCAACTTTCCACAAGCACCTCAAGAGGAGGCTTCTCTCAGCTACAGGTATGTGAGAGAGACGCTGAGTTTGTGGCCTCAAGTGGAATGGACACCGAGATGCTCTGACTCGAAGTAAGGCCGGATATCCCTGCAGTGAAGTGAATGCAGGCTCGTCTTGCATCTAACAAGACGAAGGGATGTCTGAATCCCCTGTGGAGACCACAGAGAAAGACCTAGTCCTCCTCCTCAACGCGACCGGAGGCCTCACATCCTTTGAAAACTCGAGAGGTCCCCGGAGATCAATGCTTCCAAAGGAGACGATGCCTGACTCATCTTGAAAATGGATAGGAGTCCCAGGATCCCTGTGGCACGTGGAAAGGGACACTGGGTCTCCGGCATCACGTGGAGACACGTCCCAATTGCCATGCCAAGACTCGAGGAGAATCCCAAGGTGTCCCTCGCACCTAGGCAGGAGTCCTGACGTCGCTGAACAAACACGTGTCTGGAGGGGCCCTCTCCGTCGTAACTCGAGAATATACCCCAGGTTCCGGCCGCAACTCGAGAAAAACCATGACACTTCCCCCTCGCCGCGCGATGAGGCCTGATTCCCCTGCACTGCGTGCAGAGCAATTCCGTGTTCCACATCAAACGTGAAAGGAGCCTTGATTTCATTGATGGCACACCAGAGAAAACCCAAGATCACTGTCTCAAGTCTAGAGGGATCCAGAGGTAACTGGAGCAACATGAAAGTTCTCTGTGGACCCCAAATCAACTCGAGATGAGAGCTTTGTCCCTGGCTTCGACTCAAGAGGAATACCAACTTTCCACAAGCACCTCAAGAGAAGGCTTCTCTCAGCTACAGGTATGTGAGAGGGACCCTGAGTTTGTGGCCTTAAGTGGAATGGACACCGAGATGCTCTGACTCGAAGGAAGGCCGGATATCCCTGCAGTGAATTGAATGCAGGCTCGTCTTGCATCTCCCAAGAAGAAGGGATGTCTGAATCCCCTGTGGAGACGACAGAGAAAGACCTAGTTCTCCGCCTCATCGCGACCGGAGGCCTCACATTCTTTGAAAACTCGAGACGTCCGCGGAGATCAATGCTTCCAAAGGAGACGATGCCTGACTCCTCTTGAAAATGGATAGGAGTCCCAGGATCCCTGTGGCACGTGAAATGGGACCCTGGGTCTCCCGCCTCACGTGGAGACGCGTCCCCATTGCCATGCCAAGATTCGAGGAGAATCCCGAGGTGTCCCTCGCACCTAGGCAGGAGTCCTGACGTCGCTGAACAAACACGTGTCTGGAGGGGCCCTCCCCGTCGTAACTCGAGAATATACCCCAGGTTCCGGCCGCAACTCGAGAAAAACCGGGAAACTTCCCCCTCGCCGCGAGATGAAGCCCGATTCCCCTGCACTGCGTGCAGAGCAATTCCGTGTTCCACATCAAACCTGAAAGGAGCCTTGATTTCCTTGATGGCACTCCACAGAACACCCAAGATCACTGTCTCAAGTCTAGAGGTATCCTGAGGTCACTGGAGCAACACGAAAGGGCTCCGTGGACCCCAAATCAACTCGAGATGAGAGCTTAGTCCCTGGCTTCGACTCAAGAGGAATACCAACTTTCCACAAGCACCTCAAGAGGAGGCTTCTCTCAGCTACAGGTATGTGAGAAGGACCCTGAGTTTGTGGCCTCAAGTGGAATGGACACCGAGATGCTCTGACTCGAAGTAAGGCCGGATATCCCTGCAGTGAATTGAATGCAGGCTCGTCTTCCATCTCCCAAGACGAAGGGTTGTCTGAATCCCCTGTGGAGACCACAGAGAAAGACCTAGTCCTCCACCTCAATGCGAACCGAGGCCTCACATCCTTTGAAAACTCGAGAGGTCCGCGGAAATCAATGCTTCCAAAGGAGACGAAGCCTGACTGCTCTTGAAATTGGATAGGAGTCCCAGGATCCCTGTGGCACGTGAAAAGGGAAACTGGGTCTCCCGCCTCACGTGGAGACGCGTCCCAATTGCCATGCCAAGACTCGAGGAGAATCCTGAGGTGTCCCTCGCACCTAGGCAGGAGTCTTGACGTCGCTGAACAAACACGTGTCTGGAAGGGCCCTCCCCGTCGTAACTCGAGAATATACCCCAGGTTCCGCCCCCAATTCGAGAAAAACCATGAGACTTCTCCCTCGCCGCCAGATGAGGACGGATTCCCCTGCACTGCGTGCAGAGCAATTCCGTGTTGCACATCAAACGTGAAAGTAGCCTTTATTTCCTTGATGGCACTCCAGAGAAAACCCAAGATCACTGTCTCAAGTCTAGAGGGATCCTGAGGTCACTGGAGCAACACGAAAGGGCTCCATGGGCCCCAAATCAACTCGAGATGAGAGCTTTGTCCCTGGCTTCGACTCAAGAGGAATTCCAACTTTCCACAAGCACCTCAAGAGAAGGCTTCTCTCAGCTACAGGTATGTGAGAGGGACCCTGAGTTTGTTGCCTCAAGTGGAATGGACACCGAGATGCTCTGACTCGAAATAAGGCGGGATATCCCTGCAGTGAATTGAATGCAGGCTCCTCTTGCATCTCCCAAGACGAAGGGATGTCTGAATCCCATGTGGAGACCACAGAGAACGACCTAGTTCTCCGCCTCATCGAGACAGGAGGCCTCACATCCTTTGCAAACTCGAGAGGTCTGAGGAGATCAATGCTTCCAAAGGAGACGATGCCTGACTCCTCTTGAAAATGGATAGGAGTCCCAGGATCCCTGTGGCACGTGGAAAGGGACCCTGGGTCTCCCTCCTCACGTGGAGACGCATCCCAATTGCCATGCCAAGACTCGAGGAGAATCCCTAGGTGTCCCTCGCACCTAGGCAGGAGTCTTGACGTCGCTGAAAAAACACTTGTCTGGAAGGGCCCTCCCCGTCGTAACTCGAGAATATACCCCAGGTTCCGCCCCCAATTCGAGAAAAACCATGAGACTTCTCCCTCGCCGCCAGATGAGGACGGATTCCCCTGCACTGCGTGCAGAACAATTCCGTGTTCCAAATCAAACGTGAAAGGAGCCTTGATTTCCTTGATGGCACTCCAGAGAAAACCCAAGATCACTGTCTCAAGTCTAGAGGGATCCTGAGGTCACTGGAGCAACACGAAAGGGTTCCATGGGCCCCAAATGAACTCGAGATGAGAGCTTAGTCCCTGGTTTCCAGTCAATTGGAATACCAATTTTCCACAAGCACCTCAAGAGGAGGCTTCTCTCAGCTACAGGTATGTGAGAGGGACCCTGAGTTTGTGGCCTCAAGTCGAATGGACACCGAGATGCTCTGACTCGAAGTAAGGCGGGATATCCCTGCAGTGAATTGAATGCAGGCTCCTCTTGCATCTCCCAAGACAAAGGGATGTCTGAATCCCCTGTGGAGACCACAGAGAAAGACCTAGTTCTCCGCCTCATCGAGACAGGAGGCCTCACATCCTTTGAAAAATCGAGAGGTCCGCGGAGATCAATGCTTCCAAAGGAGAAGATGCCTGACTCCTCTTGAAAATGAATAGGAGTCCCAGGATCCCTGCGGCACGTGGAAAGGGACCCTGGGTCTCCCGCCTCACGTGGAGACGCGTCCCAATTGCCATGCCAAGAATCGAGGAGAATCCCGAGGTGTCCCTCGAACCTAGGCAGGAGTCCTGACGCCGCTGAACAAACACGTGTATGGAAGGGCCCTCCCCGTCGTAACTCGAAAATATACCCCAGGTTTCTGCGGCAACTCGAGAAAAAGCATGAGACTTCCCCCTCGCAGCGAGATGAAGCTCGATTCCCCTGCACTGCGTGCAGAGCAATTCCGTGTTCCACATCAAACGTGAAAGGAGCCTTGATTTCCTGAAGCACTCCAGAGAAAACCCAAGATCACTGTCTCAAGTCTAGAGGGATCCTGAGGTCACTGGAGCAACACGAAAGGGCTCCGTGGACCCCAAATCAACTCGAGATGAGAGCTTATTCCCTGGCTTCGACTCAAGAGGAACACCAACTTTCCATAAGCACCTCAAGAGGAGGCTTCTCTCAGCAACTGGGAGGTGAGAGGGACCCTGAGTTTGTGGCCTCAAGTGGAATGGACACCGAGATGCTCTGACTCGAAGTAAGGCCGGATATCCCTGCAGTGAATTGAATGCAGGCTCGTCTTGCATCTCCCAAGACGAAGGGATGTCTGATTCCCCTGTGGAGACCACAGAGAAAGACCTAGTCCTCCGCCTCAACGCGACCGGAGGCCTCACATCCTTTGAAAACTCGAGAGGTCTGCAGAGATCAATGCTTCCAAAGGAGACGATGCATGACTCCTCTTGAAAATGGATAGGAGTCCCAGGATCCCTGTGGCATGTGGAAAAGGACCCTGGGTCTCCCGCCTCACGTGGAGACGCGTCCCAATTGCCATGCCAAGACTCGAGGAGAATCCCGAGGTGTCCCTCGCACCTAGGCAGGAGTCCTGACGTCGCTGAACAAACACGTGTCTGGAAGGGCCCTCTCCGTCGTAACTCGAGAATATATTCCAGGTTCCGGCCGCAACTCGAGAAAAACCCTGAGACTTCCCCCTCGCCGCTAGATGAGGACCGATTCCCCTGCACTGCATGCAGAGCAATTCCGTGTTCCACATCAAACGTGAAAGGAGCCTTGATTTCCTTGATGGCACTCCAGAGAAAACCCAAGATCACTGTCTCAAGTCTAGAGGGATCCTGAGGTCACTGGAGCAACAAGAAAGGGCTCCATGTACCCCAAATCAACTCGAGATGAGAGCTTAGTCCCTGGCTTCGACTCAAGAGGAATACCAACTTTCCACAAGCACCTCAAGAGGAGGCTTCTCTCAGCTACATGTATGTGAGAGAGACCCTGAGTTTGTGGCCTCAAGTGGAATGGACACCGAGATGCTCTGACTCGAAGTAAGGCCGGATATCCCTGCAGTGAATTGAATGCAGGCTCATCTTGCATCTCCCAAGACGAAGGGTTGTCTGAATCACCTGTGGAGACCACAGAGAAAGACCTAGTCCTCCACCTCATCGCGACCGGAGGCCTCACATCCTTTGAAATCTCAAGAGGTCCGCCGAGATCAATGCTTCCAAAGGAGACGATGCCTGAGTCCTCTTGAAAATGGATAGGAGTCCCAGGATCCCTGTGGCCCGTGGAAAGGGACCCTCGGTCTCCCGCCTCACGTGGAGACGCGTCCCAATTGCCATGCCAAGACTCGAGGAGAATCCCGAGGTGTCCCTGGCACCTAGGCAGGAGTCCTGACGTCGCTGAACAAACACGTGTCTGGAAGGGCCCTCCCCGTCGTAACTCGAGAATATACCCCAGGTTCCGGCCGCAACTCGATAAAATACATGAGACTTCCCGCTCGTCGCGAGATGAGGCCCGATTCCCCTGCACTGCGTGCAGAGCAATTCCGTGTTCCACATCAAACGTGAAAGGAGCCTTGATTTCCTTGATGGCACTCCAGAGAAAACCCAAGATCACTGTCTCAAGTCTAGAGGGACCCTGAGGTCACTGGAGCAACACGAAAGGGCTCCGTCGACACCAAATCAACTCGAGATGAGAGCTTAGTCCCTGGCTTCGACTCAAGAGGAATACCAACTTTCCACAAGCACCTCAAGAGGAGGCTTCTCTCAGCTACAGGTAGGTGAGAGGGACCCTGAGTATGTGGCCTCAATTCGAATGGACACCGAGATGCTCTGACTCGAAGTAAGGCCGGATATCCCTGCAGTGAAGTGAATGCAGGCTCGTCTTGCATCTAACAAGACGAAGGGATGTCTGAATCCCCTGTGGAGACCACAGAGAAAGACGTAGTCCTCCGCCTCATCGCGACCGGAGGCCTCACATCCTTTGAAAACTCGAGAGGTCCCCGGAGATCAATGCTTCCAAAGGAGACGATGCCTGACTCCTCTTGAAAATGGAAAGGTGTCCCAGGATCCCTGTGGCACGTGGAAAGGGACACTGGGTCTCCGGCATCACGTGGAGACACGTCCCAATTGCCATTCCAAGACTCGAGGAGAATCCCAAGGTGTACCTCGCACCTAGGCAGGAGTCCTGAAGTCGCTGAACAAACACGTGTCTGGAGGGGCCCTCTCCGTCGTAACTCGAGAATATACCCCAGGTTGCGGCCGCAACTCGAGAAAAACAATGAGACTTCCCCCTCGCCGCGAGATGAGGCCTGATTCCCCTGCACTGCGTGCAGAGCAATTCCGTGTTCCACATCAAACGTGAAAGGAGCCTTGATTTCATTGATGGCACTCCAGAGAAAACCCAAGATCACTGTCTCAAGTCTAGAGGGATTCTGAGGTCACTGGAGCAACACGAAAGGGCTCCGTGGACCCCAAATCAACTCGAGATGAGAGCTTCGTCCCTGGCTTCGACTCAAGAGGAATACCAACTTTCCACAAGTACTTCAAGAGGAGGCTTCTCTCAGCTACAGGTATGTGAGAGGGACCCTGAGTTTGCGGCCTCAATTGTAATGGACTCCGAGATGCTCTGACTCGAAGTAAGGCCGGATATCCCTGCAGTGAATTGAATGCAGGCTCGTCTTACATCTCCCAAGACGAAGGGATGTCTGAATCCCCTGTGGAGGCCACAGAGAAAGACCTAGTCCTCCGCCTCATCGTGACCGGAGGCCTCACATCCTTTGAAAACTCGAGCGGTCCGCGCAGATCAATGCTTCCAAAGGAGACGATGCCTGACTCCTCTTGAAAATGGATAGGAGTCCCAGGATCCCTGTGGCACGTGGAAAGGGACCCTGGGTCTCCCGCCTCACGTGGAGACGCGACCCAATTGCCATTTCAACACTCGTCAAGAATCCCGAGGTGTCCCTCGCACATAGGCAGGAGTCCAGACGCCGCTGAACAAACTCGTGTCTGGAAGGGCCTTCCCCGTCGTAACTCGAGAATATACCACAGGATCCGGCGGTAACTCGAGAAAAACCATGAGACTTCCCCCTCGCCGCGAGATGAGGCCCGATTCTCCTGCACTGCGTGTAGAGCAATTCCGTGTTCCCATCAAACGTGAAAGGAGCCTTGATTTTCTTGATGGCACTCAAGAGAAAACCCAAGATCACTGTTTCAAGTCTAGAGGGAACCTGAGGTCACTGTAGCAGCACGAAAGGGCTCCCTGGACCCAAAATCAACTCGAGATGAGAGCTTAGTCCCTGGCTTCGACTCAAGAGGAATTCCAACTTTCCACAAGCACCTCAAGAGGAGGCTTCTCTCAGCTACAGGTATGTGAGAGGGACCCTGAGTTTGTGGCCTCAAGTGGAATGGACACCTAGATGCTCTGACTCGAAGTAAGGCCTGATATCCCTGCAGTGAATTGAATGCAGGCTCGTCTTGCATCTCCCAAGATGAAGGGATGTCTGAATCCCCTGTGGAGACCACATAGAAAGACCTAGTTCTCCGCCTCATCGCGACCGGAGGCCTCACATTCTTTGAAAACTCGAGAGGTCCGCGGAGATCAATGCTTCCAACGGAGACGATGCCTGACTCCTCTTGAAAATGGATAGGAGTCCCAGGATCCCTATGGCACGTGGAAAGGGACCCTGGGTCTCCCGCCTCACGTCGAGACACGTCCCAATTGCCATGCCAAGACTCGAGGAGAATCCCGAGGTGTCCCTCGCACCTAGGCAGGAGTCCTGACGTCGCTGAACAAACACGTGTCTGGAAGGGCCCTCCCCGTCGTAACTCGAGAATATACCCCAGGTTCCGGCCGCAACTCGAGAAAAACCATGAGACTTCCCCCTCGCCGCGAGATGAGGCCCGATTCCCCTGCACTGAGTGCAGAGCAATTCCGTGTTCCACATCAAACGTGAAAGGAGCCTTGATTTCCTTAATGTCATTCCAGAGAAAACCCAAGATCACTGTCTCAAGTCTAGAGGGATCCTGAGGTCACTGGAACAACACCAAAGGGCTCCGGGGACCCAAAATCAACTCGAGATGAGAGCTTAGTCCCTGGCTTCGACTCAAGAGGAATACCAACTTTCCACAAGCACCTCAAGAGGAGGCTTCTCTCAGCTACAGGTATGTGAGAGGGACCCTGAGTTTGTGGCCTCAAGTGGAATGGACACCAAGATGCTCTGACTCGAAGTAAGGCCAGATATCCGTGCAGGGAATTGAATGCAGGCTCCTCTTGCATCTCCCAAGACCAAGGGATGTCTGAATCCCCTGTGGAGACCACAGAGAAAGACCTAGTTCTCTGCCTCATCGCGACCGGAGGCCTCACATCCTTTGAAAACTCGAGAGGTCTGCAGAGATCAATGCTTCCAAAGGAGACGATGCCTGACTCCTCTTGAAAATGGATAGGAGTCCCAGGATTCCTGTGGTACGTCGAAAGGGACCCTGGGTCTCCCGCCTCACGTGGAGACGCGTCCCAATTGCCATGCCAAGACTCGAGGAGAATCCCGAGGTGTCCCTCGCACCTAGGCAGGAGTCCTGACGTCGCTGAACAAACACGTGTCTGGAAGGGCCCTCCCCGTCGTAACTCGACAATATACCCCAGGTTTCGGCCGAAACTTGAGAAAAACCATGAGACATCCTCCTTTCCGCGAGATGAGGCCCGATTCCCCTGCACTGCGTGCAGAGCAATTCCGTGTTCCACATCAAACTTGAAAGGAGCCTTCATTTCCTTGATGGCACTCCAGAGAAAAGTCAAGATCACTGTCTAAAGTCTAGAGGGATCTGAGGTCACTGGAGCAACACGAAAGGGCTCCGTGGACCCCAAATCAAATCGAGATGAGAGCTTAGTCCCTGGCTTCGACTCAAGAGGAATACCAACTTTCCCCAAGCACCTCAAGAGGAGGCTTCTCTCAGCTACAGGTATGTGAGAGGGACCCTGAGTTTGTGGCCTCAAGTGGAATGGACACCGAGACGCTCTGACTCGAAGTAAGGCAGGATATCCCTGCAGTGAATTGAATGCAGGCTCGTCTTGCATCTCCCAAGACGAAGGGATGTCTGAATCCCCTGTGGAGACCACAGAGAAAGACCGAGTTCTCCGCCTCATCGCGACCGGAACCCTCACATCCTTTGAAAACTCGAGAGGTCCGCGGAGATCAATGTTTCGAAAGGAGACGATGACTGAATCCTCTTGAAAATGGATAGGAGTCCCAGGATCCCTGTGGCACGTGGAAAGGGACCCTGGGTCTCCCGCCTCACGTGGAGATGCGCCAAATTGCCATGCCAAGACTCGAGCAGAATCCCGAGGTGTCCCTCACACCTAGGCAGGAGTCCTGACGTCGCTGAACAAACACGTGTCTGGAAGGGCCCTCCCCGTCGTAACTCGAGAATATTCCCCAGGTTCCGGCCGCAACTCGAGAAAAACCATGAGACTTCCCACTCGCCGCGAAATGAGGCCCGATTCCCCTGCACTGCATGCAGAGCAATTCCGTGTTCCACATCAAACGTGAAAGGAGCCTTGATTTCCTTGATGGGACTCCGGAGAAAACCCAAGATCACTGTCTCCAGTCTAGAGGGATCCTTAGGTCACTGGAGCAACATGAAAGTGCTCCGTGGACCCCAAATCAACTCGAAATGAGAGCTTAGTCCCTGGCTTCGACTCAAGAGGAATACCAACTTTCCACAAGCACCTCAAGTGGAGGCTTCTCTCAGCTACAGGTATGTGAGAGGGTCCCTGAGTTTGTGGCCTCAAGTGCAATGGACACCGAGATGCTCTGACTCGAAGTAAGGCCGGATATCCCTGCAGTGAATTGAATGCAGGCTTGTCTTGCATCTCCCAAGATGAAGGAATGTCTGAATCCCCTGTGGAGACCACAGAGAAAGAACTAGTTCTCTGCCTCATCGCGACCGGAGGCCTCACATCCTTTGAAAACTCGAGAGGACTGCAGAGATCAATGCTTCCAAATGAGACGATGCCTGACTACTCTTGAAAATTGATAGGAGTCCCAGCATCCCTGTGGCACGTGGAAAGGGACCCTGGGTCCTCCGCCTCACTTGGAGACGCGTCCCAATTGCCATGCCAAGAGTCGAGGAGAATCCCGAGGTGTCCCTCGCACCAAGGAAGGAGTCCTGACGTTGCTGAACAAACACGTGTCTGGAAGGGCCCTCCCCCTCGTAACTCGAGAATGTACCCCAGGTTTCGGCCGCAACTTGAGAAAAACCATGAGACTTACCCCTCTCCGCGAGATGAGGCCCGATTCCCCGGCCCTGCGTGCAGAGCCATTCCGTATTCCACATCAAAAATGAAAGGAGCCTTGATTTCCTTGATGGCACTCCGAGAAAACCCAAGATCACTGTCTCAAGTCTAGAGGGATCCTGAGGTCAATGGAGCAACACGAAAGGGCTCCGTGGACCCCAAATCAACTCGAGATGAGAACTTAGTCCCTGGCTTCGACTCAAGAGGAATACCAACTTTCCACAAGCACCTCAAGTGGAGGCTTCTCTCAGCTACAGGTATGTCAGAGGGACCCTGAGTTTGTGGCCTCAAATGGAATGGACACCGAGATGCTCTGACTCGAAGTAAGGCCGGATATCCCTGCAGTGAATTGAATGCAGGCTCGTCTTGCATCTCCCAAGACGAAGGGATGTCTGAATCCCCTTTGGAGACCACAGAGAAAGACCTAGTCCTCCGCCTCATCGAGACCGGATGCATCACATCCTTTGAAAACTCGAGAGGTCCGGGGAGATCAATGCTTCCAAAGGAGACGATGCCTGACTCTTCTTGAAAATGGATAGGAGTCCCAGGATCCCTGTGGCACGTGGAAAGGGACCCTGGGTCTCCCGCCTCACGTGGAGACGCATCCCAATTGCCATGCCAAGACTCGAGGAGAATCCCGAGGTGTCCCTCGCACCCAGGCAGGAGTCCTGACGTCGCTGAACAAACACGTGTCTGGAAGGGCCCTCCCCGTCGTAACTCGAGAATATACCCCAGGTTCCGTCTGCAACTCGAGAAAAACCATGAGACTTCCCCCTCGCAGCGAGATGAGGCCCGATTCCCCTGCACTGCGTGCAGAGCAATTCCGTGTTCCACATCAAACGTGAAAGAAGCCTTGATTTGCTTGATGGCACTCCAGAGACAACCCAAGATCACTGTCTCAAGTCTAGAGGTATCCTGGGGTCACTGGAGAAACAAGAAAGGGCTCCATGGACCCGAAATCAACTCGAGATGAGAGCTTAGTCCCTTTCTTCGACTCAAGAGGAATTCCAACTTTCCACAAGCACCTCAAGAGGAGGCTTCTCTCAGCTACAGGTATGTGAGAGAGACCCTGAGTTTGTGGCCTAAAGTGGAATGGACACCGAGATGCTCTGACTCGAAGTAAGGCCGGATATCCCTGCAGTGAATTGAATGCAGGCTCGTCTTGCATCTCCCAAGACGAAGGGATGTCTGAATCCCCTGTGGAGACCACAGAGAAAGACCTAGTTCTCCACCTCATCGCGAACGGAGGCCTCACATCCTTTGAAAACTCGAGAGGTACGCGGAGATCAATGCTTCCAAAGGAGACGATGCCTGACTACTCTTGAAAATGGATAGGAGTCCCAGGATCCCTGTGGCACGTGGAAAGGGAACCTGGGTCTCCCGCCTCACGTGGAGATGCGTCCCAATTGCCATGCCAAGATTCGAGGAGAATCCCGAGGTGTCCCTCGCACCTAGGCAGGAGTCCAGACGTCCCTGAACAAACACGTGTCTGCAGGGGCCCTCCCCGTCGTAACTCGAGAATATACCCCAGGTTCCGGCCGCAACTCGAGAAAAACCATGAGACTTACCCCTCGCCGCGAGATGAGGCCCGATGCCCCTGCACTGCGTGCAGAGCAATTCCGTGTTCCACATCAAACTTGAAAGGAGCCTTGATTTCCTTGATGGCACTCCAGATAAAACCCAAGATCACTGTCTCAAGTCTAGAGGGATCCTGAGGTCACTGGAGCAACACGAAAGGGCTCCGTGGACCCCAAATCAACTCGAGATGAGAGCTTAGTACATGGCTTCGACTCAAGGGGAATACCAACTTTCCAAGAGCACCTCAAGCGGAGGCTTCTCTAAGCTACAGGTATGTGAGAGGGACCCTGAGTTTGTGGCCTCAAGTGGAATGGAAGACGAGATGCTCTGACTCGAAGTCAGGCCGGATATCCCTGCAGTGAATTGAATGCAGGCTCGTCTTGCAGCTCCAAGACGAAGGAATGTCTGAATCCTCTGTGGAGAAGACAGAGAAAGACCTAGTCCTCCGCCTCATCGCGAACGGAGGCCTCACATCCTTTGAAAACTCGAGCGGTCCGCGCAGATCAATGCTTCCAAAGGAGACGATGCCTGACTCCTCTTGAAAATGGATAGGAGTCCCAGGATCCCTGTGGCACGTGGAAAGGGACCCTGTGTCTCCCGCATCACGTGGAGACGCGTCTCATTTGCCATGCCAAGTCTCGAGGAGAATCCCGAGGTGTCCCTCGCACCTAGGCAGGAGTCCTGACGTCGCTGAACAAACACGTGTCTGAAAGGGCCCTCCCCGACGTAACTCGAGAATATACCCCAGGTTCCAGCCGCAACTCGAGAAAAACCATGAGACTTCCCCCTCGCCGCGAGGTGAGGCCTGATTCCCCTGCACTGCGTGCAGAGCAATTCCGTGTTCCACATCAAACGTGAAAGGAGCCTTGATTTCCTTGATGGCACTCCAGAGAAAACCCAAGATCACTGTCTCAAGTCTAGAGGGATCCTGAGGTCACTGGAGCAAGATGAAAGGGCTCCGTGGACCCCAAATCGACTCAAGGTGAGAGCTTAGTCCCTGGCTTCGACTCAAGAGGAATACCAACTTTCCACAAGCACCTCAAGAGGAGCCTTCTCTCAGCTACAGGTATGTGAGAGGGACCCTGAGTTTATGGCCTCAAGTGGAATGGACACCGAGATGCTCTGACTCGAAGTAAGGCCGGATATCCCTGCAGTGAATTGAATGCAGGCTCGTCTTGCATCTCTCAAGACGAAGGGATGTCTGAATCCCCTGTGGAGACCACAGAGAAAGACCTAGTTCTCCACCTCATCGCGACCGGAGGCCTCACATCCTTTGAAAACTCGAGAGGTACGCGGAGATCAATGCTTCGAAAGGAGACGATGCCTGACTCCTCTTGAAAATGGATAGGAGTCCCAGGATCCCTGTGGCACGTGGAACGGGACCCTGGGTCTCCCGCCTCACGTGGAGATGCGTCCCAATTGCCACGCCAAGATTCGAGGAGAATCCCGAGGTGTCCCTCGCACCTAGGCAGGAGTCCTGACGTCGCTGAACAAACACGTGTCTGCAGGGGCCCTCCCTGTCGTAACTCGAGAATATACCCCAGGTTCCGGCCGCAACTCGAGAAAAACCATGAGACTTCCCCCTCGCCGCGAGATGAGGCCCGATTCCCCTGCACTGCGTTCAGAGCAATTCCGTGTTCCACATCAAACGTGAAAGGAGCCTTGATTTCCTTGATGGCACTCCAGAGAAAACCCAAGATCACTGTCTCAAGTCTAGAGGGATCCTGAGGTCACTGTAGCAACACGAAAGGGCTTCGTGGACCCCAAATCGACTCAAGGTGAGAGCTTAGTCCCTGGCTTCGACTCAAGAGGAATACCAACTTTCCACAAGCACCTCAAGAGGAGGCTTCTCTCAGCTACAGGTATGTGAGAGGGACCCTGAGTTTGTGGCCTCAAGTGGAATGGACACCGAGATGCTCTGACTCGAAGTAAGGCCGGATATCCCTGCAGTGAATTGAATGCAGGCTTGTCTTGCATCTCCCAAGACGAAGGGATGTCTGAATCCCCTGTGGAGACCACAGAGAAAGACCTAGTCCTCCGCCTCATCGCGACCGGAGGCCTCACATCCTTTGAAAACTCGAGCGGTCCGCGCAGATCAATGCTTCCAAAGGAGACGATGCCTGACTCCTCTTGAAAATGGATAGGAGTCCCAGGATCCCTGTGGCACGTGGAAAGGGACCCTGGGTCTCCCGCCTCACGTGGAGACGCGTCCCAATGGCCATGCCAAGACTCGAGGAGCATCCCGAGGTGTCCCTCGCACCTAGGCAGGAGTCCTGACGTCGCTGAACAAACACGTGTCTGGAAGGGCCCTCCCCGTCGTAACTCGAGAATATATCCCAGGTTCCGGCCGCAACTCGAGAAAAACCATGAGACTTCCCCCTCGCCGCGAGATGAGGCCCGATTCCCCTGCACTGCGTGTAGAGCAATTCCGTGTTCCACATCAAACGTGAAAGGAGCCTTGATTTTCTTGATGGCACTCAAGAGAAAACCCAAGATCACTGTCTCAAGTCTAGAGGGAACCTGAGGTCACTGTAGCAGCACGAAAGGGCTCCCTGGACCCAAAATCAACTCGAGATGAGAGCTTAGTCCCTGGCTTCGACTCAAGAGGAATACCAACTTTCCACAAGCACCTCAAGAGGAGGCTTCTCTCAGCTACAGGTATGTGAGAGGGACCCTGAGTTTGTGGCCTCAAGTGGAATGGACACCTAGATGCTCTGACTCGAAGTAAGGCCTGATATCCCTGCAGTGAATTGAATGCAGGCTCGTCTTGCATCTCCCAAGATGAAGGGATGTCTGAATCCCCTGTGGAGACCACATAGAAAGACCTAGTTCTCCGCCTCATCGCGACCGGAGGCCTCACATTCTATGAAAACTCGAGAGGTCTGCGGAGATCAATGCTTCCAACGGAGACGATGCCTGACTCCTCTTGAAAATGGATAGGAGTCCCAGGATCCATGTGGCACGTGGAAAGGGACCCTGGGTCTCCCGCCTCATGTGGAGACGCGTCCCAATTGCCATGCCAAGACTCGAGGAGAATCCCGAGGTGTCCCTCGCACCTAGGCAGGAGTCCTGACGTCGTTGAACAAACACGTGTCTGGAAGGCCCTCCCCGTTGTAACTCGAGAATACACCCCAGGATCCGGCCGCAACTCGAGAAAAACCATGAGACTTCCCCGTCGCCGCAACATGAGGCCCGATTCCCCTGCACTGCATGCAGAGCAGTTCCGTGTTCCACATCAAACTTGAAAGGAGCCTTGATTTCCTTGATGGCACTCCAGAGAAAAGTCAAGATCACTGTCTCAAGTCTAGAGGGATCCTGAGGTCACTGGAGCAACACGAAAGGGCTCCGTGGACCCCAAATCAACTCGAGATGAGAGCTTAGTCCCTGGCTTCGACTCAAGAGGAATACCACCTTTCCACAAGCACCTCAAGAGGAGGCTTCTCTCAGCTACAGGTATGTGAGAGGGACCCTGAGTTTGTGGCCTCAAGTGGAATGGACACCGAGATGCTCTGACTCGAATTTAGGCCAGATATCCCTGCAGTGAATTGAATGCAGGCTCGTCTTGCATCTCCCAAAACGAAGGGATGACTGAATCCCCTGTGGAGACCACCGAGAAAGACCTAGTAATTCTCCTCATCGCCTCCGGAGGCCTCACATCCTTTGAAACTGGAGAGGTCTGAGGAGTTCAATGCTTCCAAAGGAGATGATGCCTGACTCCTCTTGAAAATGGATAGGAGTCCCAGGATCCCTATGGCACGTGGAAAGGGACCCTGGGTCTCCCGCCTCACGTGGAGACGTGTCCCAATTGCCATGCCAAGACTCGAGGAGAATCCCGAGTTGCCCCTCGCACCTAGGCAGGAGTCCTGACGTCGCTGAACAAACACGTGTCTGGAAGGGCCCTCCCCGTCGTAACTCGAGAATATACCCCAGGTTCCGGCCGCAACTCGAGAAAAACAATGAGACTTCCCCCTCGCCGCGAGATGAGGCCCGATTCCCCTGCACTGCGTGCAGAGCAATTCCGTGTTCCACATCAAACGTGAAAGGAGCCTTGATTTCCTTAATGTCATTCCAGAGAAAACCCAAAATCACTGTCTCAAGTCTAGAGGGATCCTGAGGTCACTGGAACAACACGAAAGGGCTCCGGTGACCCAAAATCAACTCGAGATGAGAGCTTAGTCCCTGGCTTCGACTCACGAGGAATACCCACTTTCCACAAGCACCTCAAGAGGAGGCTTCTCTCAGCTACAGGTATGTGAGAGGGACCCTGAGTTTGTGGCCTCAAGTGGAATGGACACCGAGATGCTCTGACTCGAAGGAAGGCCGGATATCCCTGCAGTGAATTGAATGCAGGCTCATCTTGCATCTCCCACGACGAAAGGATGTCTGAATCCCCAGTGGAGACCACAGAGAAAGACCTAGTTCTCCGCCTCATCGCAATCGGAGGACTCACGTCCTTTGAAAACTCGAGAGGTCCGCGGAGATCAATGCTTCCAAAGGAGACGATGCCTGACTCCTCTTGAAAATGGATAGGAGTCCCAGGATCCCTGGGGCACGTGGAAACGGACCCTGGGTCTCCCGCCTCACGTGGAGACGCGTCCAAATGGCAATGCCAAGACTCGAGGAGAATCCCGAGTTGCCCCTCGCACCAAGGCAGGAGTCCTGACCTCGCTGAACAAACACGTGTCTGGAAGGGCCCTTCCGGTCGTAACTCGAGAGGGTACCCCAGGTTCCGGCCGCAACTCGAGAAAAACCATGAGACTTCCCCCCGCCGCGAGATGAGGCTCGATTCCCCTGCACTGCGTGCAGAGCAACTCCGTGTTCCAAAACACACATTAAAGGAGCCTTGATTTCCTTGATGGCACTCCAGAGAACACCCAAGATCACTGTCTCAAGTCTAGAGGGATCCTGAGGTCACTGGAGCAACACGAAAGGGCTCCGTGGACCCCAAATCAACTCGAAATGAGAGCTTCGTCCCTGGCTTCGACTCAAGAGGAATACCCACTTTCCACAAGCACCTCAAGAGGAGGCTTCTCTCAGCTACAGGTATGTGAGAGGGACCCTGAGTTTGTGGCCTCAAGTGGAATGGACACCGATATGCTCTGACTCGAAGGAAGTCCGGATATCCCTGCAGTGAATTGAAT
The DNA here is from genome assembly GCF_033118175.1 of Dama dama. Taxonomy (NCBI): domain Eukaryota; kingdom Metazoa; phylum Chordata; class Mammalia; order Artiodactyla; family Cervidae; genus Dama; species Dama dama. Next base: position 168,741 of record NC_083693.1, read on the forward strand.
GCAGGCTCGTCTTGCATCTCCCACGACGAAGGGATGTCTGAATCCCCTGTGGAAACCACAGAGAAAGACCTAGTTCTCCGCCTCATCGCGACCGGAAGCCTCACGTCCTTTGAAAACTCGAGAGGTCGGCGGAGATCAATGCTTCCAAAGTAGACGATGCCTGACTCCTCTTGAAAATGGATAGGAGTCCCAGGATCCCTGTGGCACGTGGAAAGGGAACCTGGGTCTCCCGCCTCACGTGGAGACGCGTCCCAATGGCCATGCCAAGACTCGGGGAGAATCCCGAGGTGTCCCTCGCACATAGGCAGGAGTAACTCGAGAATATACCCCAGGTTCCGGCCGCAACTCGAGAAAAACCATGAGAATTCCCCGTCGCCGCGAGATGAGGCCCGATTCCCCTGCACTGCGTGCAGAGCAATTCCGTGCTCCACAATAAACATGAAAGGAGCCTTGATTTCCTTAATGGCACTCCAGAGAACACCCAAGATCACTGTCGCAAGTCTAGAGGGATCCTGAGGTCACTGTAGCAACACGAAAGGGCTCCGTGGACCCCAAATCAACTCGAGATGAGAGCTTCGTCCCTGGCTTCGACTCAAGAGGAATACCCACTTTCCACAAGCACCTCAAGAGGAGGCTTCTCTCAGCTACAGGTATGTGAGAGGGACCCTGAGTTTGTGGCCTCAAGTGGAATGGACACCGAGATGCTCTGACTCGAAAGAAGGCCGGATATCCCTGCAGTGAATTGAATGCAGGCTCATCTTGCATCTGCCACGACGAAGGGATGTCTGAATCCCCTGTGGAGACCACAGAGAAAGACCTAGTCCTCCGCCTCATCGCGACCGGAGGCCTCACATCCTTTGAAAACTCGAGCGGTCCGCGCAGATCAATGCTTCCAAAGGAGACGATGCCTGACTCCTCTTGAAAATGGATAGGAGTCCCAGGATCCCTGTGGCACGTGGAACGGGACCCTGGGTCTCCCGCCTCACGTGGAGATGCGTCCCAATTGCCACGCCAAGATTCGAGGAGAATCCCGAGGTGTCCCTCGCACCTAGGCAGGAGTCCTGACGTCGCTGAACAAACACGTGTCTGCAGGGGCCCTCCCTGTCGTAACTCGAGAATATACCCCAGGTTCCGGCCGCAACTCGAGAAAAACCATGAGACTTCCCCCTCGCCGCGAGATGAGGCCCGATTCCCCTGCACTGCGTTCAGAGCAATTCCGTGTTCCACATCAAACGTGAAAGGAGCCTTGATTTCCTTGATGGCACTCCAGAGAAAACCCAAGATCACTGTCTCAAGTCTAGAGGGATCCTGAGGTCACTGTAGCAACACGAAAGGGCTTCGTGGACCCCAAATCGACTCAAGGTGAGAGCTTAGTCCCTGGCTTCGACTCAAGAGGAATACCAACTTTCCACAAGCACCTCAAGAGGAGGCTTCTCTCAGCTACAGGTATGTGAGAGGGACCCTGAGTTTGTGGCCTCAAGTGGAATGGACACCGAGATGCTCTGACTCGAAGTAAGGCCGGATATCCCTGCAGTGAATTGAATGCAGGCTTGTCTTGCATCTCCCAAGACGAAGGGATGTCTGAATCCCCTGTGGAGACCACAGAGAAAAACCTAGTCCTCCGCCTCATCGCGACCGGAGGCCTCACATCCTTTGAAAACTCGAGCGGTCCGCGCAGATCAATGCTTCCAAAGGAGACGATGCCTGACTCCTCTTGAAAATGGATAGGAGTCCCAGGATCCCTGTGGCACGTGGAAAGGGACCCTGGGTCTCCCGCCTCACGTGGAGACGCGTCCCAATGGCCATGCCAAGACTCGAGGAGCATCCCGAGGTGTCCCTCGCACCTAGGCAGGAGTCCTGACGTCGCTGAACAAACACGTGTCTGGAAGGGCCCTCCCCGTCGTAACTCGAGAATATATCCCAGGTTCCGGCCGCAACTCGAGAAAAACCATGAGACTTCCCCCTCGCCGCGAGATGAGGCCCGATTCCCCTGCCCTGCGTGTAGAGCAATTCCGTGTTCCACATCAAACGTGAAAGGAGCCTTGATTTTCTTGATGGCACTCAAGAGAAAACCCAAGATCACTGTCTCAAGTCTAGAGGGAACCTGAGGTCACTGTAGCAGTACGAAAGGGCTCCGTGGACCCCAAATCAACTCGAGATGAGAGCTTAGTCCCTGGCTTCGACTCAAGAGGAATACCAACTTTCCACAAGCACCTCAAGAGGAGGCTTCTCTCAGCTACAGGTATGTGAGAGGGACCCTGAGTTTGTGGCCTCAAGTGGAATGGACACCTAGATGCTCTGACTCGAAGTAAGGCCTGATATCCCTGCAGTGAATTGAATGCAGGCTCGTCTTGCATCTCCCAAGACGAAGGGATGTCTGAATCCCCTGTGGAGACCACAGAGAAAGACCTAGTTCTCTGCCTCATCGCGACCGGAGGCCTCACATCCTTTGAAAACTCGAGAGGTCTGCAGAGATCAATGCTTCCAAAGGAGACGATGCCTGACTCCTCTTCAAAATGGATAGGAGTCCCAGGATTCCTGTGGTACGTCGAAAGGGACCCTGGGTCTCCCGCCTCACGTGGAGACGCGTCCCAATTGCCATACCAAGACTCGAGGAGAATCCCGAGGTGTCCCTCGCACCTAGGCAGGAGTCCTCACGTCGCTGAACAAACACGTGTCTGGAAGGGCCCTCCCCGTCGTAACTCGAGAATATACCCCAGGTTTCGGCCGAAACTTGAGAAAAACAATGAGACATCCTCCTTTCCGCGAGATGAGGCCCGATTCCCCTGCACTGCGTGCAGAGCAATTCCGTGCTCCACAATAAACATGAAAGGAGCCTTGATTTCCTTAATGGCACTCCAGAGAACACCCAAGATCACTGTCGCAAGTCTAGAGGGATCCTGAGGTCACTGTAGCAACACGAAAGATCTCCGTGGACCCCAAATCAACCCGAGATGTGAGCTTAGTCCCTGGCTTCGACTCAAGAGGAATCCCCACTTTCCACACGCACCTCAAGAGGAGGCTTCTCTAAGCTACAGGTATGTGAGAGGGACTCTGAGTTTGTGGCCTCAAGTGGAATGGACACCGAAATGCTCTGACTCGAAGGAAGGCCGGATATCCCTGCAGTGAATTGAATGCAGGCTCTTCTTGCATCTCCCACGACGAAGGGATGTCTGAATCCCCTGTGGAGACACAGAGAGAGACCTAGTTCTCCGCCTCATCGCGACCGGAGGCCTCACGTCCTTTGAAAACTCGAGAGGTCCGCGGAGATCAATGCTTCCAAAGGAGACGATGCCTGACTCCTCTTGAAAATGGATAGGAGTCCCAGGATTCCTGTGGCACGTGGAAAGGGACCCTGGGTCTCCCGCCTAACGTGGAGACGCGTCCCAATGGCCATCCCAAGACTCGAGGAGGATCCGGAGATGTCCCTCGCACCTATGCAGGAGTCCTGACGTCGCTGAACAAACACGTGTCTGGAAGGTCCCTCCCCGTCGTAACTCGAGAATATACCCCAGGTTCTGGCCGCAGCTCGAGAAAAACCATGAGACTTCCCCCTCGCGGCGAGATGAGGCCCGATTCCCCTGCACTGCGTGCACAGCAATTCCGTGTTCCACATCAAACATGAAAGGATCCTTGATTTCCTTGATGGCACTCCAGAGAACACCCAAGATCACTGTCTGAAGTCTAGAGGGATCCTGAGGTCACTGTAGCAACACGAAAGCGCTCCGTGGACCCCAAATGAACTCGAGATGAGAGCTTCGTGCCTGGCTTCGACTCAAGAGGAAAACCCACTTTCCACAAGCACCTCAAGAGGAGGCTTCTCTCAGCTATAGGTATGTGAGAGGGACCCTGAGTTTGTGGCCTCAAATGGAATGGACACCGAGATGCTCTGACTCGAAGGAAGGCCAGATATCCCTGCAGTGAATTGAATGCAGGCCTCTTTTGCATCTCCCACGACGAAGGGATGTCTGAATCCCCTGTGGAGACCACAGAGAAAGACCGAGTTCTCCGCCTCATCGCGATCGGAGGCCTCACGTCCTTTCAAAACTCGAGAGGTCCGCGGAGATCAATGCTTCCAAAGGAGACGATGCCTGACTCCTCTTGAAAATGGATAGGAGACCCAGGATCCCTGTGGCACGTGGAAAGGGACCCTGGGTCTCCCGCCTCACGTGGAGACGCGTCCCAGTGGTCATGCCAAGACTCGAGGAGAATCCCGAGGTGTCCCTCGCACCTAGGCAGGAGTCCTGACGTCGCTGAACAAACACGTGTCTGGAAGGGCCCTCCCCGTCGTAACTCGAGAATATACCCCAGGTTCCGGCCGCAACTCGAGAAAAACCATGAGACTTCCCCCTCGCCGCGAGATGAGGCCCGATTCCCCTGCACTGTGTGCAGAGCAATTCCGTGTTCCACATCAAACATGAAAGGAGCCTTGATTTCCTTGATGGCACTCCAGAGAACACCCAAGATCACTGTCTCATGTCTAGAGGGATACTGAGGTCACTCTAGCAACACGAAAGTGCTCCGTGGACCCCAAATCAACTCGAGATGAGAGCTTCTTCCCTGGCTTCGACTCAAGAGGGATACCCACTTTCCACAAGCACCTCAAGAGGAGGCTTCTCTCAGCTACAGGTATGTGAGAGGGACCCTGAGTTTGTGGCCTCAAGTGGAATGGACACCGAGATGCTCTGACTCGAAGGAAGGCCGGATATCCCTGCAGTGAATTGAATGCAGGCGTCTTTTGCATCTCCCACGAAGAAGGGATGTCTGAATCCCCTGTGGAGACCACAGAGAAAGACCTAGTTCTCTGCCTCTTCGCGATCGGAGGCCTCACGTCCTTTGAAAACTCGAGAGGTCTCGGAGATCAATGCTTCCAAAGGAGACGATGTCTGACTCTTCTTGAAAATGGATAGGAGTCCCAGGATCCCTCTGGCACGTGGAAAGGGACCCTGGGTCTCCCGACTCACATGGAGACGTGTCCCAATGGCCATGCCAAGACACGAGGAGAATCCCTAGGTGTCCCTCGCACCTAGGCAGGAGTCCTGACGTCGCTGAACAAACACGTGTCTGGAAGGGCCCTCCCCGTCGTAACTCGAGAATATACACCAGGTTCCGGGCGCAACTCGAGAAAAACCATGAGACTTCCCCCACGCCGCAAGATGAGGCCCGATTCCCCTGCACTGTGTGCAGAGCAATTCCGTGTTCCACATCAAACATGGAAGGAGCCTTGATTTCCTCGATGGCACTCCAGGGAACACTCAAGATCACTGTCTCAAGTTTAGAGGGATCCTGAGGTCACTGTAGCAATAAAAAAGGGCTCGGTGGACCCCAAATCAACTCGAGATGAGAGCTTCGTCCCTGGCTTCGACTCAAGAGGAATACCCACTTTCCACAAGCACCTCAAGAGGAGGCTTCTCTCAGCTACAGGTATGTGAGACGGACCCTGAGTTTGTGGCCTCAAGTGGAATGGACACCGAGATGCTCTGACTCGAAGTAAGGCTGGATATCCCTGCAGTGAATTGAATGCAGGCTCGTCTTGCATCTCCCAAGACGAAGGGATGTCTGAATCCCCTGTGGAGACCACAGAGAAAGACCTAGTTCTCCGCCTCATCGCGACCGGAGGCCTCACATCCTTTGAAAACTCGAGAGGTCCGCGGAGATCAATGCTTCCAAAGGAGACGATGCCTGACTCCTCTTTAAAATGGATAGGAGTCCCAGGATCCCTGTGGCACGTGGAAAGGGACCCTGGGTCTCCCGCCTCACGTGGAGACGCGTCCCAATGGCCATGCCAAGACTCGAGGAGAATCCCGAGGTGTCCCTCGCACCTAGGCCGGAGTCCTGACGTCGCTGAACAAACACGTGTCTGGAAGGGCCCTCCCCGTCGTAACTCGAGAATATACCCCAGGTTCCGGCCGCAACTCGAGAAAAACCATGAGACTTCCCCCTCGCCGCGAGATGAGGCCCGATTCCCCTGCACTGCATGCAGAGCAATTCCGTGTTCAACATCAAACTTGAAAGGAGCCTTGATTTGCTTGATGGCACTCCAGAGAAAACCCAAAATCACTGTCTCAAGTCTAGAGGGATCCTGAGGTCACTGTAGCAACACGAAGGGGCTCCGTGGACCCCAAATCAACTCGAGATGAGAGCTTAGTCCCTGGCTTCGACTCAAGAGGAATACCAACTTTCCACAAGCACCTCAAGAGGAGGCTTCTCTCAGCTACAGTTATGTGAGAGGGACCCTTAGATGTGGCCTCAAGTGGAACGCACACCGAGATGCTCTGACTCGAAGTATGGCCGGAAAACCCTGCATTGAATTGAATGCAGGCTCGTCTTGTATCTCCCAAGACGAAGGGATGTCTGAATCCCCTGTGGAGACCACAGAGAAAGACCTAGTTCTCCGCCTCATCGCGACCGGTGGCCGCACATCCTTTGAAAACTCGAGAGGTCCGCGGAGATCAATGCTTCCAAAGGAGAGGACGCCTGACTCCTCTTGAAAATGGGTAAGAGTAGCAGGATCCCTGTGGCACGTGGAAAGGGACCCTGGGTCTCCCGCCTCAAGTGGAGACGCGTCCCAATTGCCATGCCAAGACTCAAGGAGAATCCCGAGATGTCCCTCGCACCTAGGCAGGAGTCCTGACGTCGCTGAAGAAACACGTGTCTGGAAGGGCCCTCCCCGTCGTAACTCGAGAATATACCCCAGGTTCCGGCCGCAACTCGAGAAAAACCATGAGACTTCCCCCTCGCCGCGAGATGAGGCCCGATTCCCCTGCACTGCGTGCAGAGCAATTCCGTGTTCCACATCAAACGTGAAAGGAGCCTTGATTTCCTTGATGGCACTCCAGAGAAAACCCAATATCACTGTCTCAACCCTAGAGGAATCCTGAGGTCACTGTAGCAACACGAAAGGGCTCCGTGGACCCCAAATCAAGTCGAGATGAGAGCTTCGTCCTTGGCTTCGACTCAAGAGGAATACCCACTTTCCAAAAGCACCTCAAGAGGAGGCTTCTCTCAGCTACAGGTATGTGAGAGGGACCCTGAGTTCGTGGCCTCAAGTGGAATGGACACCGAGATGCTCTGACTCGAAGGACGGCCGGATATCCCTGCAGTGAATTGAATGCAGGCTCGGCTTGCATCTCCCACGACGAAGGGATGTCTGAATCCCCTGTGGAGACTACAGAGAAAGACCTAGTTCTCCGCCTCATCGCGACGGGAGTTCTCACGTCCTTTGAAAACTCTAGAGGTCCACCGAGATCAATGCTTCCAAAGGAGACGATGCCTGACTCCTCTTGAAAATGCATAGGAGTCCCAGGATCCCTGTAGCACGTGGAAAGGGACCCTGGGTCCCTGGCCTCACGTGGAGACGCGTCCCATTGGCCATGCCAAGACTCGAGTTGAATCCCGAGTTGTCTCTCGCACCTAGGCAGGAGTCCTGACGTCGCTGAACAAACACGTGTCTGGAAGGGCCCTCCCCGTCGTAACTCGAGAATATACCCCAGGTTCCGGCCGCAAATCGAGAAAAACCATGAGACTTCCCCCTCGCCGTGAGATGAGGCCCGATTCCGCTGCACTGCGTGCAGAGCAATTCCGTGTTCCACATCAAACATGAAAGGAGCCTTGATTTCCTTGATGGCACTCCAGAGAACACCCAAGATCACTGTCTCAAGTCTAGAGGGATCCGGAGGTCACTGGAGCAACACGAAAGGGCTCCGTGGACCCCAAATCAACTCGAGATGAGAGCTTCGTCCCTGGCTTCAACTCAAGAGGAATACCCACTTTCCACAAGCACTTCAAGAGGAGGCTTCTCTCAGCTACAGGTATGTGAGAGGGACCCTGAATTTGAGGCCTCAAGTGGAATGGACACCGAGATGCTCTGACTCGGAGGAAGGCCGGATATCCCGGCAGTGAATTGAATGCAGGCTCGTCTTGCATCTCCCATGACGAAGGTATGTCTGAATCCCCTATTGAGACCACAGAGAAAGACCTAGCTATCCGCCACATCGCGACCGGAGGCCTCACGTCCTTTGAAAACTCGAGAGGTCAGCGGAGATCAATGCTTCCAAAGGAGACGATGCCTGAATCCTCTTGAAAATGGATAAGAGTCCCAGGATCCCTGTGGCACGTGGAAAGGGACACTGGGTCTACCGCCTCACGTGGAGACGCGTACCAATGGCCATGCCAAGACACGAGGAGAATCCCGAGGTGTCCCTCGCACCTAGGCAGGAGTCCTGACGTCGCTGAACAAACACGTGTCTGGAAGGGCCCTCCCCGTCGTAACTCGAAATTATACCAAGGTTCCGGCCGCAACTCGAGAAAAATCATGACACTTCCCCCTCGCCGCGAGATGAGGCCCGATTCCCCTGCACTGCGTGCAGAGCAATTCCGTGTTCCACATCAAACATGAAAGGAGCCTTGATTTCCTTGATGGCACACCAGAGAACACCCAAGATCACTGTCTCAAGTCTAGAGGGATCCTGAGGTCACTGTAGCAACACGAAATGGCTCCGTGGACCCCAAATCAACTCGAGATGACAGCTTCGTCCCTGGCTTCGACTCAAGAGGAATACCCACTTTCCACAAGCACCTCAAGAGGAGGCTTCTCTCAGCTACAGGTATGTGAGAGGGACCCTGAGTTTGTGGCCTCAAGTGGAATGGACACCGAGATGCTCTGACTCAGAGGAAGGCCGGATATATCCGGCAGTGAATTGAATGCAGGCTCGTCTTGCATCTCCCACGACGAAGGGATGTCTGAATCCCCTGTGGAGACCACAGAGAAAGACCTAGTTCTCCGCCTCATCGCGACCAGAGGCCTAACGGCCTTTGAAAAATCGAGAGGTCCGCGGAGATCAATGCTTCCAAAGGAGACGATGACTGACTCCTCTTTAAATGGATAGGAGTCCCAGGATCCCTGTCCACGTGGAAAGGGACCCTGGGTCTCCCGCCTCACGTGGAGACGCGTCCCAATGGCCATGCCAAGACTCGAGGAGAATCCCGAGGTGTTCCTCGCACCTAGGCAGGAGTCCTGACGTCGCTGAACAAACACGTGTCTGGAAGGGCCCTCCCCGTCGTAACTCGAGAATATACCCCAGGTTCCGGCCGCAACTCGAGAAAAACCATGAGACTTCCCCCTCGCCGCGAGATGAGGCCCGATTCCCCTGCACAGCGTGCAGAGCAATTCCGTGTTCCACATCAAACATGAAAGGAGCTTTGATTTCCTTCATGGCACTCCAGAATACACCCAAGATCACTGTCTCAAGTCTAGAGGGATCCTGAAGTCACTGTAACATCACGAAAGGGCTCCGTGGACCCCAAATCAACTCTAGATGAGAGCTTCATCCCTGGCTTCGACTCAAGAGGAATACCCACTTTCCACAAGCACCTCAAGAGGAGGCTTCTCTCAGCTACAGGTATGTGAGAGGGACCCTGAGTTTGTGGCCTCAAGTGGAATGGACACCGAGATGCTCTGACTTGAAGGAAGGCCGGATATCCCTGCAGTGAATTGAATGCAGGTTCGTCTTGCATCTCACACGACGAAGGGATGTCTGAAATCCCTGTGGAGACCACAGAGAAAGACCTAGTTCTCCGCCTCATCGCGACCGGAGGACTCACGTCCTTCGAAAACTCGAGAGGTCCGAGGAGATCAATGCTTCCAAAGGAGACGATGCCTGACTCTTCTTGAAAATGGATAGGAGTCCCAGGATCCCTGTGGCACGTGGAAAGGGACCCTGGGTCTCCCGCCTCACGTGGAGACGCGTCCCAATGGCCATGCCAAGACTCGAGGAGAATCCCGAGGTGTCCCTCACACCAAGGCAGGAGTCCTGACGTCGCTGAAGAAACACGTGTCTGGAAGGGCCCTCCCCGTCGTAACTCGGGAATATAACCCAGGTTCCGGCCGCAACTCGAGAAAAACCATGAGACTTCCCCCTCGCCGCGAGATGAGGCCCGATTACCCAGCACTGCATGCAGAGCAATTCCGTGTTCCACATCAAACCAGAAAGGAGCCTTGATTTCCTTGATGGCAGTCCAGAGAACACCCAAGATCACTGTCTCAAGTCTAGAGGGATCCTGAGGTCACTGTAGCAACAAGAAAGGGCTCCGTGGACCCCAAATCAACTCGAGATGAGAGCTTCGTCCCTGGCTTCGACTCAAGTGGAATACCCACTTTCCACAAGCACCTCAAGAGGAGGCTTCTCTCAGCTACAGGTATGTGAGAGGGACCCTGAGTTTGTGGCCTCAAGTGGAATGGACACCGTTATGCTCTGACTCGAAGGAAGGCCGGATATCCCGGCAGTGAATTGAATGCAGGCTCGTCTTGCATCTCCCACGACGAAGGGATGTCTGAATCCCCTGTGGAGACCACAGAGAAAGACCTAGTTCTCCGCCTCATCGCGATCGGAGGCCTCACGTCCTTTGAAAACTCGAGAGGTCCGCGGAGATCAATGCTTCCAAAGGAGACGATGCCTGACTCCTCTTCAAAATGGATAGGAGTCCCAGGATCCCTGTGGCACGTGGAAAGGGACCCTGGGTCTCCCGCCTCACGTGGAGACGCGTCCCAATGGCCATGCCAAGACTCGAGGAGAATCCCGAGGTGTCCCTCGCACCCAGGCAGGAGTCCTGACATCGCTGAATAAACAAGTGTCTGGAAAGACCCTTCTGGTCGTAACTCGAGAATGTACCCCAGGTTCCGGCCGCAACTCGAGAAAAACCATGAGACTTCCCACTCGCCGCGAGATGAGGCCCGATTCCCCTGCACTGCGTGCAGAGCAATTCCGTGTTCCAAATCAAACATGAAAGGAGCCTTGATTTCCTTGATGGCACTCCAGAGAAAACCCAAGATCACTGTCTCAAGTCTAGAGGGATACTGAGGTCACTGTAGCAACACGAAAGGGCTCCGTGGACCCCAAATCAACTCGAGGTGAGAGCTTCGTCCCTGGCTTCGACTCAAGAGGAATACCCACTTTCCACAAGCACCTCAAGAGGAGGCTTCTCTCAGCTACAGGTATGTGAGAGGGACCCTGTGTTTGTGGCCTAAAGTGGAATGGACACCGAGATGCTCTGACTCGAAGGAAGGCCGGATATCCCTGCAGTGAATTGAATGCAGGCCTCTTTTGCATCTCCCACGACGAAGGGATGTCTGAATCCCCTGTGGAGACCACAGAGAAAGACGTAGTTCTCCGCCCCATCGCGATCGGAGGCCTCACGTCCTTTGAAAACTCGAGAGGTCCGTGGAGATCAATGCTTCCAAAGGAGACGATACCTGACTCCTCTTGAAAATGGATAGGAGTCCCAGGATCCCTGTGGCACGTGGAAAGGGACCCTGGGTCTCCCGCCTCACGTGGAGACGCATCCCAATGGCCATGCCAAGACTCGAGGAGAATCCCGAGGTGTCCCTCGCACCTAGGCAGGAGTCCTGATGTCGCTGAACAAACACGTGTCTGGAAGGGCCCTCCCCGTCGTAACTCGAGAATATACCCCAGGTTCCGGCCGCAACTCGAGAAAAACCATGAGACTTCCCCCTCGCAGCAAGATGAGGCCCGATTCCCCTGCACTGGGTGCAGAGCAATTCCGTGTTCTACATCAAACGTGAAAGGAGCCTTGATTTCCTTGATGGCACTCTAGAGAAAACCCAAGATCACTCTCTCAAGTCTCGAGGGATCCTGAGGTAACTGGAGCAACAGGAAAGGGCTCCGTGGACCCCAAATCAACTGGAGATGAGAGCTTAGTCCCTGGCTTCGACTCAAGAGGAATACCAACTTTCCACAAGCACCTCAAGAGGAGGCTTCTCTCAGCTACTGGTATGTGAGAGGGACCCTGAGTTTGTGGCCTCAAGTGGAATGGACACCGAGATGCTCTGACTCGAAGTAAGGCCGGATATCCCTGCAGTGAATTGAATGCAGGCTCGTCTTGCATCTCCGAATACGAAGGGATGTCTGAATCTCTTGTGGAGATGACAGAGAAAGACCGAGTTCACGACCTCATCACGAGCGGAGGCCTCACATCCTTTGAAAACTCGAGAGGTCCGCGGAGATCAATGCTTCCAAAGGAGACGATGCCTGCCTCCTCTTGAAAATGGATAGGAGTCCCAGGATCCCTGTGGCACGTGGAAAGGGACCCTGGGTCTCCCGCCTCACGTGGAGACGCCTCCCAATTGCCATGCCAAGACTGGAGGAGAATCCCGAGGTGTCCCTCGCTCCTAGGCAGGAGTCCTGACGTCGCTGAAGAAACACGTGTCTGGAAGGGCCCTCCCCGTCGTAACTCGAGAATATACCCCAGGTTCCGGCCGCAACTCGAGAAAAACAATGAGACTTCCCCCTCGCCGCGAGATGAGGCCCGATTCCCCTGCACTGGGTGCAGAGCAATTCCGTGTTCCACATCAAAGGTGAAAGGAGCCTTGATTTCCTTGATGGCACTCTAGAGAAAACCCAAGATCACTGTCTCAAGTCTCGAGGGATCCTGAGGTAACTGGAGCAACAGGAAAGGGCTCCGTGGACCCCAAATCAACTCGAGATGAGAGCTTAGTCCCTGGCTTCGACTCAAGAGGAATACCAACTTTCCACAAGCACCTCAAGAGGAGGCTTCTCTCAGCTACAGGTATGTGAGTGGGACTCTGAATTTGTGGCCTCAAGTGTAATGGACACCGAGATGCTCTGACTCGAAGTCAGGCCGGATATCCCTGCAGGGAATTGAATGCAGGCTCGTCTTGTATCTCCCAAGACGAAGGGATGTCTGAATCCCCTGTGGAGATGACAGAGAACGACCTAGTCCTCTGCCTCATCCCGACCGGAGGCCTGACTTCCTTTGTAAACTCGAGAGGCCTGCGGAGATCAATGCTTCCAAAGGATACGATGCCTGACTCCACTTGAAAATGGTTAGGAGTCCTAGAATCCCTGTCCACATGGAAGGGGACCCTGGGTCTCCCGCTTCACGTGGAGACGCATCCCAATTGCCATGCCAAGACTCGAGGAGAATCCCGAGGTGTCCCTCGCACCTAGGCAGGAGTCCTGACGTCGCTGAACAAACTCGTGTCTGGAAGGGCCCTCCCCGTCGTAACTCGGGAATATACCCCAGGTTCCGGCCGCAACTCGAGAAAAACCATGAGACTTCCCCCTCGCCGCGAGATGAGGCCCGATTCCCCTGCACTGCGTGCAGAGCAATACCGTGTTCCACATCAAACGTGAAAGGAGCCTTGATTTCCTTGATGGCACTCCAGAGAAAACCCAAGATCACTGTATCAAGTCTAGAGGGATCCTGAGGTCACTGGAGCATCATGAAAGGGCTCCGTGGACCCCAAATCAACTCGAGATGAGAGCTTAGTCCCTGGCATTGACTCAAGAGGAATACCAACTTTCCACAAGCACTTCAAGAGGAGGCTTCTCTCAGCTACAGGTATGTGAGTGGGACCCTGAGTTTGTGGTCTCAAGTGGAATGGACACCGAGATGCTCTGACTTGAAGGAAGGCCGGATATCCCTGCAGTGAATTGAATGCAGGTTCGTCTTGCATCTCACACGACGAAGGGATGTCTGAAATCCCTGTGGAGACCACAGAGAAAGACCTAGTTCTCCGCCTCATCGCGACCGGAGGACTCACGTCCTTCGAAAACTCGAGAGGTCCGAGGAGATCAATGCTTCCAAAGGAGACGATGCCTGACTCTTCTTGAAAATGGATAGGAGTCCCAGGATCCCTGTGGCACGTGGAAAGGGACCCTGGGTCTCCCGCCTCACGTGGAGACGCGTCCCAATGGCCATGCCAAGACTCGAGGAGAATCCCGAGGTGTCCCTCACACCAAGGCAGGAGTCCTGACGTCGCTGAAGAAACACGTGTCTGGAAGGGCCCTCCCCGTCGTAACTCGGGAATATAACCCAGGTTCCGGCCGCAACTCGAGAAAAACCATGAGACTTCCCCCTCGCCGCGAGATGAGGCCCGATTACCCAGCACTGCATGCAGAGCAATTCCGTGTTCCACATCAAACCAGAAAGGAGCCTTGATTTCCTTGATGGCAGTCCAGAGAACACCCAAGATCACTGTCTCAAGTCTAGAGGGATCCTGAGGTCACTGTAGCAACAAGAAAGGGCTCCGTGGACCCCAAATCAACTCGAGATGAGAGCTTCGTCCCTGGCTTCGACTCAAGTGGAATACCCACTTTCCACAAGCACCTCAAGAGGAGGCTTCTCTCAGCTACAGGTATGTGAGAGGGACCCTGAGTTTGTGGCCTCAAGTGGAATGGACACCGTTATGCTCTGACTCGAAGGAAGGCCGGATATCCCGGCAGTGAATTGAATGCAGGCTCGTCTTGCATCTCCCACGACGAAGGGATGTCTGAATCCCCTGTGGAGACCACAGAGAAAGACCTAGTTCTCCGCCTCATCGCGATCGGAGGCCTCACGTCCTTTGAAAACTCGAGAGGTCCGCGGAGATCAATGCTTCCAAAGGAGACGATGCCTGACTCCTCTTCAAAATGGATAGGAGTCCCAGGATCCCTGTGGCACGTGGAAAGGGACCCTGGGTCTCCCGCCTCACGTGGAGACGCGTCCCAATGGCCATGCCAAGACTCGAGGAGAATCCCGAGGTGTCCCTCGCACCCAGGCAGGAGTCCTGACATCGCTGAATAAACAAGTGTCTGGAAAGACCCTTCTGGTCGTAACTCGAGAATGTACCCCAGGTTCCGGCCGCAACTCGAGAAAAACCATGAGTCTTCCCAATCGCCGCGAGATGAGGCCCGATTCCCCTGCACTGCGTGCAGAGCAATTCCGTGTTCCAAATCAAACATGAAAGGAGCCTTGATTTCCTTGATGGCACTCCAGAGAAAACCCAAGATCACTGTCTCAAGTCTAGAGGGATACTGAGGTCACTGTAGCAACACGAAAGGGCTCCGTGGACCCCAAATCAACTCGAGGTGAGAGCTTCGTCCCTGGCTTCGACTCAAGAGGAATACCCACTTTCCACAAGCACCTCAAGAGGAGGCTTCTCTCAGCTACAGGTATGTGAGAGGGACCCTGTGTTTGTGGCCTAAAGTGGAATGGACACCGAGATGCTCTGACTCGAAGGAAGGCCGGATATCCCTGCAGTGAATTGAATGCAGGCCTCTTTTGCATCTCCCACGACGAAGGGATGTCTGAATCCCCTGTGGAGACCACAGAGAAAGACGTAGTTCTCCGCCCCATCGCGATCGGAGGCCTCACGTCCTTTGAAAACTCGAGAGGTCCGTGGAGATCAATGCTTCCAAAGGAGACGATACCTGACTCCTCTTGAAAATGGATAGGAGTCCCAGGATCCCTGTGGCACATGGAAAGGGACCCTGGGTCTCCCGCCTCACGTGGAGACGCATCCCAATGGCCATGCCAAGACTCGAGGAGAATCCCGAGGTGTCCCTCGCACCTAGGCAGGAGTCCTGATGTCGCTGAACAAACACGTGTCTGGAAGGGCCCTCCCCGTCGTAACTCGAGAATATACCCCAGGTTCCGGCCGCAACTCGAGAAAAACCATGAGACTTCCCCCTCGCAGCAAGATGAGGCCCGATTCCCCTGCACTGGGTGCAGAGCAATTCCGTGTTCTACATCAAACGTGAAAGGAGCCTTGATTTCCTTGATGGCACTCTAGAGAAAACCCAAGATCACTCTCTCAAGTCTCGAGGGATCCTGAGGTAACTGGAGCAACAGGAAAGGGCTCCGTGGACCCCAAATCAACTGGAGATGAGAGCTTAGTCCCTGGCTTCGACTCAAGAGGAATACCAACTTTCCACAAGCACCTCAAGAGGAGGCTTCTCTCAGCTACTGGTATGTGAGAGGGACCCTGAGTTTGTGGCCTCAAGTGGAATGGACACCGAGATGCTCTGACTCGAAGTAAGGCCGGATATCCCTGCAGTGAATTGAATGCAGGCTCGTCTTGCATCTCCGAATACGAAGGGATGTCTGAATCTCTTGTGGAGATGACAGAGAAAGACCGAGTTCACGACCTCATCACGAGCGGAGGCCTCACATCCTTTGAAAACTCGAGAGGTCCGCGGAGATCAATGCTTCCAAAGGAGACGATGCCTGCCTCCTCTTGAAAATGGATAGGAGTCCCAGGATCCCTGTGGCACGTGGAAAGGGACCCTGGGTCTCCCGCCTCACGTGGAGACGCCTCCCAATTGCCATGCCAAGACTGGAGGAGAATCCCGAGGTGTCCCTCGCTCCTAGGCAGGAGTCCTGACGTCGCTGAAGAAACACGTGTCTGGAAGGGCCCTCCCCGTCGTAACTCGAGAATATACCCCAGGTTCCGGCCGCAACTCGAGAAAAACAATGAGACTTCCCCCTCGCCGCGAGATGAGGCCCGATTCCCCTGCACTGGGTGCAGAGCAATTCCGTGTTCCACATCAAAGGTGAAAGGAGCCTTGATTTCCTTGATGGCACTCTAGAGAAAACCCAAGATCACTGTCTCAAGTCTCGAGGGATCCTGAGGTAACTGGAGCAACAGGAAAGGGCTCCGTGGACCCCAAATCAACTCGAGATGAGAGCTTAGTCCCTGGCTTCGACTCAAGAGGAATACCAACTTTCCACAAGCACCTCAAGAGGAGGCTTCTCTCAGCTACAGGTATGTGAGTGGGACTCTGAATTTGTGGCCTCAAGTGTAATGGACACCGAGATGCTCTGACTCGAAGTCAGGCCGGATATCCCTGCAGGGAATTGAATGCAGGCTCGTCTTGTATCTCCCAAGACGAAGGGATGTCTGAATCCCCTGTGGAGATGACAGAGAACGACCTAGTCCTCTGCCTCATCCCGACCGGAGGCCTGACTTCCTTTGTAAACTCGAGAGGCCTGCGGAGATCAATGCTTCCAAAGGATACGATGCCTGACTCCACTTGAAAATGGTTAGGAGTCCTAGAATCCCTGTCCACATGGAAGGGGACCCTGGGTCTCCCGCTTCACGTGGAGACGCATCCCAATTGCCATGCCAAGACTCGAGGAGAATCCCGAGGTGTCCCTCGCACCTAGGCAGGAGTCCTGACGTCGCTGAACAAACTCGTGTCTGGAAGGGCCCTCCCCGTCGTAACTCGGGAATATACCCCAGGTTCCGGCCGCAACTCGAGAAAAACCATGAGACTTCCCCCTCGCCGCGAGATGAGGCCCGGTTCCCCTGCACTGCGTGCAGAGCAATTCCGTGTTCCACATCAAACGTGAAAGGAGCCTTGATTTCCTTGATGGCACTCCAGAGAAAACCCAAGATCACTGTATCAAGTCTAGAGGGATCCTGAGGTCACTGGAGCATCATGAAATGGCTCCGTGGACCCCAAATCAACTCGAGATGAGAGCTTAGTCCCTGGCATTGACTCAAGAGGAATACCAACTTTCCACAAGCACTTCAAGAGGAGGCTTCTCTCAGCTACAGGTATGTGAGTGGGACCCTGAGTTTGTGGTCTCAAGTGGAATGGACACCGAGATGCTCTGACTCGAAGTAAGGCCGGATATCCCTGCAGTGAATTGAATGCAGGCTCGTCTTGCATCTCTCAAGACAAAGGGTTGTCTGATTCCCCTGTGGAGACCACAGTGAAAGACCTAGTCTTCCGCCTCAACGCGACCGGAGGCCTCACATCCTTTGAAAACTCGAGAGGTCCGCGGAGATCAATGCTTCCAAAGGAGGCGATGCCTGACTCCTCTTGAAAATTGATAGGAGTCCCAGGATCCCTGTGGCACGTGGAAAGGGACCCTCCGTCTCCCGCCTCACGTGGAGACGCGTCCCAATTGCCATGCCAAGACTCGAGGAGAATCCCGGGTGTCCATCCCACCTAGGCAGGAGTCCTGACGTCGCTGAACAAACACCTGTCTGGAAGGGCCCTCCCCGTCGTAACTCGAGAATATACCCAAGGTTCCGGCTGCCACTCGAGAAAAACCATGAGACTTCCCCCTCGCCCCGAGATGAGGCCCGATTCCCCTGGACTGCGTGCAGAGCAATTCCGTGTTCCACATCAAACGTGAAAGGAGCCTTGATTTCCTTGATGGCACTCCAGAGAAAACCCAAGATCACTGTCTCAAGTCTAGAGGGATCCTCAGGTGACTGTAGCACACGAAAGGGCTCCGTGGAGCCCAAATCAACTCGAGATGAGAGCTTAGTCCATGGCTTCGACTCAAGAGGAATACCAACTTGCCCCAAGCACCTCAAGAGGAGGCTTCTCTCAGCTCCAGGTATGTGAGAGGGACCCTGTGTTTGTGGCCTCAATTGGAATGGACACCGAGATGCTCTCATTCGAAGTAAGGCCGGTTATCCCTGCAGTGAATTGAATGCAGGCTCGGCTTGCATCTCCCAAGACGAAGGGATGTCTGAATCCCCTGTGGAGATCACAGAGAAAGACCTAGTTCTCGCCACACAGCGACCGGAAGCCTCACATCCTTTGAAAACTCGAGAGGTCCGCGGACATCAATGCTTCCAAAGGAGACGATGCCTGACTCCTCTTGAAAATGGATAGGAGTCCCAGGATTCCTCTGGCACGTGGAAAGAGACCCTGGATCTCCCGCCTCACGTGGAGACACGTCCCAATTGCCATGCCAAGACTCGAGGAGAATCCCGAGGTGTCCCTCACACCTAGGCCCGAGTCCTGACGTCGCTGAACAAACAGGTGTCTGGAAGGGCCCTCCCCGTCGTAACTCGACAATATACCCCAGGTTCCGGCCGCAACTCGAGAAACACCCTGAGACTTCACGCTCGCCACGAGATGAGGCCCGATTCCCCTGCACTGCGTGCAGGGCAATTCCGTGTTCCACATCAAACGTGAAAGGAGCCTTGATTTCCTTGATGGCACTCCAGAGAAAACCCAAGATGACTGTCTCAAGTCTAGAGGGATCCTGAGGTCACTGGAGCAACACGAAAGGGCTCCGTGGACCCCAAATCAGCTCGAGATGAGAGCTTAGTCCCTGGCTTCCACACAAGGGGAATACCAACTTCCCACAAGCACCTCAAGAGGAGGCTTCTCTCAGCTACAGGTATGTGAGAGGGACCCTGTGTTTGTGGCCTCAAGTGGAATGGACACCGAGATGCTCTCATTTGATGTAAGGCCGGATATCCGTGCAGTGAATTGAATGCAGGCTCGTCTTGCATCTCCCAAGACGAAGGGATGTCTGAATCCCCTGTGGAGACCACAGAGAAAGAACTAGTTCTCCGCCTCTTCGCGACCGGAGGCCTCATACCCTTTGAAAACTCGAGAGGTCCGAGGAGATTAATGCTTCCAAAGGAGACGATGCCTGACTCCTCTTGAAAATGGATAGGAGTCCCAGGATCCCTGTGGCACGTGGAAAGGGAAACTGGGTCTCCCGCCTCACGTGGAGACGCGTCCCAATTTCCATGCCAAGACTCGAGGAGAATCCCGAGGTTTCCCTCGCACCTAGACAGGAGTCCTGACGTCGCTGAACAAACACGTGTCTGGAAGGGCCCTCCCCGTCGTAACTCGAGAATATACTCCAGGTTCCGGCCGCAACTCGAGAAAAACCATGAGACTTACCCTTCGCCGCGAGATGAGGCCCGATTCCCCTGCACTGCGTGCAGAGCAATTGCGTGTTCCACATCAAACGTGAAAGGAGCCTTGATTTCCTTGATGGCACTCCAGAGAAAACCCAAGATCACTGTCTCAAGTGTACAGGGATGCTGAGGTCACTGGAGCAACACGACAGGGCTCTGTGGACCCCAAATCAACTCGAGATGAGAGCTTAGTCCCTGGCTTCGAATCAAGAGGAATACCAACTTTCCACAAGCACCTCAAGAGGAGGCTTCTCTCAGCTACAGGTATGTGAGAGGGACCCTGAGTTTGTGGCCTCAAATGGAATGGACACAGACATGCTCTGACTCGAAGTAAGGCCGGATATCCCTTCAGTGAATTGAATGCAGGCTCGTCTTGCATCTCCCAAGATGAAGGGATGTCTGAATCCGCTGTTGTGACCACAGAGAAAGATCTAGTTCTCCTCCTCATCGCGACCGGAGACCTCACATCCTTTGAAAACACGAGAGGTCTGCGGAGATCAATGCTTCCAAAGGAGATGATGCCTGACTCCTCTTGAAAATGGATAGGAGTTCCAGGATCCCTGTGGCACATGGAAAGGGACCCTGGGTCTCACACCTCATGTGGAGACGCATCCCAATTGCCATGCCAAGACTCGAGGAGAATCCCGAGGTGTCCCTCGCACCTAGGCAGGAGTCCTGACATCGCTGAACAAACACATGTCTGGAAGGGCCCTCCCCGTCGTAACTCGAGAATATACCCCAGGTTCCGGCCGCAACTCGAGAAAAACCATGAGACTTCCACCTCGCCGCGAGGTGAGGTCCGATTCCTCTGCACTGCGTGCAGAGCAATTCCGTGTTCCACATCAAACGTGAAAGGAGCCTTGATTTCCTTGATGGCACTCCAGAGAAAACCCAAGATCACTGTCTCAAGTCTAGAGGGATCTTGAGGTCACTGTAGCAACACGAAAGGGCTCCATGGACCCCAAATCAACCCGAGATGAGTCTTAGTCCCTGGCTTCGACTCAAGAGGAATACCAACTTTCCACAAGCACCTCAAGAGGAGGCTTCTCTCAGCTTCAGGTATGTGAGAGGGACCCTGAGTTTGTGGCCTCAAGTGGAATGGACACCGAGATGCTCTGATTCGAAGTAAGGCCGGATATCCCTGCAGTGAATTGAATGCAGGCTCGTCTTGCATCTCCCAAGACGAAGGGATGTCTGAATCCCCTGTGGAGACCACAGATAAAGACCTAGTTCTCTGCCTCATCGCGACCGGAGGCCTCACATCCTTTGAAAACTCGAGAGGTCCACGGAGATCAATGCTTCCAAAGGAGAGGATGCCTGACTCCTCTTGAAAATGGATAGGAGTCCCAGGATCCCTGTGGCACGTGGAAAGCACCCTGGGTCTCCCGCCTCATGTGGAGACGCGTCCCAAATGCCATGCCAAGTCTCGAGGAGAATCCCGAAGTGTCCCTCGCACCTAGGCAGGAGTCCTGACGTCGCTGAACAAACATGTGTCTGGAAGGCCCCTCCCCGTCGTAACTCGAGAATATACCACAGGTTCTGGCCGCAACTCGAGAAAAGCAATGAGAATTCCCCCTCGCCGCGAGATAAGGCCCGATTCCCCTGCACTGCATGCAGAGCAATTCCGTGTTCCACATCAAACATTAAAGGAGCCTTGATTTCCTTGATGGCACTCCAGAGAAAACCCAAGATCACTGTCTCAAGTCTACAGGGAACCTGAGTTCACTGTAGCAAAATGAAACGGCTCCGTGGATCCCAAATCAACTCGAGATGAGAGCTTAGTCCCTTGCTTCCACTCAAGAGGAATACCAACTTTCCACCAGCACCTCAAGAGGAGGCTTCTCTCAGCTACAGGTATGTGAGAGGGACCCTGAGTTTGTGGCCTCAAGTGGAATGGACACCGAGATGCTCTGACTCGAAGTAAGGCTGGATATCCCTGCAGTGAATTGAATGCAGGCTCATCTTGCATCTCCCATAACGAAGGGATGTCTGAATCCCCTGTGGAGACCACAGAGAAAGACCTAGTTCTCCTTACTTATAGTTTCCTTCGTAGTGCAAAAGCTTTTAAGTTTCATTAGGTCCCATTTGTTTAGTTTTGCTTTTATTTCCAATATTCTCGGAGGTGGATCATATTGGATCTTGCTTTGATTTATGTCGTAGAGTGTTTTGCCTATGTTCTCCTCTAGGAGTTTTATAGTTTCTGGTCTTACATTTAGATCTTTAATCCATTTTCAGTTTTTTTTTTTTTTTGTGTATGGTGTTAGAAAGTGTTCTAGTTTCATTCTTTTACAAGTGGTTGACCAGTTTTCCCAGCACCACTTGTTAAAGAGGTTGTCTTTTTTCCATTGTATATCCTTACCTCCTTTGTCAAAGATAAGGTGTCCATAGGTTTGTGGATTTATTTCTGGGCTTTCTATTCTGTTCCATTGATCTATATTTCTGTCTTTGTGCCAGTACCATACTGTCCTGATGACTGTGGCTTGGTAGTAGAGTCTGAAGTCAGGCAGGTTGATTCCTCCAGCTCCATTCTTCTTTCTCAAGATTACTTTGGCTATTCGAGGTTTTTTTGTATTTCCATACAAATTGTGAAATTCTTTGGTCTAGTTCTGTGAAAAATACCGTTGGTAGCTTGATAGGGATTGCATTGAATCTATAGACTGCTTTGGGTTAGAAGAGCCATTTTGACAATATGAATTCTTCCAATCCATGAACACGGTATGTTTCTCCATCTGTTTGTATCCTCTTTGATTTCTTTCATCAGTGTTTTATAATTTTCTATGTATAGGTCCTTTGTTTCTTTAAAAGACAGCCCTCAGATTGGGAGAAAATAATAGCAAATGAAGAAACAGGCAAAGGATTAATCTCAAAAATATACAAGCAACTCCTGAAGCTCAATTCCAGAAAAATAAATGACCCAATCAAAAAATGGGCCAAAGAACTAAACAGACATTTCTCCAAAGAAGACATACAGATGGCTAACAAACACATGAAAAGATGCTAAACGTCACTCATTATTAGAGAAATACAAATCAAAACCACAATGAGGTACCATTACACGCCAGTCAGGATGGCTGCTATCCAAAAGTCTTCAAGCAATAAATGCTGGAGAGGGTGTGGAGAAAAGGGAACCCTCTTACACTGTTGGTGGGAATGCAAACTATTACAGCCGCTATGGAAAAGAGTGTGGAGATGTCTTAGAAAACTGGAAATAGAACTGCCATATGACCCAGCAATCCCACTTCTGGGCATACACACTGAGGAAACCAGATCTGAAAGAGACATGTGCACCCCAATGTTCATCGCAGCACTGTTTATAATAGCCAGGACATGGAAGCAACCTAGATGCCCATCAGCAGATGAATGGATAAGGAAGCTGTGGTACATATACACCATGGAATATTACTCAGCCATTAAAAAGAATTCATTTGAACCAGTCCTAATGAGATGGATGAAGCTGGAGCCCCTTATAGAGAGTGAAGTAAGCCAGAAAGATAAAGAACATTACAGCATACTGACACAGGTATATGGAATTTAGAAAGGTGATAACGATAATCCTATATGCAGAACAAAAAAAGAGACACAGAAATACAGAACAGACTTTTGAACTTTGTGGGAGAATGTGAGGGTGGGATATTTCAAAAGAACAGCATGTATACTATCTATGGTGAAACAGATCACCAGCCCAGGTGGGATGCACGAGATAAGTGCTCCGGCCTGGTGCACTGGGAAGACCCAGAGGAATCGGGTGGAGACGGAGGTGGGAGGGGGGTATCGGGATTGGGAATACATGTAAATCCATGGCTGATTCATATCAATGTATGACAAAACCCACTGGAAAAAAAAATAATAAAAATAAAAAAAAATAAAAAAAAAAAATAGAAAGACCTAGTTCTCCGCCTCATCGCGACCGGAGGCCTCACATCCTTTGAAAACTCGAGAGGTCCGCGGAGATCAATGCTTCCAAAGGAGACGATGCCTGACTCCTCTTGAAAATGGATAGGAGTCCCAGGATCCCTGTGGCACGTGGAAAGGGACACTTGGTCTCCCTCCTTACATGGAGACACGTCCCAATTGCCATGACAAGACTCGAGGACAATCCCGAGGTGTCCCTCGCACCTAGGCAGGAGTCCTGACTTCGCTGAACAAACACGTGTCTGGAAGGGCCCTCCCCGTCGTAACTCGAGAATATACCCCAGGTTCCGGCCGCAACTCGAGAAAAACAATGAGACTTCCCCCTCGCCGCGAGATGAGGCCCGATTCCCCTGCACTGCGTTCAGAGCAATTCCGTTTTCCACATCAAACGTGAAAGGAGCCTTGATTTGCTTGATGGCACTCCATAGAAAACCCAAGATCACTGTCTCAAGTCTAGAGGGATCCTGAGGTCACTGTAGGAAAACGAAACGGCTCCGTGGACTCCAAATCAACTCGAGATGAGAGCTTAGTCCCTGGCTTCAACTCAAGTCGAATACCAACTTTCCACATGCACCTCAAGAGGAGGCTTCTCTCAGCTACAGGTATGTGAGAGGGACCCTGAGTTGGTGGCTTCAAGTGGAATGGACACCGAGATGCTCTGACTCGAAGTAAGGCCGGATATCCCTGCAGTGAATTGAATGCAGGCTCGTCTTGCATCTCCCAAGACGAAGGGATGTCTGAATCCCCTGTGGAGACCACAGAGAAAGACCTAGTTCTCAGCCTCATCGCGACCGGAGTCCTCACATCTTTGAAAACTCGAGAGGTCTGCGGAGATGAATGCTTCCAAAGGAGACGATGCCTGACTCCTCTTGAAAATGGAAAGGTGTCCCAGAATCCCTGTGGCACGTGGAAAGGGACCCTGGGTTTCCCGCCTCACGTGGACATGCGTCCCAATTGCCATGCCAAGACTCGAGGAGAATCCCGAGGTGTCCCTGGCACCTATGCAGGAGTGATGACGTCGCTGAACAAACACATGTCTGTATGGGCCCTCCCCATCGTAACTCGAGTATATACCCCAGGTTCCGGCCGCGACTCGAGAAAAACCTTGAGACCTCCCCCTCGGCGCGAGATTAGGCCCGATTCCCCTGCACTGCGTGCAGAGCAATTCCGTGTTCCACATGAAACGTGAAAGGAGCCTTGATTTCCTTGATGGCACTCCAGAGAAAACTCAAGATCACTGTCTCAAGACAAGAGGGATCCTGAGGTCACTGTAGCAACACGAAAGGGCTTCGTGGACCCCAAATCAACTCGAGATGAGAGCTTAGTCCCTGGCTTCGACTCAAGAGGAATACCAACTTTCCACAAGCACCTCAAGCGGAGGCTTCTCTCAACAACAGGTATGTGAGAGGGACCCTGAATGTGTGGCCTCAAGTGAAATGGACACCGAGATGCTCTGACTCGAAGTAAGGCCGGATATCCCTGCAGTGAATTGAATGCAGGCTCGTCTTGAATCTCCCAAGACGAAGGGATGTCTGAATCCCCTGTGGACACCACAGAGAAAGACCTAGTTCTCCGCCTCATCGCGACCGGAGTCCTCACATCCTTTGAAAACTCAAGAGGTCCGCGGATATCAATGCTTCCAAAGGAGATGATGCCTGACTCTTCTTGAAAATGGATAGGAGTCCCAGGATCCGTGTGGCACGTGGAAAGGGACCCTGGGTCTCCCACCTCACGTGGAGACGCGTCCCAATTGCCATGCCAAGACACGAGGAGAAACCCGAGGTGTCCCTCGCACCTAGGCAGGAGTCCTGACGTCGCTGAAGAAACACGTGTCTGGAAGGGCCCTCCCCGTCGTAACTCGAGAATATACCCCAGGATCCGGCCGCAACTTGAGAAAAACCATGAGACATCCCCCTTGCCGCGAGAAGAGGCCCGATTCCCCTGCACTGCGTGCAGAGCAATTCCGTGTTCCACATCAAACGAGTAAAAAGCCTTGATTTCCTTGATGGCACTCCAGAGAAAACCCAAGATCACTGTCTCAAGTCTAGAGGGATCCTGAGGTCACTGTAGCAAAACGAAAGGACTCCGTACCCCAAATCAACTCGAGGTGAGAGCTTAGTCCCTGGCTTCGACTCAAGAGGAATCCCAACTTTCCACAAGCACCTCAAGAGGAGACTTCTCTCAGCTACAAGTATGTGAGAGGGACCCTGAGTTTCTGGCCTCAAGTGGAATGGACACCGAGATGCTGTGACTCGAAGTAAGGCCAGATATCACTGCAGTGAATTGAATGCAGGCTCGACTTGCATCTCCCAAGACGATGGGATGTCTGAATCCCCTGTGGAGACCACAGAGAAAGACCTAGTTCTCCGCCTCATCGCGAACGGAGGCCTCACATCCTTTGAAAACTCAAGAGGTCCGCGGAGATCAGTGCTTCCAAAGGAGACGATGCCTGACTCCTCTTGAAAATGCATAGGAGTCCCAGGATCCCTGTGGCACTTGGAAAGTGACCCTGTGTCTCCCACCTCACGAGGAGACGCGTCCCAATTGCCATGCCAAGACTCGAGGAGAATCCCGAGGTGTCCCTCGCACCTAGGCAGAAGTCCTGATGTCGCTGAAAAAACACGTGCCTGGAAGGGCCCTCCCCGTCGTAAGTCGAGAATATACCCCAGGTTCCGGCCGTAACTCGAGAAAAACCATGAGACTTCCCCATCGACACGAGATGAGGCCCGATTCCCCTGCACTGCGTGCACAGCAATTCCGTGTTCCACATCAAACCTGAAAGGAGCCTTTATTTCCTTGATGGCACTCCAGAGAAAACCCAAGATCATTGTCTCAAGTCTAGAGGGATCCTGAGGTCACTGGAGCAACACGAAAGGGCTCCGTGCACCCCAAATCAACTCGAGATGAGAGCTTAGTCCCTGGATTCTACTCAAGAGGGATACTAGCTTTCCACAAGCACCTCAAGAGGAGGCTTCTCTCATCTATATGTATGTGAGAAAGACCCTGAATTTGTGGCCTCAAGAGGAATGGACACCGAGATGTTCTGACTCGAAGTAAGGCCGGATATCCCTGCAGTGAATTGAATGCATGCTCGTCTTACTTCTCCCAAGACGAAGGGTTGTCTGAATCCCCTGTGGAGACCACAGAGAAAGACCTAGTTCTCCGCCTCATCGCGACCGGAGGCCTCACATCCTTTGAAAACTCGAGAGGTCCGCGGAGATCAATGCTTTCAAAGGAGACGATGCCTGACTCCTCTTGAAAATGGATAGGAGTCCCAGGATCCCTGTGGCACGTGGAAAGGGACCCTGGGTCTCCAGCCTCACGGGGAGTGCGTCCCAATTGCCATATCAAGACTCGAGGAGAATCCTGAGGTGTCCCTCGCACGTAGGCAGGAGTCCTGACGTCACTGAACAAACATGTGTCTGGAAGGGCCGTCCCCATCTTGACTCGAGAATATATCCCCAGGTTCCGGCCGGAACTTGAGAAAAACCTTGAGACTTCCCCTTCGCCGCGAGATGAGGCCCGATTCCCCTTCACTGCATGCAGAGCAATTCCGAGTTCCACATCAAACGTGAAAGGAGCCTTGATTTCCTTGATGGCACTTCAGAGAAAACCGAAGATCACTGTCTCATGTCTAGAGGGATCCTGAGGTCACTGGAGCAACACGAAAGGGCTCCGCGGACCCCAAATCAACTCGAGATGAGAGCTAGTCCCTGGCTTCGACTAAAGAGGAATACCAACTTTCCACAAGCACCTCAAGAAGAGGCTTCTCTCAGCTACAGGTATGTGAGAGGGACCCTGAGTTTGTGGCCTCAAGTGGAATGGACATCGAGATGCGATGACTCGAAGTAAGGCGGGATATCCCTGCAGTGAATTGAATGCAGGCTCGTCTTGCATCTCCCAAGACGAAGGGATGTCTGAATCCCCTGTGGAGTCCACAGAGAAAGACCTAGTTCTCCACCTCATCGCGACCGGAAGCCTCACATCCTTTGAAAATTCGAGAGGTATGCGGAGATCAATGCTTCCAAAGGAGACCATGCCTGACACCTCTTGAAAATGGATAGAAGTCCCAGGAACCCTCTGGCACGTGAAAAGGGACACTGGGTCTCCCGCCTCACGTGGAGACGCGTCCCAATTGCCATGCCAAGACTCGAGGAGAATCCCGAGCTGTCCCTCGCACCTAGGCAGGAGTCCTGACGTCGCTGAAAAAACACGTGGTTGGAAGGGCCCTCCCCGTCGTAACTCGAGTATATACCCCAGGTTCCGGCCGCAACTCGAGAAAAACCATGAGACTTCCCCCTTGCAGCGAGATGAGGCCCGATTCCCCTGCACTGCATGCAGAGCAATTCCGTGTTCCACATCAAACGTGAAAGGAGCCTTGATTTCCTTGATGGCACTCCAGAGAAAACCCAAGATCACTGTCTCAAGTCTAGAGGGATCCTGAGGTCACTGGAGCAACACGAAAGGGCTCCGTGGACCCCAAATCAAATCGAGATGAGAGCTTAGTCCCTGGCTTCGACTCAAGAGCAACACCAACTTTCCACAAGCACCTCAAGAGGAAGCTTCTCTCAGCTACAGGTATGTGAGAGGGACCCTGAGTTTGCGGCCTCAAGTGGAATGGACACCGAGAAGCTCTGACTCGAAGTAAGGCTGGATATCCCTGCAGTGAATTGAATGCAGGCTCGTCTTGCATCTCCCAAGACGAAGGGATGTCTGAATCCCCTGTGGAGACCACAGAGAAAGAACTAGTTCTCCGCCTCATCGCGACCGGAGGCCTCACATCCTTTGAAAACTCGAGAGGTCCGCAGAGATCAATGCTTCCAAAGGAGACGATGCCTGAGTCCTCTTGAAAATGGATAGGAGTCCCAGGATCCCTGTGGCACGTGGAAATGGACACCTGGTCTCCCGCCTCACGTGGAGACGCGTCCCAATTGCCATGCCAAGACTCGAGGAGAATCCCGAGGTGTCCCTCGCACCTAGGCAGGAGTCCTGACGTCGCTGAACAAACACGTGTCTGAAAGGGCCCTCACCATCGTAACTCGAGAATATACCCGAGGTTCCGGCCGCAACTTGAGAAAAACAAAGAGACATCCCCCTTGCAGCGAGATGAGGCCCGATACCCCTGCACTGCGTGCAGAGCAATTCCGTGTTCCACATCAAACGTGAAAGGAGCCTTGATTTCCTTGATGGCACTCCAGAGAAAACCCAAGATCACTGTCTCAAGTCTAGAGGAATCCTGAGGTCACTGGAGCAACACGAAAGGGCTCCGTGGACCCCAAATCAACTCGAGATGAGAGCTTAGTCCCTGGCTTCGACTCAAGAGGAATACCAACTTTCCACAAGCACCTCAAGAGGAGGCTTCTCTCAGCTACAGGTATGTGAGAGGGACCCTGAATGTGTGGCCTCAAGTGGAATGGACACCGAGATTCTCTGACTCGAAGTAAGCCCGGATATCCCTGCAGTGAATTGAATGCAGGCTCGTCTTGCATCTCCCAAGACGAAGGGATGTCTGAATCCCCTGTGGAGACCACAGAGAAAGACCTAGTTCTCCGCCTCATCGCGACCGGAGGCCTCACTTCCTTTGAAAATTCGACAGGTCCGCGGAGATCAATGCTTCCAAAGGGGAGGATGCCTGACTCCTCTTGAAAATGGATAGGAGTCCCAGGATCCCTCTGGCCCATGGAAAGAGACACTGGGTCTCCCGCCTCACGTGGAGACACGTCCCAATTGCCATGTCAAGACTCGAGGAGAATCCACATGTGTCCCTCACACCTAGGCAGGAGTCCTGACGTCGCTGAACAAACACGTGGTTGGAAGGGCCCTCCCCGTCGTGACTCGAGAATATACCCCAGGTTCCGGCCGCAACTCGAGAAAAACCATGAGACTTCCCCCTCGCCGTGAGATGAGGCCCGATTCCGCTGCACTGCGTGCAGAGCAATTCCGTGTTCCACATCAAACGTGAAAGGAGCCTTGATTTCCTTGATGGCACTCCAGAGAAAACCCAAGATCACTGTCTCAAGTCTAGAGGGATCCTGAGGTCACTGGAGCAACACGAAAGGGCTCCGTGGACCCCAAATCAAATCGAGATGAGAGCTTAGTCCCTGGCTTCGACTCAAGAGCAACACCAACTTTCCACAAGCACCTCAAAAGGAAGCTTCTCTCAGCTACAGGTATGTGAGAGGGACCCTGAGTTTGTGGCCTCAAGTGGAATGGACACCGAGATGCTCTGACTCGAAGTAAGGCTGGATATCCCTGCAGTGAATTGAATGCAGGCTCGTCTTGCATCTCCCAAGACGAAGGGATGTCTGAATCCCCTGTGGAGACCACAGAGAAAGACCTAGTTCTCAGCCTCATCGCGACCGGAGTCCTCACATCTTTGAAAACTCGAGAGGTCTGCGGAGATGAATGCTTCCAAAGGAGACGATGCCTGACTCCTCTTGAAAATGGAAAGGTGTCCCAGAATCCCTGTGGCACGTGAAAAGGGACCCTGGGTCTCCCGCCTCACGTGGACATGCGTCCCAATTGCCATGCCAAGACTCGAGTAGAATCCCGAGGTGTCCCTGGCACCTATGCAGGAGTGATGACGTCGCTGAACAAACACGTGTCTGTATGGGCCCTCCCCATCGTAACTCGAGTATATACCCCAGGTTCCGGCCGCGACTCGAGAAAAACCTTGAGACCTCCCCCTCGGCGCGAGATTAGGCCCGATTCCCCTGCACTGCGTGCAGAGCAATTCCGTGTTCCACATGAAACGTGAAAGGAGCCTTGATTTCCTTGATGGCACTCCAGAGAAAACCCAAGATCACTGTCTCAAGACAAGAGGGATCCTGAGGTCACTGTAGCAACACAAAAGGGCTTCGTGGACCCCAAATCAACTCGAGATGAGAGCTTAGTCCCTGGCTTCGACTCAAGAGGAATACCAACTTTCCACAAGCACCTCAAGCGGAGGCTTCTCTCAACAATAGGTATGTGAGAGGGACCCTGAATGTGTGGCCTCAAGTGAAATGGACACCGAGATGCTCTGACTCGAAGTAAGGCCGGATATCCCTGCAGTGAATTGAATGCAGGCTCGTCTTGAATCTCCCAAGACGAAGGGATGTCTGAATCCCCTGTGGACACCACAGAGAAAGACCTAGTTCTCCGCCTCATCGCGACCGGAGTCCTCACATCCTTTGAAAACTCAAGAGGTCCGCGGATATCAATGCTTCCAAAGGAGATGATGCCTGACTCTTCTTGAAAATGGATAGGAGTCCCAGGATCCGTGTGGCACGTGGAAAGGGACCCTGGGTCTCCCACCTCACGTGGAGACGCGTCCCAATTGCCATGCCAAGACACGAGGAGAAACCCGAGGTGTCCCTCGCACCTAGGCAGGAGTCCTGACGTCGCTGAACAAACACGTGTCTGGAAGGGCCCTCCCCGTCGTAACTCGAGAATATACCCCAGGATCCGGCCGCAACTTGAGAAAAACCATGAGACATCCCCCTTGCCGCGAGATGAGGCCCGATTCCCCTGCACTGCGTGCAGAGCAATTCCGTGTTCCACATCAAACGAGTAAAAAGCCTTGATTTCCTTGATGGCACTCCAGAGAAAACCCAAGATCACTGTCTCAAGTCTAGAGGGATCCTGAGGTCACTGTAGCAAAACGAAAGGACTCCGTACCCCAAATCAACTCGAGATGAGAGCTTAGTCCCTGGCTTCGACTCAAGAGGAATCCCAACTTTCCACAAGCACCTCAAGAGGAGACTTCTCTCAGCTACAAGTATGTGAGAGGGACCCTGAGTTTCTGGCCTCAAGTGGAATGGACCCCGAGATGCTGTGACTCGAAGTAAGGCCAGATATCACTGCAGTGAATTGAATGCAGGCTCGACTTGCATCTCCCAAGACGATGGGATGTCTGAATCCCCTGTGGAGACCACAGAGAAAGACCTAGTTCTCCGCCTCATCGCGAACGGAGGCCTCACATCCTTTGAAAACTCAAGAGGTCCGCGGAGATCAATGCTTCCAAAGGAGACGATGCCTGACTCCTCTTGAAAATGCATAGGAGTCCCAGGATCCCTGTGGCACTTGGAAAGTGACCCTGGGTCTCCCACCTCACGAGGAGACGCGTCCCAATTGCCATGCCAAGACTCGAGGAGAATCCCGAGGTGTCCCTCGCACCTAGGCAGAAGTCCTGATGTCGCTGAAAAAACACGTGCCTGGAAGGGCCCTCCCCGTCGTAAGTCGAGAATATACCCCAGGTTCCGGCCGTAACTCGAGAAAAACCATGAGACTTCCCCCTCGACACGAGATGAGGCCCGATTCCCCTGCACTGCGTGCACAGCAATTCCGTGTTCACCATCAAACCTGAAAGGAGCCTTTATTTCCTTGATGGCACTCCAGAGAAAACCCAAGATCATTGTCTCAAGTCTAGAGGGATCCTGAGGTCACTGGAGCAACACGAAAGGGCTCCGTGCACCCCAAATCAACTCGAGATGAGAGCTTAGTCCCTGGATTCTACTCAAGAGGGATACTAGCTTTCCACAAGCACCTCAAGAGGAGAATTCTCTCATCTATATGTATGTGAGAAAGACCCTGAATTTGTGGCCTCAAGAGGAATGGACACCGAGATGTTCTGACTCGAAGTAAGGCCGGATATCCCTGCAGTGAATTGAATGCATGCTCGTCTTACTTCTCCCAAGACGAAGGGATGTCTGAATCCCCTGTGGAGACCACAGAGAAAGACCTAGTTCTCCGCCTCATCGCGACCGGAGGCCTCACATCCTTTGAAAACTCGAGAGGTCCGCGGAGATCAATGCTTTCAAAGGAGACGATGCCTGACTCCTCTTGAAAATGGATAGGAGTCCCAGGATCCCTGTGGCACGTGGAAAGGGACCCTGGGTCTCCAGCCTCATGGGGAGACGCGTCCCAATTGCCATATCAAGACTCGAGGAGAATCCCGAGGTGTCCCTCGCACGTAGGCAGGAGTCCTGACGTCACTGAACAAACATGTGTCTGGAAGGGCCGTCCCCATCTTGACTCGAGAATATATCCCCAGGTTCCGGCCGGAACTTGAGAAAAACCTTGAGACTTCCCCTTCGCCGCGAGATGAGGCCCGATTCCCCTGCACTGCATGCAGAGCAATTCCGAGTTCCACATCAAACGTGAAAGGAGCCTTGATTTCCTTGATGGCACTTCAGAGAAAACCGAAGATCACTGTCTCATGTCTAGAGGGATCCTGAGGTCACTGGAGCAACACGAAAGGGCTCCGCGGACCCCAAATCAACTCGAGATGAGAGCTAGTCCCTGGCTTCGACTAAAGGGGAATACCAACTTTCCACAAGCACCTCAAGAAGAGGCTTCTCTCAGCTACAGGTATGTGAGAGGGACCCTGAGTTTGTGGCCTCAAGTGGAATGGACATCGAGATGCGATGACTCGAAGTAAGGCGGGATATCCCTGCAGTGAATTGAATGCAGGCTCGTCTTGCATCTCCCAAGACGAAGGGATGTCTGAATCCCCTGTGGAGTCCACAGAGAAAGACCTAGTTCTCCACTTCATCGCGACCGGAAGCCTCACATCCTTTGAAAATTCGAGAGGTATGCGGAGATCAATGCTTCCAAAGGAGACCATGCCTGACACCTCTTGAAAATGGATAGAAGTCCCAGGATCCCTCTGGCACGTGAAAAGGGACACTGGGTCTCCCGCCTCACGTGGAGACGCGTCCCAATTGCCATGCCAAGACTCGAGGAGAATCCCGAGCTGTCCCTCGCACCTAGGCAGGAGTCCTGACGTCGCTGAAAAAACACGTGGTTGGAAGGGCCCTCCCCGTCGTAACTCGAGTATATACCCCTGGTTCCGGCCGCAACTCGAGAAAAACCATGAGACTTCCCCCTTGCAGCGAGATGAGGCCCGATTCCCCTGCACTGCATGCAGAGCAATTCCGTGTTCCACATCAAACGTGAAAGGAGCCTTGATTTCCTTGATGGCACTCCAGAGAAAACCCAAGATCACTGTCTCAAGTCTAGAGGGATCCTGAGGTCACTGGAGCAACACGAAAGGGCTCCGTGGACCCCAAATCAAATCGAGATGAGAGCTTAGTCCCTGGCTTCGACTCAAGAGCAACACCAACTTTCCACAAGCACCTCAAGAGGAAGCTTCTCTCAGCTACAGGTATGTGAGAGGGACCCTGAGTTTGTGGCCTCAAGTGGAATGGACACCGAGAAGCTCTGACTCGAAGTAAGGCTGGATATCCCTGCAGTGAATTGAATGCAGGCTCGTCTTGCATCTCCCAAGACGAAGGGATGTCTGAATCCCCTGTGGAGACCACAGAGAAAGAACTAGTTCTCCGCCTCATCGCGACCGGAGGCCTCACATCCTTTGAAAACTCGAGAGGTCCGCAGAGATCAATGCTTCCAAAGGAGACGATGCCTGAGTCCTCTTGAAAATGGATAGGAGTCCCAGGATCCCTGTGGCACGTGGAAATGGACACCTGGTCTCCCGCCTCACGTGGAGACGCGTCCCAATTGCCATGCCAAGACTCGAGGAGAATCCCGAGGTGTCCCTCGCACCTAGGCAGGAGTCCTGACGTCGCTGAACAAACACGTGTCTGAAAGGGCCCTCACCATCGTAACTCGAGAATATACCCGAGGTTCCGGCCGCAACTTGAGAAAAACAAAGAGACATCCCCCTTGCAGCGAGATGAGGCCCGATTCCCCTGCACTGCGTGCAGAGCAATTCCGTGTTCCACATCAAACGTGAAAGGAGCCTTGATTTCCTTGATGGCACTCCAGAGAAAACCCAAGATCACTGTCTCAAGTCTAGAGGAATCCTGAGGTCACTGGAGCAACACGAAAGGGCTCCGTGGACCCCAAATCAACTCGAGATGAGAGCTTAGTCCCTGGCTTCGACTCAAGAGGAATACCAACTTTCCACAAGCACCTCAAGAGGAGGCTTCTCTCAGCTACAGGTATGTGAGAGGGACCCTGAATGTGTGGCCTCAAGTGGAATGGACACCGAGATTCTCTGACTCGAAGTAAGCCCGGATATCCCTGCAGTGAATTGAATGCAGGCTCGTCTTGCATCTCCCAAGACGAAGGGATGTCTGAATCCCCTGTGGAGACCACAGAGAAAGACCTAGTTCTCCGCCTCATCGCGACCGGAGGCCTCACTTCCTTTGAAAATTCCACAGGTCCGCGGAGATCAATGCTTCCAAAGGGGACGATGCCTGACTCCTCTTGAAAATGGATAGGAGTCCCAGGATCCCTCTGGCCCATGGAAAGAGACACTGGGTCTCCCGCCTCACGTGGAGACACGTCCCAATTGCCATGTCAAGACTCGAGGAGAATCCACATGTGTCCCTCACACCTAGGCAGGAGTCCTGACGTCGCTGAACAAACACGTGTCTGGAAGGCCCCTCCCCGGCGTAACTCGAGAATATAACCCAGGTTCCGGCCGCAACTTGAGAAAAACCATGAGACATCCCCCTTGCCGCGAGATGAGGCCCAATTCCCCTGCACTGCGTTCAGAGCAATTCCGTGTTCCACATCAAACGAGAAAAAAGCCTTGATTTCCTTGATGGCACTCCAGAGAAAACCCAAGATCACTGTCTCAAGTCTAGAGGGATCCTGAGTTCACTGTAGCAAAACGAAAGGACTCCGTACCCCAAATCAACTCGAGATGAGAGCTTAGTCCCTGGCTTCGACTCAAGAGGAATCCCAACTTTCCACAAGCACCTCAAGAGGAGGCTTCTCTCAGCTACAAGTATGTGAGAGGGACCCTGAGTTTGTGGCCTCAAGTGGAATGGACCCCGAGATGCTGTGACTCGAAGTAAGGCCAGATATCACTGCAGTGAATTGAATGCAGGCTCGACTTGCATCTCCCAAGACGATGGGATGTCTGAATCCCCTGTGGAGACCACAGAGAAAGACCTAGTTCTCCGCCTCATCGCGACCGGAGGTCTCACATCCTTTGAAAACTCAAGAGGTCCGCGGAGATCAATGCTTCCAAAGGAGACGATGCCTGACTCCTCTTGAAAATGGATAGGAGTGCCAGGATCCCTGTGGCACTTGGAAAGTGACCCTGGGTCTCCCGCCTCACGAGGAGACGCGTCCCAATTGCCATGCCAAGACTCGAGGAGAATCCCGAGGTGTCCCTCGCACCTAGGCAGAAGTCCTGACGTCGCTGAACAAACACGTGCCTGGAAGGGCCCTCCCCGTCGTAAGTCGAGAATATACCCCAGGTTCCGGCCGCAACTCGAGAAAAACCATGAGACTTCCCCCTCGCCACGAGATGAGGCCCGATTCCCCTGCACTGCGTGCACAGCAATTCCGTGTTCCACATCAAACCTGAAAGGAGCCTTGATTTCCTTGATGGCACTCCAGAGAAAACCCAAGATCACTGTCTCAAGTCTAGAGGGATCCTGAGGTCACTGTAACAACATAAAAGGGCTCCGTGGAACCCAAATCAACTCGAGATGAGAGCTTAGTCCCTGGATTCTACTCAAGAGGGATACTAGCTTTCCACAAGCACCTCAAGAGGAGAATTCTCTCATCTATATGTATGTGAGAAGGACCCTGAATTTGTGGCCTCAAGAGGAATGGACACCGAGATGTTCTGACTCGAAGTAAGGCCGGATATCCCTGCAGTGAATTGAATGCATGCTCGTCTTACTTCTCCCAAGACGAAGGGATGTCTGAATCCCCTGTGGAGACCACAGAGAAAGACCTAGTTCTCCGCCTCATCGCGACCGGAGGCCTCACATCCTTTGAAAACTCGAGAGGTCCGCGGAGATCAATGCTTTCAAAGGAGACGATGCCTGACTCTTCTTGAAAATGGATAGAAGTCCCAGGATCCCTCTGGCACGTGAAAAGGGACACTGGGTATCCCGCCTCACGTGGAGACGCGTCCCAATTGCCATGCCAAGACTCGAGGAGAATCCCGAGCTGTCCCTCGCACGTAGGCAGGAGTCCTGACATCGCTGAACAAACACGTGGTTGGAAGGGCCCTCCCCGTCGTAACTCGAGTATATACCCCAGGTTCCGGCCGCAACTCGAGTAAAACCATGAGACTTCCCCCTTGCAGTGAGATGAGGCCCGATTCCACTGCACTGCGTGCAGAGCAATTCCGTGTTCCACATCAAACGTGAAAGGAGCCTTGATTTCCTTGATGGCACTCCAGAGAAAACCCAAGATCACTGCCTCAAGTATAGAGGGATCCTGAGGTCACTGGAGCAACACGAAAGGGCTCCGTGGACCCCAAATCAACTCGAGATGAGAGCTTAGTCCCTGGCTTCGACTCAAGAGGAACACCAACTTTCCACAAGCACCTCAAGAGGAAGCTTCTCTCAGCTACAGGTATGTGAGAGGGACCCTGAGTTTGTGGCCTCAAGTGGAATGGACACCGAGATGCTCTGACTCGAAGTAAGGCCGGATATCCCTGCAGTGAATTGAATGCAGGCTCGTCTTGCATCTCCCAAGACGAAGGGATGTCTGAATCCCCTGTGGAGACCACAGAGAAAGAACTAGTTCTCCGCCTCATCGCGACCGGAGGCCTCACATCTTTGAAAACTCGAGAGGTCTGCGGAGAAAAATGCTTCCAAAGGAGACGATGCCTGACTCCTCTTGAAAATGGAAAGGTGTCCCAGGATCCCTGTGGCACGTGGAAAGGGACCCTAGGTCTCCCGCCTCACGTGGAGACGCGTCCCAATTGCCATGCCAAGACTCGAGGAGAATCCCGAGGTGTCCCTCGCACCTAGGCAGAAGTCCTGACGTCGCTGAACAAACACGTGCCTGGAAGGGCCCTCCCCGTCGTAAGTCGAGAATATACCCCAGGTTACGGCCGCAACTCGAGAAAAACCATGAGACTTCCCCCTCGCCACGAGATGAGGCCCGATTCCCCTGCACTGCGTGCACAGCAATTCCGTGTTCCACATCAAACCTGAAAGGAGCCTTGATTTTCTTGATGGCATTCCAGAGAAAACCCAAGATCACTGTCTCAAGTCTAGAGGGATCCTGAGGTCACTGTAACAACATAAAAGGGCTCAGTGGAACCCAAATCAACTCGAGATGAGAGCTTAGTCCCTGGATTCTACTCAAGAGGAATACTAGCTTTCCACAAGCACCTCAAGAGGAGGCTTCTCTCAGCTATATGTATGTGAGAAGGACCCTGAATTTGTGGCCTCAAGTGGAATGGACACCGAGATGTTCTGACTCGAAGTAAGGCTGGATATCCCTGCAGTGAATTGAATGCATGCTCGTCTTACTTCTCCCAAGACGAAGGGATGTCTGAATCACCGGTGGAGACCACAGAGAAAGACCTAGTTCTCTGCCTCATCGCGACCGGAGGCCTCACATCCTTTGAAAACTCGAGAGGTCCGCGGAGATCAATGCTTTCAAAGGAGACGATGCCTGACTCATCTTGAAAATGGATAGGAGTCCCAGGATCCCTGTGGCAAGTGGAAAGGGACCCTGCGTCTCCCGCCTCACGGGGAGACGCGTCCCAATTGCCATAACAAGACTCGAGGAGAATCCCGAGGTGTCCCTCGCACCTAGGCAGGAGTCCTGACGTCACTGAACAAACACGTGTCTGGAAGGGCCGTCCCCATCTTGACTCGAGAATATATCCCCAGGTTCCGGCCGGAACTTGAGAAAAACCTTGAGACTTCCCCTTCGCCGCGAGATGAGGCCCGATTCCCCTGCACTGCATGCAGAGCAATTCCGAGTTCCACATCAAAAGTGAAAGGAGCCTTGATTTCCTTGATGGCACTCCAGAGAAAACCCAAGATCACTGTCTCATGTCTAGAGGGATCCTGAGGTCACAGGAGCAACACGAAAGGCCTCCGTGGACCCCAAATCAACTCGAGATGAGAGCTAGTCCCTGGCTTCGACTAAAGAGGAATACCAACTTTCCACAAGCACCTCAAGAGGAGGCTTCTCTCAGCTACAGGTATGTGAGAGGGACCCTGAGTTTGTGGCCTCAAGTGGAATGGACATCGAGATGCTCTGACTGGTAGTAAGGCCGGATATCCCTGCAGTTAATTGAATGCAGGCTCGTCTTGCATCTCCCAAGACGAAGGGATGTCTGAATCCCCTGTGGAGTCCACAGAGAAAGACCTAATTCTCAACCTCATCGCGACCGGAGGCCTCACATCCTTTGAAAACTCGACAGGTCCACGGAGATCAATGCTTCCAAAGGAGACCATGCCTGACTCCTCTTGAAAATGGATAGAAGTCCCAGGATCCCTGTGGCACTTGAAAAGGGACCCTGGGTATTCCGCCTCATGTGGAGACGTGTCCAACTTGCCATGCCAAGACTCGAGGAGAATTCCGAATTGTCCCTCGCACCTAGGCAGGAGTACTGACGTCGCTGAACAAACACGTGTCTGGAAGGGCCCTCCCCGTCGTAACTCGAGAATATACTCCAGGTTCCGGCCGCAACTCGAGAAAAACCATGAGACTTCCCCTTCGCCACGAGATGAGGCCCGATTCCCCTGCAATGCGTGCAGAGCAATTCCGTGTTCCACATCAAAGGTGAAAGGAGCCTTGATTTCCTTGATGGCACTCCAGAGAAAACCCAAGATCTCTGTCTCAAGTCTAGAGGGATCCTGAGGTCACTGGAGCAACACGAAAGGGCTCCGTGGACCCCAAATCAACTCGAGATGAGAGCTTAGTCCCTGGCTTCGAGTCAAGAGGAATACCAACTTTCCACAAGCACCTCAAGAGGAGGCTTCTCTCAGCTACAGGTATGTGAGAGGGCCCCTGAGTTTGTGACCTCAAGTAGAATGGTCACCGAGATGCTCTGACTCGAAGTAAGGCCGGATATCCCTGCAATGAATTGAAAGCAGGCTCATCTTGCATCTCCCAAGACGAAGGAATGTCTGAATCCCCTGTGGAGACCACAGAGAAAGACCTAGTCCTCCGCCTCATCGCGACCGGAGGCCTCACATCCTTTGAAAACTCGAGAGGTCTGCAGAGATCAATGCTTCCAAAGGAGATGATGACCGACTCCTCTTAAAAATGGATAGGAGTCCCAGGATCCCTGTGTCACGTGGAAAGGGACCCTGGGTCTCCCACCTCACGTGGAGACACGTCCCAATTGCCATGCCAAGACTCGAGGAGAATCCCGAGGTGTCCCTCGCACCTAGGCAGGAGTCCTGACGTCGCTGAACAAACACGTGTCTGGAAGGGCCCTTCCCATCGTAATTCGAGAATATACCCCAGGTTCGGGCCGCAACTCGAGAAAAACCATGAGATTTCCCCCTCGGGGCGAGTTGAGGCCCGATTCCCCTGCACTGCATGAAGAGCAATTTCGTGTTCCACATCAAAAGTGAAAGGAGCCTTGATTTCCTTGATGGCACTCCAGACAAAACCCAAGATCACTGTCTCAAGTCTAGAGGAATCCTGCGGTCACTGGACCAACAGGAAAGGGCTCCGTGGACCCCAAATCAACTCGAGATGAGAGCTTAGTCCCTGGCTTAGAATCAAGTGGAATACCAACTTTCCACAAGCACCTCAAGAGGAGGCTTCTCTCAGCTACAAGTATGTGAGAGTTACCCTGAGTTTGTGGCCTCAAGTTCAATGGATACCTTGATGCTCTGACTCGAATTAAGGCCGGATATCCCTGCAGT
This sequence comes from Dama dama, assembly GCF_033118175.1. NCBI lineage: Eukaryota > Metazoa > Chordata > Mammalia > Artiodactyla > Cervidae > Dama > Dama dama. The sequence goes on from NC_083693.1 coordinate 208,734, forward strand.
GAATTGAATGCAGGCTCGTCTTGCATCTCCCAAGATGAAGGGATGTCTGAATCCCCTGTGGAGACCACAGAGAAAGACCAAGTCCTCAACCTCATCGCGACCGGAGGCCTCACATCCTTTGAAAACTCGAGAGGTCCGCGGAGATCAATGCTTCCAAAGGAGACGATGCCTGACTCCTCTTGAAAATGGATAGGAGTCCCAGGATCCCTGTGGCACGTGGAAAGGGACACTGGGTCTCCTGGCTGAAGTGGAGACGCGTCCCAATTGCCATGCCGAGACTCGAGGATAATCCCTGGTGTCCCTCCCACCTAGGCAGGAGTCCTGACGTCGCTGAAGAAACACGTGTCTGGAAGGGCCCTCCCCGACGTAACTCGAGAATATACCCCCGGTTCCAGCCGCAACTTAAGAAAAACCATGAGACTTCCCCCTCGCCGCGTGATGAGGCCCGATTCCCCTGCACTGCGTGCAGAGCAATTGGGTGTTCCACATCAAACGTGAAAGGAGCCTTGATTTCCTTGATGGTACTCCAGAGAAAACCCAAGCTCACTGTCTCAAGTCTAGAGAGAACCTGAGGTCACAGGAGCAACACGAAAGTGCTCCGTGGACCCCAAATCAACTCGAGATGAGAGCTTAGTCCCTGGATTCGACTCAAGAGGAATACCAACTTTCCACACGCACCTCAAGAGGAGGCTTCTCTCAGCTACAGGTATGTGAGAGGGACCCTGAGTTTGTGGCCTCAAGTGGAATGGACACCGAGATGCTCTGACTCGATGTAAGGCCGGATATCCCTGCAGTGAATTGAATGCAGGATCGTATTGCATCTCCCAAGACGAAGGGATGTCTGAATCCCCTGTGGAGACCACAGAGAAAGACCTAGTTCTCCGCCTCATCGCGACCAGAGGCCTCACATCCTTTGAAAACTCGAGAGGTCCGCGGAGATCAATGCTTCCAAAGGAGACAATGCCTGACTCATCTTGAAAATGGATAGGAGTCCCAGGATCCCTGTGGCACGTGGAAAGGGACCCTGGGTCTCCCGCCTCACGTGGAGACGCGTCCCAATTGCCATGCCAAGACTCGAGGAGAATCCCGAGGTGTCCCTCGCACCTTGGCAGGAGTCCTGAGGTGGCTGAACAAACACGTGTCTGGAAAGGCCCTCCCCGTCGTAACTCGAGAACATACCCCAGGTTCCGGCCGCAACTCGAGAAAAACAATGAGACTTCCCCCTCGCCGCGAGATGAGGCCCGATTCCCCTGCACTGTGTGCAGAGCAATTCCGTGTTTCACATCAAACATGAAAGGAGGCTTGATTTCCTTGATGGCACTCCAGAGAAAAACCAAGATCACTGTCTCAAGTCTAGAGGGATCCTGAGGTCACTGGAGAAACACGAAAGGGCTCCGTGGACCCCAAATCAACTCGAGATGAGAGCTTAGTCCCTGGCTTCGACTCAAGAGGAATAGCAACTTTCCACAAGCACCTCAAGAGGAGGCTTCTCTCAGCTACAGGTATGTGAGAGGGACCCTGAGTTTGTGGCCTCAAGTGGAAAGGACAGCGAAATGCTCTGACTTAAAGTAAGGCCAGATATCCCTGCAGTGAATTGAATGCAGGATCGTCTTGCATCTCCCAAGACAAAGGGATGTCTGAATCCCCTGTGGAGGCCACAGAGAAAGACCTAGTTCTCCGCCTCTTCGGGACCGGAGGCCTGACATCCTTTGAAAACTCGAGAGGTCCACAGAGATCAAGGCTTCCAAAGGAGACGATGCCTGACTCCTCTTGACAATGGATAGGTGTCCCAGGATCCCTGTGGCACATGGAAAGGGACCCTGGGTCTCCAGCCTCACGTGGAGACGGGTCCCAATTGCCATGCCAGGACTCGAGTAGAATCCCGAAGTGGCCCTCGCACCTAGGCAGGAGTCCTGACGTCGCTGAACAAACACGTGTCTGGAAGGGCCCTCCCCGTCGTAACTCGAGAATATACCCTAGGTTCTGGCCGCAACTCGAGAAAAAATATGAGACTTCCCCCTCGCCGCGAGATGAGGCCCGATTCCCCTGCACTGCGTGCAGAGCAATTCCGTGTTCCACATCAAATGTGAAAGGAGCCTTGATTTCTTGATGGCACTTCAGAGAAAACCCACGATCACTGTCTCTAGTCTAGAGGGATCCTGAGGTCACTGTAGAAACACGAATGGGTTCCATGGACCCCAAATCAACTCGAGATGAGAGCTTAGTCCCTGGCTTCGACTCAAGAGGAATACCAACTTTCCACAAGCACCTCAAGAGGAGGCTTCTCTCAGCTACAGGTATGTGAGAGGGCCCCTGAGATTGTGGCCTCAAGTGGAATGGACACCGAGATGCTCTGACTCGAAGTAAGGCCGGATATCCCTGCAGTGAATTGAATGCAGGCTCGTCTTGCATCTCCCAAGACGAAGGGATGTCTGAATCCCCTGTCGAGACCACAGAGAAAGACCTAGTTCTCCGCCTAATCGCTACTGGAGGCGTCACATCCTTTGAAAACTCGAGAGGTCCGCAGAGATCAATGCTTCCAAAGGAGACGATGCCTTACTTCTCTTGAAAATGAATAGGAGTACCAGGATCCCTGTGGCACGTGGAAAGGGACCCTTCGTCTTCCGCTTCACGTGGAGACGCGTCCCAATTGCCATGCCAAGACTCGAGGAGAATCCCGAGGTGTCCCTCGCACCTAGGCAGGAGTCCTGACGTCGCTGAACAAACACGTGTCTGGAAGGTCCCTCCCCGTCATAACTCGAAAATATACCCCAGGTTCCGGCCGCAACTCGAGAAAAACCATGAGACTTCCCCCTCGCCGCGAGATGAGGCCCGATTCCCCTGCTCTGCTTGCAGAGCAATTCCGTGTTCCACATCAAACGTGAAAGGAGCCTTGATTTCCTTGATGGCACTCCAGAGAAAACCCAAAGTCACTGTCTCAAGTCTAGAGGGATCCTGAGGTCACTGTAGCAGCATGAAAGGGCTCCGTGGACCCCAAATCAACTCGAGGTGAGAGCTTCGTCCCTGGCTTCGACTCAAGGGGAATACCAACTTTCCACAAGCACCACAAGAGGACGCTTCTCTCAGCTACAGGTATGTGAGAGGGACCCTGAGTTTGTGGCCTCAAGTGGAATGGACACCGAGATGCTCTGACTCGAAGTAAGGCCGGATATCAATGCAGTGAATTGAATGCAGGCTCGTCTTGCATCTCCCAAGACGAAGGGATGTCTGAATCCCCTGTGGAGACCACAGAGAAAGACCTAGTCCTCCGCCTCAACGCGACCGGAGGCCTCATATCCTTTGAAAACTCGAGAGGTCCGCGGAGATCAATGCTTCCAAAGGAGACGATGCCTGACTCCTCTTGAAAATGGATAGGAGTCCCAGGATCCCTGTGGCACGTGGAAAGGGACCCTGGGCCTCGCGCCTCACGTGGAGACGCGTCCCAATTGCCATGCCAAGACTCGAGGAGAATCCCGAGGTGTCCCTCGCACCTAGGCAGGAGTCCTGACGTCGCTGAACAAACACGTGTCTGGAAGGGCCTTCCCCGTCGTAACTCGAGAATATACCCCAGGTTCCGGCCGCAACTCGAGAAAAAAAATGAGACTTCCCCCTCGCCGCGAGATGAGGCCCGATTCCCCTGCACTGTGTGCAGAGCAATTCCGTGTTCCACATCAAACGTGAAAGGAGCCTTGATTTCCTTGATGGCACTCCAGAGAAAACCCAAGATCACTGTCTCAAGTCTAGAGGGATCCTGAGGTCACTGGAGCAACACTAAAGGGCTCCGTGGACCCCAAATCAACTTGAGATGAGAGCTTAGTCCCTGGCTTTGAATCAAGAGGAATACCAACTTTCCACAAGCACCTCAAGGGGAGGCTTCTCTCAGCTACAGGTATGAGAGAGGGACCCTGAGTTTGTGGCCTCAAGTGGAATGGACACCGAGATGCTCTGACTCGAAGTAAGGCCGGATATCCCTGCAGTGAATTGAATGCAGGCTCGTCTTGCATCTCCCAAGACGAAGGGTTGTCTGAATCCCCTGTGGAGACCACAGAGAAAGACCTAGTCGTCCACCTCAACGCGAACGGAGGCCTCACATCCTTTGAAAACTCGAGAGGTCCGCGGAGATCAATGCTTTCAATGGAGACGATGCCTGACTCCTCTTGAAAATGGATAGGAGTCCCAGGACCCCTGTGGCACGTGGAAAGGGACCCTGGGTCTCCCGCCTCACGTGGAGTCGCGTCCCAATTGCCATGCCAAGACTCGAGGAGAATCCCGAGGTGTCCCTCGCACATAGGCAGGAGTCCTGACGTCTCTGAACAAACACGTGTCTGGAAGGGCCCTCCCCGTCGTAACTCGAGAATATATCCCAGGTTCCGGTCGGAACTCGAGAAAAACCATGAGACTTCCCCCTCGCCGCGAGATGAGGCCCGATTCCCCTGCACTGCGTGCAGAGCAATTCCGTGTTCCACATCAAACGTGAAAGGAGCCTTGATTTCCTTGATGGCACTCCAGAGAAAACCGAAGATCACTGTCTCAAGTCTAGAGGGATCCTGAGGTCATTGGAGCAACACGAAAGGGCTCCGTGGACCCCAAATCAACTCGAGATGAGAGCTTAGTCCCTGGTTTCGACTCAAGAGGAATACCAACTTTCCACAAGCACCTCAAGAGGAGGCTTCTCTCAGCTACAGGTAGGTGAGAGGGTCCCTGAGTTTGTAACCTCAAGTGGAATGGACACCGAGATGCTCTGACTCGAAGTAAGGCCGGATATCCCTGCAGTGAAGAGAATGCAGGCTCGTCTTGCATCTCCCAAGACGAAGGGATGTCTGAATCCCCTGTGGAGACCACAGAGAAAGACCTAGTCCTCCGCCTCATCGCGACCGGAGGCCTCACATCCTTTGAATACTCGAGAGGTCCGCGGAGATCAATGCTTCCAAAGGAGACGATGCCTGACTCCTCTTGAAAATGGATAGGAGTCCCAGGATCCCTGTGGCACGTGGAAAGGGACCCTGGGTCTCCCGCCTCACGTGGAGACGCGTCCCAATTGCCATGCCAAGACTCGAGGAGAATCCCAAGTTGTCCCTCGCACCTAGGCAGGAGTCCTGACGACGCTGAACAAACACGTGTCCGGAAGGGCCCTCCCCGTCGTAACTCGAGAATATACCCCAGGTTCCGGCCGCAACTCAAGAAAAACCCTGAGACTTCCCTCTCGCGGCGAGATGAGGCCCGATTCCCCGGCACTGCATGCAGAGCAATTCCGTGTTCCACATCAAACGTGAAAGGAGCCTTGATTTATTTGATGGCACTCCAGAGAAAACCCAAAGTCACTGTCTCAAGTCTAGAGGGATCCTGAGGTCACTGTAGCAGCATGAAAGGGCTCCGTGGACCCCAAATCAACTCGAGATGAGAGCTTAGTCCCTGGCTTCGACTCAAGGGGAATACCAACTTTCCACAAGCACCTCAAGAGGAGGCTTCTCTCAGCTACAGGTAGGTGAGAGGGTCCCTGAGTTTGTAACCTCAAGTGGAATGGACACCGAGATGCTCTGACTCGAAGTAAGGCCGGATATCCCTGCAGTGAATTGAATGCAGGCTCGTCTTGCATCTCCCAAGACGAAGGGATGTCTGAATCCCCTGTGGAGACCACAGAGAAAGACCTAGTCCTCCGCCTCAACGCGACCGGAGGCCTCATATCCTTTGAAAACTCGAGAGGTCCAAGGAGATCAATGCTTCCAAAGGAGACGATGCCTGACTCCTCTTGAAAATGGATAGGAGTCCCAGGATCCCTGTGGCACGTGGAAAGGGACCCTGGGTCTCGCGCCTCACGTGGAGACGCGTCCCAATTGCCATGCCAAGACTCGAGGAGAATCCCGAGGTGTCCCTCGCACCTAGGCAGGAGTCCTGACGTCGCTGAACAAACACGTGTCTGGAAGGGCCTTCCCCGTCGTAACTCGAGAATATACCCCAGGTTCCGGCCGCAACTCGAGAAAAAAAATGAGACTTCCCCCTCGCCGCGAGATGAGGCCCGATTCCCCTGCACTGTGTGCAGAGCAATTCCGTGTTCCACATCAAACATGAAAGGAGCCTTGATTTCCTTGATGGCACTCCAGAGAAAACCCAAGATCACTGTCTCAAGTCTAGAGGGATCCTGAGGTCACTGGAACAACACTAAAGGGCTCCGTGGACCCCAAATCAACTTGAGATGAGAGCTTAGTCCCTGGCTTTGATTCAAGAGGAATACCAACTTTCCACAAGCACCTCAAGAGGAGGCTACTCTCAGCTACAGGTATGTGAGAGGGACCCTGAGTTTGTGGCCTCAAGTGGAATGGACACCGAGATGCTCTGACTCGAAGTAAGGCCGGATATCCCTGCAGTGAATTGAATGCAGGCTCGTCTTGCATCTCCCAAGACGAAGGGTTGTCTGAATCCCCTGTGGAGACCACAGAGAAAGACCTAGTCGTCCACCTCAACGCGAACAGAGGCCTCACATCCTTTGAAAACTCGAGAGGTCCGCGGAGATCAATGCTTTCAATGGAGACGATGCCTGACTCCTCTTGAAAATGGATAGGAGTCTCAGGATCCCTGTGGCACGTGGAAAGGGACCCTGGGTCTCCCGCCTCAGGTGGAGACGCGTCCCAATTGCAATGCCAAGACTCGAGGAGAATCCCGAGGTGTCACTCGCACCTAGGCATGAGTCCTGACGTCGCTGAACAAACACGTGTCTGGAAGGGCCCTCCCCGTCGTAACTCGAGAATATACCACAGGTTCCGGCCGCAACTCGAGAAAAACCATGAGACTTCCCCCTCACCGCGAGATGAGCCCCGATTCCCCTGCACTGCGTGCAGAGCAATTCCGTGTTCCACATCAAACGTGAAAGAAACCTTGATTTCCTTGATGGCACTCCAGAGAAAACCCAGGTTCACTGTCTCAAGTCTAGACGGATCCTGAGGTAACTGGAGCAACACGAAAGGGCTCCGTGGACCCCAAGTCAACTCGAGATGAGAGCTTAGTCCCTGGCTTCAACTCAAGTGGAATACCACCTTTCCACAAGCACCTCAAGAGGAGGCTTCTCTCAGCTACAGGTATGTGAGAGGGACCCTGAGTTTGTGGCCTCAAGTGGAATGGACACCGAGATGCTCTGACTCGAAGTCAGGCCGGATATCCCTGCAGTGAATTGAATGCAGGCTCGTCTTGCATCTCCCAAGACGAAGGGATGTCTGAATCCCCTGTCGATACCACAGAGAAAGACCTAGTTCTCCGCCTAATCGCTACCGAAGGCCTCACATCTTTGAAAACTCGAGAGGTCCGCGGAGATCAATGCTTCCAAAGGAGACGATGCCTTACTTCTCTTGAAAATGAATAGGAGTACCAGGATCCCTGTGGCACGTGGAAAGGGACCCTTCGTCTCCCGCTTCACGTGGAGACGCGTCCCAATTGCCATGCCAAGACTCGAGGAGAATCCCGAGGTGTCCCTCGCACCTAGGCAGGAGTCCTGACATCGCTGAACAAACACGTGTCTGGAAGAGATCTCCCCATCGTAACTCGAGAATATACCCCAGGTTCCGGCCGCAACTCAAGAAAAACCATGAGACTTCCCCCTCGCCGCGAGATGAGGCCCGATTCCCCTGCACTGCGTGCAGAGCAATTCCGTGTTCCACATCAAACGTGAAAGGAGCCTTGATTTCCTTGATGGCACTCCAGAGAAAACCCAAGATCACTGTGTCAAGTCTAGAGGGATCCTGAGGTCACTGGAGCAACAAGAAAGGGCTTCGTGGACCCCAAATCAACTCGAGATGAGAGCTTAGTCCCTGGCTTCGACTCAAGAGGAATACCAACTTTCCAAGAGCACCTCAAGAGGAGGCTTCTCTCAGGTACAGGTATGTGAGAGGGACCCTGAGTTTGTGGCCTCAAGTGGAATGGACACCGAGATGCTCTGACTCGAAGTAAGGCCGGATATCCCTGCAGTGAAGTGAATGCAGGCTCGTCTTGCATCTCCCAAGACGAAGGGATGTCTGAATCCCCTGTGGAGACCACAGAGAAAGACCTAGTCCTCCGCCTCATCGCGACCGGAGGCCTCACATCCTTTGAATACTCGAGAGGTCCACGGAGATCAATGCTTCCAAAGGAGACGATGCCTGACTCCTCTTGAAAATGGATAGGAGTCCCAGGATCCCTGGGGCACGTGGAAAGGGACACTGGGTCTCCCGCCTCAAGTGGAGACGCGTCCCAATTGCCATGCCAAGACTCGAGGAGAATCCCAAGTTGTCCCTCCCACCTAGGCAGGAGTCCTGACGACGCTGAACAAACACGTGTCCGGAAGGGCCCTCCCCGTCGTAACTCGAGAATATACCCCAGGTTCCGGCCGCAACTCAAGAAAAACCATGAGACTTCCCCCTCGCGGCGAGATGAGGCCCGATTCCCCTGCACTGCATGCAGAGCAATTCCGTGTTCCACATCAAACGTGAAAGGAGCCTTGATTTCCTTGATGGCACTCCAGAGAAAAGAAAAAGTCACTGTCTCAAGTCTAGAGGGATCCTAAGGCCACTGTAGCAGCATGAAAGAGATCCGTGGACCCCAAATCAACTCGAGTTGAGAGCTTAGTCCCTGGCTTCAACTCAAGTGGAATACCACCTTTCCACAAGCACCTCAAGAGGAGGCTTCTCTCAGCTACAGGTATGTGAGAGGGACCCTGAGTTTGTGGCCTCAAGTGGAATGGACACCGAGATGCTCTGACTCGAAGTCAGGCCGGATATCCCTGCAGTGAATTGAATGCAGGCTCGTCTTGCATCTCCCAAGACGAAGGGATGTCTGAATCCCCTGTCGAGACCACAGAGAAAGACCTAGTTCTCCGCCTAATCGCTACCGAAGGCCTCACATCCTTTGAAAACTCGAGAGGTCCGCGGAGATCAATGCTTCCAAAGGAGACGATGCCTTACTTCTCTTGAAAATGAATAGGAGTACCAGGATCCCTGTGGCACGTGGAAAGGGACCCTTCGTCTCCCGCTTCACGTGGAGACGCGTCCCAATTGCCATGCCAAGACTCGAGGAGAATCCCGAGGTGTCCCTCGCACCTAGGCAGGAGTCCTGACGTCGCTGAACAAACACGTGTCTGGAAGGTCCCTCCCCGTCATAACTCGAGAATATTCCCCAGGTTCCGGCCGCAACTCGAGAAAAACCATGAGACTTCCCCCTCGCAGCGAGATGAGGCCCGATTCCCCTGCTCTGCTTGCAGAGCAATTCCGTGTTCCACATCAAACGTGAAAGGAGCCTTGATTTATTTGATGGCACTCCAGAGAAAACCCAAAGTCACTGTCTCAAGTCTAGAGGGATCCTGAGGTCACTGTAGCAGCATGAAAGGGCTCCGTGGACCCCAAATCAACTCGAGATGAGAGCTTAGTCCCTGGCTTCGACTCAAGGGGAATACCAACTTTCCACAAGCACCACAAGAGGACGCTTCTCTCAGCTACAGGTATGTGAGAGGGACCCTGAGTTTGTGGCCTCAAGTGGAATGGACACCGAGATGCTCTGACTCGAAGTCAGGCCGGATATCCCTGCAGTGAAGTGTATGCAGGCTCGTCTTGCATCTCCCAAGACGAAGGGAGGTCTGAATCCCCTGTGCAGACCACAGAGAAAGACCAAGTCCTCCGCCTCATCGCGACCGGAGGCCTCACATCCTTTCAAAACTCGAGAGGTCCGCGGAGATCAATGCTTCCAAAGGAGACGATGCCTGACTCCTCTTGAAAATGGATAGGAATCCCAGGATCCCTTTGGCACGTGTAAAGGTAACCTGGGTCTCCCGCCTCACGTGGAGACGAGTCCCAATTGCAATGCCAAGACTCGAGGAGAATCCCGAGGTGTCACTCGCACCTAGGCAGGAGTCCTGACGTCGCTGAACAAACACGTGTCTGGAAGGGCCCTCCCCGTCGTAACTCGAGAATATACCACAGGTTCCGGCCGCAACTCGAGAAAAACCATGAGATTTCCCCTCACCGCGAGATGAACCCCGATTCCCCTGCACTGCGTGCAGAGCAATTCCATGTTCCACATCAAACGTGAAAGAAACCTTGATTTCCTTGATGGCACTCCAGAGAAAACCCAGGTTCACTGTCTCAAGTCTAGAGGGATCCTGAGGTAACTGGAGCAACACGAAAGGGCTCCGTGGAGCCCAAGTCAACTCGAGATGAGAGCTTAGTCCCTGGCTTCGACTCAAGAGGAATACCAACTTTTCACAAGCACCTCAAGAGGAGGCTTCTCTCAGCTACAGGTATGTGAGAGGGACCCTGAGTTTGTGGCCTCAAGTGGAATGGACACCGAGATGCTCTGACTCGAAGTAAGGCCGGATATCCCTGCAGTGAATTGAATGCAGGCTCGTCTTGCATCTCCCAAGACGAAGGGATGTCTGAATCCCCTGTGGAGACCACAGAGAAAGACCTAGTCCTCCGCCTCAACGCGACCGGAGGCCTCATATCCTTTGAAAACTCGAGAGGTCCGCGGAGATCAATGCTTCCAAAGGAGACGATGCCTGACTCCTCTTGAAAATGGATAGGAGTCCCAGGATCCCTGTGGCACGTGGAAAGGGACCCTCGTTCTCCCGCCTCACGTGGAGACGCGTCCCAATTGCCATGCCAAGATTCGAGGAGAATCCCGAGGTGTCCGTTGCACCTAGGCAGGAGTCCTGACGTCGCTGAACAAACACGTGTCTGGAAGGGCTCTCCCCGTGGTAACCCGAGAATATACCCCAGGTTCGGTCCGCAACTCGAGAAAAACCATGAGACTTCCCCCTCGCAGCGAGATGAGGCCCGATTACCCTGCACTGCATGCAGAGCAATTCCATGTTCCACATCAAACGTGAAAGGAGCCTTGATTTCCTTGATGGCACCCCAGAGAAAACCGAAGATCACTGTCTCAATTCTAGAGGGATCCTGAAGTCACTGGAGCAACACGAAAGGGCTCCGTGGACCCCAAATCAACTCAAGATGAGAGCTTAGTGTCTGGCTTCGACTCAAGAGGATTACCAACTTTCCACAAGCACCTCAAGAGGAGGCTTCTCTCAGCTACAGGTATGTGAGAGGGACCCTGAGTTTGTGGCCTCAAGTAGAATGGACACCGAGATGCTCTGACTCGAACTAAGGCCGGATATCCCTGCAGTGAATTGAATGCAGGCTCGTCTTGCATCTTCCAAGACGAAGGGATGTCTGAATCCCCTGTGGAGACCACAGAGAAAGACCTAGTTCTTTGCCTCATCACGAGCGGAGGCCTCACATCCTTTGAAAACTCGAGAGGTCCGCGGAGTTCAATGCTTCCAAAGGAGACGATGCCTGACTCCTCTTGAAAATGGATAGGAGTCCCAGGATCCCTGAGGCACATGGAAAGGGACCCTGGGTCTCCCGCCTCACGTGGAGACGAGTCCCAATTGCCATGCCAAGACTCGAGGAGAATCCCGAGGTGTCCCTCGCACCTAGGCAGGAGTCCTGACGTCGCTGAACAAACACGTGTCTGGAAGGGCCCTCCCTGTCGTAACTCGAGAATATACCCCAGTATCCGGCCGCAACTCGAGAAAAACCATGAGACTTCCCCCTCGCCGCGAGATGAGGCCCGATTCCCCTGCACTGCGTGCAGAGCAATTCTGTGTTCCACATCAAACGAGAAAGGAGCCTTGATTTCCTTGATGGCACTCCAGAGAACACCCAGGATCACTGTCTCAAGTCTAGAGGGATCCTGAGGTCACTGTAGCAACACGAAAGGGCTCCGTGGACCCCAAATCAAGTCGAGATGAGAGCTTAGTCCCTGGCTTCGACTCAAGAGGAATACCAACTTTCCACAAGCACCTCAAGAGGAGGCTTCTCTCAGCTACAGGTATGTGAGAGGGACCCTGAGTTTGTGGCCTCAAGTGGAATGGACAGCGAGATGCTCTGACTCGAAGTAAGGCCGGATATCCCTGCAGTGAATTGAATGCAGGCTCGTCTTGCATCTCGCAAGACGAAGGGATGTCTGAATCCCCTGTGGAGACCACAGAGAAAGACCTAATTTTCCGCCTCATCGCGACCGGAGGCCTCACATCCTTTGAAAATTCGAGAGGTCCGGGGAGATCAATGCTTCCAAAGGAGACGATGCCTGACTCGTCTCGAAAATGGATAGGAGTCCCAGGATCCCAGTGGCACGTGGAAAGGGACCCTGGGTCTCCCGCCTCACGTGGAGACGCATCCCAATTGCCATGCCAAGACTCGAGGAGAATCCCGAGGTGTCCCTCGCACCTAGGCAGGAGTCCTGATGTCGCTGAACAAACACGTGTCTGCAAGGGCCCTCCCCGTCTTAACTCGAGAATATACCCCAGGTTCCGGCCGCAACTCGAGAAAAACCATGAGACTTCCCCCTCGCCGCGAGATGAGGCCCGATTCCCCTGCACTGCGTGCAGACCAATTCCGTGTTCCACATCAAACTTGAAAGGAGCCTTGATTTCCTTAATGGCACTCCAGAGAAATCCCAAGATCACTGCTTCAAGTCTAGAGGGATCCTGAGGTCACTGTAGCAACACGAAAGGGCTCCGTGGACCCCAAATCAACTCGAGATGAGAGCTTAGTCCCTGGCTTCGACTCAAGAGGAATACCAACTTTCCACAAGCACCTCAAGAGGAGTCTTCTCTCAGCTACAGGTATGTGAGAGGGACCCTGAATTTGTGGCCTCAAGTGGAATGGACACCGAGATGCTCTGACTCGAAGTCAGGCCGGATATCCCTGCAGTGAATTGAATGCAGGCTCGTCTTGCATCTCCCAAGACAAAGGGATGTCTGAATCCCCTGTGGAGACCACAGAGAAAGACCTAGTCCTCCGCCTCATCGCGACCGGAGGCCTCACATCCTTTGAAAACTCGAGAGGTCCGCGGAGATCAATGCTTCCAAAGGACACGATGCCTGACTCCTCTTGAAAATGGATAGGAGTCCCAGGATCCCAGTGGCACTTGGAAAGGGACCCTGGGTCGCCCGCCTCACGTGGAGACGCATCTCAATTGCCATGCCAAGACTGGAGGAGAATCCCGAGTTGTCCCTCGCACCTAGGCAGGAGTCCGGACGTCGCTGAACAAACACGTGTCTGGAAGGGCCCTCCTCGTCGTAACTCGAGAATATACCCCAGGTTCCGGCCGCAACTCGAGAAAAACCATGAGACTTCCCCCTCGCAGCGAGATGAGGCCCGATTCCCCTGCACTGCGTGCAGAGCAATTCCGTGTTCCACATCAAACGTGAAAGGAGCCTTGATTTCCTTGATGGCACTCCAGAGAAAACCCAAGATCACTGTCTCAAGTCTAGAGGGATCCTGAGGTAACTGTAGGAACACGAAAGGGCTCCGTGGACCCCAAATCAACTCGAGATGAGAGCTTAGTCCCTGGCTTCGACTCAAGAGGAATACCAACTTTCCACAAGCACCTCAAGAGGAGGCTACTCTCAGCTAATGGTATGTGAGAGGGACCCTGAGTTTGTGGCCTCAATTGGAATGGACACCGAGATGCTCTGACTCGAAGTAAGGCCGGATATCCCTGCAGTGAATTGAATGCAGGCTCGTCTTGCATCTCCCAAGACGAAGGGATGTCTGAATCCCCTGTGGAGATGACAGAGAAAGACCGAGTTCACCGCCTCATCGCGAGCGGAGGCCTCACATCCTTTGAAAACTCGAGAGGTCCGCGGCGATCAATGCTTCCAAAGGAGACGATGCCTGACTCCTCTTGAAAATGGAGAGGAGTCCCAGGATCCCTGTGGCACGTGGATAGGGACCCTGGGTCTCCCGCCTCACGTGGAGACGCATCCCAATTGCCATGCCAAGACTCGAGGAGAATCCTGAGGTGTCCCTCACTCCTAGGCAGGAGTCCTGACGTCACTGAACAAACACGTGTCTGGAAGGGCCCTCCCCGACGAAACTCGAGAATATACCCCAGGTTCCAGCCGCAACTCGAGAAAAGCCATGAGACTTCCCCCTCGCCGCGACATGAGGCCCGATTCCCCTGGAATGCGTGCAGAGCAATTCCGTGTTCCACATCAAACTTGAAAGGAGCCTTGATTTCCTGAATGGCACTCCAGAGAAAACCCAAGATCACCGTCTCAAGTCTAGAGGGATCCTGAGGTAACTGTAGCAACACGAAAGGGCTCCGTGGACCCCAAATCAACTCGAGATGAGAGCTTAGTCCCTGGCTTCGACTCAAGAGGAATACCAACTTTCCACAAGCACCGCAAGAGGAGGCTTCTCTCAGCTACAGGTATGTGAGAGGGACCCTGAGTTTGTGGCCTCAAGTGGAATGGACACCGAGATGCTCTGACTCGAAATAAGGCCGGATATCCCTGCAGTGAATTGAAAGCAGGCTCATCTTGCATCTCCCAAGACGAAGGGATGTCTCAATCCCCTGTGCAGAACACAGAGAAATACATAGTCCTCCGCCTCAACGCGACCGGAGGCCTCACATCCTTTGAAAACTCGAGAGGTCTGCAGAAATCAATGCTGCCAAAGGAGACGATGCCTGACTCCTCTTGAAAATGGATAGGAGTCCCAGGATCCCTGTGCCACGTGGAAAGGGACCTTGGGTCTCCCGCCTCACGTGGAGACGCGTCCCCATTGCCATGCCAAGACTCGAGGAGAATCCCGAGGTGTCCCTCGCACCTAGGCAGGAGTCCTGACGTCGCTGAACAAACACGTGTCTGGAAGGGCCCTCCCCGTCGTAACTCGAGAATATACCCCAGGTTCCGGCCGCAACTCGAGAAAAACCATGAGACTTTCCCCTTGCCACGAGGTGAGGCCCGATTCCCCTGCACTGCATGCAGAGCAATTCCGTGTTCCACATCAAACATGAAAGGAGCCTTGATTTCCTTGATGGCACTCCAGAGAAAACCCAAGATCACTGTCTAGAGTCTAGAGGGATCCTGAGGTCACTGTAGCAACACGAAAGGGCTCCGTGGACCTCAAATCAACTCGAGATGAGAGCTTAGTCCCTGGCTTCGACTCAAGGGGAATACCAACTTTCCACAAGCACCTCAAGAGGAGGCTTCTCTCAGCTACAGGTATGTGAGAGAGACCCTGAGATTGTGGCCTCAAGTGGAATGGACACGGAGCTGCTATGACTCGAAGTAAGGCCGGATATCCCTGCAGTGAATTGAATGCAGGCTCGTCTTGCATCTCCGAAGACGAAGGGATCTCTGAATCCCCTGTGGAGACCACAGAGAAAGACCTAGTCCTCCACCGCATCCCGACCGCAGGCCTCACATACTTTGAAAACTCGAGAGGTCCGCGGAGATCAATACTTCCCAAGGAGACGATGCCTGACTCCTCTTGAAAATGGATAGGAGTCCCAGCATGCCTGTGGCACGTGGAAAGGGAGCCTGGGTCTCCCGCATCACGTGGAGACGCGTCCCAATTGCCATGCCAAGACTCGAGGAGAATCCCGAGTTGTCCCTCGCACCTAGGCAGGAGTCCTGACGTCGCTGAACAAACAGGTGTCTGGAAGGGCCCTCCCCGTCGTAACTCGAGAATATACCCCAGGTTCCGGCCGCAACTTGAGAAAAACCATGAGACTTCCCCCTCGCAGCGAGATGAGGCCCGATTCCCCTGCACTGCGTGCAGAGCAATTCCGTGTTCCACATCAAACGTGAAAGGAGCCTTGATTTCCTTGATGGCACTCCAGAGAAAACCCAAGATCACTGTCTCAAGTCTAGAGGGATCCTGAGGTCACTGGAGTAACACGAAAGGGCTCCGTGGACCCCAAATCAAGTCGAGATGAGAGCTTAGTCCCTGGCTTCGACTCAAGAGGAATACCAACTTTCCACAAGCACCGCAAGAGGAGGCTTCTCTCAGCAAAAGGTATGTGAGAGGGACCCTGAGTTTGTGGCCTCAAGTGGAATGGGCACCGAGATGCTCTGACTCGAAGTAAGGCCGGATATCCCTGCAGTGAATTGAATGCAGGCTCGTCTTGCATCTCCCAAGACGAAGGGATGTCTGAATCCCCTGTGGAGACCACAGAGAAAGACCTAGTTCTCCGCCTCATAACGACTGGAGGCCTCACATCCTTTGAAAACTCGAGAGGTCCGCGGAGATCAACGCTTCCAAAGGGGACGATGCCTGACTCCTCTTCAAAATGGATAGGAGTAACAGGATCCCTGTGGCACGTGGAAAGGGAACCTGGGTCTCCCACCTCACGTGGAGAGGCGTCCCAATTGCCATGCCAAGACTCGAGGAGAATCCCGAGGTGTCCCTCGCACCTAGGCAGGCGTCCTGACGTCCCTGAACAAACACTTGTCTGGAAGGGCCCTCCCCGTCGTAACTCGAGAATATACCCCAGGTTCCGGCCGCAACTCGAGAAAAACCATGAGACTTCCCCCTCGCCGCGAGATGAGGCCCGATTCCCCTGCACTGCGTGCAGAGCAATTCCCTGTTGCACATCAAACGTGAATGGAGCCTTGATTCCTTGATGGCCATCCAAAGAATACCCAAGATCACTGTATCAAGTCTAGAATGATCCTGAGGTCACTGTAGCAAAACGAAAGGGCTCCGAGGACCCTAAATCAACTCGAGATGAGAGCTTAGTTCCTGGCTTCGACTCAAGAGGAATGCCAACTTTCCACAAGCCCTTCAAGAAGAGGCTTCTCTCAGCTACAGGTATGTGAGAGGGACCCTGAGTTTGTGGCCTCAAGTGAAATGGACACCGAGATGCTCTGACTCGAAGTAAGGCCGGATATCCCTGCAGTGAATTGAATGCAGGCTCATCTTGCATCTCCCACGACGAAGGGATGTCTGAATCCCCTGTGGAGACCACAGAGAAAGACCTAGTTCTCCGCCTCATTGCGAACGGAGGCCTCACAACCTTTGAAAATTCGAGAGGTCCGCGGAGATCAATGCTTCCAAAGGAGACGATTCCTGACTCCTCTTGAAAATGGATAGGAGTCCCAGGATAGCTGTGGCACGTGGAAAGGGACCCTGGGTCTTCCGCCTAATGTGGAGTCACGGCCCATTTGCTATGCCAAGACTCGAGGAGTACCCCGAGATTTCCCTTGCACCTAGGCAGGCGTCTTGACTTCGCTGAACAAACACGTTTCTGGAAGGGCCCTCCCCGTCGTAACTCGAGAGTATAACCCAGGTTCCGGCCTTAACTCGAGAAAAACCATGAGACTTCCCCCTCGCCGCGAGATGAGGCCCGATTCCCCTGCACTGCGTGCGGAGCCATTCCGTGTTCCACATCAAACGTGAATGGAGCCTTGATTCCCTTGACGGCACTCCAGAGAAAACCCAAGATCACTGTCTCAAGTCTAGAGGGATCCTGAGGTCTCTGAAGCAACACGAAAGGTATCCGTGGACCCCAAATCCACTCGAGATAAGAGCTTAGTACCTTGCTTCGAAACAAGAGGAATACCAACTTTCCACAAGCACCTCAAGAGGAGGCTTCTCTCAGCTACAGGTAGGTGAGAGGGACCCTGAGTTTGTATCCTCAAGTGGAATGGACACCGAGATGCTCTGACTCGAAGTAAGGCCGGATATCCCTGCAGTGAAGTGAATGCAGGCTCGTCTTGCATCTCCCAAGACGAAGGGATGTCTGAATCCCCTGTGGAGACCACAGAGAAAGACCTAGTCCTCCGCCTCATCACGACCGGAGGCCTCACATCCTTTGAATACTCGAGAGGTCCGCGGATCAATGCTTCCAAAGGAGACGATGCCTGACTCCTCTTGAAAATGGATAGGAGTCCCAGGATCCCTGGGGCACGTGGAAAGGGACCCTGGGTCTCCCGCCTCACGTGGAGACGCGTCCCAATTGCCATGCCAAGACTCGAGGAGAATCCCGAGGTGTCCCTCGCACCTAGGCAGGAGTCCTGACGTCGCTGAACAAACACGTGTCTGCAAGGGCCCTCCCCGTCCTAACTCGAGAATATACCCCAGGTTCCGGCCGCAACTCGAGAAAAACCATGAGACTTTCCCCTTGCCACGAGGTGAGGCCCGATTCCCCTGCACTGTGTGCAGAGCAATTCCGTGTTCCACATCAAACATGAAAGGAGCCTTGATTTCCTTGATGGCACTCCAGAGAAAACCCAAGATCACTGTCTAGAGTCTAGAGGGATCCTGAGGTCACTGTAGCAACACGAAAGGGCTCCGTGGACCTCAAATCAACTCGAGATGAGAGCTTAGTCCCTGGCTTCGACTCAAGGGGAATACCAACTTTCCACAAGCACCTCAAGAGGAGGCTTCTCTCAGCTACAGGTATGTGAGAGAGACCCTGAGATTGTGGCCTCAAGTGGAATGGACACGGAGATGCTATGACTCGAAGTAAGGCCGGATATCCCTGCAGTGAATTGAATGCAGGCTCGTCTTGCATCTCCGAAGACGAAGGGATCTCTGAATCCCCTGTGGAGACCACAGAGAAAGACCTAGTCCTCCACCGCATCCCGACCGCAGGCCTCACATACTTTGAAAACTCGAGAGGTCCGCGGAGATCAATACTTCCCAAGGAGACGATGCCTGACTCCTCTTGAAAATGGATAGGAGTCCCAGCATGCCTGTGGCACGTGGAAAGGGAGCCTGGGTCTCCCGCATCACGTGGAGACGCGTCCCAATTGCCATGCCAAGACTCGAGGAGAATCCCGAGTTGTCCCTCGCACCTAGGCAGGAGTCCTGACGTCGCTGAACAAACAGGTGTCTGGAAGGGCCCTCCCCGTCGTAACTCGAGAATATACCCCAGGTTCCGGCCGCAACTTGAGAAAAACCATGAGACTTCCCCCTCGCAGCGAGATGAGGCCCGATTCCCCTGCACTGCGTGCAGAGCAATTCCGTGTTCCACATCAAACGTGAAAGGAGCCTTGATTTCCTTGATGGCACTCCAGAGAAAACCCAAGATCACTGTCTCAAGTCTAGAGGGATCCTGAGGTCACTGGAGCAACACGAAAGGGCTCCGTGGACCCCAAATCAAGTCGAGATGAGAGCTTAGTCCCTGGCTTCGACTCAAGAGGAATACCAACTTTCCACAAGCACCGCAAGAGGAGGCTTCTCTCAGCAAAAGGTATGTGAGAGGGACCCTGAGTTTGTGGCCTCAAGTGGAATGGACACCGAGATGCTCTGACTCGAAGTAAGGCCGGATATCCCTGCAGTGAATTGAATGCAGGCTCGTCTTGCATCTCCCAAGACGAAGGGTTGTCTGAATCCCCTGTGGAGACCACAGAGAAAGACCTAGTCCTCCACCTCAACGCAACCGGAGGCCTCACATCGTTTGAAAACTCGAGAGGTCCGTGTAGATCAGTACTTCCGAAGGAGAAGATGCCTGACTCCTCTTGAAAATGGATAGGAGTACCAGGATCCCTGTGGCACGTGGAAAGGGACCCTGGGTCTCCTGCCTCACGTGGAGACGCGTCCCCATTGCAATGCCAAGACTCGAGGAGAATTCCGAGGTGTCCCTCGCACCTAGGCAGGAGTCCTGACGTCGCTGAACAAACACGTGTCTGGAAGGGCCCTCCCCGTCGTAACTCGAGAATATACCCCAGGTTCCGGCCGCAACTCGAGAAAAACCATGAGACTTCCCCCACGCCGCGAGATGAGGCCCGATTCCCCTGCACTGCGTGCAGAGCAATTCCGTGTTCCACATCAAACGTGAAACGAGCCTTGATTTCCTTGATGGCACTCCCGAGAAAACCCAAGATCACTGTCTCAAGCCTAGAGGGATCCTGAGGTCACTGGACCAACAGGAAAGGGCTCCGTGGACCCCAAATCAACTCGAGATGAGAGCTTAGTCCCTGGCTTCGACTCAAGAGGAATACCAACTTTCGACAAGCACCTCAAGAGGAGGCTTCTCTCAGCTACAGGTATGTGAGAGGGACCCTGAGTTTGTGGCCTCAAGTCGAATGGACACCGAGATGCTCTGACTCGAAGTAAGGCCGGATATCCCTGCAGTGAATTGAATGCAGGCTCGTCTTGCATCTCCCAAGACGAAGGGATGTCTGAATCCCCTGTGGAGACCACAGAGAAAGACCTAGTTCTCCGCCTCATAACGACTGGAGGCCTCACATCCTTTGAAAACTCGAGAGGTCCGCGGAGATCAACGCTTCCAAAGGGGACGATGCCTGACTCCTCTTGAAAATGGATAGGAGTAACAGGATCCCTGTGGCACGTGGAAAGGGAACCTGGGTCTCCCACCTCACGTGGAGAGGCGTCCCAATTGCCATGCCAAGACTCGAGGAGAATCCCGAGGTGTCCCTCGCACCTAGGCAGGCGTCCTGACGACGCTGAACAAACACGTGTCCGGAAGGGCCCTCCCCGTCGTAACTCGAGAATATACCCCAGGTTCCGGCCGCAACTCAAGAAAAACCATGAGACTTCCCCCTCGCGGCGAGATGAGGCCCGATTCCCTGCACTGCATGCAGAGCAATTCCGTGTTCCACATCAAACGTGAAAGGAGCCTTGATTTCCTTGATGGCACTCCAGAGAAAAGAAAAAGTCACTGTCTCAAGTCTAGAGGGATCCTGAGGCCACTGTAGCAGCATGAAAGAGATCCGTGGACCCCAAATCAACTCGAGTTGAGAGCTTAGTCCCTGGCTTCAACTCAAGTGGAATACCACCTTTCCACAAGCACCTCAAGAGGAGGCTTCTCTCAGCTACAGGTATGTGAGAGGGACCCTGAGTTTGTGGCCTCAAGTGGAATGGACACCGAGATGCTCTGACTCGAAGTCAGGCCGGATATCCCTGCAGTGAATTGAATGCAGGCTCGTCTTGCATCTCCCAAGACGAAGGGATGTCTGAATCCCCTGTCGAGACCACAGAGAAAGACCTAGTTCTCCGCCTAATCGCTACCGAAGGCCTCACATCCTTTGAAAACTCGAGAGGTCCGCGGAAATCAATGCTTCCAAAGGAGACGATGCTTTACTTCTCTTGAAAATGAATAGGAGTACCAGGATCCCTGTGGCACGTGGAAAGGGACCCTTCGTCTCCCGCTTCACGTGGAGACGCGTCCCAATTGCCATGCCAAGACTCGAGGAGAATCCCGAGGTGTCCCTCGCACCTAGGCAGGAGTCCTGAGGTCGCTGAACAAACACGTGTCTGGAAGGTCCCTCCCCGTCATAACTCGAGAATATTCCCCAGGTTCCGGCCGCAACTCGAGAAAAACCATGAGACTTCCCCCTCGCAGCGAGATGAGGCCCGATTCCCCTGCTCTGCTTGCAGAGCAATTCCGTGTTCCACATCAAACGTGAAAGGAGCCTTGATTTATTTGATGGCACTCCAGAGAAAACCCAAAGTCACTGTCTCAAGTCTAGAGGGATCCTGAGGTCACTGTAGCAGCATGAAAGGGCTCCGTGGACCCCAAATCAACTCGAGATGAGAGCTTAGTCCCTGGCTTCGACTCAAGGGGAATACCAACTTTCCACAAGCACCACAAGAGGACGCTTCTCTCAGCTACAGGTATGTGAGAGGGACCCTGAGTTTGTGGCCTCAAGTGGAATGGACACCGAGATGCTCTGACTCGAAGTCAGGCCGGATATCCCTGCAGTGAAGTGTATGCAGGCTCGTCTTGCATCTCCCAAGACGAAGGGATGTCTGAATCCGATGTGGAGACGACAGAGAAAGACCTAGTCCTCCGCCTCATCGCGTCCGGAGGCCTCACATCCTTTGAAAATTCGAGTGATATGCGGAGATCAATGCTTCCAAAGGAGACGATGCTTGACTCCTCTTGAAAATGGATAGGAGTCCCAGGATCCCTGTGGCACATGGAAAGGGACCCTGGGTCTCCTGCCTCACGTGGAGACGCGTCCAAATTGCCATGCCAAGACTCGAGGAGAATCCCGTGGTGTCCCTCGCACCTAGGCAGGAGTCCTGACGTCGCTGAACAAACACGTGTCTCGAAGGGCCCTCCCCATCGTAACTCGAGAATATACCCCAGGTTCCTGCCGCAACTCCAGAAAAACCATGAGACTTACCCCTCGCCGCGAGATGAGGCCCGATTCCCCTGCCCTGCGTGCAGAGCAATTCCGTATTCCACATCAAAAGTGAAAGAAGCCTTGATTTCCTTGATGGCACCCCAGAGAAAACCAAAGATCACTGTCTCTAGTCTAGACGGATCCTGAGGTCATTGGGGCAACACGAAAGGGCTCCGTGGACCCCAAATCAACTCGAGATGAGAGCTTAGTCCCTGGCTTCGACTCAAGAGGAATATCAACTTTCCACAAGCACCTCAAGAGGAGGCTTCTCTCAGCTACAGGTATGTGAGAGGGCCCCTGAGTTTGTGGCCTCAAGTGGAATGGACACCGAGATGCTCTGACTCGAAGTAAGGCCGGATATCCCTGCAGTGAATTGAATGCAGGCTCGTCTTGTATCTCCCAAGACGAAGGGATGTCTGAATCCCCTGTGGAGACCACAGAGAAAGACCTAATTCTCCGCCTCATCGCGAGGGGAGGCCTCACATCCTTTCAAAAGTCGAGAGGTCTGCGGAGATCAATGCTTCTAAAGGAGACGATGCCTGACTCCTCTTGAAAATGGATAGGAGTCCCAGGATCCCTGTGGCACGTGGAAAGGGACCCTGGGTCTCCCGCCTCACGTGGAGACGCGTCCCAATTGCCATGCCAAGACTCGAGGAGAATCCCGATGTGTCCCTCGCACCTAGGCAGGAGTCCTGACGTCGCTGAACAAACACGTGTCTGGAAGGGCCCTCCCCGTCGTAACTCGAGAATATACCCCAGATTCCGGCCGCAACTCGAGAAAAAACATGAGACTTCCACCTCGCCGCGAGATGAGGCACGATTCCCCTGCACTGCGTGCAGAGGAATTCCGTGTTCCACATCAAATATAAATGGAGCCTTGATTTCCTAGATGGCACTCCAGAGAAAACCCAAGATCACTGTCTCAAGTCTAGAGGGATCCTGAGGTCACTGTAGCAACACGAAAGGGCCCCGTGGACCCAAAATCAACTCGAGATGAGAGCTTAGTCCCTGCCTTCGACTCAAAAGGAATACCAACATTCCACAAGCACCTCAAGAGGAGGCTTCTCTCAGCTACAGGTATGTGAGAGGGACCCTGAATTTGTGGCCTCAAGTGGAATGGACACCGAGATGCTCTGACTCGAAGTAAGGCCGGATATCCCAGCAGTGAATTGAATGCAGGCTCGTCTTGCATCTCCCAAGACGAAGGGATGTCTGAATCCCCTGTGGAGACCACAGAGAAAGACCTAGTCCTCCGCCTCATCGCGACCGGAGGCCTCACATACTTTGAAAACTCGAGAGGTCCGTGGAGATCAATGCATCCAAAGGAGACGATGCCTGAATCCTCTTGAAAATGGATAGGAGTCCCAGGATTCCTCTGGCAAGTGGAAAGGGACCCTGGGTCTCCATCCTCACGTGGAGACGCGTCGCAATTGCCATGCCAAGAATCGAGGAGAATCCCGAGGTGCCCCTCGCACCTAGGCAGGAGTCCTGACGTCGCTGAACAAACACGTGTCTGGAAGGGCCCTCCCTGTCGTAACTCGAGAATATATCCCAGGTTCCGGCCGCAACTTGAGAAAAACCATGAGACTTCCCCCTCGCCGCGAGATGAGGCCGGATTCCCCTGCACTGCATGCAAAGCAATTCCATGTGCCACATCAAACTTGAAAGGAGCCTTGATTTCCTTGATGGCACTCCAGAGAAAACCCAAGATCACTGTCTCAAATCTAGAGGTATCCTTAGGTCACTGTAGCAACAAGAAAGGGCTCCGTGGACCACAAATCAACTCGAGATGAGAGCTTAGTCCCTGGCTTCAAGACAAGAGGAATACCAACTTTCCACAAGCACCTCAAGAGGAGGCTTCTCTCAGCTACAGGTATGTGAGAGGGCCCCTGAGTTTGTGGCCTCAAGTGGAATGGACACCGAGATGCTCTGACTCAAAGTAAGGCCGGATATCCCTGCAGTGAATTGAATGCAGGCTCGTCTTGCATCTCCCAAGACAAAGGGATGTCTGAATCCCCTGTGGAGAACACAGAGAAAGACCTAGTTCTCCGCCTCATCGCGAACGGAGGCCTCACATCCTTTGAAAACTCGAGAGGTCCGCAGATATCAATGCTTCCAAAGGAGACGATGCCTGACTCCTCTTGAAAATGGATAGGAGTCCCAGGAGGCCTGTGGCACGTGGAAAGGGACCCTGGGTCTCCCGCCTCACGTGGAGACGCGTCCCAATTGCCATGCCAAGATTCGAGGAGAATCCCGAGGTGTCCGTTGCACCTAGGCAGGAGTCCTGACGTCGCTGAACAAACACGTGTCTGGAAGGGCTCTCCCCGTGGTAACCCGAGAATATACCCCAGGTTCGGTCCGCAACTCGAGAGAAACCATGAGACTTCCCCCTCGCAGCGAGATGAGGCCCGATTACCCTGCACTGCATGCAGAGCAATTCCATGTTCCACATCAAACGTGAAAGGAGCCTTGATTTCCTTGATGGCACCCCAGAGAAAACCGAAGATCACTGTCTCAATTCTAGAGGGATCCTGAAGTCACTGGAGCAACACGAAAGGGCTCCGTGGACCCCAAATCAACTCAAGATGAGAGCTTAGTGTCTGGCTTCGACTCAAGAGGATTACCAACTTTCCACAAGCACCTCAAGAGGAGGCTTCTCTCAGCTACAGGTATGTGAGAGGGACCCTGAGTTTGTGGCCTCAAGTAGAATGGACACCGAGATGCTCTGACTCGAACTAAGGCCGGATATCCCTGCAGTGAATTGAATGCAGGCTCGTCTTGCATCTCCCAAGACGAAGGGATGTCTGAATCCCCTGTGGAGACCACAGAGAAAGACCTAGTTCTTTGCCTCATCACGAGCAGAGGCCTCACATCCTTTGAAAACTCGAGAGGTCCGCGGAGTTCAATGCTTCCAAAGGAGACGATGCCTGACTCCTCTTGAAAATGGATAGGAGTCCCAGGATCCCTGAGGCACGTGGAAAGGGACCCTGGGTCTCCCGCTTCACGTGGAGACGAGTCCCAATTGCCATGCCAAGACTCGAGGAGAATCCCGAGGTGTCCCTCGCACCTAGGCAGGAGTCCTGACGTCGCTGAACAAACACGTGTCTGGAAGGGCCCTCCCTGTCGTAACTCGAGAATATACCCCAGTATCCGGCCGCAACTCGAGAAAAACCATGAGACTTCCCCCTCGCCGCGAGATGAGGCCCGATTCCCCTGCACTGCGAGCAGAGCAATTCTGTGTTCCACATCAAATGAGAAAGGAGCCTTGATTTCCTTGATGGCACTCCAGAGAACATCCAAGATCACTGTCTCAAGTCTAGAGGGATCCTGAGGTCACTGGAGCAACACGAAAGGGCTCCGTGGACCCCAAATCAAGTCGAGATGAGAGCTTAGTCCCTGGCTTCGACTCAAGAGGAATACCAACTTTCCACAAGCACCTCAAGAGGAGGCTTCTCTCAGCTACAGGTATGTGAGAGGGACCCTGAGTTTGTGGCCTCAAGTGGAATGGACAGCGAGATGCTCTGACTCGAAGTAAGGCCGGATATCCCTGCAGTGAATTGAATGCAGGCTCGTCTTGCATCTCGCAAGACGAAGGGATGTCTGAATCCCCTGTGGAGACCACAGAGAAAGACCTAATTTTCCGCCTCATCGCGACCGGAGGCCTCACATCCTTTGAAAATTCGAGAGGTCCGGGGAGATCAATGCTTCCAAAGGAGACGATGCCTGACTCGTCTCGAAAATGGATAGGAGTCCCAGGATCCCAGTGGCACGTGGAAAGGGACCCTGGGTCTCCCGCCTCACGTGGAGACGCATCCCAATTGCCATGCCAAGACTCGAGGAGAATCCCGAGGTGTCCCTCGCACCTAGGCAGGAGTCCTGATGTCGCTGAACAAACACGTGTCTGCAAGGGCCCTCCCCGTCTTAACTCGAGAATATACCCCAGGTTCCAGCCGCAACTCGAGAAAAACCATGAGACTTCCCCCTCGCCGCGAGATGAGGCCCGATTCCCCTGCACTGCGTGCAGACCAATTCCGTGTTCCACATCAAACTTTAAAGGAGCCTTGATTTCCTTAATGGCACTCCAGAGAAATCCCAAGATCACTGCTTCAAGTCTAGAGGGATCCTGAGGTCACTGTAGCAACACGAAAGGGCTCCGTGGACCCCAAATCAACTCGAGATGAGAGCTTAGTCCCTGGCTTCGACTCAAGAGGAATACCAACTTTCCACAAGCACCTCAAGAGGAGTCTTCTCTCAGCTACAGGTATGTGAGAGGGACCCTGAATTTGTGGCCTCAAGTGGAATGGACACCGAGATGCTCTGACTCGAAGTCAGGCCGGATATCCCTGCAGTGAATTGAATGCAGGCTCTTCTTGCATCTCCCAAGACAAAGGGATGTCTGAATCCCCTGTGGAGACCACAGAGAAAGACCTAGTCCTCCGCCTCATCGCGACCGGAGGCCTCACATCCTTTGAAAACTCGAGAGGTCCGCGGAGATCAATGCTTCCAAAGGACACGATGCCTGACTCCTCTTGAAAATGGATAGGAGTCCCAGGATCCCAGTGGCACTTGGAAAGGGACCCTGGGTCTCCCGCCTCACGTGGAGACGCATCTCAATTGCCATGCCAAGACTGGAGGAGAATCCCGAGTTGTCCCTCGCACCTAGGCAGGAGTCCGGACGTCGCTGAACAAACACGTGTCTGGAAGGGCCCTCCCCGTCGTAACTCGAGAATATACCCCAGGTTCCGGCCGCAACTCGAGAAAAACCATGAGACTTCCCCCTCGCAGCGAGATGAGGCCCGATTCCCCTGCACTGCGTGCAGAGCAATTCCGTGTTCCACATCAAACGTGAAAGGAGCCTTGATTTCCTTGATGGCACTCCAGAGAAAACCCAAGATCACTGTCTCAAGTCTAGAGGGATCCTGAGGTAACTGTAGGAACACGAAAGGGCTCCGTGGACCCCAAATCAACTCGAGATGAGAGCTTAGTCCCTGGCTTCGACTCAAGAGGAATACCAACTTTCCACAAGCACCTCAAGAGGAGGCTACTCTCAGCTAATGGTATGTGAGAGGGACCCTGAGTTTGTGGCCTCAATTGGAATGGACACCGAGATGCTCTGACTCGAAGTAAGGCCGGATATCCCTGCAGTGAATTGAATGCAGGCTCGTCTTGCATCTCCCAAGACGAAGGGATGTCTGAATCCCCTGTGGAGATGACAGAGAAAGACCGAGTTCACCGCCTCATCGCGAGCGGAGGCCTCACATCCTTTGAAAACTCGAGAGGTCCGCGGAGATCAATGCTTCCAAAGGAGACGATGCCTGACTCCTCTTGAACATGGATAGGAGTCCCAGGATCCCTGTGGCACGTGGATAGGGACCCTGGGTCTCCCGCCTCACGTGGAGACGCATCCCAATTGCCATGCCAAGACTCGAGGAGAATCCTGAGGTGTCCCTCACTCCTAGGCAGGAGTCCTGACGTCACTGAACAAACACGTGTCTGGAAGGGCCCTCCCCGACGAAACTCGAGAATATACCTCAGGTTCCAGCCGCAACTCGAGAAAAGCCATGAGACTTCCCCCTCGCCGCGACATGAGGCCCGATTCCCCTGGAATGCGTGCAGAGCAATTCCGTGTTCCACATCAAACTTGAAAGGAGCCTTGATTTCCTGAATGGCACTCCAGAGAAAACCCAAGATCACCGTCTCAAGTCTAGAGGGATCCTGAGGTAACTGTAGCAACACGAAAGGGCTCCGTGGACCCCAAATAAACTCGAGATGAGAGCTTAGTCCCTGGCTTTGACTCAAGAGGAATACCAACTTTCCACAAGCACCGCAAGAGGAGGCTTCTCTCAGCTACAGGTATGTGAGAGGGACCCTGAGTTTGTGGCCTCAAGTGGAATGGACACCGAGATGCTCTGACTCGAAATAAGGCCGGATATCCCTGCAGTGAATTGAAAGCAGGCTCATCTTGCATCTCCCAAGACGAAGGGATGTCTCAATCCCCTGTGCAGAACACAGAGAAATACATAGTCCTCCGCCTCAACGCGACCGGAGGCCTCACATCCTTTGAAAACTCGAGAGGTCTGCAGAAATCAATGCTGCCAAAGGAGACGATGCCTGACTCCTCTTGAAAATGGATAGGAGTCCCAGGATCCCTGTGCCACGTGGAAAGGGACCTTGGGTCTCCCGCCTCACGTGGAGACGCGTCCCCATTGCCATGCCAAGACTCGAGGAGAATCCCGAGGTGTCCCTCGCACCTAGGCAGGAGTCCTGACGTCGCTGAACAAACACGTGTCTGGAAGGGCCCTCCCCGTCGTAACTCGAGAATATACCCCAGGTTCCGGCCGCAACTCGAGAAAAACCATGAGACTTCCCCCTTGCCACGAGGTGAGGCCCGATTCCCCTGCACTGCATGCAGAGCAATTCCGTGTTCCACATCAAACATGAAAGGAGCCTTGATTTCCTTGATGGCACTCCAGAGAAAACCCAAGATCACTGTCTAGAGTCTAGAGGGATCCTGAGGTCACTGTAGCAACACGAAAGGGCTCCGTGGACCTCAAATCAACTCGAGATGAGAGCTTAGTCCCTGGCTTCTACTCAAGGGGAATACCAACTTTCCACAAGCACCTCAAGAGGAGGCTTCTCTCAGCTACAGGTATGTGAGAGAGACCCTGAGATTGTGGCCTCAAGTGGAATGGACACGGAGATGCTATGACTCGAAGTAAGGCCGGATATCCCTGCAGTGAATTGAATGCAGGCTCGTCTTGCATCTCCGAAGACGAAGGGATCTCTGAATCCCCTGTGGAGACGACAGAGAAAGACCTAGTCCTCCACCGCATCCCGACCGCAGGCCTCACATACTTTGAAAACTCGAGAGGTCCGCGGAGATCAATACTTCCCAAGGAGACGATGCCTGACTCCTCTTGAAAATGGATAGGAGTCCCAGCATGCCTGTGGCACGTGGAAAGGGAGCCTGGGTCTCCCGCATCACGTGGAGACGCGTCCCAATTGCCATGCCAAGACTCGAGGAGAATCCCGAGGTGTCCCTCGCACCTAGGCAGGAGTCCTGACGTCGCTGAACAAACAGGTGTCTGGAAGGGCCCTCCCCGTCGTAACTCGAGAATATACCCCAGGTTCCGGCCGCAACTTGAGAAAAACCATGAGACTTCCCCCTCGCAGCAAGATGAGGCCCGATTCCCCTGCACTGCGTGCAGAGCAATTCCGTGTTCCACATCAAACGTGAAAGGAGCCTTGATTTCCTTGATGGCACTCCAGAGAAAACCCAAGATCACTGTCTCAAGTCTAGAGGGATCCTGAGGTCACTGGAGCAACACGAAAGGGCTCCGTGGACCCCAAATCAAGTCGAGATGAGAGCTTAGTCCCTGGCTTCGACTCAAGAGGAATACCAACTTTCCACAAGCACCGCAAGAGGAGGCTTCTCTCAGCAAAAGGTATGTGAGAGGGACCCTGAGTTTGTGGCCTCAAGTGGAATGGACACCGAGATGCTCTGACTCGAAGTAAGGCCGGATATCCCTGCAGTGAATTGAATGCAGGCTCGTCTTGCATCTCCCAAGACGAAGGGTTGTCTGAATCCCCTGTGGAGACCACAGAGAAAGACCTAGTCCTCCACCTCAACGCAACCGGAGGCCTCACATCGTTTGAAAACTCGAGAGGTCCGTGTAGATCAGTACTTCCGAAGGAGAAGATGCCTGACTCCTCTTGAAAATGGATAGGAGTCCCAGGATCCCTGTGGCACGTGGAAAGGGACCCTGGGTCTCCTGCCTCACGTGGAGACGCGTCCCATTGCAATGCCAAGACTCGAGGAGAATTCCGAGGTGTCCCTCGCACCTAGGCAGGAGTCCGGACGTCGCTGAACAAACACGTGTCTGGAAGGGCCCTCCCCGTCGTAACTCGAGAATATACCCCAGGTTCCGGCCGCAACTCGAGAAAAACCATGAGACTTCCACCATGCCGCGAGATGAGGCCCGATTCCCCTGCACTGCGTGCAGAGCAATTCCGTGTTCCACATCAAACGTGAAACGAGCCTTGATTTCCTTGATGGCACTCCCGAGAAAACCCAAGATCACTGTCTCAAGCCTAGAGGGATCCTGAGGTCACTGGACCAACAGGAAAGGGCTCCGTGGACCCCAAATCAACTCGAGATGAGAGCTTAGTCCCTGGCTTCGACTCAAGAGGAATACCAACTTTCCACAAGCACCTCAAGAGGAGGCTTCTCTCAGCTACAGGTATGTGAGAGGGACCCTGAGTTTGTGGCCTCAAGTCGAATGGACACCGAGATGCTCTGACTCGAAGTAAGGCCGGATATCCCTGCAGTGAATTGAATGCAGGCTCGTCTTGCATCTCCCAAGACGAAGGGATGTCTGAATCCCCTGTGGAGACCACAGAGAAAGACCTAGTTCTCCGCCTCATAACGACTGGAGGCCTCACATCCTTTGAAAACTCGAGAGGTCCGCGGAAATCAACGCTTCCAAAGGGGACGATGCCTGACTCCTCTTGAAAATGGATAGGAGTAACAGGATCCCTGTGGCACGTGGAAAGGGAACCTGGGTCTCCCACCTCACGTGGAGAGGCGTCCCAATTGCCATGCCAAGACTCGAGGAGAATCCCGAGGTGTCCCTCGCACCTAGGCAGGCGTCCTGACGTCCCTGAACAAACACTTGTCTGGAAGGGCCCTCCCCGTCGTAACTCGAGAATATACCCCAGGTTCCGGCCGCAACTCGAGAAAAACCATGAGACTTCCCCCTCGCCGCGAGATGAGGCCCGATTCCCCTGCACTGCGTGCAGAGCAATTCCCTGTTGCACATCAATCGTGAATGGAGCCTTGATTCCTTGATGGCCATCCAAAGAATACCCAAGATCACTGTATCAAGTCTAGAGTGATCCTGAGGTCACTGTAGCAAAACGAAAGGGCTCCGTGGACCCTAAATCAACTCGAGATGAGAGCTTAGTCCCTCGCTTCGACTCAAGAGGAATACCAAATTTCCACAAGCACCTCAAGAGGAGGCTTCTCTCAGCTACAGGTATGTGAGAGGGACCCTGAGTTTGTGGCCTCAAGTGGAATGGACACCGAGATGCTCTGACTCGAAGTAAGGCCGGATATCCCTGCAGTGAATTGAATGCAGGCTCGTCTTGCATCTCCCAAGAGGAAGGGATGTATGAATCCCCTGTGGAGACGACAGAGAATGACCTAGTTCTCTGCCTCATCGCGACCGGAGGCCTCACATCCTTTGAAAACTCGAGAGGTCCGCGGAGATCAATGCTTCCAAAGGGGACGATGCCTGACTCCTCTTGAAAATGGATAGGAGTCCCAGGATCCCTGTGGCACGTGGAAAGTGACACTGGGTCT
Source organism: Dama dama (assembly GCF_033118175.1). NCBI lineage: Eukaryota > Metazoa > Chordata > Mammalia > Artiodactyla > Cervidae > Dama > Dama dama. The sequence goes on from NC_083693.1 coordinate 240,005, forward strand.
CCCGCCTCACGTGGAGACGCGTCCCAATTGCCATGCCAAGACTCGAGGAGAAACCCGCGGTATCCCTCGCACCTGTGCAGGCGTCCTGACGTCGGTGAACAAACACTTGTCTGGAAGGGCCCTCCCCGTCGTAACTCGAGAATATACCGCAGGTTCCGGCCGCAACTCGAGAAAAACCATGAGACTTCCCCCTCGCCGCGAGATGAGGCCCGATTCCCCTGCACTGCGTGCAGAGCAATTCCGTGTTCCATATCAAACGTGAAAGGAGCCTTGATTTCCTTCATGGCACTCCAGAGAAAACCCAAGATCACTGTCTCAAGTCTAGAGGGATCCTGAGGTCACTGGAGCAACACGAAAGGGCTCCGTGGACCACAAATCAACTCGAGATGAGAGCTTAGTTCCTGGCTTCGACTCAAGAGGAATGCCAACTTTCCACAAGCCCTTCAAGAAGAGGCTTCTCTCAGCTACAGGTATGTGAGAGGGACCCTGAGTTTGTGGACTCAAGTGAAATGGACACCGAGATGCTCTGACTCGAAATAAGGCCGGATATCCCTGCAGTGAATTGAATGCAGGCTCATCTTGCATCTCCCAAGACGAAGGGATGTCTGAATCCCCTGTGGAGACCACAGAGAAAGACCTAGTTCTCCGCCTCATTGCGAACGGAGGCCTCACAACCTTTGAAAATTCGAGAGGTCCGCGGAGATCAATGCTTCCAAAGGAGACGATGGCTGACTCCTCTTGAAAATGGATAGGAGTCCCAGGATAGCTGTGGCACGTGGAAAGGGACCCTGGGTCTCCCGCCTAATGTGGAGTCACGGCCCATTTGCTATGCCAAGACTCGAGGAGTACCCCGAGATTTCCCTTGCACCTAGGCAGGCGTCTTGACTTCGCTGAACAAACACGTTTCTGGAAGGGCCCTCCCCGTCGTAACTCGAGAGTATAACCCAGGTTCCGGCCTTAACTCGAGAAAAACCATGAGACTTCCCCCTCGCCGCGAGATGAGGCCCGATTCCCCTGCACTGCGTGCGGAGCCATTCCGTGTTCCACATCAAACGTGAATGGAGCCTTGATTCCCTTGACGGCACTCCAGAGAAAACCCAAGATCACTGTCTCAAGTCTAGAGGGATCCTGAGGTCTCTGAAGCAACACGAAAGGTATTCGTGGACCCCAAATCCACCCGAGAAAAGAGCTTAGTACCTTGCTTCGAAACAAGAGGAATACCAACTTTCCACAAGCACCTCAAGAGGAGGCTTCTCTCAGCTACAGCTATGTGAGAGGGACCCTGAGTTTGTGGCCTCAAGTGGAATGGACACCGAGATGCTCTGACTCGAAGTAAGGCCGGATATCCCTGCAGTGAATTGAATGCAGGCTCGTCTTGCATCTCCCAAGATGAAGGGATGTCTGAATCCCCTCTGAAGACCACAGAGAAAGACCTAGTTTTCCACCTCATCGCGACCGGAGGCCTCACATCCTTTGAAAACTCGAGAGGTTCGTGGAGATCAATGCTTCCAAAGGAGACGATGCCTGACTTGTCTTGAAAATGGATAGGAGTCCCAGGATCCCTGTGGCACGTGGAAAGGGACCCTGGGTCTCCCGCCTCACGTGGAGACGCGTCCCAATTGCCATGCCAAGACTCGAGGAGAATCCCGAGGTGTCCCTCGCACCTAGGCAGGAGTCCTGACGTCGCTGAACAAACACGTGTCTGGAAGGGCCCTCCCCGTCGTAACTCGAGAATATACCCCAGGTTCCGGCCTCAACTCGAGAAAAACCATGAGACTTCCCCCTCGCCGCGAGATGAGGCCCGATTCCCCTGCAATGCGTGCAGAGCAATTCTGTGTTCCACATCAAACGTGAAAGGAGCCTTGATTTCCTTGATGGCACTCCAGAGAAAACCCAGGATCACTGTCTCAAGTCTAGAGGGATCCTGAGGTCACTGGAGTAACACGAAATTTCTCCGTGGACCGCAAATCAACTGGAGATGAGAGCTTAGTCCCTGGCTTCGACTCAAGAGGAATACCAACTTTCCACAAGCACCTCAAGAGGAGGCTTCTCTCAGCTACAGGTATGTGAGAGGGACCCTGAGTTTGTGGCCTCAAGTGGACTGGACACCGAGATGCTCTGACTCGAAGTAAGGCCGGATATCCCTGCAGTGAATTGAATGCAGGCTCATCTTGCATCTCCCACGACGAAGGGATGTCTGAATCCCCTGTGGAGACCACAGAGAAAGACCTAGTTCTCCGCCTCATTGCGAACGGAGGCCTCACAACCTTTGAAAATTCGAGAGGTCCGCGGAGATCAATGCTTCCAAAGGAGACGATTCCTGACTCCTCTTGAAAATGGATAGGAGTCCCAGGATAGCTGTGGCACGTGGAAAGGGACCCTGGGTCTTCCGCCTAATGTGGAGTCACGGCCCATTTGCTATGCCAAGACTCGAGGAGTACCCCGAGATTTCCCTTGCACCTAGGCAGGCGTCTTGACTTCGCTGAACAAACACGTTTCTGGAAGGGCCCTCCCCGTCGTAACTCGAGAGTATAACCCAGGTTCCGGCCTTAACTCGAGAAAAACCATGAGACTTCCCCCTCGCCGCGAGATGAGGCCCGATTCCCCTGCACTGCGTGCGGAGCCATTCCGTGTTCCACATCAAACGTGAATGGAGCCTTGATTCCCTTGACGGCACTCCAGAGAAAACCCAAGATCACTGTCTCAAGTCTAGAGGGATCCTGAGGTCTCTGAAGCAACACGAAAGGTATCCGTGGACCCCAAATCCACTCGAGATAAGAGCTTAGTACCTTGCTTCGAAACAAGAGGAATACCAACTTTCCACAAGCACCTCAAGAGGAGGCTTCTCTCAGCTACAGGTAGGTGAGAGGGACCCTGAGTTTGTATCCTCAAGTGGAATGGACACCGAGATGCTCTGACTCGAAGTAAGGCCGGATATCCCTGCAGTGAAGTGAATGCAGGCTCGTCTTGCATCTCCCAAGACGAAGGGATGTCTGAATCCCCTGTGGAGACCACAGAGAAAGACCTAGTCCTCCGCCTCATCACGACCGGAGGCCTCACATCCTTTGAATACTCGAGAGGTCCGCGGATCAATGCTTCCAAAGGAGACGATGCCTGACTCCTCTTGAAAATGGATAGGAGTCCCAGGATCCCTGGGGCACGTGGAAAGGGACCCTGGGTCTCCCGCCTCACGTGGAGACGCGTCCCAATTGCCATGCCAAGACTCGAGGAGAATCCCGAGGTGTCCCTCGCACCTAGGCAGGAGTCCTGACGTCGCTGAACAAACACGTGTCTGCAAGGGCCCTCCCCGTCCTAACTCGAGAATATACCCCAGGTTCCGGCCGCAACTCGAGAAAAACCATGAGACTTTCCCCTTGCCACGAGGTGAGGCCCGATTCCCCTGCACTGTGTGCAGAGCAATTCCGTGTTCCACATCAAACATGAAAGGAGCCTTGATTTCCTTGATGGCACTCCAGAGAAAACCCAAGATCACTGTCTAGAGTCTAGAGGGATCCTGAGGTCACTGTAGCAACACGAAAGGGCTCCGTGGACCTCAAATCAACTCGAGATGAGAGCTTAGTCCCTGGCTTCGACTCAAGGGGAATACCAACTTTCCACAAGCACCTCAAGAGGAGGCTTCTCTCAGCTACAGGTATGTGAGAGAGACCCTGAGATTGTGGCCTCAAGTGGAATGGACACGGAGATGCTATGACTCGAAGTAAGGCCGGATATCCCTGCAGTGAATTGAATGCAGGCTCGTCTTGCATCTCCGAAGACGAAGGGATCTCTGAATCCCCTGTGGAGACCACAGAGAAAGACCTAGTCCTCCACCGCATCCCGACCGCAGGCCTCACATACTTTGAAAACTCGAGAGGTCCGCGGAGATCAATACTTCCCAAGGAGACGATGCCTGACTCCTCTTGAAAATGGATAGGAGTCCCAGCATGCCTGTGGCACGTGGAAAGGGAGCCTGGGTCTCCCGCATCACGTGGAGACGCGTCCCAATTGCCATGCCAAGACTCGAGGAGAATCCCGAGTTGTCCCTCGCACCTAGGCAGGAGTCCTGACGTCGCTGAACAAACAGGTGTCTGGAAGGGCCCTCCCCGTCGTAACTCGAGAATATACCCCAGGTTCCGGCCGCAACTTGAGAAAAACCATGAGACTTCCCCCTCGCAGCGAGATGAGGCCCGATTCCCCTGCACTGCGTGCAGAGCAATTCCGTGTTCCACATCAAACGTGAAAGGAGCCTTGATTTCCTTGATGGCACTCCAGAGAAAACCCAAGATCACTGTCTCAAGTCTAGAGGGATCCTGAGGTCACTGGAGCAACACGAAAGGGCTCCGTGGACCCCAAATCAAGTCGAGATGAGAGCTTAGTCCCTGGCTTCGACTCAAGAGGAATACCAACTTTCCACAAGCACCGCAAGAGGAGGCTTCTCTCAGCAAAAGGTATGTGAGAGGGACCCTGAGTTTGTGGCCTCAAGTGGAATGGACACCGAGATGCTCTGACTCGAAGTAAGGCCGGATATCCCTGCAGTGAATTGAATGCAGGCTCGTCTTGCATCTCCCAAGACGAAGGGTTGTCTGAATCCCCTGTGGAGACCACAGAGAAAGACCTAGTCCTCCACCTCAACGCAACCGGAGGCCTCACATCGTTTGAAAACTCGAGAGGTCCGTGTAGATCAGTACTTCCGAAGGAGAAGATGCCTGACTCCTCTTGAAAATGGATAGGAGTACCAGGATCCCTGTGGCACGTGGAAAGGGACCCTGGGTCTCCTGCCTCACGTGGAGACGCGTCCCCATTGCAATGCCAAGACTCGAGGAGAATTCCGAGGTGTCCCTCGCACCTAGGCAGGAGTCCTGACGTCGCTGAACAAACACGTGTCTGGAAGGGCCCTCCCCGTCGTAACTCGAGAATATACCCCAGGTTCCGGCCGCAACTCGAGAAAAACCATGAGACTTCCCCCACGCCGCGAGATGAGGCCCGATTCCCCTGCACTGCGTGCAGAGCAATTCCGTGTTCCACATCAAACGTGAAACGAGCCTTGATTTCCTTGATGGCACTCCCGAGAAAACCCAAGATCACTGTCTCAAGCCTAGAGGGATCCTGAGGTCACTGGACCAACAGGAAAGGGCTCCGTGGACCCCAAATCAACTCGAGATGAGAGCTTAGTCCCTGGCTTCGACTCAAGAGGAATACCAACTTTCGACAAGCACCTCAAGAGGAGGCTTCTCTCAGCTACAGGTATGTGAGAGGGACCCTGAGTTTGTGGCCTCAAGTCGAATGGACACCGAGATGCTCTGACTCGAAGTAAGGCCGGATATCCCTGCAGTGAATTGAATGCAGGCTCGTCTTGCATCTCCCAAGACGAAGGGATGTCTGAATCCCCTGTGGAGACCACAGAGAAAGACCTAGTTCTCCGCCTCATAACGACTGGAGGCCTCACATCCTTTGAAAACTCGAGAGGTCCGCGGAGATCAACGCTTCCAAAGGGGACGATGCCTGACTCCTCTTGAAAATGGATAGGAGTAACAGGATCCCTGTGGCACGTGGAAAGGGAACCTGGGTCTCCCACCTCACGTGGAGAGGCGTCCCAATTGCCATGCCAAGACTCGAGGAGAATCCCGAGGTGTCCCTCGCACCTAGGCAGGCGTCCTGACGACGCTGAACAAACACGTGTCCGGAAGGGCCCTCCCCGTCGTAACTCGAGAATATACCCCAGGTTCCGGCCGCAACTCAAGAAAAACCATGAGACTTCCCCCTCGCGGCGAGATGAGGCCCGATTCCCTGCACTGCATGCAGAGCAATTCCGTGTTCCACATCAAACGTGAAAGGAGCCTTGATTTCCTTGATGGCACTCCAGAGAAAAGAAAAAGTCACTGTCTCAAGTCTAGAGGGATCCTGAGGCCACTGTAGCAGCATGAAAGAGATCCGTGGACCCCAAATCAACTCGAGTTGAGAGCTTAGTCCCTGGCTTCAACTCAAGTGGAATACCACCTTTCCACAAGCACCTCAAGAGGAGGCTTCTCTCAGCTACAGGTATGTGAGAGGGACCCTGAGTTTGTGGCCTCAAGTGGAATGGACACCGAGATGCTCTGACTCGAAGTCAGGCCGGATATCCCTGCAGTGAATTGAATGCAGGCTCGTCTTGCATCTCCCAAGACGAAGGGATGTCTGAATCCCCTGTCGAGACCACAGAGAAAGACCTAGTTCTCCGCCTAATCGCTACCGAAGGCCTCACATCCTTTGAAAACTCGAGAGGTCCGCGGAAATCAATGCTTCCAAAGGAGACGATGCTTTACTTCTCTTGAAAATGAATAGGAGTACCAGGATCCCTGTGGCACGTGGAAAGGGACCCTTCGTCTCCCGCTTCACGTGGAGACGCGTCCCAATTGCCATGCCAAGACTCGAGGAGAATCCCGAGGTGTCCCTCGCACCTAGGCAGGAGTCCTGAGGTCGCTGAACAAACACGTGTCTGGAAGGTCCCTCCCCGTCATAACTCGAGAATATTCCCCAGGTTCCGGCCGCAACTCGAGAAAAACCATGAGACTTCCCCCTCGCAGCGAGATGAGGCCCGATTCCCCTGCTCTGCTTGCAGAGCAATTCCGTGTTCCACATCAAACGTGAAAGGAGCCTTGATTTATTTGATGGCACTCCAGAGAAAACCCAAAGTCACTGTCTCAAGTCTAGAGGGATCCTGAGGTCACTGTAGCAGCATGAAAGGGCTCCGTGGACCCCAAATCAACTCGAGATGAGAGCTTAGTCCCTGGCTTCGACTCAAGGGGAATACCAACTTTCCACAAGCACCACAAGAGGACGCTTCTCTCAGCTACAGGTATGTGAGAGGGACCCTGAGTTTGTGGCCTCAAGTGGAATGGACACCGAGATGCTCTGACTCGAAGTCAGGCCGGATATCCCTGCAGTGAAGTGTATGCAGGCTCGTCTTGCATCTCCCAAGACGAAGGGATGTCTGAATCCGATGTGGAGACGACAGAGAAAGACCTAGTCCTCCGCCTCATCGCGTCCGGAGGCCTCACATCCTTTGAAAATTCGAGTGATATGCGGAGATCAATGCTTCCAAAGGAGACGATGCTTGACTCCTCTTGAAAATGGATAGGAGTCCCAGGATCCCTGTGGCACATGGAAAGGGACCCTGGGTCTCCTGCCTCACGTGGAGACGCGTCCAAATTGCCATGCCAAGACTCGAGGAGAATCCCGTGGTGTCCCTCGCACCTAGGCAGGAGTCCTGACGTCGCTGAACAAACACGTGTCTCGAAGGGCCCTCCCCATCGTAACTCGAGAATATACCCCAGGTTCCTGCCGCAACTCCAGAAAAACCATGAGACTTACCCCTCGCCGCGAGATGAGGCCCGATTCCCCTGCCCTGCGTGCAGAGCAATTCCGTATTCCACATCAAAAGTGAAAGAAGCCTTGATTTCCTTGATGGCACCCCAGAGAAAACCAAAGATCACTGTCTCTAGTCTAGACGGATCCTGAGGTCATTGGGGCAACACGAAAGGGCTCCGTGGACCCCAAATCAACTCGAGATGAGAGCTTAGTCCCTGGCTTCGACTCAAGAGGAATATCAACTTTCCACAAGCACCTCAAGAGGAGGCTTCTCTCAGCTACAGGTATGTGAGAGGGCCCCTGAGTTTGTGGCCTCAAGTGGAATGGACACCGAGATGCTCTGACTCGAAGTAAGGCCGGATATCCCTGCAGTGAATTGAATGCAGGCTCGTCTTGTATCTCCCAAGACGAAGGGATGTCTGAATCCCCTGTGGAGACCACAGAGAAAGACCTAATTCTCCGCCTCATCGCGAGGGGAGGCCTCACATCCTTTCAAAAGTCGAGAGGTCTGCGGAGATCAATGCTTCTAAAGGAGACGATGCCTGACTCCTCTTGAAAATGGATAGGAGTCCCAGGATCCCTGTGGCACGTGGAAAGGGACCCTGGGTCTCCCGCCTCACGTGGAGACGCGTCCCAATTGCCATGCCAAGACTCGAGGAGAATCCCGATGTGTCCCTCGCACCTAGGCAGGAGTCCTGACGTCGCTGAACAAACACGTGTCTGGAAGGGCCCTCCCCGTCGTAACTCGAGAATATACCCCAGATTCCGGCCGCAACTCGAGAAAAAACATGAGACTTCCACCTCGCCGCGAGATGAGGCACGATTCCCCTGCACTGCGTGCAGAGGAATTCCGTGTTCCACATCAAATATAAATGGAGCCTTGATTTCCTAGATGGCACTCCAGAGAAAACCCAAGATCACTGTCTCAAGTCTAGAGGGATCCTGAGGTCACTGTAGCAACACGAAAGGGCCCCGTGGACCCAAAATCAACTCGAGATGAGAGCTTAGTCCCTGCCTTCGACTCAAAAGGAATACCAACATTCCACAAGCACCTCAAGAGGAGGCTTCTCTCAGCTACAGGTATGTGAGAGGGACCCTGAATTTGTGGCCTCAAGTGGAATGGACACCGAGATGCTCTGACTCGAAGTAAGGCCGGATATCCCAGCAGTGAATTGAATGCAGGCTCGTCTTGCATCTCCCAAGACGAAGGGATGTCTGAATCCCCTGTGGAGACCACAGAGAAAGACCTAGTCCTCCGCCTCATCGCGACCGGAGGCCTCACATACTTTGAAAACTCGAGAGGTCCGTGGAGATCAATGCATCCAAAGGAGACGATGCCTGAATCCTCTTGAAAATGGATAGGAGTCCCAGGATTCCTCTGGCAAGTGGAAAGGGACCCTGGGTCTCCATCCTCACGTGGAGACGCGTCGCAATTGCCATGCCAAGAATCGAGGAGAATCCCGAGGTGCCCCTCGCACCTAGGCAGGAGTCCTGACGTCGCTGAACAAACACGTGTCTGGAAGGGCCCTCCCTGTCGTAACTCGAGAATATATCCCAGGTTCCGGCCGCAACTTGAGAAAAACCATGAGACTTCCCCCTCGCCGCGAGATGAGGCCGGATTCCCCTGCACTGCATGCAAAGCAATTCCATGTGCCACATCAAACTTGAAAGGAGCCTTGATTTCCTTGATGGCACTCCAGAGAAAACCCAAGATCACTGTCTCAAATCTAGAGGTATCCTTAGGTCACTGTAGCAACAAGAAAGGGCTCCGTGGACCACAAATCAACTCGAGATGAGAGCTTAGTCCCTGGCTTCAAGACAAGAGGAATACCAACTTTCCACAAGCACCTCAAGAGGAGGCTTCTCTCAGCTACAGGTATGTGAGAGGGCCCCTGAGTTTGTGGCCTCAAGTGGAATGGACACCGAGATGCTCTGACTCAAAGTAAGGCCGGATATCCCTGCAGTGAATTGAATGCAGGCTCGTCTTGCATCTCCCAAGACAAAGGGATGTCTGAATCCCCTGTGGAGAACACAGAGAAAGACCTAGTTCTCCGCCTCATCGCGAACGGAGGCCTCACATCCTTTGAAAACTCGAGAGGTCCGCAGATATCAATGCTTCCAAAGGAGACGATGCCTGACTCCTCTTGAAAATGGATAGGAGTCCCAGGAGGCCTGTGGCACGTGGAAAGGGACCCTGGGTCTCCCGCCTCACGTGGAGACGCGTCCCAATTGCCATGCCAAGATTCGAGGAGAATCCCGAGGTGTCCGTTGCACCTAGGCAGGAGTCCTGACGTCGCTGAACAAACACGTGTCTGGAAGGGCTCTCCCCGTGGTAACCCGAGAATATACCCCAGGTTCGGTCCGCAACTCGAGAGAAACCATGAGACTTCCCCCTCGCAGCGAGATGAGGCCCGATTACCCTGCACTGCATGCAGAGCAATTCCATGTTCCACATCAAACGTGAAAGGAGCCTTGATTTCCTTGATGGCACCCCAGAGAAAACCGAAGATCACTGTCTCAATTCTAGAGGGATCCTGAAGTCACTGGAGCAACACGAAAGGGCTCCGTGGACCCCAAATCAACTCAAGATGAGAGCTTAGTGTCTGGCTTCGACTCAAGAGGATTACCAACTTTCCACAAGCACCTCAAGAGGAGGCTTCTCTCAGCTACAGGTATGTGAGAGGGACCCTGAGTTTGTGGCCTCAAGTAGAATGGACACCGAGATGCTCTGACTCGAACTAAGGCCGGATATCCCTGCAGTGAATTGAATGCAGGCTCGTCTTGCATCTCCCAAGACGAAGGGATGTCTGAATCCCCTGTGGAGACCACAGAGAAAGACCTAGTTCTTTGCCTCATCACGAGCAGAGGCCTCACATCCTTTGAAAACTCGAGAGGTCCGCGGAGTTCAATGCTTCCAAAGGAGACGATGCCTGACTCCTCTTGAAAATGGATAGGAGTCCCAGGATCCCTGAGGCACGTGGAAAGGGACCCTGGGTCTCCCGCTTCACGTGGAGACGAGTCCCAATTGCCATGCCAAGACTCGAGGAGAATCCCGAGGTGTCCCTCGCACCTAGGCAGGAGTCCTGACGTCGCTGAACAAACACGTGTCTGGAAGGGCCCTCCCTGTCGTAACTCGAGAATATACCCCAGTATCCGGCCGCAACTCGAGAAAAACCATGAGACTTCCCCCTCGCCGCGAGATGAGGCCCGATTCCCCTGCACTGCGAGCAGAGCAATTCTGTGTTCCACATCAAATGAGAAAGGAGCCTTGATTTCCTTGATGGCACTCCAGAGAACATCCAAGATCACTGTCTCAAGTCTAGAGGGATCCTGAGGTCACTGGAGCAACACGAAAGGGCTCCGTGGACCCCAAATCAAGTCGAGATGAGAGCTTAGTCCCTGGCTTCGACTCAAGAGGAATACCAACTTTCCACAAGCACCTCAAGAGGAGGCTTCTCTCAGCTACAGGTATGTGAGAGGGACCCTGAGTTTGTGGCCTCAAGTGGAATGGACAGCGAGATGCTCTGACTCGAAGTAAGGCCGGATATCCCTGCAGTGAATTGAATGCAGGCTCGTCTTGCATCTCGCAAGACGAAGGGATGTCTGAATCCCCTGTGGAGACCACAGAGAAAGACCTAATTTTCCGCCTCATCGCGACCGGAGGCCTCACATCCTTTGAAAATTCGAGAGGTCCGGGGAGATCAATGCTTCCAAAGGAGACGATGCCTGACTCGTCTCGAAAATGGATAGGAGTCCCAGGATCCCAGTGGCACGTGGAAAGGGACCCTGGGTCTCCCGCCTCACGTGGAGACGCATCCCAATTGCCATGCCAAGACTCGAGGAGAATCCCGAGGTGTCCCTCGCACCTAGGCAGGAGTCCTGATGTCGCTGAACAAACACGTGTCTGCAAGGGCCCTCCCCGTCTTAACTCGAGAATATACCCCAGGTTCCAGCCGCAACTCGAGAAAAACCATGAGACTTCCCCCTCGCCGCGAGATGAGGCCCGATTCCCCTGCACTGCGTGCAGACCAATTCCGTGTTCCACATCAAACTTTAAAGGAGCCTTGATTTCCTTAATGGCACTCCAGAGAAATCCCAAGATCACTGCTTCAAGTCTAGAGGGATCCTGAGGTCACTGTAGCAACACGAAAGGGCTCCGTGGACCCCAAATCAACTCGAGATGAGAGCTTAGTCCCTGGCTTCGACTCAAGAGGAATACCAACTTTCCACAAGCACCTCAAGAGGAGTCTTCTCTCAGCTACAGGTATGTGAGAGGGACCCTGAATTTGTGGCCTCAAGTGGAATGGACACCGAGATGCTCTGACTCGAAGTCAGGCCGGATATCCCTGCAGTGAATTGAATGCAGGCTCTTCTTGCATCTCCCAAGACAAAGGGATGTCTGAATCCCCTGTGGAGACCACAGAGAAAGACCTAGTCCTCCGCCTCATCGCGACCGGAGGCCTCACATCCTTTGAAAACTCGAGAGGTCCGCGGAGATCAATGCTTCCAAAGGACACGATGCCTGACTCCTCTTGAAAATGGATAGGAGTCCCAGGATCCCAGTGGCACTTGGAAAGGGACCCTGGGTCTCCCGCCTCACGTGGAGACGCATCTCAATTGCCATGCCAAGACTGGAGGAGAATCCCGAGTTGTCCCTCGCACCTAGGCAGGAGTCCGGACGTCGCTGAACAAACACGTGTCTGGAAGGGCCCTCCCCGTCGTAACTCGAGAATATACCCCAGGTTCCGGCCGCAACTCGAGAAAAACCATGAGACTTCCCCCTCGCAGCGAGATGAGGCCCGATTCCCCTGCACTGCGTGCAGAGCAATTCCGTGTTCCACATCAAACGTGAAAGGAGCCTTGATTTCCTTGATGGCACTCCAGAGAAAACCCAAGATCACTGTCTCAAGTCTAGAGGGATCCTGAGGTAACTGTAGGAACACGAAAGGGCTCCGTGGACCCCAAATCAACTCGAGATGAGAGCTTAGTCCCTGGCTTCGACTCAAGAGGAATACCAACTTTCCACAAGCACCTCAAGAGGAGGCTACTCTCAGCTAATGGTATGTGAGAGGGACCCTGAGTTTGTGGCCTCAATTGGAATGGACACCGAGATGCTCTGACTCGAAGTAAGGCCGGATATCCCTGCAGTGAATTGAATGCAGGCTCGTCTTGCATCTCCCAAGACGAAGGGATGTCTGAATCCCCTGTGGAGATGACAGAGAAAGACCGAGTTCACCGCCTCATCGCGAGCGGAGGCCTCACATCCTTTGAAAACTCGAGAGGTCCGCGGAGATCAATGCTTCCAAAGGAGACGATGCCTGACTCCTCTTGAAAATGGATAGGAGTCCCAGGATCCCTGTGGCACGTGGATAGGGACCCTGGGTCTCCCGCCTCACGTGGAGACGCATCCCAATTGCCATGCCAAGACTCGAGGAGAATCCTGAGGTGTCCCTCACTCCTAGGCAGGAGTCCTGACGTCACTGAACAAACACGTGTCTGGAAGGGCCCTCCCCGACGAAACTCGAGAATATACCTCAGGTTCCAGCCGCAACTCGAGAAAAGCCATGAGACTTCCCCCTCGCCGCGACATGAGGCCCGATTCCCCTGGAATGCGTGCAGAGCAATTCCGTGTTCCACATCAAACTTGAAAGGAGCCTTGATTTCCTGAATGGCACTCCAGAGAAAACCCAAGATCACCGTCTCAAGTCTAGAGGGATCCTGAGGTAACTGTAGCAACACGAAAGGGCTCCGTGGACCCCAAATAAACTCGAGATGAGAGCTTAGTCCCTGGCTTCGACTCAAGAGGAATACCAACTTTCCACAAGCACCGCAAGAGGAGGCTTCTCTCAGCTACAGGTATGTGAGAGGGACCCTGAGTTTGTGGCCTCAAGTGGAATGGACACCGAGATGCTCTGACTCGAAATAAGGCCGGATATCCCTGCAGTGAATTGAAAGCAGGCTCATCTTGCATCTCCCAAGACGAAGGGATGTCTCAATCCCCTGTGCAGAACACAGAGAAATACATAGTCCTCCGCCTCAACGCGACCGGAGGCCTCACATCCTTTGAAAACTCGAGAGGTCTGCAGAAATCAATGCTGCCAAAGGAGACGATGCCTGACTCCTCTTGAAAATGGATAGGAGTCCCAGGATCCCTGTGCCACGTGGAAAGGGACCTTGGGTCTCCCGCCTCACGTGGAGACGCGTCCCCATTGCCATGCCAAGACTCGAGGAGAATCCCGAGGTGTCCCTCGCACCTAGGCAGGAGTCCTGACGTCGCTGAACAAACACGTGTCTGGAAGGGCCCTCCCCGTCGTAACTCGAGAATATACCCCAGGTTCCGGCCGCAACTCGAGAAAAACCATGAGACTTCCCCCTTGCCACGAGGTGAGGCCCGATTCCCCTGCACTGCATGCAGAGCAATTCCGTGTTCCACATCAAACATGAAAGGAGCCTTGATTTCCTTGATGGCACTCCAGAGAAAACCCAAGATCACTGTCTAGAGTCTAGAGGGATCCTGAGGTCACTGTAGCAACACGAAAGGGCTCCGTGGACCTCAAATCAACTCGAGATGAGAGCTTAGTCCCTGGCTTCTACTCAAGGGGAATACCAACTTTCCACAAGCACCTCAAGAGGAGGCTTCTCTCAGCTACAGGTATGTGAGAGAGACCCTGAGATTGTGGCCTCAAGTGGAATGGACACGGAGATGCTATGACTCGAAGTAAGGCCGGATATCCCTGCAGTGAATTGAATGCAGGCTCGTCTTGCATCTCCGAAGACGAAGGGATCTCTGAATCCCCTGTGGAGACGACAGAGAAAGACCTAGTCCTCCACCGCATCCCGACCGCAGGCCTCACATACTTTGAAAACTCGAGAGGTCCGCGGAGATCAATACTTCCCAAGGAGACGATGCCTGACTCCTCTTGAAAATGGATAGGAGTCCCAGCATGCCTGTGGCACGTGGAAAGGGAGCCTGGGTCTCCCGCATCACGTGGAGACGCGTCCCAATTGCCATGCCAAGACTCGAGGAGAATCCCGAGGTGTCCCTCGCACCTAGGCAGGAGTCCTGACGTCGCTGAACAAACAGGTGTCTGGAAGGGCCCTCCCCGTCGTAACTCGAGAATATACCCCAGGTTCCGGCCGCAACTTGAGAAAAACCATGAGACTTCCCCCTCGCAGCAAGATGAGGCCCGATTCCCCTGCACTGCGTGCAGAGCAATTCCGTGTTCCACATCAAACGTGAAAGGAGCCTTGATTTCCTTGATGGCACTCCAGAGAAAACCCAAGATCACTGTCTCAAGTCTAGAGGGATCCTGAGGTCACTGGAGCAACACGAAAGGGCTCCGTGGACCCCAAATCAAGTCGAGATGAGAGCTTAGTCCCTGGCTTCGACTCAAGAGGAATACCAACTTTCCACAAGCACCGCAAGAGGAGGCTTCTCTCAGCAAAAGGTATGTGAGAGGGACCCTGAGTTTGTGGCCTCAAGTGGAATGGACACCGAGATGCTCTGACTCGAAGTAAGGCCGGATATCCCTGCAGTGAATTGAATGCAGGCTCGTCTTGCATCTCCCAAGACGAAGGGTTGTCTGAATCCCCTGTGGAGACCACAGAGAAAGACCTAGTCCTCCACCTCAACGCAACCGGAGGCCTCACATCGTTTGAAAACTCGAGAGGTCCGTGTAGATCAGTACTTCCGAAGGAGAAGATGCCTGACTCCTCTTGAAAATGGATAGGAGTCCCAGGATCCCTGTGGCACGTGGAAAGGGACCCTGGGTCTCCTGCCTCACGTGGAGACGCGTCCCATTGCAATGCCAAGACTCGAGGAGAATTCCGAGGTGTCCCTCGCACCTAGGCAGGAGTCCGGACGTCGCTGAACAAACACGTGTCTGGAAGGGCCCTCCCCGTCGTAACTCGAGAATATACCCCAGGTTCCGGCCGCAACTCGAGAAAAACCATGAGACTTCCACCATGCCGCGAGATGAGGCCCGATTCCCCTGCACTGCGTGCAGAGCAATTCCGTGTTCCACATCAAACGTGAAACGAGCCTTGATTTCCTTGATGGCACTCCCGAGAAAACCCAAGATCACTGTCTCAAGCCTAGAGGGATCCTGAGGTCACTGGACCAACAGGAAAGGGCTCCGTGGACCCCAAATCAACTCGAGATGAGAGCTTAGTCCCTGGCTTCGACTCAAGAGGAATACCAACTTTCCACAAGCACCTCAAGAGGAGGCTTCTCTCAGCTACAGGTATGTGAGAGGGACCCTGAGTTTGTGGCCTCAAGTCGAATGGACACCGAGATGCTCTGACTCGAAGTAAGGCCGGATATCCCTGCAGTGAATTGAATGCAGGCTCGTCTTGCATCTCCCAAGACGAAGGGATGTCTGAATCCCCTGTGGAGACCACAGAGAAAGACCTAGTTCTCCGCCTCATAACGACTGGAGGCCTCACATCCTTTGAAAACTCGAGAGGTCCGCGGAAATCAACGCTTCCAAAGGGGACGATGCCTGACTCCTCTTGAAAATGGATAGGAGTAACAGGATCCCTGTGGCACGTGGAAAGGGAACCTGGGTCTCCCACCTCACGTGGAGAGGCGTCCCAATTGCCATGCCAAGACTCGAGGAGAATCCCGAGGTGTCCCTCGCACCTAGGCAGGCGTCCTGACGTCCCTGAACAAACACTTGTCTGGAAGGGCCCTCCCCGTCGTAACTCGAGAATATACCCCAGGTTCCGGCCGCAACTCGAGAAAAACCATGAGACTTCCCCCTCGCCGCGAGATGAGGCCCGATTCCCCTGCACTGCGTGCAGAGCAATTCCCTGTTGCACATCAAACGTGAATGGAGCCTTGATTCCTTGATGGCCATCCAAAGAATACCCAAGATCACTGTATCAAGTCTAGAGTGATCCTGAGGTCACTGTAGCAAAACGAAAGGGCTCCGTGGACCCTAAATCAACTCGAGATGAGAGCTTAGTCCCTCGCTTCGACTCAAGAGGAATACCAAATTTCCACAAGCACCTCAAGAGGAGGCTTCTCTCAGCTACAGGTATGTGAGAGGGACCCTGAGTTTGTGGCCTCAAGTGGAATGGACACCGAGATGCTCTGACTCGAAGTAAGGCCGGATATCCCTGCAGTGAATTGAATGCAGGCTCGTCTTGCATCTCCCAAGAGGAAGGGATGTATGAATCCCCTGTGGAGACGACAGAGAATGACCTAGTTCTCTGCCTCATCGCGACCGGAGGCCTCACATCCTTTGAAAACTCGAGAGGTCCGCGGAGATCAATGCTTCCAAAGGGGACGATGCCTGACTCCTCTTGAAAATGGATAGGAGTCCCAGGATCCCTGTGGCACGTGGAAAGTGACACTGGGTCTCCCGCCTCACGTGGAGACGCGTCCCAATTGCCATGCCAAGACTCGAGGAGAAACCCGCGGTATCCCTCGCACCTGTGCAGGCGTCCTGACGTCGGTGAACAAACACTTGTCTGGAAGGGCCCTCCCCGTCGTAACTCGAGAATATACCGCAGGTTCCGGCCGCAACTCGAGAAAAACCATGAGACTTCCCCCTCGCCGCGAGATGAGGCCCGATTCCCCTGCACTGCGTGCAGAGCAATTCCGTGTTCCATATCAAACGTGAAAGGAGCCTTGATTTCCTTCATGGCACTCCAGAGAAAACCCAAGATCACTGTCTCAAGTCTAGAGGGATCCTGAGGTCACTGGAGCAACACGAAAGGGCTCCGTGGACCACAAATCAACTCGAGATGAGAGCTTAGTTCCTGGCTTCGACTCAAGAGGAATGCCAACTTTCCACAAGCCCTTCAAGAAGAGGCTTCTCTCAGCTACAGGTATGTGAGAGGGACCCTGAGTTTGTGGCCTCAAGTGAAATGGACACCGAGATGCTCTGACTCGAAATAAGGCCGGATATCCCTGCAGTGAATTGAATGCAGGCTCATCTTGCATCTCCCAAGACGAAGGGATGTCTGAATCCCCTGTGGAGACCACAGAGAAAGACCTAGTTCTCCGCCTCATTGCGAACGGAGGCCTCACAACCTTTGAAAATTCGAGAGGTCCGCGGAGATCAATGCTTCCAAAGGAGACGATGGCTGACTCCTCTTGAAAATGGATAGGAGTCCCAGGATAGCTGTGGCACGTGGAAAGGGACCCTGGGTCTCCCGCCTAATGTGGAGTCACGGCCCATTTGCTATGCCAAGACTCGAGGAGTACCCCGAGATTTCCCTTGCACCTAGGCAGGCGTCTTGACTTCGCTGAACAAACACGTTTCTGGAAGGGCCCTCCCCGTCGTAACTCGAGAGTATAACCCAGGTTCCGGCCTTAACTCGAGAAAAACCATGAGACTTCCCCCTCGCCGCGAGATGAGGCCCGATTCCCCTGCACTGCGTGCGGAGCCATTCCGTGTTCCACATCAAACGTGAATGGAGCCTTGATTCCCTTGACGGCACTCCAGAGAAAACCCAAGATCACTGTCTCAAGTCTAGAGGGATCCTGAGGTCTCTGAAGCAACACGAAAGGTATTCGTGGACCCCAAATCCACCCGAGAAAAGAGCTTAGTACCTTGCTTCGAAACAAGAGGAATACCAACTTTCCACAAGCACCTCAAGAGGAGGCTTCTCTCAGCTACAGCTATGTGAGAGGGACCCTGAGTTTGTGGCCTCAAGTGGAATGGACACCGAGATGCTCTGACTCGAAGTAAGGCCGGATATCCCTGCAGTGAATTGAATGCAGGCTCGTCTTGCATCTCCCAAGATGAAGGGATGTCTGAATCCCCTCTGAAGACCACAGAGAAAGACCTAGTTTTCCACCTCATCGCGACCGGAGGCCTCACATCCTTTGAAAACTCGAGAGGTTCGTGGAGATCAATGCTTCCAAAGGAGACGATGCCTGACTTGTCTTGAAAATGGATAGGAGTCCCAGGATCCCTGTGGCACGTGGAAAGGGACCCTGGGTCTCCCGCCTCACGTGGAGACGCGTCCCAATTGCCATGCCAAGACTCGAGGAGAATCCCGAGGTGTCCCTCGCACCTAGGCAGGAGTCCTGACGTCGCTGAACAAACACGTGTCTGGAAGGGCCCTCCCCGTCGTAACTCGAGAATATACCCCAGGTTCCGGCCTCAACTCGAGAAAAACCATGAGACTTCCCCCTCGCCGCGAGATGAGGCCCGATTCCCCTGCAATGCGTGCAGAGCAATTCTGTGTTCCACATCAAACGTGAAAGGAGCCTTGATTTCCTTGATGGCACTCCAGAGAAAACCCAGGATCACTGTCTCAAGTCTAGAGGGATCCTGAGGTCACTGGAGTAACACGAAATTTCTCCGTGGACCGCAAATCAACTGGAGATGAGAGCTTAGTCCCTGGCTTCGACTCAAGAGGAATACCAACTTTCCACAAGCACCTCAAGAGGAGGCTTCTCTCAGCTACAGGTATGTGAGAGGGACCCTGAGTTTGTGGCCTCAAGTGGACTGGACACCGAGATGCTCTGACTCGAAGTAAGGCCGGATATCCCTGCAGTGAATTGAATGCAGGCTCATCTTGCATCTCCCACGACGAAGGGATGTCTGAATCCCCTGTGGAGACCACAGAGAAAGACCTAGTTCTCCGCCTCATTGCGAACGGAGGCCTCACAACCTTTGAAAATTCGAGAGGTCCGCGGAGATCAATGCTTCCAAAGGAGACGATTCCTGACTCCTCTTGAAAATGGATAGGAGTCCCAGGATAGCTGTGGCACGTGGAAAGGGACCCTGGGTCTTCCGCCTAATGTGGAGTCACGGCCCATTTGCTATGCCAAGACTCGAGGAGTACCCCGAGATTTCCCTTGCACCTAGGCAGGCGTCTTGACTTCGCTGAACAAACACGTTTCTGGAAGGGCCCTCCCCGTCGTAACTCGAGAGTATAACCCAGGTTCCGGCCTTAACTCGAGAAAAACCATGAGACTTCCCCCTCGCCGCGAGATGAGGCCCGATTCCCCTGCACTGCGTGCGGAGCCATTCCGTGTTCCACATCAAACGTGAATGGAGCCTTGATTCCCTTGACGGCACTCCAGAGAAAACCCAAGATCACTGTCTCAAGTCTAGAGGGATCCTGAGGTCTCTGAAGCAACACGAAAGGTATCCGTGGACCCCAAATCCACTCGAGATAAGAGCTTAGTACCTTGCTTCGAAACAAGAGGAATACCAACTTTCCACAAGCACCTCAAGAGGAGGCTTCTCTCAGCTACAGGTAGGTGAGAGGGACCCTGAGTTTGTATCCTCAAGTGGAATGGACACCGAGATGCTCTGACTCGAAGTAAGGCCGGATATCCCTGCAGTGAAGTGAATGCAGGCTCGTCTTGCATCTCCCAAGACGAAGGGATGTCTGAATCCCCTGTGGAGACCACAGAGAAAGACCTAGTCCTCCGCCTCATCACGACCGGAGGCCTCACATCCTTTGAATACTCGAGAGGTCCGCGGATCAATGCTTCCAAAGGAGACGATGCCTGACTCCTCTTGAAAATGGATAGGAGTCCCAGGATCCCTGGGGCACGTGGAAAGGGACCCTGGGTCTCCCGCCTCACGTGGAGACGCGTCCCAATTGCCATGCCAAGACTCGAGGAGAATCCCGAGGTGTCCCTCGCACCTAGGCAGGAGTCCTGACGTCGCTGAACAAACACGTGTCTGCAAGGGCCCTCCCCGTCCTAACTCGAGAATATACCCCAGGTTCCGGCCGCAACTCGAGAAAAACCATGAGACTTTCCCCTTGCCACGAGGTGAGGCCCGATTCCCCTGCACTGTGTGCAGAGCAATTCCGTGTTCCACATCAAACATGAAAGGAGCCTTGATTTCCTTGATGGCACTCCAGAGAAAACCCAAGATCACTGTCTAGAGTCTAGAGGGATCCTGAGGTCACTGTAGCAACACGAAAGGGCTCCGTGGACCTCAAATCAACTCGAGATGAGAGCTTAGTCCCTGGCTTCGACTCAAGGGGAATACCAACTTTCCACAAGCACCTCAAGAGGAGGCTTCTCTCAGCTACAGGTATGTGAGAGAGACCCTGAGATTGTGGCCTCAAGTGGAATGGACACGGAGATGCTATGACTCGAAGTAAGGCCGGATATCCCTGCAGTGAATTGAATGCAGGCTCGTCTTGCATCTCCGAAGACGAAGGGATCTCTGAATCCCCTGTGGAGACCACAGAGAAAGACCTAGTCCTCCACCGCATCCCGACCGCAGGCCTCACATACTTTGAAAACTCGAGAGGTCCGCGGAGATCAATACTTCCCAAGGAGACGATGCCTGACTCCTCTTGAAAATGGATAGGAGTCCCAGCATGCCTGTGGCACGTGGAAAGGGAGCCTGGGTCTCCCGCATCACGTGGAGACGCGTCCCAATTGCCATGCCAAGACTCGAGGAGAATCCCGAGTTGTCCCTCGCACCTAGGCAGGAGTCCTGACGTCGCTGAACAAACAGGTGTCTGGAAGGGCCCTCCCCGTCGTAACTCGAGAATATACCCCAGGTTCCGGCCGCAACTTGAGAAAAACCATGAGACTTCCCCCTCGCAGCGAGATGAGGCCCGATTCCCCTGCACTGCGTGCAGAGCAATTCCGTGTTCCACATCAAACGTGAAAGGAGCCTTGATTTCCTTGATGGCACTCCAGAGAAAACCCAAGATCACTGTCTCAAGTCTAGAGGGATCCTGAGGTCACTGGAGCAACACGAAAGGGCTCCGTGGACCCCAAATCAAGTCGAGATGAGAGCTTAGTCCCTGGCTTCGACTCAAGAGGAATACCAACTTTCCACAAGCACCGCAAGAGGAGGCTTCTCTCAGCAAAAGGTATGTGAGAGGGACCCTGAGTTTGTGGCCTCAAGTGGAATGGACACCGAGATGCTCTGACTCGAAGTAAGGCCGGATATCCCTGCAGTGAATTGAATGCAGGCTCGTCTTGCATCTCCCAAGACGAAGGGTTGTCTGAATCCCCTGTGGAGACCACAGAGAAAGACCTAGTCCTCCACCTCAACGCAACCGGAGGCCTCACATCGTTTGAAAACTCGAGAGGTCCGTGTAGATCAGTACTTCCGAAGGAGAAGATGCCTGACTCCTCTTGAAAATGGATAGGAGTACCAGGATCCCTGTGGCACGTGGAAAGGGACCCTGGGTCTCCTGCCTCACGTGGAGACGCGTCCCCATTGCAATGCCAAGACTCGAGGAGAATTCCGAGGTGTCCCTCGCACCTAGGCAGGAGTCCTGACGTCGCTGAACAAACACGTGTCTGGAAGGGCCCTCCCCGTCGTAACTCGAGAATATACCCCAGGTTCCGGCCGCAACTCGAGAAAAACCATGAGACTTCCCCCACGCCGCGAGATGAGGCCCGATTCCCCTGCACTGCGTGCAGAGCAATTCCGTGTTCCACATCAAACGTGAAACGAGCCTTGATTTCCTTGATGGCACTCCCGAGAAAACCCAAGATCACTGTCTCAAGCCTAGAGGGATCCTGAGGTCACTGGACCAACAGGAAAGGGCTCCGTGGACCCCAAATCAACTCGAGATGAGAGCTTAGTCCCTGGCTTCGACTCAAGAGGAATACCAACTTTCGACAAGCACCTCAAGAGGAGGCTTCTCTCAGCTACAGGTATGTGAGAGGGACCCTGAGTTTGTGGCCTCAAGTCGAATGGACACCGAGATGCTCTGACTCGAAGTAAGGCCGGATATCCCTGCAGTGAATTGAATGCAGGCTCGTCTTGCATCTCCCAAGACGAAGGGATGTCTGAATCCCCTGTGGAGACCACAGAGAAAGACCTAGTTCTCCGCCTCATAACGACTGGAGGCCTCACATCCTTTGAAAACTCGAGAGGTCCGCGGAGATCAACGCTTCCAAAGGGGACGATGCCTGACTCCTCTTGAAAATGGATAGGAGTAACAGGATCCCTGTGGCACGTGGAAAGGGAACCTGGGTCTCCCACCTCACGTGGAGAGGCGTCCCAATTGCCATGCCAAGACTCGAGGAGAATCCCGAGGTGTCCCTCGCACCTAGGCAGGCGTCCTGACGACGCTGAACAAACACGTGTCCGGAAGGGCCCTCCCCGTCGTAACTCGAGAATATACCCCAGGTTCCGGCCGCAACTCAAGAAAAACCATGAGACTTCCCCCTCGCGGCGAGATGAGGCCCGATTCCCTGCACTGCATGCAGAGCAATTCCGTGTTCCACATCAAACGTGAAAGGAGCCTTGATTTCCTTGATGGCACTCCAGAGAAAAGAAAAAGTCACTGTCTCAAGTCTAGAGGGATCCTGAGGCCACTGTAGCAGCATGAAAGAGATCCGTGGACCCCAAATCAACTCGAGTTGAGAGCTTAGTCCCTGGCTTCAACTCAAGTGGAATACCACCTTTCCACAAGCACCTCAAGAGGAGGCTTCTCTCAGCTACAGGTATGTGAGAGGGACCCTGAGTTTGTGGCCTCAAGTGGAATGGACACCGAGATGCTCTGACTCGAAGTCAGGCCGGATATCCCTGCAGTGAATTGAATGCAGGCTCGTCTTGCATCTCCCAAGACGAAGGGATGTCTGAATCCCCTGTCGAGACCACAGAGAAAGACCTAGTTCTCCGCCTAATCGCTACCGAAGGCCTCACATCCTTTGAAAACTCGAGAGGTCCGCGGAAATCAATGCTTCCAAAGGAGACGATGCTTTACTTCTCTTGAAAATGAATAGGAGTACCAGGATCCCTGTGGCACGTGGAAAGGGACCCTTCGTCTCCCGCTTCACGTGGAGACGCGTCCCAATTGCCATGCCAAGACTCGAGGAGAATCCCGAGGTGTCCCTCGCACCTAGGCAGGAGTCCTGAGGTCGCTGAACAAACACGTGTCTGGAAGGTCCCTCCCCGTCATAACTCGAGAATATTCCCCAGGTTCCGGCCGCAACTCGAGAAAAACCATGAGACTTCCCCCTCGCAGCGAGATGAGGCCCGATTCCCCTGCTCTGCTTGCAGAGCAATTCCGTGTTCCACATCAAACGTGAAAGGAGCCTTGATTTATTTGATGGCACTCCAGAGAAAACCCAAAGTCACTGTCTCAAGTCTAGAGGGATCCTGAGGTCACTGTAGCAGCATGAAAGGGCTCCGTGGACCCCAAATCAACTCGAGATGAGAGCTTAGTCCCTGGCTTCGACTCAAGGGGAATACCAACTTTCCACAAGCACCACAAGAGGACGCTTCTCTCAGCTACAGGTATGTGAGAGGGACCCTGAGTTTGTGGCCTCAAGTGGAATGGACACCGAGATGCTCTGACTCGAAGTCAGGCCGGATATCCCTGCAGTGAAGTGTATGCAGGCTCGTCTTGCATCTCCCAAGACGAAGGGATGTCTGAATCCGATGTGGAGACGACAGAGAAAGACCTAGTCCTCCGCCTCATCGCGTCCGGAGGCCTCACATCCTTTGAAAATTCGAGTGATATGCGGAGATCAATGCTTCCAAAGGAGACGATGCTTGACTCCTCTTGAAAATGGATAGGAGTCCCAGGATCCCTGTGGCACATGGAAAGGGACCCTGGGTCTCCTGCCTCACGTGGAGACGCGTCCAAATTGCCATGCCAAGACTCGAGGAGAATCCCGTGGTGTCCCTCGCACCTAGGCAGGAGTCCTGACGTCGCTGAACAAACACGTGTCTCGAAGGGCCCTCCCCATCGTAACTCGAGAATATACCCCAGGTTCCTGCCGCAACTCCAGAAAAACCATGAGACTTACCCCTCGCCGCGAGATGAGGCCCGATTCCCCTGCCCTGCGTGCAGAGCAATTCCGTATTCCACATCAAAAGTGAAAGAAGCCTTGATTTCCTTGATGGCACCCCAGAGAAAACCAAAGATCACTGTCTCTAGTCTAGACGGATCCTGAGGTCATTGGGGCAACACGAAAGGGCTCCGTGGACCCCAAATCAACTCGAGATGAGAGCTTAGTCCCTGGCTTCGACTCAAGAGGAATATCAACTTTCCACAAGCACCTCAAGAGGAGGCTTCTCTCAGCTACAGGTATGTGAGAGGGCCCCTGAGTTTGTGGCCTCAAGTGGAATGGACACCGAGATGCTCTGACTCGAAGTAAGGCCGGATATCCCTGCAGTGAATTGAATGCAGGCTCGTCTTGTATCTCCCAAGACGAAGGGATGTCTGAATCCCCTGTGGAGACCACAGAGAAAGACCTAATTCTCCGCCTCATCGCGAGGGGAGGCCTCACATCCTTTCAAAAGTCGAGAGGTCTGCGGAGATCAATGCTTCTAAAGGAGACGATGCCTGACTCCTCTTGAAAATGGATAGGAGTCCCAGGATCCCTGTGGCACGTGGAAAGGGACCCTGGGTCTCCCGCCTCACGTGGAGACGCGTCCCAATTGCCATGCCAAGACTCGAGGAGAATCCCGATGTGTCCCTCGCACCTAGGCAGGAGTCCTGACGTCGCTGAACAAACACGTGTCTGGAAGGGCCCTCCCCGTCGTAACTCGAGAATATACCCCAGATTCCGGCCGCAACTCGAGAAAAAACATGAGACTTCCACCTCGCCGCGAGATGAGGCACGATTCCCCTGCACTGCGTGCAGAGGAATTCCGTGTTCCACATCAAATATAAATGGAGCCTTGATTTCCTAGATGGCACTCCAGAGAAAACCCAAGATCACTGTCTCAAGTCTAGAGGGATCCTGAGGTCACTGTAGCAACACGAAAGGGCCCCGTGGACCCAAAATCAACTCGAGATGAGAGCTTAGTCCCTGCCTTCGACTCAAAAGGAATACCAACATTCCACAAGCACCTCAAGAGGAGGCTTCTCTCAGCTACAGGTATGTGAGAGGGACCCTGAATTTGTGGCCTCAAGTGGAATGGACACCGAGATGCTCTGACTCGAAGTAAGGCCGGATATCCCAGCAGTGAATTGAATGCAGGCTCGTCTTGCATCTCCCAAGACGAAGGGATGTCTGAATCCCCTGTGGAGACCACAGAGAAAGACCTAGTCCTCCGCCTCATCGCGACCGGAGGCCTCACATACTTTGAAAACTCGAGAGGTCCGTGGAGATCAATGCATCCAAAGGAGACGATGCCTGAATCCTCTTGAAAATGGATAGGAGTCCCAGGATTCCTCTGGCAAGTGGAAAGGGACCCTGGGTCTCCATCCTCACGTGGAGACGCGTCGCAATTGCCATGCCAAGAATCGAGGAGAATCCCGAGGTGCCCCTCGCACCTAGGCAGGAGTCCTGACGTCGCTGAACAAACACGTGTCTGGAAGGGCCCTCCCTGTCGTAACTCGAGAATATATCCCAGGTTCCGGCCGCAACTTGAGAAAAACCATGAGACTTCCCCCTCGCCGCGAGATGAGGCCGGATTCCCCTGCACTGCATGCAAAGCAATTCCATGTGCCACATCAAACTTGAAAGGAGCCTTGATTTCCTTGATGGCACTCCAGAGAAAACCCAAGATCACTGTCTCAAATCTAGAGGTATCCTTAGGTCACTGTAGCAACAAGAAAGGGCTCCGTGGACCACAAATCAACTCGAGATGAGAGCTTAGTCCCTGGCTTCAAGACAAGAGGAATACCAACTTTCCACAAGCACCTCAAGAGGAGGCTTCTCTCAGCTACAGGTATGTGAGAGGGCCCCTGAGTTTGTGGCCTCAAGTGGAATGGACACCGAGATGCTCTGACTCAAAGTAAGGCCGGATATCCCTGCAGTGAATTGAATGCAGGCTCGTCTTGCATCTCCCAAGACAAAGGGATGTCTGAATCCCCTGTGGAGAACACAGAGAAAGACCTAGTTCTCCGCCTCATCGCGAACGGAGGCCTCACATCCTTTGAAAACTCGAGAGGTCCGCAGATATCAATGCTTCCAAAGGAGACGATGCCTGACTCCTCTTGAAAATGGATAGGAGTCCCAGGAGGCCTGTGGCACGTGGAAAGGGACCCTGGGTCTCCCGCCTCACGTGGAGACGCGTCCCAATTGCCATGCCAAGATTCGAGGAGAATCCCGAGGTGTCCGTTGCACCTAGGCAGGAGTCCTGACGTCGCTGAACAAACACGTGTCTGGAAGGGCTCTCCCCGTGGTAACCCGAGAATATACCCCAGGTTCGGTCCGCAACTCGAGAGAAACCATGAGACTTCCCCCTCGCAGCGAGATGAGGCCCGATTACCCTGCACTGCATGCAGAGCAATTCCATGTTCCACATCAAACGTGAAAGGAGCCTTGATTTCCTTGATGGCACCCCAGAGAAAACCGAAGATCACTGTCTCAATTCTAGAGGGATCCTGAAGTCACTGGAGCAACACGAAAGGGCTCCGTGGACCCCAAATCAACTCAAGATGAGAGCTTAGTGTCTGGCTTCGACTCAAGAGGATTACCAACTTTCCACAAGCACCTCAAGAGGAGGCTTCTCTCAGCTACAGGTATGTGAGAGGGACCCTGAGTTTGTGGCCTCAAGTAGAATGGACACCGAGATGCTCTGACTCGAACTAAGGCCGGATATCCCTGCAGTGAATTGAATGCAGGCTCGTCTTGCATCTCCCAAGACGAAGGGATGTCTGAATCCCCTGTGGAGACCACAGAGAAAGACCTAGTTCTTTGCCTCATCACGAGCAGAGGCCTCACATCCTTTGAAAACTCGAGAGGTCCGCGGAGTTCAATGCTTCCAAAGGAGACGATGCCTGACTCCTCTTGAAAATGGATAGGAGTCCCAGGATCCCTGAGGCACGTGGAAAGGGACCCTGGGTCTCCCGCTTCACGTGGAGACGAGTCCCAATTGCCATGCCAAGACTCGAGGAGAATCCCGAGGTGTCCCTCGCACCTAGGCAGGAGTCCTGACGTCGCTGAACAAACACGTGTCTGGAAGGGCCCTCCCTGTCGTAACTCGAGAATATACCCCAGTATCCGGCCGCAACTCGAGAAAAACCATGAGACTTCCCCCTCGCCGCGAGATGAGGCCCGATTCCCCTGCACTGCGAGCAGAGCAATTCTGTGTTCCACATCAAATGAGAAAGGAGCCTTGATTTCCTTGATGGCACTCCAGAGAACATCCAAGATCACTGTCTCAAGTCTAGAGGGATCCTGAGGTCACTGGAGCAACACGAAAGGGCTCCGTGGACCCCAAATCAAGTCGAGATGAGAGCTTAGTCCCTGGCTTCGACTCAAGAGGAATACCAACTTTCCACAAGCACCTCAAGAGGAGGCTTCTCTCAGCTACAGGTATGTGAGAGGGACCCTGAGTTTGTGGCCTCAAGTGGAATGGACAGCGAGATGCTCTGACTCGAAGTAAGGCCGGATATCCCTGCAGTGAATTGAATGCAGGCTCGTCTTGCATCTCGCAAGACGAAGGGATGTCTGAATCCCCTGTGGAGACCACAGAGAAAGACCTAATTTTCCGCCTCATCGCGACCGGAGGCCTCACATCCTTTGAAAATTCGAGAGGTCCGGGGAGATCAATGCTTCCAAAGGAGACGATGCCTGACTCGTCTCGAAAATGGATAGGAGTCCCAGGATCCCAGTGGCACGTGGAAAGGGACCCTGGGTCTCCCGCCTCACGTGGAGACGCATCCCAATTGCCATGCCAAGACTCGAGGAGAATCCCGAGGTGTCCCTCGCACCTAGGCAGGAGTCCTGATGTCGCTGAACAAACACGTGTCTGCAAGGGCCCTCCCCGTCTTAACTCGAGAATATACCCCAGGTTCCAGCCGCAACTCGAGAAAAACCATGAGACTTCCCCCTCGCCGCGAGATGAGGCCCGATTCCCCTGCACTGCGTGCAGACCAATTCCGTGTTCCACATCAAACTTTAAAGGAGCCTTGATTTCCTTAATGGCACTCCAGAGAAATCCCAAGATCACTGCTTCAAGTCTAGAGGGATCCTGAGGTCACTGTAGCAACACGAAAGGGCTCCGTGGACCCCAAATCAACTCGAGATGAGAGCTTAGTCCCTGGCTTCGACTCAAGAGGAATACCAACTTTCCACAAGCACCTCAAGAGGAGTCTTCTCTCAGCTACAGGTATGTGAGAGGGACCCTGAATTTGTGGCCTCAAGTGGAATGGACACCGAGATGCTCTGACTCGAAGTCAGGCCGGATATCCCTGCAGTGAATTGAATGCAGGCTCTTCTTGCATCTCCCAAGACAAAGGGATGTCTGAATCCCCTGTGGAGACCACAGAGAAAGACCTAGTCCTCCGCCTCATCGCGACCGGAGGCCTCACATCCTTTGAAAACTCGAGAGGTCCGCGGAGATCAATGCTTCCAAAGGACACGATGCCTGACTCCTCTTGAAAATGGATAGGAGTCCCAGGATCCCAGTGGCACTTGGAAAGGGACCCTGGGTCTCCCGCCTCACGTGGAGACGCATCTCAATTGCCATGCCAAGACTGGAGGAGAATCCCGAGTTGTCCCTCGCACCTAGGCAGGAGTCCGGACGTCGCTGAACAAACACGTGTCTGGAAGGGCCCTCCCCGTCGTAACTCGAGAATATACCCCAGGTTCCGGCCGCAACTCGAGAAAAACCATGAGACTTCCCCCTCGCAGCGAGATGAGGCCCGATTCCCCTGCACTGCGTGCAGAGCAATTCCGTGTTCCACATCAAACGTGAAAGGAGCCTTGATTTCCTTGATGGCACTCCAGAGAAAACCCAAGATCACTGTCTCAAGTCTAGAGGGATCCTGAGGTAACTGTAGGAACACGAATGGGCTCCGTGGACCCCAAATCAACTCGAGATGAGAGCTTAGTCCCTGGCTTCGACTCAAGAGGAATACCAACTTTCCACAAGCACCTCAAGAGGAGGCTACTCTCAGCTAATGGTATGTGAGAGGGACCCTGAGTTTGTGGCCTCAATTGGAATGGACACCGAGATGCTCTGACTCGAAGTAAGGCCGGATATCCCTGCAGTGAATTGAATGCAGGCTCGTCTTGCATCTCCCAAGACGAAGGGATGTCTGAATCCCCTGTGGAGATGACAGAGAAAGACCGAGTTCACCGCCTCATCGCGAGCGGAGGCCTCACATCCTTTGAAAACTCGAGAGGTCCGCGGAGATCAATGCTTCCAAAGGAGACGATGCCTGACTCCTCTTGAAAATGGATAGGAGTCCCAGGATCCCTGTGGCACGTGGATAGGGACCCTGGGTCTCCCGCCTCACGTGGAGACGCATCCCAATTGCCATGCCAAGACTCGAGGAGAATCCTGAGGTGTCCCTCACTCCTAGGCAGGAGTCCTGACGTCACTGAACAAACACGTGTCTGGAAGGGCCCTCCCCGACGAAACTCGAGAATATACCTCAGGTTCCAGCCGCAACTCGAGAAAAGCCATGAGACTTCCCCCTCGCCGCGACATGAGGCCCGATTCCCCTGGAATGCGTGCAGAGCAATTCCGTGTTCCACATCAAACTTGAAAGGAGCCTTGATTTCCTGAATGGCACTCCAGAGAAAACCCAAGATCACCGTCTCAAGTCTAGAGGGATCCTGAGGTAACTGTAGCAACACGAAAGGGCTCCGTGGACCCCAAATAAACTCGAGATGAGAGCTTAGTCCCTGGCTTCGACTCAAGAGGAATACCAACTTTCCACAAGCACCGCAAGAGGAGGCTTCTCTCAGCTACAGGTATGTGAGAGGGACCCTGAGTTTGTGGCCTCAAGTGGAATGGACACCGAGATGCTCTGACTCGAAATAAGGCCGGATATCCCTGCAGTGAATTGAAAGCAGGCTCATCTTGCATCTCCCAAGACGAAGGGATGTCTCAATCCCCTGTGCAGAACACAGAGAAATACATAGTCCTCCGCCTCAACGCGACCGGAGGCCTCACATCCTTTGAAAACTCGAGAGGTCTGCAGAAATCAATGCTGCCAAAGGAGACGATGCCTGACTCCTCTTGAAAATGGATAGGAGTCCCAGGATCCCTGTGCCACGTGGAAAGGGACCTTGGGTCTCCCGCCTCACGTGGAGACGCGTCCCCATTGCCATGCCAAGACTCGAGGAGAATCCCGAGGTGTCCCTCGCACCTAGGCAGGAGTCCTGACGTCGCTGAACAAACACGTGTCTGGAAGGGCCCTCCCCGTCGTAACTCGAGAATATACCCCAGGTTCCGGCCGCAACTCGAGAAAAACCATGAGACTTCCCCCTTGCCACGAGGTGAGGCCCGATTCCCCTGCACTGCATGCAGAGCAATTCCGTGTTCCACATCAAACATGAAAGGAGCCTTGATTTCCTTGATGGCACTCCAGAGAAAACCCAAGATCACTGTCTAGAGTCTAGAGGGATCCTGAGGTCACTGTAGCAACACGAAAGGGCTCCGTGGACCTCAAATCAACTCGAGATGAGAGCTTAGTCCCTGGCTTCTACTCAAGGGGAATACCAACTTTCCACAAGCACCTCAAGAGGAGGCTTCTCTCAGCTACAGGTATGTGAGAGAGACCCTGAGATTGTGGCCTCAAGTGGAATGGACACGGAGATGCTATGACTCGAAGTAAGGCCGGATATCCCTGCAGTGAATTGAATGCAGGCTCGTCTTGCATCTCCGAAGACGAAGGGATCTCTGAATCCCCTGTGGAGACGACAGAGAAAGACCTAGTCCTCCACCGCATCCCGACCGCAGGCCTCACATACTTTGAAAACTCGAGAGGTCCGCGGAGATCAATACTTCCCAAGGAGACGATGCCTGACTCCTCTTGAAAATGGATAGGAGTCCCAGCATGCCTGTGGCACGTGGAAAGGGAGCCTGGGTCTCCCGCATCACGTGGAGACGCGTCCCAATTGCCATGCCAAGACTCGAGGAGAATCCCGAGGTGTCCCTCGCACCTAGGCAGGAGTCCTGACGTCGCTGAACAAACAGGTGTCTGGAAGGGCCCTCCCCGTCGTAACTCGAGAATATACCCCAGGTTCCGGCCGCAACTTGAGAAAAACCATGAGACTTCCCCCTCGCAGCAAGATGAGGCCCGATTCCCCTGCACTGCGTGCAGAGCAATTCCGTGTTCCACATCAAACGTGAAAGGAGCCTTGATTTCCTTGATGGCACTCCAGAGAAAACCCAAGATCACTGTCTCAAGTCTAGAGGGATCCTGAGGTCACTGGAGCAACACGAAAGGGCTCCGTGGACCCCAAATCAAGTCGAGATGAGAGCTTAGTCCCTGGCTTCGACTCAAGAGGAATACCAACTTTCCACAAGCACCGCAAGAGGAGGCTTCTCTCAGCAAAAGGTATGTGAGAGGGACCCTGAGTTTGTGGCCTCAAGTGGAATGGACACCGAGATGCTCTGACTCGAAGTAAGGCCGGATATCCCTGCAGTGAATTGAATGCAGGCTCGTCTTGCATCTCCCAAGACGAAGGGTTGTCTGAATCCCCTGTGGAGACCACAGAGAAAGACCTAGTCCTCCACCTCAACGCAACCGGAGGCCTCACATCGTTTGAAAACTCGAGAGGTCCGTGTAGATCAGTACTTCCGAAGGAGAAGATGCCTGACTCCTCTTGAAAATGGATAGGAGTCCCAGGATCCCTGTGGCACGTGGAAAGGGACCCTGGGTCTCCTGCCTCACGTGGAGACGCGTCCCATTGCAATGCCAAGACTCGAGGAGAATTCCGAGGTGTCCCTCGCACCTAGGCAGGAGTCCGGACGTCGCTGAACAAACACGTGTCTGGAAGGGCCCTCCCCGTCGTAACTCGAGAATATACCCCAGGTTCCGGCCGCAACTCGAGAAAAACCATGAGACTTCCACCATGCCGCGAGATGAGGCCCGATTCCCCTGCACTGCGTGCAGAGCAATTCCGTGTTCCACATCAAACGTGAAACGAGCCTTGATTTCCTTGATGGCACTCCCGAGAAAACCCAAGATCACTGTCTCAAGCCTAGAGGGATCCTGAGGTCACTGGACCAACAGGAAAGGGCTCCGTGGACCCCAAATCAACTCGAGATGAGAGCTTAGTCCCTGGCTTCGACTCAAGAGGAATACCAACTTTCCACAAGCACCTCAAGAGGAGGCTTCTCTCAGCTACAGGTATGTGAGAGGGACCCTGAGTTTGTGGCCTCAAGTCGAATGGACACCGAGATGCTCTGACTCGAAGTAAGGCCGGATATCCCTGCAGTGAATTGAATGCAGGCTCGTCTTGCATCTCCCAAGACGAAGGGATGTCTGAATCCCCTGTGGAGACCACAGAGAAAGACCTAGTTCTCCGCCTCATAACGACTGGAGGCCTCACATCCTTTGAAAACTCGAGAGGTCCGCGGAAATCAACGCTTCCAAAGGGGACGATGCCTGACTCCTCTTGAAAATGGATAGGAGTAACAGGATCCCTGTGGCACGTGGAAAGGGAACCTGGGTCTCCCACCTCACGTGGAGAGGCGTCCCAATTGCCATGCCAAGACTCGAGGAGAATCCCGAGGTGTCCCTCGCACCTAGGCAGGCGTCCTGACGTCCCTGAACAAACACTTGTCTGGAAGGGCCCTCCCCGTCGTAACTCGAGAATATACCCCAGGTTCCGGCCGCAACTCGAGAAAAACCATGAGACTTCCCCCTCGCCGCGAGATGAGGCCCGATTCCCCTGCACTGCGTGCAGAGCAATTCCCTGTTGCACATCAAACGTGAATGGAGCCTTGATTCCTTGATGGCCATCCAAAGAATACCCAAGATCACTGTATCAAGTCTAGAGTGATCCTGAGGTCACTGTAGCAAAACGAAAGGGCTCCGTGGACCCTAAATCAACTCGAGATGAGAGCTTAGTCCCTCGCTTCGACTCAAGAGGAATACCAAATTTCCACAAGCACCTCAAGAGGAGGCTTCTCTCAGCT
Source organism: Dama dama (assembly GCF_033118175.1). NCBI lineage: Eukaryota > Metazoa > Chordata > Mammalia > Artiodactyla > Cervidae > Dama > Dama dama. Next base: position 273,097 of record NC_083693.1, read on the forward strand.
ACAGGTATGTGAGAGGGACCCTGAGTTTGTGGCCTCAAGTGGAATGGACACCGAGATGCTCTGACTCGAAGTAAGGCCGGATATCCCTGCAGTGAATTGAATGCAGGCTCGTCTTGCATCTCCCAAGAGGAAGGGATGTATGAATCCCCTGTGGAGACGACAGAGAATGACCTAGTTCTCTGCCTCATCGCGACCGGAGGCCTCACATCCTTTGAAAACTCGAGAGGTCCGCGGAGATCAATGCTTCCAAAGGGGACGATGCCTGACTCCTCTTGAAAATGGATAGGAGTCCCAGGATCCCTGTGGCACGTGGAAAGTGACACTGGGTCTCCCGCCTCACGTGGAGACGCGTCCCAATTGCCATGCCAAGACTCGAGGAGAAACCCGCGGTATCCCTCGCACCTGTGCAGGCGTCCTGACGTCGGTGAACAAACACTTGTCTGGAAGGGCCCTCCCCGTCGTAACTCGAGAATATACCGCAGGTTCCGGCCGCAACTCGAGAAAAACCATGAGACTTCCCCCTCGCCGCGAGATGAGGCCCGATTCCCCTGCACTGCGTGCAGAGCAATTCCGTGTTCCATATCAAACGTGAAAGGAGCCTTGATTTCCTTCATGGCACTCCAGAGAAAACCCAAGATCACTGTCTCAAGTCTAGAGGGATCCTGAGGTCACTGGAGCAACACGAAAGGGCTCCGTGGACCACAAATCAACTCGAGATGAGAGCTTAGTTCCTGGCTTCGACTCAAGAGGAATGCCAACTTTCCACAAGCCCTTCAAGAAGAGGCTTCTCTCAGCTACAGGTATGTGAGAGGGACCCTGAGTTTGTGGCCTCAAGTGAAATGGACACCGAGATGCTCTGACTCGAAATAAGGCCGGATATCCCTGCAGTGAATTGAATGCAGGCTCATCTTGCATCTCCCAAGACGAAGGGATGTCTGAATCCCCTGTGGAGACCACAGAGAAAGACCTAGTTCTCCGCCTCATTGCGAACGGAGGCCTCACAACCTTTGAAAATTCGAGAGGTCCGCGGAGATCAATGCTTCCAAAGGAGACGATGGCTGACTCCTCTTGAAAATGGATAGGAGTCCCAGGATAGCTGTGGCACGTGGAAAGGGACCCTGGGTCTCCCGCCTAATGTGGAGTCACGGCCCATTTGCTATGCCAAGACTCGAGGAGTACCCCGAGATTTCCCTTGCACCTAGGCAGGCGTCTTGACTTCGCTGAACAAACACGTTTCTGGAAGGGCCCTCCCCGTCGTAACTCGAGAGTATAACCCAGGTTCCGGCCTTAACTCGAGAAAAACCATGAGACTTCCCCCTCGCCGCGAGATGAGGCCCGATTCCCCTGCACTGCGTGCGGAGCCATTCCGTGTTCCACATCAAACGTGAATGGAGCCTTGATTCCCTTGACGGCACTCCAGAGAAAACCCAAGATCACTGTCTCAAGTCTAGAGGGATCCTGAGGTCTCTGAAGCAACACGAAAGGTATTCGTGGACCCCAAATCCACCCGAGAAAAGAGCTTAGTACCTTGCTTCGAAACAAGAGGAATACCAACTTTCCACAAGCACCTCAAGAGGAGGCTTCTCTCAGCTACAGCTATGTGAGAGGGACCCTGAGTTTGTGGCCTCAAGTGGAATGGACACCGAGATGCTCTGACTCGAAGTAAGGCCGGATATCCCTGCAGTGAATTGAATGCAGGCTCGTCTTGCATCTCCCAAGATGAAGGGATGTCTGAATCCCCTCTGAAGACCACAGAGAAAGACCTAGTTTTCCACCTCATCGCGACCGGAGGCCTCACATCCTTTGAAAACTCGAGAGGTTCGTGGAGATCAATGCTTCCAAAGGAGACGATGCCTGACTTGTCTTGAAAATGGATAGGAGTCCCAGGATCCCTGTGGCACGTGGAAAGGGACCCTGGGTCTCCCGCCTCACGTGGAGACGCGTCCCAATTGCCATGCCAAGACTCGAGGAGAATCCCGAGGTGTCCCTCGCACCTAGGCAGGAGTCCTGACGTCGCTGAACAAACACGTGTCTGGAAGGGCCCTCCCCGTCGTAACTCGAGAATATACCCCAGGTTCCGGCCTCAACTCGAGAAAAACCATGAGACTTCCCCCTCGCCGCGAGATGAGGCCCGATTCCCCTGCAATGCGTGCAGAGCAATTCTGTGTTCCACATCAAACGTGAAAGGAGCCTTGATTTCCTTGATGGCACTCCAGAGAAAACCCAGGATCACTGTCTCAAGTCTAGAGGGATCCTGAGGTCACTGGAGTAACACGAAATTTCTCCGTGGACCGCAAATCAACTGGAGATGAGAGCTTAGTCCCTGGCTTCGACTCAAGAGGAATACCAACTTTCCACAAGCAGTTCAAGAGGAGGCTTCTCTCAGCTACAGGTATGTGAGAGGGACCCTGAGTTTGTGGCCTCAAGTGGAATGGACATCGAGATGCTCTGACTCGAACTAAGGCCGGATATCCCTGCAGTGAATTGAATGCAGGCTCGTCTTGCATCTCCCAAGACGAATGGATGTCTGAATCCCCTGTGGAGACCACAGAGAAAGACCTAGTCCTCCGCCTCATCGCGCCCGGAGGCCTCACATCGTTTGAAAACTCGAGAGGTCCGCGGAGATCAATGCTTCCAAAGGAGACGATGCCTGACTCTTCTTGAAAATGGATAGGAGTCCCAGGATCCCTGTGGCACGTGGAAAGGGACCCTGGGTCTCCCGCCTCACGTGGAGACGCGTCCCAATTGCCATGCCAAGACTCGAGGAGAATCCCGAGCTGTCCCTTGCACCTAGGCAGGATTCCGGACGTCGCTGAACAAACACGTGTCTGGAAGGGCCCTCCCCGTCGTAACTCGAGAATATACCCCAGGTTCCGGCCTCAACTCGAGAAAAACCATGAGACTTCACCCTCGCCGCGAAATGAGACCCGATTCCCCTGCACTGCGTGCAGAGCAATTCCGGGTTGCATATCAAACGTGAAAGTAGCCTTGATTTCCTTGATGGCACTCCAGAGAAAACCCAAGATCACTGTCTCAAGTCTAGAGGGATCCTGAGGTCACTGGAGCAAGACGAAAGGGATCCGTGGACCCCAAATCAACTCGAGATGAGAGCTTAGTCCCTGGCTTCGACTCAAGAGGAATACCCACGTTTCACAAGCACCTCAAGAGGAGGCTTCTGTCAGCTACAGGTATGTGAGAGGGACCGTGAGTTTGTGGCCTCAAGTGGAATGGACATCGAGATGCTCTGACTCGAAGTAAGGCCGGATATCCCTGCAGTGAAGTGAATGCAGGCTCGTCTTGCATCTCCCAAGACGAAGGGATGTCTGAATCCCCTGTGGAGATGACAGAGAAAGACCTAGTCCTCCGCCTCATTGCGACCAGAGGCCTCACATACTTTGAAAACTCGAGAGTCTGCGGAGATCAATGCTTCCAAAGGAGACGATGCCTGACTCCTCTTGAAAATGGATAGGAGTCCCAGGATCCCTGTGGCACGTGGAAAGGGACCCTGGGTCTCCCGCCTCACGTGGAGACGTGTCCCAATTGCCATGCCAAGACTCGAGGAGAATCCCGAGGTGTCCCTCGCACCTAGGCAGAAGTCCTGACGTCAATGAACAAACACGTGTCTGGAAGGGCCCTCCCCGTCGTAACTCGAGAATATACCCCAGGTTCCGGCCTCAACTCGAGAAAAACCATGAGACTTCCCCCTTGCCATGAGATGAGGCCCGATTCCACTGCACTGCGTGCAGAGCAATTCCGTGTTCCACATCAAACGTGAAAGGAGCCTTGATTTCCTTGATGGCACTCCAGAGAAAACCCAAGATCACTGTCTCCAGTCTAGAGGGATCCTGAGGTCACTGGAGCAACACGAAAGGGCTCCGTAGACCCCAAATCTACTCGAGATGAGAGATTAGTCCCTGGCTTCGACTCAAGAGGAATACCAACTTTCCACAAGCACCTCAAGAGGAGGCTTCTCTCAGCTACAGGTATGTGAGAGGGACCCTGAGTCTGTGGCCTCAAGTCGAATGGACACCGAGATGCTCTGACTCGAATTAAGGCCGGATATCCCTGCAGTGAATTGAATGCAGGTTCGTCTCGCATCTCCCAAGACGAAGGGATGTCTGAATCCCCTGTGGAGACCACAGAGAAAGACCTAGTCCTCCGCCTCATCGAGACCGGAGACATCACATCCTGTGAAAAATCGAGAGGTCTGCGGAGATAAATGCTTCCAAAGGAGACGATGCCTGATTCCTCTTGAACATGGATAGGAGATCCAGGATCCCTGTGGCACGTGGAAAGGGACGCTGGGTCTCCCGCTTCACGTGGAGACGCGTCCCAATTGCCATGCCAAGACTCGAGGAGAATCCCGAGGTGTCCCTCGCACCTAGGCAGGAGTCCTGACGGCGCTGAACAAACACGTGTCTGGTAGGGCCCTCCCCGTTGTAACTCGAGAATATACCCCAGGTTCCGGCCGCAACTCGAGAAAAACCATGAGACTTCCCCCTCGCCGCGTGATGAGGCCCGATTCCCCTGCAATGCATGCAGAGCAATTCCGTGTTCCACATCAAACGTGAAAGGAGCCTTGATTTCCTTGATGGCACTTCAGAGAAAACCCAAGATCTCTGTCTCATCTAGAGGTATCGTGAGGTCACTGGAGTAACACGAAATTTCTCCGTGGACCCCAAATCAACTGGAGATGAGAGCTTAGTCCCTGGCTTCGACTCAAGAGGAATACCAACTTTCCACAAGCACCTCAAGAGGAGGCTTCTCTCAGCTACAGGTATGTGAGAGGGACCCTGAGTTTGTTGCCTCAAGTGGAATGGACACCGAGATGCTCTGACTCGAAGTAAGGCCGGATATCCCTGCAGTGAATTGAATGCAGGCTCGTCTTGCATCTCCCAAGACGAAGGGATGTCTGAATCCCCTGTGGAGACCACAGAGAAAGACCTAGTTCGTAGCCTCATCAAGACCGGATGCCTCACATCCTTTGAAAACTCGAGAGGTCTGCGGAGATCAATGCTTCCAAAGGAGACGATGAATGACTCTTCTTGAAAATGGATAGAAGTCCCAGGATCCCTGTGGCACGTTTAAAGGGACCCTGGGTCTCCCGGCTCCCGTGGAGACGCGTCCCAATTGCCATGCCAAGACTCGAGGAGAATCCCGAGGTGTCCCCCGCACCTAGGCAGGAGTCCGACGTCGCTGAACAAACACGTGTCTGGAAAGGCCCTCCCCATCGTAACTCGAGAATATACCCCAGGTTCCAGCCGCAACTCGAGAAAAACCATGAGACTTCCCCCTCGCCGCGAGATGAGGCCCGATTCCCCTGCACTGCGTGCAGAGCAATTCCGTGTTCCACATCAAACATGAAACGAGCCTTGATTTCCTTGATGGCACTCCAGAGAAAACCCAAGATCACTGTCTCAAGTCTAGAGGGATCCTGAGGTCACTGGAGCAACACGAAAGGGCTCCGTGCACCCCAAATCAACTCGAGATGAGAGCTTAGTCCCTGGCTTCGACTCAAGAGGAATACCAACTTTCCATAAGCACCTCAAGAGGAGGCTTCTCTCAGCTACAGGTATGTGAGAGGGACCCTGAGTTTGTGGCCTCAAGTGGAATGGACATCGAGATGCTCTGACTCGAAGTAAGGCCGGATATCCCTGCAGTGAATTGAATGCAGGCTCGTCTTGCATCTCCCAAGACGAATGGATGTCTGAATCCCCTGTGGAGACCACAGAGAAAGACCTAGTCCTCCGCCTCATCGCGACAGGAGGCCTCACATCCTTTGAAAACTCGAGAGGTCCGCGGAGATCAATGCTTCCAAAGGAGACGATGCCTGACTCCTCTTGAAAATGGATAGGAGTCCCAGGATCCCTGTGGCACGTGGAAAGGGACCCTGGGTCTCCCGCCTCACGTGGAGACGCGTCCCAATTGCCATGCCAAGACTCGAGGAGAATCCCGAGGTGTCCCTTGCACCTAGGCAGGAGTCCTGGCGTCGCTGAACAAACACGTGTCTGGAAGGGCCCTCCCCGTCGTAACTCGAGAATATACCCCAGGTTCTGGCCGCAACTCGAGAGAAACCATGAGACTTCCCCCTCGCCGCGAGATGAGGCCCGATTCCCCTGCACTGCATGCAGAGCAATTCCGTGTTGCACATCAAACGTGAAAGGAGCCTTGATTTCCTTGATGGCACTCCAGAGAAAACCCAAGATCACTGTCTCAAGTCTAGAGGGATCCTGAGGTCACTGTAGCAACATGAAAGGGATCCGTGGAACCCAAATCAACTCGAGATGAGAGCTTAGTCCCTGGCTTCGACTCAAGAGGAATACCAACTTTCCACAAGCACCTCAAGAGGGGGCTTCTCTCAGCTACAGGTATGTGAGAGGGACCCTGAGTTTGTGGCCTCAAGTGGAATGGACACCGAGATACTCTGACTCGAAGTAAGGCCGGATATCCCTGCAGTGAATTGAATGCAAGCTCGTCTTGCATCTCCCAAGACGAAGGGATGTCTGAATCCCCTGTGGAGACCACAGAGAAAGACCTAGTCCTCAGCCTCATCCCGACCGGAGGCCTCACATCCTTTGAAAACTCGAGAGGTCCATGGAGATCAATGCTTCCAAAGGAGACGATGCCTGACTCCTCTTGAAAATGGATAGGAGTCCCAGGATCCCTGTGGCACGTGGAAAGGGACCCTGGGTCTCCCGCCTCACGTGGAGACGCGTCCCAATTGCCATGCCAAGACTCGAGGAGAATCCCGAGGTGTCCCTCGCACCTAGGCAGGAGTCCTGACGTCGCTGAACAAACACGTGTCTGGAAGGGCACTCCCCGTCGTAACTCGAGAATATACCCCAGGTTCCGGCCGCACCTCGAGAAAAACCATGAGACTTCCCCCTCTCCGCGACGTTAGGCCCGATTCCCCTGCACTGCGTGCAGAGCAATTCCGTGTTCCACATCAAACGTGAAAGGAGCCTTGATTTCCTTGATGGCACTCCAGAGAAAACCCAAGATCACTGTCTCAAGTCTAGAGGGATCCTGAGGTAACTGGAGCAACACGAAAGGGCTTCGTGGACCCCAAATCAACTCGAGATGAGAGCTTAGTCCCTGGCTTCGAACTAAGAGGAATACCAACTTTCCACAAGCACCTCACGAGGAGGCTTCTCTCAGCTACAAGTATGTGAGAGGGACCCTGTGTTTGTGGTCTCAAGTGGAATGGACACCGAGATGCTCTGACTCGAAGTAAGGACGGATATCCTTGCAGTGAATTGAATGCAGGCTCGACTTGCATCTCCATAGACGAAGGGATGTCTGCATCCCCTGTGGAGACCACAGAGAAAGACCTAGTCCTCCGCCTTATCAAGACCGGAGGCCTCACATCCTTTGAAAACTAGAGAGGTCTGCGGAGATCAATGCTTCCAAAGGAGACGATGCCTGGCTCTTCTTGAAAATGGATAGGAGTCCCAGGATCCCTGTGGCACGTTGAAAGGGACCCTGGGTCTCCCGTCTCCCGTGGAGACGCGTCCCAATTTCCATGCCAAGACTCGAGGAGAATCCCGAGGTGTCCCTCGCACCTAGGCAGGAGTCCAACGTCGCTGAACAAACACGTGTCTGGAAGGGCCCTCCCCGTCGTAACTCGAGAATATACACCAGGTTCCAGCCGAAACTCGAGAAAAACCATGAGACTTCCCCCTCGCCGCGAGATGAGGCCAGACTCCCCTGCACTGCGTGCAGAGCAAATCCGTGTTCCACATCAAACGTGAAAGGAGCCTTGATTTCCTTGATGGCACTCCAGAGAAAACCCAAGATCACTGTCTCAAGTCTAGAGGGATCCTGAGGTCACTGGAGCAACAAGAAAGGGCTCCGTGGACACCAAATCAACACGAGATGAGAGCTTAGTCCCTGGCTTCGACTCAAGAGGAATACCAACTTTCCACAAGCACCTTAAGAGGAGGCTTCTCTCAGCTACAGGTATGTGAGAGGGACCCTGAATTTGTGGCCTCAAGTGGAATGGACACCGAGATGCTCTGACTAGAAGTAAGGCCGGATATCCCTGCAGTGATTGAATGCAGGCTCGTCTTGCATCTCCCAAGAAGAAGGGTTGTCTGAACCCCTGTGGAGACCACAGAGAAAAACCTAGTCCTCCACCTCAACGCGATCCGAGGCCTCACATCCTTTGAAAACTCGAGAGGTCCGCGGAGATCAATGCTTCCAAAGGAGACGATGCCTGACTCCTCTTGAAAATGGATAGGAGTCCCAGGATCCCTGTGGCACGTGGAAACGGATCCTGGGTCTCACGCCTCACGTGGAGACGCGTCCCAATTGCCATGCCAAGACTCGAGGAGAATCCCGAGGTGTCCCTCGCACCTAGGCAGGAGTCCTGACGTCGCTCAAAAAACACGTGTCTGGAAGGGCCCTCCCCGTCGTAACTCGAGAATATACCCCAGGTTGCAGCCGCAACTCGAGAAAAACCATGAGACTTCCCCCTCGCCGCGAGATGAGGCCCGATTCCCCTGCAGTGCGTGCAGAGCAATTCCGTGTTCCACATCAAACATGAAAGGAACCTTGATTTCCTTGATGGCACTCCAGAGAACACCCAAGATCACTGTCTCAAGTCTAGAGGGATCCTGAGGTCACTGTAGCAACACGAAAGGGCTCCGTGGACCCCAAATCAACTCGAGATGAGAGCTTAGTCCCTGGCTTCGACTAAAGAGGAATACCGACTTTCCACAAGCACCTCAAGAGGAGGCTTCTCTCAGCTACAGGTATGTGAGAGGGACCCTGAATTTGTGGCTTCAAGTGGAATGGACACCGAGATGCTCTGACTCGAAGGAAGGCCAGATATCCCTGCAGTGAATTGAATGCAGGCTCGTCTTGCATCTCCCACGACGAAGGGATGTCTGAATCCCCTGTGGAGACCACAGAGAAACACCTAGTTCTCCGCCTCATCGCGACCGGAAGCCTCACGTCCTTTGAAAACTCGAGAGGTCCGCGGAGATCAATGCTTCCAAAGGAGACGATGGCTGACTCCTCTTGAAAATGGATAGGAGTCCCAGGATCCCTGTGGCACGTGGAAAGGGACCCTGGGACTCCCGCCTCACGTGGATACGCGTCCCAATTGCCATGCCAAGACTCGAGGAGAATCCCGAGGTGTCCCTCACACCTAGGCAGGAGTCCTGACGTCGCTGAACAAACACGTGTCTGAAAGGGCCCTCCCCGTCGTAACTCGAGAATATACCCCAGGTTGCAGCCGCAACTCGAGAAAAACCATGAGACTTCCCCCTCGCCGCGAGATGAGGCCCAATTCCCCTCCACTGTGTGCAGAGCAATTCCATGTTCCACATCAAACATGAAAGGAGCCTTGATTTCCTTGATGGCACACCAGAGAAAACCCAAGATCACTGTCTCAAGTCTAGAGGGATCCTGAGGTCACTGTAGCAACACGAAAGGGCTCCGTGGACCCCAAATCAACTCGAGATGAGCGCTTCGTCCCTGGCTTCGACTCAAGAGGAATACCCACTTTCCACAAGCACCTCAAGAGGAGGCTTCTCTCAGCTACAGGTATGTGAGAGGGACCCTGAGTTTGTGGCCTCAAGTGGAATGGACACCGAGATGCTCTGACTCGAAGGAAGGCCTGATATCCGTGCGGTGAATTGAATGCAGGCTCGTCTTGTAACTCCCACGACAAAGGGATGTCTGAATCCCCTGTGGAGACCACAGAGAAAGACCTAGTTCTCCGCCTCATCGCGACCAGAGGCCTCACGTCCTTTGAAAACTCGAGAGGTCCGCGGAGATCAATGCTTCTAAAGGAGAAGATGCCTGACTCCTTTTGAAAATGGATAGGAGTCCCAGGATCCCTGTGGCACCTGGAAAGGGACCCTGGGTCTCCCGCCTCATATGGAGACGCGTCCCAGTGGCCATGCCAAGACTCGAGGAGAATCCCGAGGTGTCCCTCGAACCTAGGCAGGAATCCTGACGTCACTGAACAAACACGTGTCTGGAAGGGCCCTCCCCGTCGTAACTCGAGAATATACCCCAGGTTCCGGCCGCAACTCGAGAAAAACCATGAGACTTCCCCCTCGCCGCAAGATGAGGCCCGATTCCCCTGCACTGCGTGCAGAGCAATTCCGTTTTCCACATCAAACATGAAAGGAGCCTTGATTTCCTTGATGGCACTCGAGAGAACACCCAAGATCACTGTCTCATGTCTAGACGGATACTGAGGTCACTGTAGCAACACGAAAGGGCTCCGTGGACCCCAAATCAACTCGAGATGAGAGCTTCGTCCCTGGCTTCGACTCAAGAGGAATACCCACTTTCCACAAGCACCTCAAGAGGAGGCTTCTCTCAGCTACAGGTATGTGAGAGGGACCCTGAGTTTGTGGCCTCAAGTGGAATGGACACCGAGATGCTCTGACTCGAAGGAAGGCCGGATGTCCCTGCAGTGAATTGAATGCAGGCTCGTCTTGCATCTCCCACGAAGAACGGATGTCTGAATCCCCTGTGGAGACCAAGGAGAAAGACCTAGTTCTCCGCCTCATCGCGACCGGAGGCCTCACGTCCTTTGAAAACTCGAGAGGTCCGCGGAGATCAATGCTTCCAAAGGAGATGATGCCTGAATCCTCTTGAAAATGGATAGGAGTCCCAGGATCCCTGTGGCACGTGGAAAGGGACCCTGGGTCTCCCGCCTCACGTGGAGACGCGTCCCAATGGCTATGCCAAGACTCGAGGAGAATCCCGAGGAGTCCCTCACACCTAGGCAGGAGTCCTGACGTCGCTGAACAAACACGTGTCTGGAAGGGCCCTTCCGGTCGTAACTCGTGAGTGTACCCCAGGTTCCGGCCGCAACTCGAGAAAAACCATGAGACTTCCCCCTCGCGGCGAGAAGAGCCCCGATTCCCCTGAACTGCGTGCAGAGCAACTCCGTGTTCTAAATCAAAGGTGAAATGAGACTTGATTTCCTTGATGGCACTCCAGAGAACACCCAAGATCACTGTCTCAAGTCTAGAGGGATCCTGAGGTCACTGTAGCAACACGAAAGGGCTCCATGGACGCCAAATCAACTCGAGATGAGAGCTTCGTCCCTGGCTTCGACTCAAGAGGAATACCCACTTTCCACAAGCACCTCAAGAGGAGGCTTCTCTCAGCTACAGGCATGTGAGAGGGACCCTGAGTTTTTGGCCTCAAGTGGAATGGACACCGAGATGCTCTGACTCTAAGGAAGGCCGGATATCCCGGCAGTGAATTGAATGCAGGCCTCTTTTGCATCTCCCACGACGAAGGGATGTCTGAATCCCCTGTGGAGACCACAGAGAAAGACCTTGTTCTCTGCCTCATCGCGACTGGAGGTCTCCCGTCCTTTGAAAACTCGAGAGGTCCGCAGAGAACAAGGCTTCCAAAGGAGAGGATGGCTGACTTCTCTTGAAAATGGATAGGAGTCCCAGGATCCCTGTGGCACGTGGAAAGGGACCCTGAGTCTCCCGCCTCACGTGGAGACGCGTCCCAATGGCCATGTCAAGACTCGAGGAGAATCCCGAGGTGTCACTCGCACCTAGGCAGGAGTCCTGACGTCGCTGAACAAACACGTGTCTGGAAGGGCCCTCCCCGTCGTAACTCGAGAATATACCCCAGGTTCCGGCCGCAACTCAAGAAAAACCATGAGACTTCCCCCTCGCAGCGAGATGAGGCCCGATTCCCCTGCACTGCGTGCAGAGCAATTCCGTGTTCCACATCAAACATGAAAGGAGCCTTGATTTCCTTGATGGCACTCCAGAGAACACCCAAGATCACTGTCTCATGTCTAGAGGGATCCTGAGGTCACTGTAGCAACACGAAAGGGCTCCGTGGACCCCAAATCAACTCGAGATGAGAGCTTCATCCCTGGCTTCGACTCAGGAGGTATACTCACTTTCCACAAGCACCTCAAGACGAGGCTTCTCTCAGCTACAGGTATGTGAGAGGGACCCTGAGTTTGTGGCCTCAAGTGGAATGGGCACCGAGATGCTCTGACTCGAAGGAAGGCCGGATATCCCTGCAGTGAATTCAATGCAGGCCTCTTTTGCATCTCCCACGAAGAAGGGATGTCTGAATCCCCTGTGGAGACCACAGAGAAAGACCTAGTTCTCTGCCTCTTCGCGATCGGAGGCCTCACGTCCTTTGAAAACTCTAGAGGTCCACGGAGATCAATGCTTTCAAAGGAGACGATGGCTGACTCCTCTTGAAAATGGATAGGAGACCCAGGATCCCTGTGGCACGTGGAAATGGACACTGGGTCTCCCGCTTCACGTGGAGACGCGTCCCAATGGCCATGCCAAGACTCGAGGAGAATCCCGAGGTGTCCCCACGCACCGAGGCAGGAGTCCTGACATCGCTGAATAAACACTTGTCTGGAAAGGCCCTTCTGGTCGTAACTCGAGAATGTACCCCAGGTTCCGGCCGCAACTCGAGAAAAACAATGAGACTTCCCCCTTGCCACGAGATGAGGCCCGATTCCCCTGCACTGCGTGCAGAGCAATTCCGTGTTCCACATCAAACATGACAGGAGACTTGATTTCCTTGATGGCACTCCAGAGAACACCCACGATCACTGTCTCAAGTCTAGAGGGATCCTGAGGTCACTGTAGCAACACGAAAGGGCTCCGTGGACCCCAAATCAACCCGAGATGTGAGCTTAGTCCCTGGCTTCGACTCAAGAGGAATCCCCACTTTCCACACGCACCTCAAGAGGAGGCTTCTCTAAGCTACAGGTATGTGAGAGGGACTCTGAGTTTGTGGCCTCAAGTGGAATGGACACCGAGATGCTCTGACTCGAAGGAAGGCCGGATATCCCTGCAGTGAATTGAATGCAGGCTCTTCTTGCATCTCCCACGACGAAGCGATGTCTGAATCCCCTGTGGAGACCACAGAGAGAGACCTAGTTCTCCGCCTCATCGCGACCGGAGGCCTCACGTCCTTTGAAAACTCGAGAGGTCCGCGGAGATCAATGCTTCCAAAGGAGACGATGCCTGACTCCTCTTGAAAATGGATAGGAGTCCCAGGATCTCTGTGGCACGTGGAAAGGGACCCTGGGTCTCCCGCCTAACGTGGAGACGCGTCCCAATGGCCATCCCAAGACTCGAGGAGGATCCCGAGGTGTCCCTCGCACCTATGCAGGAGTCCTGACGTCGCTGAACAAACACGTGTCTGGAAGGTCCCTCCCCGTCGTAACTCGAGAATATACCCCAGGTTCCGGCCGCAGCTCGAGAAAAACCATGAGACTTCCCCCTCGCCGCGAGATGAGGCCCGATTACCCTGCACTGCGTGCACAGCAATTCCGTGTTCCACATCAAACATGAAAGGATCCTTGATTTCCTTGATGGCACTCCAGAGAACACCCAAGATCACTGTCTCAAGTCTAGAGGGATCCTGAGGTCACTGTAGCAACACGAAACCGCTCCGTGGACCCCAAATGAACTCGAGATGAGAGCTTCGTGCCTGGCTTCGACTCAAGAGGAAAACCCACTTTCCACAAGCATCTCAAGAGGAGGCTTCTCTCAGCTACAGGTATGTGAGAGGGACCCTGAGTTTGTGGCCTCAAGTGGAATGGACACCGAGATGCTCTGACTCGAAGGAAGGCCAGATATCCCTGCAGTGAATTGAATGCAGGCCTCTTTTGCATCTCCCACGACGAAGGGATGTCTGAATCCACTGTGGAGACCACAGAGAAAGACCTAGTTCTCCGCCTCATCGCGATCGGAGGCCTCACGTCCTTTGAAAACTCGAGAGGTCCGCGGAGATCAATGCTTCCAAAGGAGAAGATGCCTGACTACTCTTGAAAATGGATAGGAGTCCCAGGATCCCTGTGGCACGTGGAAAGGGACACTGGGTCTCCCGCCTCACGTGGAGACGCGTCCCAATTGTCATGCCAAGACTCGAGGAGAATCCCGAGGTGTCCCTCGCACCTAGGCAGGAGTCCTGACGTCGCTGAACAAACACGTGTCTGCAAGGGCCCTCCCCGTCCTAACTCGAGAATATACCCCAGGTTCCGGCCGCAACTCGAGAAAAACCATGAGACTTCCCCCTCGCCGCGAGATGAGGCCCAATTCCCCTCCACTGTGTGCAGAGCAATTCCATGTTCCACATCAAACATGAAAGGAGCCTTGATTTCCTTGATGGCACACCAGAGAAAACCCAAGATCACTGTCTCAAGTCTAGAGGGATCCTGAGGTCACTGTAGCAACACGAAAGGGCTCCGTGGACCCCAAATCAACTCGAGATGAGCGCTTCGTCCCTGGCTTCGACTCAAGAGGAATACCCACTTTCCACAAGCACCTCAAGAGGAGGCTTCTCTCAGCTACAGGTATGTGAGAGGGACCCTGAGTTTGTGGCCTCAAGTGGAATGGACACCGAGATGCTCTGACTCGAAGGAAGGCCTGATATCCGTGCGGTGAATTGAATGCAGGCTCGTCTTGTAACTCCCACGACAAAGGGATGTCTGAATCCCCTGTGGAGACCACAGAGAAAGACCTAGTTCTCCGCCTCATCGCGACCAGAGGCCTCACGTCCTTTGAAAACTCGAGAGGTCCGCGGAGATCAATGCTTCTAAAGGAGAAGATGCCTGACTCCTTTTGAAAATGGATAGGAGTCCCAGGATCCCTGTGGCACCTGGAAAGGGACCCTGGGTCTCCCGCCTCATATGGAGACGCGTCCCAATGGCCATGCCAAGACTCGAGGAGAATCCCGAGGTGTCCCTCGAACCTAGGCAGGAATCCTGACGTCACTGAACAAACACGTGTCTGGAAGGGCCCTCCCCGTCGTAACTCGAGAATATACCCCAGGTTCCGGCCGCAACTCGAGAAAAACCATGAGACTTCCCCCTCGCCGCAAGATGAGGCCCGATTCCCCTGCACTGCGTGCAGAGCAATTCCGTTTTCCACATCAAACATGAAAGGAGCCTTGATTTCCTTGATGGCACTCGAGAGAACACCCAAGATCACTGTCTCATGTCTAGACGGATACTGAGGTCACTGTAGCAACACGAAAGGGCTCCGTGGACCCCAAATCAACTCAAGATGAGAGCTTCGTCCCTGGCTTCGACTCAAGAGGAATACCCACTTTCCACAAGCACCTCAAGAGGAGGCTTCTCTCAGCTACAGGTATGTGAGAGGGACCCTGAGTTTGTGGCCTCAAGTGGAATGGACACCGAGATGCTCTGACTCGAAGGAAGGCCGGATGTCCCTGCAGTGAATTGAATGCAGGCTCGTCTTGCATCTCCCACGAAGAAGGGATGTCTGAATCCCCTGTGGAGACCAAGGAGAAAGACCTAGTTCTCCGCCTCATCGCGACCGGAGGCCTCACGTCCTTTGAAAACTCGAGAGGTCCGCGGAGATCAATGCTTCCAAAGGAGATGATGCCTGAATCCTCTTGAAAATGGATAGGAGTCCCAGGATCCCTGTGGCACGTGGAAAGGGACCCTGGGTCTCCCGCCTCACGTGGAGACGCGTCCCAATGGCTATGCCAAGACTCGAGGAGAATCCCGAGGAGTCCCTCACACCTAGGCAGGAGTCCTGACGTCGCTGAACAAACACGTGTCTGGAAGGGCCCTTCCGGTCGTAACTCGTGAGTGTACCCCAGGTTCCGGCCGCAACTCGAGAAAAACCATGAGACTTCCCCCTCGCGGCGAGAAGAGGCCCGATTCCCCTGAACTGCGTGCAGAGCAACTCCGTGTTCTAAATCAAAGGTGAAATGAGACTTGATTTCCTTGATGACACTCCAGAGAACACCCAAGATCACTGTCTCAAGTCTAGAGGGATCCTGAGGTCACTGTAGCAACACGAAAGGGCTCCATGGACGCCAAATCAACTCGAGATGAGAGCTTCGTCCCTGGCTTCGACTCAAGAGGAATACCCACTTTCCACAAGCACCTCAAGAGGAGGCTTCTCTCAGCTACAGGCATGTGAGAGGGACCCTGAGTTTTTGGCCTCAAGTGGAATGGACACCGAGATGCTCTGACTCTAAGGAAGGCCGGATATCCCGGCAGTGAATTGAATGCAGGCCTCTTTTGCATCTCCCACGACGAAGGGATGTCTGAATCCCCTGTGGAGACCACAGAGAAAGACCTTGTTCTCTGCCTCATCGCGACTGGAGGTCTCCCGTCCTTTGAAAACTCGAGAGGTCCGCAGAGAACAAGGCTTCCAAAGGAGACGATGGCTGACTTCTCTTGAAAATGGATAGGAGTCCCAGGATCCCTGTGGCACGTGGAAAGGGACCCTGAGTCTCCCGCCTCACGTGGAGACGCGTCCCAATGGCCATGTCAAGACTCGAGGAGAATCCCGAGGTGTCACTCGCACCTAGGCAGGAGTCCTGACGTCGCTGAACAAACACGTGTCTGGAAGGGCCCTCCCCGTCGTAACTCGAGAATATACCCCAGGTTCCGGCCGCAACTCAAGAAAAACCATGAGACTTCCCCCTCGCAGCGAGATGAGGCCCGATTCCCCTGCACTGCGTGCAGAGCAATTCCGTGTTCCACATCAAACATGAAAGGAGCCTTGATTTCCTTGATGGCACTCCAGAGAACACCCAAGATCACTGTCTCATGTCTAGAGGGATCCTGAGGTCACTGTAGCAACACGAAAAGGCTCCGTGGACCCCAAATCAACTCGAGATGAGAGCTTCATCCCTGGCTTCGACTCAGGAGGTATACTCACTTTCCACAAGCACCTCAAGACGAGGCTTCTCTCAGCTACAGGTATGTGAGAGGGACCCTGAGTTTGTGGCCTCAAGTGGAATGGGCACCGAGATGCTCTGACTCGAAGGAAGGCCGGATATCCCTGCAGTGAATTCAATGCAGGCCTCTTTTGCATCTCCCACGAAGAAGGGATGTCTGAATCCCCTGTGGAGACCACAGAGAAAGACCTAGTTCTCTGCCTCTTCGCGATCGGAGGCCTCACGTCCTTTGAAAACTCTAGAGGTCCACGGAGATCAATGCTTTCAAAGGAGACGATGGCTGACTCCTCTTGAAAATGGATAGGAGACCCAGGATCCCTGTGGCACGTGGAAATGGACACTGGGTCTCCCGCTTCACGTGGAGACGCGTCCCAATGGCCATGCCAAGACTCGAGGAGAATCCCGAGGTGTCCCCACGCACCGAGGCAGGAGTCCTGACATCGCTGAATAAACACTTGTCTGGAAAGGCCCTTCTGGTCGTAACTCGAGAATGTACCCCAGGTTCCGGCCGCAACTCGAGAAAAACAATGAGACTTCCCCCTTGCCACGAGATGAGGCCCGATTCCCCTGCACTGCGTGCAGAGCAATTCCGTGTTCCACATCAAACATGACAGGAGACTTGATTTCCTTGATGGCACTCCAGAGAACACCCACGATCACTGTCTCAAGTCTAGAGGGATCCTGAGGTCACTGTAGCAACACGAAAGGGCTCCGTGGACCCCAAATCAACCCGAGATGTGAGCTTAGTCCCTGGCTTCGACTCAAGAGGAATCCCCACTTTCCACACGCACCTCAAGAGGAGGCTTCTCTAAGCTACAGGTATGTGAGAGGGACTCTGAGTTTGTGGCCTCAAGTGGAATGGACACCGAGATGCTCTGACTCGAAGGAAGGCCGGATATCCCTGCAGTGAATTGAATGCAGGCTCTTCTTGCATCTCCCACGACGAAGCGATGTCTGAATCCCCTGTGGAGACCACAGAGAGAGACCTAGTTCTCCGCCTCATCGCGACCGGAGGCCTCACGTCCTTTGAAAACTCGAGAGGTCCGCGGAGATCAATGCTTCCAAAGGAGACGATGCCTGACTCCTCTTGAAAATGGATAGGAGTCCCAGGATCCCTGTGGCACGTGGAAAGGGACCCTGGGTCTCCCGCCTAACGTGGAGACGCGTCCCAATGGCCATCCCAAGACTCGAGGAGGATCCCGAGGTGTCCCTCGCACCTATGCAGGAGTCCTGACGTCGCTGAACAAACACGTGTCTGGAAGGTCCCTCCCCGTCGTAACTCGAGAATATACCCCAGGTTCCGGCCGCAGCTCGAGAAAAACCATGAGACTTCCCCCTCGCCGCGAGATGAGGCCCGATTCCCCTGCACTGCGTGCACAGCAATTCCGTGTTCCACATCAAACATGAAAGGATCCTTGATTTCCTTGATGGCACTCCAGAGAACACCCAAGATCACTGTCTCAAGTCTAGAGGGATCCTGAGGTCACTGTAGCAACACGAAACCGCTCCGTGGACCCCAAATGAACTCGAGATGAGAGCTTCGTGCCTGGCTTCGACTCAAGAGGAAAACCCACTTTCCACAAGCATCTCAAGAGGAGGCTTCTCTCAGCTACAGGTATGTGAGAGGGACCCTGAGTTTGTGGCCTCAAGTGGAATGGACACCGAGATGCTCTGACTCGAAGGAAGGCCAGATATCCCTGCAGTGAATTGAATGCAGGCCTCTTTTGCATCTCCCACGACGAAGGGATGTCTGAATCCACTGTGGAGACCACAGAGAAAGACCTAGTTCTCCGCCTCATCGCGATCGGAGGCCTCACGTCCTTTGAAAACTCGAGAGGTCCGCGGAGATCAATGCTTCCAAAGGAGAAGATGCCTGACTACTCTTGAAAATGGATAGGAGTCCCAGGATCCCTGTGGCACGTGGAAAGGGACACTGGGTCTCCCGCCTCACGTGGAGACGCGTCCCAATTGTCATGCCAAGACTCGAGGAGAATCCCGAGGTGTCCCTCGCACCTAGGCAGGAGTCCTGACGTCGCTGAACAAACACGTGTCTGCAAGGGCCCTCCCCGTCCTAACTCGAGAATATACCCCAGGTTCCGGCCGCAACTCGAGAAAAACCATGAGACTTCCCCCTCGCCGCGAGATGAGGCCCGATTCCCCTGCACTGCGTGCAGAGCAATTCCGTGTTCCAAATCAAACATGAAAGGAGCCTTGAATCCTTGATGGCACTCCAGAGAACACCCAAGATCACTGACTCATGTCTAGAGGGATACTGAGGTCACTCTAGCAACACGAAAGTGCTCCGTGGACCCCAAATCAACTCGAGATGAGAGCTTCTTCCCTGGCTTCGACTCAAGAGGGATACCCACTTTCCACAAGCACCTCAAGAGGAGGCTTCTCTCAGCTACAGGTATGTGAGAGGGACCCTGAGTTTGTGGCCTCAAGTGGAATGGACACCGAGATGCTCTGACTCGAAGGAAGGCGGGATATCCCTGCAGTGAATTGAATGCAGGCCTCTTTTGCATCTCCCACGAAGAAGGGATGTCTGAATCCCCTGTGGAGACCACAGAGAAAGACCTAGTTCTCTGCCTCTTCGCGATCGGAGGCCTCACGTCCTTTGAAAACTCGAGAGGTCTCGGAGATCAATGCTTCCAAAGGAGACGATGTCTGACTCTTCTTGATAATGGATAGGAGTCCCAGGATCCCTCTGGCACGTGGAAAGGGACCCTGGGTCTCCCGCCTCACGTGGAGACGTGTCCCAATGGCCATGCCAAGACACGAGGAGAGTCCCTAGGTGTCCCTCGCACCTAGGCAGGAGTCCTGACGTCGCTGAACAAACACGTGTCTGGAAGGGCCCTCCCCGTCGTAACTCGAGAATATACACCAGGTTCCGGGCGCAACTCGAGAAAAACCATGAGACTTCCCCCTCGCCGCGAGATGAGGCCCGATTCCCCTGCACTGTGTGCAGAGCAATTCCGTGTTCCACATCAAACATGGAAAGAGCCTTGATTTCCTCGATGGCACTCCAGAGAACACTCAAGATCACTGTCTCAAGTTTAGAGGGATCCTGAAGTCACTGGAGCAATAAAAAAGGGCTCGGTGGACCCCAAATCAACTCGAGATGAGAGCTTCGTCCCTGGCTTCGACTCAAGAGGAATACCCACTTTCCACAAGCACCTCAAGAGGATTCTTCTCTCAGCTACAGGTATGTGAGAGGGACCCTGAATTTGTGGCCTCAAGTGGAATGGACACCGAGATGCTCTGACTCGAAGTAAGGCTGGATATCCCTGCAGTGAATTGAATGCAGGCTCGTCTTGCATCTCCCAAGACGAAGGGATGTGTGAATCCCCTGTGGAGACCACAGAGAAAGACCTAGTTCTCCGCCTCATCGCGACCGGAGGCCTCACATCCTTTGAAAACTCGAGAGGTCCGCGGAGATCAATGCTTCCAAAGGAGACGATGCCTGACTCCTCTTGAAAATGGATAGGAGTCCCAGGATCCCTGTGGCACGTGGAAAGGGACCCTGGGTCTCCCGCCTCACGTGGAGACACGTCCCAATGGCCATGCCTAGACTCGAGGAGAATCCCGAGGTGTCCCTCGCACCTAGGCCGGAGTCCTGACGTCGCTGAACAAACACGTGTCTGGAAGGGCCCTCCCCGTCGTAACTCGAGAATATACCCCAGGTTCCGGCCGCAACCCGAGAAAAACCATGAGACTTCCCCCTCGCCGCGAGATGAGGCCCGATTCCCCTGCACTGCATGCAGAGCAATTCCGTGTTCCACATCAAACATGAAAGGAGCCTTGATTTGCTTGATGGCACTCCAGAGAAAACCCAAAATCACTGTCTCAAGTCTAGAGGGATCCTGAGGTCACTGTAGCAACACGAAGGTGCTCCGTGGACCCCAAATCAACTCGAGATGAGAGCTTAGTCCCTGGCTTCGACTCAAGAGGAATACCAACTTTCCACAAGCACCTCAAGAGGAGGCTTCTCTCAGCTACAGTTATGTGAGAGGGACCCTTAGATGTGGCCTCAAGTGGAACGCACACCGAGATGCTCTGACTCGAAGTATGGCCGGAAAACCCTGCATTGAATTGAATGCAGGCTCGTCTTGTATCTCCCAAGACGAAGGGATGTCTGAATCCCCTGTGGAGACCACAGAGAAAGACCTAGTTCTCCGCCTCATCGCGACCGGTGGCCGCACATCCTTTGAAAACTCGAGAGGTCCGCGGAGATCAATGCTTCCAAAGGAGAGGACGCCTGACTCCTCTTGAAAATGGGTAAGAGTACCAGGATCCCTGTGGCACGTGGAAAGGGACCCTGGGTCTCCCGCCTCAAGTGGAGACGCGTCCCAATTGCCATGCCAAGACTCAAGGAGAATCCCGAGGTGTCCCTCGCACCTAGGCAGGAGTCCTGACGTCGCTGAAGAAACACGTGTCTGGAAGGGCCCTCCCCGTCGTAACTCGAGAATATACCCCAGGTTCCGGCCGCAACTCGAGAAAAACCATGAGACTTCCCCCTCGCAGCGAGATGAGGCCCGATTCCCCTGCACTGCGTGCAGAGCAATTCCGTGTTCCACATGAAACGTGAAAGGAGCCTTGATTTCCTTGATGGCACTCCAGAGAAAACCCAAGATCACTGTCTCAAGCCTAGAGGGATCCTGAGGTCACTGTAGTAACACGAAAGGGCTCCGTGGACCCCAAATCAACTCGAGATGAGAGCTTAGTCCCTGGCTTCAACTCAAGAGGAATACCCACTTTCCAAAAGCACCTCAAGAGGAGGCTTCTCTCAGCTACAGGTATGTGAGAGGGACCCTGAGTTCGTGGCCTCAAGTGGAATGGACACCGAGATGCTCTGACTCGAAGGAAGGCCGGATATCCCGGCAGTGAAATGAATGCAGGCTCGTCTTGCATCTCCCACGACGAAGGGATGTCTGAATCCCCTGTGGAGACCACAGAGAAAGACCAAGTTTTCCACCTCATCGCGACCGGAGTTCTCACGTCCTTTGAAAACTCTAGAGGTCCGCCGAGATCAATGCTTCCAAAGGAGACGATGCCTGACTCCTCTTGAAAATGCATAGGAGTCCCAGGATCCCTGTGGCACGTGGAAAGGGACCCTGGGTCCCTGGCCTCACGTGGAGACGCGTCCCATTGGCCATGCCAAGACTCGAGGAGAATCCCGAGGTGTCTCTCGCACCTAGGCAGGAGTCCTGACGTCGCTGAACAAACACGTGTCTGGAAGGGCCCTCCCCGTCGTAACTCGAGAATATACCCCAGGTTCCGGCCGCAAATCGAGAAAAACCATGAGACTTCCCCCTCGCCGCGAGATGAGGCCCGATTCCGCTGCACTGCGTGCAGAGCAATTCCGTGTTCCACATCAAACATGAAAGGAGCCTTGATTTCCTTGATGGCACTCCAGAGAACACCCAAGATCACTGTCTCAAGTCTAGAGGGATCCTGAGGTCACTGGAGCAACACGAAAGGGCTCCGTGGACCCCAAATCAACTCGAGATGACAGCTTCGTCCGTGGCTTCGACTCAAGAGGAATACCCACTTGCCACAAGCACCTCAAGAGGAGGCTTCTCTCAGCTAAAGGTATGTGAGAGGGACCCTGAGTTTGTGGCGTCAAGTGGAATGGACACCGAGATGCTCTGACTCAGAGGAAGGCCGGATATCCCGGCAGTGAATTGAATGCAGGCTCGTCTTGCATCTCCCCCGAGGAAGGGATGTCTGAATCCCCTGTGGAGCCCACAGAGAAAGACCAGTTTTCCACCTCATCGCGATCGGAGGCCTCACGTCCTTTGAAAACTGGAGAGGTCCGCGGAGATCAATGCTTTCAAAGGAGACAATGCCTGACTCCTCTTGAAAATGGATAGGAGTCCCAGGATCCCTGTGGCACGTGGAGAGGGACCCAGGGTCTCCTGCCTCAAGTGGAGACGAGTCCCAATGGCCATGCCAAGACTCGAGGAGAATCCCGAGGTGTCCCTCGAACCTAGGCAGGAGTCCTGACGTCGCTGAACAAACACGTGTCTGGAAGGGCCCTCCCCGTCTAACTCGATAATATACCCCAGGTTCCGGCCACAACTCGAGAAAAACCATGAGACTTCCCTCTCACCGTGAGATGAGGCCCGATTCCCCTGCACTGCGTGCAGAGCAATTCCGTGTTCCCCATCAAACATGAAAGAAGCCTTGATTTCCTTGATGGCACTCCAGAGAACACCTAAGATCACTGTCTCAAGTCTAGAGGGATCCTGAGGTCACTGTGGCAACACGAAAAGCCTCCGTGGACTCCAAATCAACTCGAGATGAGAGTTTCGTCCCTGGCTTCGACTCAAGAGGAATACCCACTTTCCACAATCACCTCAAGAGGAGGCTTCTCTCAGCTACAGTTATGTGAGAGGGACCCTGACTTTGTGACCTCAAGTGGAATGGACACTGAAATGCTCTGATTCGAAGGAAGGCCAGATATCCCTGCAGTGAATTGAATGCAGGCTCGTCTTGCATCTCCCACGATGAAGGGATGTCTGAATCCCCTGTGGAGACCACAGAGAAAGACCTAGTTCTCCGCCTCATCGCGACCAGAGGCCTCACGGCCTTTGAAAAATCGAGAGGTCCGCGGAGATCAATGCTTCCAAAGGAGACGATGCCTGACTCCTCTTTAAATGGATAGGAGTCCCAGGATCCCTGTCCACGTGGAAAGGGACCCTGGGTCTCCCGCCTCACGTGGAGACGCGTCCCAATGGCCATGCCAAGACTCGAGGAGAATCCCGAAGTGTCCCTCGCACCTAGGCAGGAGTCCTGACGTCGCTGAACAAACACGTGTCTGGAAGGGCCCTCCCCGTCGTAACTCGAGAATATACCCCAGGTTCCGGCCGCAACTCGAGAAAAACCATGAGACTTCCCCCTCTCCGCGAGATGAGGCCCGATTCCCCGGCACTGCGTGCAGAGCAATTCCGTGTTACACATCAAACATGAAAGGAGCCTTGATTTCCTTGATGGCACTCCACAGAACACCCAAGATCACTGTCTCAAGTCTAGAGGGATCCTGAGGTCACTGTAGCAACACGAAATGGCTCCGTGGACCCCAAATCAACTCGAGATGACAGCTTCGTCCCTGGCTTCGACTCAAGAGGAATACCAACTTTCCACAAGCACCTCAAGAGGAGGCTTCTCTCAGCTACAGGTATGTGAGAGGGACCCTGAGTTTGTGGCCTCAAGTGGAATGGACACCGAGATGCTCTGACTCAGAGAAAGGCCGGATATATCCGGCAGTGAATTGAATGCAGGCTCGTCTTGCATCTCCCACGACGAAGGGATGTCTGAATCCCCTGTGGAGACCACAGAGAAAGACCTAGTTATTCACCTCATCGCGACCGGAGGCCTCACGTCCTTTGAAAACTCGAGAGGTCCGCGGAGATCAATGCTTCCAAAGGAGACGATGCCTGACTCCTCTTGAAAATGGATAGGAGTCCCAGGATCCCTGTGGCACGTGGAAAGGGACCCTGGGTCTCCCGCCTCACGTGGAAACGCGTCCCTATGGCCATGCCAAGACTCGAGGAGAATCCCGAGGTGTCCCTCGCACCTAGGCAGGAGTCCTGACGTCGCTGAACAAACACGTGTCTGGAAGGGCCCTCCCCGTCGTAACTCTATAATATACCCCAGGTTCCGGCCACAACTCGAGAAAAACCATGAGACTTCCTTCTCGCCGTGAGATGAGGCCCGATTCCCATGCACTACGTGCAGAGCAATTCCGTGTTCCACATCAAATATGAAAGGAGCCTTGATTTCCTTGATGGTACACCATAGAACACCCAAGATCACTGTCTCAAGTCTAGAGGGATCCTGAGGTCACTGTAGCAACACGAAAGGGCTCTGTGGACCCCAAATCAACTCGAGATGACAGCTTCGTCCGTGGCTTCGACTCAAGAGGAATACCCACTTGCCACAAGCACCTCAAGAGGAGGCTTCTCTCAGCTACAGGTATGTGAGAGGGACCCTGAGTTTGTGGCCTCAAGTGGAATGGACTCCGAGATGCTCTGACTCAGAGGAAGGCCGGATATCCCGGCAGTGAATTGAATGCAGGCTCGTCTTGCATCTCCCCCGAGGAAGGGATGTCTGAATCCCCTGTGGAGCCCACAGAGAAAGACCAGTTTTCCGCCTCATGGCGACCGGAGGCCTCACGTCCTTTGAAAACTGGAGAGGTCCGCGGAGATCAATGCTTCCAAAGGAGACAATGCCTGACTCCTCTTGAAAATGGATAGGAGTCCCAGGATCCCTGTGGCACGTGGAGAGGGACCCAGGGTCTCCTGCCTCAAGTGGAGACGCGTCCCAATGGCCATGTCAAGACTCGAGGATAATCCCGAGGTGTCCCTCCAACCTAGGCAGGAGTCCTGACGTCGCTGAACAAACACGTGTCTGGAAGGGCCCTCCCCGTCTAACTCGATAATATACCCCAGGTTCCGGCCACAACTCGAGAAAAACCATGAGACTTCCCTCTCGCCGTGAGATGAGGCCCGATTCCCCTGCACTGCGTGCAGAGCAATTCCGTTTTCCCCATCAAACATGAAAGGAGCCTTGATTTCCTTGATGGTACTCCAGAGAACACCTAAGATCACTGTCTCAAGTCTAGAGGGATCCTGAGGTCACTGTGGCAACACGAAAAGCCTCCGTGGACTCCAAATCAACTCGAGATGAGAGTTTCGTCCCTGGCTTCGACTCAAGAGGAATACCCACTTTCCACAATCACCTCAAGAGGAGGCTTCTCTCAACTACAGGTATGTGAGAGGGACCCTGACTTTGTGACCTCAAGTGGAATGGACACTGAAATGCTCTGATTCGAAGGAAGGCCGGATATCCCAGCAGTGAATTGAATGCAGGCTCGTCTTGCATCTCCCACGATGAAGGGATGTCTGAATCCCCTGTGGAGACCACAGAGAAAGACCTAGTTCTCCGCCTCATCGCGACCAGAGGCCTCACGGCCTTTGAAAAATCGAGAGGTCCGCGGAGATCAATGCTTCCAAAGGAGACGATGCCTGACTCCTCTTTAAATGGATAGGAGTCCCAGGATCCCTGTCCACGTGGAAAGGGACCCTGGGTCTCCCGCCTCACGTGGAGACGCGTCCCAATGGCCATGCCAAGACTCGAGGAGAATCCCGAGGTGTCCCTCGCACCTAGGCAGGAGTCCTGACGTCGCTGAACAAACACGTGTCTGGAAGGGCCCTACCCGTCGTAACTCGAAATTATACCACAGGTTCCGGCCGCAACTCGAGAAAAACCATGAGACTTCCCCCTCGCCGCGAGATGAGGCCCGATTCCCCTGCACTGCGTGCAGAGCAATTCCGTGTTACACATCAAACATGAAAGGAGCCTTGATTTCCTTGATGGCACTCCACAGAACACCCAAGATCACTGTCTCAAGTCTAGAGGGATCCTGAGTTCAATGTAGCAACACGAAAGGGCTCCGTGGACCCCAAATCAACTCGAGATGAGAGCTTCGTCCCTGGCTTCGACTCAAGAGGAATACCCACGTTCCACAAGCACCTAAAGAGGAGTGTTCTCTCAGCTACAGGTATGTGAGAGGGACCCTGAGTGTGTGGCCTCAAGTGGAATGGACACCGTGATGCTCTTACTCGGGAGAAGGCCGGATATCCCTGCAGTGAATTGAATGCAGGCTCGTCTTGCATCTCCCACGACGAAGGGATGTCTGAATCCCCTGTGGAGACCACAGAGAAAGACGTAGTTCTCCGCCTCATCGCGACCGAGACCTCACATCCTTTGAAAACTCGAGAGGTCCGCGGAGATGAATGCTTCCAAAGGAGACGATGCCTGACTCCTCTAGAAAATGGACAGGAGTCCCAGGATCCCTGTGGCACGGGGAAAGGGACCCTGGGTCTCCCGCCTCACGTGGAGACGCGTCCCAATGGCCATGCCAAGACTCGAGGAGAATCCCGAGGTGTTCATCGCACCTAGGCAGGAGTCCTGACGTCGCTGAACAAACACGTGTCTGGAAGGGCCCTCCCCGTCGTAACTCGAGAATATACCCCAGGTTCCGGCCGCAACTCGAGAAAAACCATGAGACTTCCCCCTCGCCGCGAGATGAGGCCCGATTCCCCTGCACAGCGTGCAGAGCAATTCCGTGTTCCACATCAAACATGAAAGGAGCTTTGATTTCCTTCATGGCACTCCAGAATACACCCAAGATCACTGTCTCAAGTCTAGAGGGATCCTGAAGTCACTGTAGCATCACGAAAGGGCTCCGTGGACCCCAAATCAACTCTAGATGAGAGCTTCATCCCTGGCTTCGACTCAAGTGGAATACCTACTTTCCACAAGCACCTCAAGAGGAGGCTTCTCTCAGCTACAGGTATGTGAGAGGGACCCTGAGTTTGTGGCCTCAAGTGGAATGGACACCGAGATGCTCTGACTTGAAGGAAGGCCGGATATACTTGCAGTGAATTGAATGCAGGCTCGTCTTGCATCTCACACAACGAAGGGATGTCTGAATCCCCTGTGGAGACCACAGAGAAAGACCTAGTTCTCCGCCTCATCGCGACCGAAGGACTCACGTCCTTCGAAAACTCGAGAGGTCCGAGGAGATCAATGCTTCCAAAGGAGACGATGCCTGACTCTTCTTGAAAATGGATAGGAGTCCCAGGATCCCTGTGGCACGTGGAAAGGGACCCTGGGTCTCCCGCCTCACGTGGAGACGCGTCCCAATGGCCATGCCAAGACTCGAGGAGAATCCCGAGGTGTCCCTCGCACCTAGGCACGAGTCCTGACGTCGCTGAAGAAACACGTGTCTGGAAGGGCCCTCCCCATCGTAACTTGAGAATATACCCCAGGTTCCGGCCGCAACTCGAGAAAAACCATGAGACTTCCCCCTCGCCGCGAGATGAGGCCCGATTCCCCTGCACTGCGTGCAGAGCAATTCCGTGATCCACATCAAACATGAAAGGAGCCTTGATTTCCTGGATGGCACTCCAGAGACAACCCAAGATCACTGTCTCAAGTCTAGAGGGATCCTGAGGTCACTGGAGCAACCAGAAAGGGCTCTGTGGTCTCCAAATGAAGTAGAGATGAGAGCTTAGTCCCTGGCTTCGACTCAAGAGGAATACCAACTTTCCACAAGCACCTCAAGAGGAGGCTTCTCTCAACTACAGGTATGTGAGAGGGACCCTGAGTTTGTGGCCTCAAGTGGAATGGACACCGAGATGCTCTGACTCGAAGTAAGGCCGGATATCCCTGCAGTGAATTGAATGCAGGCTCGTCTTGAATCTCCCAAGACGAAGGGATGTCTGAATCCCCTGTGGAGACCACAGAGAAAGACCTAGTTCTCCGCCTCATCGCGACCGGAGTTCTCACATCCTTTGAAAACTCGAGAGGTCCGCGGAGATCAATGCTTCCTAGGTAGATGATGCCTGACTCCTCTTGAAAATGGATAGGAGTCCCAGGATCCCTGTGGCACGTGGAAAGGGTCCCTGGGTCTCCCGCCTCAATTGGAGACGCGTCCAAATTGCCATGCCAAGACTCGAGGAAAATCCCGAGGTGTCCCTCCCACCTAGGCATTAGTCCTGACGTCGCAGAACATACACGTTTCTGGAAGGGCCCTCCTCGTCGTAACTCGAGAATATACCGCAGGTTCCGGCCGCAACTAGAGAAAAACCATGAGACTTCAACCTCTCCGCGAGATGAGGCCCGATTCCCCTGCGCTGCGTGCAGAGCAATTCCGTATTCCACATCAGAAATGAAAGGAGCCTTGATTTCCTTGATGGCACTCCAGAGCACACCCAAGATCACTGCCTCAAGTCTAGAGGGATCCTGAGGTCACTGGAGCAACACGAAAGGGCTCCGTGGACCCCAAATCAACTCGAGATGAGAGCTTAGTACATGGCTTCAATTCAAGGGGAATACCAACTTTCCACAAGCACCTCAAGAGGAGGCTTCTCTCAGTTACAGGTATATTTTAGGGACCCCGAGTGTGTGGCTTCAAGTGGAATGGACACCGAGATGCTCTGACTCGATGTAAGGCCGGATATCCCTACAGTGAATTGAATGCAGGCTCGTCTTGCATCTCCCAAGACGAAGGGATGTCTGAATCCCCTGTGGAGACCACAGAGAAAGACCTAGTCCTCCGCCTGATCGCGACCGGAGTCCTCACATCCTTTGAAAACTCGAGAGGTCTGCAGAGATCAATGCTTCCAAAGGAGACGATGCCCGACTCCTCTTGAAAATGGATAGGAGTCCCAGGATCCCTGTGGCACGTGGAAAGGGACCCTGGGTCTCTCGCCTCACGTGGAGACGCGTCCCAATTGCCATGCCAAGACTCGAGGATAATCCCGAGGTGTCCCTCGCTCCTAGGCAGGAGTCCTGACGTTGCTGAACAAACACGTGTCTGGAAGGGCCCTCCCCGTCGTAACTCGAGAATATACACCAGGTTCCGGCCGCAACTCGAGAAAAAGCATGAGACTTCCCCCTCGTCGCGAGATGAGGCCCGATTCCCCTGCACTGCGTGCAGAGCAATTCCGTGTTCCTCATCAAACGTGAAACGAGCCTTGATTTCCTTGATGGCACTCCAGAGAAAACCAAAGATCACTGTCTCAAGCCCAGAGGGATCCTGAGGTCACTGGAAGAAAAGGAAAGGGCTCCGTGGACCCCAAATCAACTCGAGATGAGAGCTTAGTCCCTGGCTTCGACTCAAGAGGAATACCAACCTTCCACAAGCACCGGAAGAGTAGGCTTCTCGCAGCCACATGTATGTGAGAGGGACCCTGAGTTGTGGCCTCAAGTGGAATGGACACCGAGATGGTCTGACTCGAAGTAAGGCCGGATATCCCTGCAGTGAATTGAATGCAGGCTCGTCTTGCATCTCCCAAGACGAAGGGATGTCTGAATCCCCTGTGGAGACCACAGAGAAAGACCTAGTTCTCCACCTCATCGCGACCGGAGGCCTCACATCCTTTGAAAACTCGAGAGGTACGCGGAGATCAATGCTTCCAAAGGAGACGATGCCTGACTCCTCTTGAAAATGGATAGGAGTCCCAGGATCCCTGTGGCACGTGGAAAGGGACCCTGGGTCTCCCGCCTCACGTGGAGATGCGTCCCAATTGCCATTCCAAGATTCGAGGAGAATCCCGAGGTGTCCCTCGCACCTAGGCAGGAGTCCAGACGTCGCTGAACAAACACGTGTCTGCAGGGGCCCTCCCCGTTGTAACTCGAGAATATACCCCAGGTTCCGGCCGCAACTCGAGAAAAACCATGAGACGTACCCCTCGCCGCGAGATGAGGCCCGATTCCCCTGCACTGCGTGCAGAGCAATTCCGTGTTCCACATCAAACGTGAAAGGAGCCTTGATTTCCTTGATGGCACTCCAGATAAAACCCAAGATCACTGTCTCAAGTCTAGAGGGATCCTGAGGTCACTGGAGCAACACGAAAGGGCTCCGTGGACCCCAAATCAACTCGAGATGAGAGCTTAGTACATGGCTTCGACTCAAGGGGAATACCAACTTTCCAAGAGCACCTCAAGCGGAGGCTTCTCTAAGCTACAGGTTTGTGAGAGGGACCCTGAGTTTGTGGCCTCAAGTGGAATGGACACCGAGATGCTCTGACTCGAAGTCAGGCCGGATATCCCTGCAGTGAATTGAATGCAGGCTCGTCTTGCATCTCCAAGACGAAGGGATGTCTGAATCCCCTGTGGAGAAGACAGAGAAAGACCTAGTCCTCCGCCTCATCGCGAACGGAGGCATCACATCCTTTGAAAACTCGAGCGGTCCGCGCAGATCAATGCTTCCAAAGGAGACGATGCCTGACTCCTCTTGAAAATGGATAGGAGTCCCAGGATCCCTGTGGCACGTGGAAAGGGACCCTGCGTCTCCCGCCTCACGTGGAGACGCGTCTCATTTGCCATGCCAAGTCTCGAGGAGAATCCCGAGGTGTCCCTCGCACCTAGGCAGGAGTCCTGACGTCGCTGAACAAACACGTGTCTGAAAGGGCCCTCCCCGACGTAACTCGAGAATATACCACAGGTTCCAGCCGCAACTCGAGAAAAACCATGAGACTTCCCCCTCGCCGCGAGGTGAGGCCTGATTCCCCTGCACTGCGTTCAGAGCAATTCCGTGTTCCACATCAAACGTGAAAGGAGCCTTGATTTCCTTGATGGCACTCCAGAGAAAACTCAAGATCACTGTCTCAAGTCTAGAGGGATCCTGAGGTCACTGGAGCAAGATGAAAGGGCTCCGTGGACCCCAAATCGACTCAAGGTGAGAGCTTAGTCCCTTGCTTCGACTCAAGAGGAATACCAACATTCCACAAGCACCTCAAGAGGAGGCTTCTCTCAGCTACAGGTATGTGAGAGGGACCCTGAGTTTGTGGCCTCAAGTGGAATGGACACCGAGATGCTCTGACTCGAAGTCAGGCCGGATACCCCTGCAGTGAATTGAATGCAGGCTCGTCTTGCATCTCCCAAGACGAAGGGATGTCTGAATCCCCTGTGGAGACCACAGAGAAAGACCTAGTCCTCCGCCTCATCGCGACCGGAGGCCTCACATCCTTTGAAAACTCGAGCGGTCCGCGGAGATCAATGCTTCCAAAGGAGACGATGCCTGACTCCTCTTGAAAATGGATAGGAGTCCCAGGATCCCTGTGGCACGTGGAAAGGGACCCTGGGTCTCCCGCCTCACGTGGAGACGCGTCCCAATTGCCATGCCAAGACTCGAGGAGAATCCCGAGGTGTCCCTCGCACCTAGGCAGGAGTCCTGAGGTCGCTGAACAAACACGTGTCTGGAAGGGCCCTCCCCGTCGTAACTCGAGAATATACCCCAGGTTTCGGCCGAAACTTGAGAAAAACCATGAGACATCCTCCTTTCCGCGAGATGAGGCCCGATTCCCCTGCACTGCGTGCAGAGCAATTCCGTGTTCCACATCAAACTTGAAAGGAGCCTTCATTTCCTTGATGGCACTCCAGAGAAAAGTCAAGATCACTGTCTCAAGTCTAGAGGGATCCTGAGGTCACTGGAGGAACACGAAAGGGCTCCGTGGACCCCAAATCAACTCGAGATGAGAGCTTAGTCCCTGGCTTCGACTCAAGAGGAATACCAACTTTCCCCAAGCACCTCAAGAGGAGGCTTCTCTCAGCTACAGGTATGTGAGAGGGACCCTGAGTTTGTGGCCTCAAGTGGAATGGACACCGAGACGCTCTGACTCGAAGTAAGGCAGGATATCCCTTCAGTGAATTGAATGCAGGCTCGTCTTGCATCTCCCAAGACGAAGTGATGTCTGAATCCCCTGTGGAGACCACAGAGAAAGACCGAGTTCTCCGCCTCATCGCGACCGGAGGCCTCACATCCTTTGAAAACTCGAGAGGTCCGCGGAGATCAATGCTTCGAAAGGAGACGATGCCTGAATCCTCTTGAAAATGGATAGGAGTCCCAGGATCCCTGTGGCACGTGGAAAGGGACCCTGGGTCTCCCGCCTCACGTGGAGATGCGCCAAATTGCCATGCCAAGACTCGAGGAGAATCCCGAGGTGTCCCTCGCACCTAGGCAGGAGTCCTGACGTCGCTGAACAAACACGTGTGTGGAAGGGCCCTCCCCGTCGTAACTCTAGAATATACCCCAGGTTCCGACGGCAACTCGAGAAAAACCATGAGACTTCCCACTCGCCGTGAGATGAGGCCCGATTCCCCTGCACTGCGTGCAGAGCAATTCCGTGTTCCACATCAAACTTGAAACGAGCCTTGATTTCCTTGATGGCACTCCAGAGAAAACCCAAGATCACTGTCTCATGTCTAGAGGGATCCTGAGGTCCCTGTAGCAACACGAAAGTAATCCGTGGACACCAAATCAACTCGAGATGAGAGCTTAGTCCCTGGCTTCAACTCAACAGGAATACCAACTTTCCACAAGCACCTCAAGAGGAGGCTTCTCTCAGCTACAGGTATGTGAGAGGGACCGTGATTTTCTGGCCTCTACTGGAATGGACACCGAGATTCTCTGACTCGAAGTAAGGCCGGATATCCCTGCAGTGAATTGAATGCAGGCTCGGCTTGCATCTCCCAAGAAGAAGGGATGTCTGAATCCCCTGTGGAGACCACAGAGAAAGACCTAGTTCTCCGCCTCATCGCGACCGGATGCCTCACATCCTTTGAAAACGCGAGAGGGCCACGGAGATCAGTGCTTCCAAAGGAGACGATGCCTGACTTCTCTTGAAAATGGATAGGAGTAACAGGATCCCTGTGGCGCATGGAAAGGGACCCTGGGTCTCCCGCTTCACGTGGAGACACGTCCCATTTGCCATGCCAAGACTCGAGGAGAATACCGAGGTGTCCTTCGCAACTATCCAGGAGTCCTGACATCGCTGAGCAAACAGGTGTCTGGAAGGTCCCTCCCCGTCGTAACTCGAGAATGTACCCCAGGTTCCGGCCGCAACTCGAGAAAAACCATGAGACTTCCCCCTCACCGCGAGATGAGGCCCAATTCCCCTGCACTGCGTGCAGAGCAACTCCTTGATCCACATCAAACGTGAAAGGAGCCTTGATTTCTTTGATGGCACTCCAGAGAAAACCAAAGATCACTGTCTCAAGTCTAGAGGGATCCTGAGGTCACTGTAGCAACACGAAAGGGCTCCGTGGACCCCAAATCAACTCGAGATGAGAGCTTAGTCCCTGGCTTCGACTCAAGAGGAATACCAACTTTCCACAAGCACCTCAAGAGGAGGCTTCTCTCAGCTACAGGTATGTGAGAGGGTCCCTGAGTTTGTGGCCTCAAGTGGAATCGACACCGAGATGCTCTGACACGAAGTAAGGCCGGATATCCCTACAGTGAATTGAATGCAGGCTCGTCTTGCATCTCCCAAGAGGAAGGGATGTCTGAATCCCCTGTGGAGACCACAGAGAAAGACCTCGTTCTCCGCCTCATCGCGACCGGAGGCCTCACATCCTTTGAAAACGCGAGAGGTCCGTGGAGATCAGTGCTTCCAAAGGAGACGATGCCTGACTCCTCTTGAAAATGGATAGGAGTCCCAGGATCCCTGTGGCACGTGGAAAGGGACCCTGGGTCTCCCGACTCACGTGGAGACGCGTCCCAATTGCCATGCCAAGACTAGAGGGGAATACCGAGGTGTCCCTCGCACCTAGGCAGGAGTCCTGACGTCGCTGAACAAAGACGTGTCTGGAAGGGCCCTCCTCGTCGTAACTCGAGAATATACCACAGGTTCCGGCCGCAACTCGAGAAAAACCATGAGACTTCCACTCGCCGCGAGATGAGGCCCGATTCCCCTGCACTGCGTGCAGAGCAATTCCGTGTTCCACATCAAACTTGAAAGGAGCCTTGATTTCCTTGATGGCACTCCAGAGAAAACCCAAGATCACTGTCTCAAGTCTAGAGGGATCCTGAGGTCACTGTAGCAACACGAAAGGGCTCCGTGGACCCCAAATCAACTCGAGATGAGAGCTGAGTCCCTGGCTTCAACTCAAGAGGAATACCAACTTTCCAAATGCACATCAAGCGGAGGCTTCTCTCAGCTACAGGTATGTGAGAGGGACCCTGAGTTTGTGGCCTCAAGTGGAATGGCCACCGAGATGCTCTGACTCGAAGTAAGGCCGGATATCCCTGCAGTGAATTGAATGCAGGCTCGTCTTGCATCTCCCAAGACGATGGGATGTCTGAATGCCCTGTGGAGACCACAGGAAAAGACCACGTTCTCTGCCTCATCGCGACCCCAGGCCTCACATTTTTTGAAAACTCGAGAGGTACACGGAGATCAGTGCTTCCAAAGGAGACGATGCCTGACTCCTCTTGAAAATGGATAGGAGTCCCGGAATCCCTGTGGCACGTGGAATGGGACCCTGGGTCTCCCGCCTCACGTGGAGACGCGTCCCAATTGCCATGCCAAGACTCGAGGAGAATCCCGAGGTATCCCTCGCACCTAGGCAGGAGTCCTGACGTCGCTGAACAAACACGTGTCTGGAAGGGCCCTCCCCGTCGTAACTCGAGAATATACCCCAGGTTTCGGCCGCAACTCGAGAAAAACCATGAGACTACCCCCTCGCCGTGAGATGCACCCCGATCCCCTGCACTGCGCGCAGAGCAATTCTGTGTTCCACATCAAAAGTGACAGGAGCCTTTATTTCCTTGATGGCACTCCAGAGAAAACCCAAGATCACTGTTTCAAGTCTAGAGGGATACTGAGGTCACTGTAGCAATACGAAAGGGCTCCCTGGACCCCAAATCACCTCGAGATGAGAGCTTAGTTCCTGGCTTCGCCTCAAGAGGCATACCAACTTTCCACAAGCACCTCAAGAGGAGGCTTCTCTCAGCTACAGGTATGTGAGAGTGTCCCTGAGTTTGTGGCCTCAAGTGGAATGGACACCGAGATGCTGTGACTCGAAGTAAGGCTGGATATCCCTGCAGTGAATTGAATGCAGGCTCGTCTTGCATCTCCCAAGACAAAGGGATGTCTGAATCCCCTGTGGAGACCACAGAGAAACACCTAGTTCTCCGACTCATCGCGACGGGAGGCCTCATATCCTTTGAAAACTCGAGAGGTCCACGGAGATCATTGCTTCCAAAGGAGACGATGCCTGACTCCTCTTGAAAATGGATAGGAGTCCCAGGATCCCAGTGGCACGTGGAAAGGGACCCTGGGTCTCCCGCCTCACGTGGAGTCGCGTCCCAATTGCCATGCCAAGACTCGAGGGGAATCCCGAGTGTCCCTCGCACATAGTCAGGAGTCCTGACGTCGCTGAACAAACACGTGTCTGGAAGAGTCCTCCCCGTTGTATTTCGAAATATACCCCAGGTTCCAGCCGCAACTCGAGAAAAACCATGAGACTTCCCCCTCACCGCGAGATGAGGCCCGATTCCCCTGCACTGCGTGCAGAGCAATTCCTTGATCCACATCAAACGTGAAAGGAGCCTTCATTTCTTTGATGGCACTCCAGAGAAAACCAAAGATCACTGTCTCAAGTCTAAAGGGATCCTGAGGTCACTGTAGCAACACGAAAAGGCTCCGTGGACCCGAAATCAACTCGAGATGAGAGCTTAGTCCCTGGCTTCGACTCAAGAGGAATACCAACTTTCCACAAGCTCCTCAAGAGGAGGCTTCTCTCAGCTACAGGTATGTGAGAGGGTCCCTGAGTTTGTGGCCTCAAGTGGAATGGACACCGAGATGCTCTGACTCGAAGTAAGGCCGGATATCCCTACAGTGAATTGAATGCAGGCTCGTCTTGCATCTCCCAAGAGGAAGGGATGTCTGAATCCCCTGTGGAGACCACAGAGAAAGACCTCCTTCTCCGCCTCATCGCGACCGGAGGCCTGACATCCTTTGAAAACACGAGAGGTCTGCGGAGATCAGTGCTTCCAAAGGAGACGATGCCTGACTCCTCTTGAAAATGGATAGGAGTCCCAGGATCCCTGTGGCACGTGGAAAGGGACCCTGGGTCTCCCGCCTCACGTGGAGACGCGTCCCAATTGCCAAGCTAAGACCAGAGGGGAATACCGAGGTGTCCCTCGCACCTAGGCAGGAGTCCTGACGGCGCTGAACAAAGACGTGTCTGGAAGGGCCCTCCTCGTCGTAACTCGAGAATATACCACAGGTTCCGGCCGCAACTCGAGAAAAACCATGAGACTTCCCCCTCGCCGCGAGATGAGGCCCGATTCCCCTGCACTGCGTGCAGAGCAATTCCGGGTTCCACATCAAACTTGAAAGGAGCCTTGATTTCCTTGATGGCACTCCAGAGAAAACCCAAGATCACTGTCTCAAGTCTAGAGGGATCCTGAGGTCACTGTAGCAACACGAAAGGGCTCCGTGGACCCCAAATCAACTCGAGATGAGAGTTGAGTCCCTTGCTTCAACTCAAGAGGAATACCAACTTTCCAAATGCACATCAAGCGGAGGCTTCTCTCAGCTACAGGTATGTGAGAGGGACCCTGAGTTTGTGGCTTCAAGTGGAATGGACACCGAGATGCTCTGACTCGAAGTAAGGCTGGATATCCCTGCAGTGAATTGAATGCAGGCTCGTCTTGCATCTCCCAAGACGAAGGGATTTCTGAATGCCCTGTGGAGACCACAGGAAAAGACCACGTTCTCTGCCTCATCAAGACCCCAGGCCTCACATTCTTTGAAAACTCGAGAGGTCCACGGAGATCAGTGCTTCCAAAGGAGACGATGCCTGACTCCTCTTGAAAATGGAGAGGAGTCCCGGGATCCCTGTGGCACGTGGAATGGGACCCTGGGTCTCCCGCCTCACGTGGAGACGCGTCCCAATTGCCATGCCAAGACTCGAGGAGAATCCCGAGGTATCCCTCCCACCTAGGCAGGAGTCCTGACATCGCTGAACAAACACGTGTCTGGAAGGGCCCTCCCCGTCGTAACTCTAGAATATACCCCAGGTTCCGCCCGCAACTCGAGAAAAACCATGAGATTTCCCCCTCGCCGCGAGATGAGGCCCGATTCCCCTGAACTGCGTGCAGAGCAATTCCGTGTTCCACATCAAACATGAAAGGAGCCTTGATTTCCTTAATGGCACTCCAGAGAACACCCAAGATCACTGTCTCAAGTCTAGAGGGATCCTGAGGTCACTGTAGCAACACGAAAGGGCTCCGTGGACCCCAAAACAACTCAAGGTGATAGCTTCTTCCCTGGCTTCGACTCAAGAGTAATACCCACTTTCCACAAGCACCTCAAGAGGAGGCTTCTCTCAGCTACAGGTATGTGAGAGGGACCCTGAGTTTGTGGCCTCAAGTGGAATGGACACCGAGATGCTCTGACTCGAAGGAAGGCCGGATATCCCTGCAGTGAATTGAATGCAGGCTCGTCTTGCATCTCCAACGACGAAGGGATGTCTGAATCCCCTGTGGAGACCACAGAGAAAGACCTAGTTCTCCGCCTCATCGTGACCGGAGGCCTCACGTCCTTTGAAAACTCGAGAGGTCCGCGGAGACCAATGCTTCCAAAGGAGACGATGCCTGACTCTTCTAGAAAATTGATAGGAGTCCCAGGATCCCTGTCGCACGTAGAAAGCGACCCTGAGTCTCCCGCCTCACATGGAGACGCGTCCCAATGGCCATGCCAAGACTCGAGGAGAATCCCGAGGTGTACCTCGCACCTAGCAGGAGTCCTGACGTCGCTGAACAAACACGTGTCTGGAAGGGCCCTCCCCGTCGTAACTCGAGAATATACCCCAGGTTCCGCCGCAACTCGAGAAAAACCATGAGACTTCCCCCTCGCCGCGAGATGAGGCCAGATTCCCCTGCACTGCGTGCAGAGCAATTCCGTGTTCCACATCAAACCTGAAAGGAGCCTTGATTTCCTTGATGGCACTCCAGAGAACACCCAAGATCACTGTCTCAAGTCTAGAGGAATCCTGAGGTCACTGTAGCAACACGAAAGGGCTCCCTGGACCCCAAATCAACTCGAGATGAAAGCTTCATCCCTGGCTTCGACTCAAGAGGAATACCCACTTTCCACAAGCACCGCAAGAGGAGGTTTCTCTCAGCTACAGGTATGTGAGAGGGACCCTGAGTTTGTGGCCTCAAGTGGAATGGACACCGAGATGCTCTGACTCGAAGGAAGGCCGGATATCCGTGCAGTGAATTGAATGCAGGCTCGTCTTGCATCTCCCACGACGAAGGGATGTCTGAATCCCTTGTGGAGACCCCAGAGAAAGACCTAGTTCTCCACCTCATCGCGACCGGAGGCCTCACGTCCTTTGAAAACTCGACAGGTCCGCGGAGATCAATGCTTCCAAAGGAGACGATTCCTGACTCCTCTTGAAAATGGATAGGAGTCCCAGGATCCCTGTGGCACGTGGAAAACGACGCTGGGTCTCCCGCCTCACGTGGAGACGCGTCCCAATGGCCATGCCAAGACTCGAGGAGAATCCCGAGGTGTCCCTCGCACCTAGGCAGGAGTCCTGACGTCGCTGAACAAACACGTGTCTGGAAGGGCCCTCCCCGTCGTAACTCGCGAATATACCCCAGGTTCCGGCCGCAACTCGAGAAAAACCATGAGACTTCCCCCTCGCCGCGAGATGAGGCCCGATTCCCCTGCACTGCGTGCAGAGCAATTCCGTGTTCCACATCAAACATGAAAGGAGCCTTGATTTCCTTGATGGCACTCCAGAGAACACCCAAGATCACTGTCTCAAGTCTAGAGGGATCCTGAGGTCACTGTAGCAACACAAAAGGGCTCCGTGAACCCCAAATCAACTCGAGATGAGAGCTTCTTCCCTAGCTTCGACTCAAGAGGAATACCCACTTTCCACAAGCACCTCAAGAGGAGGCTTCACTCAGCTACAGGTATGTGAGAGGGACCCTGAGTTTGTGGACTCAAGTGGAATGGACACCGAGATGCTCTGACTCGAAGGAAGGCCGGATATCCCTGCAGTGAATTGAATGCAGGCTCGTCTTGCATCTCCCACGACGAAGGGATGTCTGAATCCCTTGTGGAGACCACAGAGAAAGACCTAGTTCTCTGCCTCATCGCGACCGGAGGCCTCACGTCCTTTGAAACCTCGAGAGGTCCGCGGAGATCAATGCTTCCCAAGGAGACGATGCCTGACTCCTCTTGAAAATGGATAGGAGTCCCAGGATCCCTGTGGCACGTGGAAAGGGAACCTGGGTCTCCCGCCTCACGTGGAGACACGTCCCAATGGCCATGCCAAGACTCGAGGAGAATCCCGAGGTGTCCCTCGCACCTAGGCAGGAGTCCTGACGTCGCTGAAGAAACACGTGTCTGGAAGGGCCCTCCTCGTCGTAACTCGAGAATATACCCCAGGTTCCGGCCGCAACTCGAGAAAAACCATGAGACTTCCCCCTCGCCGCGAGATGAGGCCCGATTCCCCTGCACTGCGTGCAGAGCAATTCCGTGTTCCACATCAAACATGAAAGGATCCTT
Organism: Dama dama; assembly: GCF_033118175.1. Classification (NCBI taxonomy): domain Eukaryota; kingdom Metazoa; phylum Chordata; class Mammalia; order Artiodactyla; family Cervidae; genus Dama; species Dama dama. The sequence continues at coordinate 312,678 of NC_083693.1, forward strand.
GATTTCCTTAATGGCACTCCAGAGAACACCCAAGATCACTGTCTCAATCTAGAGCGATCCTGAGGTCACTGTAGCAACACGAAAGGCCTCCGTGAACCCCAAATCAACTCGAGATGAGAGCTTCTTCCCTAGCTTGGACTCAAGAGGAATACCCACTTTCCACAAGCACCTCAAGAGGAGGTTTCTCTCAGCTACAGGTATGTGAGAGGGACCCTGAGTTTGTGGACTCAAGTGGAATGGACACCGAGATGCTCTGACTCGAAGGAAGGCCGGATATCCCTGCAGTGAATTGAATGCAGGCTCGTCTTGCATCTCCCACGACGAAGGGATGTCTGAATCCCTTGTGGAGACCACAGAGAAAGTCCTAGTTCTCTGCCTAATGGCGACCGGAGGCCTCACGTCCTTTGAAACCTCGAGAGGCCCGCGGAGATCAATGCTTACAAAGGAGACGATGCCTGACTCCTCTTGAAAATGGATAGGAGTCCCATTATCCCTGTGGCACGTGGAAAGGGACCCTGGGTCTCCCGCCTCACGTGGAGACGCGTCCCAATGGCCATGCCAAGACTCGAGGAGAATCCCGAGGTGTCCCTCGCACCTAGGCAGGAGTCCTGACTTCGCTGAACAAACACGTGTCTGGAAGGGCCCTCCCCGTCGTAACTCGAGAATATACCCCAGGTTCCGGCCGCAACTCGAGAAAAATCATGAGTCTTCCCCCTCGCCGCGAGATGAGGCCCGATTCCCCTGCACTGCGTGCAGAGCAATTCCGTGTTCCACAACAAACATGAAAGGAGCCTTGATTTCCTTGATGGCACTCCAGAGAACACCCAAGATCACTGTCGCAAGTCTAGAGGGATCCTGAGGTCACTGTAGCAACACGAAAGGGCTCCGTGGACCCCTAATCACCTCGAGATGAGAGCTTCGTCCCTGGCTTCGACTCAAGAGGGATACTAGCTTTCCACAAGCACCTCAAGAGGAGGCTTCTCTCAGCTACAGGTATGTGAGAGGGACCCTGAGTTTGTGGCCTCAAGTGGAATGGACACCGAGATGCTCTGACTCGAAGGAAGGCCGGATATCCCTGCAGTGAATTGAATGCAGGCTCGTCTTGCATCTCCCACGACGAAGGGATGTCTGAATCCCCTGTGGAGACCACAGGGAAACACCTAGTTCTCCGCCTCATCGCGACTGGAAGCCTCACGTCCTTTGAAAACTCGAGAGGTCCGCGGAGATCAATGCTTCGAAAGGAGACGATGCCTGACTCATCTTTAAATAGATAGGAGTCCCAGGATCCCTGTCCACGTGGAAAGGGACCCTGGGTCTCCCGCCTCACGTGGAGACGCGTCCCAATGGCCATGCCAAGACTCGAGGAGAATCCCGAGGTGTCCCTCGCACCTAGGCAGGAGTCCTGACGTCGCTGACGAAACACGTGTCTGGAAGGGCCCTCCCCGTCGTAACTCGAGAATATACCCCAGGTTCCGGCCGCAACTCGAGAAAAACCATGAGACTTCCCCCTCGCCGCGAGATGAGGCCCGATTCCCCGGCACTGCGTGCAGAGCAATTCCGTGTTACACATCAAACATGAAAGGAGCCTTGATTTCCTTGATGGCACTCCACAGAACACCCAAGATCACTGTCTCAAGTCTAGAGGGATCCTGAGTTCAATGTAGCAACACGAAAGTGCTCCGTGGACCCCAAATCAACTCGAGATGAGAGCTTCGTCCCTGGCTTCGACTCAAGAGGAATACCCACGTTCCACAAGCACCTAAAGAGGAGTGTTCTCTCAGCTACAGGTATGTGAGAGGGACCCTGAGTGTGTGGCCTCAAGTGGAATGGACACCGAGATGCTCTTACTCGGAAGAAGGCCGGATATCCCTGCAGTGAATTGAATGCAGGCTCGTCTTGCATCTCCCACGACGAAGGGATGTCTGAATCCCCTGTGGAGACCACAGAGAAAGACGTAGTTCTCCGCCTCATCGCGACCGAGGCCTCACATCCTTTGAAAACTCGAGAGGTCCCCGGAGATCAATGCTTCCAAAGGAGACGATGCCTGACTCCTCTTGAAAATGGATAGGAGTCCCAGGATCCCTGTGGCACGTGGAAAGGGACGCTGGGTCTCCCGCCTCACGTGGAGACGCGTCCCAAGGGCCATGCCAAGACTCGAGGAGAATCCCGAGGTGTCCCTCGCACGTAGGCAGAAGTCCTGCCGTCGCTGAACAAACACGTGTCTGGAAGGGCCCTCCCCGTCGTAACTCGAGAATATACCCCAGGTTCCGGCCGCAACTCGAGAAAAACCATGAGACTTCCACCTCGCCGCGAGATGAGGCCCGATTCCCCTGCACTGCGTGCAGACCAATTCCGTGCTCCACATCAAACATGAAAGGAGCCTTGATTTCCTTGATGGCACTCCAGAGAACACCCAAGATCACTGTCTCAAGTCTAGAGGGATCCTGAGGTCACTGTAGCAACACGAAAGGGCTCCGTGGACCCCAAATCAACTCGAGATGAGAGCTTCGTCCCTGGCTTCGACTCAAGTGGAATACCTACTTTCCACAAGCACCTCAAGAGGATTCTTCTCTCAGCTACAGGTATGTGAGAGGGACCCTGAGTTTGTGGCCTCAAGTGGAATGGACACCGAGATGCTCTGACTCGAAGGAAGGCCGGATATCCCTGCAGTGAATTGAATGCAGGCTCGTCTTGCATCTCTCACTACGAAGGGATGTCTGAATCTCCTGTGGAGACCACAGAGAAAGACCTAGTTCTCCGCCTCATCGCGACCGGAGGCCTCACGTCCTTTGAAAACTCGAGAGGTCCGTGGAGATCAATGCTTCCAAAGGAGACGATGCCTGACTCCTCTAGAAAATGGACAGGAGTCCCAGGATCCCTGTGGCACGTGGAAAGGGACCCTGGGTCTCCCGCCTCACGTGGAGACGCGTCCCAATGGCCATGCGAAGACTCGAGGAGAATCCCGAGGTGTCCCTCGCACCTAGGCAGGAGTCCTGACGTCGCTGAACAAACACGTGTCTGGAAGGGCCCTCCCCGTCGTAACTCGAGAATATACCCCAGGTTCCGGCCGCAACTCGAGAAAAACCATGAGACTTCCCCCTCGCCGCGAGATGAGGCCCGATTCCCCTGCACAGCGTGCAGAGCAATTCCGTGTTCCACATCAAACATGAAAGGAGCTTTGATTTCCTTCATGGCACTCCAGAATACACCCAAGATCACTGTCTCAAGTCTAGAGGGATCCTGAAGTCACTGTAGCATCAGGAAAGGGCTCCGTGGACCCCAAATCAACTCTAGATGAGAGCTTCATCCCTGGCTTCGACTCAAGTGGAATACCTACTTTCCACAAGCACCTCAAGAGGAGGCTTCTCTCAGCTACAGGTATGTGAGAGGGACCCTGAGTTTGTGGCCTCAAGTGGAATGGACACCGAGATGCTCTGACTTGAAGGAAGGCCGGATATCCCTGCAGTGAATTGAATGCAGGCTCGTCTTGCATCTCACACGACGAAGGGATGTCTGAATCCCCTGTGGAGACCACAGAGAAAGACCTAGTTCTCCGCCTCATCGCGACCGGAGGACTCACGTCCTTCGAAAACTCGAGAGGTCCGAGGAGATCAATGCTTCCAAAGGAGACGATGCCTGACTCTTCTTGAAAATGGATAGGAGTCCCAGGATCCCTGTGGCACGTGGAAAGGGACCCTGGGTCTCCCGCCTCACGTGGAGACGCGTCCCAATGGCCATGCCAAGACTCGAGGAGAATCCCGAGGTGTCCCTCACACCAAGGCAGGAGTCCTGACGTCGCTGCAGAAACACGTGTCTGGAAGGGCCCTCCCCGTCGTAACTCGGGAATATAACCCAGGTTCCGGCCACAACTCGAGAAAAACCATGAGACTTCCCCCTCGCCGCGAGATGAGGCCCGATTACCCTGCACTGCGTGCAGAGCAATTCCGTGTTCCACATCAAACCAGAAAGGAGCCTTGATTTCCTTGATGGCACTCCAGAGAACACCCAAGATCACTGTCTCAAGTCTAGAGGGATCCTGAGGTCACTGGAGCAACACGAAAGGGCTTCGTGGACCCCAAATCAACTCGAGATGAGAGCTTCGTCCCTGGCTTCGACTCAAGAGGATTACCCACTTTCCACAAGCACCTCAGGAGGAGGCTTCTCTCAGCTACAGTTATGTGAGAGGGACCCTGAGTTTGTTGCCTCAAGTGGAATGGACACCGTTATGCTCTGACTCGAAGGAAGGCCGGATATCCCGGCAGTGAATTGAATGCAGGCTCGTCTTGCATCTCCCACGACGAAGGGATGTCTGAATCCCCTGTGGAGACCACAGAGAAAGACCTAGTTCTCCGCCTCATCTCGACCGGAGGCCTCACGTCGTTTGAAAACTCGAGAGGTCCGGGGAGATCAATGCTTCCAAAGGAGATGATGCCTGACTCCTCTTTAAATGGATAGGAGTCCCAGTATCCCTATCCACCTGGAAAGGGACCCTGGGTCTCCCGCCTCATTTGGAGACGCGTCCCAATGGCCATGCCAATACTCGAGGAGAATCCCAAGGTGTCCCTCGCACCTAGGCAGGAGTCCTGACGTCGATGAACAAACACGTGTCTGGAAGGGCCCTCCCCGTCGTAACTCGAGAATATACCCCAGGTTCCAGCCGCAACTCGAGAAAAACCATGAGACTTCCCCCTCGCCGCGAGATGAGGCCAGATTCCCCTGCACTTCGTGCAGACCAATTCCGTGTTCCACATTAAACATGAAAGGAGCCTTGATTTCCTTGATGGCACTCCAGAGAACACCCAAGATCACTGTCTCAAGTCTAGAGGGATCCTGAGGTCACTGTAGCAACATGAAAGGGCTCCGGGGACCCCAAATCAATTCGAGATGAGAGCTTTGTCCCTGGCTTGGACTCAAGAGGAATACCCACTTTCCACAAGCACCTCAAGAGGAGACTTCTCTCAGTTACAGATATCTGAGAGGGACCCTGAGTTTGTGGCCTCAAGTGGAAAGGACACCGAGATGCTCTGACTCGAAGGAAGGCCGGATATCCCGGCAGTGAATTGAATGCAGGCTCGTCTTGCATCTCCCATGACGAAGGTATGTCTGAATCCCCTATTGAGACCACAGAGAAAGACCTAGCTATCCGCCACATCGCGACCGGAGGCCTCATGTCCTTTGAAAACTCGAGAGGTCCGCGGAGATCAATGCTTCCAAAGGAGACGATGCCTGAATCCTCTTGAAAATGGATAGGAGTCCCAGGATCCCTGTGGCACGTGGAAAGGGACACTGGGTCTACCGCCTCACGTGGAGACGGGTACCAATGGCCATGCCAAGACACGAGGAGAATCCCGAGTTGTCCCTCGCACCTAGGCAGGAGTCCTGACGTCGCTGAACAAACACGTGTCTGGAAGGGCCCTCCCCGTCGTAACTCGAAATTATACCACAGGTTCCGGCCGCAACTCGAGAAAAATCATGACACTTCCCCCTCGCCGCGAGATGAGGCCCGATTCCCCTGCACTGCGTGCAGAGCAATTCCGTGTTCCACATCAAACATGAAAGGAGCCTTGATTTCCTTGATGGCACACCAGAGAACACCCAAAATCACTGTCTCAAGTCTAGAGGGATCCTGAGGTCACTGTAGCAACACGAAATGTCTCCGTGGACCCCAAATCAACTCGAGATGACAGCTTCGTCCCTGGCTTCGACTCAAGAGGAATACCCACTTTCCACAAGCACCTCAAGAGGAGGCTTCTCTCAGCTACAGGTATGTGAGAGGGACCCTGAGTTTGTGGCCTCAAGTGGAATGGACACCGAGATGCTCTGACTCAGAGGAAGGCCGGATATATCCGGCAGTGAATTGAATGCAGTCTCGTCTTGCATCTCCCACGACGAAGGGATGTCTGAATCCCCTGTGGAGACCACAGAGAAAGACCTAGTTATTCACCTCATCGCGACCGGAGGCCTCACGTCCTTTGAAAACTCGAGAGGTCCGCGGAGATCAATGCTTCCAAAGGAGACGATGACTGACTCCTCTTGAAAATGAATAGGAGTCCCAGGATCACTGTGGCACGTGGAAAGGGACCCTGGGTCTCCCGCCTCACGTGGAAACGCGTCCCTATGGCCATGCCAAGACTCGAGGAGAATCCCGAGGTGTCCCTCGCACCTAGGCAGGAGTCCTGACGTCGCTGAACAAACACGTGTCTGGAAGGGCCCTCCCCGTCGTAACTCTATAATATACCCCAGGTTCCGGCCACAACTCGAGAAAAACCATGAGACTTCCTTCTCGCCGTGAGATGAGGCCCGATTCCCATGCACTGCGTGCAGAGCAATTCCGTGTTCCACATCAAACATGAAAGGAGCCTTGATTTCCTTGATGGCACACCAGAGAACACCCAAGATCACTGTCTCAAGTCTAGAGGGATCCTGAGGTCACTGTAGCAACACGAAAGGGCTCCGTGGACCCCAAATCAACTCGAGATGACAGCTTCGTCCGTGGCTTCGACTCAAGAGGAATACCCACTTGCCACAAGCACCTCAAGAGGAGGCTTCTCTCAGCTACAGGTATGTGAGAGGGACCCTGAGTTTGTGGCCTCAAGTGGAATGGACTCCGAGATGCTCTGACTCAGAGGAAGGCCGGATATCCCGGCAGTGAATTGAATGCAGGCTCGTCTTGCATCTCCCCCGAGGAAGGGATGTCTGAATCCCCTGTGGAGCCCACAGAGAAAGACCAGTTTTCCGCCTCATCGCGACCGGAGGCCTCACGTCCTTTGAAAACTGGAGAGGTCCGCGGAGATCAATGCTTCCAAAGGAGACAATGCCTGACTCCTCTTGAAAATGGATAGGAGTCCCAGGATCCCTGTGGCACGTGGAGAGGGACCCAGGGTCTCCTGCCTCAAGTGGAGACGCGTCCCAATGGCCATGCCAAGACTCGAGGAGAATCCCGAGGTGTCCCTCGAACCTAGGCAAGAGTCCTGACGTCGCTGAACAAACACGTGTCTGGAAGGGCCCTCCCCGTCTAACTCGATAATATACCCCAGGTTCCGGCCACAACTCGAGAAAAACCATGAGACTTCCCTCTCGCCGTGAGATGAGGCCCGATTCCCCTGCACTGCGTGCAGAGCAATTCCGTGTTCCCCATCAAACATGAAAGGAGCCTTGATTTCCTTGATGGCTCTCCAGAGAACACCTAAGATCACTGTCTCAAGTCTAGAGGGATTCTGAGGTCACTGTGGCAACATGAAAAGCCTCCGTGGACTCCAAATCAACTCGAGATGAGAGTTTCGTCCCTGGCTTCGACTCAAGAGGAATACCCACTTTCCACAATCACCTCAAGAGGAGGCTTCTCTCAGCTACAGGTATGTGAGAGGGACCCTGACTTTGTGACCTCAAGTGGAATGGACACTGAAATGCTCTGATTCGAAGGAAGGCCGGATATCCCTGCAGTGAATTGAATGCAGGCTCGTCTTGCATCTCCCACGATGAAGGGATGTCTGAATCCCCTGTGGAGACCACAGAGAAAGACCTAGTTCTCCGCCTCATCGCGACCAGAGACCTCACGGCCTTTGAAAAATCGAGAGGTCCGCGGAGATCAATGCTTCCAAAGGAGACGATGCCTGACTCCTCTTTAAATGGATAGGAGTCCCAGGATCCCTGTCCACGTGGAAAGGGACCCTGGGTCTCCCGCCTCACGTGGAGACGCGTCCCAATGGCCATGCCAAGACTCGAGGAGAATCCCGAGGTGTCCCTCGCACCTAGGCAGGAGTCCTGACGTCGCTGAAGAAACACGTGTCTGGAAGGGCCCTCCCCGTCGTAACTCGAGAATATACCCCAGGTTCCGGCCGCAACTCGAGAAAAACCATGAGACTTCCCCCTCGCCGCGAGATGAGGCCCGATTCCCCTGCACTGCGTGCAGAGCAATTCCGTGTTACACATCAAACATGAAAGGAGCCTTGATTTCCTTGATGGCACTCCACAGAACACCCAAGATCACTGTCTCAAGTCTAGAGGGATCCTGAGTTCAATGTAGCAACACGAAAGTGCTCCGTGGACCCCAAATCAACTCGAGATGAGAGCTTCGTGCCTGGCTTCGACTCAAGAGGAATACCAGAGTTCCACAAGCACCTAAAGAGGAGTGTTCTCTCAGCTACAGGTATGTGAGAGGGACCCTGAGTGTGTGGCCTCAAGTGGAATGGACACCGAGATGCTCTTACTCGGAAGAAGGCCGGATATCCCTGCAGTGAATTGAATGCAGGCTCGTCTTGCATCTCCCACGACGAAGGGATGTCTGAATACCCTGTGGAGACCACAGAGAAAGACGTAGTTTTCCGCCTCATCGCGACCGAGGCCTCACATCCTTTGAAAACTCGAGAGGTCCGCGGAGATGAATGCTTCCAAAGGAGACGATGCCTGACTCCTCTTGAAAATGGATAGGAGTCCCAGGATCCCTGTGGCACGTGGAAAGGGACGCTGGGTCTCCCGCCTCACGTGGAGACGCGTCCCAAGGGCCATGCCAAGACTCGAGGAGAATCCCGAGGTGTCCCTCGCACGTAGGCAGAAGTCCTGCCGTCGCTGAACAAACACGTGTCTGGAAGGGCCCTCCCCGTCGTAACTCGAGAATATACCCCAGGTTCCGGCCGCAACTCGAGAAAAACCATGAGACTTCCACCTCGCCCTGAGATGAGGCCCGATTCCCCTGCACTGCGTGCAGACCAATTCCGTGTTCCACATCAAACATGAAAGGAGCCTTGATTTCCTTGATGGCACTCCAGAGAACACCCAAGATCACTGTCTCAAGTCTAGAGGGATCCTGAGGTCACTGTAGCAACATGAAAGGGCTCCGTGGACCCCAAATCAACTCGAGATGAGAGCTTCATCCCCGGCTTCGACTCAAGAGGAATACCCACTTTCCACAAGCACCTCAAGAGGAGGCTTCTCTCAGCTACAGGTATGTGAGAGGGACCCTGAGTTTGTGGCCTCAAGTGGAATGGACACCGAGATGCTCTGACTTGAAAGAAGGCCGGATATCCCTGCAGTGAATTGAATGCAGGCTCGTCTTGCATCTCACACGACGAAGGGATGTCTGAATCCCCTGTGGAGACCACAGAGAAAGACCTAGTTCTCCGCCTCATCGCGACCGGAGGACTCACGTCCTTCGAAAACTCGAGAGGTCCGAGAAGATCAATGCTTCCAAAGGAGACCATGCCTGACTCTTCTTGAAAATGGATAGGAGTCCCAGGATCCCTGTGGCACGTGGAAAGGGACCCTGGGTCTCCCGCCTCACGTGGAGACGCGTCCCAATGGCCATGCCAAGACTCGAGGAGAATCCCGAGGTGTCCCTCACACCAAGGCAGGAGTCCTGACGTCGCTGAACAAACACGTGTCTGGAAGGGCCCTCCCCGTCGTAACTCGGGAATATAACCCAGGTTCCGGCCGCAACTCGAGAAAAACCATGAGACTTTCCCCTCGCCGCGAGATGAGGCCCGATTACCCTGCACTGCATGCAGAGCAATTCCGTGTTCCACATCAAACCAGAAAGGAGCCTTGATTTCCTTGATGGCACTCCAGAGAACACGCAAGATCACTGTCTCAAGTCTAGAGGGATCCTGAGGTCACTGTAGCAACACGAAAGGGCTCCGTGGACCCCAATTCAACTCGAGATGAGAGCTTCGTCCCTGGCTTCGACTCAAGTGGAATACCCACTTTCCACAAGCACCTCAAGAGGAGGCTTCTCTCAGCTACAGGTATGTGAGAGGGACCCTGAGTTTGTGGCCTCAAGTGGAATGGACACCGTTATGCTCTGACTCGAAGGAAGGCCGGATATCCCGGCAGTGAATTGAATGCAGGCTCGTCTTGCATCTCCCACGACGAAGGGATGTCTGAATCCCCTGTGGAGACCACAGAGAAAGACCTAGTTCTCCGCCTCATCGCGACCGGAGGCCTCACGTCCTTTGAAAACTCGAGAGGTCCGCGGAGATCAATGCTTCCAAAGGAGACCATGCCTGACTCCTCTTGAAAATGGATAGGATTCCCAGGATCCCTGTGGCACGTGGAAAGGGACCCTGGGTCTCCCGCCTCACGTGGAGAAGCGTCCCAATTGCCATGCCAAGACTCGAGGAGAATCCCGAGGTGTCCCTCGCACCTAGGCAGGAGTCCTGACGTCGCTGAACAAACACGTGTCTGGAAGGGCCCTCCCCGTCCTAACTCGAGAATATACACCAGGTTCCGGCCGCAACTCGAGAAAAACCATGAGACTTCCCCCTCGCCGCGAGATGAGGCCCGATTCCCCTGCACTGTGTGCAGAGCAATTCCGTGTTCCACATCAAACATGAAAGGAGCCTTGATTTCCTTGATGGCACTCCAGAGAACACCCAAGATCACTGTCTCAAGTCTAGAGGGATCCTGAGGTCACTGTAGCAACACGAAAGGGCTCCGTGGACCCCAAATCAACTCGAGATGAGAGCTTCGTCCCTGGCTTCGACTCAAGAGGATTACCCACGTTCCACAAGCACCTCAGGAGGAGGCTTCTCTCAGCGACAATTATGTGAGAGGGACCCTGAGTTTGTTGCCTCAAGTGGAATGGACACCGAGATGCTCTTCTCCGAGGCAGGCCGGATATCCCTGCAGTGAATTGAATGCAGTCTCGTCTTTCATCTCCCACGACGAAGGGATGTCTGAATCTCCTGTGGAGACAAAAGAGAAAGACCTAGTTCTCCGCCTCATCGCGACCGGAGGCCTCACGTCCTTTGAAAACTCGAGAGGTCCGTGGAAATCAATGCTTCCAAAGGAGACCCTGCCTGACTACTATTGAAAATGGATAGGAGTCCCAGGATCCCTGTGGCACGTGGAAAGGGAACCTGGGTCTCACGCATCACGTGGAGACGCGTCCCAATTGCATGCCAAGACTCGAGGAGAATCCCGAGGTGTTCCTTGCACGTAGGCAGGAGTCCTGACTTCGCTGAACAAACACGTGTCTGGAAGGGCCCTCCCCGTCGTAACTCGAGAATATACCCCAGGTTCCGGCCGCAACTCGAGAAAAACCATGAGACTTCCCCCTCGCCGCGAGATGAGGCCCCATTCCCCTGCACTGCGTGCAGAGCAATCCGTGTTCCACATCAAACATGAAAGGAGCCTTGATTTCCTTGATGGCACTCCAGAGAACACCCAAGATCACTGTCTCAAGTCTAGAGGGATCCTCAGGTCACTGTAGCAACACGAAAGGGCTCCGTGGACCCCAAATCAACTAGAGATGAGAGCTTCGTCCCTGGCTTGGACTCAAGAGGAATACCCACTGTCCACAAGCACCTCAAGAGGAGGCTTCTCTCAGCTACAGGTATGTGAGAGGGACCCTGAGTGTGTGGCCTCAAGTGGAATGGACACCGAGATGCTCTGACTCGAAGGAAGGCCGGATATCCCTAAAGTGAATTGAATGCAGGCTCGTCTTGCATCTCCCACACGAAGGGATGTCTGAATCCCCTGTGGAGACCACAGAGAAAGACCTAGTTCTCCGCCTCATCGCGACCGGAGGCCTCACGTCCTTTGAAAACTCGAGAGGTCCGCGGAGATCAATGCTTCCAATGGAGACGATACCTGACTCCTCTTGAAAATGGATAGGAGTCCCAGGATCCCTGTGGCACGTGGAAAGGGACCCTGGGTCTCCCGCCTCACGTGGAGACGCATCCCAATGGCCATGCGAAGACTCGAGGAGAATCCCGAGGTGTCCCTCGCACCTAGGCAGGAGTCCTGACGTCGCTGAACAAACACGTGTCTGGAAGGGCACTCCCCGTCGTAACTCGAGAATATACCCCATGTTCCGGCCGAAACTCGAGAAAAACCATGAGACTTCCACCTCGACGCGAGATGAGGCCCGATTCCCCTGCACAGCGTGCAGAGCAATTCCGTGTTCCACATCAAACATGAAAGGAGCTTTGATTTCCTTCATGGCACTCCAGAATACACCCAAGATCACTGTCTCAAGTCTAGAGGGATCCTGAAGTCACTGTAGCATCAGGAAAGGGCTCCGTGGACCCCAAATCAACTCTAGATGAGAGCTTCATCCCTGGCTTCGACTCAAGTGGAATACCTACTTTCCACAAGCACCTCAAGAGGAGGCTTCTCTCAGCTACAGGTATGTGAGAGGGACCCTGAGTTTGTGGCCTCAAGTGGAATGGACACCGAGATGCTCTGACTTGAAGGAAGGCCGGATATACTTGCAGTGAATTGAATGCAGGCTCGTCTTGCATCTCACACAACGAAGGGATGTCTGAATCCCCTGTGGAGACCACAGAGAAAGACCTAGTTCTCCGCCTCATCGCGACCGGAGGACTCACGTCCTTCGAAAACTCGAGAGGACTGAGGAGATCAATGCTTCCAAAGGAGACGATGCCTGACTCTTCTTGAAAATGGATAGGAGTCCCAGGATCCCTGTGGCACGTGGAAAGGGACCCTGGGTCTCCCGCCTCACGTGGAGACGCGTCCCAATGGACAAGCAAATACTCGAGGAGAATCCCGAGGTGTCCCTCGCACCTAGGCAGGAGTCCTGACGTCGCTGAAGAAACACGTGTCTGGAAGGGCCCTCCCCGTCGTAACTCGAGAATATACCCCAGGTTCCGGCCGCAACTCGAGAAAAACCATGAGACTTCCCCCTCGCCGCGAGATGAGGCCTGATTCCCCTGCATTGCGTGCAGAGCAATTCCGTGTTCCACATCAAACATGAAAGGAGCCTTGATTTCCTTGATGGCACACCAGAGAAAACCCAAGATCACTGTCTCAAGTCTAGAGGGATCCTGAGGTCACTGTATCAACACGAAAGGTCTCCGTGGACCCCAAATCAACTCGAGATGAGAGCTTCGTCCCTGGCTTCGACTCAAGAGGAATACCCACTTTCCACAAGCACCTCAAGAGAAGGCTTCTCTCAGCTACAGGTATGTGAGAGGGACCCTGAGTTTGTGGCCTCAAGTGGAATGGACACCGAGATGCTCTGACTCGAAAGAAGGCCGGATATCCCTGCAGTGAATTGAATGCAGGCTTGTCTTGCATCTCCCAGGACGAAGGGATGTCTGAATCCCGTGTGGAGACCACAGAGAAAGACCTAGTCCTCCGCCTCATCACGACCGGAGGCCTCACATCCTTTGAAAACTCGAGAGGTCCGCGGAGATCAATGCTTCCAAAGGAGACGATGCCTTACTCCTCTTGAAAATGTATAGGAGTCCCAGGTTCCCTGTCCACGTGGAAAGGGACCCTGTGTCTCCCGCCTCACGTGGAGACGCGTCCCAATTGCCATGCCAAGACTCGAGGAGAATCCCGAGATGTCCCTCGCACCTAGGCCGGAGTCCTGACGTCGCTGAACAAACACGTGTCTGGAAGGGCCCTCCCCGTCGTAACTCGAGAATATATTCCAGCTTCCGGCCGCAACTCAAGAAAAACCATGAGGCGTCCCCCTCGCCGCGAGTTGAGGCCCGATTCCCCTGCACTGCGGGCAGAGCAATTCCGTGTTCCACATCAAACGTGAAAGGAGCCTTGATTTCCTTGATGGCACTCCAGAGAAAACCCAAGATTTCTGTCTCAAGTCTAGAGGGATCCTGAGGTCAGTGAAGCAACACGAAAAGGCTCCGTGGACCCCAAATCAACTCGAGATGAGAGCTTAGTCCCTGGCTTCGACTCAAGAGGAATACCCACTTTCCACAAGCACCTCAAGAGGAGGCTTCTCTCAGCTAAAGGTATGTGAAAGCGACCCTGATTTTGTGGCCTCAAGTGGAATGGACACCGAGATGCTCTGACTCGAAGTGAGGCCGGATATCCCTGCAGTGAATTGAATGCAGGCTCGTCTTGCATCTCCCAAGACGAAGGGATGTCTGAATCCCCTGTGGAGACCACAGAGAAAGACCTTGTTATCCACCTCATCGCGACCGGAGGCCTCACATCCTTTGAAAACTCAAGAGGTCCGCTGAGATCAATGCTTCCAAAGGAGACGATGCCTGACTCCTCTTGAAAATGGATAGGAGTCCCAGGATCCCTGTGGCACGTGGAAAGCGACCCTGGGTCTCCCGCCTCACGTGGAGATGCGTCTCAATGGCCATGCCAAGACTCGAGGAGAATCCCGAGGTGTCCCTCGCACCTAGGCAGGAGTCCTAACGTCGCGGAACAAACACGTGTCTGGAAGGGCCCTCCCCGTCGTAACTCGAGATATACCCCAGGTTCCGGCCGCAACTCGAGAAAAACCATGAGACTTCCCCCTCGCCGCGAGATGAGGCCCGTTTCCCCTGCACTGCGTGCAGAGCAATTCCGTGTTCCACATCAAACGTGAAAGGAGCCTTGATTTCCTTAATGGCACTCCAGAGAAAACCCAATAACACTGTCTCAAGTCTAGAGGGATCCTGAGGTCACTGGAGCAACCTGAAAGGGCACTGTGGACTCCAAATGAAGTCGAGATGAGAGCTTAGTCCCTGGCTTCGACTCAAGAGGAATACCAACTTTCCACAAGCACCTCAAGAGGAGGCTTCTCTCAGCTACAGGTATGTGAGAGGGACCCTGAGTTTGTTGCCTCAAGTGGAATGGACACCGAGATGCTCTGACTCGAAGTAAGGCCGGATATCCCTGCAGTGAATTGAATGCAGGCTCGTCCTGCATCTCCCAAGACGAAGGGATGTCTGAATCCCCTGTGGAGACCACAGAGAAAGACCTAGTTCTCCGCCTCATCGCGACCGGAGGCCTCACATCCTTTGAAAACTCGAGAGGTCCGCGGAGATCAATGCTTCCAAGGTACATGATGCCTGACTCCTCTTGAAAACGGATAGGAGTCCCAGGATCCCTGTAGCACGTGGAAAGGGACCCTGGGTCTCCCGCCTCACGTGGAGACGCGTCCCAATTGCCATGCCAAGACTCGATGAGAATCCCGAGGTGTCCCTCGCACCTAGGCAGGAGTCCTGATGCCGCGGAACAAGCACGTGTCTGGAAGGGCCCTCCCCGTCGTCACTCGAGAATATACCACAGGTTCCGTCCGCAACTCGAGAAAAACCATGAGACTTCCCCCTCGCCGCGAGAAGAGGCCCGATTCCCCTGAACTGCGTGCAGAGCAACTCCGTGTTCTAAATCAAACGTGAAATGAGACTTGATTTCCTTGATGGCACTCCAGAGAACACCCAAGATCACTGTCTCAAGTCTAGAGGGATCCTGAGGTCACTGTAGCAACACGAAAGGGCTCCATGGACGCCAAATCAACTCGAGATGAGAGCTTCGTCCCTGGCTTCGACTCAAGAGGAATACCCACTTTCCACAAGCACCTCAAGAGGAGGCTTCTTTCAGCTACAGGTATGTGAGAGGGACCCTGAGTTTGTGGCCTCAAGTGGAATGGACACCGAGATGCTCTGACTGTAAGGAAGGCCGGATATTCCGGAAGTGAATTGAATGCAGGCCTCTTTTGCATCTCCCACGACGAAGGGATGTCTGAATCCCCTGTGGAGACCACAGAGAAAGACCTCGTTCTCCGCCTCATCGCGATCGGAGGCCTCACGTCCTTTGAAAACTCGAGAGGTCCGCGGAGATCAATGCTTCCTAAGGAGACGATGCCTGACTCCTCTTCAAAATGGATAGGAGTTCCAGGATCCCTGTGGCACGTGGAAAGGGACCCTGGGTCTCCCGCCTCACGTGGAGACGCGTCCCAATGGCCATGCCAAGACTCGAGGAGAATCCCGAGGTGTCCCTCGCACCCAGGCAGGAGTCCTGACATCGCTGAATAAACACGTGTCTGGAAAGACCCTTCTGGTCGTAACTCGAGAATGTACCCCAGGTTCCGGCCGCAACTCGAGAAAAACCATGAGACTTCCCACTCGCCGCGAGATGAGGCCCGATTCCCCTGCACTGCGTGCAGAGCAATTCCGTGTTCCAAATCAAACATGAAAGGAGCCTTGATTTCCTTGATGGCACTCCAGAGAAAACCCAAGATCACTGTCTCAAGTCTAGAGGGATACTGAGGTCACTGTAGCAACACGAAAGGGCTCCGTGGACCCCAAATCAACTCGAGATGAGAGCTTCGTCCCTGGATTCGACTCAAAAGCAATACCCACTTTCCACAAGCACCTCAAGAGGAGGCTTCTCTCAGCTACAGGTATGTGAGAGGGACCCTGTGTTTGTGGCCTAAAGTGGAATGGACACCGAGATGCTCTGACTCGAAGGAAGGCCGGATATCCCTGCAGTGAATTGAATGCAGGCCTCTTTTGCATCTCCCACGACGAAGGGATGTCTGAATCCCCTGTGGAGACCACAGAGAAAGACCTAGTTCTCCGCCCCATCGCGACCGGAGGCCTCACATCCTTTGAAAACTCGAGAGGTCCGTGGAGATCAATGCTTCCAAAGGAGACGATACCTGACTCCTCTTGAAAATGGATAGGAGTCCCAGGATCCCTGTGGCACGTGGAAAGGGACCCTGGGTCTCCCGCCTCACGTGGAGACGCATCCCAATGGCCATGCCAAGACTCGAGGAGAATCCCGAGGTGTCCCTCGCACCTAGGCAGGAGTCATGACGTCGCTGAACAAACACGTGTCTGGAAGGGCCCTCCCCGTCGTAACTCGAGAATATATCCCAGGTTCCGGCCGCAACTCGAGAAAAACCATGAGACTTCCCCCTCGCCACGAGATGAGGCCGGATTCCCCTGCACTGCGTGCAGAGTAATTCCGTGTTCCACATCAAACATGAAAGGAGCCTTGATTTCCTTGATGGCACTCCAGAGAACACCCAAGATCACTGTCTCCTCTCTAGAGGGATACTGACGTCACTGTAGCAAAACGAAAGTGTTCCGTGGACCCCAAATTAACTCGAGAAGCGAGCTTCGTCCCTGGCTTCGACTCAAGAGGAATACCCACTTTCCGCAAGCACCTCAAGAGGAGGGGTCTCTCAGCTACAGGTATGTGAGAAGGACCCTGAGTTTGTGGCCTCAAGTGGAATGGACACCGAAATGCTCTGACTCGAAAGAACGCCGGATATCCCTGCAGTGAATTGAATGCAGGCCTCTTTTGCATCTCCCACGACGAAGGGATGTCTGAGTCCCCTGTGGAGACCACAGAGAAAGACCTTGTTCTCTGCCTCATCGCGACTGGAGGTCTCCCGTCCTTTGAAAACTCGAGAGGTCCGCAGAGAACAAGGCTTCCAAAGGAGACGATGCCTGACTTCTCTTGAAAATGGATAGGAGTCCCAGGATCCCTGTGGCACGTGGAAAGGGACCCTGAGTCTCCCGCCTCACGTGGAAACGCGTCCCAATGGCCATGCCAAGACTCGAGGAGAATCCCGAGGTGTCCCTCGCACCTAGGCAGGAGTCCTAACGTCGCGGAACAAACACGTGTCTGGAAGGGCCCTCCCCGTCGTAACTCGAGATATACCCCAGGTTCCAGCCGCAACTCGAGAAAAACCATGAGACTTCCCCCTCGCCGCGAGATGAGGCCCGTTTACCCTGCACTGCGTGCAGAGCAATTCCGTGTTCCACATCAAACGTGAAAGGAGCCTTGATTTCCTTAATGGCACTCCAGAGAAAACCCAATAACACTGTCTCAAGTCTAGAGGGATCCTGAGGTCACTGGAGCAACCTGAAAGGGCACTGTGGACTCCAAATGAAGTCGAGATGAGAGCTTAGTCCCTGGCTTCGACTCAAGAGGAATACCAACTTTCCACAAGCACCTCAAGAGGAGGCTTCTCTCAGCTACAGGTATGTGAGAGGGACCCTGAGTTTGTTGCCTCAAGTGGAATGGACACCGAGATGCTCTGACTCGAAGTAAGGCCGGATATCCCTGCAGTGAATTGAATGCAGGCTCGTCCTGCATCTCCCAAGATGAAGGTATGTCTGAATCCCCTGTGGAGACCACAGAGAAAGACCTAGTTCTCCGCCTCATCGCGACCGGAGGCCTCACATCCTTTGAAAACTCGAGAGGTCCGCGGAGATCAATGCTTCCAAGGTACATGATGCCTGACTCCTCTTGAAAACGGATAGGAGTCCCAGGATCCCTGTAGCACGTGGAAAGGGACCCTGGGTCTCCCGCCTCACGTGGAGACGCGTCCCAATTGCCATGCCAAGACTCGATGAGAATCCCGAGGTGTCCCTCGCACCTAGGCAGGAGTCCTGATGCCGCGGAACAAGCACGTGTCTGGAAGGGCCCTCCCCGTCGTGACTCGAGAATATACCACAGGTTCCGTCCGCAACTCGAGAAAAACCATGAGACTTCCCCCTCGCCGGGAGAAGAGGCCCGATTCCCCTGAACTGCGTGCAGAGCAACTCCGTGTTCTAAATCAAACGTGAAATGAGACTTGATTTCCTTGATGGCACTCCAGAGAACACCCAAGATCACTGTCTCAAGTCTAGAGGGATCCTGAGGTCACTGTAGCAACACGAAAGGGCTCCATGGACGCCAAATCAACTCGAGATGAGAGCTTCGTCCCTGGCTTCGACTCAAGAGGAATACCCACTTTCCACAAGCACCTCAAGAGGAGGCTTCTCTCAGCTACAGGTATGTGAGAGGGACCCTGAGTTTGTGGCCTCAAGTGGAATGGACACCGAGAGGCTCTGACTCTAAGGAAGGCCGGATATCCCGGAAGTGAATTGAATGCAGGCCTCTTTTGCATCTCCCACGACGAAGGGATGTCTGAATCCCCTGTGGAGACCACAGAGAAAGACCTAGTTCTCCGCCTCATCGCGATCGGAGGCCTCACGTCCTTTGAAAACTCGAGAGGTCCGCGGAGATCAATGCTTCCAAAGGAGACGATGCCTGACTCCTCTTCAAAATGGATAGGAGTTCCAGGATCCCTGTGGCACGTGGAAAGGGACCCTGGGTCTCCCGCCTCACGTGGAGACGGGTCCCAATGGCCTTGCCAAGACTCGAGGAGAATCCCGAGGTGTCCCTCGCACCTAGGCAGGAGTCCTGACATCGCTGAATAAACACGTGTCTGGAAAGACCCTTCTGGTCGTAACTCGAGAATGTACCCCAGGTTCCGGCCGCAACTCGAGAAAAACCATGAGACTTCCCACTCGCCGCGAGATGAGGCCCGATTCCCCTGCACTGCGTGCAGAGCAATTCCGTGTTCCAAATCAAACATGAAAGGAGCCTTGATTTCCTTGATGGCACTCCAGAGAAAACCCAAGATCACTGTCTCAAGTCTAGAGGGATACTGAGGTCACTGTAGCAACACGAAAGGGCTCCGTGGACCCCAAATCAACTCGAGATGAGAGCTTCGTCCCTGGCTTCGACTCAAAAGGAATACCCACTTTCCACAAGCACCTCAAGAGGAGGCTTCTCTCAGCTACAGTTATGTGAGAGGGACCCTGTGTTTGTGGCCTAAAGTGGAATGGACACCGAGATGCTCTGACTCGAAGGAAGGCCGGATATCCCGGAAGTGAATTGAATGCAGGCCTCTTTTGCATCTCCCATGACGAAGGGATGTCTGAATCCCCTGTGGAGACCACAGAGAAAGACCTAGTTCTCCGCCCCATCGCGATCGGAGGCCTCACGTCCTTTGAAAACTCGAGAGGTCCGTGGAGATCAATGCTTCCAAAGGAGACGATACCTGACTCCTCTTGAAAATGGATAGGAGTCCCAGGATCCCTGTGGCACGTGGAAAGGGACCCTGGGTCTCCCGCCTCACGTGGAGACGCATCCCAATGGCCATGCAAAGACTCGAGGAGAATCCCGAGGTGTCCCTCGCACCTAGGCAGGAGTCATGACGTCGCTGAACAAACACGTGTCTGGAAGGGCCCTCCCCGTCGTAACTCGAGAATATATCCCAGGTTCCGGCCGCAACTCGAGAAAAACCATGAGACTTCCCCCTCGCCACGAGATGAGGCCGGATTCCCCTGCACTGCGTGCAGAGTAATTCCGTGTTCCACATCAAACATGAAAGGAGCCTTGATTTCCTTGATGGCACTCCTGAGAACACCCAAGATCACTGTCTCCTCTCTAGAGGGATACTGACGTCACTGTAGCAACACGAAAGTGTTCCGTGGACCCCAAATTAACTCGAGAAGCGAGCTTCGTCCCTGGCTTCGACTCAAGAGGAATACCCACTTTCCACAAGCACCTCAAGAGGAGGGGTCTCTCAGCTACAGGTATGTGAGAAGGACCCTGAATTTGTGGCCTCAAGTGGAATGGACACCGAAATGCTCTGACTCGAAAGAACGCCGGATATCCCTGCAGTGAATTGAATGCAGGCCTCTTTTGCATCTCCCACGACGAAGGGATGTCTGAATCCCCTGTGGAGACGACAGAGAAAGACCTTGTTCTCTGCCTCATCGCGACTGGAGGTCTCCCGTCCTTTGAAAACTCGAGAGGTCCGCAGAGAACAAGGCTTCCAAAGGAGACGATGCCTGACTTCACTTGAAAATGGATAGGAGTCCCAGGATCCCTGTGGCACGTGGAAAGGGACCCTGAGTCTCCCGCCTCACGTGGAGACGCGTCCCAATGGCCATGCCAAGACTCGAGGAGAATCCCGAGGTGTCCCTCGCACCTAGGCAGGAGTCCTGACGTCGCTGAACAAACACGTGTCTGGAAGGGCCCTCCCCGTCGTAACTCGAGAATATACCCCAGGTTCCGGCCGCAACTCACGAAAAACCATGAGACTTCCCCCTCGCAGCGAGATGAGGCCCGATTCCCCTGCACTGCGTGCAGAGCAATTCCGTGTTCCACATCAAACATGAAAGGAGCCTTGATTTCCTTGATGGCACTCCAGAGAACACCCAAGATCACTGTCTCATGTCTAGAGGGATCCTGAGGTCACTGTAGCAACACGAAAGGGCTCCGTGGACCCCAAATCAACTCGAGATGAGAGCTTCATCCCTGGCTTCGACTCAGGAGGTATACCCACTTTCCACAAGCACCTCAAGACGAGGCTTCTCTCAGCTACAGGTATGTGAGAGGGACCCTGAGTTTGTGGCCTCAAGTGGAATGGACACCGATATGCTCTGACTCGAAGGAAGGCCGGATATCCCTGCAGTGAATTGAATGCAGGCTCGTCTTTTTCTCCCACGACGAAGGGATGCCTCAATCACCTGAGGAGACCAAGGAGAAAGACCTAGTTCTCCGCCTCATCGCGACCGGAGGCCTCACGTCCTTTGAAAACTCGATAGGTCCGCGGAGATCAATGCTTCCAAAGGAGACGATGCCTGAATCCGCTTGAAAATGGATAGGAGTCCCAGGATCCCTGTGGCACGTGGAAAGGGACCCTGGGTCTCCCGCCTCATGTGGAGACGAGTCCGAATCGCCATGCCAAGACTCGAGGAGAATCCCGAGGTGTCCCTTGCACCTAGGCAGGAGTCATGACGTCGCTGAACAAACACGTGTCTGGAAGGGCCCTCCCCGTCGTAACTCGAGAATATACCCCAGGTTCCGGCCGCAACTCGAGAAAAACCTTGAGACTTCCCCCTCGCCGCGAGATGAGGCCCGATTCCCCTGCACTGCATGCAGAGAAATTCCATGTTCCACATCAAACATGAAAGGAGCCTTGATTTCCTTGATGGCACTACAGAGAACACCCAAGATCACTGTCTCAAATCTAGAGGGATCCTGAGGTCTCTGTAGCAACACGAAAGGGCTCCGTGGACCCCAAATCAACTCGAGATGCGAGCTTCGTCCCTGGCTTCGATTCAAGAGGAATACTCACTTTCCACAAGCACCTCAAGAGGAGGCTTCTCTCAGCTACAGGTATGTGAGAGGGACCCTGAGTTTGTGGCCTCAAGTGGAATGGACACCGAGATGCTCTGACCGAAAGAAGGCCGGATATCCCTGCAGTGAATTGAATGAGGCCTCTTTTGCATCTCCCACGACGAAGGGATGTCTGAATCCCCTGTGGAGACCACAGAGAAAGACCTAGTTCTCCGCCTCATCGCGATCGGAGGCCTCACGTCCTTTGAAAACTCGAGAGGTCCGCGGAGATCAATGCTTCCAAAGGAGACGATGCCTGACTCCTCTTGAAAATGGATAGGAGTCCCAGGATCCCTGTGGCACGTGGAAAGGGACCCTGGGTCTCCCGCCTCACGTGGAGACGCGTCCAAATGGCCATGCCAAGACTCGAGGAGAATCCCGAGTTGCCCCTCGCACCTAAGCAGGAGTCCTGACGTCGCTGAACAAATACGTGTCTGGAATGGCCCTTCCGGTCGTCACTCGTGAGTGTACCCCAGGTTCCGGCCGCAACTCGAGAAAAACCAGGAGACTTCCCCCTCGCCGCGAGATTAGGCCCGATTCCCCTGCACTGCGTGCACAGCTACTCCGTGTTCCAAATCAAACGTGAAAGGAGCCTTGATTTCCTTGATGGCACTCCAGAGAACACCCAAGATCACTGGCTCAAGTCTAGAGGGATCCTGAGGTCACTGTAGCAACACGAAAGGGCTCCGTGGACCCCAAATCATCTCGAGATGAGAGCTTCGTCCCTGGCTTCAACTGAAGAGGAATACCCACTTTCCACAAGCACCTCAAGAGGAGGCTTCTCTCAGCTACAGGTATGTGAGAGGGACCCGGAGTTTGTGGCCTCAAGTGGAATGGACACCGAGATGCTCTGACTCGAAGGAAGGCCGGATATCCCTGCAGTGAATTGAATGCAGTCTCGTCTTGCATCTCCCACGACGAAGGGATGACTGAATTCCCTGTGAAGACCAAGGAGAAAGACCTAGTTCTCCGCCTCATCGCGACCGGAGGCCTCACGATCTTTGAAAAATCCAGAGGTCCGCGGAGATCAATGCTTCCAAAGGAGACGATGCCTGACTCCTCTTGAAAATGGATAGGAGTCCCAGGATCCCTGTGGCACGTAGAAAGGGACCCTGGGTCTCCCACCTCACGTGGAGATTCGTCCCAATGGCCATGCCAAGACTCGAGGAGAATCCCGAGGTGTCCCTCGCAACTAGGCAGGAGTCCTGACGTCGCTGAACAAACACGTGTCTGGAAGGGCCCTCCCCGTGGTAACTCGAGAATATACCCCAGGTTCCGGCCGCAACTCGAGAAAAACCATGAGACTTCCCCCTCGCCGCGAGATGAGGCCCGATTCCCCTGCACTGCGTGCAGAGCAATTCCGTGTTCCACATCAAACACGTAAGGAGCCTTGATTTCCTTGATGGCACTCCAGAGAATACCCAAGATCACTGTCTCAAGTCTAAAGGGATGCTGAGGTCACTGTAGCAACACGAAAGGGCTCCGTGGACCCCAAATCAACTCGAGATGTGAGCTTCGTCCCTGGCTTCGACTCAAGAGGAATACCCACTTTCCACAAGCACCTCAAGAGGAGGCTTCTCTCAGCTACAGTTATGTGAGAAGGACCCTGAGTTTGTGGCCTCAAGTGCAATGGACACCGAGATGCTCTGACTCGAAGGAAGGCCAGATATCCCTGCACTGAATTGAATGCAGGCTTGTCTTTCATCTCCCACGATGAAGGGATGTCTGAATTCCCTGTGGGGACCACAGAGAAAGACCTAGTGCTCCGCCTCACCGCGACCGGAGGCCTCACGTCCTTTGAAAACTCGAGAGGTCTGCGGAGATCAATGCTTCCAAAGGAGACGATGCCTGACTCCTCTTGAAAATGGATAGGAGTCCCAGGATCCCTGTGGAACGTGGAAAGGGCCCCTGGGACTCCCGCCTCACGTGGAGACGTGTCCCAATGGCCATGCAAAGACTCGAGGAAAATCCCGAGGTGTCCCTCGCACCTAGGCAGGAGTCCTCATGTCGCTGAAAAAACACGTATCTGGAAGGGCCCTCCCCGTCGTAACTCGAGAATATACCCCAGGTTCCGGCCGCAACTCGAGAAAAACCATGAGACTTCCACCTCGCCACGAGATGAGGCCCGATTCCCCTGCACTGTGTGCAGAGCAATTCCGTGTTTCACATCAAACATGAAAGGAGACTTGATTTCCTTGATGGCACTCCAGAGAACACCCACGATCACTGTCTCAAGTCTAGAGGGATCCTGAGGTCACTGTAGCAACACGAAAGGGCTCCGTGGACCCGAAATCAACTCGAGATGAGAGCTTCGTCCCTGGCTTCGACTCAAGAGGAGTCCCCACTTTCCACACGCACCTCAAGAGGAGGCTTCTCTCAGCTACAGGTATGTGAGAGGGACCCTGAGTTTGTGGCCTCAAGTGGAATGGACACCGAGATGCTCTGACTCGAAGGAAGGCCGGATATCCCTGCAGTGAATTGAATGCAGGCTCGTCTTGCATCTCCCACGACGAAGGGATGTCTGAATCCCCAGTGGAGACCACAGAGATAGTCCTAGTTCTCCGCCTCATCGCGATCGGAGGACTCACGTCCTTTGAAAACTCGAGAGGTCCGCGGAGATCAATGCTTCCAAAGGAGACGATGCCTGACTCCTCTTGAAAATGGATAGGAGTCCCAGGATCCCTGGGGCACGTGGAAACGGACCCTGGGTCTCCCGCCTCACGTGGAGACGCGTCCAAATGGCAATGCCAAGACTCGAGGAGAATCCCGAGTTGCCCCTCGCACCAAGGCAGGAGTCCTGACCTCGCTGAACAAACACGTGTCTGGAAGGGCCCTTCCGGTCGTAACTCGTGAGGGTACCCCAGGTTCCGGCCGCAACTCGAGAAACACCATGAGACTTCCCCCCGCCGCGAGATGAGGCTCGATTCCCCTGCACTGCGTGCAGAGCAACTCCGTGTTCCAAAACACACATTAAAGGTGCCTTGATTTCCTTGATGGCACTCCAGAGAACACCCAAGATCACTGTCTCAAGTCTAGAGGGATCCTGAGGTCACTGTAGCAACACGAAACGGCTCCGTGGACCCCAAATCAACTCGAAATGAGAGGTTCGTCCCTGGCTTCGACTCAAGAGGAATACCCACTTTCCACAAGCACCTCAAGAGGAGGCTTCTCTCAGCTACAGGTATGTGAGAGGGACCCTGAGTTTGTGGCCTCAAGTGGAATGGACACCGATATGCTCTGACTCGAAGGAAGTCCGGATATCCCTGCAGTGAATTGAATGCAGGCTCGTCTTGCATCTCCCACGACGAAGGGATGTCTGAATCCCCTGTGGAGACCACAGAGAAAGACCTTGTTCTCCGCCTCATCGCGACTGGAGGTCTCCCGTCCTTTGAAAACTCGAGAGGTCCGCGGAGAACAAGGCTTCCAAAGGAGACGATGCCTGACTCCTCTTGAAAATGGATAGGAGTTCCAGGATCCCTGTGGCAAGTGGAAAGGGACCTTGGGTCTCCCGCCTCACGTGGAGATGCGTCCCAATGGCCATGCCAAGACTCGAGGAGAATCCCGAAGTGTCCCTCGCACCTAGGCAGGAGTCCTGACGTCGCTGAACAAACACGTGTCTGGAAGGGCCCTCCCCGTCGTAACTTGAGAATATACCCCAGGTTCCGGCCGCAACTCGAGAAAAACCATGAGACTTCCCCCTCGCCGCGAGAAGAGGACCGATTCCCCTGCACTGCGTGCAGAGCAATTCCGTGTTCCACATCAAACATGAAAGGAGCCTTGATTTCGTTAAGGCACTCCAGAGAACACCCAAGATCACTGTGTCATGTGTAGAGGGATACTGAGGTCACTGTAGCAACACGAAAGGGCTCCGTGGACCCCAAATCAACTCGAGATGAGAGCTTCGTCCCTGGCTTCGACTCAAGAGGAATACCCACTTTACACAAGCACCTCAAGAAGAGGCTTCTCTCAGCTACAGGTATGTGAGAGGGACCCTGAGTTTGTGGCCTCAAGTGGAATGGACACCGAGATGCTCTGACTCGAAGGAAGGCCGGATATCCCTGCAGTGAATTGAATGCAGGCATCTTTTGCATCTCCCACGAAGAAGGGATGTCTGAATCCCCTGTGGAGACCACAGAGAAAGACCTAGTTCTCTGCCTCTTCGCGATCGGAGGCCTCACGTCCTTTGAAAACTCGAGAGGTCTCGGAGATCAATGCTTCCAAAGGAGACGATGTCTGACTCTTCTTGAAAATGGATAGGAGTCCCAGGATCCCTCTGGCACGTGGAAAGGGACCCTGGGTCTCCCGCCTCACGTGGAGACGTGTCCCAATGGCCATGCCAAGACACGAGGAGAATCCCTAGGTGTCCCTCGCACCTAGGCAGGAGTCCTGACGTCGCTGAACAAACACGTGTCTGGAAGGGCCCTCCCCGTCCTAACTCGAGAATATACACCAGGTTCCGTGCGCAACTCGAGAAAAACCATGAGACTTCCCCTCGCCGCAAGATGAGGCCCGATTCCCCTGCACTGTGTGCAGAGCAATTCCGTGTTCCACATCGAACATGGAAGGAGCCTTGATTTCCTCGATGGCACTCCAGAGAACACTCAAGATCACTGTCTCAAGTTTAGAGGGATCCTGAGGTCACTGTAGCAATAAAAAAGGGCTCGGTGGACCCCAAATCAACTCGAGATGAGAGCTTCGTCCCTGGCTTCGACTCAAGAGGAATACCCACTTTCCACAAGCACCTCAAGAGGAGGCTTCTCTCAGCTACAGGTATGTGAGAGGGACCCTGATTTTGTGGCCTCAAGTGCAATGGACACCGAGATGCTCTGACTCGAAGTGAGGCCGGATATCCCTGCAGTGAATTGAATGCAGGCTCGTCTTGCATCTCCCAAGACGAAGTGATGTCTGAATCCCCTGTGGAGACCACAGAGAAAGATCTTGTTATCCACCTCATCGGGACCGGAGGCCTCACGTCCTTTGAAAACTCGAGAGGTCCGCTGAGATCAATGCTTCCAAAGGAGACGATGCCTGACTCCTCTTGAAAATGGATAGGAGTCCCAGGATCCCTGTGGCACGTGGAAAGGGACCCTCGTTCTCCCGCCTCACGTGGAGACGCGTCCCAATTGCCATGCCAAGACTCGAGGAGAATCCCAAGGTGTCCCTCGCACCTAGACAGGAGTCCTGACGTCGCGGAACAAACACGTGTCTGGAAGGGCCCTCCCCGTCGTAACTCGAGATATGCCCCAGGTTGCGGCCGCAACTCGAGAAAAACCATGAGACTTCCACCTCGCCGCGAGATGAGGCCCGTTTCCCCTGCACTGCGAGCAGAGCAATTCCGTGTTCCCCATCAAACATGAAAGGAGCCTTGATTTCCTTGATGGCACTCCAGAGAACACCCAAGATCACTGTCTCAAGTCTAGAGGGATCCTGAGGTCATTGTAGCAACACAAAAGGGCTCCGTGGAACCCAAATCAATTCGAGATGAGAGCTTCGTCCCTGGCTTCGACTCAAGAGGAATTCCCACTTTCCACAAGCACCTCAAGAGGAGGCTTCTCTCAGCTACATGTATGTGAGAGGGACCCTGAGTTTGTGGCCTCAAGTGGAATGGACACCGAGATGCTCTGACTCGAAGTAAGGCTGGATATCCCTGCAGTGAATTGAATGCAGGCTCGTCTTGCATCTCCCACGACGAAGGGATGTCTGAATCCCCTGTGGAGAGCACAGAGAAAGACCTAGTTCTCCGCCTCATCGTGACTGGAGGCCTCACGTCCTTTGAAAACTCGAGAGGTCCACGGAGACCAAAGCTTCCAAAGGAGATGATGCCTGACTCCTCTTGAAAATGGATAGGAGTCCCAGGATCCCTGTGGCACGTGGAAAGGGACCCTGGGTCTCCCGCCTCACGTGGAGACGCGTCCCAATGGCCATGCCAAGACTCGAGGAGAATCCCGAGGTGTCCCTCGCACCTAGGCAGGAGTCCTGACATCGCTGAACAAACACGTGTCTGTAAGGGCCCTCCCCGTCGTAACTCGAGAATATACCCCAGGTTCCGGCCGCAACTTGAGAAAAACCATGAGACTTACCCCTCGCCGCGAGATGAGGCCCGATTCCCCTGCCCTGCGTGCAGAGCAATTCCGTGTTCCACATCAAACATGAAAGGAGCCTTGATTTCCTTGATGGCACTCCAGAGAACACCCAAGATCACTGTCTCAAGTCTAGAGGGATCCTGAGGTCACTGTAGCAACACGAAAGAGCTCCATGGACCCCAAATCAACTAGAGATGAGAGATTCGTCCCTGGCTTCGACTCAAGAGGAATACCCACTTTCCACAAGCATCTCAAGAGGAGGCTTCTCTCAGCTACAGGTATGTGAGAGGGACCCTGAGTTTGTGGCCTCAAGTGGAATGGACACCGAGATGCTCTGACTCGAAGGAAGGCCGGATATCCGTGCAGTGAATTGAATGCAGGCTCGTCTTGCATCTCCCAAGACGAAGGGATGTCTGAATCCCCTGTGGAGACCACAGAGAAAGACCTAGGTCTCCGCCTCATCGTGCACGGAGGCCTCACGTCCTTTGAAAACTCGAGAGGTCCGCGGAGATCAATGCTTCCAAAGGAGACGATGCCTGACTCCTCTTGAAGATGGATAGGAGTCCCAGGATCCCTGTGGCACGTGGAAAGGGACCCTGGGTCTCCCGCCTCACGTGGAGACGCGTCGCAATGGCCATGCCAAGACTCGAGGAGAATCCCGAGGTGTCCCTCGCACCTAGGCAGGAGTCCTGACGTCGCTGAACAAACACGTGTCTGTAAGGGCCCTCCCCGTCGTAACTCGAGAATATACCCCAGGTTCCGGCCGCAACTCGAGAAAAACCATGAGACTTCCCCCTCGCCGCGAGGTGAGGCCCGATTCACCTGCACTGCGTGCAGAGCAATTCCGTGTTCCACATCAAACATGAAAGGAGCCTTGATTTCCTTGATGGCACTCCAGAGAACACCCAAGATCACTGTCTCAAGTCTAGAGGGATCCTGAGGTCACTGTAGCAACACAAAAGGGCTCCGTGAACCCCAAATCAACTCGAGATGAGAGCTTCTTCCCTAGCTTCGACTCAAGAGGAATACCCACTTTCCACAAGCACCTCAAGAGGAGGCTTCTCTCAGCTACAGGTATGTGAGAGGGACCCTGAGTTTGTGGACTCAAGTGGAATGGACACCGAGATGCTCTGACTCGAAGGAAGGCCGGATATCCCTGCAGTGAATTGAATGCAGGCTCGTCTTGCATCTCCCAGGACGAAGGGATGTCTGAATCCCTTGTGGAGACCACAGAGAAAGACCTAGTTCTCTGCCTCATCGCGACCGGAGGCCTCACGTCCTTTGAAACCTCGAGAGGTCCGTGGAGATCAATGCTTCCCAAGGAGACGATGCCTGACTCCTCTTGCAAATGGATAGGAGTCCCAGGATCCCTGTGGCACGTGGAAAGGGAACCTGGGTCTCCCGCCTCACGTGGAGACACGTCCCAATGGCCATGCCAAGACTCGAGGAGAATCACGAGGTGTCCCTCGCACCTAGGCAGGAGTCCTGACGTCGCTAAAGAAACACGTGTCTGGAAGGGCCCTCCCCGTCGTAACTCGAGAATATACCCCATGTTCCGCCCGCAACTCAAGAAAAACCATGAGACTTCCCCCGTCGCCGCGAGATGAGGCCCGATTCCCCTGCACTGCGTGCAGAGCAATTCCGTGTTCCACATCAAACATGAAAGGAGCCTTGATTTCCTTGATGGCACTCCAGAGAACACCCAAGATCACTGTCTCAAGTCTAGAGGGATCCTGAGGTCACTGTAGCAACACGAAAGGGCTCCCTGGACCCCAAATCAACTCGAGATGAGACCAACGTCCCTGGTTTCGACTCAAGACCAATACCCACTTTCCACAAGCACCTCAAGAGGAGGCTTCTCAGCTACAGGTATGTGAAAGGGACCCTGAGTTTGTGGCCTCAAGTTGAATGGACACCGAGATGCTCTGACTCGAAGGAAGGCCGGATATCCCTGCAGTGAATTGAATGCAGGCTCGTCTTGCATCTCCCACGACGATGGGATGTCTGAATCACCTGTGGAGACCACAGAGAAACACCTAGTTCTCCCCCTATCGCGAACGGAAGCCTCACATCCTTTGCAAACTCGAGAGGTCCGCGGAGATCAATGCTTCCAATGGAGACGATGCCTGACCAGTCTTGAAAATGGATAGGAGTCCCAGGATCCCTGTGGCACGTGGAAAGGGACCCTGGGTCTCCCGCCTCACGTGGAGACACGTCCCAATGGCCATGCCAAGACTCGAGGAGAATCCCGAGTTGTCCCTCGCACGTAGGCAGGAGTCCTGACGTCGCTGAAGAAACACGTGTCTGGAAGGGCCTTCCCCGTCGTAACTCGAGAATATACCCCAGGTTCCGGCCGCAACTCGAGAAAAACCATGAGACTTCCCCCTCGCCGCGAGATGAGGCCCGATTCCCCTGCACTGCGAGCAAAGCAATTCCGTGTTCCACATCAAACATGAAAGGAGCCTTGATTTCCTTGATGGCACTCCAGAGAACACCCAAGATCACTGTCTCAAGTCTAGAGGGATCCTGAGGTCACTGTAGCAACACGAAAGGGCTCCATGGACCCCAAATCAACTAGAGATGAGAGATTCGTCCCTGGCTTCGACTCAAGAGGAATACCCACTTTCCACAAGCATCTCAAGAGGAGGCTTCTCTCAGCTACAGGTATGTGAGAGGGACCCTGAGTTTGTGGCCTCAAGTGGAATGGACACCGAGATGCTCTGACTCGAAGGAAGGCCGGATATCCGTGCAGTGAATTGAATGCAGGCTCGTCTTGCATCTCCCAAGACGAAGGGATGTCTGAATCCCCTGTGGAGACCACAGAGAAAGACCTAGGTCTCCGCCTCATCGTGCACGGAGGCCTCACGTCCTTTGAAAACTCGAGAGGTCCGCGGAGATCAATGCTTCCAAAGGAGACGATGCCTGACTCCTCTTGAAGATGGATAGGAGTCCCAGGATCCCTGTGGCACGTGGAAAGGGACCCTGGGTCTCCCGCCTCACGTGGAGACGCGTCGCAATGGCCATGCCAAGACTCGAGGAGAATCCCGAGGTGTCCCTCGCACCTAGGCAGGAGTCCTGACGTCGCTGAACAAACACGTGTCTGTAAGGGCCCTCCCCGTCGTAACTCGAGAATATACCCCAGGTTCCGGCCGCAACTCGAGAAAAACCATGAGACTTCCCCCTCGCCGCGAGGTGAGGCCCGATTCACCTGCACTGCGTGCAGAGCAATTCCGTGTTCCACATCAAACATGAAAGGAGCCTTGATTTCCTTGATGGCACTCCAGAGAACACCCAAGATCACTGTCTCAAGTCTAGAGGGATCCTGAGGTCACTGTAGCAACACAAAAGGGCTCCGTGAACCCCAAATCAACTCGAGATGAGAGCTTCTTCCCTAGCTTCGACTCAAGAGGAATACCCACTTTCCACAAGCACCTCAAGAGGAGGCTTCTCTCAGCTACAGGTATGTGAGAGGGACCCTGAGTTTGTGGACTCAAGTGGAATGGACACCGAGATGCTCTGACTCGAAGGAAGGCCGGATATCCCTGCAGTGAATTGAATGCAGGCTCGTCTTGCATCTCCCAGGACGAAGGGATGTCTGAATCCCTTGTGGAGACCACAGAGAAAGACCTAGTTCTCTGCCTCATCGCGACCGGAGGCCTCACGTCCTTTGAAACCTCGAGAGGTCCGTGGAGATCAATGCTTCCCAAGGAGACGATGCCTGACTCCTCTTGCAAATGGATAGGAGTCCCAGGATCCCTGTGGCACGTGGAAAGGGAACCTGGGTCTCCCGCCTCACGTGGAGACACGTCCCAATGGCCATGCCAAGACTCGAGGAGAATCACGAGGTGTCCCTCGCACCTAGGCACGAGTCCTGACGTCGCTAAAGAAACACGTGTCTGGAAGGGCCCTCCCCGTCGTAACTCGAGAATATACCCCATGTTCCGCCCGCAACTCAAGAAAAACCATGAGACTTCCCCCGTCGCCGCGAGATGAGGCCCGATTCCCCTGCACTGCGTGCAGAGCAATTCCGTGTTCCACATCAAACATGAAAGGAGCCTTGATTTCCTTGATGGCACTCCAGAGAACACCCAAGATCACTGTCTCAAGTCTAGAGGGATCCTGAGGTCACTGTAGCAACACGAAAGGGCTCCCTGGACCCCAAATCAACTCGAGATGAGACCAACGTCCCTGGTTTCGACTCAAGACCAATACCCACTTTCCACAAGCACCTCAAGAGGAGGCTTCTCAGCTACAGGTATGTGAAAGGGACCCTGAGTTTGTGGCCTCAAGTTGAATGGACACCGAGATGCTCTGACTCGAAGGAAGGCCGGATATCCCTGCAGTGAATTGAATGCAGGCTCGTCTTGCATCTCCCACGACGATGGGATGTCTGAATCACCTGTGGAGACCACAGAGAAAGACCTAGTTCTCCCCCTATCGCGAACGGAATCCTCACATCCTTTGCAAACTCGAGAGGTCCGCGGAGATCAATGCTTCCAATGGAGACGATGCCTGACCAGTCTTGAAAATGGATAGGAGTCCCAGGATCCCTGTGGCACGTGGAAAGGGACCCTGGGTCTCCCGCCTCACGTGGAGACACGTCCCAATGGCCATGCCAAGACTCGAGGAGAATCCCGAGTTGTCCCTCGCACGTAGGCAGGAGTCCTGACGTCGCTGAAGAAACACGTGTCTGGAAGGGCCTTCCCCGTCGTAACTCGAGAATATACCCCAGGTTCCGGCCGCAACTCGAGAAAAACCATGAGACTTCCCCCTCGCCGCGAGATGAGGCCCGATTCCCCTGCACTGCGAGCAAAGCAATTCCGTGTTCCAAAACACACATTAAAGGAGCCTTGATTTCCTTGATGGCACTCCAGAGAACACCCAAGATCACTGTCTCAAGTCTAGAGGGATCCTGAGGTCTCTGTAGCAACACGAAAGGGCTCCCTGTACCCCAAATCAACCCGAGATGAGAGCTTCGTCCCTGGCTTCAACTCAAGAGGAATACCCACTTTCCACAAGCATCTCAAGAGGAGGCTTCTCTCAGCTACAGGTATGTGAGAGGGACCCTGAGTTTGTGGCCTCAAGTGGAATGGACACCGAGATGCTCTGACTCGAAGGAAGGCCGGATATCCGTGCAGTGAATTGAATGCAGGCTCGTCTTGCATCTCCCAAGACGAAGGGATGTCTGAATGCCCTGTGGAGACCACAGAGAAAGACCTAGTTCTCCGCCTCATCGTGCCCGGAGGCCTCACGTCCTTTGAAAACTCGAGAGGTCCGCGGAGATCAATGCTTCCAAAGGAGACAATGCCTGACTCCTCTTGAAGATGGATAGGAGTCCCAGGATCCCTGTGGCACGGGGAAAGGGACCCTGGGTCTCCCGCCTCACGTGGAGACGCGTCCCAATGGCCATGCCAAGACTCGAGGAGAATCCCGAGGTGTCCCTCGCACGTAGGCAGGAGTCCTGACGTCGCTGAAGAAACACGTGTCTGGAAGGGCCCTCCCCGTCGTAACTCGAGAATATACCCCAGGTTCCGGCCGCAACTCGAGAAAAACCATGAGACTTCCCCCTCGCCACGAGATGAGGCCCGATTCCCCTGCACTGCGTGCAGAGCAATTCCGTGTTCCACATCAAACATGAAAGGAGCCTTGATTTCCTAATGGCACTCCAGAGAACACCCAAGATCACTGTCTCAATCTAGAGGGATCCTGAGGTCACTGTAGCAACACGAAAGGGCTCCGTGAACCCCAAATCAACTCGAGATGAGAGCTTCTTCCCTAGCTTCGACTAAAGAGGAATACCCACTTTCCACAAGCACCTCAAGAGGAGGCTCTCTCAGCTACAGGTATGTGAGTGGGACCCTGAGTTTGTGGCCTCAAGTGGAATGAACACCGAGATGCTCTGACTCGAAGTAAGGCCGGATATCCCTGCAGTGAATTGAATGCAGGCTCGTCTTGCATCTCCCACGACGAAGGGATGTCTGAATCCCTTGTGGAGACAACAGAGAAAGGCCTAGTTCTCTGCCTCATTGCAACCGGAGGCCTCACGTCCTTTGAAACCTCGAGAGGTCCGCGGAGATCAATGCTTCCAAAGGAGACGATGCCTGACCAGTCTTGAAAATGGATAGGAGTCCCAGGATCCCTGTGGCACGTGGAAAGGGACCCTGGGTCTCCCGCCTCACGTGGAGACACGTCCCAATGGAAATGCCAAGACTCGAGTAGAATCACGAGGTGTCCCTCGCACCTAGGCAGGGTCCTGACGTCACTGAACAAACACGTGTCTGTAAGGGCCCTCCCCGTTGTAACTCGAGAATATACCCCAGGTTCCGGCCGCAACTCGAGAAAAACAATGAGACTTTCCCCTCGCCGCGAGATGAGGCCCGATTCCCCTGCACTGCGTGCAGAGCAATTCCGTGTTCCACATCAAACATGAAAGGAGTCTTGATTTCCTTGATGGCACTGCAGAGAACACCCAAGATCACTGTCTCAAGTCCAGAGGGATCCTGAGGTCACTGCAGCAACACGAAAGGGCTCCGTGGACCCCATATCAACTCGAGATGAGAGCTTCGTCCCTGGCTTCGACTCAAGAGGAATACCCACGTTCCACAAGCACCTCAAGAGGAGGCTTCTCTCAGCTACAGGTATGTGAGAGGGACCCTGAATTTGTAGCCTCAAGTGGAATGGACACCGAGATGCTCTGACTTGGAGGAAGGCCGGATATCCCTGCAGTGAATTGAATGCAGGCTCGTCTTGGATCTCCCACGACGATGGGATGTCTGAATCACCTGTGGAGACCACAGAGAAAGACCTAGCTCTCCGCCTCATCGCGACCGGAGGCCTCACGTCCTTTGAAAACTCGAGAGGTCGGCGGAGATAAATGCTTCCAAAGGAGACGATGCCTGACTCCTCTTCAAAATGGATAGGAGTCCCAGGATCCCTGTGGCACGTGGAAAGGGACCCTGGGTCTCCCGCCTCACGTGGAGACGCGTCCCAATGGCCATGCCAAGACTCGAGGAGAATCCTGAGGTGTCCCTCGCACCTAGGCAGGAGTCCTGACGTCGCTGAACAAACACGTGTCTGGAACGGCCCTCCCCGTCGTAACTCGAGAATATACCCCAGGTTCCCGCCGTAACTCGACAAAAACCATGAGACTTCCCCCTCACCGCGAGATGAGGCCCGATTCCCCTGCACTGCGTGCAGAGCAATTCCGTGTTCCACATCAAACATGAAAGGAGCCTTGATTTCCCTGATGGCACTCCAGAGAAAACCCAAGATTACTGTCTCAAGTCTAGAGGGATCCTGAGGTCACTGTAGCAACACGAAAGGGCTCCGTGGACCCCAAATCAACTCGAGATGAGAGCTTCGTCCCTGGCTTCGACTCAAGAGGAATACCCACTTTCCACAAGCACCTCAAGAGGAGGCTTCTCTCAGCTACAGGAATGTGAGAGGGACCCTGAGTTTGTGGCCTCAAGTGCAATGGACACCGAGATGCTCTGACTCGAAGTAAGGACAGATATCCCTGCAGTGAATTGAATGCAGGTTCGTCTTGCATCTCCCAAAATGAAGGGATGTCTGAATCCCCTCTGGAGACCACAGAGAAAGACCTAGTTCTCGCCACATCGCGACCGGAGGCCTCATATCCTTTGAAAACTCGAGAGGTCCGCGGAGATCAATGCTTCCAAAGGAGACGATGCCTGACTCCTCTTGAAAATGGATAGGAGTCCCAGAACCCTGTGTCACGTGGAAAGGGACACTGGGTCTACTGCCTCACCTGGAGACGCATCCCAATTGCCATGCGAAACCTCGGGGAGAATCCCGAGGTGTCCATCGCACCTAGGCAGGAGTTCTGACGTCGCTGAACAAACACGTATCTGGAAGGGCCCCCCCCGTCATAACTCGAGAATAGACCCCAGTCTCCGGCCGCAACTCGAGAAAAACCATGAGACTACCCCCTCGCCGCGAGATGAGGCCCGATTCCCCTGCACTGCGTGCAGAGCAATTCCGTGTTCCAGATCAAACCTGAAAGGAGCCTTGATTTCCTTGATGGCACTCCAGAGAAAACCCAAGATCACTGTCTCAAGTATAGAGGGATCCTGAGGTCAATGGAGCAACAAGAAAGGGCTCCGGGAACCCCAAATCAACTCGAGATGAGAGCTTAGTCCCTGCCTTCAACTCAAGGGGAATAGCAACTTTCCACAAACACGTCAAGAGGAGGCTTCTCTCAGCTACAGGAATGTGAGAGGGACCCTGAGTTTGTGGCCTCAAGTGCAATGGACACCGAGATGCTCTGACTAGAAGTAAGGACAGATATCCCTGCAGTGAATTGAATGCAGGTTCGTCTTGCATCTCCCAAAATGAAGGGATGTCTGAATCCCCTCTGGAGACCACAGAGAAAGACCTAGTTCTCGCCACATCGCGACCGGAGGCCTCATATCCTTTGAAAACTCGAGAGGTCCGCGGAGATCAATGCTTCCAAAGGAGATGATGCCTGACTCCTCTTGAAAATGGATAGGAGTCCCAGAACCCTGTGCCACGTGGAAAGGGACACTGGGTCTACTGCCTCACCTGGAGACGCATCCCAATTGCCATGCGAAACCTCGGGGAGAATCCCGAGGTGTCCATCGCACCTAGGCAGGAGTTCTGACGTCGCTGAACAAACACGTATCTGGAAGGGCCCCCCCCGTCATAACTCGAGAATAGACCCCAGGTTCCGGCCGCAACTCGAGAAAAACCATGAGACTTCCCCCTCGCCGCGAGATGAGGCCCGATTCCCCTGCACTGCGTGCAGAGCAATTCCGTGTTCCAGATCAAACCTGAAAGGAGCCTTGATTTCCTTGATGGCACTCCAGAGAAAACCCAAGATCACTGTCTCAAGTCTAGAGGGATCCTGAGGACACTGGAGCAACACGAAAGGGCTCCGTGGACCCCAAATCTACTTGAGATGAGAGCTTAGTCCCTGGCTTCGACTCAAGAGGAATACCAACTTTCCACAAGCACCTCAAGAGGAGGCTTCTCTCAGCTATATGTAAGTGAGAGGGACCCTGAGTTTGTGGCCTCAAGTGGAATGGACACCGAGATACTCTGACTCGAAGTAAGGCCGGATATCCCTGCAGTGAATTGAATGCAGGCTCGGCTTGCATCTCCCAAGACGAAGGGATGTCTGAATCCCCTGTGGAGACCAAAGAGAAAGAACTAGTTCTCTGCCTCATCGCGACCTGAGGCCTCACGTCCTTTGAAAACTCGAGAGGTCCGCGGAGATCAATGCTTCCAAAGGAGACGATGCCTGACTCCTCTTGAAAATATATAGAGGTCCCAGGATCCCTGTGGCACACGGAAATTGACACTGGGTCTCCCGCCTCACGTGGAGACGCATCCCAATTTCCATGCCAAGACCCGAGGAGAATCGCGAGTTGTTCCTCACACATAGGCAGGAGTACTGATGTCGCTGAACAAACACGTGTCTGGAAGGGCCCTCCGCGTCGTAACTCAAGAATATACCCCAGGTTAAGGCCACAACTCGAGAAAAACCAGGAGACTTCCCCCTCGCCGCGAGATGAGGCCCGATTCCCCTGCCCTGCGTGCAGAGCAATTCCGTGTTCCACATCAAACGTAAACGGAGCCTTGATTTCCTTGATGGCACTCCAGAGAAAACCCAAGATCACTGTCTCAAGTCTAGAGGGATCCTGAGGTCACTGGAGCAACAAGAAAGGGCTCCGTGGACCCCAAATCAACTCGTGATGAGAGCTTAGTCCCTGGCTTCGACTCAAGAGGAATACCAACTTTCCGCAAGCACTTCAAGAGGAGGCTTCTCTCAGCTACATGTATGTGAGAGGGACCCTGAGTTTGTGGCCTCAAGTGTAATGGACACCGAGATGCTCTGACTCGAAGTAAGGCCGGATATCCCTGCAGTGAATTGAATGCAGGCTCGTCTTGCATCTCCCAAGACGAAGGGATGTCTGAATCCCCTGTGGAGACCACAGAGAAAGTCATAGTCCTCCGCCTCATCGCGACCGTAGGCCTAACATCCTTTGAAAACTCGAGAGGTCTGCCGAGATCAATGCTTCCAAAGGAGACAATGCCTGACTCCTCTTGAAAATGGATAGGAGTCCCAGGATCCCTGTGGCACGTGGAAAGGTTCCCTGGGTCTCCCGCCTCACGTGGAGACGCGTCCCAATTGCCATGCCAAGACTCGAGGAGATTCCCGAGCTGACCCTCGCACGTAGGCAGGAGTCCTGACGTCGCTGAACAAACACGTGTCTGGAAGGGCCCTCCCCGTCGTAACTCGAGAATATACCCCAGGTTCCGGCCGCCACTCGAGAAAAACCATGAGACTTCCCCCTCGATGCGAGATGAGGCCCAATTCCCCTGCACTGCGTGCAGACAATTCCGTGTTCCACATCAAACCTGAAAGGAGCCTTGATTTCCTTGATGGCACTCCAGAGAAAACCCAAGATCACTGTCTCAATTCTAGAGGGATCCTGAGGTCACTGGAGCAACACGAAAGGGCTCCGTGGACCCCAAATCAACTCGAGATGAGAGCTTAGTCCCTGGCTTCGACTCAAGAGGAATACCAAGTTTCCACAAGCACCTCAAGAGGAGCCTTCTCTCAGCTACAGGTATGTGAGAGGAACTCTGAGTTTGTGGCCTCAAGTGGAATGGGCACTGAGATGCTCTGACTCGAAGTTAGGCCGGATATCAATGCAGTGAATTGAATGCAGGCTCGTCTTGCATCTCCCAATACGAAGGGATGTCTGAATCCCCTGTGGAGACCACAGAGAAAGACCTAGTTCTCCGCCTCAGCGCGACCGGTGGCCTCACATCCTTTGAAAACTCGAGAGGTCCGCGGAGATCAATGCTCCCATAGGAGACGATGCCTGACTCCTCTTTAAAATGGATAGGAGTCCCAGGAACCCTGTGGCACGTGGAAAGGGACCCTGGGTTTCCCGCCTAATGTGGAGACGCGTCCCAATGGCAATGCCAAGGCTCGAGGAGAATCCCGAGGTGTCCCTCGCACTTAGTCAGGAGTCCTGACTTCGCTGAACAAACACGTGTCTGGAAGGGCCCCCACCGTCGTAACTCGAGAATATACCCCAGGTTCCGGCCACAAGTGGAGAAAAACCATGAGACTTCCCCCTCGCCGCGAGATGAGGCCCGATTCCCCTGCACTGCGTGCAGAGCAATTCAGTCTTCCACATCAAACGTGAAAGGGCCTTGATTTCCTTGATGGCACTCCAGAGAAAACCCAATATCACTGTGTCAAGTCTAGAGGGTTCCTGAGGTCACTGTAGCAACAAGAAAAGGTTCCGTGGACCCCAAATCAACTCGAGATGAGAGCTTAGTCCCTGGCTTCGACTCAAGAGGAATTCCAACTTTCCACAAGCACCTCAAGAGGAGGCTTCTCTCATCTACAGGTATGTGACAGGGACCCTGAGTTTGTGGCCTCATGTGGAATGGACAACGAGATGCACTGATTCGAACTAAGCCCGGATATCCCTGCAGTGAATTGAATGCAGGCTCGTCCTACATCTCCCAAGACGAAGGGATGTCTGAATCCCCTGTGGAGACCGCAGAGAAAGACCTAGTTCTCCGCCTCATCGCGACTGGAGGCCTCACATCCTTTGAAAACTCGAGAGGTCTGCGGAGATCAATGCTTCCAAAGGAGACGATGCCTGACTTCTCTTGAAAAAGGATAGGAGTCCCAGGATCCCTGTGGCACGTGGAAAGGGACACTGGGTCTCCCGCCTCACGTGGAGACGCGTCCCAATTGCCATGCCAAGACTCGAGGAGAATCCCGAAGTGTCCCTCGCACCTAGGCAGGAGTCCTGACGTCGCTGAACAAACACGTGTCTGGAAGGGCCCTCGCCGTCGAAACTCGAGAATATATCCCAGGTTCCGGCCGCAACTCGAGAAAAATCATGCGACTTCCCCTCGCCGCAATATGAGGCCCGATTCCCCTGCACTTCATGCAGAGCAATTCCGTGTTCCACATCAAACATGAAAGGAGCCTTGATTTCCTTGATGGCACTCCAGAGATAACCTAAGATCACTGTCTCAAGTATAGAGGGATCCTGAGGTCACTGGAGCAACACGAAAGTGCTCCGTGGACCCCAAATCAACTCGAGATGAGAGCTTAGTCCCTGGCTTCCACTCAAGAGGAATACCAAGTTTCCACAAGCACCTCAAGAGGAGCCTTCTCTCAGCTACAGGTATGTGAGAGGAACTCTGAGTTTGTGGCCTCAAGTGGAATGGGCACTGAGATGCTCTGACTCGAAGTTAGGCCGGATATCAATGCAGTGAATTGAATGCAGGCTCGTCTTGCATCTCCCAATACGAAGGGATGTCTGAATCCCCTGTGGAGACCACAGAGAAAGACCTAGTTCTCCGCCTCAGCGCGACCGGTGGCCTCACATCCTTTGAAAACTCGAGAGGTCCGCGGAGATCAATGCTCCCATAGGAGACGATGCCTGACTCCTCTTTAAAATGGATAGGAGTCCCAGGAACCCTGTGGCACGTGGAAAGGGACCCTGGGTTTCCCGCCTAATGTGGAGACGCGTCCCAATGGCAATGCCAAGGCTCGAGGAGAATCCCGAGGTGTCCCTCGCACTTAGTCAGGAGTCCTGACTTCGCTGAACAAACACGTGTCTGGAAGGGCTCCCCCCGTCGTAACTCGAGAATATACCCCAGGTTCCGGCCACAAGTGGAGAAAAACCATGAGACTTCCCCCTCGCCGCGAGATGAGGCCCGATTCCCCTGCACTGCGTGCAGAGCAATTCAGTCTTCCACATCAAACGTGAAAGGGCCTTGATTTCCTTGATGGCACTCCAGAGAAAACCCAATATCAATGTGTCAAGTCTAGAGGGTTCCTGAGGTCACTGTAGCAACAAGAAAAGGTTCCGTGGACCCCAAATCAACTCGAGATGAGAGCTTAGTCCCTGGCTTCGACTCAAGAGGAATTCCAACTTTCCACAAGCACCTCAAGAGGAGGCTTCTCTCAGCTACAGGTATGTGACAGGGACCCTGAGTTTGTGGGCTCATGTGGAATGGACAACGAGATGCACTGATTCGAACTAAGCCCGGATATCCCTGCAGTGAATTGAATGCAGGCTCGTCCTACATCTCCCAAGACGAAGGGATGTCTGAATCCCCTGTGGAGACCGCAGAGAAAGACCTAGTTCTCCGCCTCATCGCGACTGGAGGCCTCACATCCTTTGAAAACTCGAGAGGTCTGCGGAGATCAATGCTTCCAAAGGAGACGATGCCTGACTTCTCTTGAAAAAGGATAGGAGTCCCAGGATCCCTGTGGAACGTGGAAAGGGACACTGGGTCTCCCGCCTCACGTGGAGACGCGTCCCAATTGCCATGCCAAGACTCGAGGAGAATCCCGAAGTGTCCCTCGCACCTAGGCAGGAGTCCTGACGTCGCTGAACAAACACGTGTCTGGAAGGGCCCTCGCCGTCGAAACTCGAGAATATATCCCAGGTTCCGGCCGCAACTCGAGAAAAATCATGCAACTTCCCCTCGCCGCGATATGAGGCCCGATTCCCCTGCACTGCATGCAGAGCAATTCCGTGTTCCACATCAAACATGAAAGGAGCCTTGATTTCCTTGATGGCACTCCAGAGATAACCTAAGATCACTGTCTCAAGTATAGAGGGATCCTGAGGTCACTGGAGCAACAGGAAAGGGCTCCGTGGACCCCAAATCAACTCGAGATGAGAGCTTAGTCCCTGGCTTCCACTCAAGAGGAATACCAAGTTTCCACAAGCACCTCAAGAGGAGCCTTCTCTCAGCTACAGGTATGTGAGAGGAACTCTGAGTTTGTGGCCTCAAGTGGAATGGGCACTGAGATGCTCTGACTCGAAGTTAGGCCGGATATCAATGCAGTGAATTGAATGCAGGCTCGTCTTGCATCTCCCAATACGAAGGGATGTCTGAATCCCCTGTGGAGACCACAGAGAAAGACCTAGTTCTCCGCCTCAGCGCGACCGGTGGCCTCACATCCTTTGAAAACTCGAGAGGTCCGCGGAGATCAATGCTCCCATAGGAGACGATGCCTGACTCCTCTTTAAAATGGATAGGAGTCCCAGGAACCCTGTGGCACGTGGAAAGGGACCCTGGGTTTCCCGCCTAATGTGGAGACGCGTCCCAATGGCAATGCCAAGACTCGAGGAGAATCCCGAGGTGTCCCTCGCACTTAGTCAGGAGTCCTGACTTTGCTGAACAAACACGTGTCTGGAAGGGCCCCCCCCGTCGTAACTCGAGAATATACCCCAAGTTCCGGCCACAAGTGGAGAAAAACCATGAGACTTCCCCCTCGCCGCGAGATGAGGCCCGATTCCCCTGCACTGCGTGCAGAGCAATTCCGTCTTCCACATCAAACGTGAAAGGGCCTTGATTTCCTTGATGGCACTCCAGAGAAAACCCAATATCACTGTGTCAAGTCTAGAGGGTTCCTGAGGTCACTGTAGCAACAAGAAAAGGTTCCGTGGACCCCAAATCAACTCGAGATGAGAGCTTAGTCCCTGGCTTCGACTCAAGAGGAATTCCAACTTTCCACAAGCACCTCAAGAGGAGGCTTCTCTCAGCTACAGGTATGTGACAGGGACCCTGAGTTTGTGGGCTCATGTGGAATGGACAACGAGATGCACTGATTCGAACTAAGCCCGGATATCCCTGCAGTGAATTGAATGCAGGCTCGTCCTACATCTCCCAAGACGAAGGGATGTCTGAATCCCCTGTGGAGACCGCAGAGAAAGACCTAGTTCTCCGCCTCATCGCGACTGGAGGCCTCACATCCTTTGAAAACTCGAGAGGTCTGCGGAGATCAATGCTTCCAAAGGAGACGATGCCTGACTTCTCTTGAAAAAGGATAGGAGTCCCAGGATCCCTGTGGCACGTGGAAAGGGACACTGGGTCTCCCGCCTCAAGTGGAGACGCGTCCCAATTGCCATGCCAAGACTCGAGGAGAATCCCGAAGTGTCCCTCGCACCTAGGCAGGAGTCCTGACGTCGCTGAACAAACACGTGTCTGGAAGGGCCCTCGCCGTCGAAACTCGAGAATATATCCCAGGTTCCGGCCGCAACTCGAGAAAAATCATGCGACTTCCCCTCACCGCAATATGAGGCCCGATTCCCCTGCACTGCGTGCAGAGCAATTCCGTGTTCCACATCAAACATGAAAGGAGCCTTGATTTCCTTGATGGCACTCCAGAGATAACCCAAGATCACTGTCTCAAGTATAGAGGGATCCTGAGGTCAATGGAGCAACAAGAAAGGGCTCCGGGAACCCCAAATCAACTCGAGATAAGAGCTTAGTCCCTGCCTTCAACTCAAGGGGAATAGCAACTTTCCACAAACACGTCAAGA
Organism: Dama dama; assembly: GCF_033118175.1. Taxonomy (NCBI): domain Eukaryota; kingdom Metazoa; phylum Chordata; class Mammalia; order Artiodactyla; family Cervidae; genus Dama; species Dama dama. The sequence goes on from NC_083693.1 coordinate 355,795, forward strand.
GGAGGCTTCTCTCAGCTACAGGAATGTGAGAGGGACCCTGAGTTTGTGGCCTCAAGTGCAATGGACACCGAGATGCTCTGACTCGAAGTAAGGACAGATATCCCTGCAGTGAATTGAATGCAGGTTCGTCTTGCATCTCCCAAAATGAAGGGATGTCTGAATCCCCTCTGGAGACCACAGAGAAAGACCTAGTTCTCGCCACATCGCGACCGGAGGCCTCATATCCTTTGAAAACTCGAGAGGTCCGCGGAGATCAATGCTTCCAAAGGAGACGATGCCTGACTCCTCTTGAAAATGGATAGGAGTCCCAGAACCCTGTGTCACGTGGTAGGGACACTGGGTCTACTGCCTCACCTGGAGAGGCATCCCAATTGCCATGCGAAACCTCGGGGAGAATCCCGAGGTGTCCATCGCACCTAGGCAGGAGTTCTGACGTCGCTGAACAAACACGTATCTGGAAGGGTCCCCCCCGTCATAACTCGAGAATAGACCCCAGGTTCCGGCCGCAACTCGAGAAAAACCATGAGACTTCCCCCTCGCCGCGAGATGAGGCCCGATTCCCCTGCACTGCGTGCAGAGCAATTCCGTGTTCCAGATCAAACCTGAAAGGAGCCTTGATTTCCTTGATGGCACTCCAGAGAACACCCAAGATCACTGTCTCAAGTCTAGAGGGATCCTGAGGACACTGGAGCAACACGAAAGGGCTCCGTGGACCCCAAATCTACTCGAGATGAGAGCTTAGTCCCTGGCTTCGACTCAAGAGGAATACCAACTTTCCACAAGCACCTCAAGAGGAGGCTTCTCTCAGCTACAGGTAAGTGAGAGGGACCCTGAGTTTGTGGCCTCAAGTGGAATGGACACCGAGATGCTCTGACTGGAAGTAAGTCCGAATATCCCTGCAGTGAATTGAATGCAGGCTCGTCTTGCATCTCCCAAGACGAAGGGATGTCTGAATCCCCTGTGGAGACCACAGAGAAAGACCTAGTTCTCCGCCTCATCGCGACCGGAGGCCTCACATCCTTTGAAAACTCGAGAGGTCCGCGGAGATCAATGCTTCCAAAGGAGACGATGCCTGACTCCTCATGAAAATGGATAGGAGTCCCATGATCCCTGTGGCACGTGGACAGTGACCCTGGGTCTATCGCCTCTCGTGGAGATGTCCCAATTGCCATGCCAAGACTCCAGGAGAATCCCAAGGTGTCCCTCGCACTTAGTCAGGAGTCCTCACTTCGCTGAACAAACACGTGTCTGGAAGGGCCCCCCCGTCGTAACTCGAGAATATACCCCAGGTTCTGGCCACAAGTGGAGAAAAACCATGAGACTTCCCCCTCGCGCGAGATGAGGCCCGATTCCCCTGCACTGCATGCAGAGCAATTCCGTGTTCCACATCAAACGTGAAACAGCCTTGATTTCCTTGATGGCACTCCAGAGAAAACCCAATATCACTGTCTCAAGTCTAGAGGGATCCTGAGGTCACTGTAGCAACAAGAAAAGATTCCGTGGACCCCAAATCAATTCGAGATGAGAGCTTAGTCCCTGGCTTCGACTCAAGAGGAATTCCAACTTTCCACAAGCACCTCAAGAGGAGTCTTCTCTCAGCTACAGGTATGTGACAGGGACCCTGAGTTTGTGGCCTCATGTGGAATGGACAACGAGATGCAATGATTCGAATTAAGCCCGGATATTCCTGCAGTGAATTGAATGCAGGCACGTCTTGCGTCTCCGAAGACAAAGGGATGTCTGAATCCCCTGTGGAGACCACAGAGAAAGACCTATATTTCCGCCAAATCGCGACCAGAGACCTCACATCCTTTGAAAACACGAGAGGTCCGCGGAGATCAATGCTTCCAAAGGAGACGATGCCTGACTCCTCTTGAAAATTAATAGGAGTCCCAGGATCCCTCTGGCACGTGGAAAGGGACACTGGGTCTTCCGCCTCACGTGGAGAAGGGTCCAATTGCCATGCCAAGACTCGAGGAGAATAACGAGGTGTCCCTCACACGTAGGCAGGAGTTCTGACGTAGCTGAACAAACACGTGTCTGGAAGGGCCCTCCCCGTCGTAACTCGAGAATATACCACAGGTTCCAGCCTCAACTCGAGAAAAACCAAGAGACTTCCCCCTCGCCGCAAGATGAGGCCCGATAACCCTGCACTGCGTGCAGAGCAATTCCGTGTTCCACTTCAAACGTGAAAGGAGCCTTGATTTCCTTGATGTCACTCCAGTGAAAACCCAAGATAACTGTCCCAAGTCTAGAGGGATCCTGAGGTCACTGGAGCAACAAGAAAGGGCTCCGTGGACCCCAAATCAACTCGAGATGAGAGCTTAGTCCCTGGCTTCGACTCAAGAGGAATACCAACTTTCCACAAGCACCTCAATGAAGGCTTCTCTCAGCTACAGGTATGTGAGAGGGACCCTGAGTTTGTGGCCTCAAGTGGAATGGACACCGAAATGCTCTGACTCGAAGTAAGGCCGGATATCCCTGCAGTGTATTGAATGCAGGCTCGTCTTGCCTCCCCCAAGACGAAGGGTTGTCTGAATCTCCTGTGGAGACCACAGAGAAAGACCTAGTTCTCCGCCTCAGCGCGACCGGAGGCCTCACATCCTTTGAAAACTGGAGAGGTCCACGGAGATCAATGCTCCCATAGGAGACGATGCCTGACTCCTCTTTAAAATGGATAGGAGTCCCAGGAACCCTGTGGCACGTGGAAAGGGACCCTGGGTTTCCCGCCTAATGTGGAGACGCGTCCCAATGGCAATGCCAAGACTCGAGGAGAATCCCGAGGTGTCCCTCGCACTTAGTCAGGAGTCCTGACTTCGCTGAACAAACACGTGTCTGGAAGGGCCCCCCCCGTCGTAACTCGAGAATATACCCCAGGTTCCGGCCACAAGTGGAGAAAAACCATGAGACTTCCCCCTCGCAGCGAGATGAGACCCGATTCCCCTGCACTGCGTGCAGAGCAATTCCGTGTTCCACATCAAACGTGAAAGAGCCTTGATTTCCTTGATGGCACTCCTGAGAAAACCCAATATCACTGTGTCAAGTCTAGAGGGTTCCTGAGGTCACTGTAGCAACAAGAAAAGGTTCCGTGGACCCCAAATCAACTCGAGATGAGAGCTTTGTCCCTGGCTTCGACTCAAGAGGAATTCCACTTTCCACAAGCACCTCAAGAGGAGGCTTCTCTCAGCTACAGGTATGTGACAGGGACCCTGAGTTTGTGGCCTCATGTGGAATGGACAACGAGATGCACTGATTCGAACTAAGCCCGGATATCCCTGAAGTGAATTGAATGCAGGCTCGTCTTGCATCTCCCAAGACGAAGGGATGTCTGAATCCCCTGTCGAGACCACAGAGAAGACCTAGTCCTCCACCTCAACGCAACCGGAGGCCTCATATCCTTTGAAAACTCGAGAGGTCCGCGGAGATCAATACTTCAGAAGGAGACGATGCCTGACTCCTCTTGAAAATGGATAGGAGTCCCAGGATCCCTGTGGCACGTGGAAAGGGACCCTGGGTCTCCCGCCTCACGTGGAGACGCATCCTAATTGCCATGCCAATACTCGTGGAGAATCCTGAGGTGTCCCTCACACCTAGGCAGGAGTCCTGACGTCGCTGAACAAACACCTGTCTGGAAGGGCCCTCCCCGTCGTAACTCGAGAATATACCCCAGGTTCGGGCCTCAACTCGAGAAAAACCATGAGACTTCCCCCTCGCCGCGAGATGAGGCCTGATTCCCCTGCCCTGCATGCAAAGCAATTCCGTATTCCACATCAAAAGTGAAAGGAGCCTTGATTTCCTTGATGGCACTCCAGAGAAAACCCAAGATCACTGTCTCTAGTCTAGAGGGATCCTGAGGTCACTGTAGCAACACGAAAGGGCTCCGTGGACCCCAAATCAACTCGAGATGAGAGCTTAGTCCCTGTCTTCGACTCAAGAGGAATACCAACTTACCACAAGCACCTCAAGAGGAGGCTTCTCTCAGCTACAGGTATGTGAGAGGGCCACTGAGTTTGTGGCCTCAAGTGGAATAGACACCGAGATGCTCTGACTCGAAGTAAGGCCGGATACCCCTGCAGTGAATTGAATGCAGGCTCGTCTTGCATCTCCCAAGACGAAGGGATGTCTGAATCCCCTGTGGAGACAACAGAGAAAGACCTAGTCCTCCACCTCAACGCAACCGGAGGCCTCATATACTTTGAAAACTCGAGAGGTCCACGGTGATCAATACTTCCAAAGGAGACGATGCCTGATTCCTCTTGAAAATGGATAGGAGACCCAGGATCCCTGTGGCACGTGGAAAGGGACCCTGGGTCTCCCGCCTCACGTGGAGACGCATGCCAATTGCCATGCCAAGACTCGTGGAGAATCCCGAGGTGTCCCTCGCACCTAGGCAGGAGTCCTGACATCGCTGAACAAACAAGTGTCTGGAAGGGCCCTCCCCGTCGTAACTCGAGAATATACCCCAGGTTCGGGCCGCAACTCGAGAAAAACCATGAGACTTCCCCCTCGCAGTGAGATGAGGCCCGATTCCCCTGCACTGCGTGCAGAGCAATTCCGTGTTCCACATCAAACATGAAAGGAGCCTTGATTTCCTTGATGGCACTCCAGAGAAAACCCAAGATCACTGTCTCAAGTCTAGAGGGATCCTGAGGTCACTGGAGCAACAAGAAAGGACTCCGTGGACCCCAAATCAACTCGAGATGAGAGCTTAGTCCCTGGCTTCGACTCAAGAGGAATACCAACTTTCCAAAAGCAACTCAAGAGAAGGCTTCTCTCAGCTACAGGTATGTGAGAGGGACCCTGAGTTTGTGGCCTCAAGTGGAATGGACACCGAGATGCTCTGACTCGAAATAAGGCCGGATATCCCGGCAGTGAATTGAATGCAGGCTCGTCTTGCATCTCCCAAGACGAAGGGATGTCTGAATCCCCTGTGGAGACCACAGAGAAAGACCCAGTTCTCCGCCTCATCGCGACCGGAGGCCTCACATCCTTTGAAAACTCAAGAGGTCCGCGCAGAACAATGCTTCCAATGGAGACGATGCCTGACTCCTCTTGAAAATGGATAGGAGTCCCAGGATCCCTGTGGCACGTGGAAAGGGACCCTGGGTCTCCCGCCTCACGTGGAGACGCGTCCCCATTGCCATGCCAAGATTCGAGGAGAATCCCGAGGTGCCCCCGCACCTAGGCAGGAGTCCTGACGTCACTGAACAAACACGTGTCTGGAAGGGCCCTCCCCGTCTTAACTCGAGAATATACCCCAGGTTCCAGCCGCAACTCGAGAAAAACCATGAGACTTCCCCCTCGCCACGAGATGAGGCCTGATTCCCCTGCACTGCATGCAGAGCAATTCCGTGTTCCACATCAAACGTGAAAGGAGCCTTGATTTCCTTGATAGCACTCCAGAGAAAACCCAAGATCACTGTCTCAAGTCTAGAGGGATTCCGAGGTCACTGGAGCAACACGAAAGGGCACCGTGGACCCCAAATCAACTCGAGATGAGAGCCTAGTCCCTGGCTTCGACTCAAGAGGAATACCAACTTTCCACAAGCACTTCAAGAGGAGGCTTCTCTCAGCTACAGGTATGTGAGAGGGACCCTGAGTTTGTGCGGTCAAGTGGAAAGGACTCCGAGATGCTCTGACTTGAAGTAAGGCTGGATATCCCTGCAGTGAATTGAATGCAGGCTCGTCTTTCATCTCCCAAGACGAAGGGATGTCTGAATACCCTGTGGAGACCACAGAGAAAGACCTAGATCTCCGCCTCAACGCGACCGGAGGCCTCACATCCTTTGAAAACTCGAGAGGTCCGCTGAGATCAATGCTTCCAAAGGAGACGATGCCAGACTCCTCTTGAAAATGGATAGGAGTCCCAGGATTCCTGTCGCAAGTGGAAAGGGACCCTGGGTCTCATGCCTCACGTGGAGACGCGTACCAATTGCCATGCCAAGACTCGAGGAGAATCCCGAGGTGTACCTCGCACCTAGGCAGGAGTCCTGACGTCGCTGAACAAACACGTTTCTGGAAGGGCCCTCTCCGTCGTAACTCGAGAATATACTCCAGGTTCCGGCCGCAACTCGAGAAAAACCATGAGACTTCCCCCTCGCCGCTAGATGAGGACCGATTCCCCTGCACTGCGTGCAGAGCAATTCCGTGTTCCACATCAAATGTGAAAGGAGCCTTGATTTCCTTGATGGCACTCCAGAGAAAACCCAAAATCACTGTCTCAACTCTAGAGGGATCCTGAGGTCACTGGAGCAACACGAAAGGGCTCCATGTACCCCAAATCAACTCGAGATGAGAGCTTAGTCCCTGGCTTCGACTCAAGAGGAATACCAACTTTCCACAAGCACCTCAAGAGGAGGCTTCTCTCAGCTACAGGTATGTGAGAGAGACCCTGAGTTTGTGGCCTCAAGTGGAATGGACACCGAGATGCTCTGACTCGAAGTAAGGCCGGATATCCCTGCAGTGAAGTGAAGGCAGGCTCGTATTGCATCTAACAAGACGAAGGGATGTCTGAATCCCCTGTGGAGACCACAGAGAAAGACCTAGTCCTCCTCCTCAACGCGACCGGAGGCCTCACATCCTTTGAAAACTCGAGAGGTCCCCGGAGATCAATGCTTCCAAAGGAGACGATGCCTGACTCCTCTTGAAAATGGATAGGAGTCCCAGGATCCCTGTGGCACGTGGAAAGGGACACTGGGTCTCCGGCATCACGTGGAGACACGTCCCAATTGCCATGCCAAGACTCGAGGAGAATCCCAAGGTGTCCCTCGCACCTAGGCAGGAGTCCTGACGTCGCTGAACAAACACGTGTCTGGAGGGGCCCTCTCCGTCGTAACTCGAGAATATACCCCAGGTTCCGGCCTCAACTCGAGAAAAACCATGACACTTCCCCCTCGCCGCGCGATGAGGCCTGATTCCCCTGCACTGCGTGCAGAGCAATTCCGTGTTCCACATCAAACGTGAAAGGAGCCTTGATTTCATTGATGGCACTCCAGAGAAAACCCAAGATCACTGTCTCAAGTCTAGAGGGATCCAGAGGTCACTGGAGCAACATGAAAGTTCTCTGTGGACCCCAAATCAACTCGAGATGAGAGCTTTGTGCCTGGCTTCGACTCAAGAGGAATACCAACTTTCCACAAGCACCTCAAGAGAAGGCTTCTCTCCGCTACAGGTATGGGAGAGGGACCCTGAGTTTGTGGCCTCAAGTGGAATGGACACCGAGATGCTCTGACTCGAAGTAAGGCCGGATATCCCTGCAGTGAATTGAATGCAGGCTCGTCTTGCATCTCCCAAGAAGAAGGGATGTCTGAAACCCCTGTGGAGACCACAGAGAAAGACCTAGTTCTCCGCCTCATCGCGATCGGAGGCCTCACATTGTTTGAAAACTCGATAGGTCCGCGGAGATCAATGCTTCCAAAGGAGACGATGCCTGACTCCTCTTGAAAATGGATAGGAGTCCCAGGATCCCTGTGGCACGTGAAAAGGGACCCTGGGTCTCCCACCTCACGTGGAGACGCGTCCCCATTGCCATGCCAAGATTCGAGGAGAATCCCGAGGTGTCCCTCGCACCTAGGCAGGAGTCCTGACGTCGCTGAACAAACACGTGTCTGGAGGGGCCCTCCCCGTCGTAACTCGAGAATATACCCCAGGATCCGGCCGCAACTCGAGAAAAACCAGGAAACTTCCCCCTCGCCGCGAGATGAGGCCCGATTCCCCTGCACTGCGTGCAGAGCAATTCCGTGTTCCACATCAAACCTGAAAGGAGCATTGATTTCCTTGATGTCACTCCAGAGAAAACCCAAGATCACTGTCTCAAGTCTAGAGGAATCCTGAGGTCACTGGAGCAACACGAGAGGGCTCAGTGGACCCCAAATCAACTCGAGATGAGAGCTTAGTCCCTGGCTTCGACTTAAGAGGAATACCAACTTTCCACAAGCACCTCAAGAGGAGGCTTTTCTCAGCTACAGCTATGTGAGAGAGACCCTGAGTTTGTGGCCTCAAGTGGAATGGACACCGAGATTCTCTGACTCGAAGTAAGGCCGGATATCCCTGCAGTGAATTGAATGCAGGCTCATCTTGCATCTCCCAAGACGAAGTGTTGTCTGAATCCCCTGTGGAGACCACAGAGAAAGACCTAGTCATCCGCCTCAACGCGAACGGAGGCCTCACATCCTTTGAAAACTCAAGAGGTCCGCCGAGATCAATGCTTCCAAAGGAGACGATCCCTGACTTCTCTTGAAAATGGATAGGAGTCCCAGGATCCCTGTGGCACGTGGAAAGGGATCCTGGGTCTCCCGCCTCACGTGGAGATGCGTCCCAATTGCCATGCCAAGACTCGAGGAGAATCCCGAGGTGTCCCTCGCACCTAGGCAGGAGTCCTGACGTCGCTGAACAAACACGTGTCTGGAAGGGCCCTCCCCGTCGTAACTCGAGAATATACCCCAGGTTCCGGCCGCAACTCGAGAAAATACATGAGACTTCCCCCTTGTCGCGAGATGAGGCCCGATTCCCCTGCACTGCGTGCAGAGCAATTCCGTGTTCCACATCAAACGTGAAAGGAGCCTTGATTTCCTTGATGGCACTCCAGAGAAAACCCAAGATCACTGTCTCAAGTCTAGAGGGACCCTGAGGTCACTGGAGCAACACGAAAGGGCTCCGTGGACCCCAAATAAACTCGAGATGAGAGCTTAGTCCCTGGCTTCGACTCAAGAGGAATACCAACTTTCCACAAGCACCTCAAGAGGAGGCTTCTCTCAGCTACAGGTAGGTGAGAGGGACCCTGAGTTTGTGGCCTCAAATCGAAAGGACACCGAGATGCTCTGACTCGAAGTAAGGCCGGATATCACTGCAGTGAAGTGAATGCATGCTCGTCTTGGATCTAACAAGACGAAGGATGTCTGAATCCCCTGTGGAGACCACAGAGAAAGACCTAGTCCTCCGCCTCAACGCGACCGGAGACCTCACATCCTTTGAAAATTCAAGAGGTCCGCGGAAATCAATGCTTCCAAAGGAGACGAAGCCTGACTGCGCTTGAAAATGGATAGGAGTCCCAGGATCCCTGTGGCACGTGGAAAGGGAAACTGGGTCTCCCGCCTCACGTCGAGACGCGTCCCAATTGCCATGCCAAGACTCGAGGAGAATCCCGAGGTGTCCCTCACACCTAGGCAGGAGTCCTGACGTCGCTGAACAAACACGTGTCTGGAGGGGCCCTCTCCGTCGTAACTCGAGAATATACCCCAGGTTCCGGCCGCAACTCGAGAAAAACCATGAGACTTCCCCCTCGCCGCGAGATGAGGCCCGATTCCCCTGCACTGCATGCAGAGCAATTCCGTGTTCCACATCAAACGTGAAAGGAGCCTTGATTTCATTGATGGCACTCCAGAGAAAACCCAAGATCACTGTCTCAAGTCTAGAGGGATCCTGAGGTCACTGGAGCAACACGAAAGTTCTCTGTGGACCCCAAATCAACTCGAGATGAGAGCTTTGTCCCTGGCTTCGACTCAAGAGGAATACCAACTTTCCACAAGCACCTCAAGAGGAGGCTTCTCTCAGCTACAGGTATGTGAGAGGGACCCTGAGTTTGTGGCCTCAAGTGGAATGGACACCGACATGCTCTGACTCGAAGTAAGGCCGGATATCCCTGCAGTGAATTGAATGCAGGCTCGTCTTGCATCTCCCAAGAAGAAGGGATGTCTGAATCCCCTGTGGAGACCACAGAGAAAGACCTAGTTCTCCGCCTCATCGCGACCGGAAGGCTCACATCCTTTGAAAACTCGAGAGGTCCGCAGAGATCAATGCTTCCAAAGGAGACGATGCCTGACTCCTCTTGAAAATGGATAGGAGTCCCAGGATCTCTGTCGCACGTGGAAAGGGACCCTGGGTCTCCCGCCTCACGTGGAGACGCTTCTCCATTGCCATGCCAAGATTCGAGGAGAATCCCGAGGTGTCCCTCACACCTAGGCAGGAGTCCTGACGTCGCTGAACAAACACGTGTCTGGAGGGGCCCTCCCCGTCGTAACTCGAGAATATACCCCAGGTTCCGGCCGCAACTCGAGAAAAACCGGGAAACTTCCCCCTCGCCGCGAGATGAAGCCCGATTCCCCTGCACTGCGTGCAGAGCATTCCGTGTTCCACATCAAACCTGAAAGGAGCCTTGATTTCCTTGATGGCACTCCAGAGAAAACCCAAGATCACTGTCTCAAGTCTAGAGGGATCCTGAGGTCACTGGAGCAACACGAAAGGGCTCCGTGGACCCCAAATCAACTCGAGATGAGAGCTTAGTCCCTGGCTTCGACTCAAGAGGAATACCAACTTTCCACAAGCACCTCAAGAGGAGGCTTCTCTCAGCTACAGGTATGTGAGAAGGACCCTGAGTTTGTGGCCTCAAGTGGAATGGACACCGAGATGCTCTGACTCGAAGTAAGGCCGGATATCCCTGCAGTGAATTGAATGCAGGCTCGTCTTGCATCTCCCAAGACGAAGGGTTGTCTGAATCCCCTGTGGAGACCACAGAGAAAGACCTAGTCCTCCACCTCAATGCGAACCGAGGCCTCACATCCTTTGAAAACTCGAGAGGTACGAGGAGATCAATGCTTCCAAAGGAGACGATGCCTGACTCTTCTTGAAAATGGATAGGAGTCCCAGGATCCCTGTGGCACGTGGAAAGGTACCCTGTATCTCCCGCCTCAGGTGGAGACGCGTCCCAATTGCCATGCCAAGGCTCGAGGAGAATCCCGAGGTGTCCCTCGCACCTAGACAGGAGTCCTGACGTCGCTGAACAAACACGTGTCTCGAAGGGCCCTCCCCGTCGTAACTCGAGAATATACCCCAGGTTCCGGCCGCAACTCGAGAAAAACCATGAGACTTCCCCCTCGCCGCGAGATGAGGCCCGATTCCCCTGCACTGCATGCAGAGCAATTCCGTGTTCCACATCAAACGTGAAAGGAGCCTTGATTTCCTTGATGGCACTCCAGAGAATACCCAAGATCACTGTCTCAAGTCTAGAGGCATCCTGAGGTCACTGGAGCAAAAAGAAAGGGCTCTGTGGACCCCAAATCAACTCGAGATGAGAACTTATTCCCTGTCTTCGACTCAAGAGGAATACCAAGTTTCCAGAAGCACCTCAAGAGGAGGCTTCTCTCAGCTACAGGTATGTGAGAGGAACCTGAGTTTGTGGCCTCAAGTGGAATGGACACCGAGATGCTCTGACTCGAAGTAAGGCCGGATATCCCTGCAGTGAATTGAATGCAGGCTCGTCTTGCATCTCCCGAGACGAAGGGATGTCTGAATCCCCTGTGGAGACCACAGAGAAAGACCTAGTTCTCCGCCTCATCGAGACCGGAGGCCTCACATCCTTGGAAAACTCGAGCGGTCCGCACAGATCAATGCTTCCAAAGGAGACGATGCCTGAGTCCTCTTGAAAATGGATAGGAGTCCCAGGATCCCTGTGGCACGTCAAAAGGGACCCTGGGTCTCCGGCCTCACGTGGAGACGCATCCCAATTGCCATGCCAAGTCTCGAGGAGAATCCCGAGGTGTCCCTCGCACCTAGGCAGGAGTCCTGACGTCGCTGAACAAACACGTGTTTGGAAGGGCCCTCCCCGTCGTAACTCGAGAATATACCCCAGGTTCCAGCCGGAACTCGAGAAAAACCAGGAAACTTCCCCCTCGCCGCGAGATGAGGCCCGATTCCCCTGCACTGCGTGCAGAGCAATTCCGTGTTCCACATCAACCCTGAAAGGAGCCTTGATTTCCTTGATGGCACTCCAGAGAAAACCCAAGATCACTGTCTCAAGTCTAGAGGGATCCTGAGGTCACTGGAGCAACACGAAAGGGCTCCGTGGGCCCCAAATTAACTCGAGATGAGAGCTTAGTCCCTGGCTTCCAGTCAAGTGGAATACCAATTTTCCACAAGCACCTCAAGAGGAGGCTTCTCTCAGCTACAGGTATGTGAGAGGGACCCTGAGTTTGTGGCCTCAAGTCGAATGGACACCGAGATGCTCTGACTCGAAGTAAGGCGGGATATCCCTGCAGTGAATTGAATGCAGGCTCCTCTTGCATCTCCCAAGACAAAGGGATATCTGAATCCCCTGTGGAGACCACAGAGAAAGACCTAGTTCTCCGCCTCATTGAGACAGGAGGCCTCACATCCTTTGAAAAATCGAGAGGTCCGCGGAGATCAATGCTTCCAAAGGAGACGATGCCTGACTCCTCTTGAAAATGAATAGGAGTCCCAGGATCCCTGTGGCACGTGGAAAGGGACCCTGGGTCTCCCGCCTCACGTGGAGACGCGTCCCAATTGCCATGCCAAGAATCGAGGAGAATCCCGAGGTGTCCCTCGAACCTAGGCAGGAGTCCTGACGCCGCTGAACAAACACGTGTATGGAAGGGCCCTCCCCGTCGTAACTCGAAAATATACCCCAGGTTTCTGCCGCAACTCGAGAAAAACCATGAGACTTCCCCCTCGCAGCGAGATGAAGCTCGATTCCCCTGCACTGCGTGCAGAGCAATTCCGTGTTCCACATCAAACGTGAAAGGAGCCTTGATTTCCTGAAGCACTCCAGAGAAAACCCAAGATCACTGTCTCAAGTCTAGAGGGATCCTGAGGTCACTGGAGCAACACGAAAGTGCTCCGTGGACCCCAAATCACCTCGAGATGAGAGCTTATTCCCTGGCTTCGACTCAAGAGGAATACCAACTTTCCATAAGCACCTCAAGAGGAGGCTTCTCTCAGCAACTGGGAGGTGAGAGGGACCCTGAGTTTGTGGCCTCAAATGGAATGGACACCGAGATGCTCTGACTCGAAGTAAGGCCGGATATCCCTGCAGTGAATTGAATGCAGGCTCGTCTTGCATCTCCCAAGACGAAGGGATGTCTGATTCCCCTGTGGAGACCACCGAGAAAGACCTAGTCCTCCGCCTCAACGCGACCGGAGGCCTCACATCCTTTGAAAACTCGAGAGGTCTGCAGAGATCAATGCTTCCAAAGGAGACGATGCATGACTCCTCTTGAAAATGGATAGGAGTCCCAGGATCCCTGTGGCATGTGGAAAAGGACCCTGGGTCTCCCGCCTCACGTGGAGACGCGTCCCAATTGCCATGCCAAGACTCGAGGAGAATCCCGAGGTGTCCCTCGCACCTAGGCAGGAGTCCTGACGTCGCTGAACAAACACGTTTCTGGAAGGGCCCTCTCCGTGGTAACTCGAGAATATACTCCAGGTTCCGGCCGCAACTCGAGAAAAACCCTGAGACTTCCCCCTCGCCGCTAGATGAGGACCGATTCCCCTGCACTGCATGCAGAGCAATTCCGTGTTCCACATCAAACGTGAAAGGAGCCTTGATTTCCTTGATGGCACTCCAGAGAAAACCCAAGATCACTGTCTCAAGTCTAGAGGGATCCTGAGGTCACTGGAGCAACAAGAAAGGGCTCCATGTACCCCAAATCAACTCGAGATGAGAGCTTAGTCCCTGGCTTCGACTCAAGAGGAATACCAACTTTCCACAAGCACCTCAAGAGGAGGCTTCTCTCAGCTACAGGTATGTGAGAGAGACCCTGAGTTTGTGGCCTCAAGTGGAATGGACACCGAGATGCTCTGACTCGAAGTAAGGCCGGATATCCCTGCAGTGAATTGAATGCAGGCTCATCTTGCATCTCCCAAGACGAAGGGTTGTCTGAATCACCTGTGGAGACCACAGAGAAAGACCTAGTCCTCCACCTCATCGCGACCGGAGGCCTCACATCCTTTGAAATCTCAAGAGGTCCGCCGAGATCAATGCTTCCAAAGGAGACGATGCCTGAGTCCTCTTGAAAATGGATAGGAGTCCCAGGATCCCTGTGGCCCGTGGAAAGGGACCCTCGGTCTCCCGCCTCACATGGAGACGCGTCCCAATTGCCATGCCAAGACTCGAGGAGAATCCCGAGGTGTCCCTCGCACCTAGGCAGGAGTCCTGACGTCGCTGAACAAACACGTGTCTGGAAGGGCCCTCCCCGTCGTAACTCGAGAATATACCCTAGGTTCCGGCCGCAACTCGATAAAATACATGAGACTTCCCGCTCGTCGCGAGATGAGGCCCGATTCCCCTGCACTGCGTGCAGAGCAATTCCGTGTTCCACATCAAACGTGAAAGGAGCCTTGATTTCCTTGATGGCACTCCAGAGAAAACCCAAGATCACTGTCTCAAGTCTAGAGGGACCCTGAGGTCACTGGAGCAACACGAAAGGGCTCCGTGGACACCAAATCAACTCGAGATGAGAGCTTAGTCCCTGGCTTCGACTCAAGAGGAATACCAACTTTCCACAAGCACCTCAAGAGGAGGCTTCTCTCAGCTACAGGTAGGTGAGAGGGACCCTGAGTATGTGGCCTCAATTCGAATGGACACCGAGATGCTCTGACTCGAAGTAAGGCCGGATATCCCTGCAGTGAAGTGAATGCAGGCTCGTCTTGCATCTAACAAGACGAAGGGATGTCTGAATCCCCTGTGGAGACCACAGAGAAAGACCTAGTCCTCCGCCTCATCGCGACCGGAGGCCTCACATTCTTTGAAAACTCGAGAGGTCCCCGGAGATCAATGCTTCCAAAGGAGACGATGCCTGACTCCTCTTGAAAATGGATAGGAGTCCCAGGATCCCTGTGGCACGTGGAAAGGGACACTGGGTCTCCGGCATCACGTGGAGACACGTCCCAATTGCCATGCCAAGACTCGAGGAGAATCCCAAGGTGTCCCTCGCACCTAGGCAGGAGTCCTGACGTCGCTGAACAAACACATGTCTGGAAGGGCCCTCCCCGTCGTAACTCGAGAATATTCCCCAGGTTCCCGCCGCAACTCGAGAAAAACCATGAGACTTCCCACTCGCCGCGAAATGAGGCCCGATTCCCCTGCACTGCATGCAGAGCAATTCCGTGTTCCACATCAAACGTGAAAGGAGCCTTGATTTCCTTAATGTCATTCCAGAGAAAACCCAAGATCACTGTCTCAAGTCTAGAGGGATCCTGAGGTCACTGGAACAACACGAAAGGGCTCCGGTGACCCAAAATCAACTCGAGATGAGAGCTTAGTCCCTGGCTTCGACTCAAGAGGAATACCCACTTTCCACAAGCACCTCAAGAGGAGGCTTCTCTCAGCTACAGGTATGTGAGAGGGACCCTGAGTTTGTGGCCTCAAGTGGAATGGACACCAAGATGCTCTGACTCGAAGTAAGGCCAGATATCCGTGCAGGGAATTGAATGCAGGCTCCTCTTGCATCTCCCAAGACGAAGGGATGTCTGAATCCCCTGTGGAGACCACAGAGAAAGACCTAGTTCTCTGCCTCATCGCGACCGGAGGCCTCACATCCTTTGAAAACTCGAGAGGTCTGCAGAGATCAATGCTTCCAAAGGAGACGATGCCTGACTCCTCTTCAAATGGATAGGAATCCCAGGATTCCTGTGGTACGTCGAAAGGGACCCTGGGTCTCCCGCCTCACGTGGAGACGCGTCCCAATTGCCATGCCAAGACTCGAGGAGAATCCCGAGGTGTCCCTCGCACCTAGGCAGGAGTCCTGACGTCGCTGAACAAACACGTGTCTGGAAGGGCCCTCCCCGTCGTAACTCGAGAATATACCCCAGGTTTCGGCCGAAACTTGAGAAAAACAATGAGACATCCTCCTTTCCGCGAGATGAGGCCCGATTCCCCTGCACTGCGTGCAGAGCAATTCCGTGTTCCACATCAAACTTGAAAGGAGCCTTCATTTCCTTGATGGCACTCCAGAGAAAAGTCAAGATCACTGTCTCAAGTCTAGAGGGATCCTGAGGTCACTGGAGGAACACGAAAGGGCTCCGTGGACCCCAAATCAACTCGAGATGAGAGCTTAGTCCCTGGCTTCGACTCAAGAGGAATACCAACTTTCCCCAAGCACCTCAAGAGGAGGCTTCTCTGAGCTACAGGTATGTGAGAGGGACCCTGCGTTTGTGGCCTCAAGTGGAATGGACACCGAGACGCTCTGACTCGAAGTAAGGCAGGATATCCCTTCAGTGAATTGAATGCAGGCTCGTCTTGCATCTCCCAAGACGAAGGGATGTCTGAATCCCCTGTGGAGACCACAGAGAAAGACCGAGTTCTCCGCCTCATCGCGACCGGAGGCCTCACATCCTTTGAAAACTCGAGAGGTCCGCGGAGATCAATGCTTCGAAAGGAGACGATGCCTGAATCCTCTTGAAAATGGATAGGAGTCCCAGGATCCCTGTGGCACGTGGAAAGGGACCCTGGGTCTCCCGCCTCACGTGGAGATGCGCCAAATTGCCATGCCAAGACTCGAGGAGAATCCCGAGGTGTCCCTCGCACCTAGGCAGGAGTCCTGACGTCGATGAACAAACACGTGTCTGGAAGGGCCCTCCCCGTCGTAACTCGAGAATATACCCCAGGTTCCGGCCGCAACTCGAGAAAAACCATGAGACTTCCCACTCGCCGCGAAATGAGGCCCGATTCCCCTGCACTGCGTGCAGAGCAATTCCGTGTTCCACATCAAACCTGAAAGGAGCCTTGATTTCCTTGATGGCACTCCAGAGAACACCCAAGATCACTGTCTCCAGTCTAGAGGGATCCTGAGGTCACTGGAGCAACATGAAAGTGCTCCGTGGACCCCAAATCAACTCGAGATGTGATCTTCGTCCCTGGCGTCGACTCAAGAGGAAAACCCACTTTCCATAAGCACCTCAAGAGGAGGCTTCTCTCACCTACAGGTATGTGAGAGGGACCCTGAGTTTGTGGCCTCAAGTGGAATGGACACCGAGATGCTCTGACTCGAAGGAAGGCCGGATATCCCTGCAGTGAAATGAATGCAGGCTCGTCTTGCATCTCCCACGACGAAGGGATGTCTGAAACCCCTGTGAAGCCCACAGAGAAAGATCTAGTTCTACTCCTCATCGCGACCGGAGGCCTCACGTCCTTTGAAAACTCGAGAGGTCCGCGGAGATCAATGCTTCCAAGGGGACGATGCCTGACTCCTCTTGAAAATGGATAGGAGTCCCAGGATCCCTGTGGCACGTGGAAAGGTTCCCTGGGTCTCCCGCCTCACGTGGAGACGCGTCCCAATGGCCATGCCAAGACTCGAGGAGAATCCCGAGCTGTCCCTCGCACCCAGGCAGGAGTCGTGACATCGCTGAATAAACACGTGTCTGGAAAGGCATTTCTGGTCGTAAGTCGAGAATGTACCCCAGGTTCCGGCCGCAACTCGAGAAAAACCATGAGACTTCCCCCTCGCCGCGAGATGAGGCCCGATTCCCCTGCACTGCGTGCAGAGCAATTCCGTGTTCCACATCAAACATGAAAGGAGCCTTGATTTCCTTGATGGCACTCCAGAGAACACCCAAGATCACTGTCTCATGTCTAGAGGGATACTGAGGTCACTGTAGCAACACGAAAGGTTTCCGTGGACCCCAAATCAACTCGAGATGCGAGCTTCGTCCCTGGCTTCGACTCAAGAGAAATACCCACTTTCCACAAGCACCTCAAGAGGAGGCTTCTCTCAGCTACAGGTATGTGAGAGGGACCCTGAGTTTGTGGCCTCAAGTGGAATGGACACCGAGATGCTCTGACTCGAAGGAAGGCCGGATATCACTGCAGTGAATTGAATGCAGGCTCGTCTTGCATCTCCCACGACGAAGGGATGTCTGAATCCCCTGTGGAGACCACAGAGAAAGACCTAGTTCTCCGCCTCATCGCGATCGGAGGCCTCACGTCCTTTGAAAACTCGAGAGGTCCGCGGAGATCAATGCTTCCAAAGGAGACGATGCCTGACTCCTCTTCAAAATGGATAGGAGTCCCAGGATCCCTGTGGCACGTGGAAAGGGACCCTGGGTCTCCCGCCTCACATGGAGACGCGTCCAAATGGCCATGCCAAGACTCGAGGAGAATCCCGAGTTGCCCCTCGCACCTAAGCAGGAGTCCTGACGTCGCTGAACAAACACGTGTCTGGAATGGCCCTTCCGGTCGTAACTCGTGAGTGTACCCCAGGTTCCGTCCGCAACTCGAGAAAAACCAGGAGACTTCCCCCTCGCCGCGAGATTAGGCCCGATTCCCCTGCACTGCGTGCACAGCTACTCCGTGTTCCAAATCAAACGTGAAAGGAGCCTTGATTTCCTTGATGGCACTCCAGAGAACACCCAAGATCACTGGCTCAAGTCTAGAGGGATCCTGAGGTCACTGTAGCAACACGAAAGGGCTCCGTGGACCCCAAATCATCTCGAGATGAGAGCTTCGTCCCTGGCTTCGACTCAAGAGGAATACCCACTTTCCACAAGCACCTCAAGAGGAGGCTTCTCTCAGCTACAGGTATGTGAGAGGGACCCGGAGTTTGTGGCCTCAAGTGGAATGGACACCGAGATGCTCTGACTGGAAGGAAGGCCGGATATCCCTGCAGTGAAATGAATGCACTCTCGTCTTGCATCTCCCACGACGAAGGGATGACTGAATACCCTGTGAAGACCAAGGAGAAAGATCTAGTTCTCCGCCTCATCGCGACCGGAGGCCTCACGATCTTTGAAAACTCCAGAGGTCCGCGGAGATCAATGCTTCCAAAGGAGACGATGCCTGACTCCTCTTGAAAATGGATAGGAGTCCCAGGATCCCTGTGGCACGTGGAAAGGGACCCTGGGTCTCCCACCTCACGTGGAGATGCGTCCCAATGGCCATGCCAAGACTCGAGGAGAATCCCGAGGTGTCTCTCGCACCTAGGCAGGAGTCCTCACGTCGCTGAACAAACACGTGTCTGGAAGGGCCAGCCCCGTGGTAACTCGAGAATATACCCCAGGTTCCGGCCGCAACTCGAGAAAAACCATGAGACTTCCCCCTCGCCGCGAGATGAGGCCCGATTCCCCTGCACTGCGTGCAGAGCAATTCCGTGTTCCACATCAAACACGTAAGGAGCCTTGATTTCCTTGATGGCACTCCAGAGAATACCCAAGATCACTGTCTCAAGTCTAGAGGGATGCTGAGGTCACTGCAGCAACACGAAAGGGCTCCGTGGACCCCAAATCAACTCGAGATGTGAGCTTCGTCCCTGGCTTCGACTCAAGAGGAATACCCACTTTCCACAAGCACCTCAAGAGGAGGCTTCTCTCAGCTACAGTTATGTGAGAGGGACCCTGAGTTTGTGGCCTCAAGTGCAATGGACACCGAGATGCTCTGACTCGAAGGAAGGCCGGATATCCCTGCACTGAATTGAATGCAGGCTTGTCTTTCATCTCCCACGATGAAGGGATGTCTGAATTCCCTGTGGGGACCACAGAGAAAGACCTAGTGCTCCGCCTTACCGTGACCGGAGGCATCACGTCCTTTGAAACCTCGAGAGGTCTGCGGAGATCAATGCTTCCAAAGGAGACGATGCCTGACTCCTCTTGAAAATGGATAGGAGTCCCAGGATCCCTGTGGAACGTGGAAAGGGCCCCTGGGTCTCCCGCCTCACGTGGAGACGTGTCCCAATGGCCATGCAAAGACTCGAGGAAAATCACGAGGTGTCCCTCGCACCTAGGCAGGAGTCCTCATGTCGCTGAAAAAACACGAGTCTGGAAGGGCCCTCCCCGTCGTAACTCGAGAATATACCCCAGGTTCCGGCCGCAACTCGAGAAAAACCATGAGACTTCCCACTCGCCGCGAAATGAGGCCCGATTCCCCTGCACTGCATGCAGAGCAATTCCGTGTTCCACATCAAACCTGAAAGGAGCCTTGATTTCCTTGATGGCACTCCAGAGAACACCCAAGATCACTGTCTCCAGTCTAGAGGGATCCTGAGGTCACTGGAGCAACATGAAAGTGCTCCGTGGACCCCAAATCAACTCGAGATGAGATCTTCGTCCCTGGCTTCGACTCAAGAGGAAAACCCACTTTCCATAAGCACCTCAAGAGGAGGCTTCTCTCAGCTACAGGTATGTGAGAGGGACCCTGAGTTTGTGGCCTCAAGTGGAATGGACACCGAGATGCTCTGACTCGAAGGAAGGCCGGATATCCCTGCAGTGAATTGAATGCAGGCTCGTCTTGCATCTCCCACGACGAAGGGATGTCTGAAACCCCTGTGAAGCCCACAGAGAAAGATCTAGTTCTACTCCTCATCGCGACCGGAGGCCTCACGTCCTTTGAAAACTCGAGAGGTCCGCGGAGATCAATGCTTCCAAGGGGACGATGCCTGACTCCTCTTGAAAATGGATAGGAGTCCCAGGATCCCTGTGGCACGTGGAAAGGGACCCTGGGTCTCCCGCCTCACGTGGAGACGCGTCCCAATGGCCATGCCAAGACTCGAGTAGAATCCTGAGCTGTCCCTCGCACCCAGGCAGGAGTCGTGACATCGCTGAATAAACACGTGTCTGGAAAGGCATTTCTGGTCGTAAGTCGAGAATGTACCCCAGGTTCCGGCCGCAACTCGAGAAAAACCATGAGACTTCCCCCTCGCCGCGAGATGAGGCCCGATTCCCCTGCACTGCGTGCAGAGCAATTCCGTGTTCCACATCAAACATGAAAGGAGCCTTGATTTCCTTGATGGCACTCCAGAGAACACCCAAGATCACTGTCTCATGTCTAGAGGGATACTGAGGTCACTGTAGCAACACGAAAGGTTTCCGTGGACCCCAAATCAACTCGAGATGCGAGCTTCGTCCCTGGCTTCGACTCAAGAGAAATACCCACTTTCCACAAGCACCTCAAGAGGAGGCTTCTCTCAGCTACAGGTATGTGAGAGGGACCCTGAGTTTGTGGCCTCAAGTGGAATGGACACCGAGATGCTCTGACTCGAAGGAAGGCCGGATATCACTGCAGTGAATTGAATGCAGGCTCGTCTTGCATCTCCCACGACGAAGGGATGTCTGAATCCCCTGTGGAGACCACAGAGAAAGACCTAGTTCTCCGCCTCATCGCGATCGGAGGCCTCACGTCCTTTGAAAACTCGAGAGGTCCGCGGAGATCAATGCTTCCAAAGGAGACGATGCCTGACTCCTCTTCAAAATGGATAGGAGTCCCAGGATCCCTGTGGCACGTGGAAAGGGACCCTGGGTCTCCCGCCTCACATGGAGACGCGTCCAAATGGCCATGCCAAGACTCGAGGAGAATCCCGAGTTGCCCCTCGCACCTAAGCAGGAGTCCTGACGTCGCTGAACAAACACGTGTCTGGAATGGCCCTTCCGGTCGTAACTCGTGAGTGTACCCAAGGTTCCGTCCGCAACTCGAGAAAAACCAGGAGACTTCCCCCTCGCCGCGAGATTAGGCCCGATTCCCCTGCACTGCGTGCACAGCTACTCCGTGTTCCAAATCAAACGTGAAAGGAGCCTTGATTTCCTTGATGGCACTCCAGAGAACACCCAAGATCACTGGCTCAAGTCTAGAGGGATCCTGAGGTCACTGTAGCAACACGAAAGGGCTCCGTGGACCCCAAATCATCTCGAGATGAGAGCTTCGTCCCTGGCTTCGACTCAAGAGGAATACCCACTTTCCACAAGCACCTCAAGAGGAGGCTTCTCTCAGCTACAGGTATGTGAGAGGGACCCGGAGTTTGTGGCCTCAAGTGGAATGGACACCGAGATGCTCTGACTCGAAGGAAGGCCGGATATCCCTGCAGTGAAATGAATGCACTCTCGTCTTGCATCTCCCACGACGAAGGGATGACTGAATACCCTGTGAAGACCAAGGAGAAAGATCTAGTTCTCCGCCTCATCGCGACCGGAGGCCTCACGATCTTTGAAAACTCCAGAGGTCCGCGGAGATCAATGCTTCCAAAGGAGACGATGCCTGACTCCTCTTGAAAATGGATAGGAGTCCCAGGATCCCTGTGGCACGTGGAAAGGGACCCTGGGTCTCCCACCTCACGTGGAGATGCGTCCCAATGGCCATGCCAAGACTCGAGGAGAATCCCGAGGTGTCTCTCGCACCTAGGCAGGAGTCCTCCCGTCGCTGAACAAACACGTGTCTGGAAGGGCCCTCCCCGTGGTAACTCGAGAATATACCCCAGGTTCCGGCCGCAACTCGAGAAAAACCATGAGACTTCCCCCTCGCCGCGAGATGAGGCCCGATTCCCCTGCACTGCGTGCAGAGCAATTCCGTGTTCCACATCAAACACGTAAGGAGCCTTGATTCCTTGATGGCACTCCAGAGAATACCCAAGATCACTGTCTCAAGTCTAGAGGGATGCTGAGGTCACTGCAGCAACACGAAAGGGCTCCGTGGACCCCAAATCAACTCGAGATGTGAGCTTCGTCCCTGGCTTCGACTCAAGAGGAATACCGACTTTCCACAAGCACCTCAAGAGGAGGCTTCTCTCAGCTACAGTTATGTGAGAGGGACCCTGAGTTTGTGGCCTCAAGTGCAATGGACACCGAGATGCTCTGACTCGAAGGAAGGCCGGATATCCCTGCACTGAATTGAATGCAGGCTTGTCTTTCATCTCCCACGATGAAGGGATGTCTGAATTCCCTGTGGGGACCACAGAGAAAGACCTAGTGCTCCGCCTTACCGCGACCGGAGGCATCACGTCCTTTGAAAACTCGAGAGGTCTGCGGAGATCAATGCTTCCAAAGGAGACGATGCCTGACTCCTCTTGAAAATGGATAGGAGTCCCAGGATCCCTGTGGAACGTGGAAAGGGCCCCTGGGTCTCCCGCCTCACGTGGAGACGTGTCCCAATGGCCATGCAAAGACTCGAGGAAAATCATGAGGTGTCCCTCGCACCTAGGCAGGAGTCCTCATGTCGCTGAAAAAACACGTGTCTGGAAGGGCCCTCCCCGTCGTAACTCGAGATATACCCCAGGTTCCGGCCGCAACTCGAGAAAAACCATGAGACTTCCACCTCGCCCCGAGATGAGGCCCGATTCCCCTGCACTGTGTGCAGAGCAATTCCGTGTTTCACATCAAACATGAAAGGAGACTTGATTTCCTTGATGGCACTCCAGAGAACACCCACGATCACTGTCTCAAGTCTAGAGGGATCCTGAGGTCACTGTAGAAACATGAAAGGGCTCCGTGGACCCCAAATCAACTCGAGATGAGAGCTTCGTCCCTGGCTTCGACTCAAGAGGAATCCCCACTTTCTCACGCACCTCAAGAGGAAGCTTCTCTCAGCTACAGGTATGTGAGAAGGACCCTGAGTTTGTGGCCTCAAGTGGAATGGACACCGAGATGCTCTGACTCGAAGGAAGGCCGGATATCCCTGCAGTGAATTGAATGCAGGCTCGTCTTGCATCTCCCACGACGAAAGGATGTCTGAATCCCCAGTGGAGACCACAGAGAAAGACCTAGTTCTCCGCCTCATCGCAATCGGAGGTCTCACGTCCTTTGAAAACTCGAGAGGTCCGCGGAGATCAATGCTTCCAAAGGAGACGATGCCTGACTCCTCTTCAAAATGGATAGGAGTCCCAGGATCCCTGTGGCACGTGGAAAGGGAACCTGGGTCTCCCGCCTCACGTGGAGACGCGTCCCAATGGCCAAGCCAAGACTCGAGGAGAATCCCGAGGTGTCCCTCACACCTAGGCAGGAGTCCTGACGTCGCTGAAGAAACACGTGTCTGTAAGGGCCCTCCCCGTCGTAACTCGAGAATATACCCCAGGTTCCGGCCGCAACTCGAGAAAAACCATGAGACTTCCCCCTCGCCGCGAGATGAGGCCCGATTCCCCTGCAGTGCGTGCAGAGCAATTCCGTGTTCCACATCAAACATGAAAGGAACCTTGATTTCCTTGATGGCACTCCAGAGAACACCCAAGATCACTGTCTCAAGTCTAGAGGGATCCTGAGGTCACTGTAGCAACACGAAAGGGCTCCGTGGACCCCAAATCAACTCGAGATGAGAGCTTCGTCCCTGGCTTCCACTCAAGAGGAATACCCACTTTCCACAAGCACCTCAAGAGGAGGCTTCTCTCAGCTACAGGTATGTGAGAGGGCCCCTGAGTTTGTGGCCTCAAGTGGAATGGACACCGAGATGTTCTGACTCGAAGGAAGGCTGGATATCCCTGCAGTGAATTGAATGCAGGCTCGTGTTGCATCTCCCACGACGAAGGGATGTCTGAATCCCCTGTGGAGACCACAGAGAAACACCTAGTTCTCCGCCTCATCGCGACCGGAGGCCTCACGTCCTTTGAAAACTCGATATGTCCGTGGAGATCAATGCTTCCAAAGGAGACGAATCCTGACTCCTCTAGAAAATGGATAGGTGTCCCAGGATCCCTGTGGCACGCGGAAAGGGACCCTGGGTCTCCCGCCTCACGGAGAGACGCGTCCCAACTGCCATGCCAAGACTCGAGGAGAATCCCGAAGTCTCCCTCACACCTAGGCAGGAGTCCTGACGTCGCTGAAAAAACAGGTGTCTGGAAGGGCCCTCCCCGTCGTAACTCGAGAAAATACCCCAGGTTCCGGCCGCAATTCGAGAAAAACCATGAGACATCCCCCTCGCCGCGAGATGAGGCCCGATTCCCCTGCACTGCATGCAGAGCAATTCCGTGTTCCACATGAAACATGAAAGGAGCCTTGATTTCCTTGATGGCACTCCAGAGAACACCCAAGATCACTGTCTCAAGTCTAGAGGGATCCTGAGGTCACTGTAGCAACACGAAAGGGCTCCATGGACGCCAAATCAACTCGAGATGTGAGCTTCGTCCCTGGCTTCGACTCAAGAGGAATCCCCACTTTCCACACGCACCTCAAGAGGAGGCTTCTCTCAGCTACAGGTATGTGAGAGGGACCCTGAGTTTGTGGCCTCAAGTGGAATGGACACCGAGATGCTCTGACTCGAAGGAAGGCCGGATATCCCTGCAGTGAATTGAATGTAGGCCTCTTTTGCATCTCCCACGACGAAGGGATGTCTGAATCCCCAGTGGAGACCACAGAGAAAGACCTAGCTCTCCGCCTCATCGCGATCGGAGGCCTCACGTCCTTTGAAAACTCGAGAGGTCCGCGGAGATCAATGCTTCCAAAGGAGACGATGCCTGAGTCCTCTTGAAAATGGATAGGAGTCCCAGGATCCCTGTGGCACGTGGAAAGGGACCCTGGGTTTCCCGCCTCACGTGGAGACGCGTCCCAATGGCCATGCCAAGACTCGAGGAGAATCCCGAGGTGTCCCTCGCACCCAGGCAGGAGTCCTGACATCGTTGAATAAACACGTGTCTGGAAAGACCCTTCCGGTCGTAACTCGAGAGGGTACCCCAGGTTCCGGCCGCAACTCGAGAAAAACCATGAGACTTCCCCCCGCCGCGAGATGAGGCTCGATTCCCCTGCACTGCGTGCAGAGCAACTCCGTGTTCCAAAACACACATTAAAGGAGCCTTGATTTCCTTGATGGCACTCCAGAGAACACCCAAGATCACTGTCTCAAGTCTAGAGGGATCCTGAGGTCACTGTAGCAACACGAAAGGGTTCCGTGGACCCCAAATCAACTCGAAATGAGAGCTTCGTCCCTGGCTTCGACTCAAGAGGAATACCCACTTTCCACAAGCACCTCAAGAGGAGGCTTCTCTCAGCTACAGGTATGTGAGAGGGACCCTGAGTTTGTGGCCTCAAGTGGAATGGACACCGATATGCTCTGACTCGAAGGAAGTCCGGATATCCCTGCAGTGAATTGAATGCAGGCTCGTCTTGCATCTCCCACGACGAAGGGATGTCTGAATCCCCTGTGGAGACCACAGAGAAAGACCTTGTTCTCCGCCTCATCGCGACTGGAGGTCTCCCGTCCTTTGAAAACTCGAGAGGTCCGCGGAGAACAAGGCTACCAAAGGAGACGATGCCTGACTCCTCTTGAAAATGGATAGGAGTTCCAGGATCCCTGTGGCAAGTGGAAAGGGACCTTGGGTCTCCCGCCTCACGTGGAGATGCGTCCCAATGGCCATGCCAAGACTCGAGGAGAATCCCGAAGTGTCCCTCGCACCTAGGCAGGAGTCCTGACGTCGCTGAACAAACACGTGTCTGGAAGGGCCCTCCCCGTCGTAACTTGAGAATATACCCCAGGTTCCGGCCGCAACTCGAGAAAAACCATGAGACTTCCCCCTCGCCGCGAGATGAGGACCGATTCCCCTGCACGGCGTGCAGAGCAATTCCGTGTTCCAAATCAAACATGAAAGGAGCCTTGATTTCCTTGATGGCACTCCAGAGAAAACCCAAGATCACTGTCTCAAGTCTAGAGGGATACTGAGCTCACTGTAGCAACACGAAAGTGCTCCGTGGACCTCAAATCAACTCGAGATGAGAGCTTCTTCCCTGGCTTCGACTCAAGAGGGATACCCACTTTCCACAAGCACCTCAAGAGGAGGCTTCTCTCAGATACAGGTATGTGAGAGGGACCCTGAGTTTGTGGCCTCAAGTGGAATGGAAACCGAGATGCTCTGACTCGAAGGAAGGCCAGATATCCCTGCAGTGAATTGAATGCAGGCCTCTTTTGCATCTCCCACGACGAAGGGATGTCTGAATCCCCTGTGGAGACCACAGAGAAAGACCTAGTTCTCCGCCTCATCGCGATCGGAGGCCTCACGTCCTTTGAAAACTCGAGAGGTCCGCGGAGATCAATGCTTCCACAGGAGACGATGCCTGACTCCCTTTGAAAATGGATAGGAGTCCCAGGATCCCTGTAGCACGTGGAAAGGGACCCTGGGTCTCCCGCCTCACGTGGAGACGCGTCCCAATGGCCATGCCAAGACTCGAGGAGAATCCCGAGTTGTCCCTCGAACCTAGGCAGGAGTCCTGACGTCGCTGAACAAAAACGTGTCTGGAAGTGCCCTCTCCGACGTAACTCGAGAATATACCCCAGGTTCCGGCCGCAACTCGAGAAAAACCATGAGACTTTCCCCTCGCCGCGAGATGAGGCCCGATTCCCCTACACTGCGTGCAGAGAAATTCCGTGTTCCACATCAAACATGAAAGGAGCCTTGATTTCCTTGATGGCACTCCAGAGAACACCCAAGATCACTGTCTCATGTCTAGAGGGATACTGAGGTCACTCTAGGAACAAGAAAGGGCTCCGTGGACCCCAAATCAACTCGAGATGACAGCTTCTTCCCTGGCTTCGACTCAAGAGGTATACCCACTTTCCACAAGCACCTAAATAGGAGGCTTCTCTCAGCTACAAGTATGTGAGAGGGACCCTGAGTTTGTGGCCTCAAGTGGAATGGACACCGAGATGCTCTGACTCGAAGGAAGGCCGGATATCCCTGCAGTGAATTGAATGCAGGCCTCTTTTGCATCTCCCACGAAGAAGGGATGTCTGAATCCCCTGTGGAGACCACAGAGAAAGACCTAGTTCTCTGCCTCTTCGCGATCGGAGGCCTCACGTCCTTTGAAAACTCTAGAGGTCCACGGAGATCAATGCTTTCAAAGGAGACGATGGCTGACTCCTCTTGAAAATGGATAGGAGTCCCAGGATCCTTGTGGCACGTGGAAATGGACCCTGGGTCTCCCGCCTCACGTGGAGACGCGTCCCAATGGCCATGCCAAGACTCGAGGAGAATCCCGAGGTGTCCCCACGCACCCAGGCAGGAGTCCTGACATCGCTGAATAAACAATTGTCTGGAAAGGCCCTTCTGGTCGTAACTCGAGAATGTACCCCAGGTTCCGGCCGCAACTCGAGAAAAACAATGAGACTTCCCCCTTGCCGCGAGATGAGGCCCGATTCCCCTGCACTGCGTGCAGAGCAATTCCGTGTTCCACATCAAACATGACAGGAGACTTGATTTCCTTGATGGCACTCCAGAGAACACCCACGATCACTGTCTCAAGTCTAGAGGGATCCTGAGGTCACTGTAGCAACACGAAAGGTCTCCGTGGACCCCAAATCAACCCGAGATGTGAGCTTAGTCCCTGGCTTCGACTCAAGAGGAATCCCCACTTTCCACACGCACCTCAAGAGGAGGCTTCTCTAAGCTACAGGTATGTGAGAGGGACTCTGAGTTTGTGGCCTCAAGTGGAATGGACACCGAGATGCTCTGACTCGAAGGAAGGCCGGATATCCCTGCAGTGAATTGAATGCAGGCTCTTCTTGCATCTCCCACGACGAAGGGATGTCTGAATCCCCTGTGGAGACACAGAGAGAGACCTAGTTCTCCGCCTCATCGCGACCGGAGGCCTCACGTCCTTTGAAAATTCGAGAGGTCCGCGGAGATCAATGCTTCCAAAGGAGACGATGCCTGACTCCTCTTGAAAATGGACAGGAGTCCCAGGATCCCTGTGGCACGTGGAAAGGGACCCTGGGTCTCCCGCCTAACGTGGAGACGCGTCCCAATGGCCATCCCAAGACTCGAGGAGGATCCCGAGATGTCCCTCGCACCTATGCAGGAGTCCTGACGTCGCTGAACAAACACGTGTCTGGAAGGTCCCTCCCCGTCGTAACTCGAGAATATACCCCAGGTTCCGGCCGCAGCTCGAGAAAAACCATGAGAATTCCCCCTCGCCGCGAGATGAGGCCCGATTCCCCTGCACTGCGTGCACAGCAATTCCGTGTTCCACATCAAACATGAAAGGATCCTTGATTTCCTTGATGGCACTCCAGAGAACACCCAAGATCACTGTCTCAAGTCTAGAGGGATCCTGAGGTCACTGTAGCAACACGAAAGCGCTCCGTGGACCCCAAATGAACTCGAGATGAGAGCTTCGTGCCTGGCTTCGACTCAAGAGGAAAACCCACTTTCCACAAGCACCTCAAGAGGAGGCTTTTCTCAGCTACAGGTATGTGAGAGGGACCCTGAGTTTGTGGCCTCAAATGGAATGGACACCGAGATGCTCTGACTCGAAGGAAGGCCAGATATCCCTGCAGTGAATTGAATGCAGGCCTCTTTTGCATCTCCCACGACGAAGGGATGTCTGAATCCCCTGTGGAGACCACAGAGAAAGACCGAGTTCTCCGCCTCATCGCGATCGGAGGCCTCACGTCCTTTGAAAACTCGAGAGGTCCGCGGAGATCAATGCTTCCAAAGGAGACGATGCCTGACTCCTCTTGAAAATGGATAGGAGTCCCAGGATCCCTGTGGCACGTGGAAAGGGACCCTGGGTCTCCCGCCTCACGTGGAGACGCGTACCAATGGCCATGCCAAGACACGAGGAGAATCCCGAGGTGTCCCTCGCACCTAGGCAGGAGTCCTGACGTCGCTGAACAAACACGTGTCTGGAAGGGCCCTCCCCGTCGTAACTCGAAATTATACCAAGGTTCCGGCCGCAACTCGAGAAAAATCATGACACTTCCCCCTCGCCGCGAGATGAGGCCCGATTCCCCTGCACTGCGTGCAGAGCAATTCCGTGTTCCACATCAAACATGAAAGGAGCCTTGATTTCCTTGATGGCACACCAGAGAACACCCAAGATCACTGTCTCAAGTCTAGAGGGATCCTGAGGTCACTGTAGCAACACGAAAGGGCTCTGTGGACCCCAAATCAACTCCAGATGACAGCTTCGTCCGTGGCTTCGACTCAAGAGGAATACCCACTTGCCACAAGCACCTCAGAGGAGGCTTCTCTCAGCTACAGGTATGTGAGAGGGACCCTGAGTTTGTGGCCTCAAGTGGAATGGACTCCGAGATGCTCTGACTCAGAGGAAGGCCGGATATCCCGGCAGTGAATTTAATGCAGGCTCGTCTTGCATCTCCCCCGAGGAAGGGATGTCTGAATCCCCTGTGGAGCCCACAGAGAAAGACCAGTTTTCCGCCTCATCGCGACCGGAGGCCAGACGTCCTTTGAAAACTGGAGAGGTCCGCGGAGATCAATGCTTCCAAAGGAGACAATGCCTGACTCCTCTTGAAAATGGATAGGAGTCCCAGGATCCCTGTGGCACGTGGAGAGGGACCCAGGGTCTCCTGCCTCAAGTGGAGACGCGTCCCAATGGCCATGCCAAGACTCGAGGAGAATCCCGAGGTGTCCCTCGAACCTAGGCAGGAGTCCTGACGTCGCTGAACAAACACGTGTCTGGAAGGGCCCTCCCCGTCGTAACTCGAGAATATACCCCAGGTTCCGGCCGCAACTCGAGAAAAACCATGAGACTTCCCCCTCGCCGCAAGATGAGGCCCGATTCCCCTGCACTGCGTGCAGAGCAATTCCGTGTTCCACATCAAACATGAAAGGAGCCTTGATTTCCTTGATGGCAATCCAGAGAACACCCAAGATCACTGTCTCATGTCTAGAGGGATACTGAGGTCACTCTAGCAACACGAAAGTGTTCCGTGGACCCCAAATCAACTCGAGATGAGATCTTCTTCCCTGGCTTCGACTCAAGAGGGATACCCACTTTCCACAAGCACCTCAAGAGGAGGCTTCTCTCAGCTACAGGTATGTGAGAGGGACCCTGAGTTTGTGGCCTCAAGTGGAATGGACACCGAGATGCTCTGACTCGACGGAAGGCCGGATATCCCTGCAGTGAATTGAATGCAGGCGTCTTTTGCATCTCCCACGAAGAAAGGATGTCTGAATCCCCTGTGGAGACCACAGAGAAAGACCTAGTTCTCTGCCTCTTCGCGATCGGAGGCCTCACGTCCTTTGAAAACTCGAGAGGTCTCGGAGATCAATGCTTCCAAAGGAGACGATGTCTGACTCTTCTTGAAAATGGATAGGAGTCCCAGGATCCCTCTGGCACGTGGAAAGGGACCCTGGGGCTCCCGCCTCACGTGGAGACGTGTCCCAATGGCCATGCCAAGACACGAGGAGAATCCCTAGGTGTCCCTCGCACCTAGGGAGGAGTCCTGACGTCGCTGAACAAACACGTGTCTGGAAGGGCCCTCCCCGTCGTAACTCGAGAATATACACCAGGTTCCGGGCGCAACTCGAGAAAAACCATGAGACTTCCCCCTCGCCGCAAGATGAGGCCCGATTCCCCTGCACTGTGTGCAGAGCAATTCCGTGTTCCACATCAAACATGGAAGGAGCCTTGATTTCCTCGATGGCACTCCAGAGAACACTCAAGATCACTGTCTCAAGTTTAGAGGGATCCTGAGGTCACTGTAGCAATAAAAAAGGGCTCGGTGGACCCCAAATCAACTCGAGATGAGAGCTTCGTCCCTGGCTTCGACTCAAGAGGAATACCCACTTTCCACAAGCACCTCAAGAGGAGGCTTCTCTCAGCTACAGGTATGTGAGAGGGACCCTGAGTTTGTGGCCTCAAGTGGAATGGACACCGAGATGCTCTGACTCGAAGTAAGGCTGGATATCCCTGCAGTGAATTGAATGCAGGCTCGTCTTGCATCTCCCAAGACGAAGGGATGTCTGAATCCCCTGTGGAGACCACAGAGAAAGACCTAGTTCTCCGCCTCATCGCGACCGGAGGCCTCACGTCCTTTGAAAACTCGAGAGGTCCGCGGAGATCAATGCTTCCAAAGGAGACGATGCCTGACTCCTCTTGAAAATGGATAGGAGTCCCAGGATCCCTGTGGCACGTGGAAAGGGACCCTGGGTCTCCCGCCTCACGTGGAGACGCGTCCCAATGGCCATGCCAAGACTCGAGGAGAATCCCGAGGTGTCCCTCGCACCTAGGCCGGAGTCCTGACGTCGCTGAACACACACGTGTCTGGAAGGGCCCTCCCCATCGTAACTCGAGAATATACCCCAGGTTCCGGCCGCAACTCGAGAAAAACCATGAGACTTCCCCTTCGCCGCGAGATGAGGCCCGATTCCCCTGCACTGCATGCAGAGCAATTCCGTGTTCCACATCAAACATGAAAGGAGCCTTGATTTGCTTGATGGCACTCCAGAGAAAACCCAAAATCACTGTCTCAAGTCTAGAGGGATCCTGAGGTCACTGTAGCAACACGAAGGGGCTCCGTGGACCCCAAATCAACTCGAGATGAGAGCTTAGTCCCTGGTTTCGACTCAAGAGGAATACCAACTTTCCACAAGCACCTCAAGAGGAGGCTTCTCTCAGCTACAGTTATGTGAGAGGGACCCTTAGATGTGGCCTCAAATGGAACGCACACCGAGATGCTCAGACTCGAAGTATGGCCGGAAAACCCTGCATTGAATTGAATGCAGGCTCGTCTTGTATCTCCCAAGACGAAGGGATGTCTGAATCCCCTGTGGAGACCACAGAGAAAGACCTAGTTCTCCGCCTCATCCCGACCGGTGGCCGCACATCCTTTGAAAACTCGAGAGGTCCGCGGAGATCAATGCTTCCAAAGGAGAGGACGCCTGACTCCTCTTGAAAATGGGTAAGAGTACCAGGATCCCTGTGGCACGTGGAAAGGGACGCTGGGTCTCCCGCCTCAAGTGGAGACGCATCCCAATTGCCATGCCAAGACTCAAGGAGAATCCCGAGGTGTCCCTCGCACCTAGGCAGGAGTCCTGACGTCACTGAAGAAACACGTGTCTGGAAGGGCCCTCCCCGTCGTAACTCGAGAATATACCCCAGGTTCCGGCCGCAACTCGAGAAAAACCATGAGACTTCCCCCTCGCCGTGAGATGAGGCCTGATTCCCCTGCACTGCGTGCAGAGCAATTCCGTGTTCCACATCAAATGTGAAAGGAGCCTTGATTTCCTTGATGGCACTCCAGAGAAAACCCAATATCACTGTCTCAACCCTAGAGGAATCCTGAGGTCACTGTAGGAACACGAAAGGGCTCCGTGGACCCCAAATCAACTCGAGATGAGAGCTTCGTCCTTGGCTTCGACTCAAGAGGAATACCCACTTTCCAAAAGCACCTCAAGAGGAGGCTTCTCTCAGCTACAGGTATGTGAGAGGGACCCTGAGTTCGTGGCCTCAAGTGGAATGGACACCGAGATGCTCTGACTCGAAGGAAGGCCGGATATCCCTGCAGTGAATTGAATGCAGGCTCGGCTTGCATCTCCCACGACGAAGGGATGTCTGAATCCCCTGTGGAGACTACAGAGAAAGACCTAGTTCTCCGCCTCATCGCGACCGGAGTTCTCACGTCCTTTGAAAACTCTAGAGGTCCGCCGAGATCAATGCTTCCAAAGGAGACGATGCCTGACTCCTCTTGAAAATGCATAGGAGTCCCAGGATCCCTGTGGCACGTGGAAAGGGACCCTGGGTCCCTGGCCTCACGTGGAGACGCGTCCCATTGGCCATGCCAAGACTCGAGGAGAATCCCGAGTTGTCTCTCGCACCTAGGCAGGAGTCCTGACGTCGCTGAACAAACACGTGTCTGGAAGGGCCCTCCCCGTCGTAACTCGAGAATATACCCCAGGTTCCGGCCGCAAATCGAGAAAAACCATGAGACTTCCCCCTCGCCGTGAGATGAGGCCCGATTCCGCTGCACTGCGTGCAGAGCAATTCCGTGTTCCACATCAAACATGAAAGGAGCCTTGATTTCCTTGATGCCACTCCAGAGAACACCCAAGATCACTGTCTCAAGTCTAGAGGGATCCTGAGGTCACTGGAGCAACACGAAAGGGCTCCGTGGACCCCAAATCAACTCGAGATGAGAGCTTCGTCCCTGGCTTCAACTCAAGAGGAATACCCACTTTCCACAAGCACTTCAAGAGGAGGCTTCTCTCAGCTACAGGTATGTGAGAGGGACCCTGAATTTGAGGCCTCAAGTGGAATGGACACCGATTTGCTCTGACTCGGAGGAAGGCCGGATGTCCCTGCAGTGAATTGAATGGAGGCTCGTCTTGCATCTCCCACGACAAAGGGATGTCTGAATCCCCTGTGGAGACTACAGAGAAAGACCTAGTTCTCCGCCTCATCGCGACCGGAGGCCTCACGTCCTTTGAAAACTCGAGAGGTCCGAGGAGATCAATGCTTCCAAAGGAGACGATGCCTGACTCCTCTTTAAATGGATAGGAGTCCCAGGATCCCTATCCACGTGGAAAGGGACCCTGGGTCTCCCGCCTCACGTGGAGACGTGTCCCAATGGCCATGCCAATACTCGAGGAGAATCCCAAGGTGTCCCTCGCACCTAGGCAGGAGTCCTGACGTCGCTGAACAAACACGTGTATGGAAGGGCCCTCCCCGTCGTAACTCGAGAATATACCCCAGGTTCCGGCCGCAACTCGAGAAAAACCATGAGACTTCCCCCTCGCCGCGAGATGAGGCCCGATTCCCCTGCACTTCGTGCAGACCAATTCCGTGTTCCACATTAAACATGAAAGGAGCTTTGATTTCCTTGATGGAACTCCAGAGAACACCCAAGATCACTGTCTCAAGTCTAGAGGGATCCTGAGGTCACTGTAGCAACATGAAAGGGCTCCGTGGACCCCAAATCAACTCGAGATGAGAGCTTAGTCCCTGGCTTGGACTCAAGAGGAATACCCACTTTCCACAAGCACCTCAAGAGAAGACTTCTCTCAGTTACAGGTATCTGAGAGGGACCCTGAGTTTGTGGCCTCAAGTGGAAAGGACACCGAGAGGCTCTGACTCGAAGGAAGGCCGGATATCCCGGCAGTGAATTGAATGCAGGCTCGTCTTGCATCTCCCATGACGAAGGTATGTCTGAATCCCCTATTGAGACCACAGAGAAAGACTTGGCTATCCGCCACATCGCGACCGGAGGCCTCACGTCCTTTGAAAACTCGAGAGGTCCGCGGAGATCAATGCTTCCAAAGGAGACGATGCCTGAATCCTCTTGAAAATGGATAGGAGTCCCAGGATCCCTGTGGCACGTGGAAAGGGACACTGGGTCTACCGCCTCACGTTGAGACGCGTACCAATGGCCATGCCAAGACACGAGGAGAATCCCGAGGTGTCCCTCGCACCTAGGCAGGAGTTCTGACGTAGCTGAACAAACACGTGTCTGGAAGGGCCCTCCCCGTCGTAACTCGAAATTATACCAAGGTTCCGGCCGCAACTCGAGAAAAATCATGACACTTCCCCCTCGCCGCGAGATGAGGCCCGATTCCCCTGCACTGCGTGCAGAGCAATTCCGTGTTCCACATCAAACATGAAAGGAGCCTTGATTTCCTTGATGGCACACCAGAGAACACCCAAGATCACTGTCTCAAGTCTAGAGGGATCCTGAGGTCACTGTAGCAACACGAAATGGCTCCGTGGACCCCAAATCAACTCGAGATGACAGCTTCGTCCCTGGCTTCGACTCAAGAGGAATACCCACTTTCCACAAGCACCTCAAGAGGAGGCTTCTCTCAGCTACAGGTATGTGAGAGGGACCCTGAGTTTGTGGCCTCAAGTGGAATGGACACCGAGATGCTCTGACTCAGAGGAAGGCCGGATATATCCGGCAGTGAATTGAATGCAGGCTCGTCTTGCATCTCCCACGACGAAGGGATGTCTGAATCCCCTGTGGAGACCACAGAGAAAGACCTAGTTATTCACCTCATCGCGACCGGAGGCCTCACGTCCTTTGAAAACTCGAGAGGTCCGCGGAGATCAATGCTTCCAAAGGAGACGATGCCTGACTCCCTTTGAAAATGGATAGGAGTCCCAGGATCCCTGTGGCACGTGGAAAGGGACCCTGGGTCTCCCGCCTCACGTGGAAACGCGTCCCTATGGCCATGCCAAGACTCGAGGAGAATCCCGAGGTGTCCCTCGCACCTAGGCAGGAGTCCTGACGTCGCTGAACAAACACGTGTCTGGAAGGGCCCTCCCCGTCGTAACTCTATAATATACCCCAGGTTCCGGCCACAACTCGAGAAAAACCATGAGACTTCCTTCTCGCCGTGAGATGAGGCCCGATTCCCATGCACTGCGTGCAGAGCAATTCCGTGTTCCACATCAAACATGAAAGGAGCCTTGATTTCCTTGATGGCACACCAGAGAACACCCAAGATCACTGTCTCAAGTCTAGAGGGATCCTGAGGTCACTGTAGCAACACGAAAGGGCTCCGTGGACCCCAAATCAACTCCAGATGACAGCTTCGTCCGTGGCTTCGACTCAAGAGGAATACCCACTTGCCACAAGCACCTCAGAGGAGGCTTCTCTCAGCTACAGGTATGTGAGAGGGACCCTGAGTTTGTGGCCTCAAGTGGAATGGACTCCGAGATGCTCTGACTCAGAGGAAGGCCGGATATCCCGGCAGTGAATTGAATGCAGGCTCGTCTTGCATCTCCCCCGAGGAAGGGATGTCTGAATCCCCTGTGGAGCCCACAGAGAAAGACCAGTTTTCCGCCTCATCGCGACCGGAGGCCTCACGTCCTTTGAAAACTGGAGAGGTCCGCGGAGATCAATGCTTCCAAAGGAGACAATGCCTGACTCCTCTTGAAAATGGATAGGAGTCCCAGGATCCCTGTGGCACGTGGAGAGGGACCCAGGGTCTCCTGCCTCAAGTGGAGACGCGTCCCAATGGCCATGCCAAGACTCGAGGAGAATCCCGAGGTGTCCCTCGAACCTAGGCAGGAGTCCTGACGTCGCTGAACAAACACGTGTCTAGAAGGGCCCTCCCCGTCGTAACTCGACAATATACACCAGGTTCCGGCCGCAACTCGAGAAAAACCATGAGACTTCCCCCTCGCCGCGAGATGAGGCCCGATTCCCCTGCACTGCATGCAGAGCAATTCCGTGTTCCACATCAAACATGAAAGGAGCCTTGATTTGCTTGATGGCACTCCAGAGAAAACCCAAAATCACTGTCTCAAGTCTAGAGGGATCCTGAGGTCACTGTAGCAACACGAAGGGGCTCCGTGGACCCCAAATCAACTCGAGATGAGAGCTTAGTCCCTGGCTTCGACTCAAGAGGAATACCAACTTTCCACAAGCACCTCAAGAGGAGGCTTCTCTCAGCTACAGTTATGTGAGATGGACCCTTAGATGTGGCCTCAAGTGGAACGCACACCGAGATGCTCTGACTCGAAGTATGGCCGGAAAACCCTGCATTGAATTGAATGCAGGCTCGTCTTGTATCTCCCAAGACGAAGGGATGTCTGAATCCCCTGTGGAGACCACAGAGAAAGACCTAGTTCTCCGCCTCATCGCGACCGGTGGCCGCACATCCTTTGAAAACTCGAGAGGTCCGCGGAGATCAATGCTTCCAAAGGAGAGGACGCCTGACTCCTCTTGAAAATGGGTAAGAGTAGCAGGATCCCTGTGGCACGTGGAAAGGGACCCTGGGTCTCCCGCCTCAAGTGGAGACGCGTCCCAATTGCCATGCCAAGACTCAAGGAGAATCCCGAGGTGTCCCTCGCACCTAGGCAGGAGTCCTGACGTCGCTGAAGAAACACGTGTCTGGAAGGGCCCTCCCCGTCGTAACTCGAGAATATACCCCAGGTTCCGGCCGCAACTCGAGAAAAACCATGAGACTTCCCCCTCGCCGGGAGATAAGGCCCGATTCCCCTGCACTGCGTGCAGAGCAATTCCGTGTTCCACATCAAACGTGAAAGGAGCCTTGATTTCC
The DNA here is from genome assembly GCF_033118175.1 of Dama dama. Classification (NCBI taxonomy): domain Eukaryota; kingdom Metazoa; phylum Chordata; class Mammalia; order Artiodactyla; family Cervidae; genus Dama; species Dama dama. Next base: position 393,000 of record NC_083693.1, read on the forward strand.
TTGATGGCACTCCAGAGAAAACCCAATATCACTGTCTCAACCCTAGAGGAATCCTGAGGTCACTGTAGCAACACGAAAGGGCTCCGTGGACCCCAAATCAACTCGAGATGAGAGCTTCGTCCTTGGCTTCGACTCAAGAGGAATACCCACTTTCCAAAAGCACCTCAAGAGGAGGCTTCTCTCAGCTACAGGTATGTGAGAGGGACCCTGAGTTCGTGGCCTCAAGTGGAATGGACACCGAGATGCTCTGACTCGAAGGAAGGCCGGATATCCCTGCAGTGAATGGAATGCAGGCTCGGCTTGCATCTCCTACGTCGAAGGGATGTCTGAATCCCCTGTGGAGACCACAGAGAAAGACCTAGTTCTCCGCCTCATCGCGACCGGAGTTCTCACGTCCTTTGAAAACTCTAGAGGTCCGCCGAGATCAATGCTTCCAAAGGAGACGATGCCTGACTCCTCTTGAAAATGCATAGGAGTCCCAGGATCCCTGTGGCACGTGGAAAGGGACCCTGGGTCCCTGGCCTCACGTGGAGACGCGTCCCAATGGCCATGCCAAGACTCGAGGAGAATCCCGAGGTGTCTCTCGCACCTAGGCAGTAATCCTGACGTCGCTGAACAAACACGTGTCTGGAAGGGCCCTCCCCGTCGTAACTCGAGAATATACCCCAGGTTCCGGCCGCAAATCGAGAAAAACCATGAGACTTCCCCCTCGCCGCGAGATGAGGCCCGATTCCGCTGCACTGCGTGCAGAGCAATTCCGTGTTCCACATCAAACATGAAAGGAGCCTTGCTTTCCTTGATGCCACTCCAGAGAACACCCAAGATCACTGTCTCAAGTCTAGAGGGATCCTGAGGTCACTGGAGCAACACGAAAGGGCTCCGTGGACCCCAAATCAACTCGAGATGACAGCTTCGTCCCTGGCTTCAACTCAAGAGGAATACCCACTTTCCACAAGCACTTCAAGAGGAGGCTTCTCTCAGCTACAGGTATGTGAGAGGGACCCTGAATTTGAGGCCTCAAGTGGAATGGACACCGAGATGCTCTGACTCGGAGGAAGGCCGGATGTCCCTGCAGTGAATTGAATGGAGGCTCGTCTTGCATCTCCCACGACGAAGGGATGTCTGAATCCCCTGTGGAGACTACAGAGAAAGACCTAGTTCTCCGCCTCATCGCGACCGGCGGCCTCACGTCCTTTGAAAACTCGAGAGGTCCGCGGAGATCAATGCTTCCAAAGGAGACGATGCCTGACTCCTCTTTAAATGGATAGGAGTCCCAGGATCCCTATCCACGTGGAAAGGGACCCTGGGTCTCCCGCCTCACGTGGAGACGCGTCCCAATGGCCATGCCAATACTCGAGGAGAATCCCAAGGTGTCCCTCGCACCTAGGCAGGAGTCCTGACGTCGCTGAACAAACACGTGTATGGAAGGGCCCTCCCCGTCGTAACTCGAGAATATACCCCAGGTTCCGGCCGCAACTCGAGAAAAACCATGAGACTTCCCCCTCGCCGCGAGATGAGGCCCGATTCCCCTGCACTTCGTGCAGACCAATTCCGTGTTCCACATTAAACATGAAAGGAGCCTTGATTTCCTTGATGGCACTCCAGAGAACACCCAAGATCACTGTCTCAAGTCTAGAGGGATCCTGAGGTCACTGTAGCAACATGAAAGGGCTCCGTGGACCCCAAATCAACTCGAGATGAGAGCTTAGTCCCTGGCTTGGACTCAAGAGGAATACCCACTTTCCACAAGCACCTCAAGAGGAGACTTCTCTCAGTTACAGGTATCTGAGAGGGACCCTGAGTTTGTGGCCTCAAGTGGAAAGGACACCGAGAGGCTCTGACTCGAAGGAAGGCCGGATATCCCGGCAGTGAATTGAATGCAGGCTCGTCTTGCATCTCCCATGACGAAGGTATGTCTGAATCCCCTATTGAGACCACAGAGAAAGACCTAGCTATCCGCCACATCGCGACCGGAGGCCTCACGTCCTTTGAAAACTCCAGAGGTCCGCGGAGATCAATGCTTCCAAAGGAGACGATGCCTGAATCCTCTTGAAAATGGATAGGAGTCCCAGGATCCCTGTGGCACGTGAAAAGGGACACTGGGTCTACCGCCTCACGTTGAGACGCGTACCAATGGCCATGCCAAGACTCGAGGAGAATCCCGAGGTGTCCCTCGCACCTAGGCAGGAGTCCTGACGTCGCTGAACAAACACGTGTCTGGAAGGGCCCTCCCCGTCGTAACTCGAAATTATACCAAGGTTCCGGCCGCAACTCGAGAAAAATCATGACACTTCCCCCTCGCCGCGAGATGAGGCCCGATTCCCCTGCACTGCGTGCAGAGCAATTCCGTGTTCCACATCAAACATGAAAGGAGCCTTGATTTCCTTGATGGCACACCAGAGAACACCCAAGATCACTGTCTCAAGTCTAGAGGGATCCTGAGGTCACTGTAGCAACACGAAATTGCTCCGTGGACCCCAAATCAACTCGAGATGACAGCTTCGTCCCTGGCTTCGACTCAAGAGGAATACCCACTTTCCACAAGCACCTCAAGAGGAGGCTTCTCTCAGCTACAGGTATGTGAGAGGGACCCTGAGTTTGTGGCCTCAAGTGGAATGGACACCGAGATGCTCTGACTCAGAGGAAGGCCGGATATATCCGGCAGTGAATTGAATGCAGGCTCGTCTTGCATCTCCCACGACGAAGGGATGTCTGAATCCGCTGTGGAGACCACAGAGAAAGACCTAGTTATTCACCTCATCGCGACCGGAGGCCTCACGTCCTTTGAAAACTCGAGAGGTCCGCAGAGATCAATGCTTCCAAAGGAGACGATGCCTGACTCCTCTTGAAAATGGATAGGAGTCCCAGGATCCCTGTGGCACGTGGAAAGGGACCCTGGGTCTCCCACCTCACGTGGAAACGCGTCCCTATGGCCATGCCAAGACTCGAGGAGAATCCCGAGTTGTCCCTCGCACCTAGGCAGGAGTCCTGACGTCGCTGAACAAACACGTGTCTGGAAGGGCCCTCCCCGTCGTAACTCTATAATATACCCCAGGTTCCGGCCACAACTCGAGAAAAACCATGAGACTTCCTTCTCGCCGTGAGATGAGGCCCGATTCCCATGCACTGCGTGCAGAGCAATTCCGTGTTCCACATCAAACATGAAAGGAGCCTTGATTTCCTTGATGGCACACCAGAGAACACCCAAGATCACTGTCTCAAGTCTAGAGGGATCCTGAGGTCACTGTAGCAACACGAAAGGGCTCCGTGGACCCCAAATCAACTCCAGATGACAGCTTCGTCCGTGGCTTCGACTCAAGAGGAATACCCACTTGCAACAAGCACCTCAGAGGAGGCTTCTCTCAGCTACAGGTATGTGAGAGGGACCCTGAGTTTGTGGCCTCAAGTGGAATGGACTCCGAGATGCTCTGACTCAGAGGAAGGCCGGATATCCCGGCAGTGAATTTAATGCAGGCTCGTCTTGCATCTCCCCCGAGGAAGGGATGTCTGAATCCCCTGTGGAGCCCACAGAGAAAGACCAGTTTTCCGCCTCATCGCGACCGGAGGCCAGACGTCCTTTGAAAACTGGAGAGGTCCGCGGAGATCAATGCTTCCAAAGGAGACAATGCCTGACTCCTCTTGAAAATGGATAGGAGTCCCAGGATCCCTGTGGCACGTGGAGAGGGACCCAGGGTCTCCTGCCTCAAGTGGAAACGCGTCCCAATGGCCATGCCAAGACTCGAGGAGAATCCCGAGGTGTCCCTCGCACCTAGGCAGGAGTCCTGACGTCGCTGAACAAACACGTGTCTGGAAGGGCCCTCCCCGTCTAACTCGATAATATACCCCAGGTTCCGGCCACAACTCGAGAAAAACCATGAGACTTCCCTCTCGCCGTGAGATGAGGCCCGATTCCCCTGCATTGCGTGCAGAGCAATTCCGTGTTCCCCATCAAACATGAAAGGAGCCTTGATTTCCTTGATGGCACTCCAGAGAACACCTAAGATCACTGTCTCAAGTCTAGAGGGATCCTGAGGTCACTGTGGCAACACGAAAAGCCTCCGTGGACTCCAAATCAACTCGAGATGAGAGTTTCGTCCCTGGCTTCGACTCAAGAGGAATACCCACTTTCCACAATCACCTCAAGAGGAGGCTTCTCTCAGCTACAAGTATGTGAGAGGGACCCTGACTTTGTGACCTCAAGTGGAATGGACACTGAAATGCTCTGATTCGAAGGAAGGCCGGATATCCCTGCAGTGAATTGAATGCAGGCTCGTCTTGCATCTCCCACGATGAAGGGATGTCTGAATCCCCTGTGAAGACCACAGAGAAAGACCTAGTTCTCCGCCTCATCGCGACCAGAGGCCTCACGGCCTTTGAAAAATCGAGAGGTCCGCGGAGATCAATGCTTCCAAAGGAGACGATGCCTGACTCCTCTTTAAATGGATAGGAGTCCCAGGATTCCTGTCCAGGTGGAAAGGGACCCTGGGTCTCCCGCCTCACGTGGAGACGCGTCCCAATGGCCATGCCAAGACTCGAGGAGAATCCCGAGGTGTCCCTCGCACCTAGGCAGGAGTCCTGACGTCGCTGAAGAAACACGTGTCTGGAAGGGCCCTCGCCGTCCTAACTCGAGAATATACACCCGGTTCCGGCCGCAACTCGAGAAAAACCATGAGACTTCCCCCTCGCCGCGAGATGAGGCCCGATTCCCCGGCACTGCGTGCAGAGCAATTCCGTGTTACACATCAAACATGAAAGGAGCCTTGATTTCCTTGATGGCACTCCACAGAACACCCAAGATCACTGTCTCAAGTCTAGAGGGATCCTGAGTTCAATGTAGCAACAAGAAAGTGCTCCGTGGACCCCAAATCAACTCGAGATGAGAGCTTCGTCCCTGGCTTCGACTCAAGTGGAATACCCACGTTCCACAATCACCTAAAGAGGAGTGTTCTCTCAGCTACAGGTATGTGAGAGGGACCCTGAGTGTGTGGCTTCAAGTGGAATGGACACCGAGATGCTCTTACTCGGAAGAAGGCCGGATATCCCTGCAGTGAATTGAATGCAGGCTCGTCTTGCATCTCCCACGACGAAGGGATGTCTGAATCCCCTGTGGAGACCACAGCGAAAGACGTAGTTCTCCGCCTCATCGCGACCGAGGCCTCACATCCTTTGAAAACTCGAGAGGTCCGCGGAGATGAATGCTTCCAAAGTAGACGATGCCTGATTCCTCTTGAAAATGGATAGGAGTCCCAGGATCCCTGTGGCACGTGGAAAGGGACGCTGGGTCTCCCGCCTCACGTGGAGACGCGTCCCAAGGGCCATGCCAAGACTCGAGGAGAATCCCGAGGTGTCCCTCGCACGTAGGCAGAAGTCCTGCCGTCGCTGAACAAACACGTGTCTGGAAGGGCCCTCCCCGTCGTAACTCGAGAATATACCCCAGGTTCCGGCCGCAACACGAGAAAAACCATGAAACTTCCCCCCGCCCCGAGATGAGGCTCGATTCCCCTGCACTGCGTGCAGAGCAACTCCGTGTTCCAAAACACACATTAAAGGAGCCTTGATTTCCTTGATGGCACTCCAGAGAACACCCAAGATCACTGTCTCAAGTCTAGAGGGATCCTGAGGTCACTGTAGCAACACGAAAGGGCTCCGTGGACCCCAAATCAACTCGAAATGAGAGCTTCGTCCCTGGCTTCGACTCAAGAGGAATACCCACGTTCCACAAGCACCTAAAGAGGAGTGTTCTCTCAGCTACAGGTATGTGAGAGGGACCCTGAATTTGTGGCCTCAAGTGGAATGGACACCGATATGCTCTGACTCGAAGGAAGTCCGGATATCCCTGCAGGGAATTGAATGCAGGCTCGTCTTGCATCTCCCACGACGAAGGGATGTCTGAATCCCCTGTGGAGACCACAGAGAAAGACCTTGTTCTCCGCCTCATCGCGACTGGAGGTCTCCCGTCCTTTGAAAACTCGAGAGGTCCGCGGAAAACAAGGCTTCCAAAGGAGACGATGCCTGACTCCTCTTGAAAATGGATAGGAGTCCCAGGATCCCTGTGGCACGTGGAAAGGGACCCTGGGTCTCCCGCCTCACGTGGAGACGCGTCCCAGTGGTCATGCCAAGACTCGAGGATAATCCCGAGGTGTCCCTCGCACCTAGGCAGGAGTCCTGACGTCGCTGAACAAACACGTGTCTGGAAGGGCCCTCCCCGTCGTAACTCGAGAATATACCCCAGGTTCCGGCCGCAACTCGAGAAAAACCTTGAGACTTCCCCCTCGCCGCAAGATGAGGCCCGATTCCCCTGCACTGCGTGCAGAGCAATTCCGTGTTCCACATCAAACATGAAAGGAGCCTTGATTTCCTTGATGGCACTCCAGAGAACACCCAAGATCACTGTCTCATGTCTAGAGGGATACTGAGGTCACTCTAGCAACACGAAAGTGCTCCGTGGACCCCAAATCAACTCGAGATGAGATCTTCTTCCCTGGCTTCGACTCAAGAGGGATACCCACTTTCCACAAGCACCTCAAGAGGAGGCTTCTCTCAGCTACAGTTATGTGAGAGGGACCCTGAGTTTGTGGCCTCAAGTGGAATGGACACCGAGATGCTCTGACTCGAAGGAAGGCCGGATATCCCTGCAGTGAATTGAATGCAGGCGTCTTTTGCATCTCCCACGAAGAAAGGATGTCTGAATCCCCTGTGGAGACCACAGAGAAAGACCTAGTTCTCTGCCTCTTCGCGATCGGAGGCCTCACGTCCTTTGAAAACTCGAGAGGTCTCGGAGATCAATGCTTCCAAAGGAGACGATGTCTGACTCTTCTTGAAAATGGATAGGAGTCCCAGGATCCCTCTGGCACGTGGAAAGGGACCCTGGGTCTCCCGCCTCACGTGGAGACGTGTCCCAATGGCCATGCCAAGACACGAGGAGAATCCCTAGGTGTCCCTCGCACCTAGGGAGGAGTCCTGACGTCGCTGAACAAACACGTGTCTGGAAGGGCCCTCCCCGTCGTAACTCGAGAATATACACCAGGTTCCGGGCGCAACTCGAGAAAAACCATGAGACTTCCCCCTCGCCGCAAGATGAGGCCCGATTCCCCTGCACTGTGTGCAGAGCAATTCCGTGTTCCACATCAAACATGGAAGGAGCCTTGATTTCCTCGATGGCACTCCAGAGAACACTCAAGATCACTGTCTCAAGTTTAGAGGGATCCTGAGGTCACTGTAGCAATAAAAAAGGGCTCGGTGGACCCCAAATCAACTCGAGATGAGAGCTTCGTCCCTGGCTTCGACTCAAGAGGAATACCCACTTTCCACAAGCACCTCAAGAGGAGGCTTCTCTCAGCTACAGGTATGTGAGAGGGACCCTGAGTTTGTGGCCTCAAGTGGAATGGACACCGAGATGCTCTGACTCGAAGTAAGGCTGGATATCCCTGCAGTGAATTGAATGCAGGCTCGTCTTGCATCTCCCACGACGAAGGGATGTCTGAATCCCCTGTGGAGACCACAGAGAAAGACCTAGTTCTCCGCCTCATCGCGACCGGAGGCCTCACATCCTTTGAAAACTCGAGAGGTCCGCGGAGATCAATGCTTCCAAAGGAGACGATGCCTGACTCCTCTTGAAAATGGATAGGAGTCCCAGGATCCCTGTGGCACGTGGAAAGGGACCCTGGGTCTCGCGCCTCACGTGGAGACGCGTCCCAATTGCCATGCCAAGACTCGAGGAGAATCCCGAGGTGTCCCTCGCACCTAGGCAGGAGTCCTGACGTCGCTGAACAAACACGTGTCTGGAAGGGCCTTCCCCGTCGTAACTCGAGAATATACCCCAGGTTCCGGCCGCAACTCGAGAAAAAAAATGAGACTTCCCCCTCGCCGCGAGATGAGGCCCGATTCCCCTGCACTGTGTGCAGAGCAATTCCGTGTTCCACATCAAACGTGAAAGGAGCCTTGATTTCCTTGATGGCACTCCAGAGAAAACCCAAGATCACTGTCTCAAGTCTAGAGGGATCCTGAGGTCACTGGAGCAACACTAAAGGGCTCCGTGGACCCCAAATCAACTTGAGATGAGAGCTTAGTCCCTGGCTTTGATTCAAGAGGAATACCAACTTTCCACAAGCACCTCAAGAGGAGGCTTCTCTCAGCTACAGGTATGTGAGAGGGACCCTGAGTTTGTGGCCTCAAGTGGAATGGACACCGAGATGCTCTGACTCGAAGTAAGGCCGGATATCCCTGCAGTGAATTGAATGCAGGCTCGTCTTACATCTCCCAAGACGAAGGGTTGTCTGAATCCCCTGTGGAGACCACAGAGAAAGACCTAGTCGTCCACCTCAATGCGAACAGAGGCCTCACATCCTTTGAAAACTCGAGAGGTCCGCAGAGATCAATGCTTCCAAAGGAGACGATGCCTGACTCCTCTTGAAAATGGATAGGAGTCCCAGGATCCCTGTGGCACGTGGAAAGGGACCCTGGGTCTCCCACCTCACGTGGAAACGCGTCCCTATGGCCATGCCAAGACTCGAGGAGAATCCCGAGTTGTCCCTCGCACCTAGGCAGGAGTCCTGACGTCGCTGAACAAACACGTGTCTGGAAGGGCCCTCCCCGTCGTAACTCTATAATATACCCCAGGTTCCGGCCACAACTCGAGAAAAACCATGAGACTTCCTTCTCGCCGTGAGATGAGGCCCGATTCCCATGCACTGCGTGCAGAGCAATTCCGTGTTCCACATCAAACCTGAAAGGAGCCTTGATTTCCTTGATGGCACACCAGAGAACACCCAAGATCACTGTCTCAAGTCTAGAGGGATCCTGAGGTCACTGTAGCAACAGGAAAGGGCTTCGTGGACCCCAAATCAACTCGAGATGAGAGCTTCGTCCCTGGCTTGGACTCAAGAGGATTACCCACTTTCCACAAGCACCTCAGGAGGAGGCTTCTCTCAGCTACAGTTATGTGAGAGGGACCCTGAGTTTGTTGCCTCAAGTGGAATGGACACCGTTATGCTCTGACTCGAAGGAAGGCCGGATATCCCGGCAGTGAATTGAATGCAGGCTCGTCTTGCATCTCCCACGACGAAGGGATGTCTGAATCCCCTGTGGAGACCACAGAGAAAGACCTAGTTCTCCGCCTCATCGCGACCGGAGGCCTCACGTCCTTTGAAAACTCGAGAGGTCCGCGGAGATCAATGCTTCCAAAGGAGACGATGCCTGACTCCTCTTTAAATGGATAGGAGTCCCAGGATCCCTATCCACGTGGAAAGGACCCTGGGTCTCCCGCCTCATTTGGAGACGCGTCCCAATGGCCATGCCAAGACTCGATGAGAATCCCGAGGTGTCCCTCGCACCTAGGCAGGAGTCCTGATGCCGCTGAACAAACACGTGTCTGGAAGGGCCCTCCCCGTCGTCACTCGAGAATATACCACAGGTTCCGTCCGCAACTGGAGAAAAACCATGAGACTTCCCCCTCGCCGCGAGAAGAGGCCCGATTCCCCTGAACTGCGTGCAGAGCAACTCCGTGTTCTAAATCAAACGTGAAATGAGACTTGATTTCCTTGATGGCACTCCAGAGAACACCCAAGATCACAGTCTCAAGTCTAGAGGGATCCTGAGGTCACTGTAGCAACACGAAAGGGCTCCATGGACGCCAAATCAACTCGAGATGAGAGCTTGGTCCCTGGCTTCGACTCAAGAGGAATACCCACTTTCCACAAGCACCTCAAGAGGAGGCTTCTCTCAGCTACAGGTATGTGAGAGGGACCCTGAGTTTGTGGCCTCAAGTGGAATGGACACCGAGATGCTCTGACTCTAAGGAAGGCCGGATATCCCGGCCGTGAATTGAATGCAGGCCTCTTTTGCATCTCCCACGACGAAGGGATGTCTGAATCCCCTGTGGAGACCACAGAGAAAGACCTAGTTCTCCGCCTCATCGCGATCGGAGGCCTCACGTCCTTTGAAAACTCGAGAGGTCCGCGGAGATCAATGCTTCCAAAGGAGACGATGCCTGACTCCTCTTCAAAATGGATAGGAGTCCCAGGATCCCTGTGGCACGTGGAAAGGGACCCTGGGTCTCCCGCCTCACGTGGAGACGCGTCCCAATGGCCATGCCAAGACTCGAGGAGAATCCCGAGGTGTCCCTCGCACCCAGGCAGGAGTCCTGACATCGCTGAATAAACACGTGTCTGGAAAGACCCTTCTGGTCGTAACTCGAGAATGTACCCCAGGTTCCGGCCGCAACTCGAGAAAAACCATGAGACTTCCCACTCGCCGCGAGATGAGGCCCGATTCCCCTGCACTGCGTGCAGAGCAATTCCGTGTTCCAAATCAAACATGAAAGGAGCCTTGATTTCCTTGATGGCACTCCAGAGAAAACCCAAGATCACTGTCTCTAGTCTAGAGGGATACTGAGGTCACTGTAGCAACACGAAAGGGCTCCATGGACCCCAAATCAACTCGAGGTGAGAGCTTCGTCCCTGGCTTCGACTCAAGAGGAATACCCACTTTCCACAAGCACCTCAAGAGGAGGCTTCTCTCAGCTACAGGTATGTGAGAGGGACCCTGTGTTTGTGGCCTAAAGTGGAATGGACACCGAGATGCTCTGACTCGAAGGAAGGCCGGATATCCCTGCAGTGAATTGAATGCAGGCCTCTTTTGCATCTCCCACGACGAAGGGATGTCTGAATCCCCTGTGGAGACCACAGAGAAAGACCTAGTTCTCCGCCCCATCGCGATCGGAGGCCTCACGTCCTTTGAAAACTCGAGAGGTCCGTGGAGATCAATGCTTCCAAAGGAGACGATACCTGACTCCTCTTGAAAATGGATAGGAGTCCCAGGATCCCTGTGGCACGTGGAAAGGGACCCTGGGTCTCCCGCCTCACGTGGAGACGCATCCCAATGGCCATGCCAAGACTCGAGGAGAATCCCGAGGTGTCCCTCGCACCTAGGCAGGAGTCCTGATGTCGCTGAACAAACACGTGTCTGGAAGGGCCCTCCCCGTCGTAACTCGAGAATATACCCCAGGTTCCGGCCACAACTCGAGAAAAACCATGAGACTTCCCCCTCGCAGCAAGATGAGGCCCGATTCCCCTGCACTGGGTGCAGAGCAATTCCGTGTTCTACATCAAACGTCAAAGGAGCCTTGATTTCCTTGATGGCACTCTAGAGAAAACCCAAGATCACTCTCTCAAGTCTCGAGGGACCCTGAGGTCACTGGAGCAACAGGAAAGGGCTCCGTGGACCCCAAATCAACTGGAGATGAGAGCTTAGTCCCTGGCTTCGACTCAAGAGGAATACCAACTTTCCACAAGCACCTCAAGAGGAGGCTTCTCTCAGCTACTGGTATGTGAGAGGGACCCTGAGTTTGTGGCCTCAAGTGGAATGGACACCGAGATGCTCTGACTCGAAGTAAGGCCGGATATCCCTGCAGTGAATTGAATGCAGGCTCGTCTTGCATCTCCGAAGACGAAGGGATGTCTGAATCTCTTGTGGAGATGACAGAGAAAGACCGAGTTCACGACCTCATCACGAGCGGAGGCCTCACATCCTTTGAAAACTCGAGAGGTCCGCGGAGATCAATGCTTCCAAAGGAGACGATGCCTGCCTCCTCTTGAAAATGGATAGGAGTCCCAGGATCCCTGGGGCACGTGGAAAGGGACCCTGGGTCTCCCGCCTCACGTGGAGACGCGTCCCAATTGCCATGCCAAGACTCGAGGAGAATCCCAAGTTGTCCCTCGCTCCTAGGCAGGAGTCCTGACGTCGCTGAAGAAACACGTGTCTGGAAGGGCCCTCCCCGTCGTAACTCGAGAATATACCCCAGGTTCCGGCCGCAACTCGAGAAAAACAATGAGACTTCCCCCTCGCCGCGAGATGAGGCCCGATTCCCCTGCACTGGGTGCAGAGAAATTCCGTGTTCCACATCAAACGTGAAAGGAGCCTTGATTTCCTTGATGGCACTCTAGAGAAAACCCAAGATCACTGTCTCAAGTCTCGAGGGATCCTGAGGTTACTGGAGCAACAGGAAAGGGCTCCGTGGACCCCAAATCAACTAGAGATGAGAGCTTAGTCCCTGGCTTCGACTCAAGAGGAATACCAACTTTCCACAAGCACCTCAAGAGGAGGCTTCTCTCAGCTACAGGTATGTGAGTGGGACTCTGAATTTGTGGCCTCAAGTGTAATGGACACCGAGATGCTCTGACTCGAAGTCAGGCCGGATATCCCTGCAGTGAATTGAATGCAGGCTCGTCTTGTATCTCCCAAGACGAAGGGATGTCTGAATCCCCTGTGGAGATGACAGAGAACGACCTAGTCCTCTGCCTCATCCCGACCGGAGGCCTGACTTCCTTTGTAAACTCGAGAGGCCTGCGGAGATCAATGCTTCCAAAGGATACGATGCCTGACTCCACTTGAAAATGGTTAGGAGTCCTAGGATCCCTGTCCACATGGAAGGGGACCCTGGGTCTCCCGCTTCACGTGGAGACGCATCCCAATTGTCATGCCAAGACTCGAGGAGAATCCCGAGGTGTCCCTCGCACCTAGGCAGGAGTCCTGACGTCGCTGAACAAACACGTGTCTGGAAGGGCCCTCCCCGTCGTAACTCGAGAATATACCCCAGGTTCCGGCCGCAACTCAAGAAAAACCATGAGACTTCCCCCTCGCAGCGAGATGAGGCCCGATTCCCCTGCACTGCATGCAGAGCAATTCCGAGTTCCACATCAAACGTGAAAGGAGCCTTGATTTCCTTGATGGCACTCCAGAGAAAACCAAAGATCACTGTCTCAAGTCTAGAGGGATCCTGAGGTCACTGGAGCATCATGAAAGGGCTCCGTGGACCCCAAATCAACTCGAGATGAGAGCTTAGTCCCTGGCATTGACTCAAGAGGAATACCAACTTTCCACAAGCACTTCAAGAGGAGGCTTCTCTCAGCTACAGGTATGTGAGTGGGACCCTGAGTTTGTGGCCTCAAGTGGAATGGACACCGAGATGCTCTGACTCGAAGTAAGGCCGGATATCTCTGCAGTGAATTGAATGCAGGCTCGTCTTGCATCTCTCAAGACAAAGGGTTGTCTGATTCCCCTGTGGAGACCACAGTGAAAGACCTAGTCTTCCGCCTCAACGCGACCGGAGGCCTCACATCCTTTGAAAACTCGAGAGGTCCGCGGAGATCAATGCTTCCAAAGGAGGCGATGCCTGACTCCTCTTGAAAATTGATAGGAGTCCCAGGATCCCTGTGGCACGTGGAAAGGGACCCTGGGTCTCCCGCCTCACGTGGAGACGCGTCCCAATTGCCATGCCAAGACTCGAGGAGAATCCCGGGTGTCCATCCCACCTAGGCAGGAGTCCTGACGTCGCTGAACAAACACGTGTCTGGAAGGCCCCTCCCCGGCGTAACTCGAGAATATAACCCAGGTTCCGGCCGCAACTTGAGAAAAACCATGAGACATCCCCCTTGCCGCGAGATGAGGCCCGATTCCCCTGCACTGCGTTCAGAGCAATTCCGTGTTCCACATCAAACGAGAAAAAAGCCTTGATTTCCTTGATGGCACTCCAGAGAAAACCCAAGATCACTGTCTCAAGTCTAGAGGGATCCTGAGTTCACTGTAGCAAAACGAAAGGACTCCGTACCCCAAATCAACTCGAGATGAGAGCTTAGTCCCTGGATTCTACTCAAGAGGGATACTAGCTTTCCACAAGCACCTCAAGAGGAGAATTCTCTCATCTATATGTATGTGAGAAGGACCCTGAATTTGTGGCCTCAAGAGGAATGGACACCGAGATGTTCTGACTCGAAGTAAGGCCGGATATCCCTGCGTGAATTGAATGCATGCTCGTCTTACTTCTCCCAAGACGAAGGGATGTCTGAATCCCCTGTGGAGACCACAGAGAAAGACCTAGTTCTCTGCCTCATCGCGACCGGAGGCCTCACATCCTTTGAAAACTCGAGAGGTCCGCGGAGATCAATGCTTCCAAAGGAGACGATGCCTGACTCTTCTTGAAAATGGATAGAAGTCCCAGGATCCCTCTGGCACGTGAAAAGGGACACTGGGTATCCCGCCTCACGTGGAGACGCGTCCCAATTGCCATGCCAAGACTCGAGGAGAATCCCGAGCTGTCCCTCGCACGTAGGCAGGAGTCCTGACATCGCTGAACAAACACGTGGTTGGAAGGGCCCTCCCCGTCGTAACTCGAGTATATACCCCAGGTTCCGGCCGCAACTCGAGAAAAACCATGAGACTTCCCCCTTGCAGTGAGATGAGGCCCGATTCCACTGCACTGCGTGCAGAGCAATTCCGTGTTCCACATCAAACGTGAAAGGAGCCTTGATTTCCTTGATGGCACTCCAGAGAAAACCCAAGATCACTGCCTCAAGTATAGAGGGATCCTGAGGTCACTGGAGCAACACGAAAGGGCTCCGTGGACCCCAAATCAACTCGAGATGAGAGCTTAGTCCCTGGCTTCGACTCAAGAGGAACACCAACTTTCCACAAGCACCTCAAGAGGAAGCTTCTCTCAGCTACAGGTATGTGAGAGGGACCCTGAGTTTGTGGCCTCAAGTGGAATGGACACCGAGATGCTCTGACTCGAAGAAGGCCGGATATCCCTGCAGTGAATTGAATGCAGGCTCGTCTTGCATCTCCCAAGACGAAGGGATGTCTGAATCCCCTGTGGAGACCACAGAGAAAGAACTAGTTCTCCACCTCATCGCGACCGGAGGCCTCACATCCTTTGAAAACTCGAGACGTCCGCAGAGATCAATGCTTCCAAAGGAGACGATGCCTGAGTCCTCTTGAAAATGGATAGGAGTCCCAGTAACCCTGTGGCACGTGGAAAGGGACACTGGGTCTCCCGCCTCACGTGGAGACGCGTCCCAATTGCCATGCCAAGACTCGAGGAGAATCCCGAGGTGTCCCTCGCACCTAGGCAGTAGTCCTGACGTCGCTGAACAAACATGTTCCTGGAAGGGCCCTCCCCGTCGTAAGTCGGGAATATACCCCAGGTCCGGCCGCAACTCGAGAAAAACCATGAGACTTCCCCCTCGCCACGAGAGGAGGCCCGATTCCCCTGCACTGCGTGCACAGCAATTCCGTGTTCCACATCAAACCTGAAAGGAGCCTTGATTTCCTTGATGGCACTCCAGAGAAAACCCAAGATCACTGTCTCAAGTCTAGAGGGATCCTGAGGTCACTGTAACAACATAAAAGGGCTCCGTGGAACCCAAATCAACTCGAGATGAGAGCTTAGTCCCTGGATTCTACTCAAGAGGAATACTAGCTTTCCACAAGCACCTCAAGAGGAGGCTTCTCTCAGCTATATGTATGTTAGAAGGACCCTCAATTTGTGGCCTCAAGAGGAATGGACACCGAGATGTTCTGACTCGAAATAAGGCCGGATATCCCTGCAGTGAATTGAATGCATGCTCGTCTTACTTCTCCCAAGACGAAGGGATGTCTGAATCCCCTGTGGAGACCACAGAGAAAGACCTAGTTCTCCGCCTCATCGCGATCGGAGGCCTCACGTCCTTTGAAAACTCGAGAGGTCCGCGGAGATCAATGCTTTCAAAGGAGACGATGCCTGACTCCTCTTGAAAATGGATAGGAGTCCCAGGATCCCTGTGGCACGTGGAAAGGGACACTGGGTCTCCCGCCTCACAGGGAGACGCGTCCCAATTGCCATACCAAGACTCGAGGAGAATCCCGAGGTGTCCCTCGCACCTAGGCAGGAGTCCTAACGTCACTGAACAAACACGTGTCTGGAAGGGCCGTCCCCATCTTGACTCAAGAATATATCCCCAGGTTCCGGCCGGAACTTGAGAAAAACCTTGAGACTTCCCCTTCGCCGCGAGATGAGGCCCGATTCCCCTGCACTGCATGCAGAGCAATTCCGAGTTCCACATCAAACGTGAAAGGAGCCTTGATTTCCTTGATGGCACTCCAGAGAAAACCAAAGATCACTGTCTCAAGTCTAGACGGATCCTGAGGTCACTAGAGCAACACGAAAGGGCTCCGTGGACCCCAAATCAACTCGAGATGAGAGCTAGTCCCTGGCTTCGACTAAAGAGGAATACCAACTTTCCACAAGCACCTCAAGAGGAGGCTTCTCTCAGCTACAGGTATGTGAGAGGGACCCTGAGTTTGTGGCCTCAAGTGGAATGGACACCGTTATGCTCTGACTTGAAGTAAGGCCGGATATCCCTGCAGTGAATTGAATGCAGGCTCGTCTTGCATCTCCCAAGACGAAGGGATGTCTGAATCCCCTGTGAAATCCACAGAGAAAGACCTAGTTCTCCACCTCATCGCGACCGGAGGCCTCACATCCTTTGAAAACTCGAGAGGGCTGCGGAGATCAATGCTTCCAAGGGAGACGATGCCTGACTCCTCTTGAAAATGGATAGGAGTCCCAGAATCCCTCTGGCACGTGGAAAGGGACCCTGGGTCTCCCGCCTCATGTGGAGACGCGACCCAATTGCCATACCAAGACTCGAGGAGAATCCCGAGGTGTCCCTCCCACCTAGGCAGGAGTCCTGACGTCGCTGAACAAACACGTGTCTGGAAGGGCCCTCCCCGTCGTAACTCGAGAATGTACCGCAGGTTCCGTCCGAAACTCGAGAAAAACCATGAGACTTCCCCCTCGCCGCGAGATGAGGCCAGATTCCACAGCACTGCGTGCAGAGCAATTCCGTGTTCCACATCAAACGAGAAAAAAGCCTTGATTTCCTTGATGGCACTCCAGAAAAAACCCAAGATCACTGTCTCAAGTCTAGAGGGATCCTGAGGTCACTGGAGCAACACGAAAGGGCTCCGTGGGCCCCAAATCAACTCGAGATGAGAGCTTAGTCCCTGGTTTCGACTCAAGAGGAATACCAACTTTCCACAAGCACCTCAAGAGGAGGCTTCTCTCAGCTACAGGTATGTGAGAGGGACCCTGAGTTTGTGGCCTCAAGTGGAATGGACACCGAGAAGCTCTGACTCGAAGTTAGGCCAGATATCCCTGCAGTGAATTGAATGCAGGCTCGTCTTGCATCTCCCAAGACGAAGGGATGTCTGAATCCCCTGTGGAGACAACAGAGAAAGACCTAGTTCTCCGCCTCATCGCGACCGGAGTCCTCACATCTTTGAAAACTCGAGAGGTCTGCGGAGATCAATTATTCCAAAGGAGACGATGCCTGTCTCCTCTTGAAAATGGAAAGGTGTCCCAGGATCCCTGTGGCACGTGGAAAGGGACCCTGGGTCTCCCGCCTCACGTGGAGACGCGTCCCAATTGCCAGGCCAAGACTCGAGGAGAATCCCGAGTTGTCCCTGGCATCTACGCAGGAGTGATGACGTCGCTGAACAAACACCTGTCTGGATGGGCCCTCCCCGTCGTAACTCGAGTATATACCCCAGGTTCCGGCCGCAACTCGAGAAAAACCATGAGACCTCCCCCTCGGCGCGAGATGAGGCCCGATTCCCCTGCACTGCGTGCAGAGCAATCCCGTGTTCCACATTAAACGTGAAAGGAGCCTTGATTTCCTTGATGGCAATCCATAGAAAACCCAAGATCACTGTCTCAAGTCTAGAGGGATCCTGAGGTCACTGGAGCAACACGAAAGGGCTCCGTGGGCCCCAAATCAACTTGAGATGAGAGCTTAGTCCCTGGTTTCGACTCAAGAGGAATACCAACTTTCCACAAGCACCTCAAGAGGAGGCTTCTCTCAGCTACTTGTATGTGAGAGGGACCCTGAGTTTGTGGCCTCAAGTGGAATGGACACCGAGAAGCTCTGACTCGAAGTTAGGCTAGATATCCCTGCAGTGAATTGAATGCAGGCTCGTCTTGCATCTCCCAAGACGAAGGGATGTCTGAATCCCCTGTGGAGACAACAGAGAAAGACCTAGTTCTCCGCCTCATCGCGACCGGAGTCCTCACATCTTTGAAAACTCGAGAGGTCTGCGGAGAAAAATGCTTCCAAAGGAGACGATGCCTGACTCCTCTTGAAAATGGAAAGGTGTCCCAGGATCCCTGTGGCACGTGGAAAGGGACCCTGCGTCTCCCGCCTCACGTGGAGACGCGTCCCAATTGCCATGCCAAGACTCGAGGAGAATCCCGAGGTGTCCCTCGCACCTAGGCAGAAGTACTGACGTCGCTGAACAAACACGTGCCTGGAAGGGCCCTCCCCGTCGTAAGTCGAGAATATACCCCAGGTTCCGGCCGCAACTCGAGAAAAACCATGAGACTTCCCCCTCGCCACGAGATGAGGCCCGATTCCCCTGCACTGCGTGCACAGCAATTCCGTGTTCCACATCAAACCTGAAAGGAGCCTTGATTTTCTTGATGGCATTCCAGAGAAAACCCAAGATCACTGTCTCAAGTCTAGAGGGATCCTGAGGTCACTGTAACAACATAAAAGGGCTCAGTGGAACCCAAATCAACTCGAGATGAGAGCTTAGTCCCTGGATTCTACTCAAGAGGAATACTAGCTTTCCACAAGCACCTCAAGAGGAGGCTTCTCTCAGCTATATGTATGTGAGAAGGACCCTGAATTTGTGGCCTCAAGTGTAATGGACACCGAGATGTTCTGACTCGAAGTAAGGCCGGATATCCCTGCAGTGAATTGAATGCATGCTCGTCTTACTTCTCCCAAGTCGAAGGGATGTCTGAATCACCGGTGGAGACCACAGAGAAAGACCTAGTTCTCTGCCTCATCGCGACCGGAGGCCTCACATCCTTTGAAAACTCGAGAGGTCCGCGGAGATCAATGCTTTCAAAGGAGACGATGCCTGACTCATCTTGAAAATGGATAGGAGTCCCAGGATCCCTGTGGCAAGTGGAAAGGGACCCTGCGTCTCCCGCCTCACGGGGAGACGCGTCCCAATTGCCATAACAAGACTCGAGGAGAATCCCGAGGTGTCCCTCGCACCTAGGCAGGAGTCCTGACGTCACTGAACAAACACGTGTCTGGAAGGGCCCTCCCCGTCGTAACTCGAGAATATATCCCCAGGTTCCGGCCGGAACTTGAGAAAAACCTTGAGACTTCCCCTTCGCCGCGAGATGAGGCCCGATTCCCCTGCACTGCATGCAGAGCAATTCCGAGTTCCACATCAAAAGTGAAAGGAGCCTTGATTTCCTTGATGGCACTCCAGAGAAAACCCAAGATCACTGTCTCATGTCTAGAGGGATCCTGAGGTCACAGGAGCAACACGAAAGGCCTCCGTGGACCCCAAATCAACTCGAGATGAGAGCTAGTCCCTGGCTTCGACTAAAGAGGAATACCAACTTTCCACAAGCACCTCAAGAGGAGGATTCTCTCAGCTACAGGTATGTGAGAGGGACCCTGAGTTTGTGGCCTCAAGTGGAATGGACATCGAGATGCTCTGACTGGTAGTAAGGCCGGATATCCCTGCAGTTAATTGAATGCAGGCTCATCTTGCATCTCCCAAGACGAAGGGATGTCTGAATCCCCTGTGGAGTCCACAGAGAAAGACCTAATTCTCCACCTCATCGCGACCGGAGGCCTCACATCCTTTGAAAACTCGAGAGGTCCACGGAGATCAATGCTTCCAAAGGAGACCATGCCTGACTCCTCTTGAAAATGGATAGAAGTCCCAGGATCCCTGTGGCACTTGAAAAGGGACCCTGGGTATTCCGCCTCATGTGGAGACGTGTCCAACTTGCCATGCCAAGACTCGAGGAGAATCCCGAGGTGTCCCTCGCACCTAGGCAGGAGTTATGACGTCACTGAACAAACTCGTGTCTGGAAGGGCCCTCCCTGTCGAAACTCGAGAATATACCCCTGTTTTCGGCCGCAACTCGAGAAAAACCATGAGACTTCCCCCTCGCCGCGAGTTGAGGCCCGATTCCCCTGCACTGGGTGCAGAGCAATTCCGTGTTCCACATCAAACGTGAAAGGAGCCTTGATTTCCTTGATGGCACTACAGAGGAAACCCAAGATCACTGTCTCAAGTCTAGAGGGATCCTGAGGTCACTGGAGCAACACGAAAGGGCTCCGTGGCCCCCAAATCAAACCGAGATGAGAGCTTAGTCCCTGGCTTCGACTCAAGAGGAATACCAACTTTCCACAAGCACCTCAAGAGGAGGCTTTTCTCAGCTACAGGTATGTGAGAGGGACCCTGAGTTTGTGGCCTCAAGTGGAATGGACACCGAAATGCTGTGACTCAAAGTAAGGCCGGATATCCCTGCAGTGAATTGAATGCAGGCTCGTCTTTCATCTCCCAAAGCGAAGGGTTGTCTGAATCACCTGTGGAGACCACAGAGAAAGACCTAGTCCTCCACCTCATCGCGACAGGAGGCCTCACATCCTTTGAAAACTCGAGAGGGCCGCGGAGATCAATGCTTCTAAAGGAGACGATGCCTGACTCCTCTTGAAAATGGATAGGAGTCCCAGGATCGCTGTGGCACGTGGAAAGTGACCCTGGGTCTCCCGACTCACGTGGAGACGCGTCCCAATTGCCATGCCAAGACTCGAGGAGAATCCCGAGTTGTCCCTCGCACCTAGGCATGATTCCTGACGTCGCTGACCTAACACGTATCTTTAAGGGCCCTCCCCGTCGTAAGTCAATAATATACCCCAGGTTCCGGCCGCAACTCGAGAAAAACCATGAGACTTCCCCCTCGCCACGAGATGAGGCCCGATTCCCCTGCCCTGCGTGCACAGCAATTCCGTGTTCCACATCAAACCTGAAAGGAGCCTTGCTTCCTGAATGGCACTCCAGAAAAAACCCAAGATCTCTGTCTCAAGTTTAGAGGGATCCTGAGGTCACTGGAGCAACACGAAAGGGCTTCGTGGACCCCAAATCAATTCGAGATGAGAGCTTAGTCCCTGGCTTCGACTCAAGAGGAATACGAAATTTCCACAAGCACCTCAAGAGGAGGCTTCTGTCAGCTACAGGTATGTGAGAGGGACCCTGAGTTTGTGGCCTCAAGTTAAATGGACACCGAGATGCTCTGACTCGAAGTAAGGCCGGATATCCCTGCAGTGAATTGAATGCAGGTTCGTCTTGCATCTCCCAAGACGAAGGGATGTCTGAATCCCCTGTGGAGACAACAGAGAAGACCTAGTCCTCCACCTCATCGCGACAGGAGGCCTCACATCCTTTGAAAACTCGAGAGGGCTGCAGAGATCAATGCTTCCAAAGGAGACGATGCCTGACTCCTCTTGAAAATGGATAGGAGTCCCAGGATCCCTGTGGCACGTGGAAAGGGACCCTGGGTCTCCCGCCTCACGTGGAGACGCGTCCCAATTGCCATGCCAAGACTCGAGGAGAATCCCGAGATTTCCCTCGCACCTAGGCAGGAGTCCTGACATCGCTGAACAAACACGTGTCTGGAATGGCCCTCCCCTTCGTAACTCGAGAATATACCCCAGGTTCCAGCCGCAACTCGAGAAAAACCATGAGACTTCCCCCTCGCCGCGAGATGAAGCCCGATTCCCCTGCACTGCGTGCAGAGCAATTCCGTGTTCCACATCAAACGTGAAAGGAGCCTTGATTTCCTTGATGGCACTCCGGAGAAAACCCAAGATCACTGTCTCAAGTCTAGAGGGATTTTGAGGTCAGTGGAGCAACACGAAAGGGCTCCGTGGACCCCAATCAACTCGAGATGAGAGCTTAGTCCCTGGCTTCGACTCAAGAGGAATCCCAACTTTCCACAAGCACCTCAAGAGGAGGCTTCTCTCATCTACAGTTATGTAGAGGGACCCTGAATTTGTGGCCTCAAGTGGAATGGACACCGAGATGCTCTGACTCGAAGTAAGGCCGGATATCCCTGCAGTGAAGTGAATGCAGGCTCGTCTTGCATCTCCCAAGACGAAGGGATGTCTGAATCCCCTGTGGAGACCACAGAGAAAGATCTAATTCTCCGCCTCATCGCGAGCGGAGGCCTCACATCCTTTGAAAACTCGAGACGTCCGCGGAAATAAATGCTTCCAAAGGAGAAGATGCCTGACTCCTCTTGAAAATGGATAGGAGTCCCAGGATCCCTGTGGCACGTGGAAAGGGACCCTGGGTCTCCCGCCTCATGTGGAGACACGTCCCAATTGCCATGCCAAGACTCGAGGAGAATTCCGAGGTGTCCCTCGCACCTAGGCAGGAGTACTGACGTCGCTGAACAAACACGTGTCTGGAAGGGCCCTCCCCGTCGTAACTCGAGAATATACTCCAGGTTCTGGCCGCAACTCGAGAAAAACCATGAGACTTCCCCCTCGCCACGAGATGAGGCCCGATTCCCCTGCAATGCGTGCAGAGCAATTCCGTGTTCCACATCAAACGTGAAAGGAGCCTTGATTTCCTTGATGGCACTCCAGAGAAAACCCAAGATCACTGTCTCAAGTCTAGAGGGATCCTGAGGTCACTGGAGCAACAGGAAAGGGCTCCGTGGACCCCAAATCAACTCGAGATGAGAGCTTAGTCCCTGGCTTCGAGTCAAGAGGAATACCAACTTTCCACAAGCACCTCAAGAGGAGGCTTCTCTCAGCTACAGGTATGTGAGAGGGCCCCTGAGTTTGTGACCTCAAGTAGAATGGTCACCGAGATGCTCTGACTCGAAGTAAGGCCGGATATCCCTGCAATGAATTGAAAGCAGGCTCATCTTGCCTCTCCCAAGACGAAGGAATGTCTGAATCCCCTGTGGAGACCACAGAGAAAGACCTAGTCCTCCGCCTCATCGCGACCGGAGGCCTCACATTCTTTGAAAACTCGAGAGGTCTGCAGAGATCAATGCTTCCAAAGGAGACGATGAACGACTCCTCTTAAAAATGGATAGGAGTCCCAGGATTCCTGTGTCACGTGGAAAGGGACCCTGGGTCTCCCACCTCACGTGGAGACACGTCCCAATTGCCATGCCAAGACTCGAGGAGAATCCCGAGGTGTCCCTCGCACCTAGGCAGGAGTCCTGACGTCGCTGAACAAACACGTGTCTGGAAGGGCCCTTCCCATCGTAATTCGAGAATATACCCCAGGTTCGGGCCGCAACTCGAGAAAAACCATGAGATTTCCCCCTCGGGGCGAGTTGAGGCCCGATTCCCCTGCACTGCATGAAGAGCAATTTCGTGTTCCACATCAAAAGTGAAAGGAGCCTTGATTTCCTTGATGGCACTCCAGACAAAACCCAAGATCACTGTCTCAAGTCTAGAGGAATCCTGCGGTCACTGGACCAACAGGAAAGGGCTCCGTGGACCCCAAATCAACTCGAGATGAGAGCTTAGTCCCTGGCTTAGAATCAAGTGGAATACCAACTTTCCACAAGCACCTCAAGAGGAGGCTTCTCTCAGCTACATGTATGTGAGAGTTACCCTGAGTTTGTGGCCTCAAGTTCAATGGATACCTTGATGCTCTGACTCGAATTTAGGCCGGATATCCCTGCAGTGAATTGAATGCAGGCTCGTCTTGCATCTCCCAAGACGAAGGGATGTCTGAATCCCCTGTGGAGACCAGAGACATAGAACTAGTTCTCCGCCTCATCGCGACCGGAGGCCTCACATCCTTTGAAAACTCGAGAGGTCCGCGGAGATCAATGCTTCCAAAGGAGACGATGCCTGACTCCTCTTGAAAATGGATAGGAGTCCCAGGATCCCTGTGGCACGTGGAAAGGGGCACTGGGTCTCCTGGCTGAAGTGGAGACGCGTCCCAATTGCCATGCCGAGACTCGAGGATAATCCCTGGTGTCCCTCCCACCTAGGCAGGAGTCCTGACGTCGCTGAAGAAACACGTGTCTGTAAGGGCCCTCCCCGACGTAACTCGAGAATATACCCCGGGTTCCAGCCGCAACTTAAGAAAAACCATGAGACTTCCCCCTCGCCGCGTGATGAGGCCCGATTCCCCTGCACTGCGTGCAGAGCAATTCCGTGTTCCACATCAAACGTGAAAGGAGCCTTGATTTCCTTGATGGTACTCCAGAGAAAACCCAAGTTCACTGTCTCAAGTCTAGAGAGAACCTGAGGTCACAGGAGCAACACAAAAGTGCTCCGTGGACCCCAAATCAACTCGAGATGAGAGCTTAGTCCCTGGATTCGACTCAAGAGGAATACCAACTTTCCACACGCACCTCAAGAGGAGGCTTCTCTCAGCTACAGGTATGTGAGAGGGACCCTGAGTTTGTGGCCTCAAGTGGAATGGACACCGAGATGCTCTGACTCGATGTAAGGCCGGATATCCCTGCAGTGAATTGAATGCAGGCTCGTCTTGCATCTCCCAAGACGAAGGGATGTCTGAATCCCCTGTGGAGACCACAGAGAAAAACCTAGTTCTCCGCCTCATCGCGACCAGAGGCCTCACATCCTTTGAAAACTCGAGAGGTCCGCGGAGATCAATGCTTCCAAAGGAGACAATGCCTGACTCATCTTGAAAATGGATAGGAGTCCCAGGATCCCTGTGGCACGTGGAAAGGGACCCTGGGTCTCCCGCCTCACGTGGAGACGCGTCCCAATTGCCATGCCAAGACTCGAGGAGAATCCCGAGGTGTCCCTCGCACCTTGGCAGGAGTCCTGAGGTGGCTTAACAAACACGTGTCTGGAAAGGCCCTCCCCGTCGTAACTCGAGAACATACCCCAGGTTCCGGCCGCAACTCGAGAAAAACAATGAGACTTCCCCCTCGCCGCGAGATGAGGCCCGATTCCCCTGCACTGTGTGCAGAGCAATTCCGTGTTTCACATCAAACATGAAAGGAGGCTTGATTTCCTTGATGGCACTCCAGAGAAAAAGCAAGATCACTGTCTCAAGTCTAGAGGGATCCTGAGGTCACTGGAGAAACACGAAAGGGCTCCGTGGACCCCAAATCAACTCGAGATGAGAGCTTAGTCCCTGGCTTCGACTCAAGAGGAATACCAACTTTCCACAAGCACCTCAAGAGGAGGCTTCTCTCAGCTACAGGTATGTGAGAGGGACCCTGAGTTTGTGGCCTCAAGTGGAAAGGACACCGAAATGCTCTGACTTAAAGTAAGGCCAGATATCCCTGCAGTGAATTGAATGCAGGATCGTCTTGCATCTCCCAAGACAAAGGGATGTCTGAATCCCCTGTGGAGGCCACAGAGAAAGACCTAGTTCTCCGCCTCTTCGGGACCGGAGGCCTGACATCCTTTGAAAACTCGAGAGGTCCACAGAGATCAAGGCTTCCAAAGGACACGATGCCTGACTCCTCTTGACAATGGATAGGAGTCCCAGGATCCCTGTGGCACATGGAAAGGGACCCTGGGTCTCCAGCCTCACGTGGAGACGGGTCCCAATTGCCATGCCAAGACTCGAGGAGAATCCCGAAGTGGCCCTCGCACCTAGGCAGGAGTCCTGACGTCGCTGAACAAACACGTGTCTGGAAGGGCCCTCCCCGTCGTAACTCGAGAATATACCCTAGGTTCTGGCCGTAACTCGAGAAAAACCATGAGACTTACCCCTTGCCGCGAGATGAGGCCCGATTCCCCTGCACTGCGTGCAGAGCAATTATGTGTTCCACATCAAACGTGAAAGGAGCCTTGATTTCCTTGATGGCACTCCAGAGAAAACCCAAGATCACTGTCTCAAGTCTAGAGGGATCCTCAGGTCACTGTAGCAACAGGAAAGGGCTCCGTAGACCCGAAATCAACTGGAGATGAGAGCTTAGTCCCTGGCTTCGACTCAAGAGGAATAACAACTTTCCACAAGCATCTCAAGAGGAGGCTTCTCTCAGCTACAGGTATGTGAGAGGCACCTGGAATTTGTGGCCTCAAGTGGAATGGACACCGAGATGCTCTGACTCGAAGTAAGGCCGGATATCCCTGCAGTGAATTGAATGCAGGCTCATCTTGCATCTCCCAAGACGAAGGGATGTCTGAATAGCCTGTGCAGACCACAGACAAAGACCTAGTTCTCCGCCTCATCGCGACCGGACGCATCACATCCTTTGAAAACTCGAGAGGTCTGCGGAGATCAATGCTTCCAAAGTAGACGATGCCTGACTCCTCTTGAAAATGGATAGGAGTCCCAGGATCCCCGTGGCACGTGAAAACGGACCCTGGGTCTCCCGCCTCACGTGGAGTCGCGTCGCAATTGCCGCGAAGCCTCGAGGTGAAATCCGAGGTGTCCCTAGCACCTAGGCAGGAGTCCTGACGTCGCTGAACAAACATGTGTCTGGAAGGGCCCTCCCCGTCGTAACTCGAGAATATACCCCAGGTTCAGGCCGCAACTCGAGAAAAACCATGAGACTTCCCCCTCGCCACGAGATGAGGCCACATTCCCCTACACTGCGTGCAGAGCAAGTCCGTGTTCCACATCAAACGAGAAAGGACCCTTGATTTCCTTGATGACACTCCAGAGAAAACCCAGCATCACTGTCTCAAGTCTAGAGGGACCCTGAGGTCACTGTAGCAACACGAAAGGGCTCCGTGGACCCCAAATCAACTCGAGATGAGAGCTTAGTCCCTGACTTCGACTCAAGAGGAATACCAACTTTCCACAAGCACCTCAAGAGGAGGATTCTCTCAGCTACAAGTATGTGAGAGTTACCCTGAGTTTGTGGCCTCAAGTTCAATGGATACCTTGATGCTCTGACTCGAATTTAGGCCGGATATCCCTGCAGTGAATTGAATGCAGGCTCGTCTTGCATCTCCCAAGACGAAGGGATGTCTGAATCCCCTGTGGAGACCACAGACATAGAACTAGTTCTCCGCCTCATCGCGACCGGAGGCCTCACATCCTTTGAAAACTCGAGAGGTCCGCGGAGATCAATGCTTCCAAAGGAGACGATGCCTGACTCCTCTTGAAAATGGATAGGAGTCCCAGGATCCCTGTGGCACGTGGAAAGGGGCACTGGGTCTCCTGGCTGACGTGGAGACGCGTCCCAATTGCCATGCCGAGACTCGAGGATAATCCCGGGTGTCCCTCCCACCTAGGCAGGAGTCCTGACGTCGCTGAAGAAACACGTGTCTGGAAGGGCCCTCCCCGACGTAACTCGAGAATATACCCCGGGTTCCAGCCGCAACTCAAGAAAAACCATGAGACTTCCCCCTCGCCGCGTGATGAGGCCCGATTCCCCTGCACTGCGTGCAGAGCAATTCCGTGTTCCACATCAAACGTGAAAGGAGCCTTGATTTCCTTGATGGTACTCCAGAGAAAACCCAAGTTCACTGTCTCAAGTCTAGAGCGAATCTGAGGTCACAGGAGCAACACGAAAGTGCTCCGTGGACCCCAAATCAACTCGAGATGAGAGCTTAGTCCCTGGCTTCGACTCAAGAGGAATACCAACTTTCCACACGCACCTCAAGAGGAGGCTTCTCTCAGCTACAGGTATGTGAGAGGGACCTTGAATTTGTGGCCTCAAGTGGAATGGACACTGAGATGCTCTGACTCGAAGTAAGGCCGGATATCCCTGCAGTGAATTGAATGCAGGCTCGTCTTGCATCTCCCAAGACGAAGGGATGTCTGAATCCCCTGTGGAGACCACAGAGAAAGACCTAGTTCTCCGCCTCATCGCGACGGGAGGCCTCACATCCTTTGAAAACTCGAGAGGTCCGCGGAGATCAATGCTTCCAAAGGAGACGATGCCTGACTCCTCTTGAAAATGGATAGGAGTCCCAGGATCGCTGTGGTACGTGGAAAGGGACCCTGGGTCTCCCACCTCCCGTGGAGACGCGTCCCAATTGCCATGCCAAGACTCGAGGAGAATCCCGAGGTATCCCTCACACCTAGGCAGGAGTCCTGAGGTCGCTGAACAAACACGTGTGTGGAAGGGCCCTCCCCGTCGTAACTCGAGAATATACCCCAGGTTCCGGCCGCAACTCGAGAAAACAATGAGATTTCCCCTCGACGCGAGATGAGGCCTGATTCCCCCGCACTGCATGGAGAGCAATTCCGTGTTCCATATCAAACGTGAAAGGAGCCTTGATTTCCTTGATGGCACTCCAGAGAAAACCCAAGATCACTGTATCAAGCCTAGAAGGATCCTGAGGTCACTGGAGCAACACGAAAGTGCTCCGTGGACCCCAAATCAACTCGAGATGAGAGGTTAGTCCCTGGCTTTGACTCAAGAGGAATACCAACTTTCCACAAGCATCTCAAGAGGAGGCTTCTCTCAGCTACAGGTATGTGAGAAGGACCCTTATTTTGTGGCCTCAGGTGGAAAGGACATCGAGATGCTGTGACTCGAAGTAAGGCTGGATATTCCTACAGTGAATTGAATGCAGGCTCGTCTTGCATCTCCCAAGACGAAGGGATGTCTGAATCCCCTGTGGAGACCACAGAACGACCTAGTCCTCCGCCTCATCGCGACCGGAGGCCTCACATCCTTTGAAAACTCGAGAGGTCTGCAGAGATCAATGCTTATAAAGGAGACGATGCCTGACTCTTCTTGCAAATGGATAGGAGTCCCAGGATCACTGTGGCACGTGGAAAGGGACCCTGGGTCTCCGGCCTCACGTGGAGAGGCGTCACAATTGCCATGCCAAGACTCGAGGAGAATCCCGAGGTGTCCCTCGCACCTAGGCAGGAGTCCTGACGTCGCTGAACAAACACGTGTCTGGAAGGGCCCTCCCCGTCGTAACTCGAGAATATACCCCAGGTTCCGGCCGAAACTCGAGAAAAACCATGAGACTTCCCCCTCGCCGCGAGATGAGGCCCGATTCCCCTGCACTGCGTGCAGAGCAATTCCGTGTTCCACATCAAACGTGAAAGGAGCCTTGATTTCCTTGATGGCACTCCAGAGAAAACCCAAGATCACTGTCTCAAATCTAGAGGGATCCTGAGGTCACTGGAGCAACACGAAAGGGCTTCGTGGACCCCAAAATCAACTCGAGATGAGAGCTTAGTCCCTGGCTTCGACTCAAGAGGAATACCAACTTTCCACAAGCACTTCCAGAGGAGGCTTCTCTCAGCTACAGGTATGTGAGAGGACCCTCCGTTTGTGGCCTCAAGTGGAATGGACACCGAGATGCTCTGACTCGAAGAAAGGCCGGAAATACCTGCAGTGAATTAAATGCAGGCTCGTCTTGCATCTCCCAAGACGAAGGGATGTCTGAATCCCCTGTGGAGACCACAGAGAAAAACCTAGTTCTCCGCCTCATCGCGACCGGAGGCCTCACATCCTTTGAAAACTCGAGAGGTCCGCGCAGAACAATGCTTCCAAAGGAGACGATGCCTGACTCCTCTTGAAAATGGATAGGAGTGCCAGGATCCCTGTGGCACGTGGAAAGGGAACCTGGGTCTCCCGCCTCACGTGGAGACGCGTCCCAATTGCCATGCCAAGACTCGAGGAGAATCCCGAGGTGTCCCTCGCACCTAGGCAGGAGTCCTGACGTCGCTGAACAAACACGTGTCTGGAAGGGCCCTCCTCGTCGTAACTCGAGAATATACCCCAGGTTCCGGCCGCAACTCGAGGAAAACCATGAGACATCCCCCTTGCCGCGAGATGAGGCCCGATTCCCCTAAACTGCGTGCAGAGCAATTCGGTGTTCCATATCAAACGTGAAAGGAGCCTTGATTTCCTTGATGGCATTCGAGAGAAAACCCAAGATCACTGTCTCAAGTTTAGAGGGATCCTGAGGTCACTGGAGCAACACGAAAGGGCTCCGTGTACCCCAAATCAATTCGTGATGAGAGCTTAGTCCCTGGCTTCGACTCAAGAGGAATACCAACCTTCCAAAAGCACCTCAAGAGGAGGCTTCTCTCAGCTAAAGGTATGTGAGAGGGACCCTGAATTTGTGGCCTCAAATGTAATGGACACCGAGATGCTCTGACTCGAAGTAAGGCCGGATATCCCTGCAGTGAATTGAATGCAGGCTCGTCTTGCATCTCCCAAGACGAAGGCATGTCTGAATCCCCTGTGGAGACCACAGAGAATGACCTAATTATCTGCCTCATCGAGACCGGAGGCCTCACATCTTTGAAAACTCGAGAGGTCTGCGGAGATCAATGCTTCCGAAGGAGACGATTCCTGACTCCTCTTGAAACTGGATAGGAGTCCCAAGATCACTGTGGCACGTGGAAAGGGACCCTGGATCTCCCGCCTCACGTGGAGACGTGTCCCAATTGCCATGCCAAGACTCGAGGAGTATCCCGAGGTGTCCCTCGCACCTAGGCAGGAGTCCTGACATCGCTTCACAAACACGTGTCTGGAAGGACCCTCCCCATCGTAACTCGAGAATATACCCCTGGTTCTGGCCGCAACTCGAGAAAAACCATGAGACTTCCCCCTCGCCGCAAGATGAGGCCCGATTCCCCTGCACTGCGTGCAGAGCAATTCCGTGTTCCACATCAAACGTGAAAGGAGCCTTGATTTCCTTGATGGCACTCCAGAGAAAACCCAAGATAACTGTCTCAAGTCTAGAGGGATCCTGAGGTCACTGGAGCAACACGAAAGGGCTCCGTGGACCCCAAAATAACTCGAGATGAGAGCTTAGTCCCTGGCTTCGACTCAAGAGGAATACCAACTTTCCACAAGCACCTCAAGAGGAGGCTTCTCTCAGCTACAGGTATGTGAGTGGGACCCTGAGTTTGTGGCCTCAAGTGGAATGGACACCGAGATGCTCTGACTCGAAGTAAGGCCGGATATCCCTGCAGTGAATTGAATGCAGGCTCGTCTTGCATCTCCCAAGACGAAGGGATGTCTGAATCCCCTGTGGAGACCACAGAGAAAGACCTAGTCCTCCACCTCAACGCGACCGGAGGCCTCACATCCTTTGAAAACTCGAGAGGTCCGCGGAGATCAATGCTTCCAAAGGAGACGATGCCTGACTCCTCTTGAAAATGGTTAGGAGTCCCAGGATCCCTGTCCACATGGAAGGGGAACCTGGGTCTCGCGCCTCACGTGGAGACGCGTCCCAATGGCCATGCCAAGACTCGAGGAGAATCCCAAGTTGTCCCTCGCACCTAGGCAGGAGTCCTGACGTTGCTGAACAAACACGTGTCTGGAAGGGCCCTCCCCGTCGTAACTCGAGAATATACCACAGGTTCCGGCCGTAACTCGAGAAAAACCATGAGACTTCCCCCTCGCCGCGACATGAGGCCCGATTCCCCTGCACTGCGTGCAGAGTAATTCCGTGTTCCACATCAAACGTGAAAGGAGCCTTGATTTCCTTGATGGCACTCCAGAGAAAACCCAAGATCACTGTCTCAAGTCTAGAGGGATCCTGAGGTCACTGGAGCAACACGAAAGGGCTCCGTGGACCCCAAATCAACTCGAGATGAGACCTTAGTCCCTGGCTTCGACTCAAGAGTAATACCAACTTTCCACAAGCACCTCAAGAGGAGGCTTCTCTCAGCTACAGGTATGTGACAGGGACCCTGAGTTTGTGGCCTCAAGTGGAATGGACACCGAGATGCTCTGACTCGAAGTAAGGCCGGATATCCCTGCAGTGAATTGAATGCAGGCTAGTCTTGCATCTCCCAAGACGAAGGGATGTCTGAATCCCCTGTGGAGTCCACATAGAAAGACCTAGTTCTCCGCCTCATCGCGACCGGAGGCCTCACATCCTTTGAAAACTCGAGAGGTCCGCGGAGATCAATACTTCCAAAGGAGACGATGCCTGACTCCTCTTGAAAATGGATTGGAGTCCCAGGATCCCTGTGGCACATGGAAAGGGACCCTGGGTCTCCCGCCTCACGTGGAGAAGCGTCCCAATTGCCATGCCAAGACTCGAGGAGAATCCCGAGGTGTCCCTCGCACCTAGGCAAGAGTCCTGACGTCGCTGAACAAACACGTGTCTGGAAGGGCCCTCCCAGTAGTAACTCGAGAATATACCCCAGGTTCCGGCCGCAACTCGAGAAAAACCATGAGACTTCCCCCTCGCCGGGAGATGAGGCCCGATTCCTGTGCACTGTGTGCAGAGCAATTCCGTGTTCCACATCAAACGTGAAAGGAGACTTGATTTCTTGATGGCACTTCAGAGAAAACCCACGATCACTGTCTCTAGTCTAGAGGGATCCTGAGGTCACTGTAGAAATACGAATGGGTTCCATGGACCCCAAATCAACTCGAGATGAGAGCTTAGTCCCTGGCTTCGACTCAAGAGGAATACCAACTTTCCACAAGCACCTCAAGAGGAGGCTTCTCTCAGCTACAGGCATGTGAGAGGGCCCCTGAGATTGTGGCCTCAAGTGGAATGGACACCGAGATGCTCTGACTCGAAGTAAGGCCGGATATCCCTGCAGTGAATTGAATGCAGGCTCGTCTTGCATCTCCCAAGACGAAGGGATGTCTGAATCCCCTGTCGAGACCACAGAGAAAGACCTAGTTCTCCGCCTAATCGCTACTTGAGGCGTCACATCCTTTGAAAACTCGAGAGGTCCGCAGAGATCAATGCTTCCAAAGGAGACGATGCCTTACTTCTCTTGAAAATGAATAGGAGTACCAGGATCCCTGTGGCACGTGGAAAGGGACCCTTCGTCTTCCGCTTCACGTGGAGACGCGTCCCAATTGCCATGCCAAGACTCGAGGAGAATCCCGAGGTGTCCCTCGCACCTAGGCAGGAGTCCTGACGTCGCTGAACAAACACGTGTCTGGAAGGTCCCTCCCCGTCATAACTCGAGAATATACCCCAGGTTCCGGCCGCAACTCGAGAAAAACCATGAGACTTCCCCCTCGCCGCGAGATGAGGCCCGATTCCCCTGCTCTGCTTGCAGAGCAATTCCGTGTTCCACATCAAACGTGAAAGGAGCCTTGATTTATTTGATGGCACTCCAGAGAAAACCCAAAGTCACTGTCTCAAGTCTAGAGGGATCCTGAGGTCACTGTAGCAGCATGAAAGGGCTCCGTGGACCCCAAATCAACTCGAGATGAGAGCTTAGTCCCTGGCTTCGACTCAAGGGGAATACCAACTTTCCACAAGCACCACAAGAGGACGCTTCTCTCAGCTACAGGTATGTGAGAGGGACCCTGAGTTTGTGGCCTCAAGTGGAATGGACACCGAGATGCTCTGACTCGAAGTAAGGCCGGATATCAATGCAGTGAATTGAATGCAGGCTCGTCTTGCATCTCCCAAGACGAAGGGATGTCTGAATCCCCTGTGGAGACCACAGAGAAAGACCTAGTCCTCCGCCTCAACGCGACCGGAGGCCTCATATCCTTTGAAAACTCGAGAGGTCCGCGGAGATCAATGCTTCCAAAGGAGACGATGCCTGACTCCTCTTGAAAAGGGATAGGAGTCCCAGGATCCCTGTGGCACGTGGAAAGGGACCCTGGGTCTCGCGCCTCACGTGGAGACGCGTCCCAATTGCCATGCCAAGACTCGAGGAGAATCCCGAGGTGTCCCTCGCACCTAGGCAGGAGTCCTGACGTCGCTGAACAAACACGTGTCTGGAAGGGCCTTCCCCGTCGTAACTCGAGAATATACCCCAGGTTCCGGCCGCAACTCGAGAAAAAAAATGAGACTTCCCCCTCGCCGCGAGATGAGGCCCGATTCCCCTGCACTGCGTGCAGAGCAATTCCGTGTTCCACATCAAACGTGAAAGGAGCCTTGATTTCCTTGATGGCACTCCAGAGAAAACCCAAGATCACTGTGTCAAGTCTAGAGGGATCCTGAGGTCACTGGAGCAACACGAAAGGGATTCGTGGACCCCAAATCAACTCGAGATGAGAGCTTAGTCCCTGGCTTCGACTCAAGAGGAATACCAACTTTCCAAGAGCACCTCAAGAGGAGGCTTCTCTCAGCTACAGGTAGGTGAGAGGGACCCTGAGTTTGTATCCTCAAGTGTAATGGACACCGAGATGCTCTGACTCGAAGTAAGGACGGATATCCCTGCAGTGAATTGAATGCAGGCTGGTCTTGCATCTCCCAAGACGAAGGGATGTCTGAATCCCCTGTGGAGACCACAGAGAAAGAACTAGTCCTCCGCCTCAACGCGAACGGAGGCCTCACATCCTTTGAAAACTCGAGAGGTCCGCGGAGATCAATGCTTCCAAAGGAGACGATGCCTGACTCCTCTTGAAAATGGATAAGAGCACCAGGATCCCTGTGGCACGTGGAAAGGGACCCTGGGTCTCCCGCCTCACGTGAAGACGCGTCCCAATTTCCATGCCAAGACTCGAGGAGAATCCCGAGGTGTCCCTCGCACCTAGGCAGGAGTCCAGACGTCGTTGAAAAAACACGTGTCTGGAAGGGCCCTCCCCGTCGTAACTCGAGAATATACCCCAGGTTCCGACCGCAACTCGAGAAAAACCATGAGACTTCCCCCTCGCCGCGAGATGAGGCCCGATTCCCCTGCACTGCGTGCAGAGCAATTCCGTGTTCCACATCAAACGTGAAAGGAGCCTTGATTTCCTTGATGGCACTCCAGAGAAAACCGAAGATCACTGTCTCAAGTCTAGAGGGATCCTGAGGTCATTGGAGCAACACGAAAGGGCTCCGTGGACCCCAAATCAACTCGAGATGAGAGCTTAGTCCCTGGCTTCGACTCAAGAGGAATACCAACTTTCCACAAGCACCTCAAGCGGAGGCTTCTCTCAGCTACAGGTAGGTGAGAGGGACCCTGAGTTTGTATCCTCAAGTGGAATGGACACCGAGATGCTCTGACTCGAAGTAAGGCCGGATATCCCTGCAGTGAAGAGAATGCAGGCTCGTCTTGCATCTCCCAAGACGAAGGGATGTCTGAATCCCCTGTGGAGACCACAGAGAAAGACCTAGTCCTCCGCCTCATCGCGACCGGAGGCCTCACATCCTTTGAATACTCGAGAGGTCCGCGGAGATCAATGCTTCCAAAGGAGACGATGCCTGACTCCTCTTGAAAATGGATAGGAGTCCCAGGATCCCTGTGGCACGTGGAAAGGGACCCTGGGTCTCCCGCCTCACGTGGAGACGCGTCCCAATTGCCATGCCAAGACTCGAGGAGAATCCCAAGTTGTCCCTCGCACCTAGGCAGGAGTCCTGACGACGCTGAACAAACACGTGTCCGGAAGGGCCCTCCCCGTCGTAACTCGAGAATATACCCCAGGTTCCGGCCGCAACTCAAGAAAAACCATGAGACTTCCCTCTCGCGGCGAGATGAGGCCCGATTCCCCGGCACTGCATGCAGAGCAATTCCGTGTTCCACATCAAACGTGAAAGGAGCCTTGATTTCCTTGATGGCACTCCAGAGAAAAGAAAAAGTCACTGTCTCAAGTCTAGAGGGATCCTGAGGCCACTGTAGCAGCATGAAGGGATCCGTGGACCCCAAATCAACTCGAGTTGAGAGCTTAGTCCCTGTCTTCAACTCAAGTGGAATACCACCTTTCCACAAGCACCTCAAGAGGAGGTTTCTCTCAGCTACAGGTATGTGAGAGGGCCCCTGAGATTGTGGCCTCAAGTGGAATGGACACCGAGATGCTCTGACTCGAAGTAAGGCCGGATATCCCTGCAGTGAATTGAA
This sequence comes from Dama dama, assembly GCF_033118175.1. Lineage (NCBI taxonomy): Eukaryota > Metazoa > Chordata > Mammalia > Artiodactyla > Cervidae > Dama > Dama dama. The sequence goes on from NC_083693.1 coordinate 428,274, forward strand.
TGCAGGCTCGTCTTGCATCTCCCAAGACGATGGGATGTCTGAATCCCCTGTCGAGACCACAGAGAAAGACCTAGTTCTCCGCCTAATCGCTACCGGAGGCCTCACATCCTTTGAAAACTCGAGAGGTCCGCGGAGATCAATGCTTCCAAAGGAGACGATGCCTTACTTCTCTTGAAAATGAATAGGAGTACCAGGATCCCTGTGGCACGTGGAAAGGGACCCTTCGTCTTCCGCTTCACGTGGAGACGCGTCCCAATTGCCATGCCAAGACTCGAGGAGAATCCCGAGGTGTCCCTCGCACCTAGGCAGGAGTCCTGACGTCGCTGAACAAACACGTGTCTGGAAGGGACTTCCCCGTCATAACTCGAGAATATACCCCAGGTTCCGGCCGCAACTCGAGAAAAACCATGAGACTTCCCCCTCGCCACGAGATGAGGCCCGATTCCCCTGCTCTGCTTGCAGAGCAATTCCGTGTTCCACATCAAACGTGAAAGGAGCCTTGATTTATTTGATGGCACTCCAGAGAAAACCCAAAGTCACTGTCTCAAGTCTAGAGGGATCCTGAGGTCACTGTAGCAGCATGTAAGGGCTCCATGGACCCCAAATCAACTCGAGATGAGAGCTTAGTCCCTGGCTTCGACTCAAGGGGAATACCAACTTTCCACAAGCACCACAAGAGGACGCTTCTCTCAGCTACAGGTATGTGAGAGGGACCCTGAGTTTGTGGCCTCAAGTAGAATGGACACCGAGATGCTCTGACTCGAAGTAAGGCCGGATTCCCTGCAGTGAATTGAATGCAGGCTCGTCTTGCATCTCCCAAGACGAAGGGATGTCTGAATCCCCTGTGGAGACCACAGAGAAAGACCTAGACCTCCGCCTCAACGCGACCGGAGGCCTCATATCCTTTGAAAACTCGAGAGGTCCAAGGAGATCAATGCTTCCAAAGGAGACGATGCCTGACTCCTCTTGAAAATGGATAGGAGTCCCAGGATCCCTGTGGCACGTGGAAAGGGACCCTGAGTCTCCCGCCTCACGTGGAGACGTGTCCCAATTGCCATGCCAAGACTCGAGGAGAATCCCGAGGTGTCCCTCGCACCTAGGCAGGAGTCCTGACGACGCTGAACAAACACGTGTCCGGAAGGGCCCTCCCCGTCGTAACTCGAGAATATACCCCAGGTTCCGGCCGCAACTCAAGAAAAACCATGAGACTTCCCCCTCGCGGCGAGATGAGGCCCGATTCCCCTGCACTGCATGCAGAGCAATTCCGTGTTCCACATCAAACGTGAAAGGAGCCTTGATTTCCTTGATGGCACTCCAGAGAAAAGAAAAAGTCACTGTCTCAAGTCTAGAGGGATCCTGAGGCCACTGTAGCAGCATGAAAGGGATCCGTGGACCCCAAATCAACTCGAGTTGAGAGCTTAATCCCTGGCTTCAATTCAAGTGGAATACCACCTTTCCACAAGCACCTCAAGAGGAGGCTTCTCTCAGCTACAGGTATGTGAGAGGGACCCTGAGTTTGTGGCCTCAAGTGGAATGGACACCGAGATGCTCTGACTCGAAGTCAGGCCGGATATCCCTGCAGTGAATTGAATGCAGGCTCGTCTTGCATCTCCCAAGACGAAGGGATGTCTGAATCCCCTGTGGAGACCACAGAGAAAGACCTAGTTCTCCGCCTCATAGCGACCGGAGGCCTCACATCCTTTGAAAACTCGAGAGGTCCGCGTAGATCAATGCTTCCAAAGGAGACGATGCCTTACTTCTCTTGAAAATGAATAGGAGTACCAGGATCCCTGTGGCACGTGGAAAGGGACCCTTCGTCTCCCGCTTCACGTGGAGACGCGTCCCAATTGCCATGCCAAGACTCGAGGAGAATCCCGAGGTGTCCCTCGCACCTAGGCAGGAGTCCTGACGTCGCTGAACAAACACGTGTCTGGAAGGTCCCTCCCCGTCATAACTCAAGAATATTCCCCAGGTTCCGGCCGCAACTCGAGAAAAACCATGAGACTTCCCCCTCGCCGCGAGATGAGGCCCGATTCCCCTGCTCTGCTTGCAGAGCAATTCCGTGTTCCACATCAAACGTGAAAGGAGCCTTGATTTATTTGATGGCACTCCAGAGAAAACCCAAAGTCACTGTCTCAAGTCTAGAGGGATCCTGGGGTCACTGTAGCAGCATGAAAGGGCTCCGTGGACCCCAAATCAACTCGAGATGAGAGCGTAGTCCCTGGCTTCGACTCAAGGGGAATACCAACTTTCCACAAGCACCACAAGAGGACGCTTCTCTCAGCTACAGGTATGTGAGAGGGACCCTGAGTTTGTGGCCTCAAGTGGAATGGACACCGAGATGCTCTGACTCGAAGTCAGGCCGGATATCCCTACAGTGAAGTGAATGCAGGCTCGTCTTGCATCTCCCAAGACGAAGGGATATCTGAATCCCCTGTGGAGACCACAGAGAAAGACCAAGTCCTCCGCCTCATCGCGACCGGAGGCCTCACATCCTTTCAAAACTCGAGAGGTCCGCGGAGATCAATGCTTCCAAAGGAGACGATGCCTGACTCCTCTTGAAAATGGATAGGAATCCCAGGATCCCTTTGGCACGTGTAAAGGTAACCTGGGTCTCCCGCCTCACGTGGAGACGAGTCCCAATTGCAATGCCAAGACTCGAGGAGAATCCCGAGGTGTCACTCGCACCTAGGCAGGAGTCCTGACTTCGCTGAACAAACACGTGTCTGGAAGGGCCCTCCCCGTCGTAACTCGAGAATATACCACAGGTTCCGGCCGCAACTCGAGAAAAACCATGAGACTTCCCCCTCACCGCGAGATGAGCCCCGATTCCCCTGCACTGCGTGCAGAGCAATTCCGTGTTCCACATCAAACGTGAAAGAAACCTTGATTTCCTTGATGGCACTCCAGAGAAAACCCAGGTTCACTGTCTCAAGTCTAGACGGATCCTGAGGTAACTGGAGCAACACGAAAGGGCTCCGTGGAACCCAAGTCAACTCGAGATGAGAGCTTAGTCCCTGGCTTCGACTCAAGAGGAATACCAACTTTCCACAAGCACCTCAAGAGGAGGCTTCTCTCAGCTACAGGTATGTGAGAGGGACCCTGAGTTTGTGGCCTCAAGTGGAATGGACACCGAGATGCTCTGACTCGAAGTAAGGCCGGATATCCCTGCAGTGAATTGAATGCAGGCTCGTCTTGCATCTCCCAAGACGAAGGGATGTCTGAATCCCCTGTGGAGACCACAGAGAAAGACCTAGTCCTCCGCCTCAACGCGACCGGAGGCCTCATATCCTTTGAAAACTCGAGAGGTCCGCGGAGATCAATGCTTCCAAAGGAGACGATGCCTGACTTCTCTTGATAATGGATAGGAGTCCCAGGATCCCTGTGGCACGTGGAAAGGGACCCTGGTTCTCCCGCCTCACGTGGAGACGCGTCCCAATTGCCATGCCAAGACTCGAGGAAAATCCCGAGGTGTCCCTCGCACCTAGGCAGGAGTCCTGACGTCGCTGAACAAACACGTGTCTGGAAGGGCCCTCCCCGTCGTAACTCGAGAATATACCCCAGGTTCCGGCCGCAACTCGAGAAAAAAAATGAGACTTCCCCCTCGCCGCGAGATGAGGCCCGATTCCCCTGCACTGCGTGCAGAGCAATTCCGTGTTCCACATCAAACGTGAAAGGAGCCTTGATTTCCTTGATGGCACTCCAGAGAAAACCGAAGATCACTGTCTCAAGTCTAGAGGGATCCTGAGGTCATTGGAGCAACATGAAAGGGCTCCGTGGACCCCAAATCAACTCGAGATGAGAGCTTAGTCCCTGGCTTCGACTCAAGAGGAATACCAACTTTCCACAAGCACCTCAAGAGGAGGCTTCTCTCAGCTACAGGTAGGTGAGAGGGACCCTGAGTTTGTATCCTCAAGTGGAATGGACACCGAGATGCTCTGACTCGAAGTAAGGCCGGATATCCCTGCAGTGAAGTGAATGCAGGCTCGTCTTGCATCTCCCAAGACGAAGGGATGTCTGAATCCCCTGTGGAGACCACAGAGAAAGACCTAGTCCTCCGCCTCATCGCGACCGGAGGCCTCACATCCTTTGAATACTCGAGAGGTCCGCGGAGATCAATGCTTCCAAAGGAGACGATGCCTGACTCCTCTTGAAAATGGATAGGAGTCCCAGGATCCCTGGGGCACGTGGAAAGGGACCCTGGGTCTCCCGCCTCACGTGGAGACGCGTCCCAATTGCCATGCCAAGACTCGAGGAGAATCCCAAGGTGTCCCTCGCACCTAGGCAGGAGTCCTGACGGCGCTGAACAAACACGTGTCCGGAAGGGCCCTCCCCGTCGTAACTCGAGAATATACCCCAGGTTCCGGCCGCAACTCAAGAAAAACCATGAGACTTCCCCCTCGCGGCGAGATGAGGCCCGATTCCCCTGCACTGCATGCAGAGCAATTCCGTGTTCCACATCAAACGTGAAAGGAGCCTTGATTTCCTTGATGGCACTCCAGAGAAAACCGAAGATCAGTGTCTCAAGTCTAGAGGGATCCTGAGGGCATTGGAGCAACATGAAAGGGCTCCGTGGACCCCAAATCAACTCGAGATGAGAGCTTAGTCCCTGGCTTCGACTCAAGAGGAATACCAACTTTCCACAAGCACCTCAAGAGGAGGCTTCTCTCAGCTACAGGTAGGTGAGAGGGACCCTGAGTTTGTATCCTCAAGTGGAATGGACACCGAGATGCTCTGACTCGAAGTAAGGCCGGATATCCCTGCAGTGAATTGAATGCAGGCTCGTCTTGCATCTCCCAAGACGAAGGGATGTCTGAATCCCCTGTGGAGACCACAGAGAAAGACCTAGTCCTCCGCCGCATCGCGACCGGAGGCCTCACATCCTTTGAATACTCGAGAGGTCCGCGGAGATCAATGCTTCCAAAGGAGCCGATGCCTGACTCCTCTTGAAAATGGATAGGAGTCCCAGGATCCCTGGGGCACGTGGAAAGGGACCCTGGGTCTCCCGCCTCACGTGGAGACGCGTCCCAATTGCCATGCCAAGACTCGAGGAGAATCCCAAGTTGTCCCTCGCACCTAGGCAGGAGTCCTGACGGCGCTGAACAAACACGTGTCCGGAAGGGCCCTCCCCGTCGTAACTCGAGAATATACCCCAGGTTCCGGCCGCAACTCAAGAAAAACCATGAGACTTCCCCCTCGCGGCGAGATGAGGCCCGATTCCCCTGCACTGCATGCAGAGCAATTCCGTGTTCCACATCAAACGTGAAAGGAGCCTTGATTTCCTTGATGGCACTCCAGAAAAAAGAAAAAGTCACTGTCTCAAGTCTAGAGGGATCCTGAGGCCACTGTAGCAGCATGAAAGAGATCCGTGGACCCCAAATCAACTCGAGTTGAGAGCTTAGTCCCTGGCTTCAACTCAAGTGGAATACCAACTTTCCACATGCACCTCAAGAGGAGGCTTCTCTCAGCTACAGGTATGTGAGAGGGACCCTGAGTTTGTGGCCTCAAGTGGAATGGACACCGAGATGCTCTGACTCGAAGTCAGGCCGGATATCCCTGCAGTGAATTGAATGCAGGCTCGTCTTGCATCTCCCAAGACGAAGGGATGTCTGAATCCCCTGTCGAGACCACAGAGAAAGACCTAGTTCTCCGCCGAATCGCTACCGAAGGCCTCACATCCTTTGAAAACTCGAGAGGTCCGCGGAGATCAATGCTACCAAAGGAGACGATGCCTTACTTCTCTTGAAAATGAATAGGAGTACCAGGATCCCTGTGGCACGTGTAAAGGGACCCTTCGTCTCCCGCTTCACGTGGAGACGCGTCCCAATTGCCATGCCAAGACTCGAGGAGAATCCCGAGGTGTCCCTCGCACCTAGGCAGGAGTCCTGACATCGCTGAACAAACACGTGTCTGGAAGAGATCTCCCTATCGTAACTCGAGAATATACCCCAGGTTCCGGCCGCAACTCAAGAAAAACCATGAGACTTCCCCCTCGCCGCGAGATGAGGCCCGATTCCCCTGCACTGCGTGCAGAGCAATTCCGTGTTCCACATCAAACGTGAAAGGAGCCTTGATTTCCTTGATGGCACTCCAGAGAAAACCCAAGATCACTGTGTCAAGTCTAGAGGGATCCTGAGGTCACTGGAGCAACAAGAAAGGGCTTCGTGGACCCCAAATCAACTCGAGATGAGAGCTTAGTCCCTGGCTTCGACTCAAGAGGAATACCAACTTTCCAAGAGCACCTCAAGAGGAGGCTTCTCTCAGGTACAGGTATGTGAGAGGGACCCTGAGTTTGTGGCCTCAAGTGGAATGGACACCGAGATGCTCTGACTCGAAGTAAGGCCGGATATCCCTGCAGTGAATTGAATGCAGGCTAGTCTTGCATCTCCCAAGACGAAGGGATGTCTGAATCCCCTGTGGAGACCACAGAGAAAGACCTAGTCCTCCGCCTCAATGCGAACGGAGGCCTCACATCCTTTGAAAACTCGAGAGGTCCGCGGAGATCAATGCTTCCAAAGGAGACGATGCCTGACTCCTCTTGAAAATGGATAAGAGTCCCAGGATCCCTGTGGCACGTGGAAAGGGACCCTGGGTCTCCCGCCTCACGTGGAGACGCGTCCCAATTTCCATGCCAAGACTCGAGGAGAATCCCGAGGTGTCCCTCGCACCTAGGCAGGAGTCCTGACGTCGCTGAAAAAACACGTGTCTGGAAGGGCCCTCCCCATCGTAACTTGAGAATATACCCCAGGTTCCGACCGCAACTCGAGAAAAACCATGAGACTTCCCCCTCGCCGCGAGATGAGGCCCGATTCCCCTGCACTGCGTGCAGAGCAATTCTGTGTTCCACATCAAACGTGAAAGGAGCCTTGATTTCCTTGATGGCACTCCAGAGAAAACCGAAGATCACTGTCTCAAGTCTAGAGGGATCCTGAGGTCATTGGAGCAACATGAAAGGGCTCCGTGGACCCCAAATCAACTCGAGATGAGAGCTTAGTCCCTGGCTTCGACTCAAGAGGAATACCAACTTTCCACAAGCACCTCAAGAGGAGGCTTCTCTCAGCTACAGGTAGGTGAGAGGGACCCTGAGTTTGTATCCTCAAGTGGAATGGACACCGAGATGCTCTGACTCGAAGTAAGGCCGGATATCCCTGCAGTGAAGTGAATGCACGCTCGTCTTGCATCTCCCAAGACGAAGGGATGTCTGAATCCCCTGTGGAGACCACAGAGAAAGACCTAGTCCTCCGCCTCATCGCGACCGGAGGCCTCACATCCTTTGAATACTCGAGAGGTCCGCGGAGATCAATGCTTCCAAAGGAGCCGATGCCTGACTCCTCTTGAAAATGGATAGGAGTCCCAGGATCCCTGGGGCACGTGGAAAGGGACCCTGGGTCTCCCGCCTCACGTGGAGACGCGTCCCAATTGCCATGCCAAGACTCGAGGAGAATCCCAAGTTGTCCCTCGCACCTAGGCAGGAGTCCTGACGGCGCTGAACAAACACGTGTCCGGAAGGGCCCTCCCCGTCGTAACTCGAGAATATACCCCAGGTTCCGGCCGCAACTCAAGAAAAACCATGAGACTTCCCCCTCGCGGCGAAATGAGGCCCGATTCCCCTGCACTGCATGCAGAGCAATTCCGTGTTCCACATCAAACGTGAAAGGAGCCTTGATTTCCTTGATGGCACTCCAGAGAAAAGAAAAAGTCACTGTCTCAAGTCTAGAGGGATCCTGAGGCCACTGTAGCAGCATGAAAGAGATCCGTGGACCCCAAATCAACTCGAGTTGAGAGCTTAGTCCCTGGCTTCAACTCAAGTGGAATACCAACTTTCCACAAGCACCTCAAGAGGAGGCTTCTCTCAGCTACAGGTATGTGAGAGGGACCCTGATTTTGTGGCCTCAAGTGGAATGGACACCGAGATGCTCTGACTCGAAGTCAGGCCGGATATCCCTGCAGTGAATTGAATGCAGGCTCTTCTTGCATCTCCCAAGACGAAGGGATGTCTGAATCCCCTGTCGAGACCACAGAGAAAGACCTAGTTCTCCGCCTAATCGCTACCGAAGGCCTCACATCCTTTGAAAACTCGAGAGGTCCGCGGAGATCAATGCTTCCAAAGGAGACGATGCCTTACTTCTCTTGAAAATGAATAGGAGTACCAGGATCCCTGTGGCACGTGGAAAGGGACCCTTCGTCTCCCGCTTCACGTGGAGACGCGTCCCAATTGCCATGCCAAGACTCGAGGAGAATCCCGAGGTGTCCCTCGCACCTAGGCAGGAGTCCTGACGTCGCTGAACAAACACGTGTCTGGAAGGTCCCTCCCCGTCATAACTCGAGAATATTCCCCAGGTTCCGGCCGCAACTCGAGAAAAACCATGAGACTTCCCCCTCGCAGCGAGATGAGGCCCGATTCCCCTGCTCTGCTTGCAGAGCAATTCCGTGTTCCACATCAAACGTGAAAGGAGCCTTGATTTATTTGATGGCACTCCAGAGAAAACCCAAAGTCACTGTCTCAAGTCTAGAGGGATCCTGAGGTCACTGTAGCAGCATGAAAGGGCTCCGTGGACCCCAAATCAACTCGAGATGAGAGCTTAGTCCCTGGCTTCGACTCAAGGGGAATACCAACTTTCCACAAGCACCACAAGAGGACGCTTCTCTCAGCTACAGGTATGTGAGAGGGACCCTGAGTTTGTGGCCTCAAGTGGAATGGACACCGAGATGCTCTGACTCGAAGTCAGGCCGGATATCCCTGCAGTGAAGTGTATGCAGGCTCGTCTTGCATCTCCCAAGACGAAGGGATGTCTGAATCCCCTGTGCAGACCACAGAGAAAGACCAAGTCCTCCGCCTCATCGCGACCGGAGGCCTCACATCCTTTCAAAACTCGAGAGGTCCGCGGAGATCAATGCTTCCAAAGGAGACGATGCCTGACTCCTCTTGAAAATGGATAGGAATCCCAGGATCCCTTTGGCACGTGTAAAGGTAACCTGGGTTTCCCGCCTCACGTGGAGACGAGTCCCAATTGCAATGCCAAGACTCGAGGAGAATCCCGAGGTGTCACTCGCACCTAGGCAGGAGTCCTGACGTCGCTGAACAAACACGTGTCTGGAAGGGCCCTCCCCGTCGTAACTCGAGAATATACCCCACGTTCCGGCCGCAACTCGAGAAAAACCATGAGACTTCCCCCTCGCCGCGAGATGAGACCCGATTCCCCTGCACTGCGTGCAGAGCAATTCCGTGTTCCACATCAAACGTGAAAGAAACCTTGATTTCCTTGATGGCACTCCAGAGAAAACCCAGGTTCACTGTCTCAAGTCTAGAGGGATCCTGAGGTCACTGGAGCAACACGAAAGGGCTCCGTGGACCCCAAGTCAACTCGAGATGAGAGCTTAGTCCCTGGTTTTGACTCAAGAGGAATACCAAATTTCCACAAGCACCTCAAGAGGAGGCTTCTCTCAGCTACAGGTATGTGAGAGGGACCCTGAGTTTGTGGCCTCAAGTGGAATGGACACCGAGATGCTCTGACTCAAAGTAAGGCCGGATATCCCTGCAGTGAATTGAATGCAGGCTCGTCTTGCATCTCCCAAGACGAAGGGATGTCTGAATCCGATGTGGAGACGACAGAGAAAGACCTAGTCCTCCGCCTCATCGCGTCCGGAGGCCTCACATCCTTTGAAAATTCGAGTGATATGCGGAGATCAATGCTTCCAAAGGAGACGATGCTTGACTCCTCTTGAAAATGGATAGGAGTCCTAGGATCCCTGTGGCACATGGAAAGGGACCCTGGGTCTCCTGCCTCACGTGGAGACGCGTCCAAATTGCCATGCCAAGACTCGAGGAGAATCCCGTGGTGTCCCTCGCACCTAGGCAGGAGTCCTGACGTCGCTGAACAAACACGTGTCTCGAAGGGCCCTCCCCGTCGTAACTCGAGAATATACCCCAGGTTCCTGCCGCAACTCCAGAAAAACCATGAGACTTACCCCTCGCCGCGAGATGAGGCCCGATTCCCCTGCCCTGCGTGCAGAGCAATTCCGTATTCCACATCAAAAGTGAAAGAAGCCTTGATTTCCTTGATGGCACCCCAGAGAAAACCAAAGATCACTGTCTCTAGTCTAGACGGATCCTGAGGTCATTGGAGCAACACGAAAGGGCTCCGTGGACCCCAAATCAACTCGAGATGAGAGCTTAGTCCCTGGCTTCGACTCAAGAGGAATATCAACTTTCCACAAGCACCTCAAGAGGAGGCTTCTCTCAGCTACAGGTATGTGAGAGGGCCCCTGAGTTTGTGGCCTCAAGTGGAATGGACACCGAGATGCTCTGACTCGAAGTAAGGCCGGATATCCCTGCAGTGAATTGAATGCAGGCTCGTCTTGTATCTCCCAAGACGAAGGGATGTCTGAATCCCCTGTGGAGACCACAGAGAAAGACCTAATTCTCCGCCTCATCGCGAGGGGAGGCCTCACATCCTTTCAAAAGTCGAGAGGTCTGCGGAGATCAATGCTTCTAAAGGAGACGATGCCTGACTCCTCTTGAAAATGGATAGGAGTCCCAGGATCCCTGTGGCACGTGGAAAGGGACCCTGGGTCTCCCGCCTCACGTGGAGACGCGTCCCAATTGCCATGCCAAGACTCGAGGAGAATCCCGATGTGTCCCTCGCACCTAGGCAGGAGTCCTGACGTCGATGAACAAACACGTGTCTGGAAGGGCCCTCCCCGTCGTAACTCGAGAATATACCCCAGATTCCGGCCGCAACTCGAGAAAAAACATGAGACTTCCACCTCGCCGCGAGATGAGGCACGATTCCCCTGCACTGCGTGCAGAGGAATTCCGTGTTCCACATCAAATATAAATGGAGCCTTGATTTCCTAGATGGCACTCCAGAGAAAACCCAAGATCACTGTCTCAAGTCTAGAGGGATCCTGAGGTCACTGTAGCAACGCGAAAGGGCCCCGTGGACCCAAAATCAACTCGAGATGAGAGCTTAGTCCCTGCCTTCGACTCAAAAGGAATACCAACATTCCACAAGCACCTCAAGAGGAGGCTTCTCTCAGCTACAGGTATGTGAGAGGGACCCTGAATTTGTGGCCTCAAGTGGAATGGACACCGAGATGCTCTGACTCGAAGTAAGGCCGGATATCCCAGCAGTGAATTGAATGCAGGCTCGTCTTGCATCTCCCAAGACGAAGGGATGTCTGAATCCCCTGTGGAGACCACAGAGAAAGACCTAGTCCTCCGCCTCATCGCGACCGGGGGCCTCACATACTTTGAAAACTCGAGAGGTCCGTGGAGATCAATGCATCCAAAGGAGACGATGCCTGACTCCTCTTGAAAATGGATAGGAGTCCCAGGATTCCTCTGGCAAGTGGAAAGGGACCCTGGGTCTCCATCCTCACGTGGAGACGCGTCGCAATTGCCATGCCAAGAATCGAGGAGAATCCCGAGGTGCCCCTCGCACCTAGGCAGGAGTCCTGACGTCGCTGAACAAACACGTGTCTGGAAGGGCCCTCCCTGTCGTAACTCGAGAATATATCCCAGGTTCCGGCCGCAACTTGAGAAAAACCATGAGACTTCCCCCTCGCCGCGAGATGAGGCCGGATTCCCCTGCACTGCATGCAAAGCAATTCCATGTGCCACATCAAACTTGAAAGGAGCCTTGATTTCCTTGATGGCACTCCAGAGAAAACCCAAGATCACTGTCTCAAATCTAGAGGTATCCTTAGGTCACTGTAGCAACAAGAAAGGGCTCCGTGGACCACAAATCAACTCGAGATGAGAGCTTAGTCCCTGGCTTCAAGACAAGAGGAATACCAACTTTCCACAAGCACCTCAAGAGGAGGCTTCTCTCAGCTACAGGTATGTGAGAGGGCCCCTGAGTTTGTGGCCTCAAGTGGAATGGACACCGAGATGCTCTGACTCAAAGTAAGGCCGGATATCCCTGCAGTGAATTGAATGCAGGCTCTTCTTGCATCTCCCAAGACAAAGGGATGTCTGAATCCCCTGTGGAGAACACAGAGAAAGACCTAGTTCTCCGCCTCATCGCGAACGGAGGCCTCACATCCTTTGAAAACTCGAGAGGTCCGCAGATATCAATGCTTCCAAAGGAGACGATGCCTGACTCCTCTTGAAAATGGATAGGAGTCCCAGGAGGCCTGTGGCACGTGGAAAGGGACCCTGGGTCTCCGGCCTCACGTGGAGACGCGTCCCAATTGCCATGCCAAGATTCGAGGAGAATCCCGAGGTGTCCGTTGCACCTAGGCAGGAGTCCTGACGTCGCTGAACAAACACGTGTCTGGAAGGGCTCTCCCCGTGGTAACCCGAGAATATACCCCAGGTTCGGTCCGCAACTCGAGAAAAACCATGAGACTTCCCCCTCGCAGCGAGATGTGGCCCGATTACCCTGCACTGCATGCAGAGCAATTCCATGTTCCACATCAAACGTGAAAGGAGCCTTGATTTCCTTGATGGCACCCCAGAGAAAACCGAAGATCACTGTCTCAATTCTAGAGGGATCCTGAAGTCACTGGAGCAACACGAAAGGGCTCCGTGGACCCCAAATCAACTCAAGATGAGAGCTTAGTGTCTGGCTTCGACTCAAGAGGATTACCAACTTTCCACAAGCACCTCAAGAGGAGGCTTCTCTCAGCTACAGGTATGTGAGAGGGACCCTGAGTTTGTGGCCTCAAGTGGAATGGACACCGAGATGCTCTGACTCGAACTAAGGCCGGATATCCCTGCAGTGAATTGAATGCAGGCTCGTCTTGCATCTCCCAAGACGAAGGGATGTCTGAATCCCCTGTGGAGACCACAGAGAAAGACCTAGTTCTTTGCCTCATCACGAGCGGAGGCCTAACATCCTTTGAAAACTCGAGAGGTCCGCGGAGTTCAATGCTTCCAAAGGAGACGATGCCTGACTCCTCTTGAAAATGGATAGGAGTCCCAGGATCCCTGAGGCACGTGGAAAGGGACCCTGGGTCTCCCGCCTCACGTGGAGACGAGTCCCAATAGCCATGCCAAGACTCGAGGAGAATCCCGAGGTGTCCCTCGCACCTAGGCAGGAGTCCTGACGTCGCTGAACAAACACGTGTCTGGAAGGGCCCTCCCTGTCGTAACTCGAGAATATACCCCAGTATCCGGCCGCAACTCGAGAAAAACCATGAGACTTCCCCCTCGCCGCGAGATGAGGCCCGATTCCCCTGCACTGCGTGCAGAGCAATTCTGTGTTCCACATCAAACGAGAAAGGAGCCTTGATTTCCTTGATGGCACTCCAGAGAACACCCAAGATCACTGTCTCAAGTCTAGAGGGATCCTGAGGTCACTGTAGCAACACGAAAGGGCTCCGTGGACCCCAAATCAAGTCGAGATGAGAGCTTAGTCCCTGGCTTCGACTCAAGAGGAATACCAACTTTCCACAAGCACCTCAAGAGGAGGCTTCTCTCAGCTACAGGTATGTGAGAGGGACCCTGAGTTTGTGGCCTCAAGTGGAATGGACACCGAGATGCTCTGACTTGAAGTAAGGCCGGATATCCCTGCAGTGAATTGAATGCAGGCTCGTCTTGCATCTCCCAAGACGAAGGGATGTCTGAATCCCCTGTGGAGACCACAGAGAAAGACCTAGTCCTCCGCCTCAACGCGACCGGAGGCCTCATATCCTTTGAAAACTCGAGAGGTCCGCGGAGATCAATGCTTCCAAAGGAGACGATGCCTGACTCCTCTTGATAATGGATAGGAGTCCCAGGATCCCTGTGGCACGTGGAAAGGTACCCTGGTTCTCCCGCCTCACGTGGAGACGCGTCCCAATTGCCATGCCAAGACTCGAGGAGAATCCCGAGGTGTCCCTCGCACCTAGGCAGGAGTCCTGATGTCGCTGAACAAACACGTGTCTGGAAGGGCCCTCCCCGTCGTAACTCGAGAATATACCCCAGGTTCCGGCCGCAACTCGAGAAAAAAAATGAGACTTCCCCCTCGCCGCGAGATGAGGCCCGATTCCCCTGCACTGTGTGCAGAGCAATTCCGTGTTCCACATCAAACGTGAAAGGAGCCTTGATTTCCTTGATGGCACTCCAGAGAAAACCCAAGATCACTCTCTCAAGTCTAGAGGGATCCTGAGGTCACTGGAGCAACACTAAAGGGCTCCGTGGACCCCAAATCAACTTGAGATGAGAGCTTAGTCCCTGGCTTTGACTCAAGAGGAATACCAACTTTCCACAAGCACCTCAAGAGGAGGCTTCTCTCAGCTACAGGTATGTGAGAGGGACCCTGAGTTTGTGGCCTCAAGTGGAATGGACACCGAGATGCTCTGACTCGAAGTAAGGCCGGATATCCCTGCAGTGAATTGAATGCAGGCTCGTCTTGCATCTCCCAAGACGAAGGGTTGTCTGAATCCCCTGTGGAGACCACAGAGAAAGACCTAGTCCTCCACCTCAACGCGAACGAAGGCCTCACATCCTTTGAAAACTCGAGAGGTCCGCGGAGATCAATGCTTTCAATGGAGACGATGTCTGACTCCTCTTGAAAAAGGATAGGAGTCCCAGGATCCCTGTGGCACGTGGAAAGGGACCCTGGGTCTCCCGCCTCAGGTGGAGACGCGTCCCAATTGCCATGCCAAGACTCGAGGAGAATCCCGAGGTGTCCCTCGCACATAGGCAGGAGTCCTGACTTCTCTGAACAAACACGTGTCTGGAAGGGCCCTCCCCGTCGTAACTCGAGAATATATCCCAGGTTCCGGCCGGAACTCAAGAAAAACCATGAGACTTCCCCCTCGCCGCGAGATGAGGCCCGATTCCCCTGCACTGCGTGCAGAGCAATTCCGTGTTCCACATCAAACGTGAAAGGAGCCTTGATTTCCTTGATGGCACTCCAGAGAAAACCCAAGATCACTGTGTCAAGTCTAGAGGGATCCTGAGGTCACTGGAGCAACACGAAAGGGCTTCGTGGACCCCAAATCAACTCGAGATGAGAGCTTAGTCCCTGGCTTCGACTCAAGAGGAATACCAACTTTCCAAGAGCACCTCAAGAGGAGGCTTCTCTCAGGTACAGGTATGTGAGAGGGACCCTGAGTTTGTGACCTCAAGTGGAATGGACACCGAGATGCTCTGACTCGAAGTAAGGCCGGATATCCCTGCAGTGAATTGAATGCAGGCTAGTCTTGCATCTCCCAAGACGAAGGGATGTCTGAATCCCCTGTGGAGACCACCGAGAAAGACCTAGTCCTCCGCCTCAATGCGAACGGAGGCCTCACATCCTTTGAAAACTCGAGAGGTCCGCGGAGATCAATGCTTCCAAAGGAGACGATGCCTGACTCCTCTTGAAAATGGATAAGAGTCCCAGGATCCCTGTGGCACGTGGAAAGGGACCCTGGGTCTCCCGCCTCACGTGGAGACGCGTCCCAATTTCCATGCCAAGACTCGAGGAGAATCCCGAGGTGTCCCTCGCACCTAGGCAGGAGTCCTGACGTCGCTGAAAAAACACGTGTCTGGAAGGGCCCTCCCCGTCGTAACTTGAGAATATACCCCAGGTTCCGACCGCAACTCGAGAAAAACCATGAGACTTCCCCCTCGCCGCGAGATGAGGCCCGATTCCCCTGCACTGCGTGCAGAGCAATTCCGTGTTCCACATCAAACGTGAAAGGAGCCTTGATTTCCTTGATGGCACTCCAGAGAAAACCGAAGATCACTGTCTCAAGTCTAGAGGGATCCTGAGGTCATTGGAGCAACATGAAAGGGCTCCGTGGACCCCAAATCAACTCGAGATGAGAGCTTAGTCCCTGGCTTCGACTCAAGAGGAATATCAACTTTCCACAAGCACCTCAAGAGGAGGCTTCTCTCAGCTACAGGTAGGTGAGAGGGACCCTGAGTTTGTATCCTCAAGTGGAATGGACACCGAGATGCTCTGACTCGAAGTAAGGCCGGATATCCCTGCAGTGAAGTGAATGCAGGCTCGTCTTGCATCTCCCAAGACGAAGGGATGTCTGAATCCCCTGTGGAGACCACAGAGAAAGACCTAGTCCTCCGCCTCATCGCGACCGGAGGCCTCACATCCTTTGAATACTCGAGAGGTCCGCGGAGATCAATGCTTCCAAAGGAGACGATGCCTGACTCCTCTTGAAAATGGATAGGAGTCCCAGGATCCCTGGGGCACGTGGAAAGGGACCCTGGGTCTCCCGCCTCACGTGGAGACGCGTCCCAATTGCCATGCCAAGACTCGAGGAGAATCCCAAGTTGTCCCTCGCACCTAGGCAGGAGTCCTGACGGCGCTGAACAAACACGTGTCCGGAAGGGCCCTCCCCGTCGTAACTCGAGAATATACCCCAGGTTCCGGCCGCAACTCAAGAAAAACCATGAGACTTCCCCCTCGCGGCGAGATGAGGCCCGATTCCCCTGCACTGCATGCAGAGCAATTCCGTGTTCCACATCAAACGTGAAAGGAGCCTTGATTTCCTTGATGGCACTCCAGAGAAAAGAAAAAGTCACTGTCTCAAGTCTAGAGGGATCCTGAGGCCACTGTAGCAGCATGAAAGAGATCCGTGGACCCCAAATCAACTCGAGTTGAGAGCTTAGTCCCTGGCTTCAACTCAAGTGGAATACCACCTTTCCACAAGCACCTCAAGAGGAGGCTTCTCTCAGCTACAGGTATGTGAGAGGGACCCTGAGTTTGTGGCCTCAAGTGGAATGGACACCGAGATGCTCTGACTCGAAGTCAGGCCGGATATCCCTGCAGTGAATTGAATGCAGGCTCGTCTTGCATCTCCCAAGACGAAGGGATGTCTGAATCCCCTGTCGAGACCACAGAGAAAGACCTAGTTCTCCGCCTAATCGCTACCGAAGGCCTCACATCCTTTGAAAACTCGAGAGGTCCGCGGAGATCAATGCTTCCAAAGGAGACGATGCCTTACTTCTCTTGAAAATGAATAGGAGTACCAGGATCCCTGTGGCACGTGGAAAGGGACCCTTCGTCTCCCGCTTCACGTGGAGACGCGTCCCAATTGCCATGCCAAGACTCGAGGAGAATCCCGAGGTGTCCCTCGCACCTAGGCAGGAGTCCTGACGTCGCTGAACAAACACGTGTCTGGAAGGTCCCTCCCCGTCATAACTCGAGAATATTCCCCAGGTTCCGGCCGCAACTCGAGAAAAACCATGAGACTTCCCCCTCGCAGCGAGATGAGGCCCGATTCCCCTGCTCTGCTTGCAGAGCAATTCCGTGTTCCACATCAAACGTGAAAGGAGCCTTGATTTCCTTGATGGCACTCCAGAGAAAAGAAAAAGTCACTGTCTCAAGTCTAGAGGGATCCTGAGGCCACTGTAGCAGCATGAAAGAGATCCGTGGACCCCAAATCAACTCGAGTTGAGAGCTTAGTCCCTGGCTTCAACTCAAGTAGAATACCACCTTTCCACAAGCACCTCAAGAGGAGGCTTCTCTCAGCTACAGGTATGTGAGAGGGACCCTGAGTTTGTGGCCTCAAGTGGAATGGACACCGAGATGCTCTGACTCGAAGTAAGGCCGGATATCCCTGCAGTGAATTGAATGCAGGCTCGTCTTGCATCTCCCAAGACGAAGGGATGTCTGAATCCCCTGTCGAGACCACAGAGAAAGACCTAGTTCTCCGCCTAATCGCTACCGAAGGCCTCACATCCTTTGAAAACTCGAGAGGTCCGCGGAGATCAATGCTTCCAAAGGAGACGATGCCTTACTTCTCTTGAAAATGAATAGGAGTACCAGGATCCCTGTGGCACGTGGAAAGGGACCCTTCGTCTCCCGCTTCACGTGGAGACGCGTCCCAATTGCCATGCCAAGACTCGAGGAGAATCCCGAGGTGTCCCTCGCACCTAGGCAGGAGTCCTGACATCGCTGAACAAACACGTGTCTGGAAGAGATCTCCCCATCGTAACTCGAGAATATACCCCAGGTTCCGGCCGCAACTCAAGAAAAACCATGAGACTTCCCCCTCGCCGCGAGATGAGGCCCGATTCCCCTGCACTGCGTGCAGAGCAATTCCGTGTTCCACATCAAACGTGAAAGGAGCCTTGATTTCCTTGATGGCACTCCAGAGAAAACCCAAGATCACTGTGTCAAGTCTAGAGGGATCCTGAGGTCACTGGAGCAACAAGAAAGGGCTTCGTGGACCCCAAATCAACTCGAGATGAGAGCTTAGTCCCTGGCTTCGACTCAAGAGGAATACCAACTTTCCAAGAGCACCTCAAGAGGAGGCTTCTCTCAGGTACAGGTATGTGAGAGGGACCCTGAGTTTGTGGCCTCAAGTGGAATGGACACCGAGATGCTCTGACTCGAAGTAAGGCCGGATATCCCTGCAGTGAATTGAATGCAGGCTAGTCTTGCATCTCCCAAGACGAAGGGATGTCTGAATCCCCTGTGGAGACCACAGAGAAAGACCTAGTCCTCCGCCTCAATGCGAACGGAGGCCTCACATCCTTTGAAAACTCGAGAGGTCCGCGGAGATCAATGCTTCCAAAGGAGACGATGCCTGACTCCTCTTGAAAATGGATAAGAGTCCCAGGATCCCTGTGGCACGTGGAAAGGGACCCTGGGTCTCCCGCCTCACGTGGAGACGCGTCCCAATTTCCATGCCAAGACTCGAGGAGAATCCCGAGGTGTCCCTCGCACCTAGGCAGGAGTCCTGACGTCGCTAAACAAACACGTGTCTGGAAGGGCCCTCCCCGTCGTAACTTGAGAATATACCCCAGGTTCCGACCGCAACTCGAGAAAAACCATGAGACTTCCCCCTCGCCGCGAGATGAGGCCCGATTCCCCTGCACTGCGTGCAGAGCAATTCCGTGTTCCACATCAAACGTGAAAGGAGCCTTGATTTCCTTGATGGCACTCCAGAGAAAACCGAAGATCACTGTCTCAAGTCTAGAGGGATCCTGAGGTCATTGGAGCAACATGAAAGGGCTCCGTGGACCCCAAATCAACTCGAGATGAGAGCTTAGTCCCTGGCTTCGACTCAAGAGGAATACCAACTTTCCACAAGCACCTCAAGAGGAGGCTTCTCTCAGCTACAGGTAGGTGAGAGGGACCCTGAGTTTGTATCCTCAAGTGGAATGGACACCGAGATGCTCTGACTCAAAGTAAGGCCGGATATCCCTGCAGTGAAGTGAATGCAGGCTCGTCTTGCATCTCCCAAGACGAAGGGATGTCTGAATCCCCTGTGGAGACCACAGAGAAAGACCTAGTCCTCCGCCTCATCGCGACCGGAGGCCTCACATCCTTTGAAAACTCGAGAGGTCCGCGGAGATCAATGCTTCCAAAGGAGACGATGCCTGACTCCTCTTGAAAATGGATAGGAGTCCCAGGATCCCTGGGGCACGTGGAAAGGGACCCTGGGTCTCCCGCCTCACGTGGAGACGCGTCCCAATTGCCATGCCAAGACTCGAGGAGAATCCCAAGTTGTCCCTCGCACCTAAGCAGGAGTCCTGACGACGCTGAACAAACACGTGTCCGGAAGGGCCCTCCCCGTCGTAACTCGAGAATATACCCCAGGTTCCGGCCGCAACTCAAGAAAAACCATGAGACTTCCCCCTCGCGGCGAGATGAGGCCCGATTCCCCTGCACTGCATGCAGAGCAATTCCGTGTTCCACATCAAACGTGAAAGGAGCCTTGATTTCCTTGATGGCACTCCAGAGAAAAGAAAAAGTCACTGTCTCAAGTCTAGAGGGATCCTGAGGCCACTGTAGCAGCATGAAAGTGATCCGTGGACCCCAAATCAACTCGAGTTGAGAGCTTAGTCCCTGGCTTCAACTCAAGTGGAATACCACCTTTCCACAAGCACCTCAAGAGGAGGCTTCTCTCAGCTACAGGTATGTGAGAGGGACCCTGAGTTTGTGGCCTCAAGTGGAATGGACACCGAGATGCTCTGACTCGAAGTAAGGCCGGATATCCCTGCAGTGAATTGAATGCAGGCTCGTCTTGCATCTCCCAAGACGAAGGGATGTCTGAATCCCCTGTCGAGACCACAGAGAAAGACCTAGTTCTCCGCCTAATCGCTACCGAAGGCCTCACATCCTTTGAAAACTCGAGAGGTCCGCGGAGATCAATGCTTCCAAAGGAGACGATGCCTTACTTCTCTTGAAAATGAATAGGAGTACCAGGATCCCTGTGGCACGTGGAAAGGGACCCTTCGTCTCCCGCTTCACGTGGAGACGCGTCCCAATTGCCATGCCAAGACTCGAGGAGAATCCCGAGGTGTCCCTCGCACCTAGGCAGGAGTCCTGACGTCGCTGAACAAACACGTGTCTGGAAGGTCCCTCCCCGTCATAACTCGAGAATATTCCCCAGGTTCCGGCCGCAACTCGAGAAAAACCATGAGACTTCCCCCTCGCAGCGAGATGAGGCCCGATTCCCCTGCTCTGCTTGCAGAGCAATTCCGTGTTCCACATCAAACGTGAAAGGAGCCTTGATTTATTTGATGGCACTCCAGAGAAAACCCAAAGTCACTGTCTCAAGTCTAGAGGGATCCTGAGGTCACTGTAGCAGCATGAAAGGGCTCCGTGGACCCCAAATCAACTCGAGATGAGAGCTTAGTCCCTGGCTTCGACTCAAGGGGAATACCAACTTTCCACAAGCACCACAAGAGGACGCTTCTCTCAGCTACAGGTATGTGAGAGGGACCCTGAGTTTGTGGCCTCAAGTGGAATGGACACCGAGATGCTCTGACTCGAAGTCAGGCCGGATATCCCTGCAGTGAAGTGTATGCAGGCTCGTCTTGCATCTCCCAAGACGAAGGGATGTCTGAATCCCCTGTGCAGACCACAGAGAAAGACCAAGTCCTCCGCCTCATCGCGACCGGAGGCCTCACATCCTTTCAAAACTCGAGAGGTCCGCGGAGATCAATGCTTCCAAACGAGACGATGCCTGACTCCTCTTGAAAATGGATAGGAATCCCAGGATCCCGTTGGCACGTGTAAAGGTAACCTGGGTCTCCCGCCTCACGTGGAGACGAGTCCCAATTGCAATGCCAAGACTCGAGGAGAATCCCGAGGTGTCACTCGCACCTAGGCAGGAGTCCTGACGTCGCTGAACAAACACGTGTCTGGAAGGGCCCTCCCCGTCGTAACTCGAGATTATACCACAGGTTCCGGCCGCAACTCGAGAAAAACCATGAGACTTCCCCCTCACCGCGAGATGAACCCCGATTCCCCTGCACTGCGTGCAGAGCAATTCCGTGTTCCACATCAAACGTGAAAGAAACCTTGATTTCCTTGATGGCACTCCAGAGAAAACCCAGGTTCACTGTCTCAAGTCTAGAGGGATCCTGAGGTAACTGGAGCAACATGAAAGGGCTCCGTGGACCCCAAGTCAACTCGAGATGAGAGCTTAGTCCCTGGCTTCGACACAAGAGGAATACCAACTTTTCACAAGCACCTCAAGAGGAGGCTTCTCTCAGCTACAGGTATGTGAGAGGGACCCTGAGTTTGTGGCCTCAATTGGAATGGACACCGAGATGCTCTGACTCGAAGTAAGGCCGGATATCCCTGCAGTGAATTGAATGCAGGCTCGTCTTGCATCTCCCAAGACGAAGGGATGTCTGAATCCCCTGTGGAGACCACAGAGAAAGACCTAGTCCTCCGCCTCAACGCGACCGGAGGCCTCATATCCTTTGAAAACTCGAGAGGTCCGCGGAGATCAATGCTTCCAAAGGAGACGATGCCTGACTCCTCTTGAAAATGGATAGGAATCCCAGGATCCCTGTGGCACGTGGAAAGGGACCCTGGTTCTCCCGCCTCACGTGGAGACGCGTCCCAATTGCCATGCCAAGACTCGAGGAGAATCCCGAGGTGTCCCTCGCACCTAGGCAGGAGTCCTGACGTCGCTGAACAAACACGTGTCTGGAAGGCCCTCCCCGTCGAAACTCGAGAATATACCCCAGGTTCCGACCGCAACTCGAGAAAAAAAATGAGACTTCCCCCTCGCCGCGAGATGAGGCCCGATTCCCCTGCACTGTGTGCAGAGCAATTCCGTGTTCCAAATCAAACGTGAAAGGAGCCTTGATTTCCTTGATGGCACTCCAGAGAAAACCAAAGATCACTGTGTCAAGTCTAGAGGGATCCTGAGGTCACTGGAGCAACACGAAAGGGCTTCGTGGACCCCAAATCAACTCGAGATGAGAGCTTAGTCCCTGGCTTCGACTCAAGAGGAATACCAACTTTCCAAGAGCACCTCAAGAGGAGGCTTCTCTCAGGTACAGGTATGTGACAGGGACCCTGAGTTTGTGGCCTCAAGTGGAATGGACACCGAGATGCTCTGACTCGAAGTAAGGCCGGATATCCCTGCAGTGAATTGAATGCAGGCCTCTTTTGCATCTCCCAAGACGAAGGGATGTCTGAATCCCCGGTGGAGACCACAGAGAAAGACCTAGTCCTCCGCGTCAATGCGAACGGAGGCCTCACATCCTTTGAAAACTCGAGAGGTCCGCGGAGATCAATGCTTCCAAAGGAGACGGTGCCTGACTCCTCTTGAAAATGGATAGGAGTCCCAGGATCCCTGTGGCACGTGGAAAGGGACACTGGGTCTCATGCCTCACGTGGATACGCGGCCCAATTGCCATGCCAAGACTCGAGGAGAATCCCGAAATGTCCCTGCACCTAGGCAGGAGTCCTGACGTCGCTGAACAAACACGTGTCTGGAAGGGGCCTCCCCGTCGTAACTCGAGAATATACCCCACGTTCCGGCCGCAACTAGAGAAAAACCATGAGACTTCCCCCTCGCCGCGAGATGAGACCCGATTCCCCTGCAATGCGTGCAGAGCAATTCCGTGTTCCACATCAAACGTGAAAGGAGCCTTGATTTCATTGATGGCACTCCAGAGAAAACCCAAGATCAATGTCTCAAGTCTAGAGGGATCCTGAGGTCACTGGAGCAACACGAAAGGGCTCCGTGGACCCCAAATCAACTCGAGATGAGAGCTTAGTCCCTGGTTTCGACTCAAGAGGAATACCAACTTTCCACAAGCACCTCAAGAGGAGGCTTCTCTCAGCTACAGGTATGTGAGAGGGCCCCTGAGTTTGTGGCCTCAAGTGGAATGGACACCGAGATGCTCTGACTCAAAGTAAGGCCGGATATCCCTGCAATGAATTGAATGCAGGCTCGTCTTGCATCTCCCAAGACGAAGGGATGTCTGAATCCGATGTGGAGACGACAGAGAAAGACCTAGTCCTCCGCCTCATCGCGTCCGGAGGCCTGACATCCTTTGAAAACTCGAGAGGTCCGCAGATATCAATGCTTCCAAAGGAGACGATGCCTGACTCCTCTTGAAAATGGATAGGAGTCCCAGGAGGCCTGTGGCACATGGAAAGGGACCCTGGGTCTCCCGCCTCACGTGGAGACGCGTCCCAATTGCCATGCCAAGATTCGAGGAGAATCCCGAGGTGTCCGTTGCACCTAGGCAGGAGTCCTGACGTCGCTGAACAAACACGTGTCTGGAAGGGCTCTCCCCGTGGTAACCCGAGAATATACCCCAGGTTCGGTCCGCAACTCGAGAAAAACCATGAGACTTCCCCCTCGCAGCGAGATGAGGCCCGATTACCCTGCACTGCATGCAGAGCAATTCCATGTTCCACATCAAACGGGAAAGGAGCCTTGATTTCCTTGATGGCACCCCAGAGAAAACCGAAGATCACTGTCTCAATTCTAGAGGGATCCTGAAGTCACTGGAGCAACACGAAAGGGCTCCGTGGACCCCAAATCAACTCAAGATGAGAGCTTAGTGTCTGGCTTCGACTCAAGAGGATTACCAACTTTCCACAAGCACCTCAAGAGGAGGCTTCTCTCAGCTACAGGTATGTGAGAGGGACCCTGAGTTTGTGGCCTCAAGTGGAATGGACACCGAGATGCTCTGACTCGAACTAAGGCCGGATATCCCTGCAGTGAATTGAATGCAGGCTCGTCTTGCATCTCCCAAGACGAAGGGATGTCTGAATCCCCTGTGGAGACCACAGAGAAAGACCTAGTTCTTTGCCTCATCACGAGCGGAGGCCTAACATCCTTTGAAAACTCGAGAGGTCCGCGGAGTTCAATGCTTCCAAAGGAGACGATGCCTGACTCCTCTTGAAAATGGATAGGAGTCCCAGGATCCCTGAGGCATGTGGAAAGGGACCCTGGGTCTCCCGCCTCACGTGGAGACGAGTCCCAATTGCCATGCCAAGACTCGAGGAGAATCCCGAGGTGTCCCTCGCACCTAGGCAGGAGTCCTGACGTCGCTGAACAAACACGTGTCTGGAAGGGCCCTCCCTGTCGTAACTCGAGAATATACCCCAGTATCCGGCCGCAACTCGAGAAAAACCATGAGACTTCCCCCTCGCCGCGAGATGAGGCCCGATTCCCCTGCACTGCGTGCAGAGCAATTCTGTGTTCCACATCAAACGAGAAAGGAGCCTTGATTTCCTTGATGGCACTCCAGAGAACACCCAAGATCACTGTCTCAAGTCTAGAGGGATCCTGAGGTCACTGGAGTAACACGAAATTTCTCCGTGGACCGCAAATCAACTGGAGATGAGAGCTTAGTCCCTGGCTTCGACTCAAGAGGAATACCAACTTTCCACAAGCAGTTCAAAAGGAGGCTTCTCTCAGCTACAGGTATGTGAGAGGGACCCTGAGTTTGTGGCCTCAAGTGGAATGGACACCGAGATGCTCTGACTCGAAGTAAGGCCGGATATCCCTGCAGTGAATTGAATGCAGGCTCGTCTTGCATCTCCCAAGACGAAGGCATGTCTGAATCCCCTGTGGAGACCACAGAGAAAGACCTAATTCTCCGCCTCATCGCCAGCGAGGCCTCACATCCTTTGAAAACTCGAGAGGTCCGCTGAGATCAATGCTTCCAAAGGAGACGATGCCTGACTCCTCTTGAAAATGGATAGGAGTCCCAGGAACCCTGTGGCACGTGGAAAGGGACGCTGGGTCTCCCGCCTCACGTGGAGACGCGTCCCCATTGCCATGCCAAGCCTCGAGGAGAATCCCGAGGTGTCCCTTGCACCTAGGCAGGAGTCCTGACGTCGCAGAACAAACACGTGTCTGGAAGGGCCCTCCCCGTCGTAACTCGAGAATATACCCCAGGTTCCGGCTACAACTCGAAAAAACCATGAGACTTCCCCCTCGCCGCTGGATGAGGCTGGATTCCCCTGCACTGCGGGCAGAACAATTCCGTGTTCCCCATCAAAAATGAAAGGAGCCTTGATTTCCTTGATGGCACTCCAGAGAAACCCAAGATCACTGTCTCAAGTCTAGAGGGATCCTGAAGTCACTGGAGCAACACGAAAGGGCTCCGTGGACCCCAAATCAACTCGAGATGAGAGCTTAGTCCCTGGCTTCGACTCAAGAGGAATACCAACTTTCCACAAGCACCTCAAGAGGAGGCTTCTCTCAGCTACAGGTATGTGAGAGGGACCCTGAGTTTGTGGCCTCAAGTGGAATGGACACCGAGATGCTCTGACTCGAAGTAAGGCCGGATATCCCTGCAGTGAATTGAATGCAGGCTCGTCTTGCATCTCCCAAGACGAAGGGATGTCTGAATCCCCTGTCGAGACCACAGAGAAAGACCTAGTTCTCCGCCTAATCGCTACCGAAGGCCTCACATCCTTTGAAAACTCGAGAGGTCCGCGGAGATCAATGCTTCCAAAGGAGACGATGCCTTACTTCTCTTGAAAATGAATAGGAGTACCAGGATCCCTGTGGCACGTGGAAAGGGACCCTTCGTCTCCCGCTTCACGTGGAGACGCGTCCCAATTGCCATGCCAAGACTCGAGGAGAATCCCGAGGTGTCCCTCGCACCTAGGCAGGAGTCCTGACATCGCTGAACAAACACGTGTCTGGAAGAGATCTCCCCATCGTAACTCGAGAATATACCCCAGGTTCCGGCCGCAACTCAAGAAAAACCATGAGACTTCCCCCTCGCCGCGAGATGAGGCCCGATTCCCCTGCACTGCGTGCAGAGCAATTCCGTGTTCCACATCAAACGTGAAAGGAGCCTTGATTTCCTTGATGGCACTCCAGAGAAAACCCAAGATCACTGTGTCAAGTCTAGAGGGATCCTGAGGTCACTGGAGCAACAAGAAAGGGCTTCGTGGACCCCAAATCAACTCGAGATGAGAGCTTAGTCCCTGGCTTCGACTCAAGAGGAATACCAACTTTCCAAGAGCACCTCAAGAGGAGGCTTCTCTCAGGTACAGGTATGTGAGAGGGACCCTGAGTTTGTGGCCTCAAGTGGAATGGACACCGAGATGCTCTGACTCGAAGTAAGGCCGGATATCCCTGCAGTGAATTGAATGCAGGCTAGTCTTGCATCTCCCAAGACGAAGGGATGTCTGAATCCCCTGTGGAGACCACAGAGAAAGACCTAGTCCTCCGCCTCAATGCGAACGGAGGCCTCACATCCTTTGAAAACTCGAGAGGTCCGCGGAGATCAATGCTTCCAAAGGAGACGATGCCTGACTCCTCTTGAAAATGGATAAGAGTCCCAGGATCCCTGTGGCACGTGGAAAGGGACCCTGGGTCTCCCGCCTCACGTGGAGACGCGTCCCAATTTCCATGCCAAGACTCGAGGAGAATCCCGAGGTGTCCCTCGCACCTAGGCAGGAGTCCTGACGTCGCTAAACAAACACGTGTCTGGAAGGGCCCTCCCCGTCGTAACTTGAGAATATACCCCAGGTTCCGACCGCAACTCGAGAAAAACCATGAGACTTCCCCCTCGCCGCGAGATGAGGCCCGATTCCCCTGCACTGCGTGCAGAGCAATTCCGTGTTCCACATCAAACGTGAAAGGAGCCTTGATTTCCTTGATGGCACTCCAGAGAAAACCGAAGATCACTGTCTCAAGTCTAGAGGGATCCTGAGGTCATTGGAGCAACATGAAAGGGCTCCGTGGACCCCAAATCAACTCGAGATGAGAGCTTAGTCCCTGGCTTCGACTCAAGAGGAATACCAACTTTCCACAAGCACCTCAAGAGGAGGCTTCTCTCAGCTACAGGTAGGTGAGAGGGACCCTGAGTTTGTATCCTCAAGTGGAATGGACACCGAGATGCTCTGACTCAAAGTAAGGCCGGATATCCCTGCAGTGAAGTGAATGCAGGCTCGTCTTGCATCTCCCAAGACGAAGGGATGTCTGAATCCCCTGTGGAGACCACAGAGAAAGACCTAGTCCTCCGCCTCATCGCGACCGGAGGCCTCACATCCTTTGAAAACTCGAGAGGTCCGCGGAGATCAATGCTTCCAAAGGAGACGATGCCTGACTCCTCTTGAAAATGGATAGGAGTCCCAGGATCCCTGGGGCACGTGGAAAGGGACCCTGGGTCTCCCGCCTCACGTGGAGACGCGTCCCAATTGCCATGCCAAGACTCGAGGAGAATCCCAAGTTGTCCCTCGCACCTAAGCAGGAGTCCTGACGACGCTGAACAAACACGTGTCCGGAAGGGCCCTCCCCGTCGTAACTCGAGAATATACCCCAGGTTCCGGCCGCAACTCAAGAAAAACCATGAGACTTCCCCCTCGCGGCGAGATGAGGCCCGATTCCCCTGCACTGCATGCAGAGCAATTCCGTGTTCCACATCAAACGTGAAAGGAGCCTTGATTTCCTTGATGGCACTCCAGAGAAAAGAAAAAGTCACTGTCTCAAGTCTAGAGGGATCCTGAGGCCACTGTAGCAGCATGAAAGTGATCCGTGGACCCCAAATCAACTCGAGTTGAGAGCTTAGTCCCTGGCTTCAACTCAAGTGGAATACCACCTTTCCACAAGCACCTCAAGAGGAGGCTTCTCTCAGCTACAGGTATGTGAGAGGGACCCTGAGTTTGTGGCCTCAAGTGGAATGGACACCGAGATGCTCTGACTCGAAGTAAGGCCGGATATCCCTGCAGTGAATTGAATGCAGGCTCGTCTTGCATCTCCCAAGACGAAGGGATGTCTGAATCCCCTGTCGAGACCACAGAGAAAGACCTAGTTCTCCGCCTAATCGCTACCGAAGGCCTCACATCCTTTGAAAACTCGAGAGGTCCGCGGAGATCAATGCTTCCAAAGGAGACGATGCCTTACTTCTCTTGAAAATGAATAGGAGTACCAGGATCCCTGTGGCACGTGGAAAGGGACCCTTCGTCTCCCGCTTCACGTGGAGACGCGTCCCAATTGCCATGCCAAGACTCGAGGAGAATCCCGAGGTGTCCCTCGCACCTAGGCAGGAGTCCTGACGTCGCTGAACAAACACGTGTCTGGAAGGTCCCTCCCCGTCATAACTCGAGAATATTCCCCAGGTTCCGGCCGCAACTCGAGAAAAACCATGAGACTTCCCCCTCGCAGCGAGATGAGGCCCGATTCCCCTGCTCTGCTTGCAGAGCAATTCCGTGTTCCACATCAAACGTGAAAGGAGCCTTGATTTATTTGATGGCACTCCAGAGAAAACCCAAAGTCACTGTCTCAAGTCTAGAGGGATCCTGAGGTCACTGTAGCAGCATGAAAGGGCTCCGTGGACCCCAAATCAACTCGAGATGAGAGCTTAGTCCCTGGCTTCGACTCAAGGGGAATACCAACTTTCCACAAGCACCACAAGAGGACGCTTCTCTCAGCTACAGGTATGTGAGAGGGACCCTGAGTTTGTGGCCTCAAGTGGAATGGACACCGAGATGCTCTGACTCGAAGTCAGGCCGGATATCCCTGCAGTGAAGTGTATGCAGGCTCGTCTTGCATCTCCCAAGACGAAGGGATGTCTGAATCCCCTGTGCAGACCACAGAGAAAGACCAAGTCCTCCGCCTCATCGCGACCGGAGGCCTCACATCCTTTCAAAACTCGAGAGGTCCGCGGAGATCAATGCTTCCAAACGAGACGATGCCTGACTCCTCTTGAAAATGGATAGGAATCCCAGGATCCCGTTGGCACGTGTAAAGGTAACCTGGGTCTCCCGCCTCACGTGGAGACGAGTCCCAATTGCAATGCCAAGACTCGAGGAGAATCCCGAGGTGTCACTCGCACCTAGGCAGGAGTCCTGACGTCGCTGAACAAACACGTGTCTGGAAGGGCCCTCCCCGTCGTAACTCGAGATTATACCACAGGTTCCGGCCGCAACTCGAGAAAAACCATGAGACTTCCCCCTCACCGCGAGATGAACCCCGATTCCCCTGCACTGCGTGCAGAGCAATTCCGTGTTCCACATCAAACGTGAAAGAAACCTTGATTTCCTTGATGGCACTCCAGAGAAAACCCAGGTTCACTGTCTCAAGTCTAGAGGGATCCTGAGGTAACTGGAGCAACATGAAAGGGCTCCGTGGACCCCAAGTCAACTCGAGATGAGAGCTTAGTCCCTGGCTTCGACACAAGAGGAATACCAACTTTTCACAAGCACCTCAAGAGGAGGCTTCTCTCAGCTACAGGTATGTGAGAGGGACCCTGAGTTTGTGGCCTCAATTGGAATGGACACCGAGATGCTCTGACTCGAAGTAAGGCCGGATATCCCTGCAGTGAATTGAATGCAGGCTCGTCTTGCATCTCCCAAGACGAAGGGATGTCTGAATCCCCTGTGGAGACCACAGAGAAAGACCTAGTCCTCCGCCTCAACGCGACCGGAGGCCTCATATCCTTTGAAAACTCGAGAGGTCCGCGGAGATCAATGCTTCCAAAGGAGACGATGCCTGACTCCTCTTGAAAATGGATAGGAATCCCAGGATCCCTGTGGCACGTGGAAAGGGACCCTGGTTCTCCCGCCTCACGTGGAGACGCGTCCCAATTGCCATGCCAAGACTCGAGGAGAATCCCGAGGTGTCCCTCGCACCTAGGCAGGAGTCCTGACGTCGCTGAACAAACACGTGTCTGGAAGGCCCTCCCCGTCGAAACTCGAGAATATACCCCAGGTTCCGACCGCAACTCGAGAAAAAAAATGAGACTTCCCCCTCGCCGCGAGATGAGGCCCGATTCCCCTGCACTGTGTGCAGAGCAATTCCGTGTTCCAAATCAAACGTGAAAGGAGCCTTGATTTCCTTGATGGCACTCCAGAGAAAACCAAAGATCACTGTGTCAAGTCTAGAGGGATCCTGAGGTCACTGGAGCAACACGAAAGGGCTTCGTGGACCCCAAATCAACTCGAGATGAGAGCTTAGTCCCTGGCTTCGACTCAAGAGGAATACCAACTTTCCAAGAGCACCTCAAGAGGAGGCTTCTCTCAGGTACAGGTATGTGACAGGGACCCTGAGTTTGTGGCCTCAAGTGGAATGGACACCGAGATGCTCTGACTCGAAGTAAGGCCGGATATCCCTGCAGTGAATTGAATGCAGGCCTCTTTTGCATCTCCCAAGACGAAGGGATGTCTGAATCCCCGGTGGAGACCACAGAGAAAGACCTAGTCCTCCGCGTCAATGCGAACGGAGGCCTCACATCCTTTGAAAACTCGAGAGGTCCGCGGAGATCAATGCTTCCAAAGGAGACGGTGCCTGACTCCTCTTGAAAATGCATAGGAGTCCCAGGATCCCTGTGGCACGTGGAAAGGGACACTGGGTCTCATGCCTCACGTGGATACGCGGCCCAATTGCCATGCCAAGACTCGAGGAGAATCCCGAAATGTCCCTGCACCTAGGCAGGAGTCCTGACGTCGCTGAACAAACACGTGTCTGGAAGGGGCCTCCCCGTCGTAACTCGAGAATATACCCCACGTTCCGGCCGCAACTAGAGAAAAACCATGAGACTTCCCCCTCGCCGCGAGATGAGACCCGATTCCCCTGCAATGCGTGCAGAGCAATTCCGTGTTCCACATCAAACGTGAAAGGAGCCTTGATTTCATTGATGGCACTCCAGAGAAAACCCAAGATCAATGTCTCAAGTCTAGAGGGATCCTGAGGTCACTGGAGCAACACGAAAGGGCTCCGTGGACCCCAAATCAACTCGAGATGAGAGCTTAGTCCCTGGTTTCGACTCAAGAGGAATACCAACTTTCCACAAGCACCTCAAGAGGAGGCTTCTCTCAGCTACAGGTATGTGAGAGGGCCCCTGAGTTTGTGGCCTCAAGTGGAATGGACACCGAGATGCTCTGACTCAAAGTAAGGCCGGATATCCCTGCAATGAATTGAATGCAGGCTCGTCTTGCATCTCCCAAGACGAAGGGATGTCTGAATCCGATGTGGAGACGACAGAGAAAGACCTAGTCCTCCGCCTCATCGCGTCCGGAGGCCTGACATCCTTTGAAAACTCGAGAGGTCCGCAGATATCAATGCTTCCAAAGGAGACGATGCCTGACTCCTCTTGAAAATGGATAGGAGTCCCAGGAGGCCTGTGGCACATGGAAAGGGACCCTGGGTCTCCCGCCTCACGTGGAGACGCGTCCCAATTGCCATGCCAAGATTCGAGGAGAATCCCGAGGTGTCCGTTGCACCTAGGCAGGAGTCCTGACGTCGCTGAACAAACACGTGTCTGGAAGGGCTCTCCCCGTGGTAACCCGAGAATATACCCCAGGTTCGGTCCGCAACTCGAGAAAAACCATGAGACTTCCCCCTCGCAGCGAGATGAGGCCCGATTACCCTGCACTGCATGCAGAGCAATTCCATGTTCCACATCAAACGGGAAAGGAGCCTTGATTTCCTTGATGGCACCCCAGAGAAAACCGAAGATCACTGTCTCAATTCTAGAGGGATCCTGAAGTCACTGGAGCAACACGAAAGGGCTCCGTGGACCCCAAATCAACTCAAGATGAGAGCTTAGTGTCTGGCTTCGACTCAAGAGGATTACCAACTTTCCACAAGCACCTCAAGAGGAGGCTTCTCTCAGCTACAGGTATGTGAGAGGGACCCTGAGTTTGTGGCCTCAAGTGGAATGGACACCGAGATGCTCTGACTCGAACTAAGGCCGGATATCCCTGCAGTGAATTGAATGCAGGCTCGTCTTGCATCTCCCAAGACGAAGGGATGTCTGAATCCCCTGTGGAGACCACAGAGAAAGACCTAGTTCTTTGCCTCATCACGAGCGGAGGCCTAACATCCTTTGAAAACTCGAGAGGTCCGCGGAGTTCAATGCTTCCAAAGGAGACGATGCCTGACTCCTCTTGAAAATGGATAGGAGTCCCAGGATCCCTGAGGCATGTGGAAAGGGACCCTGGGTCTCCCGCCTCACGTGGAGACGAGTCCCAATTGCCATGCCAAGACTCGAGGAGAATCCCGAGGTGTCCCTCGCACCTAGGCAGGAGTCCTGACGTCGCTG
The DNA here is from genome assembly GCF_033118175.1 of Dama dama. NCBI lineage: Eukaryota > Metazoa > Chordata > Mammalia > Artiodactyla > Cervidae > Dama > Dama dama. The sequence goes on from NC_083693.1 coordinate 460,432, forward strand.
AACAAACACGTGTCTGGAAGGGCCCTCCCTGTCGTAACTCGAGAATATACCCCAGTATCCGGCCGCAACTCGAGAAAAACCATGAGACTTCCCCCTCGCCGCGAGATGAGGCCCGATTCCCCTGCACTGCGTGCAGAGCAATTCTGTGTTCCACATCAAACGAGATAGGAGCCTTGATTTCCTTGATGGCACTCCAGAGAACACCCAAGATCACTGTCTCAAGTCTAGAGGGATCCTGAGGTCACTGGAGTAACACGAAATTTCTCCGTGGACCGCAAATCAACTGGAGATGAGAGCTTAGTCCCTGGCTTCGACTCAAGAGGAATACCAACTTTCCACAAGCAGTTCAAGAGGAGGCTTCTCTCAGCTACAGGTATGTGAGAGGGACCCTGAGTTTGTGGCCTCAAGTGGAATGGACACCGAGATGCTCTGACTCGAAGTAAGGCCGGATATCCCTGCAGTGAATTGAATGCAGGCTCGTCTTGCATCTCCCAAGACGAAGGCATGTCTGAATCCCCTGTGGAGACCACAGAGAAAGACCTAATTCTCCGCCTCATCGCCAGCGAGGCCTCACATCCTTTGAAAACTCGAGAGGTCCGCTGAGATCAATGCTTCCAAAGGAGACGATGCCTGACTCCTCTTGAAAATGGATAGGAGTCCCAGGAACCCTGTGGCACGTGGAAAGGGACGCTGGGTCTCCCGCCTCACGTGGAGACGCGTCCCCATTGCCATGCCAAGCCTCGAGGAGAATCCCGAGGTGTCCCTTGCACCTAGGCAGGAGTCCTGACGTCGCAGAACAAACACGTGTCTGGAAGGGCCCTCCCCGTCGTAACTCGAGAATATACCCCAGGTTCCGGCTACAACTCGAAAAAACCATGAGACTTCCCCCTCGCCGCTGGATGAGGCTGGATTCCCCTGCACTGCGGGCAGAACAATTCCGTGTTCCCCATCAAAAATGAAAGGAGCCTTGATTTCCTTGATGGCACTCCAGAGAAACCCAAGATCACTGTCTCAAGTCTAGAGGGATCCTGAAGTCACTGGAGCAACACGAAAGGGCTCCGTGGACCCCAAATCAACTCGAGATGAGAGCTTAGTCCCTGGCTTCGACTCAAGAGGAATACCAACTTTCCACAAGCACCTCAAGAGGAGGCTTCTCTCAGCTACAGGTATGTGAGAGGGACCCTGAGTTTGTGGCCTCAAGTGGAATGAACACCGAGATGCTCTGACTCGAAGTAAGGCCGGATATCCCTGCAGTGAATTGAATGCAGGCTCGTCTTGCATCTCCCACGACGAAGGGATGTCTGAATCCCCTGTGGAGACCACAGAGAAGGACCTAATTCTCCGCCTCATCGCGAGCGGAGGCCTCACATCCTTTGAAAACTCGAGAGGTCCGCGGAGATCAATGCTTCCAAAGGAGACGATGCCTGACTCCTCTTGAAAATGGATAGGAGTCCCAGGATCCCTGTGGCACGTGGAAAGGGACCCTGGGTCTCCCGCCTCACGTGGAGACGCGTCCCAATTGCCATGCCAAGACTCGAGGAGAATCCCGAGGTGTCCCTCACACCTAGGCAGGAGTCCTGACGTCGCTGAACAAACACGTGTCTGGAAGGGCCCTCCTCGTCGTAACTCGAGAATATACCCCAGGTTCCGGGCGCAACTCGAGAAAAACCATGAGATTTCCCCCTCGCCGCGAGTTGAGGCCCGATTCCCCTGCACTGCATGCAGAGCAATTCCGTGTTCCACATCAAACGTGAAAGGAGTCTTGATTTCCTTGATGGCACTCCAGAAAAAACCCAAGATCACTGTCTCAAGTCTAGAGGGATCCTGAGGTCACTGTAGCAACACGAAAGGGCGCTGTGGACCCCAAATTAACTCGAGATGAGAGCTTAGTCCCTGGCTTCGCCTCAAGAGGAATACCAACTTTCCACAAGCACCTCAAGAGGAGGCTTCTCTCAGCTACAGGTATGTGAGAGGGCCCCTGAGTTTGTGGCCTCAAGAGGAATGGACACCGAGATGCTCTGACTCGAAGTAAGGCCGGATATCCCTGCAGTGAATTGAATGCAGGCTCGTCTTGCATCTCCCAAGACGAAGGGATGTCTGAATCCCCTGTGGAGACCACAGAGAAAGACCTAATTCTCCGCCTCATCGCCAGCAGAGGCCTCACATCCTTTGAAAACTCGAGAGGTCCGCGGAGATCAATGCTTCCAAAGGAGACGATGCCTGACTCCTCTTGAAAATGGATAGGAGTCCCAGGAACCCTGTGGCACGTGGAAAGGGACGCTGGGTCTCCCGCCTCACGTGGAGACGCGTCCCCATTGCCATGCCAAGCCTCGAGGAGAATCCCGAGGTGTCCCTTGCACCTAGGCAGGAGTCCTGACGTCGCAGAACAAACACGTGTCTGGAAGGGCCCTCCCCGTCGTAACTCGAGAATATACCCCAGGTTCCGGCTACAACTCGAGAAAAACCATGAGACTTCCCCCTCGCCGCTGGATGAGGCCGGATTCCCCTGCACTGCGTGCAGAACAATTCCGTGTTCCCCATCAAAAATGAAAGGAGCCTTGATTTCCTTGATGGCACTCCAGAGAAACCCAAGATCACTGTCTCAAGTCTAGAGGGATCCTGAAGTCACTGGAGCAACACGAAAGGGCTCCGTGGACCCCAAATCAACTCGAGATGAGAGCTTAGTCCCTGGCTTCGACTCAAGAGGAATACCAACTTTCCACAAGCACCTCAAGAGGAGGCTTCTCTCAGCTACAGGTATGTGAGAGGGACCCTGAGTTTGTGGCCTCAAGTGGAATGGACACCGAGATGCTCTGACTCGAAGTAAGCCCGGATATCCCAATAGTGAATTGAATGCAGGCTCGTCTTGCATCTCCCAAAATGAAGGGATGTCTGAATCCCCTGTGGAGACCACAGAGAAAGACCTAGTCCTCCGCCTCATCGAGACTAGAGGCATCACATCCTTTGAAAACTCGAGAGGTCTGTGGAGGTCAATGCTTCCAAAGGAGATGATGCCTGACTCTTCTTGGAAATGGATAGGAGTCCCAGTATCCCTGTGCACGTGGAAAGGGACCCTGGGTCTCCTGCCTCACGTGGAGACGCGTCCCAAATGCCATGCGAAGACTCGAGGAGAATCCCGAGGTGTCCCTCGCACCTAGGCAGGAGTCCTGACTCCGCTGAACAAACACGTGTCTGGAAGGGCCCTCCCCGTCGTAACTCGAGAATATACCCCAGGTTCCGGCCGCAACTCGAGAAAAACCATGAGAATTACCCCTCGCCGCGAGATTTGGCCTGATTCCCCTGCCATGCGTGCAGAGCAATTCCGTATTCAACATCAAAAATGAAAGGAGCCTTGATTTCCTTGATGGCACTCCAGAGAAAACCCAAGATCACTGTCTCAAGTCTAGAGGGATCCTGAGGTCACTGGAGCAACAAGAAAGGGCTCCGTGGACCCCAAATCAACTCGAGATGAGAGCTTAGTCCCTGGCTTCGACTCAAGAGGAATACCAACTTTCCACGAGCCCCTCAAGAGGAGGCTTCTCTCAGCTACAGGTATGTGAAAGGGACCCTGAGATTGTGGCCTCAAGTGGAATGGACACCGAGATGCTCTGTCTCGAAATAAGGCCGGATATCCCTGCAGTGAATTGAATGCAGGCTCGTCTTGCATCTCCCAAGACGAAGGGATGTCTGAATCCCCTGTGGAGACCACAGAGAAGGACCTAATTCTCCGCCTCATCGCGAGCGGAGGCCTCACATCCTTTGAAAACTCGAGAGGTCCGCGGAGATCAATGCTTCCAAAGGAGACGATGCCTGACTCCTCTTGAAAATGGATATGAGTCCCAGGATCACTGTGGCACGTGGAAAGGGACACTGGGTCTCCCGCCTCACGTGGAGACGCGTCCCAATTGCCATGCCAAGCCTCGAGGAGAATCCCGAGGTGTCGCTCGCACCTAGGCAGGAGTCCTGACGTCGCTGAACAAACACGTGTCTGGAAGGGCCCTCCCCGTCGTAACTTGAGAATATACCCCAGGTTCAGGCCGCAACTCGAGAAAAACCATGAGATTTACCCCTCGCCGGGAGTTGAGGCCCGATTCCCCTGCACTGCATGCAGAGCAATTCCGTGTTCCACATCAAACGTGAAAGGAGCCTTGATTTCCTTGATGGCACTCCAGAGGAAACCCAAGATCACTGTCTCAAGTCTAGAGGGATCATGAGGTCACTGTAGCAACACGAAAGGGCGCCGTGGACCCCAAATCAACTCGAGATGAGAGCTTAGTCCCTGGCTTCGACTCAAGAGGAATACCAACTTTCCACAAGCACCTCAAGAGGAGGCTTCTCTCAGCTACAGGTATGTGAGAGGGCCCCTGAGTTTGTGGCCTCAAGTGGAATGGACACCGAGATGCTCTGACTCGAAGTAAGGCCGGATATCCCTGCAGTGAATTGAATGCAGGCTCGTCTTGCATCTCCCAAGACGAAGGGATGTCTGAATCCCCTGTGGAGACCACAGAGAAAGACCTAATTCTCCGCCTCATCGCCAGCGGAGGCCTCACATCCTTTGAAAACTCGAGAGGTCCGCTGAGATCAATGCTTCCAAAGGAGACGATGCCTGACTCCTCTTGAAAATGGATAGGAGTCCCAGGAACCCTGTGGCACGTGGAAAGGGACGCTGGGTCTCCTGCCTCACGTGGAGACGCGTCCCCATTGCCATGCCAAGCCTCAAGGAGAATCCCGAGGTGTCCCTTGCACCTAGGCAGGAGTCCTGACGTCGCAGAACAAACACGTGTCTGGAAGGGCCCTCCCCGTCGTAACTCGAGAATATACCCCAGGTTCCGGCTACAACTCGAGAAAAACCATGAGACTTCCCCCTCGCCGCTGGATGAGGCCGGATTCCCCTGCACTGCGTGCAGAACAATTCCGTGTTCCCCATCAAAAATGAAAGGAGCCTTGATTTCCTTGATGGCACTCCAGAGAAACCCAAGATCACTGTCTCAAGTCTAGAGGGATCCTGAAGTCACTGGAGCAACACGAAAGGGCTCCGTGGACCCCAAATCAACTCGAGATGAGAGCTTAGTCCCTGGCTTCGACTCAAGAGGAATACCAACTTTCCACAAGCACCTCAAGAGGAGGCTTCTCTCAGCTACAGGTATGTGAGAGGGACCCTGAGTTTGTGGCCTCAAGTGGAATGAACACCGAGATGCTCTGACTCGAAGTAAGGCCGGATATCCCTGCAGTGAATTGAATGCAGGCTCGTCTTGCATCTCCCACGACGAAGGGTTGTCTGAATCCCCTGTGGAGACCACAGAGAAGGACCTAATTCTCCGCCTCATCGCGAGCGGAGGCCTCACATCCTTTGAAAACTCGAGAGGTCCGCGGAGATCAATGCTTCCAAAGGAGACGATGCCTGACTCCTCTTGAAAATGGATAGGAGTCCCAGGATCCCTGTGGCACGTGGAAAGGGACCCTGGGTCTCCCGCCTCACGTGGAGACGCGTCCCAATTGCCATGCCAAGACTCGAGGAGAATCCCGAGGTGTCCCTCACACCTAGGCAGGAGTCCTGACGTCGCTGAACAAACACGTGTCTGGAAGGGCCCTCCTCGTCGTAACTCGAGAATATACCCCAGGTTCCGGGCGCAACTCGAGAAAAACCATGAGATTTCCCCCTCGCCGCGAGTTGAGGCCCGATTCCCCTGCACTGCATGCAGAGCAATTCCGTGTTCCACATCAAACGTGAAAGGAGTCTTGATTTCCTTGATGGCACTACAGAAAAAACCCAAGATCACTGTCTCAAGACTAGAGGGATCCTGAGGTCACTGTAGCAACACGAAAGGGCGCCGTGGACCCCAAATTAACTCGAGATGAGAGCTTAGTCCCTGGCTTCGACTCAAGAGGAATAACAACTTTCCACAAGCACCTCAAGAGGAGGCTTCTCTCAGCTACTGGTATGTGAGAGGGCCCCTGAGTTTGTGGCCTCAAGTGGAATGGACACCGAGATGCTCTGACTCGAAGTAAGGCCGGATATCCCTGCAGTGAATTGAATGCAGGCTCGTCTTGCATCTCCCAAGACGAAGGGATGTCTGAATCCCCTGTGGAGACCACAGAGAAAGACCTAATTCTCCGCCTCATCGCCAGCACTGGCCTCACATCCTTTGAAAACTCGAGAGGTCCGCGGAGATCAATGCTTCCAAAGGAGACGATGCCTGACTCCTCTTGAAAATGGATAGGAGTCCCAGGAACCCTGTGGCACGTGGAAAGGGACGCTGGGTCTCCCGCCTCACGTGGAGACGTGTCCCCATTGCCATGCCAAGCCTCGAGGAGAATCCCGAGGTGTCCCTTGCACCTAGGCAGGAGTCCTGACGTCGCAGAACAAACACGTGTCTGGAAGGGCCCTCCCCGTCGTAACTCGAGAATATACCCCAGGTTCCGGCTACAACTCGAGAAAAACCATGAGACTTCCCCCTCGCCACAAGATGAGGCCCGATTCCCCTGCACTGCGTGCAGAACAATTCCGTGTTCCCCATCAAAAATGAAAGGAGCCTTGATTTCCTTGATGGCACTCCAGAGAAAACCCAAGATCACTGTCTCAAGTCTAGAGGGATCCTGAAGTCACTGGAGCAACACGAAAGGGCTCCGTGGACCCCAAATCAACTCGAGATGAGAGCTTAGTCCCTGGCTTCGACTCAAGAGGAATACCAACTTTCCACAAGCACCTCAAGAGGAGGCTTCTCTCAGCTACAGGTATGTGAGAGGGACCCTGAGTTTGTGGCCTCAAGTGGAATGGACACCGAGATGCTCTGACTCGAAGTAAGCCCGGATATCCCAATAGTGAATTGAATGCAGGCTCGTCTTGCATCTCCCAAAATGAAGGGATGTCTGAATCCCCTGTGGAGACCACAGAGAAAGACCTAGTCCTCCGCCTCATCGAGACTAGAGGCATCACATCCTTTGAAAACTCGAGAGGTCTGTGGAGGTCAATGCTTCCAAAGGAGATGATGCCTGACTCTTCTTGGAAATGGATAGGAGTCCCAGTATCCCTGTGCACGTGGAAAGGGACCCTGGGTCTCCTGCCTCACGTGGAGACGCGTCCCAAATGCCATGCGAAGACTCGAGGAGAATCCCGAGGTGTCCCTCGCACCTAGGCAGGAGTCCTGACTCCGCTGAACAAACACGTGTCTGGAAGGGCCCTCCCCGTCGTAACTCGAGAATATACCCCAGGTTCCGGCCGCAACTCGAGAAAAACCATGAGAATTACCCCTCGCCGCGAGATTTGGCCTGATTCCCCTGCCCTGCGTGCAGAGCAATTCCGTATTCCACATCAAAAATGAAAGGAGCCTTGATTTCCTTGATGGCACTCCAGAGAAAACCCAAGATCACTGTCTCAAGTCTAGAGGGATCCTGAGGTCACTGGAGCAACAAGAAAGGGCTCCGTGGACCCCAAATCAACTCGAGATGAGAGCTTAGTCCCTGGCTTCGACTCAAGAGGAATACCAACTTTCCACGAGCCCCTCAAGAGGAGGCTTCTCTCAGCTACAGGTATGTGAGAGGGACCCTGAGATTGTGGCCTCAAGTGGAATGGACACCGAGATGCTCTGACTCGAAATAAGGCCGGATATCCCTGCAGTGAATTGAATGCAGGCTCGTCTTGCATCTCCCAAGACGAAGGGATGTCTGAATCCCCTGTGGAGACCACAGAGAAGGAACTAATTCTCCGCCTCATCGCGAGCGGAGGCCTCACATCCTTTGAAAACTCGAGAAGTCCGCGGAGATCAATGCTTCCAAAGGAGACGATGCCTGACTCCTCTTGAAAATGGATATGAGTCCCATGATCACTGTGGCACGTGGAAAGGGACACTGGGTCTCCCGCCTCACGTGGAGACGCGTCCCAATTGCCATGCCAAGCCTCGAGGAGAATCCCGAGGTGTCGCTCGCACCTAGGCAGGAGTCCTGACGTCGCTGAACAAACACGTGTCTGGAAGGGCCCTCCCCGTCGTAACTTGAGAATATACCCCAGGTTCAGGCCGCAACTCGAGAAAAACCATGAGATTTACCACTCGCCGGGAGTTGAGGCCCGATTCCCCTGCACTGCATGCAGAGCAATTCCGTGTTCCACATCAAACGTGAAAGGAGCCTTGATTTCCTTGATGACACTCCAGAGAAAACCCAAGATCACTGTCTCAAGTCTAGAGGGATCCTGAGGTCACTGGAGCCACACGAAAGGGCTCCGTGGACCCCAAATCAACTCGAGATGAGAGCTTAGTCCCTGGCTTCGACTCAAGAGGAATAACAACTTTCCACAAGCACCTCAAGAGGAGGCTTCTCTCAGCTACAGGTTTGTGAGAGGGACCCTGAGTTTGTGGCCTCAAGTGCAATGGACACCGAGATGGTCTAACTCGAAGTAAGGCCGGATATCATTGCAGTGAATTGAATGCAGGCTCGTCTTGCATCTCCCAAGACGAACGGATGACTGAATCCCCTGTCGAGCCCACAGAGAAAGACCTAGTCCTCCGCCTCATCGTGACCGGAGGCCTCACATCCTTTGAAAACTCGAGAGGTCTGCCGAGATCAATGCTTCCAAAGAAGACGATGCCTGACTCCTCTTGAAAATGGATAGGAGTCCCAGGATCCCTGTGGCACGTGGAAAGGGACCCTGGGTCTCCCGCCTCACGTGGAGACGCGTCCCAATTGCCATGCCAAGACTTGTGGAGAATCCCGAGCTGTCCCTCGCACCTCGGCAGGAGTCCTGACGTCGCTGAACAAACACGTGTCTGGAAGGGCCCTCCCCGTCGTAACACGAGAATATACCCCAGGTTCCGGGCACAACTCGGGAAAAACCATGAGACTTCCCCCTCGCCGCGAGATGAGGCCCGATTCCCCTGCACTGCGTGCAGAGCAATTCCGTTTTCCACATCAAACGTGAAAGGAGCCTTGATTTCCTTGATGGCACTCCAGAGAATACCCAAGATCACTGTCTCAAGTCTAGAGGGATCCTGAGGTCACTGGACCAACAGGAAAGGGCTCCGTGGACCCCAAATCAACTCGAGATGAGAGCTTAGTCCCTGGCTTAGACTCAAGAGGAATACCAACTTTCCACAAGCACCTCAAGAGGAGGCTTCTCTCAGCTACAGGTCTATTTGAGGGACCCTGAGTTTGTGGCCTCAAGTGGAATGGACACCGAAATGCTCTGACTCAAAGTAAGACCGGATATCCCTGCAGTGAATTGAATGCAGGCTCGTCATGCATCTCCCAAGACGAAGGTTTGTCTGAATCCCCTGTGGAGACCACAGAGAAAGACCTAGTCCTACACCTTAACGCAACCAGAGGCCTCATATCCATTGAAAATTCGAGAGGTCTCCGGAGATCAATACTTCCAAAGGAGACGATGCCTGACTCCTCTTGAAAATGGATAGGAGTCCCAGGATCCCTGTGGCACGTGGAAAGGGACACTGGGTCTCCCGCCTCACGTGGAGACGCGTCCCAATTGCCATGCCAAGGCTCAGGAGAATCCCGAGTTGTCCCTCGCACCTAGGCAGGAGTCCTGACGTCGCTGAACAAACACGTGTCTGGAAGGACCCTCCTCGTCGTAATTCGAGAATATACCCCAGGTTCCAGCCGCAACTCGAGAAAAAGAATGAGACGTCCCCCTCGCCGCGAGATGAGGCCCGATTCCCCTGCACTGCATGCAGAGCAATTCCGTGTTCCACATCAAACCTGAAAGGAGCCTTGATTTCCTTGATGGCACTCCATTAAAAACCCAAGATCACTGTCTCAAGTCTAGAGGGATCCTGAGGTCACTGGAGCAACACGAAAGAGCTCCGTGGACCCCAAATCAACTCGAGATGAGAGCTTAGTCCCTGGCTTCGACTCAAGAGGAATACCAACTTTCCACAAGCACCTCAAGAGGAGGCTTCTCTCAGCTACAAGTATGTGAGAGGGACACTGAGTTTGTGGCCTCAAGTGGAATGGACACCGAGATGCTCTGACTCGAAGTAAGGCCGGATATCCCTGCAGTGAATTGAATGCAGGCTCGTCTTGCATCTCCCAAGACGAAGGGATGTCTGAATCCCCAGTGGAGACCACAGAAAAAGACCTAGTCCACCACCTCAACGCAACTGGAGGCCTCATATCCTTTGAAAACTCGAGAGGTCCGCAGAGATCAATACTTCCGAAGGAGACGATGCCGGACTCCTCTTGAAAATGGATAGGAGTCCCAGGATCCCTGTGGGACGTGGAAAGGGACCCTGGGTCTCCCGCCTCACGTGGAGACGCGTCCCAATTGCCATGCCAAGACTCGAGGAGAATCCCGAGGTGTCCCTCGCACCTAGGCAGGAGTCCTGACGTCGCTGAACAAACACGTATCTGGAAGGGCCCTCCCCGTCGTAACTCGAGAATATACCCCAGGTTCCGGCCGCAACTCGAGAAAAACCATGAGACTTCCCCCTCGCCGCGAGATGAGGCCTGATTCCCCTGCACTGCGTGCAGAGCAATTCGGTTATCCATATCAAACCTGAAAGGAGCCTTGATTTCCTTGATGGCACTCCCGAGAAAACCCAAGATCACTGTCTCAAGCCTAGAGGGATCCTGAGGTCACTGGACCAACAGGAAAGGGCTCCGTGGACCCCAAATCAACTCGAGATGAGAGCTTAGTCCCTGGCTTCGACTCAAGAGGAATACCAACTTTCCACAAGCACCTCAAGAGGAGGCTTCTCTCAGCTACAGGTATGTGAGAGGGACCCTGAGTTTGTGGCCTCAAGTCGAATGGACACCGAGATGCTCTGACTCGAAGTAAGGCCGGATATCCCTGCAGTGAATTGAATGCAGGCTCGTCTTGCATCTCCCAAGACGAAGGGATGTCTGAATCCCCTGTGGAGACCACAGAGAAAGACCTAGTTCTCCGCCTCATAACGACTGGAGGCCTCACATCCTTTGAAAACTCGAGAGGTCCGCGGAGATCAATGCTTCCAAAGGGGACGATGCCTGACTCCTCTTGAAAATGGATAGGAGTAAAAGGATCCCTGTGGCACGTGGAAAGGGAACCTGGGTCTCCCACCTCACGTGGAGATGCGTCCCAATTGCCATGCCAAGACTCGAGGAGAATCCCGAGGTGTCCCTCGCACCTAGGCAGGCGTCCTGACGTCCCTGAACAAACACTTGTCTGGAAGGGCCCTCCCCGTCGTAACTCGAGAATATACCCCAGGTTCCGGCCGCAACTCGAGAAAAACCATGAGACTTCCCCCTCGCCGCGAGATGAGGCCCGATTCCCCTGCACTGCGTGCAGAGCAATTCCCTGTTGCACATCAAACGTGAATGGAGCCTTGATTCCTTGATGGCCATCCAAAGAATACCCAAGATCACTGTATCAAGTCTAGAGTGATCCTGAGGTCACTGTAGCAACACGAAAGGGCTCCGTGGACCCTAAATCAACTCGAGATGAGAGCTTAGTCCCTGGACTTCGACTCAAGAGGAATACCAAATTTCCACAAGCACCTCAAGAGGAGGCTTCTCTCAGCTACAGGTATGTGAGAGGGACCCTGAGTTTGTGGCCTCAAGTGGAATGGACACCGAGATGCTCTGACTCGAAGTAAGGCCGGATATCCCTGCAGTGAATTGAATGCAGGCTCGTCTTGCATCTCCCAAGAGGAAGGGATGTATGAATCCCCTGTGGAGACGACAGAGAATGACCTAGTTCTCTGCCTCATCGCGACCGGAGGCCTCACATCCTTTGAAAACTCGAGAGGTCCGCGGAGATCAATGCTTCCAAAGGGGACGATGCCTGACTCCTCTTGAAAATGGATAGGAGTCCCAGGATCCCTGTGGCACGTGGAAAGTGACACTGGGTCTCCCGCCTCACGTAGAGACGCGTCCCAATTGCCATGCCAAGACTCGAGGAGAAACCCGCGGTATCCCTCGCACCTGTGCAGGCGTCCTGACGTCGCTGAACAAACACTTGTCTGGAAGGGCCCTCCCCGTCGTAACTCGAGAATATACCCCAGGTTCCGGCCGCAACTCGAGAAAAACCATGAGACTTCCCCCTCGCCGCGAGATGAGGCCCGATTCCCCTGCACTGCGTGCAGAGCAATTCCGTGTTCCATATCAAACGTGAAAGGAGCCTTGATTTCCTTGATGGCACTCCAGAGAAAACCCAAGATCACTGTCTCAAGTCTAGAGGGATCCTGAGGTCACTGGAGCAACACGAAAGGGCTCAGTGGACCCCAAACCAACTCGAGATGAGAGCTTAGTCCCTGGCTTCGACTCAAGAGGAATACCAAGTTTCCACAAGCACCTCAAGAGGAGGCTTCTCTCAGCAGCAGGTATGTGAGAGGGACCCTGAGTTTTTGGCCTCAAGGGGAATGGACACCGAGATGCTCTGACTCGAAGTAAGGCCAGATATCCCTGCAGTGAATTGAATGCAGGCTCGTCTTGCATCTCCCAAGACGAAGGGATGTCTGAATCCCCTGTGGAGACCAGAGAGAAAGACCTAGTTCTCCGCCTCATCTAGACCGGAGGCCTCACATCCTTTGAAAACTCGAGACGTCCGCGGAGATCAATGCTTCCAAAGGAGACGATGCCTGACTTCTCTTGAAAATGGATCGGAGTCCCAGGATCCCTGTGGCACGTGGAAAGGGACCCTGGGTCTCCCGCCTCACGTGGAGACACGTCCCAATTGCCATGCCAAGACTCGAGGAGAATCCCATGATGTCCCTCGCACCTAGGCAGGAGTCCTGACGTCGCTAAACAAACACGTGTCAGGAAGGGCCCACCCAGTCTTAACTCGAGAATATACCCCAGGTTCCGGCCGCAACTCGAGAAAAACCACGAGACTTCCCCCTCGCCGCGAGATGAGGCCCGATTCCCCTGCACGGTGAGCAGAGCAATTACGTGTTCCATATCAAACGTGAAAGGAGCCTTGATTTCCTTGATGGCACTCCAGAGAAAACCCAAGATCACTGTCTCAAGTCTAGAGGGATACTCAGGTAACTGTAGCAACACGAAAGGTCTCCATGGACCCCAAATCAGCTCGAGATGAAAGCTTAGTCCCTGGATTCGACTCAAGAGGAATACCAACTTTCCACAAGCACCTCAAGAAGAGGCTTCTCTCAGCTACAGGTATGTGAGAGGGATACTGAGTTTGTGGCCTCAGGTGGAATTTACACCGAGATGCTCTGACTCGAAGTAAGGCCGGATATCCCTGCAGTGAATTGAATGCAGGCTCGTCTTGCATCTCCCAAGACAAAGGGATGTTTGAATCCCGTGTGGAGACCACAGAGAAAGACCTAGTTCTCCGCCTCTTCGCGACCGGAGGCCTCACATCCTTTGAAAACTCGAGAGGTCCAGGGAGATCAATGCTTCCAAAGGAGACGATGCCTGACTCCTCTTGAAAATGGATAGGAGTCCCTGAATCCCTGTTGGACGTGGAATGGGACCCTGGGTCTCCCGCCTCACGTGGAGACGCGTCCCAATTGCCATGCCAAGACTTGAGAAGAATCCCGAGGTGTCCCTCGCACCTAGGCAGGAGACCTGACGTCGCTGAACAAACACGTGTCTGGAAGGGCCCTCCCCGTCGTAATTCGAGAATATACCCCAGGTTCCGGACGCAACTCGAGAAAAAACATGAGACTTCCCCCTCGCCGCGAGATGAGGCCCGATTCCCCTGCACTGCGTGCAGAGCATTTCCGTGTTCCACATCAAACGTGAAAGGAACCTTGATTTGCTTGATGGCACTCCAGAGAAAACCCAAGATGACTGTCTCAAGTCTAGAGGGATCCTGAGGTCACTGTAGCAACACGAAAGGGCTCCGTGGACCCCAAACTAACTCGAGATGAGAGCTTAGTGCCTGGCTTCGACTCAAGAGGAATACCAACTTTCCACAAGCACCTCAAGAGGAGGCTTCTCTCAGCTACATGTATGTGAGAGGGACCCTGAATTTGTGGCCTCAAGTGGAATGGACCCCGAGATGCTCTGACTCGAAGTACGGACGGATAGCCCTGCAGTGAATTGAATGCAGGCTCGTCTTGCATCTCCCAAGACGAAGGGATGTCTGAATCGCCTGTGGAGACCACATAGAAAGACCTAGTTCTCCGCCTCATCGCGTCCGGAGGCCTCACATCCTTTGAAAACTCGAGAGGTGCGGGGAGATCAATGCTCCCAAAGGAGACGATGCCTGACTCCTCTTGAAAATGGATAGGAGTCCCAGGATCCCTGTGGCACGTAGAAAGGGATCCTGGGTCTCCCGCCTCACGTGGAGACGTGTCCCAATTGCCATGCCAAGACGCGAGGATAATACCGAGTTGTCCCTCGCACCTAGGCAGGAGTCCTGACGTCGCTGAACAAACACGTGTCTGGAAGGGCCCTTCACGTCGTAATTCGAGAATATACCCCAGGTTCCGGCCGCAACTTCAGAAAAAACATGAGACTTACCCCTCGCCGCGAAATGAGGCCCAATTCCCCTCCACTGCGTGCAGAGCAATTCCGTGTTCCACATCAAAGTTGAAAGGAGCCTTGATTTCCTTGATGGCACTCCAGAGAAAACCGAAGATCACTGTCTCAAGTCTTAGGGATCCTGAGGTCACTGTAGCAATACGAAAGGGCTCCGTGGACCCCAAATCAGCTCGAGATGAGAGCTTAGTACCTTGCTTCGACTCAAGAGGAATACCACCTTTCCACAAGCACCTCAAGAGGAGGCTTCTCTCAGCTACAGGTATGTGAGAGGCACACTGAGTTTGTGGCCTGGAGTGGAATGGACATCGAGATGCTCTGACTCGAAGTAAGGCCGGATAGCCCTGCAGTGAATTGAATGCAGGCTCGTCTTGCATCTCACAAGAGGAAGGGATGTCTGAATCCCCTGTGGAGTACACAGAGAAAGACCTAGTTCTCCGCCTCTTGGCGACCGGAGGCGTCACATCCTTTGAAAACTCGAGAGGTCCGCGGAGATCAATGCTTCCAGAGGAGACGATTCCTGACTCCTATTGAATATGGATAGGAGTCCCAGGATCCCTGTGGCACGTGGAAAGGAACCCTGGGCCTCCCGCCTCACGTGGAGACGCGTCCCAATTGCCATGCCAAGACTCGAGGAGAATCTCGAGGTGTCCCTTGCACCTAGGCAGGATTCCTGACGTCGCTGAACAAACACGTGTCTGGAAAGGCCCTCCCCATTGTAACTCGAGAATATACCCCAGGTTCCAGCGGCAACTCGAGAAAAACCATGGGACTTCCCTTCGCTGCGAGATGAGGCGCGATTCCC
The DNA here is from genome assembly GCF_033118175.1 of Dama dama. Lineage (NCBI taxonomy): Eukaryota > Metazoa > Chordata > Mammalia > Artiodactyla > Cervidae > Dama > Dama dama. The sequence continues at coordinate 475,667 of NC_083693.1, forward strand.
CTGCACTGCGTGCAGGGCAATACCCTGTTCCACATCAAACGTGAAAGGAGCCTTGATTTCCTTGATGGCACTCCAGAGAAAACCGAAGATCACTGTCTCAAGTCTTAGGGATCCTGAGGTCACTGTAGCAACACGAAAGGGCTCCGTGGACCCCAAATCAGCTCGAGATGAGAGCTTAGTACCTTGGTTCGACTCAAGAGGAATACCAACTTTCCACAAGCTCCTCAAGAGGAGGCTTCTCTCAGCAAAAGGTATGTGAGAGGGACCCTGAGTTTGTGGCTCAAGTGGAATGGACACCGAGATGCTCTGACTCGTAGTAAGGCCGGATATCCCTGCAGTGAATTGAATGCAGGCTCGTCTTGCATCTCCCAAGACGAAGGGTTGTCTGAATCCCCTGTGGAGACCACAGAGAAAGACCTAGTCCTCCACCTCAACGCAACCGGAGGCCTCACATCGTTTGAAAACTCGAGAGGTCCGTGTAGATCAGTACTTCCGAAGGAGAAGATGCCTGACTCCTCTTGAAAATGGATAGGAGTCCCAGGATCCCTGTGGCACGTGGAAAGGGACCCTGGGTCTCCTGCCTCACGTGGAGACGCGTCCCCATTGCAATGCCAAGACTCGAGGAGAATTCCGAGGTGTCCCTCGCACCTAGGCAGGAGTCCTGACGTCGCTGAACAAACACGTGTCTGGAAGGGCCCTCCCCGTCGTAACTCGAGAATATACCCCAGGTTCCGGCCGCAACTCGAGAAAAACCATGAGACTTCCCCCACGCCGCGAGATGAGGCCCGATTCCCCTGCACTGCGTGCAGAGCAATTCCGTGTTCCACATCAAACGTGAAACGAGCCTTGATTTCCTTGATGGCACTCCCGAGAAAACCCAAGATCACTGTCTCAAGCCTAGAGGGATCCTGAGGTCACTGGACCAACAGGAAAGGGCTCCGTGGACCCCAAATCAACTCGAGATGAGAGCTTAGTCCCTGGCTTCGACTCAAGAGGAATACCAACTTTCCACAAGCACCTCAAGAGGAGGCTTCTCTCAGCTACAGGTATGTGAGAGGGACCCTGAGTTTGTGGCCTCAAGTCGAATGGACACCGAGATGCTCTGACTCGAAGTAAGGCCGGATATCCCTGCAGTGAATTGAATGCAGGCTCGTCTTGCATCTCCCAAGACGAAGGGATGTCTGAATCCCCTGTGGAGACCACAGAGAAAGACCTAGTTCTCCGCCTCATAACGACTGGAGGCCTCACATCCTTTGAAAACTCGAGAGGTCCGCGGAGATCAACGCTTCCAAAGGGGACGATGCCTGACTCCTCTTGAAAATGGATAGGAGTAACAGGATCCCTGTGGCACGTGGAAAGGGAACCTGGGTCTCCCACCTCACGTGGAGATGCGTCCCAATTGCCATGCCAAGACTCGAGGAGAATCCCGAGGTGTCCCTCGCACCTAGGCAGGCGTCCTGACGTCCCTGAAGAAACACTTGTCTGGAAGGGCCCTCCCCGTCGTAACTCGAGAATATACCCCAGGTTCCGGCCGCAACTCGAGAAAAACCATGAGACTTACCCCTCGCCGCGAGATGAGGCCCGATTCCCCTGCACTGCGTGCAGAGCAATTCCCTGTTGCACATCAAACGTGAATGGAGCCTTGATTCCTTGATGGCCATCCAAAGAATACCCAAGATCACTGTATCAAGTCTAAAGTGATCCTGAGGTCACTGTAGCAACACGAAAGGGCTCCGTGGACCCTAAATCAACTCGAGATGAGAGCTTAGTCCCTGGCTTCGACTCAAGAGGAATACCAAATTTCCACAAGCACCTCAAGAGGAGGCTTCTCTCAGCTACAGGTATGTGAGAGGGACCCTGAGTTTGTGGCCTCAAGTGGAATGGACACCGAGATGCTCTGACTCGAAGTAAGGCCGGATATCCCTGCAGTGAATTGAATGCAGGCTCGTCTTGCATCTCCCAAGAGGAAGGGATGTATGAATCCCCTGTGGAGACGACAGAGAATGACCTAGTTCTCTGCCTCATCGCGACCGGAGGCCTCACATCCTTTGAAAACTCGAGAGGTCCGCGGAGATCAATGCTTCCAAAGGGGACGATGCCTGACTCCTCTTGAAAATGGATAGGAGTCCCAGGATCCCTGTGGCACGTGGAAAGTGACACTGGGTCTCCCGCCTCACGTAGAGACGCGTCCCAATTGCCATGCAAAGACTCGAGGAGAAACCCGCGGTATCCCTCGCACCTGTGCAGGCGTCCTGACGTCGCTGAACAAACACTTGTCTGGAAGGGCCCTCCCCGTCGTAACTCGAGAATATACCCCAGGTTCCGGCCGCAACTCGAGAAAAACCATGAGACTTCCCCCTCGCCGCGAGATGAGGCCCGATTCCCCTGCACTGCGTGCAGAGCAATTCCGTGTTCCATATCAAACGTGAAAGGAGCCTTGATTTCCTTGATGGCACTCCAGAGAAAACCCAAGATCACTGTCTCAAGTCTAGAGGGATCCTGAGGTCACTGGAGCAACACGAAAGGGCTCAGTGGACCCCAAACCAACTCGAGATGAGAGCTTAGTCCCTGGCTTCGACTCAAGAGGAATACCAACTTTCCACAAGCACCTCAAGAGGAGGCTTCTCTCAGCTACTTGTATGTGAGAGGTACCCTGAGTTTGTGGCCTCAAGTGGAATGGACACCGAGATGCTCTGACTCGAAGTAAGGCCGGATATCCCTGCAGTGAATTGAATGCAAGCTCGTCTTGAATCTCCCAAGACGAAGGGATGTCTGAATCCCCTGGGGAGACCACAGAGAAAGACCTAGTTCTCCGCCTCATTGCGACCGGAGGCCTCACATTCTTTAAAAACTCGATAAGTCCGCCGAGATCAATGCTTCCAAAGGAGACGATGCCTGACTCCTCTTGAAAATGGATAGGAGTCCCAGGATCCGTGTCCACGTGGAAGGGGACCCTGGGTCTCCCGCTTCACGTGGAGACGCATCCCAATTGCCATGCCAAGACTCGAGGAGAATCCCGATGTGTCCCTGGCAGCTAGTCAGGAGTCCTGACGTCGCTGAACAAACACGTGTCTGGAAGGGCCCTCCCCGTCGTAACTCGAGAATATACCCCAGGTTCCGGCCGCAACTCGTGAAAAACCATGAGACTTCCCCCTCGCCGCGAGTTGAGCCCCGATTCCGCTGCACTGCGTGCAGAGCAATTCCGTGTTTCATATCAAACATTAAAGGAGCCTTGATTTCCTTGATGGCATTCCAGAGAACACCCAAGATCACTGTCTCAAGTCTAGAGGGATCCTGAGCTCACTGTAGCAACACGAAAGTGCTCCGTGGACCCCAAATCAACTCGAGATGAGAGCTTCCTCCCTGGCATCGACTCAGGAGGGAATACCCACTTTCCATAAGCACCTCAAGAGGAGGTTTCTCTCAGCTACAGGTATGTGAGAGGGACCTGAGTTTGTGGCCTGAAGTGGAATGGACACCGTGATGCTCTGACTCGAAGGAAGGCAGGATATCCCTACAGTGAATTCAATGCAAGCTCGGCTTGCATCTCAAAGAAGAAGGGATGTCTGAATCCCCTGTGGAGACCACAGAGAAAGACTTAGTTCTCCGCCTCATCGCGACCGGGTGCCTCACGTCCTTTGAAAACTCGAGAGGTCCGCGGAGATCAATGCTTCGAAAGGAGACGATGCCTGACTCCTCTTGAAAATGGATAGGAGTCCCAGGATCCCTGTGGCACGTGGAAAGGGACACTGGGTCCCTGGCCTCAAGTGGAGACGTGTCCCAATGGCCATGCCAAGACTCGAGGAGAATCCCGAGGTGTCCCTCGCACCTAGGCAGGAGTCCTAACGTCGCTGAACAAACACGTGTCTGGAAGGGCCCTCCCCGTCGTAACTCGAGAATATACCCCAGGTTCCGGCCGCAACTCGAGAAAAACCATGAGACTTCCCACTCGCCGCGAGATGAGGCCCGATTCCCCTGCACTGCGTGCAGAGCAATTCCGTGTTCCACATCAAACCTGAAAGGAGCCTTGATTTCCTTGATGGCACTCCAGAGAACACCCAAGATCACTGTCTCAAGTCTAGAGGGATCCTGAGGTCACTGTAGCAACAAGAAAGGGCTCCGTGGAGCCCAAATCAACTCGAGATGAGAGCTTCGTCCCTGGCTTGGACTCAAGAGGAATACCCCCTTTCCACCAGCACCTAAAGAAGAGGCTTCTCTCAGCTACAGGTATTTGAGATGGACCCTGAGTTTGTGGCCTCAAGTGGAATGGACACCGAGATGCTCGGACTCGAAGTAAGGCCGGATATCCCGGCAGTGAATTGAATGCAGGCTCGTCTTGCATCTCCCACGACGAAGGGAGGTCTGAATACCCTGGGGAGACCACAGAGAAACACCTAGTTCTCCGCCTCTTCGCGACCGGAGGCCTCACATCCTTTGAAAACTCGAGAGGTCCGCGGAGATCAATGCTTCCAAAGGAGACGATGCCTGACTCCTCTTGAAAATGGATAGGAGTCCCAGGATCTCTGTGGCACGTGGAAAGGGACCCTGGGTCTCCCGCCTCACGTGGAGACTGTCCCAATGGCCATGCAAAGACTCGAGGAGAATCACGAGGTGTCCCTCGTACTTAGGCATGAGTCCTGACGTCGCTGAACAAACACGTGTCTGGAAGGGCCCTCCCCGTCGTAACTCGAGAATATACCCCAGGTTCCGGCCGCAAATCGAGAAAAACCATGAGACTTCCCCCTCGCCGCGAGATGAGGCCCGATTCCGCTGCACTGCGTGCAGAGCAATTCCGTGTTCCACATCAAACGTGAAAGGAGCCTTGATTTCCTTGATGGCACTCCAGAGAACACCCAAGATCACTGTCTCAAGTCTAGAGGGATCCTGAGGTCACTGTAGCAACACGAAACGGCTCCGTGGACCCCAAATCAACTCGAGATGAGAGCTTCGTCCCTGGCTTCAACTCAAGAGGAATACCCACTTTCCACAAGCACTTCAAGAGGAGGCTTCTCTCAGCTACCGGTATGTGAGAGGGACCCTGAATTTGAGGCCTCAAGTGGAATGGACACCGAGATGCTCTGACTCGAAGGAAGGCCGGATGTCCCTGCAGTGAATTGAATGCAGGCTCGTCTTGCATCTCCCACGACGAAGGGATGTCTGAATCCCCTGTGGAGACCACAGAGAAAGACCTAGTTCTCCGCCTCATCGCGACCGGAGGCCTCACGTCCTTTGAAAACTCGAGAGGTCCGCGGAGATCAATGCTTCCAAAGGAGACGATGCCTGACTCCTCTTTAAATGGATAGGAGTCCCAGGATCCCTGTCCACGTGGAAAGGGACCCTGGGTCTCCCGCCTCACGTGGAGATGCGTCCCAATGGCCATGCCAATACTCGAGGAGAATCCCAAGGTGTCCCTCACACCTAGGCAGGAGTCCTGACGTCGCTGAACAAACACGTGTCTGGAAGGGCCCTCCCCATCGTAACTCGAGAATATACCCCAGGTTCCGGTCGCAACTCGAGAAAAACCATTAGACTTCCCCCTCGCCGAGAGATGAGGCCCGATTCCACTGCACTGCGTGCAGAGCAATTCCGTGTTCCACACCAAACATGAAAGGAGCCTTGATTTCCTTGATGGCACTTCAGAGAACACCCAAGATCACTGTCTCAAGTCTAGAGGGATCCTGAGGTCACTGTAGCAACACGAAACGGCTCCGTGGACCCCAAATCAACTCGAGATGAGAGCTTCGTCCCTGGCTTCGACTCAAGAGGAATACCCACTTTCCACAAGCACCTCAAGAGGAGGCTTCTCTCAGCTACAGGTATGTAAGAGGGACCCTGAGTTTGTGGCCTAATGTGGAATGGACACCGAGATGCTCAGACTCGAAGGAAGGCCGGATATCCCAGCAGTGAATTGAATGCAGGCTCGTCTTGCATCTCCCACGACGAAGGGATGACTGAATCCCCTGTGGAGACCACAGAGAAAGACCTAGTTCTCCGCCTCATCGCGAACGGAGGCCTCACATCCTTTGAAAACTCGAGAGGTCCGCGGAGATCAATGCTTCCAAAGGAGACGATGCCTGACTCCTCTTGAAAATGGATAGGAGTCCCAGGATCCCTGTGGCACGTGGAAAGGGACACTTGGTCTCCCGCCTCACGTGGAGACGCGTCCCAATGGCCATGCCAAGACTCTAGGAGAATCCCGAGGTGTCCCTCGTACCTAGGCAGGAGTCCTGACGTCGCTGAACAAACACGTGTCTGGAAGGGCCCTCCCCGTCGTAACTCGAGAATATACCCCAGGTTCCGGCCGCAACTCGAGAAAAACCATGAGACTTCCTTCTCGCCGCAAGATGAGGCCCGATTCCCCTACACTGCGTGCAGAGCAATTCCGTGTTCCACATCAAACATGAAAGGAGCCTTGATTTCCTTGATGGCACTCCAGAGAAGAGCCAAGATCACTGTCTCAAGTCTAGAGGGATCCTGAGGTCACTGGAGCAACAAGAAAGGGCTCCGTGGACCCCAAATCAAATCGAGATGAGAGCTTCCTCCCTGGCTTCGACTCAAGAGGGAATACCCACTTTCCATAAGCACCTCAAGAGGAGGCTTCTCTCAGCTACAGGTATGTGAGAGGGACCCTGAGTTTGTGGCCTCAAGTGGAATGGACACCGAGATCCTCTGACTCGAAGGAAGCCCGGATATCCTTGCAGTGAATTGAATGCAGGCTCGTCTTGCATCTCCCACGACGAAGGGATGTCTGAATCCCCTGTGGAGCCCACAGAGAAAGACCTAGTTCTCCACCTCATCGCGACCAGAGGCCTCACGTCCTTTGAAAACTCGAGAGGTCCGCGGAGATCAATGCTTCCAAAAGAGACGATGCCTGACTCCTCTTGAAAATGGATAGGAGTCCCAGGATCCCTGTGGCATGTGGAAAGATACCCTGGGTCTCCCTCCTCACGTGGAGACGCGAACCAGTGCCCATGCCAAGACTTGAGGAGAATCCCGAGGTATCCCTCGCACCTAGGCAGGAGTCCTGACGTCGCTGAACAAACACGTGTCTGGAAGGGCCCTCCCCGTCGTAACTCGAGAATATACCCCAGGTTCCGGCCGCAACTCGAGAAAAACCATGAGACTTCCCCCTCGCCGAGAGATGAGGCCCGATTCCACTGCACTTCGTGCAGACCAATTCCGTGTTCCACATCAAACATGAAAGGAGCCTTGATTTCCTTGATGGCACTCCAGAGAACACCCAAGATCACTGTCTCAAGTCTAGAGGGATCCTGAGGTCACTGTAGCAACATGAAAGGGCTCCGTGGACCCCAAATCAACTCGAGATGAGAGCTTCATCCTTGGCTTCGACTCAAGAGGAATACCCACTTTCCACAATCATCTCAAGAGGAGGCTTCTCTCAGCTACAGGTATGTGAGAGGGACCCTGAGTTTGTGGCCTCAAGTGGAATGGACACCGAGATGCTCTGACTCGAAGGAAGGCCGGATATCCCTGCCGTGAATTGAATGCAGGCTCGGCTTGCATCTCCCACGACGAAGGGATGTCTGAATCCCCTGTGGAGACCACAGAGAAAGACCTAGTTCTCCGCATCATCGCGACCGGAGGCCTCACGTTCTTTGAAAACTCGAGAGGTCCGCGGAGATCAATCCTTCCAAAGGAGACGATGCCTGACACCTCTTGAAAATGGATAGGAGTCCCAGGATCCCTGTGGCACCTGGAAAGGGACCATGGGTCCCTGGCCTCACGTGGAGACGCGTCCCAATGGCCATGCCAAGACTCGAGGCGAATCCTGAGGTGTCCCTCGCACCTAGGCAGGAGTCCTGACGTCGCTGAACAAACACATGTCTGGAAGGGCCCTCCCCGTCATAACTCGAGAATATACCCCAGGTTCCGGCCGCAACTCGTGAAAAACCATGAGACTTCCCCCTCGCCGCGAGTTGAGCCCCGATTCCGCTGCACTGCGTGCAGAGCAATTCCGTGTTTCATATCAAACATTAAAGGAGCCTTGATTTCCTTGATGGCATTCCAGAGAACACCCAAGATCACTGTCTCAAGTCTAGAGGGATCCTGAGCTCACTGTAGCAACACGAAAGTGCTCCGTGGACCCCAAATCAACTCGAGATGAGAGCTTCCTCCCTGGCATCGATTCAGGAGGGAATACCCACTTTCCATAAGCACCTCAAGAGGAGGTTTCTCTCAGCTACAGGTATGTGAGAGGGACCTGAGTTTGTGGCCTGAAGTGGAATGGACACCGTGATGCTCTGATTCGAAGGAAGGCAGGATATCCCTACAGTGAATTCAATGCAAGCTCGGCTTGCATCTCAAAGAAGAAGGGATGTCTGAATCCCCTGTGGAGACCACAGAGAAAGACTTAGTTCTCCGCCTCATCGCGATCGGGTGCCTCACGTCCTTTGAAAACTCGAGAGGTCCGCGGAGATCAATGCTTCGAAAGGAGACGATGCCTGACTCCTCTTGAAAATGGATAGGAGTCCCAGGATCCCTGTGGCACGTGGAAAGGGACACTGGGTCCCTGGCCTCAAGTGGAGACGCGTCCCAAAGGCCATGCCAAGACTCGAGGAGAATCCCGAGGTGTCCCTCGCACCTAGGCAGGAGTCCTAACGTCGCTGAACAAACACGTGTCTGGAAGGGCCCGCCCCGTCGTAACTCGAGAATATACCCCAGGTTCCGGCCGCAACTCGAGAAAAACCATGAGACTTCCCACTCGCCGCGAGATGAGGCCCGATTCCCCTGCACTGCGTGCAGAGCAATTCCGTGTTCCACATCAAACCTGAAAGGAGCCTTGATTTCCTTGATGGCACTCCAGAGAACACCCAAGATCACTGTCTCAAGTCTAGAGGGATCCTGAGGTCACTGTAGCAACAAGAAAGGGCTCCGTGGAGCCCAAATCAACTCGAGATGAGAGCTTCGTCCCTGGCTTGGACTCAAGAGGAATACCCACTTTCCACAAGCACCTCAAGAGGAGGCTTCTCTCAGCTACAGGTATTTGAGAGGGACCCTGAGTTTGTGGCCTCAAGTGGAATGGACACCGAGATGCTCGGACTCGAAGTAAGGCCGGATATCCCGGCAGTGAATTGAATGCAGGCTCGTCTTGCATCTCCCACGACGAAGGGATGTCTGAATCCCCTGTGGAGCCCACAGAGAAAGACCTAGTTCTCCACCTCATCGCGACCGGAGGCCTCACGTCCTTTGAAAACTCGAGAGGTCCGCGGAGATCAATGCTTCCAAAGGAGACGATGCCTGACTCCTCTTGAAAATGGATAGGAGTCCCAGGATCCCTGTGGCATGTGTAAAGATGCCCTGGGTCTCCCTCCTCACGTGGAGACGCGTACCAATGCCCATGCCAAGACTTGAGGAGAATCCCGAGGTATCCCTCGCACCTAGGCAGGAGTCCTGACGTCGCTGAACAAACACGTGTCTGGAAGGGCCCTCCCCGTCGTAACTCGAGAATATACCCCAGGTTCCGGCCGCAACTCGAGAAAAACCATGAGACTTCCCCCTCGCCGAGAGATGAGGCCCGATTCCACTGCACTTCGTGCAGACCAATTCCGTGTTCCACATCAAACATGAAAGGAGCCTTGATTTCCTTGATGGCACTCCAGAGAACACCCAAGATCACTGTCTCAAGTCTAGAGGGATCCTGAGGTCACTGTAGCAACACGAAATGGCTCCGTGGACCCCAAATCAACTCGAGATGAGAGCTTCGTCCCTGGCTTCGACTCAAGAGGAATACCCACTTTCCACAAGCACCTCAAGAGGAGGCTTCTCTCAGTTACAGGTATCTGAGAGGGACCCTGAGTTTGTGGCCTCAAGTGGAAAGGACACCGAGATGCTCGGACTCGAAGAAAGGCCGGATATCCCGGCAGTGAATTGAATGCAGGCTCGTCTTGCATCTCCCATGACGAAGGTATGTCTGAATCCCCTATTGAGACCACAGAGAAAGACCTAGCTCTCCGCCTCATCGCGACCGGAGGCCTCACGTCCTTTGAAAACTCGAGAGGTCCGCGGAGATCAATGCTTCCAAAGGAGACGATGCCTGACTCCTCTTGAAAATGGATAGGAGTCCCAGGGTCCCTGTGGCGCGTGGAAAGGGACCCTGGGTCTACCGCCTCACGTGGAGACGCGTCCCAATGGCCATGCCAAGACACGAGGAGAATCCCGAGGTGTCCCTCGCACCTAGGCAGGAGTCCTGACGTCGCTGAACAAACACGTGTCTGGAAGGGCCCTCCCCGTCGTAACTCGAAATTATACCACAGGTTCCGGCCGCAACTCGAGAAAAATCATGACACTTCCCCCTCGCCGCGAGATGAGGCCCGATTCCCCTGCACTGCGTGCAGAGCAATTCCGTGTTCCACATCAAACATGAAAGGAGCCTTGATTTCCTTGATGGCACACCAGAGAACACCCAAGATCACTGTCTCAAGTCTAGAGGGATCCTGAGGTCACTGTAGCAACACGAAATGGCTCCGTGGACCCCAAATCAACTCGAGATGACAGCTTCGTCCCTGGCTTCGACTCAAGAGGAATACCCACTTTCCACAATCATCTCAAGAGGAGGCTTCTCTCAGCTACAGGTATGTGAGAGGGACCCTGAGTTTGTGGCCTCAAGTGGAATGGACTCCGAGATGCTCTGACTCAGAGGCAGGCCGGATATCCCGGCAGTGAATTGAATGCAGGCTCGTCTTGCATCTCCCCCGAGGAAGGGATGTCTGAATCCCCTGTGGAGCCCACAGAGAAAGACCAGTTCTCCACCTCATTGAGACCGGAGGCCTCACATCCTTTGAAAACTCGAGAGGTCCGCGGAGATCAATGCTTCCAAAGGAGACGATGCCTGACTCCTCTTGAAAATGGATAGGAGTCCCAGGATCCATGTGGCACGTGGAAAGGGACCCTGGGTCTCCCGCCTCACGTGGAGATGCATCCCTATGGCCATGCCAAGACTCGAGGAGAATCCCGAGGTGTCCCTCCCACCTAGGCAGGAGTCCTGACGTTGCTGGACAAACACGTGTCTGGAAGGGGCCTCCCTGTCGTCACTCGAGAATATAACCCAGGTTTCGGCCGCAACTCGAGAAAAACCATGAGACTTCCCCCTCGCCGCGAGATGACGCCGATTCCCCTGCACTGCGTGCAGAGCAACTCCGTGTTCCACATCAAACATGAAAGAGCCTTGATTTCCTTGATGGTACTCCAGAGAAAACCCAAGATCACTGTCTCAAGTCTAGAGGGATAATGAAGTCACTGTACCAACACGAAAGGGCTCTGTGGACCCCAAATCTACTGGAGATGAGAGCTTAGTCCCTGGCTTCGACTCAAAAGGAATACCAACTTTCCACAAGCACCTCAAGAGGAGGCTTCTCTCAGCTACAGGTATGTGAGAGGGACCCTGAGTTTGTGGCCTCAAGTGGAATGGACACCGAGATGCTCTGACTCGAAGTAAGGCCGGATATCCCTGCAGTGAATTGAATGCACGCTCGTCTTGCGTGCCCAAGACGTTGGGATGTCTGAATCCCATGTGGAGACCACAGAGAAAGACCTAGTTCTCCGCCTCTTCGCGACCGAAGGCCTCACATACTTTGAATACTCGAGAGGTCCGCGGAGATCAATGCTTCCAAAGGAGACGATGCCTGACTCCTCTTGAAAATGTATAGGAGTCCCACGATCCCTGTGGCACGTGGAAAGGGACCCTGGGTCTCCCGCCTCACGTGGAGACGCGTCCCAACTGCCATGCCAAGACTCGAGGAGAATCCCGAGGTGTCCCTCGAACCTAGGCAGGAGTCCTGACGTCGCGGAACAAACACGTGTCTCGAAGGGCCCTCCCCGTCCTAACTCGAGAATATACCCCAGGATCCGGCCGCAACTCAAGAAAAACCATGAGACTTCCCCCTCGCCGCGAGATGAGGCCCGAATCCGTGCACTGCGTCCAGAGCTATTCCGTGTTCCACATCAAATGTGAAAGGAGACTTGATTTCCTTGATGGCACTCCATAGAAAACCCAAGATCACTGTCTCAATTCTAGAGGGATCCTGAGGTCACAGTAGCAACATGAAAGGGCTCCGTGGACACCAAATCAACTCGAGATGAGAGCTTAGTCCCTGGCTTCGACTAAAGAGGAATACCAACTTTCCACAAGCACCTCAAGAGGAGGCTTCTCTCAGCTACAGGTATGTGAGAGGGACCATGAGATTGTGGCCTCAAGTGGAATGGACACCGAGATGCTCTTACTGGAAGTAAGGCCGGATATCCCTGCAGTGAATTGAATGCAGGCTCGTCTTGCATCTCCCAAGACGAAGGGATGTCTGAATCCCCTGTGGAGACCACAGAGAAAGACCTAGTTCTCCGCCTCATCGCGACCGGAGGCCTGACATCCTTTGAAAACTCGAGAGGTCCGCGGAGATCAATGCTTCCAAAGGAGACGATGCCTGACTCCTCTTGAAAATGGATAGGAGTCCCAGGATCCCTGTGGCACGTGCAAAGGGACCCGGGGTCTCCCGCCTCACGTGGAGACCCGTTCCAATTGCCATGCCTAGACGCGAGGAGAATTCCGAGGTGTCCCTCGCACCTAGGCAGGAGTCCTGACGTCGCTGAACAAACACGTGTCTGGAAGGGCCCTCCTCGTCGTAACTCGAGAATATACCCCAGGTTCCTGCCGCAACTCGAGAAAAACCATGAGACTTCCCCCTCGCCGCGACATGAGGCCCGATTCCCATGCACTGCGTGCAGAGCAATTCCGTGTTCCACATCAAACGTGAAAGCAGCCTTGATATCCTGGTCGGCACTCCAGAGAATACCCAAGATCACTGTCTCAAGTCTAGAGGGATCCTGAGGTCACTGTAGCAACACGAAAGGGCTCCATGGGCCAAAAATCAACTCGAGATGAGAGCTTAGTCCCTGGCTTCGACTCAAGAGGAATACTAACTTTCCACAAGCACCTCAAGAGGAGGCTTCGCTCAGCTACAGGTATGTGAGAGGGTCCCTGAGTTTGTGGCCTCAAGTGGAATGGACACCGAGATGCTCTGACTCGAAGTAAGGCCATGTATCCCTGCAGTGAATTGAATGCAGGCTCGTCTTGCATCTCCCAAGACGAAGGCATGTCTGAATCTCCTGTGGAGATCACAGAGAAAGACCGAGTTCTCCACCTCATCACGACCGGAGGCCTCATATCCTTTGAAAACTCGAGAGGTCCGCAGAGATAAATGCTTCCAAAGGAGACGATGCCTGACTCCTCTTGAAAATGGATAGGAGTCCCAGGATCCGTGTGGCACAAGTACAGCGACACTGGGTCTCCCGCCTCACGTGGAGGCGCGACCCAATTGCCATGAAAAGACTCGAGGAGAATCCCGAGGTGTCCCTCGCAACTAGGCAGGAGATCTGAGGTCACTGAACAAACACTTGTCTGGAAGGGCCCTCCCCTTAATAACTCGAGAATATACCCAAGGTAGCGGCGGCAACTCGAGAAAAACCATGAGACTTCCCCTCTCCGGAAGATGAGGCCTGATTCCCCCACACTGCATGCAGAGCAATTCCGTGTTCCACATCAAACTTGAAAGGAGCCTTGATTTCCTTGATGGCACTCCAGAGAAAACCCAAGATCACTGTCTCAAGTCTAGAGGGATCCTGAGGTCACTGGAGCAACACGAAAGGGCTCCGTGGACCCCAAATCAACTCGAGATGAGAGCTGAGTCCCTGGCTTCAACTCAAGAGGAATACCAACTTTCCAAATGCACATCAAGCGGAGGCTTCTCTCAGCTACAGGTATGTGAGAGGGACCCTGAGTTTGTGGCCTCAAGTGGAATGGACACCGAGATGCTCTGACTCGAAGTAAGGCCGGATATCCCTGCAGTGAATTGAATGCAGGCTCGTCTTGCATCTCCCAAGACGAAGGGATGTCTGAATGCCCTGTGGAGACCACAGGAAAAGACCACGTTCTCTGCCTCATCGCGACCCCAGGCCTCACATTCTTTGAAAACTCGAGAGGTTCACGGAGATCAGTGCTTCCAAAGGAGACGATGCCTGACTCCTCTTGAAAATGGAGAGGAGTCCCGGGATCCCTGTGGCACGTGGAATGGGACCCTGGGTCTCCCGCCTCACGTGGAGACGCGTCCCAATTGCCATGCCAAGACTCGAGGAGAATCACGAGGTATCCCTCGCACCTAGGCAGGAGTCCTGACGTCGCTGAACAAACACGTGTCTGGAAGGGCCCTCCCCGTCGTAACTCTAGAATATACCCCAGTTTCCGGCCGCAACTCGAGAAAAACCATGAGACTTCCCCCTCGCCGCAAGACGAGGCCCGATTCCCCTGCACTGCGTGCAGAGCAATTCCGTGTTCCATATCAAACGTGAAAGGAGCCTTGATTTCCTTGATGGCACTCCAGAGAAAGCCCAAGATCACTGTCTCAAGTCTAGAGGGATCCTCAGGTCACTGTAGCAACACGAAAGGTCTCCGTGGACCCCAAATCACCTCGAGATGAAAGCTTAGACCCTGGCTTCGACTCAAGAGGAATACCAGCTTTCCATAACCACCTCAAGAGCAGGCTTCTCTCAGCTACAGGTATGTGAGAGGGACCCTGATTTTGTGGCCTCAAGTGTAATGGACACCGAGATGCTCTGAATCTAAGTAAGGCCGGATATCCCTGCAGTGAATTGAATGCAGGCTCGTCTTGCATCTCCCAAGACGAAGTGATGTCTGAATCCCCTGTGGAGACCACAGAGAAAGACCTCGTTCTCCGCCTCATCGCGACCGGTGGCCTCACATCCTTTGAAAATTCGACAGGTCCGCAGAGATCAGTGCTTCCAAAGTAGACGATGCCTGACTCCTCTTGAAAATGGATAGGAGTCCCAGGATCCCTGTGGCACGTGCAAAGGGACCCTATGTCTCCCGCCTCACGTGGAGACGCGTCCCAATGGCCATGTCAAGACTCGAGGAGAATCCCGAGGTGTTTCTCGCTCCTAGGCAGGAGTCCTGACGTCACTGAACAAACACGTGTCTGGAAGATCCCTCCCCGTCGTAACTCGAGAATGTACCCCAGGTTCCGGCCGGAACTCAAGTAAAACCATGAGACTACCCCCTCGCCACGAGATGAGGCCCGATTCCCCTGCACTGCGTGCACAGCAATTCTGTGTTCCACATCAAACGTGAAAGGAGCCTTGATTTCCTTGATGGCACTCCAGAGAAAACCCAAGATCATTGTTTCAACTTTAGAGGGATACTGAGGTCACTGTAGGAACACCAAAGGGCTCCCTGTACCAAAAATCATCTCGAGATGAGAGCGTAGTCCCTGGCTTCGACTCAAGAGGCATACCAACTTTCCACAAGCACCTCAAGAGGAGGCTTCTCTCAGCAACAGGTATGTGAGAGGGTCCCTGAGTTTGTGGCCTCAAGTGGAATGGACACCGAGATGCTCTGACTCGAAGGAAGGCCGGATATCCCTGCAGTGAATTGAATGCAGGTTCGTCTTGCATCTCCCAAGATGAAGGGATGTGTGAATCCCTTGTGGAGACCACAGAGAAACACCTAGTTCTCCGACTCATCGGGACCGGAGGCCGCACATCCTTTGAAAACTCGAGAGGTCCGCGCAGACCAGTGCTTCCAAAGGAGACGATGCCTGACTCCTCTTGAAAATGGATAGGAGTCCCAGGATCCCTGTGGCACGTGGAAAGGGACACTGGGTCTCCCGCCTCACGTGGAGACGCGTCCCAATTGCCATGCCAAGACTCGAGGAGAATCTCGATGTGTCCCTCGCACATAGGTAGGAGTCCTGACTTTGCTGAACAAACACGTGTCTGGAAGGGCCCTCCCCGTCGTAACTCGAGAATATACCCCAGGTTCCGGCCGCAACTCGAGAAAAACCATGAGACTTCCCCCTCGCCGCGAGATGAGGCCCGATTCCCCTGCACTGCGTGCCGAGCAATTCCGTGTTCCACATCAAACGTGAAAGGAGCCTTGATTTCCTTGATGGCACTCCAGAGAAAACCCAAGATCACTGTCTCAAGTCTAGAGGGATCCTGAGGTCACTGTAGCAACACGAAAGGGCTCCGTGGACCCCAAATCAACTCGAGATGAGAGCTTAGTCCCTGGCTTCGACTCAAGAGGAATACCAACTTTCCACAAGCACCTCAAGAGGAGGCTTCTCTCAGCTACAGGTATGTGAGAGGGTCCCTGAGTTTGTGGCCTAAAGTGGAATGGACACCGAGATGCTCTGACTCGAAGTAAGGCCGGATATCACTGCAGTGAATTGAATGCAGGCTCGTCTTGCATCTCCCACGACGAAGGGATGTCTGACTCCCCTGTGGAGACCACAGAGAAAGACCTAGTTCTCCGCCTCATTGCGACCGGAGGCCGCACATCCTTTGAAAACTCGAGAGGTACACGGAGATCAGTGCTTCCAAAGGAGACGATGCCTGACTCCTCTTGAAAATGGATAGGAGTCCCAGGATCCCTGTGGCACGTGGAAAGGGACACTGTGTCTCCCGCCTCACGTGGAGACGCCTCCCAATTGCCATGGCAAGAGTCGAGGAGAATCCCGAGGTGACCCTCGCACCTAGGCAGGAGTCCTGACGTCGCTGAACAAACACGTGTCTGGAAGGGGCCTCCCCTTCGTAACTCGAGAATATACCCCAGGTTCCGGCCGCAAATCGAGAAAAACCATGAGACTTCCTCCACGCCGCGAGATGAGGCCCGATTCCCCTGCACTGCGCGCAGAGCAATTCCGTGTTCCACATCAAACGTGAAAGGAGACTTAATTTCCTTGATGGCACTCCAGAGAACACCCAAGATAACTGTCTCAAGTCTAGAGGGATTCTGAGGTCACTGTAGCAACACGAAAGGGCTCCGTGAACACCAAATCAACTCGAGATGAGAGCTTAGTCCCTGGCTTCGACTCAAGAGGAATACCAACTTTCCACAAGCACCTCAAGAGGAGGCTTCTCTCAGCTACAGGTATGTGAGAGGGACCCTGAGTTTGTGGCCTCAAGTGGAATGGACACCGAGATGCTCTGACTCGAAGTAACGCAGGATATCCCTGCACTGAATTGAATGCAGGCTCGTCTTGCATCTTTCAAGACGAAGAGATGTCTGAATCCCCTGTGGAGACCACAGAGAAAGACCTCCTTCTCCGCCTCATCGCGACCGGAGGCCTCACATCCTTTGAAAACACGAGAGGTCCGCGGAGATCAGTGCTTCCAAAGGAGACGATGCCGGACTTCTCTTGAAAATGGATAGGAGTCCCAGGATCCCTGTTGCACGGGGAAATGGACCCTGGGTCTCCCGCCTCACGTGGAGACGCGTCCCAATTGCCATGCCAAGACTCGAGGAGAATATCGAGGTGTCCCTCGCACCTAATCAGGAGTCCTGACGTCGCTGAAGAAACACGTGCCTGGAAGGGCCCTCCCCATCGTAACTCGTTAATATAGGCCAGGTTCCGGCCGCTACTCGAGAAATACCATGAGACTTCCCCCTCGGGGCGAGATGAGGCTCGATACCCCTGCACTGCGTGCAGAGCAATTCCGTTTTCCACATCAAACGTGAAATGAGCCTTGATTTCCTTGATGGCACTCCAGAGAAAACCCAAGATCACTGTCACAAGTCTAGAGAGATCCTGAGGTCACTGTAGCAACAGCAAACGGCTCCGTGGACCCCAAATCAACTCGAGATGAGAGCTTAGTCCCTGGCTTCGACTCAAGAGGAATAACAACTTTCCACAAGCACCTCAAGTGGAGGCTTCTCTCAGCTACAGGTATGTGAGAGGTACCCTGAGTTTGTGGCCTCAAGTGGAATGGACCCCGAGATGCTCTGACTCGAAGTAAGGCCGGACATCCCTGCAGTGAATTGAATGCAGGCTCGTCTTGCATCTCCCAAGACGAAGGGTTGTCTGAATCCCCTGTGGAGACCACAGGGAAAGACCTCGTTCTCCGCCTCATCGCGACCAGAAGCCTCACATCCTTTGAAAACTCGAGAGGTCCACAGAGATCAATGCTTCCAAAGGAGACGATGCCTGACTCCTCTTGAAAATGGACAGGAGTCCCAGGATCCCTGTGGCACATGGAAAGGGACACTGGGTCTCCCGCCTCACGTGGAGACACGTCCCAATGCCATGCCACGAGTCGAGGACAATCCCGAGGTGTCCCTCGCACCTAGGCAGGAGTCCTGAAGTCGCTGAACAAACACGTGTCTGGAAGGGCCATCACCATCGTAATTCGAAAATATACCCCAGGTTCCGGCCGCAACTCGAGAAACATCATGAGACTTCCTCCTCGCCGCAAGATGAGGCCCGATTCCCCTGCACTGCGTGCAGAGCAATTCTGTGTTCCACATCTAACGTGAAAGGAGCCTTGATTTCCTTGATGGAACTCCAGAAAAAACCCAAGATCACTGACTCAAGTCTAGAGGGATCCTGAGGTCACTGTAGCAACACGAAAGGGCTCCGTGGACCCCAAATCAACTCGAGATGAGAGCTTAGTCCCTGCCTTCGACTCAAGAGGAATATCAACTTTCCACAAGCACCTCAAGACGAGGGTTCTCTCACCTACAGGTATGTGAGAGGGACCCTGAGTTTGTGGCCTCAAGTAGAATGGAAACCGAGATGCTCTGACTCGAAGTAAGGCTGGATATCCCTGCAGTGAATTGAATGCAGGCTCGTCTTGCATCTCCCAAGACGAAGGGTTGTCTGAATCCCCTGTGTAGACCAAAGGGAAAGACCTCTTTCTCCGCCTCATCGCTACCGGAGGCCTCACATCCTTTGAAAACTCGAGAGGTCCGCGGAGATCAATGCTTCCAAAGGAGACGATGCCTGACTCCTCTTGAAAATGGATAGGAGTCCCAGGATCCCTGTGGCACGTGGAAAGGGACCCTGGGTCTCCCGCCTCACGTGTAGACGCATCCCAATTGCCATGCCAAGACTCGAGGAGAATCCCGAGTTGTTCCTCCCACCCAGGCAGGAGTCCTGACGTCGCTGAACAAACACGTGCCTGGAAGGGCCCTCCCCGTCGTAACTCGAGAGTATACCCCAGGTTCCGGCCGCAACTCGAGAAAAACCATGAGACTTCCCCCTCGCCGCGAGATGAGGCCCGATTCCCCTGCACTGCGTGCAGAGCAATTCCGTGTTCCACATCAAACGTGAAGGGAGCCTTGATTTCCTTGATGGCACCCCAGAGAAAAACGAAGATGACTGTCTCAACTCTAGAGGGATCCTGAGGTCACTGTAGCAACAAAGAAGGGTTACGTGGACCCGATTCAACTCCAGATGAGAGCCTAGTGCCTGGGTTCGACTGAAGAGTAATACCAACTTTCCACAAGCACCTCAAGAGGAGGCTTCTCTCAGCTACAGGTATGTGAGAGGGACCCTGAGTTTGTGGCCTCAAGTGGAATGGACACCGAGATGCTCTGACTCGAAGTAAGGTGGGATATCCCTGCAGTGTATTGAATGCAGGCTCGTCTTGCATCTCCCAAGATGAAGGGATGTCTGAATCCCCTGTGGAGACCACAGAGAAAGACCTCTTTCTCCGCCTCATCGCTACCGGAGGCCTCACGTCCTTTGAAAACTCGAGAGGTCCGCGGAGATCAATGCTTCCAAAGGAGACGATGCCTGACTCCTCTTGAAAATGGATAGGAGTCCCAGGATCCCTGTGGCACGTGGAAAGGGAAACAGGGTCTCCCGCCTCACGTGGAGACGCGTCCCAATTGCCATACCAAGACTCGAGGAGAATCCCGAGGTGTCCCTCGCACCTAGGCAGGAGTCCTGACGTCGCTGAACAAACACGTGTCTGGAAGGGCCATCCCCGTCGTAACTCGAGAATATACCCCAGGTTCCGGCCGCAACTCGAGGAAAACCATGAGACTTCCAACTCGCTGCGAGATGAGGCCCGAATCCAATGCACTGCGTGCAGAGCATTTCCGTGTTCCATATCAAACGTGAAAGGAGCCTTGATTTCCTTGATGGCACTCCAGAGAAAACCCAAGATCACTGTGTCAAGTCTAGAAGGATCCTGAGGTCACTGTAGCAACAAGAAAAGGCTCCGTGGACCCCAAATCAACTCGAGATGAGACCTTAGTCCCTGGCTTCGACTCAAGAGGAATACCCACTTTCCACACGCACCTCAAGAGAAGGCTTCTCTCAGCTACAGGTATGTGAGAGGGACCCTGAGTTTGTGGACTCAAGTGGAATGGACACCGAGATGCTCTGACTTGAAGGAAGGCCGGATATCCCTGCATTGAATTGAATGCAGGCTCATCTTGCATCTCCCACGACGAAGGGGTGTCTGAATCCCCTGTGGAGACCACAGAGAAACAACTAGTTCTCCGCCTCATCGCGACCGGAAGCCTCACGTCCTTTGCAAACTCGAGAGGTCCGCGGAGATCAATGCTTCCAATGGAGACGATGCCTGACTCCTCTTGAAAATGGATAGGAGTCCCAGGATCCCTGTGGCACGTGGAAAGGGACCCTGGGTCTCCCGCCTCACGTGGAGACACGTCCCAATGCCCATGCCAAGACTCGAGGAGAATCCCGAGGTGTCCCTCGCACCTAGGCAGGAGTCCTGACGTCGCTGAAGAAACACGTGTCTGGAAGGGCCCTCCCCGTCGTAACTCGAGAATATACCCCAGGTTCCGGCCGCATCTCGAGAAAAACCATGAGAATTCTCCCTCGCCGCGAGATGAGGCCCGATTCCCTTGCACTGCGTGCAGAGCAATTCCGTGTTCCACATCAAACATGAAAGGAGCCTTGATTTCCTTGATGGCACTCCAGAGAACACCCAAGATCACGGTCTCAAGTCTACAGGGATCCTGAGTTCACTGGAGCAACACGAAAGGGCTCGGTGGACCCCAAATCAACTCGAGATGAGAGCTTAGTCCCTGGCTTCGATTCAAGAGCAATACCAACTTTCCACAAGCACCTCAAGAGGAGGCTTCTCTCAGCTACAGGTATGTGAGAGGGACCCTGAGTTTGTGGCCTCAAGTGGAATGGACACCGAGATGCTCTGACTCGAAGGAAGGCCGGTTATCCGTGCAGTTAATTGAATGCAGGCTCGTCTTGCATCTCCCACGACAAAGGGTTGTCTGAATCCCCTGTGGAGGCCACAGAGAAAGACCTAGTTCTCCGCCTCATCGCGACCAGAGGCCTCACGTCCTTTGAAAACTCGAGAGGTCCGCGGAGATCAATGCTTCTAAAGGAGAGGATGCCTGACTCCTCTTGAAAATGGATAGGAGCCCCAGGATCCCTGTGGCACCTGGAAAGGGACCCTGGGTCTCCCGCCTCATGTGGAGAAGCGTCCCAATGGCCATGCCAAGACTCGAGGAGAATCCCGAGGTGTCCCTCGCACCTAGGCAGGAGTCCTGACGTCGTTGAACAAACACGTGTCTGGAAGGGCCCTCCCGGCCTTACTCGAGAATATACCCCAGGATCCGGCCGCAACTCGAGAAAAACCATGAGAATTCCCCCTCGCCGCGAGATGAGGCCCGATTCCCCTGCAGTGCGTGCAGAGCAATTCCGTGTTCCACAACAAACATGAAAGGAGCCTTGATTTCCTTAATGGCACTCCAGAGAACACCCAAGATCACTGTCGCAAGTCTAGAGGGATCCTGAGGTCACTGGAGCAACACGAAAGGGCTCCGTGGACCCCAAATCAACTCGAGATGAGAGCTTCGACCCTGGTTTCGACTCAAGAGGAATACCCACTTTCCACAAGCACCTCAAGAGGAGGCTTCTCTCAGCTACAGGTATGTGAGAGGGACCCTGAGTTTGTGGCCTCAAGTGGAATAGACCCCGAGATGCTCTGACACGAAGGAAGGCCGGATATCCCTGCAGTGAATTGAATCCAGGCTCGTTTTGCGTCTCCCACGACGAAGGGATGTCTGAATCCCCTGTGGAGACCACAGAGAAACACCTAGTTCTCCGCCTCATCGCGACTGGAGGCCTCACGTCCTTTGAAAACTCGAGGTGTCCGCGGAGATCAATGCTTCCAAAGGAGACGATGCCTGACTCCTCTGGAAAATGGATAGGTGTCCCAGGATCCCTGTGGCACGTTGAAATGGACCCTGGGTCTCCCGCCTAACGTGGAGACGCGTCCCAATGGACAAGCAAATACTCGAGGAGAATCCCGAGGTGTCCCTCGCACCTAGGCAGGAGTCCTGACGTCGCTGAAAAAACACGTGTCTGGAAGGGCCCTCCCCGTCATAACTCGAGAATATACCCCAGGTTCCGGCCGCAACTCGAGAAAAACCATGAGACTTCCCCCTCGCCGCGAGATGAGGCCCGATTCGCCTGCACTGCATGCAGAGCAATTCCGTGTTCCATATCAAACATGAAAGGAGCCTTGATTTCCTTGATGGCACTTCAGAGAACACCCAAGATCACTGTCTCAAGTCTAGAGCGATCCTGAGGTCACTGTAGCAACACGAAAGGGCTCCGTGGACCCCAAATCAACTCGAGATAAGAGCTTCGTCCCTGGCTTCGACTCAAGTGGAATACCCACTTTCCACAAGCACCTCAAGACGAGGCTTCTTTCAGCTACAGGTATGTGAGAGGGACCCTGATTTTGTGGTCTCAAGTGGAATGGACACCGAGATGCTCTGACTCGAAGGAAGGCCGGATATCCCTGCAGTGAATTGAATGCAGGCTCGTCTTGCATCTCCCATGACGAAGCGATGTCTGAATCCCCTGTGGAGACCACAGAGAAAGACCTAGTTCTCCGCCTCATCGCGACCGGAGGCCTCACGTCCTTAGAAAACACAAGAGGTGCGCGGAGATCAATGGTTCCAAAGGAGAAGATGCTTGACTCCTCTTGAAAATGGATAGGAGTCCCAGGATCCCTGTGGCACGTGGCAAGGGACCCTGGGTCTCCCGCCTTACGTGGAGACGCGTCCCAATGGCCATGCCAAGACTCGAGGAGAATCCCGAGGTGTCCCTCGCTCCTAGGCAGGAGTCCTGACGTCGTTGAACAAACACGTGTCTGGAAGGGCCCTCCCCGTCGTAACTCGAGAATATACCCCAGGTTCCGGCCGCAACTCGAGAAAAACCATGAGAATTCCCCCTCGCCGCGAGATGAGGCCCGATTCCCCTGCATTGCGTGCACAACAATTCCGTGTTCCACAACAAACATGAAAGGAGCCTGGATTTCCTTAATGGCACTCCAGAGAACACCCAAGATCACTGTCTCAAGTCTGGAGGGATTCTGTGGTCACTGTAGCAACACGAAAGGGCTCCGTGGACCCCAAATCAACTCGAGATGATAGCTTCTTCCCTGGCTTCGACTCAAGAGGAATACCCACTTTCCACAAGCACCTCAAGAGGAGGCTTTTCTCAGCTACAGGTATGTGAGAGGGACCCTGAGTTTGTGGCCTCAAGTGGAATGGACACCGAGATGCTCTGAATCGAAGGAAGGCCGGATATCCCTGCAGTGAATTGAATGCAGGCTCGTCTTGCATCTCCCACGACGAAGGGATGTCTGAATCCCCTGTGGAGACCACAGAGAAAGACCTAGTTCTCAGCCTCATCGCGACCAGAGGCCTCACATCCTTTGAAAACTCGAGAGGTCCGCGGAGATAAATGCTTCCAAAGGAGACGATGCCTGACTCCTCTTGAAAACGGATAGGAGTCCCAGGATCCCTGTGGCACGCGGAAAGAGACCCTGGGTCTCCCGCCTCACGTGGAGACGCGTCCCAATGGCCATGCCAAGACTCGAGGAGAATCCCGAGGTGTCCCTCGCACCTAGGCAGTAGTCCTGACGTCGCGGAACAAACACGTGTCTGGAAGGGCCCTCCCCGTCGTAACTCGAGAATATACCCCAGGTTCCGGCCGCAACTCGAGAAAAACCATGAGACTTCCCCCTCGCTGCGAGATGAGGCCCGATTCCCCTGCACTGCGTGCAGAGCAATTCCGTGTTCCACATCAAACGTGAAAGGAGCCTTGAATTCCTTGATGGCACTCCAGAGAAAACCCAAGATCACTGTCTCAAGTCTAGAGGGATCCTGAGGTCACTGGAGCAACACGAAAGTGCTCCCTGGACCCCAAATCAACTCGAGATGAGAGCTTAGTCCCTGGCTTCGACTCAAGAGGAATACCAACTTTCCACAAGCACCTCAAGAGGAGGCTTCTCTCAGCTACAGGTATGTGAGAGGGACCCTGAGTTTGTGGCCTCAAGTGGAATACAGACCGAGATGCTCTGACTCGAAGTAAGGCCGGATATCCCTGCAGTGAATTGAATGCAGGCTTGTATTGCATCTCCCAAGACGAAGGGATATCTGAATCCCCTGTGGAGACCACAGAGAAGGACCTAGTCCTCCGCTTCATCGCGACCGGAGGCCTCACATCCTTTGAAAACTCGAGAGGTCCACGGAGATCAATGCTTCCAAAGGAGACGATGCCTGAGTCCTCTTGAAAATGGATAGGGGTCCCAGGATCCCTGTGGCACTTGGAAAGGGACCCTGGGTCTCCCGCCTCACGTGGAGACGCGTCCCAATTGCCATGCCAAGACTCGAGGAGAATCCCGAGATGTCCCTCGCACCTAGGCCGGAGTCCTGACGTCGCTGAACAAACACGTGTCTGGAAGGGCCCTCCCCGTCGTAACTCGAGAATATACCCCAGGTTCCGGCCGCAACTCGAGAAAAACCATGAGACTTCCCCCTCGCCGCGAGATGAGGACGATTCCCCTGCACTGCGTGCAGAGCAATTCCGTGTTCCACATCAAACGTGAAAGGAGCCTTGATTTCCTTGATGGCACTCCAGAGAAAACCCAAGATCACTCTCTCAAGTCTACAGGGATCCTGAGGTCACTGGAGCAACTCGAAAGGGCTCCCTGGACCCCAAATCAACTCGAGATGAGAACTTAGTCCCTGGCTTCGACTCAAGAGGAATACCAACTTTCCACAAGCACCTCAAGAGGAGGCTTCTCTCAGCTAAAGGTATGTGAAAGCGACCCTGATTTTGTGGCCTCAAGTGGAATGGACACCGAGATGCTCTGACTCGAAGTGAGGCCGGATATCCCTGCAGTGAATTGAATGCAGGCTCGTCTTGCATCTCCCAAGACGAAGGGATGTCTGAATCCCCTGTGGAGACCACAGAGAAAGACCTTGTTATCCACCTCATCGGAACCGGAGGCCTCACATCCTTTGAAAAATCGAGAGGTCCGCTGAGATCAATGCTTCCAAAGGAGACGATGCCTGACTCCTCTGGAAAATGGATAGGAGTCCCAGGATCCCTGTGGCACGTGGAAATGGACCCTGGGTCTCCCGCCTCACGTGGAGACGCGTCCCAATTGCCATGCCAAGACTCGAGGAGAATCCCGAGATGTCCCTCGCACCTAGACAGGAGTCCTGACGTCGCGGAACAAACACGTGTCTGGAAGGGCCCTCCCCGTCGTAACTCGAGATATACCCCAGGTTCCGGCCGCAACTCGAGAAAAACCATGAGACTTCCCCCTCGCCGCGAGATGAGGCCCATTTCCCCTGCACTGCGTGCAGAGCAATTCCGTGTTCCACATCAAAAGTGAAAGGAGCCTTGATTTCCTTGATGGCACTCCAGAGAAAACCCAAGATCACTGTCTCCAGTCTAGAGGGATCCTGAGGTCACTGGAGCAACACGAAAGTGCTCCCTGGACCCCAAATCAACTCGAGATGAGAGCTTAGTCCCTGGCTTCGACTCAAGAGGAATACCAACTTTCCACAAGCACCTCAAGAGGAGGCTTCTCTCAGCTACAGGTATGTGAGAGGGACCCTGAGTTTGTGGGCTCAAGTGTAATGGACACCGACATGCTCTGACTCGAAGTAAGGCCAGATATCCCTGCAGTGAATTGAATGCAGGCTCGTCTTGCATCTCCCAAGACGAAGGGATGTCTGAATCCCCTGTGGAGACCACAGAGAAAGACCTCGTCCTCCCCCTCATCGCGACCGGAGGCCTCACATACTTTGAAAACTCGAGAGCTCCGCGGAGATCAATGCTTCCAAAGGAGACGATGCCTGACTCCTCTTGAAAATGGATAGGAGTCCCAGGATCCCTGTGGCACGTGGAAAGGGACCCTGGGTCTCCCACGTCACGTGGAGATGCGTCCCAATTGCCATGCCAAGACTCGAGGAGAATCCCGAAGTGTCTCTCGCACCCAGGCAGGAGTCCTGACGTCGCTGAACAAACACGTGTCTGGAAGGGCCCTCCCCGTCGTAACTCGAGAATATACCCCAGGTTCCGGCCGCAACTCGAGAAAAACCATGAGACTTCCCCCTCGCCGCGAGATGAGGCCCGATTCCCCTGCACTGCGTGCAGAGAAATTCCGTGTTCCACATTAAACGTGAAAGGAGACTTGATTTCCTTGATGGCACTCCAGAGAAAACCCAAGATCACTGTCTCAAGTCTAGAGGGATCCTCAGGTCACTGGGGCAACACGAAAGGGCTCCGTGGACCCCAAATCAACTCGAGATGAGAGCTTCGTCCCTGGCTTCGACTCAAGAGGAATACCAACTTTCCACAAGGGCCTCAAGACTAGGCTTCTCTCAGCTACAGGTATGTGAGAGGGACCCTGAGTTTTTGGCCTCAAGTGGAATGAACACCGAGATGTTCTGACTCGAAGTAAGGTCGGATATCCCTGCAGTGAATTGAATTCAGGCTCCACTTGCATCTCCGAAGACGAAGGGATGTCTGAATCCCCTGTGGAGACCACAGAGAAAGACCTAGTCCTCCCCTCATCGCGACCGGAGGCCTCAAATCCTTTGAAAACTCGAGAGGTCCGCGGAGATCAACGCTTCCAAAGGAGACGATGCCTGACTCCTCTCGAAAATGGATAGGAGCCCCAGGATCCCTGTGGCACGTGGAAAGGGACCCTGGGTCTCCCGCCTCACGTGGAAACGCGTCTCAATTGCCATGCCAAGACTCGAGGAGAATCCCGAGGTGTCCCTCACACCTAGGCAGGAGTCCTGACGTCGCTGACCAAACACGTGTGTGGAAGGGCCCTCCCCGTCGTAACTCGAGAATATATCCCAGGTTCCGGCCGCAACTCGAGAAAAACCATGAGACTTCCCCCTCGCCGCGAGATGAGGCCGATTCCCCTGCACTGCGTGCAGAGCAATTCCGTGTTCCACATCAAACGTGAAAGGAGCCTTGATTTCCTTGATGGCACTCCAGAGAAAACCCAAGATTACTGTCTCAAGTCTAGAGGGATCCTGAGGTCATTGGAGCAACACGAAAGGGCTCCCTGGACCTCAAATCAACTCGAGATGAGAGCTTTGTCCCTGGCTTCGACTCAAGAGGAATACCAACTTTCCACAAGCACCTCAAGAGGAGGCTTCTCTCAGCTACAGGTATGTGAGAGGGACCCTGAGTTTGTGGCCTCAAGTGGAATGGACACCGAGATGCTCTGACTCGAAGGAAGGCCGGATATCCCTGCAGTGAATTGAATGCAGGCTCGTATTGCATCTCCCAAGACGAAGGGATGTCTGAATCCCCTGTGGAGACCACAGAGAAAGACCTAGTCCTCCGCTTCATCGCGACCGGAGGCCTCACATCCTTTGAAAACTCAAGAGGTCCGCGGAGATCAATGCTTCCAAAGGAGACGATGCCTGACTCCTCTTGAAAACGGATAGGAGTCCCAGGATCCCTGTGGCACGTGGAAAGGGACCCTGGGTCTCACGCCTCACGTGGAGACGCGTCCCAATTGCCATGCCAAGACTCGAGGAGTATCCCGAGGTGTCCCTCGCACCTAGGCCGGAGTCCTGACGTCGCTGAAGAAACACGTGTCTGGAAGGGCCCTCCCCCTCGTAACTCGAGAATATACCCCAGGTTCCGGCCGCAACTCGAGAAAAACAATGAGACTTCCCCCTCGCCGCGAGATGAGGCCGATTCCCCTGCACTGTGTGCAGAGCAATTCCGTGTTCCACATCAAACGTGAAAGGAGCCTTGATTTCCTTGATGGCACTCCAGAGAAAACCCAAGATCACTGTCTCAAGTCTAGAGGGATCCTGAGGTCACTGTAGCAACACGAAAGGGCTCCGTGGACCGCAAATCAACTCGAAATGAGAGCTTAATCCCTGGCTTCGACTCAAGAGGAATACCAACTTTCCACAAGCACCTCAAGTGGAGGCTTCTCTAAGCTACAGGTATGTGAGAGGGAGCCTGAGTTTGTGGCCTCAAGTGGAATGGACACCGAGATGCTGTGACTCAATGTAAGGCCGTATATCACTGCAGTGAATTGAATGCAGGCTCGACTTGCATCTCCCAAGACGAAGGGATGTCTGAATCCCCTGTGGAGACCACAGAGAAAGACCTAGTTCTCCGCCTCATCGCGACCGGAGGTCTCACGTCCTTTGAAAACTCGAGAGGTCCGCGGAAATCAATGCTTCCAAAGGAGACGATGCCTGACTCCTCTTGAAAATGATTAGGAGTCCCGGGATCCCTGTGGCACGTGGAAAGGCACCCTGGGTCTCCCGCCTCACGTGGAGACGCGTCCCAATGGCCATGCCAAGACTCGAGGAGAATCCCGAGGTGTCCCTCGCACCTAGGCAGGAGTCCTGACGTCGCTGAACAAACACGTGTCTGGAAGGGCCCTCCCCGTCGTAACTCGAGAATATACCCCAGGTTCTGGCCGCAACTCGAGAAAAACCATGAGACTTCCCCCTCTCCGCGAGATGAGGCCCGATTCCCCTGCACTGCGTGCAGAGCAATGCCGTGTTCCACATCAAACATGAAAGGAGCCTTGATTTCCTTGATGGCACTCCAGAGAACACCCAAGATCACTGTCTCAAGTCTAGAGGGATCGTGAGGTCACTGGAGCAACACGAAAGGGCTCCGTGGACCCCAAATCAACTCGAGATGAGAGCTTCGTCCCTGGCTTCGACTCAAGAGGAATACCCACTTTCCACAAGCACCTCAAGAGGAGGCTTCTCTCAGCTACAGGTATGTGAGAGGGACCCTGAGTTTGTGGCCTCAAGTGGAATGGACACCGAGATGCTCTGACTCGAAGGAAGGCCGGATATCCCTGCAGTGAATTGAAAGCAGGCTCTTCTTGCATCTCACACGACGAAGGGATGTCTGAATCCCCTGTGGAAACAACAGAGAAAGACCTAGTTCTCCGTCACATCGCGACCGGAGGTCTCACGTCCTTTGAAAACTCGAGAGGTCCGAGAGATCAATGCTTCCAAAGGAGACGATGCCTGACTCCTCTTTAAATGGATAGGAGTCCCAGGATCCCTATCCACGTGGAAAGGGACCCTGGGTCTCCCGCCTCACGTGGAGACGCGTCCCAATGGCCATGCCAATACTCGAGGAGAATCCCAAGGTGTCCCTCGCACCTAAGCAGGAGTCCTGACGTCGCTGAACAAACACGTGTATGGAAGGGCCCTCCCCGTCGTAACTCGAGAATATACCCCAGGTTCCGGCCGCAACTCGAGAAAAACCATGAGACTTCCCCCTCGCCGCGAGATGAGGCCCGATTCCCCTGCACTTCGTGCAGACCAATTCTGTGTTCCACATTAAACATGAAAGGAGCCTTGATTTCCTTGATGGCACTCCAGAGAAAACCCAAGATCACTGTCTCAAGTCTAGAGGGATCCTGAGGTCACTGTAGCAACATGAAAGGGCTCCGTGGACCCCAAATCAACTCGAGATGAGAGCTTCGTCTCTGGCTTGGACTCAAGAGAAATACCCACTTTCCACAAGCACCTCAAGAGGAGACTTCTCTCAGTTACAGGTATCTGAGAGGGACCCTGAGTTTGTGGCCTCAAGTGGAAAGGACACCGAGATGCTCTGACTCGAAGGAAGGCCGAAAATCCCGGCAGTGAATTGAATGCAGGCTCGTCTTCCATCTCCCATGACGAAGGTATGTCTGAATACCCTATTGAGACCACAGAGAAAGACCTAGCTATCCGCTACATCGCGACCGGAGGCCTAACGTCCTTTGAAAACTCGAGAGGTCCGCGGAGATCAATGCTTCCAAAGGAGACGATGCCTGAATCCTCTTGAAAATGGATAGGAGTCCCAGGATCCCTGTGGCACGTGGAAAGGGACACTGGGTCTACCGCCTCACGTGGAGACGCGTACCAATGGCCATGCCAAGACACGAGGAGAATCCCGAGGTGTCCCTCGCACCTAGGCAGGAGTCCTGACGTTGCTGAACAGACACGTGTCTGGAAGGGCCCTCCCCGTCGTAACTCGAAATTATACCACAGGTTCCGGCCGCAACTCGAGAAAAATCATGACACTTCCCCCTCGCCGCGAGATGAGGCCCGATTCCCCTGCACTGCGTGCAGAGCAATTCCGTGTTCCACATCAAACATGAAAGGAGCCTTGATTTCCCTGATGGCACTCCAGAGAAAACCCAAGATCACTGTCTCAAGTCTAGAGGGATCCTGAGGTCACTGTAGGAACACGAAAGGGCTCCGTGGACCCCAAATCAACTCGAGATGACAGCTTCGTCCGTGGCTTCGACTCAAGAGGAATACCCACTTGCCACAAGCACCTCAAGAGGAGGCTTCTCTCAGCTACAGGTATGTGAGAGGGACCCTGAGTTTGTGGTCTCAAGTGGAATGGACTCCGAGATGCTCTGACTCAGAGGAAGGCCGGATATCCCGGCAGTGAATTGAATGCAGGCTCGTCTTGCATCTCCCCCGAGGAAGGGATGTCTGAATCCCCTGTGGAGCCCACAGAGAAAGACCAGTTTTCCGCCTCATCGCGACCGGAGGCCTCACGTCCTTTGAAAACTGGAGAGGTCCGCGGAGATCAATGCTTCCAAAGGAGAAAATGCCTGACTCCTCTTAAAAATGGATAGGAGTCCCAGGATCCCTCTGGCACGTGGAGAGGGACCCAGGGTCTCCTGCCTCAAGTGGAGACGCGTCCCAATGGCCATGCCAAGACTCGAGGAGAATCCCGAGGTGTCCCTCGAACCTAGGCAGGAGTCCTGACGTCGCTGAACAAACACGTGTCTGGAAGGGCCCTCCCCGTCTAACTCGATAATATACCCCAGGTTCCGGCCACAACTCGAGAAAAACCATGAGACTTCCCTCTCGCTGTGAGATGAGGCCCGATTCCCCTGCACTGCGTGCAGAGCAATTCCGTGTTCCCCATCAAACATGAAAGGAGACTTGATTTCCTTGATGGCACTCCAGAGAACACCTAAGATCACTGTCTCAAGTCTAGAGGGATCCTGAGGTCACTGTGGCAACACGAAAAGCCTCCGTGGACTCCAAATCAACTCGAGATGAGAGTTTCGTCCCTGGCTTCGACTCAAGAGGAATACCAACTTTCCACAATCACCTCAAGTGGAGGCTTCTCTCAGCTACAGGTATGTGAGAGGGACCCTGACTTTGTGACCTCAAGTGGAATGGACACTGAAATGCTCTGATTCGAAGGAAGGCCGGATATCACTGCAGTGAATTGAATGCAGGCTCGTCTTGCATCTCCCACGATGAAGGGATGTCTGAATCCCCTGTGGAGACCACAGAGAAAGACCTAGTTCTCCGCCTCATCGCGACCAGAGGCCTCACTTCCTTTGAAAATTCGAGAGGTCCGCGGAGATCAATGCTTCCAAAGGAGACGATGCCTGACTCCTCTTGAAAATGGATAGGAGTCCCAGGATCCCTGTGGCACGTGGAAAGGGACCCTGGGTCTCCCACGTCACGTGGAGATGCGTCCCAATTGCCATGCCAAGACTCGAGGAGAATCCCGAAGTGTCTCTCGCACCCAGGCAGGAGTCCTGACGTCGCTGAACAAACACGTGTCTGGAAGGGCCCTCCCCGTCGTAACTCGAGAATATACCCCAGGTTCCGGCCGCAACTCGAGAAAAACCATGAGACTTCCCCCTCGCCGCGAGATGAGGCCCGATTCCCCTGCATTGCGTGCAGAGAAATTCCGTGTTCCACATTAAACGTGAAAGGAGACTTGATTTCCTTGATGGCACTCCAGAGAAAACCCAAGATCACTGTCTCAAGTCTAGAGGGATCCTCAGGTCACTGGGGCAACACGAAAGGGCTCCGTGGACCCCAAATCAACTCGAGATGAGAGCTTCGTCCCTGGCTTCGACTCAAGAGGAATACCAACTTTCCACAAGGGCCTCAAGACTAGGCTTCTCTCAGCTACAGGTATGTGAGAGGGACCCTGAGTTTTTGGCCTCAAGTGGAATGAACACCGAGATGTTCTGACTCGAAGTAAGGTCGGATATCCCTGCAGTGAATTGAATTCAGGCTCCACTTGCATCTCCGAAGACGAAGGGATGTCTGAATCCCCTGTGGAGACCACAGAGAAAGACCTAGTCCTCCCGTCATCGCGACCGGAGGCCTCAAATCCTTTGAAAACTCGAGAGGTCCGCGGAGATCAACGCTTCCAAAGGAGACGATGCCTGACTCCTCTCGAAAATGGATAGGAGCCCCAGGATCCCTGTGGCACGTGGAAAGGGACCCTGGGTCTCCCGCCTCACGTGGAAACGCGTCTCAATTGCCATGCCAAGACTCGAGGAGAATCCCGAGGTGTCCCTCACACCTAGGCAGGAGTCCTGACGTCGCTGAAGAAACACGTGTCTGGAAGGGCCCTCCCCGTCGTAACTCGAGAATATACCCCAGGTTCCGGCCGCAACTCGAGAAAAACCATGAGACTTCCCCCTCGCCGCGAGATGAGTCCCGATTCCCCGGCACTGTGTGCAGAGCAATTCCGTGTTACACATCAAACATGAAAGGAACCTTGATTTCCTTGATGGGACTCCACAGAACACGCAAGATCACTCTCTCAAGTCTAGAGGGATCCTGAGTTCAATGTAGCAACACGAAAGTGCTCCGTGGACCCCAAATCAACTCGAGATGAGAGCTTCGTCCCTGGCTTCGACTCAAGAGGAATACCCACGTTCCACAAGCACCTAAAGAGGAGTGTTCTCTCAGCTACAGGTATGTGAGAGGGACCCTGAGTGTGTGGCCTCAAGTGGAATGGACACCGAGATGCTCTTACTCGGAAGAAGGCCGGATATCCCTGCAGTGAATGAATGCAGGCTCATCTTGCATCTCCCACGACGAAGGGATGTCTGAATCCCCTGTGGAGACCACAGAGAAAGACGTAGTTCTCCGCCTCATCGCGACCGAGGCCTCACATCCTTTGAAAACTCGAGAGGTCCGCGGAGATGAATGCTTCCAAAGGAGACGATGCCTGACTCCTCTTGAAAATGGATAGGAGTCCCAGGATCCCTGTGGCACGTGGAAAGGGACGCTGGGTCTCCCGCCTCACGTGGAGACGCGTCCCAAGGGCCATGCCAAGACTCGAGGAGGATCCCGAGGTGTCCCTCGCACGTAGGCAGAAGTCCTGCCGTCGCTGAACAAACACGTGTCTGGAAGGGCCCTCCCCGTCGTAACTCGAGAATATACCCCAGGTTCCGGCCGCAACTCGAGAAAAACCATGAGACTTCCACCTCGCCGTGAGATGAGGCCCGATTCCCCTGCACTGCGTGCAGACCAATTCCGTGTTCCACATCAAACATGAAAGGAGCCTTGATTTCCTTGATGGCACACCAGAGAACACCCAAGATCACTGTCTCAAGTCTAGAGGGATCCTGAGGTCACTGTAGCAACACGAAAGGGCTCCGTGGACCCCAAATCAACTCGAGATGACAGCTTCGTCGTGGCTTCGACTGAAGAGGAATACCCACTTGCCACAAGCACCTCAAGAGGAGGCTTCTTTCAGCTACAGGTATGTGAGAGGGACCCTGAGTTTGTGGCCTCAAGTGGAATGGACTCCGAGATGCTCTGACTCAGAGGAAGGCCGGATATCCCGGCAGTGAATTGAATGCAGGCTCGTCTTGCATCTCCCCCGAGGAAGGGATGTCTGAATCCCCTGTGGAGCCCACAGAGAAAGACCAGTTTTCCGCCTCATCGCGACCGGAGGCCTCACGTCCTTTGAAAACTGGAGAGGTCCGCGGAGATCAATGCTTCCAAAGGAGACAATGCCTGACTCCTCTTGAAAATGGATAGGAGTCCCAGGATCCCTCTGGCACGTGGAGAGGGACCCAGGGTTTCCTGCCTCAAGTGGAGACGCGTCCCAATGGCCATGCCAAGACTCGAGGAGAATCGTGAGGTGTCCCTCGAACCTAGGCAGGAGTCCTGACGTCGCTGAACAAACACGTGTCTGGAAGGGCCCTCCCCGTCTAACTCGATAATATACCCCAGGTTCCGGCCACAACTCGAGAAAAACCATGAGACTTCCCTCTGGCCGTGAGATGAGGCCCGATTCCCCTGCACTGCGTGCAGAGCAATTCCGTGTTCACCATCAAACATGAAAGTAGCCTTGATTTCCTTGATGGCACTCCAGAGAACACCTAAGATCACTGTCTCAAGTCTAGAGGGATCCTGAGGTCACTGTGGCAACACGAAAAGCCTCCGTGGACTCCAAATCAACTCGAGATGAGAGTTTCGTCCCTGGCTTCGACTCAAGAGGAATACCCACTTTCCACAATCACCTCAAGAGGAGGCTTCTCTCAGCTACAGGTATGTGAGAGGGACCCTGACTTTGTGACCTCAAGTGGAATGGACACTGAAATGCTCTGATTCGAAGGAACGCCAGATATCCCTGCAGTGAATTGAATGCAGGCTCGTCTTGCATCTCCCACGATGAAGGGATGTCTGAATCCCCTGTGGAGACCACAGAGAAAGACATAGTTCTCCGCCTCATCGCGACCAGAGGCCTCACGGCCTTTGAAAAATCGAGAGGTCCGCGGAGATCAATGCTTCCAAAGGAGACGATGCCTGACTCCTCTTTAAATGGATAGGAGTCCCAGGATCCCTGTCCACGTGGAAATGGACCCTGGGTCTCCCGCCTCACGTGGAGACGCGTCCCAGTGGCCATGCCAAGACTCGAGGAGAATCCCGAGGTGTCCCTCGCACGTAGGCAGAAGTCCTGCCATCGCTGAACAAACACGTGTCTGGAAGGGCCCTCCCCGTCGTAACTCGAGAATATACCCCAGGTTCCGAGTGCAACTCGAGAAAAACCATGAGACTTCCACCTCGCCGCGAGATGAGGCCCGATTCCCCTGCACTGCGTGCAGACCAATTCCGTGTTCCACATCAAACATGAAAGGAGCCTTGATTTCCATGATGGCACTCCAGAGAACACCCAAGATCACTGTCTCAAGTCTAGAGGGATCCTCAGGTCACTGTAGCAACACGAAAGGGCTCCGTGGACCCGAAATCAACTCGAGATGAGAGCTTCATCCCCGGCTTCGACTCAAGAGGAATACCCACTTTCCACAAGCACCTCAAGAGGAGCCTTCTCTCAGCTACAGGTATGTGAGAGGGACCCTGAGTTTGTGGCTTCAAGTGGAATGGACAACAAGATACTCTGACTCGGAGGAAGGCCGGATATCCCTGAAGTGAAATGAATGCAGGCTCGTCTTGCATCTCCCAAGACGAAGGGATGTCTGAATCCCCTGTGGAGACCACAGAGAAAGACCTAGTTCTCCCCCTCATCGCGACCGGAGGCCTCACGTCCTTTGAAAACTTTAGAGGTCCGCCGAGATCAATGCTTCCAACGGAGACGATGCCTGACTCCTCTTGAAAATGGATAGGAGTCCCAGGATCTCTGTTGCACGTGGAAAGGGACCCTGGGTTTCCCGCCTCACGTGGAGTCGCATCCCAATGGCCATGCCAAGACTCGAGGAGAATCCCGAGGTGTCCCTCACACCAAGGCAGGAGTCCTGACATCGCTGAAGAAACACGTGTCTGGAAGGGCCCTCCCCGTCGTAACTCGAGAATATACCCCAGGTTGCGGCCGCAACTCGAGAAAAACCATGAGACTTCCACCTCGCCGCGAGATAGGCCCGTTTCCCCTGCACTGCGTTCAGAGCAATTCTGTGTTCCACATCAAACGTGAAAGGAGCCTTGATTTCCTTGATGGCACTCCAGACAAAACCCAAGATCACTGTCTCAAGTCTAGAGGGATCCTGAGGACACTGGAGCAACACGAAAGGGCTCTGTGGACCCCAAATCAACTCGAGATGACAGCTTAGTCCCTGGCTTCGACTCAAGAGGAATACCAACTTTCCACAAGCACCTCAAGAGGAGGCTTCTCTCAGCTACATGTATGTGAGGGGG
Organism: Dama dama; assembly: GCF_033118175.1. NCBI lineage: Eukaryota > Metazoa > Chordata > Mammalia > Artiodactyla > Cervidae > Dama > Dama dama. The sequence continues at coordinate 511,716 of NC_083693.1, forward strand.
ACCCTGAGTTTGTGGCCTCCAGTGGAAAGGTCACCGAGATGCTCTGACTCGAAGGAAGGCCGGATATCCCTGCAGTGAATTGAATGCAGGCTCGTCTTGCATCTCCCAAGACGAAGGGATGTCTGAATCCCCTGTGGAGACCACAGAGAAAGACCTAGTTCTCCACCTCATCGGGACCGGAGGCGTCACATCCTTTGAAAACTCGAGAGGTCCGCGGAGATCAATGCTTCCAAAGGAGACGATGCCTGACTCCTCTTGAAAATGGATAGGAGTCCCAGGATCCCTGTGGCATGTGGTAAGGGACCCTGGGTCTCCCGCCTCATGTGGAGACGCGTCCCAATTGCCATGCCAAGACTCGAGGAGAATCCCGAGGTGTCCCTCGCACCTAGGCAGGAGTCCTGACGTCGTTGAACAAACACGTGTCTCGAAGGGCCCTCCCGGCCTTACTCGAGAATATACCGCAGGTTCCGGCCGCAAGTCGAGAAAAACCATGAGATTTCCCCCTCGCCGCGAGATGAGGTCCGATTCCCCTGCACTGCATGCAGAGTAATTCCGTGTTCCACATCAAACGTGAAAGGAGCCTTGATTTCCTTGATGGCACTCCAGAGAAAACCCAAGATCACTGTCTCAAGTCTAGAGGGATCCTGAGGTCACTGGATCAACACGAAAGGGCTCCGTGGACCCCAAATCCAATCGAGATGAGAGCTTAGTCCCTGGCTTCGACTCAAGAGGAATACCAACTTTCCACAAGCGCCTCAAGACTAGGCTTCTCTCAGCTACAGGTATGTGAGAGGGACCCTGAGTTTTTGGCCTCAAGTGGAATGGACACCGAGATGTTCTGACTCGAAGTAAGGTCGGATATCCCTGCAGTGAATTGAATTCAGGCTCGACTTGCATCTCCCAAGACGAAGGGATGTCTGAATCCCCTGTGGAGACCACAGAGAAAGACCTAGTCCTCCCCTCATCCCGACCGGAGGCCTCACATCCTTTGAAAACTCGAGAGGTCTGCGGAGATCAATGCTTCCAAAGGAGACGATGCCTGACTCCTCTTGAAAATGGATAGGAGTCCCAGGATCCCTGTGGCACGTGGAAAGGGACCCTGGGTCTCCCGCCTCACGTGGAGACGCGTCCCAATTGCCATGCCAAGACTCGAGGAGAATCCCGAGGTTTCCCTCACACCTAGGCAGGAGTCCTGACGTCGCTGAACAAACACGTGTGTGGAAGGGCCCTCCCCGTCGTAACTCGAGAATATATCCCAGGTTCCAGCCGCAACTCGAGAAAAACCATGAGACTTCCCCCTCGCCGCAAGATGAGGCCCGATTCCCCTGCATTGCGTGCAGAGCAATTCCGTGTTCCACATCAAACGTGAAAGGAGCCTTGATTTCCTTGATGGCACTCCAGAGAAAACCCAAGATTACTGTCTTAAGTCTAGAGGGATCCTGAGGTCACTGGAGCAACACGAAAGGGCTCCGTGGACCCCAAATCAACTCGAGATGAGAGCTTTGTCCCTGGCTTCAACTCAAGAGGAATACCAAATTTCCACAAGCACCTCAAGAGGAGGCTTCTCTCAGCTACAGGTATGTGAGAGGGACCCTGAGTTTGTGGCCTCAAGTGGAATGGACACCGAGATGCTCTGACTCGAAGGAAGGCCGGATATCCCTGCAGTGAATTGAATGCAGGCTCGTCTTGCATCTCCCACGACGAAGTGATGTCTGAATCCCTTGTGGAGACCACAGAGAAGGACCTAGTTCTCTGCCTCATCGCGACCGGAGGCCTCACCTCCTTTGAAACCTCGAGAGGTCAACGGAGATCAATGCTTCCAAAGGAGACGATGCCTGACTCCTCTAGAAAATGGATAGGAGTCCCAGGATCCCTGTGGCACGTGGAAAGGGACCCTGGGTCTCCCGCCTCACGTGGAGACGCGTCCCAATGGCCATGCCAAGACTCGAGGAGAATCCCGAGGTGTCCCTCGCACCTAGGCAGGAGTCCTGACATCGCTGAACAAACACGTGTCTGTAAGGGCCCTCCCCGTCGTAACTCGAGAATATACCCCAGGTTCCGGCCGCAACTTGAGAAAAACCATGAGACTTCCCCCTCGCCGCGAGATGAGGCCCGATTCCCCTGCCCTGCGTGCAGAGCAATTCCGTGTTCCACATCAAACATGAAAGGAGCCTTGATTTCCTTGATGGCACTCCAGAGAACACCCAAGATCACTGTCTCAAGTCTAGAGGGATCCTGAGGTCACTGTAGCAACACGAAAGGGCTCCATGGACCCCAAATCAACTCGAGATGAGAGATCCGTCCCTGGCTTCAACTCAAGAGGAATACCCACTTTCCACAAGCACGTCAGGAGAAGGCTACTCTCAGCTACAGATATGTGAGAGGGACCCTGAGTTTGTGGCTTCAAGTGAAATGGACACCGAGATGCTCTGACTCGGAGGAAGGCCGGATATCCCTGCAGTGAATTGAAAGCAGGCACTTCTTGCATCTCCCACGACGAAGGGATGTCTGAATCCCCTGTGGAGACCACAGAGAAAGACCTAGTTCTCCGCCTCATCGCGACCAGAGGCCTCACGTCCTTTGAAAACTCGAGAGGTCCGCGGAGATCAATGCTTCCAAAGGAGACGATGCCTGAGTCCTCTTGAAAATGGATAGGAGTCCCAGGATCCCTGTGACACTTGGAAAGGGACCCTGGGTCTCTCGCCTCACGTAGAGACGGGTCCCAATGGCCATGCCAAGACTCGAGGAGAATCCCGACGTGTCCCTCGACCTAGGCAGGAGTCCTGACGTCACTGAACATACACGTGTCTGGAAGGGCCCTCCTCGTTGTATTTCGAGAATATACCCCAGGTTCCGGCCGCAACTCGAGAAAAACCATGAGACTTTCCTCTCGCCGCGAGATGAGGCCCGATTCCCCTGCACTGCGTGGAGAGCAATTCCGTGTTCCACATCAAACATGAAAGGAGCCTTGATTTCCTTGATGGCACTCCAGAGAACACCCAAGATCACTGTCTCAAGTCTAGAGGGATCCTGAGTTCACTGTAGCAACACGAAAGGGCTCCCTGGACCCCAAATCAACTCGAGATGAGAGCCATGTCCCTGGCTTCGACTCAAGACGAAAACCACTTTCCACAAGCACCTCAAGAGGAGGTTTCTTTCAGCTACAGGTATGTGAGAGGGACCCTGAGTTTGTGGCCTCAAGTGGAATGGACACCGAGATGCTCTGACTCGAAGGAAGGCCGGATATCCGTGCAGTGAATTGAATGCAGGCTCGTCTTGCATCTCCCACGACGAAGGGATGTCTGAATCCCCTGTGGAGACCACAGAGAAAGACCTATTTCTCCACCGCATCGCGACCGGAGGCCTCAAGTCCTTTGAAAACTCGAGAGGTCCGCGGAGATCAATGCTTCCAAAGGAGACGATGCCTGACTCCTCTTGAAAATGGATAGGAGTCCCAGGATCCCTGTGGCACGTGGAAAGCGATGCTGGGTCTCCCGCCTCACGTGGAGACGCGTCCCAATGGCCATGCCAAGACTCGAGGAGAATCCCGAGGTGTCCCTGGCACCTAGGCAGGAATCCTGACGTCGCTGAAGAAACACGTGTCTCGAAGGGCCCTCCCCGTCGTAACTCGAGAATATACCCCAGGTTCCGCCCGCAACTCGAGAAAAACCATGAGACTTCCCCCTCGCCGCGAGATGAGGCCCGATTCCATTGCACTGCGAGCAGAGCAATTCCGTGTTCCACATCAAACATGAAAGGAGCCTTGATTTCCTGGATGGCACTCCAGAGAAGACCCAAGATCACTGTTTCAAGTCTAGAGGGATCCTGAGGTCACTGTAGCAAAACAAAAATGCTCCGTGGACCCCAAATCAATTCGAGACGAGAGCTTCGTCCCTGGCTTCGACTCAAGAGGAATACCCACTTTCCACAAGCACCTCAAGAGGAGGCCTCTCTCAGCTACATGTATGTGAGAGGGACCCTGAGTTTGTGGCCTCAAGTGGAATGGACCCCGAGATGCTCTGACTCGAAGGAAGGCCGGATATCCCTGCAGTGAATTGAATGCAGGCTCTTCTTGCATCTCCCACGACGAAGGGATGTCTGAATCAATTGTGGAGACCACAGAGAAAGACCTAGTTCTCCGCCTCATCGTGACTGGAGGCCTCACGTCCTTTGAAAACTCGAGAGGTCCGCGGAGATCAATGCTTCCAAAGGAGACGATGCCTGACTCCTCTAGAAAATGGATAGGAGTCCCAGGATCCCTGTGGCACGTGGAAAGCGACACTGGGTCTCCCGCCTCACGTGGAGACGCGGCCCAATGGCCATGCCAAGACTCGAGGAGAATCCCGAGTTGTCCCTCGCACCTAGGCAGGAATCCTGACATCGCTGAACAAACACGTGTCTGGAAGGGCCCTCCCCGTCGTTACTCGAGAATATACCCCTGGTTCCGGCCGCAACTCGAGAAAAACCATGAGACTTCCGACTCGCCACGAGATGAGGCCTGATTCCCCTGCACTGCGTGCAGAGCAATTCCGTGTTCCACATCAAACATGAAAGGAGCCTTGATTTCCTTGATGGCACTCCAGAGAACACCCAAGATCACTGTCTCAAGTCTAGAGGGATCCTGAGGTCACTGTAGCAACACGAAAGGGCTCCATGGACCCCAAATCAACTCGAGATGAGAGATTCGTCCCTGGCTTCGACTCAAGAGGAATACCCACTTTCCACAAGCACGTCAGGAGGAGGCTACTCTCAGCTACAGGTATGTGAGAGGGACCCTGAGTTTGTGGCCTCAAGTGGAATGGACACCGATATGCTCTGACTCGAAGGAAGGCCGGATATCCCTGCAGTGAATTGAAAGCAGGCACTTCTTGCATCTCCCACGATGAAGGGATGTCTGAATCCCCTGTGGAGACCACAGAGAAACACCTAGTTCTCCGCCTCATCCCGACCGGAAGCCTCAAGTCCTTTGCAAACTCGAGAGGTCCGCGGAGATCAATGCTTCCAATGGAGACGATGCCTGACTCCTCTTGAAAATGGATAGGAGTCCCAGGATCCCTGTGGCACGTGGAAAGGGACCCTGGGTCTCCCGCTTCATGTGGAGACGCGTCCCAATGGCCATGCCAAGACTCGAGGAGAATCCCGAGGTGTCCCTCGCACCTAAGCAGGAGTCCTGACGTCGCTGAACAAACACGTGTCTGGAAGGGCCCCTCCCGTCGTAACTCGAGAATATACCCCAGGTTCCGGCCGCAATTCGAGAAAAACCATGAGACTTCCCCCTCGCCGCGAGGTGAGGCCCGATTCCCCTGCACTGGGTGCAGAGCAATTCCGTGTTCCACATCAAACATGAAAGGAGCCTTGATTTCCTTGATGGCACTCCAGAGAACACCCAAGATCACTGTCTCAAGTCTAGAGGGATCCTGAGGTCACTGTAGCAACACAAAAGGGCTCCGTGAACCCCAAATCAACTCGAGATCAGAGCTTCTTCCCTAGCTTCGACTCAAGAGGAATACCCACTTTCCACAAGCACCTCAAGAGGAGGCTTCTCTCAGCTACAAGTATGTGAGAGGGACCCTGAGTTTGTGGCCTCCAGTGGAATGGACACCGAGATGCTCTGACTCGAAGGAAGGCCGGATATCCGTGCAGTGAATTGAATGCAGGCTCGTCTTGCATCTCCCACGACGAAGGGATGTCTGAATTCCTTGTGGAGACCACAGAGAAAGACCTAGTTCTCTGCCTCATCGCGACCGGAGGCCTCACCTCCTTTGAAACCTCGAGAGGTCTGCGGAGATCAATGCTTCCAAAGGAGACTATGCCTGACTCCTCTTGAAAATGGATAGGAGTCCCAGGATCACTGTGGCACGTGGAAAGGGACCCTGGGTCTCCCGCCTCACGTGGAGACGCATCCCAATGGCCATGCCAAGACTCGAGGAGAATCCCGAGGTGTCCCTCGCACCGAGGCAGAAATCCTGACGTCGCTGAAGAAACACGTGTCTGGAAGGGCCCTCCCCGTCGTAACTCGAGAATATACCCCAGGTTCCGCCCGCAACTCGAGAAAAACCATGAGACTTCCCCCTCGCCGCGAGATGAGGCCCAATTCAAATGCACTGCGAGCAGAGCAATTCCGTGTTACACATCAAACATGAAAGGAGCCTTGATTTCCTTGATGGCACTCCAGAGAAGACCCAAGATCACTGTTTCAAGTCTAGAGGGATCCTGAGGTCACTGTAGCAAAACAAAAATGCTCCGTGGACCCCAAATCAATTCAAGACGAGAGCTTCGTCCCTGGCTTCGACTCAAGAGGAATACCCACTTTCCACAAGCACCTCAAGAGGAGGCCTCTCTCAGCTACATGTATGTGAGAGGGACCCTGAGTTTGTGGCCTCAAGTGGAATGGACCCCGAGATGCTCTGACTAGAAGGAAGGCCGGATATCCCTGCAGTGAATTGAATGCAGGCTCTTCTTGCATCTCCCACGAAGAAGGGATGTCTGAATCCCTTGTGGAGACCACAGAGAAAGACCTAGTTCTCCGCCTCATCGGGACCGGAGGCGTCACATCCTTTGAAAACTCGAGAGGTCCGCGGAGATCAATGCTTCCAAAGGAGACTATGCCTGACTCCTCTTGAAAATGGATAGGAGTCCCAGGATCCCTGTGGCATGTGGTAAGGGACCCTGGGTCTCCCGCCTCATGTGGAGACGCGTCCCAATTGCCATGCCAAGACTCGAGGAGAATCCCGAGGTGTCCCTCGCACCTAGGCAGGAGTCCTGACGTCGTTGAACAAACACGTGTCTCGAAGGGCCCTCCCGGCCTGACTCGAGAATATACCGCAGGTTCCGGCCGCAAGTCGAGAAAAACCATGAGATTTCCCCCTCGCCGCGAGATGAGGTCCGATTCCCCTGCACTGCATGCAGAGCAATTCCGTGTTCCACATCAAACGTGAAAGGAGCCTTGATTTCCTTGATGGCACTCCAGAGAAAACCCAAGATCACTGTCTCAAGTCTAGAGGGATCCTGAGGTCACTGGATCAACACGAAAGGGCTCCGTGGACCCCAAATCAAATCGAGATGAGAGCTTAGTCCCTGGCTTCGACTCAAGAGGAATACCAACTTTCCACAAGCGCCTCAAGACTAGGCTTCTCTCAGCTACAGGTATGTGAGAGGGACCCTGAGTTTTTGGCCTCAAGTGGAATGGACACCGAGATGTTCTGACTCGAAGTAAGGTCGGATATCCCTGCAGTGAATTGAATTCAGGCTCGACTTGCATCTCCCAAGACGAAGGGATGTCTGAATCCCCTGTGGAGACCACAGAGAAAGACCTAGTCCTCCCCTCATCCCGACCGGAGGCCTCACATCCTTTGAAAACTCGAGAGGTCTGCGGAGATCAATGCTTCCAAAGGAGACGATGCCTGACTCCTCTAGAAAATGGATAGGAGTCCCAGGATCCCTGTGGCACGTGGAAAGGGACCCTGGGTCTCCCGCCTCACGTGGAGACGCGTCCCAATTGCCATGCCAAGACTCGAGGAGAATCCCGAGGTTTCCCTCACACCTAGGCAGGAGTCCTGACGTCGCTGAACAAACACGTGTGTGGAAGGGCCCTCCCCGTCGTAACTCGAGAATATATCCCAGGTTCCAGCCGCAACTCGAGAAAAACCATGAGACTTCCCCCTCGCCGCGAGATGAGGCCCGATTCCCCTGCATTGCGTGCAGAGCAATTCCGTGTTCCACATCAAACGTGAAAGGAGCCTTGATTTCCTTGATGGCACTCCAGAGAAAACCCAAGATTACTGTCTTAAGTCTAGAGGGATCCTGAGGTCACTGGAGCAACACGAATGGGCTCCGTGGACCCCAAATCAACTCGAGATGAGAGCTTTGTCCCTGGCTTCGACTCAAGAAGAATACCAAATTTCCACAAGCACCTCAAGAGGAGGCTTCTCTCAGCTACAGGTATGTGAGAGGGACCCTGAGTTTGTGGCCTCAAGTGGAATGGACACCGAGATGCTCTGACTCGAAGGAAGGCCGGATATCCCTGCAGTGAATTGAATGCAGGCTCGTCTGGCATCTCCCAAGACGAAGGGATGTCTGAATCCCCTGCGGAGACCACAGAGAAAGACCTAGTCCTCCGCCTCATCGTGCCCGGAGGCCTCACGTCCTTTGAAAACTCGAGAGGTCCGCGGAGATCAATGATTCCAAAGGAGACGATGCCTGACTCCTCTTGAAGATGGATAGGAGTCCCAGGATCCCTGTGGCACGGGGAAAGGGACCCTGGGTCTCCCGCCTCACGTGGAGACGCGTCCCAATGGCCATGCCAAGACTCGAGGAGAATCCCGAGGTGTCCCTCGCACCTAGGCAGGAGTCCTGACGTCGCTGAAGAAACACGTGTCTGGAAGGGCCCTCTCCGTCGTAATTCGAGAATATACCCCAGGTTCCGGCCGCAACTCGAGAAAAACCATGAGACTTCCCCCTCGCCGCGAGATGAGGCCCGATTCCCATGCACTGCGTGCAGAGCAATTCCGTGTTCCACATCAAACATGAAAGGAGCCTTGATTTCCTAATGGCACTCCAGAGAACACCCAAGATCACTGTCTCAATCTAGAGGGATCCTGAGGTCACTGTAGCAACACGAAAGGGCTCCGTGAACCCCAAATCAACTCGAGATGAGAGCTTCTTCCCTAGCTTCGACTAAAGAGGAATACCCACTTTCCACAAGCACCTCAAGAGGAGGCTCTCTCAGCTACAGGTATGTGAGTGGGACCCTGAGTTTGTGGCCTCAAGTGGAATGAACACCGAGATGCTCTGACTCGAAGTAAGGCTGGTTATCCCTGCAGTGAATTGAATGCAGGCTCGTCTTGCATCTCCCACGACGAAGGGATGTCTGAATCCCTTGTGGAGACCACAGAGAAAGGCCTAGTTCTCTGCCTCATCGCAACCGGAGGCCTCACGTCCTTTGAAACTTCGAGAGGTCCGCGGAGATCAATGCTTCCAAAGGAGACGATGCCTGACTCCTCTTGAAAATGGATAGGAGTCCCAGGATCCCTGTGGCACGTGGAAAGGGAACCTGGGTCTCCCGCCTCACGTGGAGACACGTCCCAATGGCCATGCTAAGACTCGAGGAGAATTCCGAGGTGTCCCTCGCACCTAGGCAGGAGTCCTGACGTCGCTGAAGAAACACGTGTATGGAAGGGCCCTCCCCGTCGTAACTCGAGAATATACCCCAGGTTCCGCCCGCAACTCAAGAAAAACCATGAGACTTCCACCCTCGCCGCGAGATGAGGCCCGATTCCCCTGCACTGCGTGTAGAGCAATTCCGTGTTCCACATCAAACATGAAAGGAGCCTTGATTTCCTTGATGGCACTCCAGAGAACACACAAGATCACTGTCTCAAGTCTAGAGGGATCCTGAGGTCACTGTAGCAACACAAAAGGGCTCCGTGGACCCCAAATCAACTCGAGATGAGAGCTTCGTCCCTGGCTTCGACTCAAGCGAATACCCACTTTCCACAAGCACCTCAAGAGGAGGCTTCTCTCAGCTACAGGTATGTGAGAGGGACCCTGAGTTTGTGGCCTCAAGTGGAATGGACACCGAGATGCTCTGACTGGAAGGAAGGCCGGATATCCCTGCAGTGAATTGAATGCAGGCTCGTCTTGCATCTCCCACGACGAAGGGATGTCTGAACACCCTGTGGAGACCACAGAGAAAGACCTAGTTCTCCTCGTCATCGCGACCGGAGGCCTCACGTCCTTTGAAAACTCGAGAGGTCCGACGAGATCAATGCTTCCAACGGAGACGATGCCTGACTCCTCTTGAAAATGGATAGGAGTCCCAGGATCCCTGTGGCACGTGGAAAGGGACCCTGGGTCTCCCGCCTCACGTGGAGACACGTCCCAATGGAAATGCCAAGACTCGAGTAGAATCACGAGGTGTCCCTCGCACCTAGGCAGGGTCCTGACGTCACTGAACAAACACGTGTCTGGAAGGGCCCTCCCCGTCGTAACTCGAGAATATACCCCAGGTTCCGGCCGCAACTCGAGAAAAACCATGAGACTTCCCCCTCGCCGCGAGATGAGGCCCGATTCCCCTGCAGTGCATGCAGAGCAATTCCGTGTTCCACATCAAACATGAAAGGAGTCTTGATTTCCTTGATGGCACTCCAGAGAACACCCAAGATCACTGTCTCAAGTCCAGAGGGATCCTGAGGTCACTGCAGCAACACGAAAGGGCTCCGTGGACCCCATATCAACTCGAGATGAGAGCTTCGTCCCTGGCTTCGACTCAAGAGCAATACCCACGTTCCTCAAGCACCTCAAGAGGAGGCTTCTCTCAGCTACAGGTATGTGAGAGGGACCCTGAATTTGTAGCCTCAAGTGGAATGGACACCGAGATGCTCTGACTTGGAGGAAGGCCGGATATCCCTGCAGTGAATTGAATGCAGGGTCGTCTTGCATCTCCCACGAAGAAGGGATGTCTGAATACCCTATGGAGTTCACAGAAAAAGACCTAGTTCTCCGCCTCATCGCGACCAGGGGCCTCACGTCCTTTGAAAACTCGAGAGGTTCGACGAGATCAATGCTTCCAACGGAGACGATGCCTGACTCCTCTTGAAAATGGATAGGAGTGCCAGGATCCCTGAGGCACGTGGAAAGGGACCGTGGGTCTCCCGCCTCACGTGGAGACGTGTCCCAATGGCCATGCCAAGACTCGAGGAGAATCCTGAGGTGTCCCTCGCACCTAGGCAGGAGTCCTGACGTCGCTGAACAAATACGTGTCTTGAAGGGCCCTCCCCATCGTAATTCGAGAAAATATCCCAGGTTCCGGCCGCACTCGAGAAAAACCATGAGATTTCCCCCTCGCCGCGAGATGAGGCCCGATTCCCCTGCACTGCGTGCAGAGCCATTCCGTATTCCGCATCAAACATGAAAGGAGCCTTGATTTCCATGATGGCACTCCAGAGAACACCCAAGACACTGTCTCAAGTCTAGAAGGATCCTGAGGTCACTGTAGCAACATGAAAGGTCTCCGTGGACCCGAAATCAACTGGAGATGAGAGCTTCGCACCTGGCTTCGACTCAAGAAATATACCCACTTTCCACAAGCACCTCAAGAGGAGGCTTCTCTCAGCTACAGGTATGTGAGAGGGACCCTGAGTTTGTGGCCTCAAGTGGAATGGACACCGAGATGCTCTGACTCGAAGGAAGGCCGGATATCCCTGCAGTGAATTGAATGCAGGCTCGTCTTGCATCTCCCACGACGAAGGGATTTCTGAATCCCCTGTGGAGACAACAGAGAAAGACCTAGTTCTCCGCCTCATCGCGACCGGAGGCCTCACGTCCTTTGAAAACTCGAGAGGTCGGCGGAGATAAATGCTTCCAAAGGAGACGATGCCTGACTCCTCTTCAAAATGGATAGGAGTCCCAGGATCCCTGTGGCACGTGGAAAGGGACCCTGGGTCTCCCGCCTCACGTGGAGACGCGTCCCAATGGCCATGCCAAGACTCGAGGAGAATCCCGAGGTGTCCCTCGCACCTAGGCAGGAGTCCTGACGTCGCTGAACAAACACGTGTCTGGAACGGCCCTCCCCGTCGTAACTCGAGAATATACCCCAGGTTCCGGCCGCAACTCGACAAAAACCATGAGAATTCCCCCTCACCGCGAGATGAGGCCCGATTCCCCTGCACTGCGTGCAGAGCAATTCCGTGTTCCACATCAAACATGAAAGGAGCCTTGATTTCCCTGATGGCACTCCAGAGAATACCCAAGATTACTGTCTCAAGTCTAGAGGGATCCTGAGGTCACTGTAGCAACACGAAAGGGCTCTGTGGACCCCAAATCAACTCGAGATGAGAGCTTCGTCCCTGGCTTCGACTCAAGAGGAATACCCACTTTCCACAAGCACCTCAAGAGGAGGCTTCTCTCAGCTACAGGTATGTGAGACGGACCCTGAGTTTGTGGCCTCAAGTGGAATGGACACCGAAATGCTCTGACTCGAAGGAAGGCCGGATATCCCGGCAGTGAATTGAATGCAGGCTCCTCTTGCATCTCCCACGACGAAGGGATGTCTGAATTCCATGTGGAGACCACAGAGAAAGACCTAGTTCTCCGCCTCATCGCGACCGGAGGCCTCACGTCCTTTGAAAACTCGAGAGGTCGGCGGAGATCAATGCTTCGAAAGGAGACGATGCCTGACTCCTCTTGAAAATGGATAGGAGTCCCAGGATCCCTGTGGCACGTGGAAAGGGACCGTGGGTCTCTCGCCTCACGTGGAGACGCGTCCCAATGGCCATGCCAAGACTCGAGGAGAATCCCGAGGTGTCCCTCGCACCTAGGCAGGAGTCCTGACGTCGCTGAACAAACACGTGTCTGGAAGGGCCCTCCCCGTCGTAACTCGAGAATATACCCCAGGTTCCGGCCGCAACTCGAGAAAAACCATGAGACTTCTGCCTCGCCGCGAAATGAGGTCCGATTCCCCTGCACTGCGTGCAGAGCAATTCCGTGTTCCACATCAAACATGAAAGGAGCCTTGATTTCCTTGATGGCACTCCAGAGAACACCCAAGATCACTGTCTCAAATGTAGAGGGATCCTGAGGTCACTGTAGCAATAAGAAATGGCTCCGTGGACAACAAATCAACTCGAGATGAGAGCTTCGTCCCTGGCTTCGACTCAAGAGGAATACCCACTTTCCACAAGCACCTCAAGAGGAGGCTTCTCTCAGCTACAGGTATGTGAGAGGGACCCTGAGTTTGTGGCCTCAAGTGGAATGGACACCGAGATGCTCTGACTCAAAGGAAGGCCGGATATCCCTGCAGTGAATTGAATGCAGGCTCGTCTTGCATCTCCCACGACGAAGGGATTTCTGAATCCCCTGTGGAGACCACAGAGAAAGACCTAGTTCTCCGCCTCATCGCGACCGGAGGCCTCACGTCCTTTGAAAACTCGAGAGGTCCGACGAGATCAATGCTTCCAACGGAGACGATGCCTGACTCCTCTTGAAAATGGATAGGAGTCCCAGGATCCCTGTGGCACGTGGAAAGGGACTCTGGGTCTCCCGCCTCACGTGGAGACGCGTCCCAATTGCCATGCCAAGACTCGAGGAGAATCCCGAGGTGTCCCTCGCACCTAGGCAGGAGTCCTGACGTCGCTGAACAAACACGTGTCTGGAAGGGCCCTAACCGTCGTAACTCGAGAATATACCCCAGGTTCCGGCCGCAACTCGAGAAAAACCATGAGACTTCCCCCTCGCCGCGAGATGAGGCCCGATTCCCCTGCGCTGCGTGCAGAGCAATTCCGTGTTCCACATCAAACGTGAAAGGAGCCTTGATCTCCTTGATGGCACTCCAGAGAAAACCCAAGATCACTGTCTCAAGTCTAGTGGTATCCTGAGGTCACTGGAGCAACATGAAAGGTCTCTGTGGACTCCAAATTAACTCGAGATGTGATCTTAGTCCCTGGCTTCTACTCAAGAGGAATACCAACTTTCCACAAGCACCTCAAGAGGAGGCTTCTCTCAGCTACAGGTATGAGAGGGGGACCCTGAGTTTGTGACCTCAAGTGGAATGGACACCGAGATGCTCTGACTCGAAGTAAGGCCGGATATCCCTGCAGTGAATTGAATGCAGGCTCGGCTTGCATCTCCCAAGACGAAGGGATGTCTGAATCCCCTGTGGAGACAAAAGAGAAAGAACTAGTTCTCTGCCTCATCGCGACCGGAGGCCTCACATCCTTTGAAAACTCGAGAGGTCCGCGGAGATCAATGCTTCCAAAGGAGACGATGCCTGACTCCTCTTGAAAATATATAGAGGTCCCAGGATCCCTGTGGCACACGGAAATTGACACTGGGTCTCCCGCCTCACGTGGAGACGCATCCCAATTTCCAAGCCAAGACCCGAGGAGATTCCCGAGTTGTTCCTCACACATAGGCAGGAGTACTGATGTCGCTGAACAAACACGTGTCTGGAAGGGCCCTCCGCGTCGTAACTCAAGAATATACCCCAGGTTAGGGCCACAACTCGAGAAAAACCATGAGACTTCCCCCTCGCCGCGAGATGAGGCCCGATTCCCCATCACTGCGTGCAGAGCAATTCCGTCTTCCACATCAAACGTGAAAGGGCCTTGATTTCCTTGATGGCACTCCAGAGAAAACCCAATATCACTGTGTCAAGTCTAGAGGGTTCCTGAGGTCACTCTAGCAACAAGAAAAGGTTCCGTGGACCCCAAATCAACTCGAGATGAGAGCTTAGTCCCTGGCTTCGACTCAAGAGGAATTCCAACTTTCCACAAGCACCTCAAGAGGAGGCTTCTCTCAGCTACAGGTATGTGACAGGGACCCTGAGTTTGTGGCCTCATGTGGAATGGACAACGAGATGCACTGATTCGAACTAAGCCCGGATATCCCTGCAGTGAATTGAATGCAGGCTCGTCCTACATCTCCCAAGACGAAGGGATGTCTGAATCCCCTGTGGAGACCGCAGAGAAAGACCTAGTTCTCCGCCTCATCGCGACTGGTGGCCTCACATCCTTTGAAAACTCGAGAGGTCTGCGGAGATCAATACTTCCAAAGGAGACGATGCCTGACTCCTCTTGAAAAAGGATAGGAGTCCCAGGATCCCTGTGGCACGTGGAAATGGACACTGGGTCTCCCGCCTCACGTGGAGACGCGTCCCAATTTCCATGCCAAGACTCGAGGAGAATCCCGAAGTGTCCCTCGCACCTAGGCAGGAGTCCTGACGTCGCTGAACAAACACGTGTCTTGAAGGGCCATCGCCGTCGAAACTCGAGAATATATCCCAGGTTCCGGCCGCAACACGAGAAAAATCATGCGACTTCCCCTCGCCGCAATATGAGGCCCGATTCCCCTGCACTGCATGCAGAGCAATTCCGTGTTCCACATCAAACATGAAAGGAGCCTTGATTTCCTTGATGGCACTCCAGAGATAACCCAAGATCACTGTCTCAAGTATAGAGGGATCCTGAGGTCAATGGAGCAACAAGAAAGGGCTCCGGGAACCCCAAATCAACTCGAGATAAGAGCTTAGTCCCTGCCTTCAACTCAAGGGGAATAGCAACTTTCCACAAACACGTCAAGAGGAGGCTTCTCTCAGCTACAGGAATGTGAGAGGGACCCTGAGTTTGTGGCCTCAAGTGCAATGGACACCGAGATGCTCTGACTCGAAGTAAGGACAGATATCCCTGCAGTGAATTGAATGCAGGTTCGTCTTGCATCTCCCAAAATGAAGGGATGTCCGAAACCCCTCTGGAGACCACAGAGAAAGACCTAGTTCTCGCCACATCGCGACCGGAGGCCTCATATCCTTTGAAAACTCGAGAGGTCCGCGGAGATCAATGCTTCCAAAGGAGATGATGCCTGACTCCTCTTGAAAATGGATAGGAGTCCCAGAACCCTGTGTCACGTGGAAAGGGACACTGGGTCTCCCGCCTCAAGTGGAGACGCGTCCCAATTGCCATGCCAAGACTCAAGGAGAATCCCGAGGTGTCCCTCGCACCTAGGCAGGAGTCCTGACGTCGCTGAAGAAACACGTGTCTGGAAGGGCCCTCCCCGTCGTAACTCGAGAATATACCCCAGGTTCCGGCCGCAACTCGAGAAAAACCATGAGACTTCCCCCTCGCCGCGAGATGAGGCCCGATTCCCCTGCACTGCGTGCAGAGCAATTCCGTGTTCCACATCAAACGAGTAAAAAGCCTTGATTTCCTTGATGGCACTCCAGAGAAAACCCAAGTTCACTGTCTCAAGTCTAGAGGGATCCTGAGGTCACTGTAGCAAAACGAAAGGACTCATTACCCCAAATCAACTCGAGATGAGAGCTTAGTCCCTGGCTTCGACTCAAGAGGAATCCCAACTTTCCACAAGCACCTCAAGAGGAGACTTCTCTCAGCTACAAGTATGTGAGAGGGACCCTGAGTTTCTGGCCACAAGTGGAATGGACACCGAGATGCTGTGACTCGAAGTAAGGCCAGATATCACTGCAGTGAATTGAATGCAGGCTCGACTTGCATCTCCCAAGACGATGGGATGTCTGAATCCCCTGTGGAGACCACAGAGAAAGACCTAGTTCTCCGCCTCATCGCTACCGGAGGCCTCACATCCTTTGAAAACTCAAGAGGTCCGCGGAGATCAATGCTTCCAAAGGAGACGATGCCTGACTCCTCTTGAAAATGCATAGGAGTCCCAGGATCCCTGTGGCACTTGGAAAGTGACCCTGGGTCTCCCGCCTCACGAGGAGACGCGTCCCAATTGCCATGCCAAGACTCGAGGAGAATCCCGAGGTGTCCCTTGCACCTAGGCAGGAGTCCTGACGTCGCTGAACAAACACGTGTCTGAAAGGACCCTCACCGTCATAACTCGAGAATATACCCGAGGTTCCGGCCGCAACTTGAGAAAAACAAAGAGACATCCCTCTTGCAGCGAGATGAGGCCCGATTCCCCTGCACTGCGTGCAGAGCAATTCCGTGTTCCACATCAAACGTGAAAGGAGCCTTTATTTCCTTCATGGCACTCCAGAGAAAACCCAAGATCACTGTCTCAAGTCTAGAGGGATCCTGAGGTCACTGGAGCAACACGAAAGGGCTCCGTGGACCCCAAATCAACTCGAGATGAGAGCTTTGTCCCTGGCTTCGACTCAAGAGGAATACCAACTTTCCACAAGCACCTCAAGGGGAGGCTTCTCTCAGCTACAGGTATGTGAGAGGGACCCTGAATGTGTGGCCTCAAGTGGAATGGACACCGAGATGCTCTGACTCGAAGTAAGGCCGGATATCCCTGCAGTGAATTGAATGCAGGCTCGTCTTGCATCTCCCAAAACGAAGGGATGTCTGAATCCCCTGTGGAGACCACAGAGAAAGACCTAGTTCTCCGCCTCATCGCGACCGGAGGCCTCACTTCCTTTGAAAATTCGAGAGGTCCGCGGAGATCAATGCTTCCAAAGGGGACGATGCCTGACTCCTCTTGAAAATGGATAGGAGTCCCAGGATCCCTGTGGCACGTGGAAAGTGACACTGGGTCTCCCGCCTCACGTGGAGACAAGTCCCAATTGCCATGTCAAGACTCGAGGAGAATCCAGAGGTGTCCCTAACACCTAGGCAGGAGTCCTGACGTCGCTGAACAAACACGTGTCTGGAAGGCCCCTCCCCGGCGTAACTCGAGAATATAACCCAGGTTCCGGCTGCAACTTGAGAAAAACCATGAGACATCCCCCTTGCCGCGAGATGAGGCCCGATTCCCCTGCACTGCGTTCAGAGCAATTCCGTGTTCCACATCAAACGAGAAAAAAGCCTTGATTTCCTTGATGGCACTCCAGAGAAAACCCAAGATCACTGTCTCAAGTCTAGAGGGATCCTGAGTTCACTGTAGCAAAACGAAAGGACTCCGTACCCCAAATCAACTCGAGATGAGAGCTTAGTCCCTGGCTTCGACTCAAGAGGAATCCCAACTTTCCACAAGCACCTCAAGAGGAGGCTTCTCTCAGCTACAAGTATGTGAGAGGGACCCTGAGTTTGTGGCCTCAAGTGGAATGGACCCCGAGATGCTGTGACTCGAAGTAAGGCCAGATATCACTGCAGTGAATTGAATGCAGGCTCGACTTGCATCTCCCAAGACGATGGGATGTCTGAATCCCCTGTGGAGACCACAGAGAAAGACCTAGTTCTCCGCCTCATCGCGACCGGAGGTCTCACATCCTTTGAAAACTCAAGAGGTCCGCGGAGATCAATGCTTCCAAAGGAGAAGATGCCTGACTCCTCTTGAAAATGGATAGGAGTGCCAGGATCCCTGTGGCACTTGGAAAGTGACACTGGGTCTCCCGCCTCACGAGGAGACGTGTCCCAATTGCCATGCCAAGACTCGAGGAGAATCCCGAGGTGTCCCTCGCACCTAGGCAGAAGTCCTGACGTCGCTGAACAAACACGTGTCTGGAAGGGCCCTCCCCGTCGTAAGTCGAGAATATACCCCAGGTTCCGGCCGTAACTCGAGAAAAACCATGAGACTTCCCCCTCGCCACGAGATGAGGCCCGATTCCCCTGCACTGCGTGCACAGCAATTCCGTGTTCCACATCAAACCTGAAAGGAGCCTTGATTTCCTTGATGGCACTCCAGAGAAAACCCAAGATCACTGTCTCAAGTCTAGAGGGATCCTGAGGTCACTGGAGCAACACGAAAGGGCTCCGTGGAACCCAAATCAACTCGAGATGAGAGCTTAGTCCCTGGATTCTACTCAAGAGGGATACTAGCTTTCCACAAGCACCTCAAGAGGAGAATTCTCTCATCTATATGTATGTGAGAAGGACCCTGAATTTGTGGCCTCAAGAGGAATGGACACCGAGATGTTCTGACTCGAAGTAAGGCCGGATATCCCTGCAGTGAATTGAATGCATGCTCGTCTTACTTCTCCCAAGACGAAGGGATGTCTGAATCCCCTGTGGAGACCACAGAGAAAGACCTAGTTCTCCGCCTCATCGCGACCGGAGGCCTCACATCCTTTGAAAACTCGAGAGGTCCGCGGAGATCAATGCTTTCAAAGGAGACGATGCCTGACTCTTCTTGAAAATGGATAGAAGTCCCAGGATCCCTCTGGCACGTGAAAAGGGACACTGGGTATCCCGCCTCACGTGGAGACGCGTCCCAATTGCCATGCCAAGACTCGAGGAGAATCCCGAGCTGTCCCTCGCACGTAGGCAGGAGTCCTGACATCGCTGAACAAACACGTGGTTGGAAGGGCCCTCCCCGTCGTAACTCGAGTATATACCCCAGGTTCCGGCCGCAACTCGAGAAAAACCATGAGACTTCCCCCTTGCAGTGAGATGAGGCCCGATTCCACTGCACTGCGTGCAGAGCAATTCCGTGTTCCACATCAAACGTGAAAGGAGCCTTGATTTCCTTGATGGCACTCCAGAGAAAACCCAAGATCACTGCCTCAAGTATAGAGGGATCCTGAGGTCACTGGAGCAACACGAAAGGGCTCCGTGGACCCCAAATCAACTCGAGATGAGAGCTTAGTCCCTGGCTTCGACTCAAGAGGAACACCAACTTTCCAAAAGCACCTCAAGAGGAAGCTTCTCTCAGCTACAGGTATGTGAGAGGCACCCTGAGTTTGTGGCCTCAAGTGGAATGGACACTGAGATGCTCTGACTCGAAGTAAGGCCGGATATCCCTGCAGTGAATTGAATGCAGGCTCGTCTTGCATCTCCCAAGACGAAGGGATGTCTGAATCCCCTGTGGAGACAACAGAGAAAGACCTAGTTCTCCGCCTCATCGCGACCGGAGTCCTCACATCTTTGAAAACTCGAGAGGTCTGCGGAGATCAATTATTCCAAAGGAGACGATGCCTGTCTCCTCTCGAAAATGGAAAGGTGTCCCAGGATCCCTGTGGCATGTGGAAAGGGACCCTGGGTCTCCCGCCTCACGTGGAGACGCGTCCCAATTGCCAGGCCAAGACTCGAGGAGAATCCCGAGTTGTCCCTGGCATCTATGCAGGAGTGATGACGTCGCTGAACAAACACCTGTCTGGATGGGCCCTCCCCGTCGTAACTCGAGTATATACCCCAGGTTCCGGCCGCAATTCGAGAAAAACCATGAGACCTCCCCCTTGGCGCGAGATGAGGCCCGATTCCCCTGCACTGCGTGCAGAGCAATCCCGTGTTCCACATTAAACGTGAAAGGAGCCTTGATTTCCTTGATGGCAATCCATAGAAAACCCAAGATCACTGTCTCAAGTCTAGAGGGATCCTGAGGTCACTGGAGCAACACGAAAGGGCTCCGTGGGCCCCAAATCAACTCGAGATGAGAGCTTAGTCCCTGGTTTCGACTCAAGAGGAATACCAACTTTCCACAAGCACCTCAAGAGGAGGCTTCTCTCAGCTACAGGTATGTGAGAGGGACCCTGAGTTTGTGGCCTCAAGTGGAATGGACACAGAGAAGCTCTGACTCGAAGTTAGGCTAGATATCCCTGCAGTGAATTGAATGCAGGCTCGTCTTGCATCTCCCAAGACGAAGGGATGTCTGAATCCCCTTTGGAGACAACAGAGAAAGACCTAGTTCTCCGCCTCATCGCGACCGGAGTCCTCACATCTTTGAAAACTCGAGAGGTCTGCGGAGAAAAATGCTTCCAAAGGAGACGATGCCTGACTCCTCTTGAAAATGCATAGGAGTCCCAGGATCCCTGTGGCACTTGGAAAGTGACCCTGGGTCTCCCGCCTCACGAGGAGACGCGTCCCAATTGCCATGCCAAGACTCGAGGAGAATCCCGAGGTGTCCCTTGCACCTAGGCAGGAGTCCTGACGTCGCTGAACAAACACGTGTCTGAAAGGACCCTCACCGTCATAACTCGAGAATATACCCGAGGTTCCGGCCGCAACTTGAGAAAAACAAAGAGACATCCCTCTTGCAGCGAGATGAGGCCCGATTCCCCTGCACTGCGTGCAGAGCAATTCCGTGTTCCACATCAAACGTGAAAGGAGCCTTTATTTCCTTCATGGCACTCCAGAGAAAACCCAAGATCACTGTCTCAAGTCTAGAGGGATCCTGAGGTCACTGGAGCAACACGAAAGGGCTCCGTGGACCCCAAATCAACTCGAGATGAGAGCTTTGTCCCTGGCTTCGACTCAAGAGGAATACCAACTTTCCACAAGCACCTCAAGGGGAGGCTTCTCTCAGCTACAGGTATGTGAGAGGGACCCTGAATGTGTGGCCTCAAGTGGAATGGACACCGAGATGCTCTGACTCGAAGTAAGGCCGGATATCCCTGCAGTGAATTGAATGCAGGCTCGTCTTGCATCTCCCAAAACGAAGGGATGTCTGAATCCCCTGTGGAGACCACAGAGAAAGACCTAGTTCTCCGCCTCATCGCGACCGGAGGCCTCACTTCCTTTGAAAATTCGAGAGGTCCGCGGAGATCAATGCTTCCAAAGGGGACGATGCCTGACTCCTCTTGAAAATGGATAGGAGTCCCAGGATCCCTGTGGCACGTGGAAAGTGACACTGGGTCTCCCGCCTCACGTGGAGACAAGTCCCAATTGCCATGTCAAGACTCGAGGAGAATCCAGAGGTGTCCCTAACACCTAGGCAGGAGTCCTGACGTCGCTGAACAAACACGTGTCTGGAAGGCCCCTCCCCGGCGTAACTCGAGAATATAACCCAGGTTCCGGCTGCAACTTGAGAAAAACCATGAGACATCCCCCTTGCCGCGAGATGAGGCCCGATTCCCCTGCACTGCGTTCAGAGCAATTCCGTGTTCCACATCAAACGAGAAAAAAGCCTTGATTTCCTTGATGGCACTCCAGAGAAAACCCAAGATCACTGTCTCAAGTCTAGAGGGATCCGGAGTTCACTGTAGCAAAACGAAAGGACTCCGTACCCCAAATCAACTCGAGATGAGAGCTTAGTCCCTGGCTTCGACTCAAGAGGAATCCCAACTTTCCACAAGCACCTCAAGAGGAGGCTTCTCTCAGCTACAAGTATGTGAGAGGGACCCTGAGTTTGTGGCCTCAAGTGGAATGGACCCCGAGATGCTGTGACTCGAAGTAAGGCCAGATATCACTGCAGTGAATTGAATGCAGGCTCGACTTGCATCTCCCAAGACGATGGGATGTCTGAATCCCCTGTGGAGACCACAGAGAAAGACCTAGTTCTCCGCCTCATCGCGACCGGAGGTCTCACATCCTTTGAAAACTCAAGAGGTCCGCGGAGATCAATGCTTCCAAAGGAGAAGATGCCTGACTCCTCTTGAAAATGGATAGGAGTGCCAGGATCCCTGTGGCACTTGGAAAGTGACACTGGGTCTCCCGCCTCACGAGGAGACGTGTCCCAATTGCCATGCCAAGACTCGAGGAGAATCCCGAGGTGTCCCTCGCACCTAGGCAGAAGTCCTGACGTCGCTGAACAAACACGTGTCTGGAAGGGCCCTCCCCGTCGTAAGTCGAGAATATACCCCAGGTTCCGGCCGTAACTCGAGAAAAACCATGAGACTTCCCCCTCGCCACGAGATGAGGCCCGATTCCCCTGCACTGCGTGCACAGCAATTCCGTGTTCCACATCAAACCTGAAAGGAGCCTTGATTTCCTTGATGGCACTCCAGAGAAAACCCAAGATCACTGTCTCAAGTCTAGAGGGATCCTGAGGTCACTGGAGCAACACGAAAGGGCTCCGTGGAACCCAAATCAACTCGAGATGAGAGCTTAGTCCCTGGATTCTACTCAAGAGGGATACTAGCTTTCCACAAGCACCTCAAGAGGAGAATTCTCTCATCTATATGTATGTGAGAAGGACCCTGAATTTGTGGCCTCAAGAGGAATGGACACCGAGATGTTCTGACTCGAAGTAAGGCCGGATATCCCTGCAGTGAATTGAATGCATGCTCGTCTTACTTCTCCCAAGACGAAGGGATGTCTGAATCCCCTGTGGAGACCACAGAGAAAGACCTAGTTCTCCGCCTCATCGCGACCGGAGGCCTCACATCCTTTGAAAACTCGAGAGGTCCGCGGAGATCAATGCTTTCAAAGGAGACGATGCCTGACTCTTCTTGAAAATGGATAGAAGTCCCAGGATCCCTCTGGCACGTGAAAAGGGACACTGGGTATCCCGCCTCACGTGGAGACGCGTCCCAATTGCCATGCCAAGACTCGAGGAGAATCCCGAGCTGTCCCTCGCACGTAGGCAGGAGTCCTGACATCGCTGAACAAACACGTGGTTGGAAGGGCCCTCCCCGTCGTAACTCGAGTATATACCCCAGGTTCCGGCCGCAACTCGAGAAAAACCATGAGACTTCCCCCTTGCAGTGAGATGAGGCCCGATTCCACTGCACTGCGTGCAGAGCAATTCCGTGTTCCACATCAAACGTGAAAGGAGCCTTGATTTCCTTGATGGCACTCCAGAGAAAACCCAAGATCACTGCCTCAAGTATAGAGGGATCCTGAGGTCACTGGAGCAACACGAAAGGGCTCCGTGGACCCCAAATCAACTCGAGATGAGAGCTTAGTCCCTGGCTTCGACTCAAGAGGAACACCAACTTTCCAAAAGCACCTCAAGAGGAAGCTTCTCTCAGCTACAGGTATGTGAGAGGCACCCTGAGTTTGTGGCCTCAAGTGGAATGGACACTGAGATGCTCTGACTCGAAGTAAGGCCGGATATCCCTGCAGTGAATTGAATGCAGGCTCGTCTTGCATCTCCCAAGACGAAGGGATGTCTGAATCCCCTGTGGAGACAACAGAGAAAGACCTAGTTCTCCGCCTCATCGCGACCGGAGTCCTCACATCTTTGAAAACTCGAGAGGTCTGCGGAGATCAATTATTCCAAAGGAGACGATGCCTGTCTCCTCTCGAAAATGGAAAGGTGTCCCAGGATCCCTGTGGCATGTGGAAAGGGACCCTGGGTCTCCCGCCTCACGTGGAGACGCGTCCCAATTGCCAGGCCAAGACTCGAGGAGAATCCCGAGTTGTCCCTGGCATCTATGCAGGAGTGATGACGTCGCTGAACAAACACCTGTCTGGATGGGCCCTCCCCGTCGTAACTCGAGTATATACCCCAGGTTCCGGCCGCAATTCGAGAAAAACCATGAGACCTCCCCCTTGGCGCGAGATGAGGCCCGATTCCCCTGCACTGCGTGCAGAGCAATCCCGTGTTCCACATTAAACGTGAAAGGAGCCTTGATTTCCTTGATGGCAATCCATAGAAAACCCAAGATCACTGTCTCAAGTCTAGAGGGATCCTGAGGTCACTGGAGCAACACGAAAGGGCTCCGTGGGCCCCAAATCAACTCGAGATGAGAGCTTAGTCCCTGGTTTCGACTCAAGAGGAATACCAACTTTCCACAAGCACCTCAAGAGGAGGCTTCTCTCAGCTACAGGTATGTGAGAGGGACCCTGAGTTTGTGGCCTCAAGTGGAATGGACACAGAGAAGCTCTGACTCGAAGTTAGGCTAGATATCCCTGCAGTGAATTGAATGCAGGCTCGTCTTGCATCTCCCAAGACGAAGGGATGTCTGAATCCCCTTTGGAGACAACAGAGAAAGACCTAGTTCTCCGCCTCATCGCGACCGGAGTCCTCACATCTTTGAAAACTCGAGAGGTCTGCGGAGAAAAATGCTTCCAAAGGAGACGATGCCTGACTCCTCTTGAAAATGGAAAGGTGTCCCAGGATCCCTGTGGCACGTGGAAAGGGACCCTGGGTCTCCCGCCTCACGTGGAGACGCGTCCCAATTGCCATGCCAAGACTCGAGGAGAATCCCGAGGTGTCCCTCGCACCTAGGCAGAAGTCCTGACGTCGCTGAACAAACACGTGCCTGGAAGGGCCCTCCCCGTCGTAAGTCGAGAATATACCCCAGGTTCCGGCCGCAACTCGAGAAAAACCATGAGACTTCCCCCTCGCCACGAGATGAGGCCCGATTCCCCTGCACTGCGTGCACAGCAATTCCGTGTTCCACATCAAACCTGAAAGGAGCCTTGATTTTCTTGATGGCATTCCAGAGAAAACCCAAGATCACTGTCTCAAGTCTAGAGGGATCCTGAGGTCACTGTAACAACATAAAAGGGCTCAGTGGAACCCAAATCAACTCGAGATGAGAGCTTAGTCCCTGGATTCTACTCAAGAGGAATACTAGCTTTCCACAAGCACCTCAAGAGGAGGCTTCTCTCAGCTATATGTATGTGAGAAGGACCCTGAATTTGTGGCCTCAAGTGGAATGGACACCGAGATGTTCTGACTCGAAGTAAGGCCGGATATCCCTGCAGTGAATTGAATGCATGCTCGTCTTACTTCTCCCAAGACGAAGGGATGTCTGAATCACCGGTGGAGACCACAGAGAAAGACCTAGTTCTCTGCCTCATCGCGACCGGAGGCCTCACATCCTTTGAAAACTCGAGAGGTCCGCGGAGATCAATGCTTTCAAAGGAGACGATGCCTGACTCATCTTGAAAATGTATAGGAGTCCCAGGATCCCTGTGGCAAGTGGAAAGGGACCCTGCGTCTCCCGCCTCACGGGGAGACGCGTCCCAATTGCCATAACAAGACTCGAGGAGAATCCCGAGGTGTCCCTCGCACCTAGGCAGGAGTCCTGACGTCACTGAACAAACACTTGTCTGGAAGGGCCGTCCCCATCTTGACTCGAGAATATATCCCCAGGTTCCGGCCGGAACTTGAGAAAAACCTTGAGACTTCCCCTTCGCCGCGAGATGAGGCCCGATTCCCCTGCACTGCATGCAGAGCAATTCCGAGTTCCACATCAAAAGTGAAAGAAGCCTTGATTTCCTTGATGGCACTCCAGAGAAAACGCAAGATCACTGTCTCATGTCTAGAGGGATCCTGAGGTCACAGGAGAAACACGAAAGGCCTCCGTGGACCCCAAGTCAACTCGAGATGAGAGCTAGTCCCTGGCTTCGACTAAAGAGGAATACCAACTTTCCACAAGCACCTCAAGAGGAGGCTTCTCTCAGCTACAGGTATGTGAGAGGGACCCTGAGTTTGTGGCCTCAAGTTCAATGGATACCTTGATGCTCTGACTCGAATTAAGGCCGGATATCCCTGCAGTGAATTGAATGCAGGCTCGTCTTGCATCTCCCAAGACGAAGGGATGTCTGAATCCCCTGTGGAGACCAGAGACATAGAACTAGTTCTCCGCCTCATCGCGACCGGAGGCCTCACATCCTTTGAAAAGTCGAGAGGTCCGCGGAGATCAATGCTTCCAAAGGAGACGATGCCTGACTCCTCTTGAAAATGGATAGGAGTCCCAGGATCCCTGTGGCACGTGGAAAGGGGCACTGGGTCTCCTGGCTGAAGTGGAGACGCGTCCCAATTGCCATGCCGAGACTCGAGGATAATCCCTGGTGTCCCTCCCACCTAGGCAGGAGTCCTGACGTCGCTGAAGAAACACGTGTTTGGAAGGGCCCTCCCCGACGTAACTCGAGAATATACCCCGGGTTCCAGCCGCAACTTAAGAAAAACCATGAGACTTCTCCCTCGCCGCGTGATGAGGCCCGATTCCCCTGCACTGCGTGCAGAGCAATTCCGTGTTCCACATCAAACGTGAAAGGAGCCTTGATTTCCTTGATGGTACTCCAGAGAAAACCCAAGTTCACTGTCTCAAGTCTAGAGAGAACCTGAGGTCACAGGAGCAACACGAAAGTGCTCCGTGGACCCCAAATCAACTCGAGATGAGAGCTTAGTCCCTGGATTTGACTCAAGAGGAATACCAACTTTCCACACGCACCTCAAGAGGAGGCTTCTCTCAGCTACAGGTATGTGAGATGGACCCTGAGTTTGTGGCCTCAAGTGGAATGGACACCGAGATGCTCTGACTCGATGTAAGCCCGGATATCCCTGCAGTGAATTGAATGCAGGATCGTATTGCATCTCCCAAGACGAAGGGATGTCTGAATCCCCTGTGAAGACCACAGAGAAAGACCTACTTCTCCGCCTCATCGCGACCAGAGGCCTCACATCCTTTGAAAACTCGAGAGGTCCGCGGAGATCAATGCTTCCAAAGGAGACAATGCCTGACCTATCTTGAAAATGGATAGGAGTCCCAGGATCCCTGTGGCACGTGGAAAGGGACCCTGGGTCTCCCGCCTCACGTGGAGACGCGTCCCAATTGCCATGCCAAGACTCGAGGAGAATCCCGAGGTGTCCCTCGCACCTTGGCAGGTGTCCTGAGGTGGCTGAACAAACACGTGTCTGGAAGGGCCCTCCGCGTCGTAACTCAAGAATATACCCCAGGTTAGGGCCACAACTCGAGAAAAACCATGAGACTTCCCCCTCGCCGCGAGATGAGGCCCGATTCCCCATCACTGCGTGCAGAGCAATTCCGTCTTCCACATCAAACGTGAAAGGGCCTTGATTTCCTTGATGGCACTCCAGAGAAAACCCAATATCACTGTGTCAAGTCTAGAGGGTTCCTGAGGTCACTCTAGCAACAAGAAAAGGTTCCGTGGACCCCAAATCAACTCGAGATGAGAGCTTAGTCCCTGGCTTCGACTCAAGAGGAATTCCAACTTTCCACAAGCACCTCAAGAGGAGGCTTCTCTCAGCTACAGGTATGTGACAGGGACCCTGAGTTTGTGGCCTCATGTGGAATGGACAACGAGATGCACTGATTCGAACTAAGCCCGGATATCCCTGCAGTGAATTGAATGCAGGCTCGTCCTACATCTCCCAAGACGAAGGGATGTCTGAATCCCCTGTGGAGACCGCAGAGAAAGACCTAGTTCTCCGCCTCATCGCGACTGGTGGCCTCACATCCTTTGAAAACTCGAGAGGTCTGCGGAGATCAATACTTCCAAAGGAGACGATGCCTGACTCCTCTTGAAAAAGGATAGGAGTCCCAGGATCCCTGTGGCACGTGGAAATGGACACTGGGTCTCCCGCCTCACGTGGAGACGCGTCCCAATTTCCATGCCAAGACTCGAGGAGAATCCCGAAGTGTCCCTCGCACCTAGGCAGGAGTCCTGACGTCGCTGAACAAACACGTGTCTTGAAGGGCCATCGCCGTCGAAACTCGAGAATATATCCCAGGTTCCGGCCGCAACACGAGAAAAATCATGCGACTTCCCCTCGCCGCAATATGAGGCCCGATTCCCCTGCACTGCATGCAGAGCAATTCCGTGTTCCACATCAAACATGAAAGGAGCCTTGATTTCCTTGATGGCACTCCAGAGATAACCCAAGATCACTGTCTCAAGTATAGAGGGATCCTGAGGTCAATGGAGCAACAAGAAAGGGCTCCGGGAACCCCAAATCAACTCGAGATAAGAGCTTAGTCCCTGCCTTCAACTCAAGGGGAATAGCAACTTTCCACAAACACGTCAAGAGGAGGCTTCTCTCAGCTACAGGAATGTGAGAGGGACCCTGAGTTTGTGGCCTCAAGTGCAATGGACACCGAGATGCTCTGACTCGAAGTAAGGACAGATATCCCTGCAGTGAATTGAATGCAGGTTCGTCTTGCATCTCCCAAAATGAAGGGATGTCCGAAACCCCTCTGGAGACCACAGAGAAAGACCTAGTTCTCGCCACATCGCGACCGGAGGCCTCATATCCTTTGAAAACTCGAGAGGTCCGCGGAGATCAATGCTTCCAAAGGAGATGATGCCTGACTCCTCTTGAAAATGGATAGGAGTCCCAGAACCCTGTGTCACGTGGAAAGGGACACTGGGTCTCCCGCCTCAAGTGGAGACGCGTCCCAATTGCCATGCCAAGACTCAAGGAGAATCCCGAGGTGTCCCTCGCACCTAGGCAGGAGTCCTGACGTCGCTGAAGAAACACGTGTCTGGAAGGGCCCTCCCCGTCGTAACTCGAGAATATACCCCAGGTTCCGGCCGCAACTCGAGAAAAACCATGAGACTTCCCCCTCGCCGCGAGATGAGGCCCGATTCCCCTGCACTGCGTGCAGAGCAATTCCGTGTTCCACATCAAACGAGTAAAAAGCCTTGATTTCCTTGATGGCACTCCAGAGAAAACCCAAGTTCACTGTCTCAAGTCTAGAGGGATCCTGAGGTCACTGTAGCAAAACGAAAGGACTCATTACCCCAAATCAACTCGAGATGAGAGCTTAGTCCCTGGCTTCGACTCAAGAGGAATCCCAACTTTCCACAAGCACCTCAAGAGGAGACTTCTCTCAGCTACAAGTATGTGAGAGGGACCCTGAGTTTCTGGCCACAAGTGGAATGGACACCGAGATGCTGTGACTCGAAGTAAGGCCAGATATCACTGCAGTGAATTGAATGCAGGCTCGACTTGCATCTCCCAAGACGATGGGATGTCTGAATCCCCTGTGGAGACCACAGAGAAAGACCTAGTTCTCCGCCTCATCGCTACCGGAGGCCTCACATCCTTTGAAAACTCAAGAGGTCCGCGGAGATCAATGCTTCCAAAGGAGACGATGCCTGACTCCTCTTGAAAATGCATAGGAGTCCCAGGATCCCTGTGGCACTTGGAAAGTGACCCTGGGTCTCCCGCCTCACGAGGAGACGCGTCCCAATTGCCATGCCAAGACTCGAGGAGAATCCCGAGGTGTCCCTTGCACCTAGGCAGGAGTCCTGACGTCG
The DNA here is from genome assembly GCF_033118175.1 of Dama dama. Classification (NCBI taxonomy): domain Eukaryota; kingdom Metazoa; phylum Chordata; class Mammalia; order Artiodactyla; family Cervidae; genus Dama; species Dama dama. The sequence continues at coordinate 540,746 of NC_083693.1, forward strand.
CTGAACAAACACGTGTCTGAAAGGACCCTCACCGTCATAACTCGAGAATATACCCGAGGTTCCGGCCGCAACTTGAGAAAAACAAAGAGACATCCCTCTTGCAGCGAGATGAGGCCCGATTCCCCTGCACTGCGTGCAGAGCAATTCCGTGTTCCACATCAAACGTGAAAGGAGCCTTTATTTCCTTCATGGCACTCCAGAGAAAACCCAAGATCACTGTCTCAAGTCTAGAGGGATCCTGAGGTCACTGGAGCAACACGAAAGGGCTCCGTGGACCCCAAATCAACTCGAGATGAGAGCTTTGTCCCTGGCTTCGACTCAAGAGGAATACCAACTTTCCACAAGCACCTCAAGGGGAGGCTTCTCTCAGCTACAGGTATGTGAGAGGGACCCTGAATGTGTGGCCTCAAGTGGAATGGACACCGAGATGCTCTGACTCGAAGTAAGGCCGGATATCCCTGCAGTGAATTGAATGCAGGCTCGTCTTGCATCTCCCAAAACGAAGGGATGTCTGAATCCCCTGTGGAGACCACAGAGAAAGACCTAGTTCTCCGCCTCATCGCGACCGGAGGCCTCACTTCCTTTGAAAATTCGAGAGGTCCGCGGAGATCAATGCTTCCAAAGGGGACGATGCCTGACTCCTCTTGAAAATGGATAGGAGTCCCAGGATCCCTGTGGCACGTGGAAAGTGACACTGGGTCTCCCGCCTCACGTGGAGACAAGTCCCAATTGCCATGTCAAGACTCGAGGAGAATCCAGAGGTGTCCCTAACACCTAGGCAGGAGTCCTGACGTCGCTGAACAAACACGTGTCTGGAAGGCCCCTCCCCGGCGTAACTCGAGAATATAACCCAGGTTCCGGCTGCAACTTGAGAAAAACCATGAGACATCCCCCTTGCCGCGAGATGAGGCCCGATTCCCCTGCACTGCGTTCAGAGCAATTCCGTGTTCCACATCAAACGAGAAAAAAGCCTTGATTTCCTTGATGGCACTCCAGAGAAAACCCAAGATCACTGTCTCAAGTCTAGAGGGATCCTGAGTTCACTGTAGCAAAACGAAAGGACTCCGTACCCCAAATCAACTCGAGATGAGAGCTTAGTCCCTGGCTTCGACTCAAGAGGAATCCCAACTTTCCACAAGCACCTCAAGAGGAGGCTTCTCTCAGCTACAAGTATGTGAGAGGGACCCTGAGTTTGTGGCCTCAAGTGGAATGGACCCCGAGATGCTGTGACTCGAAGTAAGGCCAGATATCACTGCAGTGAATTGAATGCAGGCTCGACTTGCATCTCCCAAGACGATGGGATGTCTGAATCCCCTGTGGAGACCACAGAGAAAGACCTAGTTCTCCGCCTCATCGCGACCGGAGGTCTCACATCCTTTGAAAACTCAAGAGGTCCGCGGAGATCAATGCTTCCAAAGGAGAAGATGCCTGACTCCTCTTGAAAATGGATAGGAGTGCCAGGATCCCTGTGGCACTTGGAAAGTGACACTGGGTCTCCCGCCTCACGAGGAGACGTGTCCCAATTGCCATGCCAAGACTCGAGGAGAATCCCGAGGTGTCCCTCGCACCTAGGCAGAAGTCCTGACGTCGCTGAACAAACACGTGTCTGGAAGGGCCCTCCCCGTCGTAAGTCGAGAATATACCCCAGGTTCCGGCCGTAACTCGAGAAAAACCATGAGACTTCCCCCTCGCCACGAGATGAGGCCCGATTCCCCTGCACTGCGTGCACAGCAATTCCGTGTTCCACATCAAACCTGAAAGGAGCCTTGATTTCCTTGATGGCACTCCAGAGAAAACCCAAGATCACTGTCTCAAGTCTAGAGGGATCCTGAGGTCACTGGAGCAACACGAAAGGGCTCCGTGGAACCCAAATCAACTCGAGATGAGAGCTTAGTCCCTGGATTCTACTCAAGAGGGATACTAGCTTTCCACAAGCACCTCAAGAGGAGAATTCTCTCATCTATATGTATGTGAGAAGGACCCTGAATTTGTGGCCTCAAGAGGAATGGACACCGAGATGTTCTGACTCGAAGTAAGGCCGGATATCCCTGCAGTGAATTGAATGCATGCTCGTCTTACTTCTCCCAAGACGAAGGGATGTCTGAATCCCCTGTGGAGACCACAGAGAAAGACCTAGTTCTCCGCCTCATCGCGACCGGAGGCCTCACATCCTTTGAAAACTCGAGAGGTCCGCGGAGATCAATGCTTTCAAAGGAGACGATGCCTGACTCTTCTTGAAAATGGATAGAAGTCCCAGGATCCCTCTGGCACGTGAAAAGGGACACTGGGTATCCCGCCTCACGTGGAGACGCGTCCCAATTGCCATGCCAAGACTCGAGGAGAATCCCGAGCTGTCCCTCGCACGTAGGCAGGAGTCCTGACATCGCTGAACAAACACGTGGTTGGAAGGGCCCTCCCCGTCGTAACTCGAGTATATACCCCAGGTTCCGGCCGCAACTCGAGAAAAACCATGAGACTTCCCCCTTGCAGTGAGATGAGGCCCGATTCCACTGCACTGCGTGCAGAGCAATTCCGTGTTCCACATCAAACGTGAAAGGAGCCTTGATTTCCTTGATGGCACTCCAGAGAAAACCCAAGATCACTGCCTCAAGTATAGAGGGATCCTGAGGTCACTGGAGCAACACGAAAGGGCTCCGTGGACCCCAAATCAACTCGAGATGAGAGCTTAGTCCCTGGCTTCGACTCAAGAGGAACACCAACTTTCCAAAAGCACCTCAAGAGGAAGCTTCTCTCAGCTACAGGTATGTGAGAGGGACCCTGAGTTTGTGGCCTCAAGTGGAATGGACACTGAGATGCTCTGACTCGAAGTAAGGCCGGATATCCCTGCAGTGAATTGAATGCAGGCTCGTCTTGCATCTCCCAAGACGAAGGGATGTCTGAATCCCCTGTGGAGACAACAGAGAAAGACCTAGTTCTCCGCCTCATCGCGACCGGAGTCCTCACATCTTTGAAAACTCGAGAGGTCTGCGGAGATCAATTATTCCAAAGGAGACGATGCCTGTCTCCTCTCGAAAATGGAAAGGTGTCCCAGGATCCCTGTGGCATGTGGAAAGGGACCCTGGGTCTCCCGCCTCACGTGGAGACGCGTCCCAATTGCCAGGCCAAGACTCGAGGAGAATCCCGAGTTGTCCCTGGCATCTATGCAGGAGTGATGACGTCGCTGAACAAACACCTGTCTGGATGGGCCCTCCCCGTCGTAACTCGAGTATATACCCCAGGTTCCGGCCGCAATTCGAGAAAAACCATGAGACCTCCCCCTCGGCGCGAGATGAGGCCCGATTCCCCTGCACTGCGTGCAGAGCAATCCCGTGTTCCACATTAAACGTGAAAGGAGCCTTGATTTCCTTGATGGCAATCCATAGAAAACCCAAGATCACTGTCTCAAGTCTAGAGGGATCCTGAGGTCACTGGAGCAACACGAAAGGGCTCCGTGGGCCCCAAATCAACTCGAGATGAGAGCTTAGTCCCTGGTTTCGACTCAAGAGGAATACCAACTTTCCACAAGCACCTCAAGAGGAGGCTTCTCTCAGCTACAGGTATGTGAGAGGGACCCTGAGTTTGTGGCCTCAAGTGGAATGGACACAGAGAAGCTCTGACTCGAAGTTAGGCTAGATATCCCTGCAGTGAATTGAATGCAGGCTCGTCTTGCATCTCCCAAGACGAAGGGATGTCTGAATCCCCTTTGGAGACAACAGAGAAAGACCTAGTTCTCCGCCTCATCGCGACCGGAGTCCTCACATCTTTGAAAACTCGAGAGGTCTGCGGAGAAAAATGCTTCCAAAGGAGACGATGCCTGACTCCTCTTGAAAATGGAAAGGTGTCCCAGGATCCCTGTGGCACGTGGAAAGGGACCCTGGGTCTCCCGCCTCACGTGGAGACGCGTCCCAATTGCCATGCCAAGACTCGAGGAGAATCCCGAGGTGTCCCTCGCACCTAGGCAGAAGTCCTGACGTCGCTGAACAAACACGTGCCTGGAAGGGCCCTCCCCGTCGTAAGTCGAGAATATACCCCAGGTTCCGGCCGCAACTCGAGAAAAACCATGAGACTTCCCCCTCGCCACGAGATGAGGCCCGATTCCCCTGCACTGCGTGCACAGCAATTCCGTGTTCCACATCAAACCTGAAAGGAGCCTTGATTTTCTTGATGGCATTCCAGAGAAAACCCAAGATCACTGTCTCAAGTCTAGAGGGATCCTGAGGTCACTGTAACAACATAAAAGGGCTCAGTGGAACCCAAATCAACTCGAGATGAGAGCTTAGTCCCTGGATTCTACTCAAGAGGAATACTAGCTTTCCACAAGCACCTCAAGAGGAGGCTTCTCTCAGCTATATGTATGTGAGAAGGACCCTGAATTTGTGGCCTCAAGTGGAATGGACACCGAGATGTTCTGACTCGAAGTAAGGCCGGATATCCCTGCAGTGAATTGAATGCATGCTCGTCTTACTTCTCCCAAGACGAAGGGATGTCTGAATCACCGGTGGAGACCACAGAGAAAGACCTAGTTCTCTGCCTCATCGCGACCGGAGGCCTCACATCCTTTGAAAACTCGAGAGGTCCGCGGAGATCAATGCTTTCAAAGGAGACGATGCCTGACTCATCTTGAAAATGTATAGGAGTCCCAGGATCCCTGTGGCAAGTGGAAAGGGACCCTGCGTCTCCCGCCTCACGGGGAGACGCGTCCCAATTGCCATAACAAGACTCGAGGAGAATCCCGAGGTGTCCCTCGCACCTAGGCAGGAGTCCTGACGTCACTGAACAAACACTTGTCTGGAAGGGCCGTCCCCATCTTGACTCGAGAATATATCCCCAGGTTCCGGCCGGAACTTGAGAAAAACCTTGAGACTTCCCCTTCGCCGCGAGATGAGGCCCGATTCCCCTGCACTGCATGCAGAGCAATTCCGAGTTCCACATCAAAAGTGAAAGAAGCCTTGATTTCCTTGATGGCACTCCAGAGAAAACGCAAGATCACTGTCTCATGTCTAGAGGGATCCTGAGGTCACAGGAGCAACACGAAAGGCCTCCGTGGACCCCAAGTCAACTCGAGATGAGAGCTAGTCCCTGGCTTCGACTAAAGAGGAATACCAACTTTCCACAAGCACCTCAAGAGGAGGCTTCTCTCAGCTACAGGTATGTGAGAGGGACCCTGAGTTTGTGGCCTCAAGTTCAATGGATACCTTGATGCTCTGACTCGAATTAAGGCCGGATATCCCTGCAGTGAATTGAATGCAGGCTCGTCTTGCATCTCCCAAGACGAAGGGATGTCTGAATCCCCTGTGGAGACCAGAGACATAGAACTAGTTCTCCGCCTCATCGCGACCGGAGGCCTCACATCCTTTGAAAAGTCGAGAGGTCCGCGGAGATCAATGCTTCCAAAGGAGACGATGCCTGACTCCTCTTGAAAATGGATAGGAGTCCCAGGATCCCTGTGGCACGTGGAAAGGGGCACTGGGTCTCCTGGCTGAAGTGGAGACGCGTCCCAATTGCCATGCCGAGACTCGAGGATAATCCCTGGTGTCCCTCCCACCTAGGCAGGAGTCCTGACGTCGCTGAAGAAACACGTGTTTGGAAGGGCCCTCCCCGACGTAACTCGAGAATATACCCCGGGTTCCAGCCGCAACTTAAGAAAAACCATGAGACTTCTCCCTCGCCGCGTGATGAGGCCCGATTCCCCTGCACTGCGTGCAGAGCAATTCCGTGTTCCACATCAAACGTGAAAGGAGCCTTGATTTCCTTGATGGTACTCCAGAGAAAACCCAAGTTCACTGTCTCAAGTCTAGAGAGAACCTGAGGTCACAGGAGCAACACGAAAGTGCTCCGTGGACCCCAAATCAACTCGAGATGAGAGCTTAGTCCCTGGATTTGACTCAAGAGGAATACCAACTTTCCACACGCACCTCAAGAGGAGGCTTCTCTCAGCTACAGGTATGTGAGATGGACCCTGAGTTTGTGGCCTCAAGTGGAATGGACACCGAGATGCTCTGACTCGATGTAAGCCCGGATATCCCTGCAGTGAATTGAATGCAGGATCGTATTGCATCTCCCAAGACGAAGGGATGTCTGAATCCCCTGTGAAGACCACAGAGAAAGACCTACTTCTCCGCCTCATCGCGACCAGAGGCCTCACATCCTTTGAAAACTCGAGAGGTCCGCGGAGATCAATGCTTCCAAAGGAGACAATGCCTGACCTATCTTGAAAATGGATAGGAGTCCCAGGATCCCTGTGGCACGTGGAAAGGGACACTGGGTCTCCCGCCTCACGTGGAGACGCGTCCCAATTGCCATGCCAAGACTCGAGGAGAATCCCGAGGTGTCCCTCGCACCTTGGCAGGTGTCCTGAGGTGGCTGAACAAACACGTGTCTGGAAGGGCCCTCCGCGTCGTAACTCAAGAATATACCCCAGGTTAGGGCCACAACTCGAGAAAAACCATGAGACTTCCCCCTCGCCGCGAGATGAGGCCCGATTCCCCATCACTGCGTGCAGAGCAATTCCGTCTTCCACATCAAACGTGAAAGGGCCTTGATTTCCTTGATGGCACTCCAGAGAAAACCCAATATCACTGTGTCAAGTCTAGAGGGTTCCTGAGGTCACTCTAGCAACAAGAAAAGGTTCCGTGGACCCCAAATCAACTCGAGATGAGAGCTTAGTCCCTGGCTTCGACTCAAGAGGAATTCCAACTTTCCACAAGCACCTCAAGAGGAGGCTTCTCTCAGCTACAGGTATGTGACAGGGACCCTGAGTTTGTGGCCTCATGTGGAATGGACAACGAGATGCACTGATTCGAACTAAGCCCGGATATCCCTGCAGTGAATTGAATGCAGGCTCGTCCTACATCTCCCAAGACGAAGGGATGTCTGAATCCCCTGTGGAGACCGCAGAGAAAGACCTAGTTCTCCGCCTCATCGCGACTGGTGGCCTCACATCCTTTGAAAACTCGAGAGGTCTGCGGAGATCAATACTTCCAAAGGAGACGATGCCTGACTCCTCTTGAAAAAGGATAGGAGTCCCAGGATCCCTGTGGCACGTGGAAATGGACACTGGGTCTCCCGCCTCACGTGGAGACGCGTCCCAATTTCCATGCCAAGACTCGAGGAGAATCCCGAAGTGTCCCTCGCACCTAGGCAGGAGTCCTGACGTCGCTGAACAAACACGTGTCTTGAAGGGCCATCGCCGTCGAAACTCGAGAATATATCCCAGGTTCCGGCCGCAACACGAGAAAAATCATGCGACTTCCCCTCGCCGCAATATGAGGCCCGATTCCCCTGCACTGCATGCAGAGCAATTCCGTGTTCCACATCAAACATGAAAGGAGCCTTGATTTCCTTGATGGCACTCCAGAGATAACCCAAGATCACTGTCTCAAGTATAGAGGGATCCTGAGGTCAATGGAGCAACAAGAAAGGGCTCCGGGAACCCCAAATCAACTCGAGATAAGAGCTTAGTCCCTGCCTTCAACTCAAGGGGAATAGCAACTTTCCACAAACACGTCAAGAGGAGGCTTCTCTCAGCTACAGGAATGTGAGAGGGACCCTGAGTTTGTGGCCTCAAGTGCAATGGACACCGAGATGCTCTGACTCGAAGTAAGGACAGATATCCCTGCAGTGAATTGAATGCAGGTTCGTCTTGCATCTCCCAAAATGAAGGGATGTCCGAAACCCCTCTGGAGACCACAGAGAAAGACCTAGTTCTCGCCACATCGCGACCGGAGGCCTCATATCCTTTGAAAACTCGAGAGGTCCGCGGAGATCAATGCTTCCAAAGGAGATGATGCCTGACTCCTCTTGAAAATGGATAGGAGTCCCAGAACCCTGTGTCACGTGGAAAGGGACACTGGGTCTCCCGCCTCAAGTGGAGACGCGTCCCAATTGCCATGCCAAGACTCAAGGAGAATCCCGAGGTGTCCCTCGCACCTAGGCAGGAGTCCTGACGTCGCTGAAGAAACACGTGTCTGGAAGGGCCCTCCCCGTCATAACTCGAGAATATACCCCAGGTTCCGGCCGCAACTCGAGAAAAACCATGAGACTTCCCCCTCGCCGCGAGATGAGGCCCGATTCCCCTGCACTGCGTGCAGAGCAATTCCGTGTTCCACATCAAACGAGTAAAAAGCCTTGATTTCCTTGATGGCACTCCAGAGAAAACCCAAGTTCACTGTCTCAAGTCTAGAGGGATCCTGAGGTCACTGGAGAAACACGAAAGGACTCATTACCCCAAATCAACTCGAGATGAGAGCTTAGTCCCTGGCTTCGACTCAAGAGGAATCCCAACTTTCCACAAGCACCTCAAGAGGAGACTTCTCTCAGCTACAAGTATGTGAGAGGGACCCTGAGTTTCTGGCCACAAGTGGAATGGACACCGAGATGCTGTGACTCGAAGTAAGGCCAGATATCACTGCAGTGAATTGAATGCAGGCTCGACTTGCATCTCCCAAGACGAAGGGATGTCTGAATCCGATGTGGAGACCACAGAGAAAGACCTAGTTCTCCGCCTCATCGCTACCGGAGGCCTCACATCCTTTGAAAACTCAAGAGGTCCGCGGAGATCAATGCTTCCAAAGGAGACGATGCCTGACTCCTCTTGAAAATGCATAGGAGTCCCAGGATCCCTGTGGCACTTGGAAAGTGACCCTGGGTCTCCCGCCTCACGAGGAGACGCGTCCCAATTGCCATGCCAAGACTCGAGGAGAATCCCGAGGTGTCCCTTGCACCTAGGCAGGAGTCCTGACGTCGCTGAACAAACACGTGTCTGAAAGGACCCTCACCGTCATAACTCGAGAATATACCCGAGGTTCCGGCCGCAACTTGAGAAAAACAAAGAGACATCCCTCTTGCAGCGAGATGAGGCCCGATTCCCCTGCACTGCGTGCAGAGCAATTCCGTGTTCCACATCAAACGTGAAAGGAGCCTTTATTTCCTTCATGGCACTCCAGAGAAAACCCAAGATCACTGTCTCAAGTCTAGAGGGATCCTGAGGTCACTGGAGCAACACGAAAGGGCTCCGTGGACCCCAAATCAACTCGAGATGAGAGCTTTGTCCCTGGCTTCGACTCAAGAGGAATACCAACTTTCCACAAGCACCTCAAGGGGAGGCTTCTCTCAGCTACAGGTATGTGAGAGGGACCCTGAATGTGTGGCCTCAAGTGGAATGGACACCGAGATGCTCTGACTCGAAGTAAGGCCGGATATCCCTGCAGTGAATTGAATGCAGGCTCGTCTTGCATCTCCCAAAACGAAGGGATGTCTGAATCCCCTGTGGAGACCACAGAGAAAGACCTAGTTCTCCGCCTCATCGCGACCGGAGGCCTCACTTCCTTTGAAAATTCGAGAGGTCCGCGGAGATCAATGCTTCCAAAGGGGACGATGCCTGACTCCTCTTGAAAATGGATAGGAGTCCCAGGATCCCTGTGGCACGTGGAAAGTGACACTGGGTCTCCCGCCTCACGTGGAGACAAGTCCCAATTGCCATGTCAAGACTCGAGGAGAATCCAGAGGTGTCCCTAACACCTAGGCAGGAGTCCTGACGTCGCTGAACAAACACGTGTCTGGAAGGCCCCTCCCCGGCGTAACTCGAGAATATAACCCAGGTTCCGGCTGCAACTTGAGAAAAACCATGAGACATCCCCCTTGCCGCGAGATGAGGCCCGATTCCCCTGCACTGCGTTCAGAGCAATTCCGTGTTCCACATCAAACGAGAAAAAAGCCTTGATTTCCTTGATGGCACTCCAGAGAAAACCCAAGATCACTGTCTCAAGTCTAGAGGGATCCTGAGTTCACTGTAGCAAAACGAAAGGACTCCGTACCCCAAATCAACTCGAGATGAGAGCTTAGTCCCTGGCTTCGACTCAAGAGGAATCCCAACTTTCCACAAGCACCTCAAGAGGAGGCTTCTCTCAGCTACAAGTATGTGAGAGGGACCCTGAGTTTGTGGCCTCAAGTGGAATGGACCCCGAGATGCTGTGACTCGAAGTAAGGCCATATATCACTGCAGTGAATTGAATGCAGGCTCGACTTGCATCTCCCAAGACGATGGGATGTCTGAATCCCCTGTGGAGACCACAGAGAAAGACCTAGTTCTCCGCCTCATCGCGACCGGAGGTCTCACATCCTTTGAAAACTCAAGAGGTCCGCGGAGATCAATGCTTCCAAAGGAGAAGATGCCTGACTCCTCTTGAAAATGGATAGGAGTGCCAGGATCCCTGTGGCACTTGGAAAGTGACACTGGGTCTCCCGCCTCACGAGGAGACGTGTCCCAATTGCCATGCCAAGACTCGAGGAGAATCCCGAGGTGTCCCTCGCACCTAGGCAGAAGTCCTGACGTCGCTGAACAAACACGTGTCTGGAAGGGCCCTCCCCGTCGTAAGTCGAGAATATACCCCAGGTTCCGGCCGTAACTCGAGAAAAACCATGAGACTTCCCCCTCGCCACGAGATGAGGCCCGATTCCCCTGCACTGCGTGCACAGCAATTCCGTGTTCCACATCAAACCTGAAAGGAGCCTTGATTTCCTTGATGGCACTCCAGAGAAAACCCAAGATCACTGTCTCAAGTCTAGAGGGATCCTGAGGTCACTGGAGCAACACGAAAGGGCTCCGTGGAACCCAAATCAACTCGAGATGAGAGCTTAGTCCCTGGATTCTACTCAAGAGGGATACTAGCTTTCCACAAGCACCTCAAGAGGAGAATTCTCTCATCTATATGTATGTGAGAAGGACCCTGAATTTGTGGCCTCAAGAGGAATGGACACCGAGATGTTCTGACTCGAAGTAAGGCCGGATATCCCTGCAGTGAATTGAATGCATGCTCGTCTTACTTCTCCCAAGACGAAGGGATGTCTGAATCCCCTGTGGAGACCACAGAGAAAGACCTAGTTCTCCGCCTCATCGCGACCGGAGGCCTCACATCCTTTGAAAACTCGAGAGGTCCGCGGAGATCAATGCTTTCAAAGGAGACGATGCCTGACTCTTCTTGAAAATGGATAGAAGTCCCAGGATCCCTCTGGCACGTGAAAAGGGACACTGGGTATCCCGCCTCACGTGGAGACGCGTCCCAATTGCCATGCCAAGACTCGAGGAGAATCCCGAGCTGTCCCTCGCACGTAGGCAGGAGTCCTGACATCGCTGAACAAACACGTGGTTGGAAGGGCCCTCCCCGTCGTAACTCGAGTATATACCCCAGGTTCCGGCCGCAACTCGAGAAAAACCATGAGACTTCCCCCTTGCAGTGAGATGAGGCCCGATTCCACTGCACTGCGTGCAGAGCAATTCCGTGTTCCACATCAAACGTGAAAGGAGCCTTGATTTCCTTGATGGCACTCCAGAGAAAACCCAAGATCACTGCCTCAAGTATAGAGGGATCCTGAGGTCACTGGAGCAACACGAAAGGGCTCCGTGGACCCCAAATCAACTCGAGATGAGAGCTTAGTCCCTGGCTTCGACTCAAGAGGAACACCAACTTTCCAAAAGCACCTCAAGAGGAAGCTTCTCTCAGCTACAGGTATGTGAGAGGGACCCTGAGTTTGTGGCCTCAAGTGGAATGGACACTGAGATGCTCTGACTCGAAGTAAGGCCGGATATCCCTGCAGTGAATTGAATGCAGGCTCGTCTTGCATCTCCCAAGACGAAGGGATGTCTGAATCCCCTGTGGAGACAACAGAGAAAGACCTAGTTCTCCGCCTCATCGCGACCGGAGTCCTCACATCTTTGAAAACTCGAGAGGTCTGCGGAGATCAATTATTCCAAAGGAGACGATGCCTGTCTCCTCTCGAAAATGGAAAGGTGTCCCAGGATCCCTGTGGCATGTGGAAAGGGACCCTGGGTCTCCCGCCTCACGTGGAGACGCGTCCCAATTGCCAGGCCAAGACTCGAGGAGAATCCCGAGTTGTCCCTGGCATCTATGCAGGAGTGATGACGTCGCTGAACAAACACCTGTCTGGATGGGCCCTCCCCGTCGTAACTCGAGTATATACCCCAGGTTCCGGCCGCAATTCGAGAAAAACCATGAGACCTCCCCCTCGGCGCGAGATGAGGCCCGATTCCCCTGCACTGCGTGCAGAGCAATCCCGTGTTCCACATTAAACGTGAAAGGAGCCTTGATTTCCTTGATGGCAATCCATAGAAAACCCAAGATCACTGTCTCAAGTCTAGAGGGATCCTGAGGTCACTGGAGCAACACGAAAGGGCTCCGTGGGCCCCAAATCAACTCGAGATGAGAGCTTAGTCCCTGGTTTCGACTCAAGAGGAATACCAACTTTCCACAAGCACCTCAAGAGGAGGCTTCTCTCAGCTACAGGTATGTGAGAGGGACCCTGAGTTTGTGGCCTCAAGTGGAATGGACACAGAGAAGCTCTGACTCGAAGTTAGGCTAGATATCCCTGCAGTGAATTGAATGCAGGCTCGTCTTGCATCTCCCAAGACGAAGGGATGTCTGAATCCCCTTTGGAGACAACAGAGAAAGACCTAGTTCTCCGCCTCATCGCGACCGGAGTCCTCACATCTTTGAAAACTCGAGAGGTCTGCGGAGAAAAATGCTTCCAAAGGAGACGATGCCTGACTCCTCTTGAAAATGGAAAGGTGTCCCAGGATCCCTGTGGCACGTGGAAAGGGACCCTGGGTCTCCCGCCTCACGTGGAGACGCGTCCCAATTGCCATGCCAAGACTCGAGGAGAATCCCGAGGTGTCCCTCGCACCTAGGCAGAAGTCCTGACGTCGCTGAACAAACACGTGCCTGGAAGGGCCCTCCCCGTCGTAAGTCGAGAATATACCCCAGGTTCCGGCCGCAACTCGAGAAAAACCATGAGACTTCCCCCTCGCCACGAGATGAGGCCCGATTCCCCTGCACTGTGTGCACAGCAATTCCGTGTTCCACATCAAACCTGAAAGGAGCCTTGATTTTCTTGATGGCATTCCAGAGAAAACCCAAGATCACTGTCTCAAGTCTAGAGGGATCCTGAGGTCACTGTAACAACATAAAAGGGCTCAGTGGAACCCAAATCAACTCGAGATGAGAGCTTAGTCCCTGGATTCTACTCAAGAGGAATACTAGCTTTCCACAAGCACCTCAAGAGGAGGCTTCTCTCAGCTATATGTATGTGAGAAGGACCCTGAATTTGTGGCCTCAAGTGGAATGGACACCGAGATGTTCTGACTCGAAGTAAGGCCGGATATCCCTGCAGTGAATTGAATGCATGCTCGTCTTACTTCTCCCAAGACGAAGGGATGTCTGAATCACCGGTGGAGACCACAGAGAAAGACCTAGTTCTCTGCCTCATCGCGACCGGAGGCCTCACATCCTTTGAAAACTCGAGAGGTCCGCGGAGATCAATGCTTTCAAAGGAGACGATGCCTGACTCATCTTGAAAATGTATAGGAGTCCCAGGATCCCTGTGGCAAGTGGAAAGGGACCCTGCGTCTCCCGCCTCACGGGGAGACGCGTCCCAATTGCCATAACAAGACTCGAGGAGAATCCCGAGGTGTCCCTCGCACCTAGGCAGGAGTCCTGACGTCACTGAACAAACACTTGTCTGGAAGGGCCGTCCCCATCTTGACTCGAGAATATATCCCCAGGTTCCGGCCGGAACTTGAGAAAAACCTTGAGACTTCCCCTTCGCCGCGAGATGAGGCCCGATTCCCCTGCACTGCATGCAGAGCAATTCCGAGTTCCACATCAAAAGTGAAAGAAGCCTTGATTTCCTTGATGGCACTCCAGAGAAAACGCAAGATCACTGTCTCATGTCTAGAGGGATCCTGAGGTCACAGGAGCAACACGAAAGGCCTCCGTGGACCCCAAGTCAACTCGAGATGAGAGCTAGTCCCTGGCTTCGACTAAAGAGGAATACCAACTTTCCACAAGCACCTCAAGAGGAGGCTTCTCTCAGCTACAGGTATGTGAGAGGGACCCTGAGTTTGTGGCCTCAAGTTCAATGGATACCTTGATGCTCTGACTCGAATTAAGGCCGGATATCCCTGCAGTGAATTGAATGCAGGCTCGTCTTGCATCTCCCAAGACGAAGGGATGTCTGAATCCCCTGTGGAGACCAGAGACATAGAACTAGTTCTCCGCCTCATCGCGACCGGAGGCCTCACATCCTTTGAAAAGTCGAGAGGTCCGCGGAGATCAATGCTTCCAAAGGAGACGATGCCTGACTCCTCTTGAAAATGGATAGGAGTCCCAGGATCCCTGTGGCACGTGGAAAGGGGCACTGGGTCTCCTGGCTGAAGTGGAGACGCGTCCCAATTGCCATGCCGAGACTCGAGGATAATCCCTGGTGTCCCTCCCACCTAGGCAGGAGTCCTGACGTCGCTGAAGAAACACGTGTTTGGAAGGGCCCTCCCCGACGTAACTCGAGAATATACCCCGGGTTCCAGCCGCAACTTAAGAAAAACCATGAGACTTCTCCCTCGCCGCGTGATGAGGCCCGATTCCCCTGCACTGCGTGCAGAGCAATTCCGTGTTCCACATCAAACGTGAAAGGAGCCTTGATTTCCTTGATGGTACTCCAGAGAAAACCCAAGTTCACTGTCTCAAGTCTAGAGAGAACCTGAGGTCACAGGAGCAACACGAAAGTGCTCCGTGGACCCCAAATCAACTCGAGATGAGAGCTTAGTCCCTGGATTCGACTCAAGAGGAATACCAACTTTCCACACGCACCTCAAGAGGAGGCTTCTCTCAGCTACAGGTATGTGAGATGGACCCTGAGTTTGTGGCCTCAAGTGGAATGGACACCGAGATGCTCTGACTCGATGTAAGCCCGGATATCCCTGCAGTGAATTGAATGCAGGATCGTATTGCATCTCCCAAGACGAAGGGATGTCTGAATCCCCTGTGAAGACCACAGAGAAAGACCTACTTCTCCGCCTCATCGCGACCAGAGGCCTCACATCCTTTGAAAACTCGAGAGGTCCGCGGAGATCAATGCTTCCAAAGGAGACAATGCCTGACCTATCTTGAAAATGGATAGGAGTCCCAGGATCCCTGTGGCACGTGGAAAGGGACCCTGGGTCTCCCGCCTCACGTGGAGACGCGTCCCAATTGCCATGCCAAGACTCGAGGAGAATCCCGAGGTGTCCCTCGCACCTTGGCAGGAGTCCTGAGGTGGCTGAACAAACACGTGTCTGGAAAGGCCCTCCCCGTCGTAACTCGAGAACATACCCCAGGTTCCGGCCGCAACTCGAGAAAAACAATGAGACTTCCCCCTCGCCGCGAGATGAGGCCCGATTCCCCTGCACTGTGTGCAGAGCAATTCCGTGTTTCACATCAAACATGAAAGGAGGCTTGATTTCCTTGATGGCACTCCAGAGAAAAAGCAAGATCACTGTCTCAAGTCTAGAGGGATCCTGAGGTCACTGGAGAAACACGAAAGGGCTCCGTGGACCCCAAATCAACTCGAGATGAGAGCTTAGTCCCTGGCTTCGACTCAAGAGGAATACCAACTTTCCACAAGCACCTCAAGAGGAGGCTTCTCTCAGCTACAGGTATGTGAGAGGGACCCTGAGTTTGTGGCCTCAAGTGGAAAGGACACCGAAATGCTCTGACTTAAAGTAAGGCCAGATATCCCTGCAGTGAATTGAATGCAGGATCGTCTTGCATCTCCCAAGACAAAGGGATGTCTGAATCCCCTGTGGAGGCCACAGAGAAAGACCTAGTTCTCCGCCTCTTCGGGACCGGAGGCCTGACATCCTTTGAAAATTCGAGAGGTCCACAGAGATCAAGGCTTCCAAAGGAGACGATGCCTGACTCCTCTTGACAATGGATAGGAGTCCCAGGATCCCTGTGGCACATGGAAAGGGACCCTGGGTCTCCAGCCTCACGTGGAGACGGGTCCCAATTGCCATGCCAAGACTCGAGGAGAATCCCGAAGTGGCCCTCGCACCTAGGCAGGAGTCCTGACGTCGCTGAACAAACACGTGTCTGGAAGGGCCCTCCCCGTCGTAACTCGAGAATATACCCTAGGTTCTGGCCGTAACTCGAGAAAAACCATGAGACTTACCCCTTGCCGCGAGATGAGGCCCGATTCCCCTGCACTGCGTGCAGAGCAATTATGTGTTCCACATCAAACGTGAAAGGAGCCTTGATTTCCTTGATGGCACTCCAGAGAAAACCCAAGATCACTGTCTCAAGTCTAGAGGGATCCTCAGGTCACTGTAGCAACAGGAAAGGGCTCCGTAGACCCGAAATCAACTGGAGGTGAGAGCTTAGTCCCTGGCTTCGACTCAAGAGGAATAACAACTTTCCACAAGCATCTCAAGAGGAGGCTTCTCTCAGCTACAGGTATGTGAGAGGCACCTGGAATTTGTGGCCTCAAGTGGAATGGACACCGAGATGCTCTGACTCGAAGTAAGGCCGGATATCCCTGCAGTGAATTGAATGCAGGCTCATCTTGCATCTCCCAAGACGAAGGGATGTCTGAATAGCCTGTGGAGACCACAGACAAAGACCTAGTTCTCCGCCTCATCGCGACCGGACGCATCACATCCTTTGAAAACTCGAGAGGTCTGCGGAGATCAATGCTTCCAAAGGAGACGATGCCTGACTCCTCTTGAAAATGGATAGGAGTCCCTGGATCCCTGTGGCACGTGAAAACGGACCCTGGGTCTCCCACCTCACGTGGAGTCGCGTCGCAATTGCCGCGAAGCCTCGAGGTGAAATCCGAGGTGTCCCTAGCACCTAGGCAGGAGTCCTGACGTCGCTGAACAAACATGTGTCTGGAAGGGCCCTCCCCGTCGTAACTCGAGAATATACCCCAGGTTCAGGCCGCAACTCGAGAAAAACCATGAGACTTCCCCCTCGCCACGAGATGAGGCCACATTCCCCTACACTGCGTGCAGAGCAAGTCCGTGTTCCACATCAAACGAGAAAGGACCCTTGATTTCCTTGATGACACTCCAGAGAAAACCCAGCATCACTGTCTCAAGTCTAGAGGGACCCTGAGGTCACTGTAGCAACACGAAAGGACTCCGTGGACCCCAAATCAACTCGAGATGAGAGCTTAGTCCCTGACTTCGACTCAAGAGGAATACCAACTTTCCACAAGCACCTCAAGAGGAGGCTTCTATCAGCTACAAGTATGTGAGAGTTACCCTGAGTTTGTGGCCTCAAGTTCAATGGATACCTTGATGCTCTGACTCGAATTTAGGCCGGATATCCCTGCAGTGAATTGAATGCAGGCTCGTCTTGCATCTCCCAAGACGAAGGGATGTCTGAATCCCCTGTGGAGACCAGAGACATAGAACTAGTTCTCCGCCTCATCGCGACCGGAGGCCTCACATCCTTTGAAAACTCGAGAGGTCCGCGGAGATCAATGCTTCCAAAGGAGACGATGCCTGACTCCTCTTGAAAATGGATAGGAGTCCCAGGATCCCTGTGGCACGTGGAAAGGGGCACTGGGTCTCCTGGCTGACGTGGAGACGCGTCCCAATTGCCATGCAGAGACTCGTGGATAATCCCGGGTGTCCCTCCCACCTAGGCAGGAGTCCTGACGTCGCTGAACAAACACGTGTCTGGAAGGGCCCTCCCCGACGTAACTCGAGAATATACCCCGGGTTCCAGCCGCAACTCAAGAAAAATCATGAGACTTCCCCCTCGCCGCGTGATGAGGCCCGATTCCCCTGCACTGCGTGCAGAGCAATTCCGTGTTCCACATGAAACGTGAAAGGAGCCTTGATTTCCTTGATGGTACTCCAGAGAAAACCCAAGTTCCCTGTCTCAAGTCTAGAGCGAATCTGAGGTCACAGGAGCAACACGAAAGTGCTCCGTGGACCCCAAATCAACTCGAGATGAGAGCTTAGTCCCTGGCTTTGACTCAAGAGGAATACCAACTTTCCACACGCACCTCAAGAGGAGGCTTCTCTCAGCTACAGGTATGTGAGAGGGACCTTGAATTTGTGGCCTCAAGTGGAATGGACACTGAGATGCTCTGACTCGAAGTAAGGCCGGATATCCCTGCAGTGAATGGAATGCAGGCTCGTCTTGCATCTCCCAAGACGAAGGGATGTCTGAATCCCCTGTGGAGACCACAGAGAAAGACCTAGTTCTCCGCCTCATCGCGACGGGAGGCCTCACATCCTTTGAAAACTCGAGAGGTCTGCAGAGATCAATGCTTATAAAGGAGACGATGCCTGACTCTTCTTGCAAATGGATAGGAGTCCCAGGATCACTGTGGCACGTGGAAAGGGACCCTGGGTCTCCGGCCTCACGTGGAGACGCGTCACAATTGCCATGCCAAGACTCGAGGAGAATCCCGAGGTGTCCCTCGCACCTAGGCAGGAGTCCTGACGTCGCTGAACAAATACGTGTCTGGAAGGGCCCTCCCCGTCGTAACTCGAGAATATACCCCAGGTTCCGGCCGCAACTCGAGAAAAACCATGAGACTTCCCCCTCACCGTGAGATGAGGCCCGATTCCCCTGCACTGCGTGCAGAGCCATTCCGTGTTCCACATCAAACGTGAAAGGAGCCTTGATTTCCTTGATGGCACTCCAGAGAATACCCAAGATCACTGTCTCAAGTCTAGAGGGATCCTGAGGTCACTGTAGCAACAGGAAAGGGCTCCATGGACCCCAAATCAACTCGAGATGAGAGCTTAGTCCCTGGCTTCGACTCAAGAGGAATACCAACTTTCCACAAGCACCTCAAGAGGAGGCTTCTCTCAGCTACAGGTATGTGAGAGGGACCCTGCGTTTGTGGTCTCAAGTGGAATGGACACCGAGATGCTCTGACTCGAAGTAAGGCCGGATATGCCTGCAGTGAATTGAATGCAGGATCGTCTTGCATCTCCGAAGACGAAGGGATGTCTGAATCCCCTGTGGAGACCACAGGGAAAGACCTAGTCCTCCGCCTCAACGTGACCGGAGGCCTCACATCCTTTGAAAACTCGAGAGGTCCGCGGAGATCAATGCTTCCAAAGGAGACGATGCCTGCGTCCTCTTGAAAATGGATAGTAGTCCCAGGATCCCTGTGGCACGTGGAAAGGGACCCTGGGTCTCCCGCCTCACGTGGAGACGCGTCCCAATTGCCATGCCAAGACTCGTGGAGAATCCCGAGGTGTCCCTCGCACCTAGGCAGGAGTCCTGACGTCGCTGAACAAACACGTGTCTGGAAGGGCCCTCCCCATCGTAACTCGAGAATATACCCCAGGTTCCGGCCGGAACTCAAGAAAAACCATGAGACTTCCCCCTCGCCGCGAGATGAGGCCCGATTCCCCTGCACTGCGTGCAGAGCAATTCCGTGTTCCACATCAAACGTGAAAGGAGCCTTGATTTCCTTGATGGCACTCCAGAGAAAACCCAAGATCACTGTCTCAAATCTAGAGGGATCCTGATGTCACTGGAGCAACACGAAAGGGCTTCGTGGACCCCAAATCAACTCGAGATGAGAGCTTAGTCCCTGGCTTCGACTCAAGAGGAATACCAACTTTCCACAAGCACCTCCAGAGGAGGCTTCTCTCAGCTACAGGTATGTGAGAGGACCCTCCGTTTGTGGCCTCAAGTGGGATGGACACCGAGATGCTCTGACTCGAAGAAAGGCGGAAATCCCTGCAGTGAATTGAATGCAGGCTCGTCTTGCATCTCCCAAGACAAAGGGATGTCTGAATCCCCTGTGGAGACCACAGAGAAAAACCTAGTTCTCCGCCTCATCGCGACCGGAGGCCTCACATCCTTTGAAAACTCGAGAGGACCGCGCAGAACAATGCTTCCAAAGGAGACGATGCCTGACTCCTCTTGAAAATGGATAGGAGTCCCAGGATCCCTGTGGCACGTGGAAAGGGACCCTTCGTCTTCCGCTTCACGTGGAGACGCGTCCCAATTGCCATGCCAAGACTCGAGGAGAATCCCGAGGTGTCCCTCGCACCTAGGCAGGAGTCCTGACGTCGCTGAACAAACACGTGTCTGGAAGGTCCCTCCCCGTCATAACTCGAGAATATACCCCAGGTTCCGGCCGCAACTCGAGAAAAACCATGAGACTTCCCCCTCGCCGCGAGATGAGGCCCGATTCCCCTGCTCTGCTTGCAGAGCAATTCCGTGTTCCACATCAAACGTGAAAGGAGCCTTGATTTATTTGATGGCACTCCAGAGAAAACCCAAAGTCACTGTCTCAAGTCTAGAGGGATCCTGAGGTCACTGTAGCAGCATGAAAGGGCTCCGTGGACCCCAAATCAACTCGAGATGAGAGCTTAGTCCCTGGCTTCGACTCAAGGGGAATACCAACTTTCCACAAGCACCACAAGAGGACGCTTCTCTCAGCTACAGGTATGTGAGAGGGACCCTGAGTTTGTGGCCTCAAGTAGAATGGACACCGAGATGCTCTGACTCGAAGTAAGGCCGGATATCCCTGCAGTGAATTGAATGCAGGCTCGTCTTGCATCTCCCAAGACGAAGGGATGTCTGAATCCCCTGTGGAGACCACAGAGAAAGACCTAGTCCTCCGCCTCAACGCGACCGGAGGCCTCATATCCTTTGAAAACTCGAGAGGTCCAAGGAGATCAATGCTTCCAAAGGAGACGATGCCTGACTCCTCTTGAAAATGGATAGGAGTCCCAGGATCCCTGTGGCACGTGGAAAGGGACCCTGGGTCTCGCGCCTCACGTGGAGACGCGTCCCAATTGCCATGCCAAGACTCGAGGAGAATGCCGAGGTGTCCCTCGCACCTAGGCAGGAGTCCTGACGTCGCTGAACAAACACGTGTCTGGAAGGGCCTTCCCCGTCGTAACTCGAGAATATACCCCAGGTTCCGGCCGCAACTCGAGAAAAAAAATGAGACTTCCCACTCGCCGCGAGATGAGGCCCGATTCCCCTGCACTGTGTGCAGAGCAATTCCGTGTTCCACATCAAACGTGAAAGGAGCCTTGATTTCCTTGATGGCACTCCAGAGAAAACCCAAGATCACTGTCTCAAGGTTAGAGGGATCCTGAGGTCACTGGAGCAACACTAAAGGGCTCCGTGGACCCCAAATCAACTTGAGATGAGAGCTTAGTCCCTGGCTTTGATTCAAGAGGAATACCAACTTTCCACAAGCACCTCAAGAGGAGGCTTCTCTCAGCTACAGGTATGTGAGAGGGACCCTGAGTTTGTGGCCTCAAGTGGAATGGACACCGAGATGCTTTGACTCGAAGTAAGGCCGGATATCCCTGCAGTGAATTGAATGCAGGCTCGTCTTGCATCTCCCAAGACGAAGGGTTGTCTGAATCCCCTGTGGAGACCACAGAGAAAGACCTAGTCGTCCACCTCAACGCGAACAGAGGCCTCACATCCTTTGAAAACTCGAGAGGTCCGCGGAGATCAATGCTTTCAATGGAGACGATGCCTGACTCCTCTTGAAAATGGATAGGAGTCTCAGGATCCCTGTGGCACGTGGAAAGGGACCCTGGGTCTCCCGCCTCAGGTGGAGACGCGTCCCAATTGCCATGCCAAGACTCGAGGAGAATCCCGAGGTGTCCCTCGCACATAGGCAGGAGTCCTGACGTCTCTGAACAAACACGTGTCTGTAAGGGCCCTCCCCGTCGTAACTCGAGAATATATCCCAGGTTCCGGCCGGAACTCGAAAAAAACCATGAGACTTCCCCCTCGCCGCGAGATGAGGCCCGATTCCCCTGCACTGCGTGCAGAGCAATTCCGTGTTCCACATCAAACGTGAAAGGAGCCTTGATTTCCTTGATGGCACTCCAGAGAAAACCCAAGATCACTGTGTCAAGTCTAGAGGGATCCTGAGGTCACTGGAGCAACACGAAATGGCTTCGTGGACCCCAAATCAACTCGAGATGAGAGCTTAGTCCCTGGCTTCGACTCAAGAGGAATACCAACTTTCCAAGAGCACCTCAAGAGGAGGCTTCTCTCAGGTACAGGTATGTGAGAGGGACCCTGAGTTTGTGGCCTCAAGTGGAATGGACACCGAGATGCTCTGACTCGAAGTAAGGCCGGATATCCCTGCAGTGAATTGAATGCAGGCTGGTCTTGCATCTCCCAAGACGAAGGGATGTCTGAATCCCCTGTGGAGACCACAGAGAAAGACCTAGTCCTCCGCCTAAACGCGAACGGAGGCCTCACATCCTTTGAAAACTCGAGAGGTCCGCGGAGATCAATGCTTCCAAAGGAGACGATGCCTGACTCCTCTTGAAAATGGATAAGAGTCCCAGGATCCCTGTGGCACGTGGAAAGGGACCCTGGGTCTCCCGCCTCACGTGGAGACCCGTCCCAATTTCCATGCCAAGACTCGAGGAGAATCCCGAGGTGTCCCTCGCACCTAGGCAGGAGTCCTGACGTCGCTGAAAAAACACGTGTCTGGAAGGGCCCTCCCCGTCGTAACTCGAGAATATACCCCAGGTTCCGACCGCAACTCGAGAAAAACCATGAGACTTCCCCCTCGCCGCGAGATGAGGCCCGATTCCCCTGCACTGCGTGCAGAGCAATTCCGTGTTCCACATCAAACGTGAAAGGAGCCTTGATTTCCTTGATGGCACTCCAGAGAAAACCGAAGATCACTGTCTCAAGTCTAGAGGGATCCTGAGGTCATTGGAGCAACACGAAAGGGCTCCGTGGACCCCAAATCAACTCGAGATGAGAGCTTAGTCCCTGGCTTCGACTCAAGAGGAATACCAACTTTCCACAAGCACCTCAAGTGGAGGCTTCTCTCAGCTACAGGTAGGTGAGAGGGACCCTGAGTTTGTATCCTCAAGTGGAATGGACACCGAGATGCTCTGACTCGAAGTAAGGCCGGATATCCCTGCAGTGAAGTGAATGCAGGCTCATCTTGCATCTCTGAAGACGAAGGGATGTCTGAATCCCCTGTGGAGACCGCAGAGAAAGACCTAATCCTCCGCTTCATCGCGACCGGAGGCCTCACATCCTTTGAATACTCGAGAGGTCCGCGGAGATCAATGCTTCCAAAGGAGACGATGCCTGACTCCTCTTGAAAATGGATAGGAGTCCCAGGATCACTGTGGCACGTGGAAAGGGACCCTGGGTCTCCCGCCTCACGTGGAGACGCGTCCCAATTGCCATGCCAAGACTCGAGGAGAATCCCAAGTTGTCCCTCGCACCTAGGCAGGAGTCCTGACGACGCTGACCAAACACGTGTCCGGAAGGGCCCTCCCCGTCGTAACTCGAGAATATACCCCAGGTTCCGGCCGCAACTCAAGAAAAACCATGAGACTTCCCCCTCGCGGCGAGATGAGGCCCGATTCCCCTGCACTGCATGCAGAGCAATTCCGTGTTCCACATCAAACGTGAAAGGAGCCTTGATTTCCTTGATGGCACTCCAGAGAAAAGAAAAAGTCACTGTCTCAAGTCTAGAGGGATCCTGAGGCCACTGTAGCAGCATGAAAGGGATCCGTGGACCCCAAATCAACTCGAGTTGAGAGCTTAATCCCTGGCTTCAACTCAAGTGGAATACCACCTTTCCACAAGCACCTCAAGAGGAGGCTTCTCTCAGCTACAGGTATGTGAGAGGGACCCTGAGTTTGTGGCCTCAAGTGGAATGGACACCGAGATGCTCTGACTCGAAGTCAGGCCGGATATCCCTGCAGTGAATTGAATGCAGGCTCGTCTTGCACCTCCCAAGACGAAGGGATGTCTGAATCCCCTGTGGAGACCACAGAGAAAGACCTAGTTCTCCGCCTCATAGCGACCGGAGGCCTCACATCCTTTGAAAACTCGAGAGGTCCGCGTAGATCAATGCTTCCAAAGGAGACGATGCCTTACTTCTCTTGAAAATGAATAGGAGTACCAGGATCCCTGTGGCACGTGGAAAGGGACCCTGGGTCTCCCGCTTCACGTGGAGACGCGTCCCAATTGCCATGCCAAGACTCGAGGAGAATCCCGAGGTGTCCCTCGCACCTAGGCAGGAGTCCTGACGTCGCTGAACAAACACGTGTCTGGAAGGTCCCTCCCCGTCATAACTCGAGAATATTCCCCAGGTTCCGGCCGCAACTCGAGAAAAACCATGAGACTTCCCCCTCGCCGCGAGATGAGGCCCGATTCCCCTGCTCTGCTTGCAGAGCAATTCCGTGTTCCACATCAAACGTGAAAGGAGCCTTGATTTATTTGATGGCACTCCAGAGAAAACCCAAAGTCACTGTCTCAAGTCTAGAGGGATCCTGGGGTCACTGTAGCAGCATGAAAGGGCTCCGTGGACCCCAAATCAACTCGAGATGAGAGCTTAGTCCCTGGCTTCGACTCAAGGGGAATACCAACTTTCCACAAGCACCACAAGAGGACGCTTCTCTCAGCTACAGGTATGTGAGAGGGACCCTGAGTTTGTGGCCTCAAGTGGAATGGACACCGAGATGCTCTGACTCGAAGTCAGGCCGGATATCCCTGCAGTGAAGTGAATGCAGGCTCGTCTTGCATCTCCCAAGACGAAGGGATGTCTGAATCCCCTGTGGAGACCACAGAGAAAGACCAAGTCCTCCGCCTCATCGCGACCGGAGGCCTCACATCCTTTCAAAACTCGAGAGGTCCGCGGAGATCAATGCTTCCAAAGGAGACGATGCCTGACTCCTCTTGAAAATGGATAGGAATCCCAGGATCACTTTGGCACGTGTAAAGGTAACCTGGGTCTCCCGCCTCACGTGGAGACGAGTCCCAATTGCAATGCCAAGACTCGAGGAGAATCCCGAGGTGTCACTCGCACCTAGGCAGGAGTCCTGACGTCGCTGAACAAACACGTGTCTGGAAGGGCCCTCCCCGTCGTAACTCGAGAATATACCACAGGTTCCGGCCGCAACTCGAGAAAAACCATGAGACTTCCCCCTCACCGCGAGATGAGGCCGGATTCCCCTGCACTGCGTGCAGAGCAATTCCGTGTTCCACATCAAACGTGAAAGAAACCTTGATTTCCTTGATGGCACTCCAGAGAAAACCCAGGTTCACTGTCTCAAGTCTAGACGGATCCTGAGGTAACTGGAGCAACATGAAAGGGCTCCGTGGACCCCAAGTCAACTCGAGATGAGAGCTTAGTCCCTGGCTTCGACTCAAGAGGAATACCAACTTTCCACAAGCACCTCAAGAGGAGGCTTCTCTCAGCTACAGGTATGTGAGAGGGACCCTGAGTTTGTGGCCTCAAGTGGAATGGACACCGAGATGCTCTGACTCGAAGTCAGGCCGGATATCCCTGCAGTGAATTGAATGCAGGCTCGTCTTGCACCTCCCAAGACGAAGGGATGTCTGAATCCCCTGTGGAGACCACAGAGAAAGACCTAGTTCTCCGCCTCATAGCGACCGGAGGCCTCACATCCTTTGAAAACTCGAGAGGTCCGCGTAGATCAATGCTTCCAAAGGAGACGATGCCTTACTTCTCTTGAAAATGAATAGGAGTACCAGGATCCCTGTGGCACGTGGAAAGGGACCCTTCGTCTCCCGCTTCACGTGGAGACGCGTCCCAATTGCCATGCCAAGACTCGAGGAGAATCCCGAGGTGTCCCTCGCACCTAGGCAGGAGTCCTGACGTCGCTGAACAAACACGTGTCTGGAAGGTCCCTCCCCGTCATAACTCGAGAATATTCCCCAGGTTCCGGTCGCAACTCGAGAAAAACCATGAGACTTCCCCCTCGCCGCGAGATGAGGCCCGATTCCCCTGCTCTGCTTGCAGAGCAATTCCGTGTTCCACATCAAACGTGAAAGGAGCCTTGATTTATTTGATGGCACTCCAGAGAAAACCCAAAGTCACTGTCTCAAGTCTAGAGGGATCCTGGGGTCACTGTAGCAGCATGAAAGGGCTCCGTGGACCCCAAATCAACTCGAGATGAGAGCTTAGTCCCTGGCTTCGACTCAAGGGGAATACCAACTTTCCACAAGCACCACAAGAGGACGCTTCTCTCAGCTACAGGTATGTGAGAGGGACCCTGAGTTTGTGGCCTCAAGTGGAATGGACACCGAGATGCTCTGACTCGAAGTCAGGCCGGATATCCCTGCAGTGAAGTGAATGCAGGCTCGTCTTGCATCTCCCAAGACGAAGGGATGTCTGAATCCCCTGTGGAGACCACAGAGAAAGACCAAGTCCTCCGCCTCATCGCGACCGGAGGCCTCACATCCTTTCAAAACTCGAGAGGTCCGCGGAGATCAATGCTTCCAAAGGAGACGATGCCTGACTCCTCTTGAAAATGGATAGGAATCCCAGGATCACTTTGGCACGTGTAAAGGTAACCTGGGTCTCCCGCCTCACGTGGAGACGAGTCCCAATTGCAATGCCAAGACTCGAGGAGAATCCCGAGGTGTCACTCGCACCTAGGCAGGAGTCCTGACGTCGCTGAACAAACACGTGTCTGGAAGGGCCCTCCCCGTCGTAACTCGAGAATATACCACAGGTTCCGGCCGCAACTCGAGAAAAACCATGAGACTTCCCCCTCACCGCGAGATGAGGCCGGATTCCCCTGCACTGCGTGCAGAGCAATTCCGTGTTCCACATCAAACGTGAAAGAAACCTTGATTTCCTTGATGGCACTCCAGAGAAAACCCAGGTTCACTGTCTCAAGTCTAGACGGATCCTGAGGTAACTGGAGCAACACGAAAGGGCTCCGTGGACCCCAAGTCAACTCGAGATGAGAGCTTAGTCCCTGGCTTCGACTCAAGAGGAATACCAACTTTCCACAAGCACCTCAAGAGGAGGCTTCTCTCAGCTACAGGTATGTGAGAGGGACCCTGAGTTTGTGGCCTCAAGTGGAATGGACACCGAGATGCTCTGACTCGAAGTAAGGCCGGATATCCCTGCAGTGAATTGAATGCAGGCTCGTCTTGCATCTCCCAAGACGAAGGGATGTCTGAATCCCCTGTGGAGACCACAGAGAAAGACCTAGTCCTCCGCCTCAACGCGACCGGAGGCCTCATATCCTTTGAAAACTCGAGAGGTCCGCGGAGATCAATGCTTCCAAAGGAGACGATGCCTGACTCCTCTTGATAATGGATAGGAGTCCCAGGATCCCTGTGGCACGTGGAAAGGGACCCTGGTTCTCCCGCCTCACGTGGAGACGCGTCCCAATTGCCATGCCAAGACTCGAGGAGAATCCCGAGGTGTCCCTCGCACCTAGGCAGGAGTCCTGACGTCGCTGAACAAACACGTGTCTGTAAGGGCCCTCCCCGTCGTAACTCGAGAATATACCCCAGGTTCCGGCCGCAACTCGAGAAAAAAAATGAGACTTCCCCCTCGCCGCGAGATGAGGCCCGATTCCCCTGCACTGTGTGCAGAGCAATTCCGTGTTCCACATCAAACGTGAAAGGAGCCTTGATTTCCTTGATGGCACTCCAGAGAAAACCCAAGATCACTGTCTCAAGTCTAGAGGGATCCTGAGGTCACTGGAGCAACACTAAAGGGCTCCGTGGACCCCAAATCAACTTGAGATGAGAGCTTAGTCCCTGGCTTTGACTCAAGAGGAATACCAACTTTCCACAAGCACCTCAAGAGGAGGCTTCTCTCAGCTACAGGTATGTGAGAGGGACCCTGAGTTTGTGGCCTCAAGTGGAATGGACACCGAGATGCTCTGACTCGAAGTAAGGCCGGACATCCCTGCAGTGGATTGAATGCAGGCTCGTCTTGCATCTCCCAAGACGAAGGGTTGTCTGAATCCCCTGTGGAGACCACAGAGAAAGACCTAGTCCTCCACCTCAACGCGAACGAAGGCCTCACATCCTTTGAAAACTCGAGAGGTCCGCGGAGATCAATGCTTTCAATCGAGACGATGTCTGACTCCTCTTGAAAATGGATAGGAGTCCCAGGATCCCTGTGGCACGTGGAAAGGGACCCTGGGTCTCCCGCCTCAGGTGGAGACGCGTCCCAATTGCCATGCCAAGACTCGAGGAGAATCCCGAGGTGTCCCTCGCACATAGGCAGGAGTCCTGACTTCTCTGAACAATCACGTGTCTGGAAGGGCCCTCCCCGTCGTAACTCGAGAATATATCCCAGGTTCCGGCCGGAACTCAAGAAAAACCATGAGACTTCCCCCTCGCCGCGAGATGAGGCCCCATTCCCCTGCACTGCGTGCAGAGCAATTCCGTGTTCCACATCAAACGTGAAAGGAGCCTTGATTTCCTTGATGGCACTCCAGAGAAAACCCAAGATCACTGTGTCAAGTCTAGAGGGATCCTGAGGTCACTGGAGCAACAAGAAAGGGCTTCGTGGACCCCAAATCAACTCGAGATGAGAGCTTAGTCCCTGGCTTCGACTCAAGAGGAATACCAACTTTCCACAAGCACCTCAAGAGGAGGCTTCTCTCAGCTACAGGTAGGTGAGAGGGACCCTGAGTTTGTATCCTCAAGTGGAATGGACACCGAGATGCTCTGACTCGAAGTAAGGCCGGATATCCCTGCAGTGAAGTGAATGCAGGCTCGTCTTGCATCTCCCAAGACGAAGGGATGTCTGAATCCCCTGTGGAGACAACAGAGAAAGACCTAGTCCTCCGCCTCAATGCGAACGGAGGCCTCACATCCTTTGAAAACTCGAGAGGTCCGCTGAGATCAATGCTTCCAAAGGAGACGATGCCTGACTCCTCTTGAAAATGGATAAGAGTCCCAGGATCCCTGTGGCACGTGGAAAGGGACCCTGGGTCTCCCGCCTCACGTGGAGACGCGTCCCAATTTCCATGCCAAGACTCGAGGAGAATCCCGAGGTGTCCCTCGCACCTAGGCAGGAGTCCTGACGTCGCTGAAAAAACACGTGTCTGGAAGGGCCCTCCCCGTCGTAACTTGAGAATATACCCCAGGTTCCGACCGCAACTCGAGAAAAACCATGAGACTTCCCCCTCGCCGCGAAATGAGGCCCGATTCCCCTGCACTGCGTGCAGAGCAATTCCGTGTTCCACATCAAACGTGAAAGGAGCCTTGATTTCCTTGATGGCACTCCAGAGAAAACCGAAGATCAGTGTCTCAAGTCTAGAGGGATCCTGAGGTCATTGGAGCAACATGAAAGGGCTCCGTGGACCCCAAATCAACTCGAGATGAGAGCTTAGTCCCTGGCTTCGACTCAAGAGGAATACCAACTTTCCACAAGCACCTCAAGAGGAGGCTTCTCTCAGCTACAGGTAGGTGAGAGGGACCCTGAGTTTGTATCCTCAAGTGGAATGGACACCGAGATGCTCTGACTCGAAGTAAGGCCGGATATCCCTGCAGTGAAGTGAATGCAGGCTCGTCTTGCATCTCCCAAGACGAAGGGATGTCTGAATCCCCTGTGGAGACCACAGAGAAAGACCTAGTCCTCTGCCTCATCGCGACCGGAGGCCTCACATCCTTTGAATACTCGAGAGGTCCGCGGAGATCAATGCTTCCAAAGGAGACGATGCCTGACTCCTCTTGAAAATGGATAGGAGTCCCAGGATCCCTGGGGCACGTGGAAAGGGACCCTGGGTCTCCCGCCTCACGTGGAGACGCGTCCCAATTGCCATGCCAAGACTCGAGGAGAATCCCAAGTTGTCCCTCGCACCTAGGCAGGAGTCCTGACGGCGCTGAACAAACACGTGTCCGGAAGGGCCCTCCCCGTCGTAACTCGAGAATATACCCCAGGTTCCGGCCTCAACTCAAGAAAAACCATGAGACTTCCCCCTCGCGGCGAGATGAGGCCCGATTCCCCTGCACTGCATGCAGAGCAATTCCGTGTTCCACATCAAACGTGAAAGGAGCCTTGATTTCCTTGATGGCACTCCAGAGAAAAGAAAAAGTCACTGTCTCAAGTCTAGAGGGATCCTGAGGCCACTGTAGCAGCATGAAAGAGATCCGTGGACCCCAAATCAACTCGAGTTGAGAGCTTAGTCCCTGGCTTCAACTCAAGTGGAATACCACCTTTCCACAAGCACCTCAAGAGGAGGCTTCTCTCAGCTACAACTATGTGAGAGGGACCCTGAGTTTGTGGCCTCAAGTGGAATGGACACCGAGATGCTCTGACTCGAAGTCAGGCCGGATATCCCTGCAGTGAATTGAATGCAGGCTCGTCTTGCATCTCCCAAGACGAAGGGATGTCTGAATCCCCTGTCGAGACCACAGAGAAAGACCTAGTTCTCCGCCTAATCGCTACCGAAGGCCTCACATCCTTTGAAAACTCGAGAGGTCCGCGGAGATCAATGCTTCCAAAGGAGACGATGCCTTACTTCTCTTGAAAATGAATAGGAGTACCAGGATCCCTGTGGCACGTGGAAAGGGACCCTTCGTCTCCCGCTTCACGTGGAGACGCGTCCCAATTGCCATGCCAAGACTCGAGGAGAATCCCGAGGTGTCCCTCGCACCTAGGCAGGAGTCCTGACGTCGCTGAACAAACACGTGTCTGGAAGGTCCCTCCCCGTCATAACTCGAGAATATTCCCCAGGTTCCGGCCGCAACTCGAGAAAAACCATGAGACTTCCCCCTCGCAGCGAGATGAGGCCCGATTCCCCTGCTCTGCTTGCAGAGCAATTCCGTGTTCCACATCAAACGTGAAAGGAGCCTTGATTTCCTTGATGGCACTCCAGAGAAAAGAAAAAGTCACTGTCTCAAGTCTAGAGGGATCCTGAGGCCACTGTAGCAGCATGAAAGAGATCCGTGGACCCCAAATCAACTCGAGTTGAGAGCTTAGTCCCTGGCTTCAACTCAAGTGGAATACCACCTTTCCACAAGCACCTCAAGAGGAGGCTTCTCTCAGCTACAGGTATGTGAGAGGGACCCTGAGTTTGTGGCCTCAAGTGGAATGGACACCGAGATGCTCTGACTCGAAGTCAGGCCGGATATCCCTGCAGTGAATTGAATGCAGGCTCGTCTTGCATCTCCCAAGACGAAGGGATGTCTGAATCCCCTGTCGAGACCACAGAGAAAGACCTAGTTCTCCGCCTAATCGCTACCGAAGGCCTCACATCCTTTGAAAACTCGAGAGGTCCGCGGAGATCAATGCTTCCAAAGGAGACGATGCCTTACTTCTCTTGAAAATGAATAGGAGTACCAGGATCCCTGTGGCACGTGGAAAGGGACCCTTCGTCTCCCGCTTCACGTGGAGACGCGTCCCAATTGCAATGCCAAGACTCGAGGAGAATCCCGAGGTGTCCCTCGCACCTAGGCAGGAGTCCTGACATCGCTGAACAAACACGTGTCTGGAAGAGATCTCCCCATCGTAACTCGAGAATATACCCCAGGTTCCGGCCGCAACTCAAGAAAAACCATGAGACTTCCCCCTCGCCGCGAGATGAGGCCCGATTCCCCTGCACTGCGTGCAGAGCAATTCCGTGTTCCACATCAAACGTGAAAGGAGACTTGATTTCCTTGATGGCACTCCAGAGAAAACCCAAGATCACTGTGTCAAGTCTAGAGGGATCCTGAGGTCACTGGAGCAACAAGAAAGGGCTTCGTGGACCCCAAATCAACTCGAGATGAGAGCTTAGTCCCTGGCTTCGACTCAAGAGGAATACCAACTTTCCAAGAGCACCTCAAGAGGAGGCTTCTCTCAGGTACAGGTATGTGAGAGGGACCCTGAGTTTGTGGCCTCAAGTGGAATGGACACCGAGATGCTCTGACTCGAAGTAAGGCCGGATATCCCTGCAGTGAATTGAATGCAGGCTAGTCTTGCATCTCCCAAGACGAAGGGATGTCTGAATCCCCTGTGGAGACCACAGAGAAAGACCTAGACCTCCGCCTCAATGCGAACGGAGGCCTCACATCCTTTGAAAACTCGAGAGGTCCGCGGAGATCAATGCTTTCAAAGGAGACGATGCCTGACTCCTCTTGAAAATGGATAAGAGTCCCAGGATCCCTGTGGCACGTGGAAAGGGACCCTGGGTCTCCCGCCTCACGTGGAGACGCGTCCCAATTTCCATGCCAAGACTCGAGGAGAATCCCGAGGTGTCCCTCGCACCTAGGCAGGAGTCCTGACGTCGCTGAAAAAACACGTGTCTGGAAGGGCCCTCCCCGTCGTAACTTGAGAATATACCCCAGGTTCCGACCGCAACTCGAGAAAAACCATGAGACTTCCCCCTCGCCGCGAAATGAGGCCCGATTCCCATGCACTGCGTGCAGAGCAATTCCGTGTTAAACATCAAACGTGAAAGGAGCTTTGATTTCCTTGATGGCACTCCAGAGAAAACCGAAGATCACTGTCTCAAGTCTAGAGGGATCCTGAGGTCATTGGAGCAACATGAAAGGGCTCCGTGGACCCCAAATCAACTCGAGATGAGAGCTTAGTCCCTGGCTTCGACTCAAGAGGAATACCAACTTTCCACAAGCACCTCAAGAGGAGGCTTCTCTCAGCTACAGGTAGGTGAGAGGGACCCTGAGTTTGTATCCTCAAGTGGAATGGACACCGAGATGCTCTGACTCGAAGTAAGGCCGGATATCCCTGCAGTGAAGTGAATGCAGGCTCGTCTTGCATCTCCCAAGAAGAAGGGATGTCCGAATCCCCTGTGGAGACCACAGAGAAAGACCTAGTCCTCCGCCTCATCGCGACCGGAGGCCTCACATCCTTTGAATACTCGAGAGGTGCGCGGAGATCAATGCTTCCAAAGGAGACGATGCCTGACTCCTCTTGAAAATGGATAGGAGTCCCAGGATCCCTGGGGCACGTGGAAAGGGACCCTGGGTCTCCCGCCTCACGTGGAGACGCGTCCCAATTGCCATGCCAAGACTCGAGGAGAATCCCAAGTTGTCCCTCGCACCTAGGCAGGAGTCCTGACGACGCTGAACAAACACGTGTCCGGAAGGGCCCTCCCCGTCGTAACTCGAGAATATACCCCAGGTTCCGGCCGCAACTCAAGAAAAACCATGAGACTTCCCCCTCGCGGCGAGATGAGGCCCGATTCCCCTGCACTGCATGCAGAGCAATTCCGTGTTCCACATCAAACGTGAAAGGAGCCTTGATTTCCTTGATGGCACTCCAGAGAAAAGAAAAAGTCACTGTCTCAAGTCTAGAGGGATCCTGAGGCCACTGTAGCAGCATGAAAGAGATCCGTGGACCCCAAATCAACTCGAGTTGAGAGCTTAGTCCCTGGCTTCAACTCAAGTGGAATACCACCTTTCCACAAGCACCTCAAGAGGAGGCTTCTCTCAGCTACAGGTATGTGAGAGGGACCCTGAGTTTGTGGCCTCAAGTGGAATGGACACCGAGATGCTCTGACTCGAAGTCAGGCCGGATATCCCTGCAGTGAATTGAATGCAGGCTCGTCTTGCATCTCCCAAGACGAAGGGATGTCTGAATCCCCTGTCGAGACCACAGAGAAAGACCTAGTTCTCCGCCTAATCGCTACCGAAGGCCTCACATCCTTTGAAAACTCGAGAGGTCCGCGGAGATCAATGCTTCCAAAGGAGACGATGCCTTACTTCTCTTGAAAATGAATAGGAGTACCAGGATCCCTGTGGCACGTGGAAAGGGACCCTTCGTCTCCCGCTTCACGTGGAGACGCATCCCAATTGCCATGCCAAGACTCGAGGAGTATCCCGAGGTGTCCCTCGCACCTAGGCAGGAGTCCTGACGTCGCTGAACAAACACGTGTCTGGAAGGTCCCTCCCCGTCATAACTCGAGAATATTCCCCAGGTTCCGGCCGCAACTCGAGAAAAACCATGAGACTTCCCCCTCGCAGCGAGATGAGGCCCGATTCCCCTGCTCTGCTTGCAGAGCAATTCCGTGTTCCACATCAAACGTGAAAGGAGCCTTGATTTATTTGATGGCACTCCAGAGAAAACCCAAAGTCACTGTCTCAAGTCTAGAGGGATCCTGAGGTCACTGTAGCAGCATGAAAGGGCTCCGTGGACCCCAAATCAACTCGAGATGAGAGCTTAGTCCCTGGCTTCGACTCAAGGGGAATACCAACTTTCCACAAGCACCACAAGAGGACGCTTCTCTCAGCTACAGGTATGTGAGAGGGACCCTGAGTTTGTGGCCTCAAGTGGAATGGACACCGAGATGCTCTGACTCGAAGTCAGGCCGGATATCCCTGCAGTGAAGTGTATGCAGGCTCGTCTTGCATCTCCCAAGACGAAGGGATGTCTGAATCCCCTGTGCAGACCACAGAGAAAGACCAAGTCCTCCGCCTCATCGCCACCGGAGGCCTCACATCCTTTCAAAACTCGAGAGGTCCGCGGAGATCAATGCTTCCAAAGGAGACGATGCCTGACTCCTCTTGAAAATGGATAGGAATCCCAGGATCCCTTTGGCACGTGTAAAGGTAACCTGGGTCTCCCGCCTCACGTGGAGACGAGTCCCAATTGCAATGCCAAGACTCGAGGAGAATCCCGAGGTGTCACTCGCACCTAGGCAGGAGTCCTAACGTCGCTGAACAAACACGTGTCTGGAAGGGCCCTCCCCGTCGTAACTCGAGAATATACCACAGGTTCCGGCCGCAACTCGAGAAAAACCATGAGACTTCCCCCTCACCGCGAGATGAACCCCGATTCCCCTGCACTGCGTGCAGAGCAATTCCGTGTTCCACATCAAACGTGAAAGAAACCTTGATTTCCTTGATGGCACTCCAGAGAAAACCCAGGTTCACTGTCTCAAGTCTAGAGGGATCCTGAGGTAACTGGAGCAACACGAAAGGGCTCCGTGGACCCCAAGTCAACTCGAGATGAGAGCTTAGTCCCTGGCTTCGACTCAAGAGGAATACCAACTTTTCACAAGCACCTCAAGAGGAGGCTTCTCTCAGCTACAGGTATGTGAGAGGGACCCTGAGTTTGTGGCCTCAAGTGGAATGGACACCGAGATGCTCTGACTCGAAGTAAGGCCGGATATCCCTGCAGTGAATTGAATGCAGGCTCGTCTTGCATCTCCCAAGACGAAGGGTTGTCTGAATCCCCTGTGGAGACCACAGAGAAAGACCTAGTCCTCCACCTCAACGCGAACGAAGGCCTCACATCCTTTGAAAACTCGAGAGGTCCGCGGAGATCAATGCTTTCAATGGAGACGATGTCTGACTCCTCTTGAAAATGGATAGGAGTCCCAGGATCCCTGTGGCACGTGGAAAGGGACCCTGGGTCTCCCGCCTCAGGTGGAGACGCGTCCCAATTGCCATGCCAAGACTCGAGGAGAATCCCGAGGTGTCCCTCGCACATAGGCAGGAGTCCTGACTTCTCTGAACAAACACGTGTCTGGAAGGGCCCTCCCCGTCGTAACTCGAGAATATATCCCAGGTTCCGGCCGGAACTCAAGAAAAACCATGAGACTTCCCCCTCGCCGCGAGATGAGGCCCGATTCCCCTGCACTGCGTGCAGAGCAATTCCGTGTTCCACATCAAACGTGAAAGGAGCCTTGATTTCCTTGATGGCACTCCAGAGAAAACCCAAGATCACTGTGTCAAGTCTAGAGGGATCCTGAGGTCACTGGAGCAACAAGAAAGGGCTTCGTGGACCCCAAATCAACTCGAGATGAGAGCTTAGTCCCTGGCTTCGACTCAAGAGGAATACCAACTTTCCAAGAGCACCTCAAGAGGAGGCTTCTCTCAGGTACAGGTATGTGAGAGGGACCCTGAGTTTGTGGCCTCAAGTGGAATGGACACCGAGATGCTCTGACTCGAAGTAAGGCCGGATATCCCTGCAGTGAATTGAATGCAGGCTAGTCTTGCATCTCCCAAGACGAAGGGATGTCTGAATCCCCTGTGGAGACCACAGAGAAAGACCTAGTCCTCCGCCTCAATGCGAACGGAGGCCTCACATCCTTTGAAAACTCGAGAGGTCCGCAGAGATCAATGCTTCCAAAGGAGACGATGCCTGACTCCTCTTGAAAATGGATAAGAGTCCCAGGATCCCTGTGGCACGTGGAAAGGGACCCTGGGTCTCCCGCCTCACGTGGAGACGCGTCCCAATTTCCATGCCAAGACTCGAGGAGAATCCCGAGGTGTCCCTCGCACCTAGGCAGGAGTCCTGACGTCGCTGAAAAAACACGTGTCTGGAAGGGCCCTCCCCGTCGTAACTTGAGAATATACCCCAGGTTCCGACCGCAACTCGAGAAAAACCATGAGACTTCCCCCTCGCCGCGAGATGAGGCCCGATTCCCCTGCACTGCGTGCAGAGCAATTCCGTGTTCCACATCAAACGTGAAAGGAGCCTTGATTTCCTTGATGGTACTCCAGAGAAAACCGAAGATCCCTGTCTCAAGTCTAGAGGGATCCTGAGGTCATTGGAGCAACATGAAAGGGCTCCGTGGACCCCAAATCAACTCGAGATGAGAGCTTAGTCCCTGGCTTCGACTCAAGAGGAATACCAACTTTCCACAAGCACCTCAAGAGGAGGCTTCTCTCAGCTACAGGTAGGTGAGAGGGACCCTGAGTTTGTATCCTCAAGTGGAATGGACACCGAGATGCTCTGACTCGAAGTAAGGCCAGATATCCCTGCAGTGAAGTGAATGCAGGCTCGTCTTGCATCTCCCAAGACGAAGGGATGTCTGAATCCCCTGTGGAGACCACAGAGAAAGACCTAGTCCTCCGCCTCATCGCGACCGGAGGCCTCACATCCTTTGAATACTCGAGAGGTGCGCGGAGATCAATGCTTCCAAAGGAGACGATGCCTGACTCCTCTTGAAAATGGATAGGAGTCCCAGGATCCCTGGGGCACGTGGAAAGGGACCCTGGGTCTCCCGCCTCACGTGGAGACGCGTCCCAATTGCCATGCCAAGACTCGAGGAGAATCCCAAGTTGTCCCTCGCACCTAGGCAGGAGTCCTGACGACGCTGAACAAACACGTGTCCGGAAGGGCCCTCCCCGTCGTAACTCGAGAATATACCCCAGGTTCCGGCCGCAACTCAAGAAAAACCATGAGACTTCCCCCTCGCGGCGAGATGAGGCCCGATTCCCCTGCACTGCATGCAGAGCAATTCCGTGTTCCACATCAAACGTGAAAGGAGACTTGATTTCCTTGATGGCACTCCAGAGAAAAGAAAAAGTCACTGTCTCAAGTCTAGAGGGATCCTGAGGCCACTGTAGCAGCATGAAAGAGATCCGTGGACCCCAAATCAACTCGAGTTGAGAGCTTAGTCCCTGGCTTCAACTCAAGTGGAATACCACCTTTCCACAAGCACCTCAAGAGGAGGCTTCTCTCAGCTACAGGTATGTGAGAGGGACCCTGAGTTTGTGGCCTCAAGTGGAATGGACACCGAGATGCTCTGACTCGAAGTCAGGCCGGATATCCCTGCAGTGAATTGAATGCAGGCTCGTCTTGCATCTCCCAAGACGAAGGGATGTCTGAATCCCCTGTCGAGACCACAGAGAAAGACCTAGTTCTCCGCCTAATCGCTACCGAAGGCCTCACATCCTTTGAAAACTCGAGAGGTCCGCGGAGATCAATGCTTCCAAAGGAGACGATGCCTTACTTCTCTTGAAAATGAATAGGAGTACCAGGATCCCTGTGGCACGTGGAAAGGGACCCTTCATCTCCCGCTTCACGTGGAGACGCGTCCCAATTGCCATGCCAAGACTCGAGGAGTATCCCGAGGTGTCCCTCGCACCTAGGCAGGAGTCCTGACGTCGCTGAAAAAACACGTGTCTGGAAGGTCCCTCCCCGTCATAACTCGAGAATATTCCCCAGGTTCCGGCCGCAACTCGAGAAAAACCATGAGACTTCCCCCTCGCAGCGAGATGAGGCCCGATTCCCCTGCTCTGCTTGCAGAGCAATTCCGTGTTCCACATCAAACGTGAAAGGAGCCTTGATTTATTTGATGGCACTCCAGAGAAAACCCAAAGTCACTGTCTCAAGTCTAGAGGGATCCTGAGGTCACTGTAGCAGCATGAAAGGGCTCCGTGGACCCCAAATCAACTCGAGATGAGAGCTTAGTCCCTGGGTTCGACTCAAGGGGAATACCAACTTTCCACAAGCACCACAAGAGGACGCTTCTCTCAGCTACAGGTATGTGAGAGGGACCCTGAGTTTGTGGCCTCAAGTGGAATGGACACCGAGATGCTCTGACTCGAAGTCAGGCCGGATATCCCTGCAGTGAAGTGTATGCAGGCTCGTCTTGCATCTCCCAAGACGAAGGGATGTCTGAATCCCCTGTGCAGACCACAGAGAAAGACCAAGTCCTCCGCCTCATCGCCACCGGAGGCCTCACATCCTTTCAAAACTCGAGAGGTCCGCGGAGATCAATGCTTCCAAAGGAGACGATGCCTGACTCCTCTTGAAAATGGATAGGAATCCCAGGATCCCTTTGGCACGTGTAAAGGTAACCTGGGTCTCCCGCCTCACGTGGAGACGAGTCCCAATTGCAATGCCAAGACTCGAGGAGAATCCCGAGGTGTCACTCGCACCTAGGCAGGAGTCCTAACGTCGCTGAACAAACACGTGTCTGGAAGGGCCCTCCCCGTCGTAACTCGAGAATATACCACAGGTTCCGGCCGCAACTCGAGAAAAACCATGAGACTTCCCCCTCACCGCGAGATGAACCCCGATTCCCCTGCACTGCGTGCAGAGCAATTCCGTGTTCCACATCAAACGTGAAAGAAACCTTGATTTCCTTGATGGCACTCCAGAGAAAACCCAGGTTCACTGTCTCAAGTCTAGAGGGATCCTGAGGTAACTGGAGCAACACGAAAGGGCTCCGTGGACCCCAAGTCAACTCGAGATGAGAGCTTAGTCCCTGGCTTCGACTCAAGAGGAATACCAACTTTTCACAAGCACCTCAAGAGGAGGCTTCTCTCAGCTACAGGTATGTGAGAGGGACCCTGAGTTTGTGGCCTCAAGTGGAATGGACACCGAGATGCTCTGACTCGAAGTAAGGCCGGATATCCCTGCAGTGAATTGAATGCAGGCTCGTCTTGCATCTCCCAAGACGAAGGGTTGTCTGAATCCCCTGTGGAGACCACAGAGAAAGACCTAGTCCTCCACCTCAACGCGAACGAAGGCCTCACATCCTTTGAAAACTCGAGAGGTCCGCGGAGATCAATGCTTTCAATGGAGACGATGTCTGACTCCTCTTGAAAATGGATAGGAGTCCCAGGATCCCTGTGGCACGTGGAAAGGGACCCTGGGTCTCCCGCCTCAGGTGGAGACGCGTCCCAATTGCCATGCCAAGACTCGAGGAGAATCCCGAGGTGTCCCTCGCACATAGGCAGGAGTCCTGACTTCTCTGAACAAACACGTGTCTGGAAGGGCCCTCCCCGTCGTAACTCGAGAATATATCCCAGGTTCCGGCCGGAACTCAAGAAAAACCATGAGACTTCCCCCTCGCCGCGAGATGAGGCCCGATTCCCCTGCACTGCGTGCAGAGCAATTCCGTGTTCCACATCAAACGTGAAAGGAGCCTTGATTTCCTTGATGGCACTCCAGAGAAAACCCAAGATCACTGTGTCAAGTCTAGAGGGATCCTGAGGTCACTGGAGCAACAAGAAAGGGCTTCGTGGACCCCAAATCAACTCGAGATGAGAGCTTAGTCCCTGGCTTCGACTCAAGAGGAATACCAACTTTCCAAGAGCACCTCAAGAGGAGGCTTCTCTCAGGTACAGGTATGTGAGAGGGACCCTGAGTTTGTGGCCTCAAGTGGAATGGACACCGAGATGCTCTGACTCGAAGTAAGGCCGGATATCCCTGCAGTGAATTGAATGCAGGCTAGTCTTGCATCTCCCAAGACGAAGGGATGTCTGAATCCCCTGTGGAGACCACAGAGAAAGACCTAGTCCTCCGCCTCAATGCGAACGGAGGCCTCACATCCTTTGAAAACTCGAGAGGTCCGCAGAGATCAATGCTTCCAAAGGAGACGATGCCTGACTCCTCTTGAAAATGGATAAGAGTCCCAGGATCCCTGTGGCACGTGGAAAGGGACCCTGGGTCTCCCGCCTCACGTGGAGACGCGTCCCAATTTCCATGCCAAGACTCGAGGAGAATCCCGAGGTGTCCCTCGCACCTAGGCAGGAGTCCTGACGTCGCTGAAAAAACACGTGTCTGGAAGGGCCCTCCCCGTCGTAACTTGAGAATATACCCCAGGTTCCGACCGCAACTCGAGAAAAACCATGAGACTTCCCCCTCGCCGCGAGATGAGGCCCGATTCCCCTGCACTGCGTGCAGAGCAATTCCGTGTTCCACATCAAACGTGAAAGGAGCCTTGATTTCCTTGATGGTACTCCAGAGAAAACCGAAGATCCCTGTCTCAAGTCTAGAGGGATCCTGAGGTCATTGGAGCAACATGAAAGGGCTCCGTGGACCCCAAATCAACTCGAGATGAGAGCTTAGTCCCTGGCTTCGACTCAAGAGGAATACCAACTTTCCACAAGCACCTCAAGAGGAGGCTTCTCTCAGCTACAGGTAGGTGAGAGGGACCCTGAGTTTGTATCCTCAAGTGGAATGGACACCGAGATGCTCTGACTCGAAGTAAGGCCAGATATCCCTGCAGTGAAGTGAATGCAGGCTCGTCTTGCATCTCCCAAGACGAAGGGATGTCTGAATCCCCTGTGGAGACCACAGAGAAAGACCTAGTCCTCCGCCTCATCGCGACCGGAGGCCTCACATCCTTTGAATACTCGAGAGGTGCGCGGAGATCAATGCTTCCAAAGGAGACGATGCCTGACTCCTCTTGAAAATGGATAGGAGTCCCAGGATCCCTGGGGCACGTGGAAAGGGACCCTGGGTCTCCCGCCTCACGTGGAGACGCGTCCCAATTGCCATGCCAAGACTCGAGGAGAATCCCAAGTTGTCCCTCGCACCTAGGCAGGAGTCCTGACGACGCTGAACAAACACGTGTCCGGAAGGGCCCTCCCCGTCGTAACTCGAGAATATACCCCAGGTTCCGGCCGCAACTCAAGAAAAACCATGAGACTTCCCCCTCGCGGCGAGATGAGGCCCGATTCCCCTGCACTGCATGCAGAGCAATTCCGTGTTCCACATCAAACGTGAAAGGAGACTTGATTTCCTTGATGGCACTCCAGAGAAAAGAAAAAGTCACTGTCTCAAGTCTAGAGGGATCCTGAGGCCACTGTAGCAGCATGAAAGAGATCCGTGGACCCCAAATCAACTCGAGTTGAGAGCTTAGTCCCTGGCTTCAACTCAAGTGGAATACCACCTTTCCACAAGCACCTCAAGAGGAGGCTTCTCTCAGCTACAGGTATGTGAGAGGGACCCTGAGTTTGTGGCCTCAAGTGGAATGGACACCGAGATGCTCTGACTCGAAGTCAGGCCGGATATCCCTGCAGTGAATTGAATGCAGGCTCGTCTTGCATCTCCCAAGACGAAGGGATGTCTGAATCCCCTGTCGAGACCACAGAGAAAGACCTAGTTCTCCGCCTAATCGCTACCGAAGGCCTCACATCCTTTGAAAACTCGAGAGGTCCGCGGAGATCAATGCTTCCAAAGGAGACGATGCCTTACTTCTCTTGAAAATGAATAGGAGTACCAGGATCCCTGTGGCACGTGGAAAGGGACCCTTCATCTCCCGCTTCACGTGGAGACGCGTCCCAATTGCCATGCCAAGACTCGAGGAGTATCCCGAGGTGTCCCTCGCACCTAGGCAGGAGTCCTGACGTCGCTGAAAAAACACGTGTCTGGAAGGTCCCTCCCCGTCATAACTCGAGAATATTCCCCAGGTTCCGGCCGCAACTCGAGAAAAACCATGAGACTTCCCCCTCGCAGCGAGATGAGGCCCGATTCCCCTGCTCTGCTTGCAGAGCAATTCCGTGTTCCACATCAAACGTGAAAGGAGCCTTGATTTATTTGATGGCACTCCAGAGAAAACCCAAAGTCACTGTCTCAAGTCTAGAGGGATCCTGAGGTCACTGTAGCAGCATGAAAGGGCTCCGTGGACCCCAAATCAACTCGAGATGAGAGCTTAGTCCCTGGGTTCGACTCAAGGGGAATACCAACTTTCCACAAGCACCACAAGAGGACGCTTCTCTCAGCTACAGGTATGTGAGAGGGACCCTGAGTTTGTGGCCTCAAGTGGAATGGACACCGAGATGCTCTGACTCGAAGTCAGGCCGGATATCCCTGCAGTGA
Source organism: Dama dama (assembly GCF_033118175.1). Taxonomy (NCBI): domain Eukaryota; kingdom Metazoa; phylum Chordata; class Mammalia; order Artiodactyla; family Cervidae; genus Dama; species Dama dama. The sequence continues at coordinate 582,584 of NC_083693.1, forward strand.
AGTGTATGCAGGCTCGTCTTGCATCTCCCAAGACGAAGGGATGTCTGAATCCCCTGTGCAGACCACAGAGAAAGACCAAGTCCTCCGCCTCATCGCGACCGGAGGCCTCACATCCTTTCAAAACTCGAGAGGTCCGCGGAGATCAATGCTTCCAAAGGAGACGATGCCTGACTCCTCTTGAAAATGGATAGGAATCCCAGGATCCCTTTGGCACGTGTAAAGGTAACCTGGGTCTCCCGCCTCACGTGGAGACGAGTCCCAATTGCAATGCCAAGACTCGAGGAGAATCCCGAGGTGTCACTCGCACCTAGGCAGGAGTACTGACGTCGCTGAACAAACACGTGTCTGGAAGGGCCCTCCCCGTCGTAACTCGAGAATATACCACAGGTTCCGGCCGCAACTCGAGAAAAACCATGAGACTTCCCCCTCACCGCGAGATGAACCCCGATTCCCCTGCACTGCGTGCAGAGCAATTCCGTGTTCCACATCAAACGTGAAAGAAACCTTGATTTCCTTGATGGCACTCCAGAGAAAACCCAGGTTCACTGTCTCAAGTCTAGAGGGATCCTGAGGTAACTGGAGCAACACGAAAGGGCTCCGTGGACCCCAAGTCAACTCGAGATGAGAGCTTAGTCCCTGGCTTCGACTCAAGAGGAATACCAACTTTTCACAAGCACCTCAAGAGGAGGCTTCTCTCAGCTACAGGTATGTGAGAGGGACCCTGAGTTTGTGGCCTCAAGTGGAATGGACACCGAGATGCTCTGACTCGAAGTAAGGCCGGATATCCCTACAGTGAATTGAATGCAGGCTCGTCTTGCATCTCCCAAGACGAAGGGATGTCTGAATCCCCTGTCGAGACCACAGAGAAAGACCTAGTCCTCCGCCTCAACGCGACCGGAGGCCTCATATCCTTTGAAAACTCGAGAGGTCCGCGGAGATCAATGCTTCCAAAGGAGACGATGCCTGACTCCTCTTGAAAATGGATAGGAGTCCCAGGATCCCTGTGGCACGTGGAAAGGGACCCTGGTTCTCCCGCCTCACGTGGAGACGCGTCCCAATTGCCATGCCAAGACTCGAGGAGAATCCCGAGTTGTCCCTCGCACCTAGGCAGGAGTCCTGACGACGCTGAACAAACACGTGTCTGGAAGGCCCTCCCCGTCGTAACTCGAGAATATACCCCAGGTTCCGGCCGCAACTCGAGAAAAAAAATGAGACTTCCCCCTCGCCGCGAGATGAGGCCCGATTCCCCTGCACTGTGTGCAGAGCAATTCCGTGTTCCACATCAAACGTGAAAGGAGCCTTGATTTCCTTGATGGCACTCCAGAGAAAACCCAAGATCACTGTCTCAAGTCTAGAGGGATCCTGAGGTCACTGGAGCAACACTAAAGGGCTCCGTGGACCCCAAATCAACTTGAGATGAGAGCTTAGTCCCTGGCTTTGACTCAAGAGGAATACCAACTTTCCACAAGCACCTCAAGAGGAGGCTTCTCTCAGCTACAGGTATGTGAGAGGGACCCTGAGTTTGTGGCCTCAAGTGGAATGGACACCGAGATGCTCTGACTCGAAGTAAGGCCGGATATCCCTGCAGTGAATTGAATGCAGGCTCGTCTTGCATCTCCCAAGACGAAGGGTTGTCTGAATCCCCTGTGGAGACCACAGAGAAAGACGTAGTCCTCCACCTCAACGCGAACGAAGGCCTCACATCCTTTGAAAACTCGAGAGGTCCGGGGAGATCAATGCTTTCAATGGAGACGATGCCTGACTCCTCTTGAAAATGGATAGGAGTCCCAGGATCCCTGTGGCACGTGGAAAGGGACCCTGGGTCTCCGGCCTCAGGTGGAGACGCGTCCCAATTGCCATGCCAAGACTCGAGGAGAATCCCGAGGTGTCCCTCGCACATAGGCAGGAGTCCTAACTTCTCTGAACAAACACGTGTCTGGAAGGGCCCTCCCTGTCATAACTCGAGAATATATCCCAGGTTCCGGCCGGAACTCAAGAAAAACCATGAGACTTCCCCCTCGCCGCGAGATGAGGCCCCATTCCCCTGCACTGCGTGCAGAGCAATTCCGTGTTCCACATCAAACGTGAAAGGAGCCTTGATTTCCTTGATGGCACTCCAGAGAAAACCCAAGATCACTGTGTCAAGTCTAGAGGGATCCTGAGGTCACTGGAGCAACACGAAAGGGCTTCGTGGACCCCAAATCAACTCGAGATGAGAGCTTAGTCCCTGGCTTCGACTCAAGAGGAATACCAACTTTCCAAGAGCACCTCAAGAGGAGGCTTCTCTCAGGTACAGGTATGTGAGAGGGACCCTGAGTTTGTGGCCTCAAGTGGAATGGACACCGAGATGCTCTGACTCGAAGTAAGGCCGGATATCCCTGCAGTGAATTGAATGCAGGCTAGTCTTGCATCTCCCAAGACGAAGGGATGTCTGAATCCCCGGTGGAGACCACAGAGAAAGACCTAGTCCTCCGCGTCAATGCGAACGGAGGCCTCACATCCTTTGAAAACTCGAGAGGTCCGCGGAGATCAATGCTTCCAAAGGAGACGGTGCCTGACTCCTCTTGAAAATGCATAGGAGTCCCAGGATCCCTGTGGCACGTGGAAAGGGACACTGGGTCTCATGCCTCACGTGGATACGCGTCCCAATTGCCATGCCAAGACTCGAGGAGAATCCCGAAATGTCCCTCGCACCTAGGCAGGAGTCCTGACGTTGCTGAACAAACACGTGTCTGGAAGGGGCCTCCCCGTCGTAACTCGAGAATATACCCCAGGTTCCGGCCGCAACTCGAGAAAAACCATGAGACTTCCCCCTCGCCGCGAGATGAGACCCGATTCCCCTGCAATGCGTGCAGAGCAATTCCGTGTTCCACATCAAACGTGAAAGGAGCCTTGATTTCATTGATGGCACTCCAGAGAAAACCCAAGATCAATGTCTCAAGTCTAGAGGGATCCTGAGGTCACTGGAGCAACACGAAAGGGCTCCGTGGACCCCAAATCAACTCGAGATGAGAGCTTAGTCCCTGGTTTCGACTCAAGAGGAATACCAACTTTCCACAAGCACCTCAAGAGGAGGCTTCTCTCAGCTACAGGTATGTGAGAGGGCCCCTGAGTTTGTGGCCTCAAGTGGAATGGACACCGAGATGCTCTGACTCAAAGTAAGGCCGGATATCCCTGCAGTGAATTGAATGCAGGCTCGTCTTGCATCTCCCAAGACGAAGGGATGTCTGAATCCGATGTGGAGACGACAGAGAAAGACCTAGTCCTCCGCCTCATCGCGTCCGGAGGCCTCACATCCTTTGAAAATTCGAGTGATATGCGGAGATCAATGCTTCCAAAGGAGACGATGCTTGACTCCTCTTGAAAATGGATAGGAGTCCCAGGATCCCTGTGGCACATGGAAAGGGACCCTGGGTCTCCTGCCTCACGTGGAGACGCGTCCAAATTGCCATGCCAAGACTCGAGGAGAATCCCGTGGTGTCCCTCGCACATAGGCAGGAGTCCTGACGTCGCTGAACAAACACGTGTCTCGAAGGGCCCTCCCCGTCGTAACTCGAGAATATACACCAGGTTCCTGCCGCAACTCCAGAAAAACCATGAGACTTACCCCTCGCCGCGAGATGAGGCACGATTCCCCTGCACTGCGTGCAGAGGAATTCCGTGTTCCACATCAAATATAAATGGAGCCTTGATTTCCTAGATGGCACTCCAGAGAAAACCCAAGATCACTGTCTCAAGTCTAGAGGGATCCTGAGGTCACTGTAGCAACACGAAAGGGCCCCGTGGACCCAAAATCAACTCGAGATGAGAGCTTAGTCCCTGCCTTCGACTCAAAAGGAATACCAAAATTCCACAAGCACCTCAAGAGGAGGCTTCTCTCAGCTACAGGTATGTGAGAGGGACCCTGAATTTGTGGCCTCAAGTGGAATGGACACCGAGATGCTCTGACTCGAAGTAAGGCCGGATATCCCAGCAGTGAATTGAATGCAGGCTCGTCTTGCATCTCCCAAGACGAAGGGATGTCTGAATCCCCTGTGGAGACCACAGAGAAAGACCTAGTCCTCCGCCTCATCGCGACCGGAGGCCTCACATACTTTGAAAACTCGAGAGGTCCGTGGAGATCAATGCATCCAAAGGAGACGATGCCTGACTCCTCTTGAAAATGGATAGGAGTCCCAGGATTCCTCTGGCAAGTGGAAAGGGACCCTGGGTCTCCATCCTCACGTGGAGACGCGTCGCAATTGCCATGCCAAGAATCGAGGAGAATCCCGAGGTGCCCCTCGCACCTAGGCAGGAGTCCTGACGTCGCTGAACAAACACGTGTCTGGAAGGGCCCTCCCTGTCGTAACTCGAGAATATATCCCAAGTTCCGGCCGCAACTTGAGAAAAACCATGAGACTTCCCCCTCGCCGCGAGATGAGGCCGGATTCCCCTGCACTGCATGCAAAGCAATTCCATGTGCCACATCAAACTTGAAAGGAGCCTTGATTTCCTTGATGGCACTCCAGAGAAAACCCAAGATCACTGTCTCAAATCTAGAGGTATCCTTAGGTCACTGTAGCAACAAGAAAGGGCTCCGTGGACCACAAATCAACTCGAGATGAGAGCTTAGTCCCTGGCTTCAAGACAAGAGGAATACCAACTTTCCACAAGCACCTCAAGAGGAGGCTTCTCTCAGCTACAGGTATGTGAGAGGGCCCCTGAGTTTGTGGCCTCAAGTGGAATGGACACCGAGATGCTCTGACTCAAAGTAAGGCCGGATATCCCTGCAGTGAATTGAATGCAGGCTCGTCTTGCATCTCCCAAGACAAAGGGATGTCTGAATCCCCTGTGGAGAACACAGAGAAAGACCTAGTTCTCCGCCTCATCGCGAACGGAGGCCTCACATCCTTTGAAAACTCGAGAGGTCCGCAGATATCAATGCTTCCAAAGGAGACGATGCCTGACTCCTCTTGAAAATGGATAGGAGTCCCAGGAGGCCTGTGGCACGTGGAAAGGGACCCTGGGTCTCCGGCCTCACGTGGAGACGCGTCCCAATTGCCATGCCAAGATTCGAGGAGAATCCCGATGTGTCCGTTGCACCTAGGCAGGAGTCCTGACGTCGCTGAACAAACACGTGTCTGGAAGGGCTCTCCCCGTGGTAACCCGAGAATATACCCCAGGTTCGGTCCGCAACTCGAGAAAAACCATGAGACTTCCCCCTCGCAGCGAGATGAGGCCCGATTACCCTGCACTGCATGCAGAGCAATTACATGTTCCACATCAAACGTGAAAGGAGCCTTGATTTCCTTGATGGCACCCCAGAGAAAACCGAAGATCACTGTCTCAATTCTAGAGGGATCCTGAAGTCACTGGAGCAACACGAAAGGGCTCCGTGGACCCCAAATCAACTCAAGATGAGAGCTTAGTGTCTGGCTTCGACTCAAGAGGATTACCAACTTTCCACAAGCACCTCAAGAGGAGGCTTCTCTCAGCTACAGGTATGTGAGAGGGACCCTGAGTTTGTGGCCTCAAGTGGAATGGACACCGAGATGCTCTGACTCGAACTAAGGCCGGATATCCCTGCAGTGAATTGAATGCAGGCTCGTCTTGCATCTCCCAAGACGAAGGGATGTCTGAATCCCCTGTGGAGACCACAGAGAAAGACCTACTTCTTTGCCTCATCACGAGCGGAGGCCTAACATCCTTTGAAAACTCGAGAGGTCCGCGGAGTTCAATGCTTCCAAAGGAGACGATGCCTGACTCCTCTTGAAAATGGATAGGAGTCCCAGGATCCCTGAGGCACGTGGAAAGGGACCCTGGGTCTCCCGCCTCACGTGGAGACGAGTCCCAATTGCCATGCCAAGACTCGAGGAGAATCCCGAGGTGTCCCTCGCACCTAGGCAGGAGTCCTGACGTCGCTGAACAAACACGTGTCTGGAAGGGACCTCCCCGTCGTAACTCGAGAATATACCCCAGGTTCCGGCCGCAACTCGAGAAAAAAAATGAGACTTCCCCCTCGCCGCGAGATGAGGCCCGATTCCCCTGCACTGTGTGCAGAGCAATTCCGTGTTCCACATCAAACGTGAAAGGAGCCTTGATTTCCTTGATGGCACTCCAGAGAAAACCCAAGATCACTGTCTCAAGTCTAGAGGGATCCTGAGGTCACTGGAGCAACACTAAAGGGCTCCGTGGACCCCAAATCAACTTGAGATGAGAGCTTAGTCCCTGGCTTTGACTCAAGAGGAATACCAACTTTCCACAAGCACCTCAAGAGGAGGCTTCTCTCAGCTACAGGTATGTGAGAGGGACCCTGAGTTTGTGGCCTCAAGTGGAATGGACACCGAGATGCTCTGACTCGAAGTAAGGCCGGATATCCCTGCAGTGAATTGAATGCAGGCTCGTCTTGCATCTCCCAAGACGAAGGGTTGTCTGAATCCCCTGTGGAGACCACAGAGAAAGACCTAGTCCTCCACCTCAACGCGAACGAAGGCCTCACATCCTTTGAAAACTCGAGAGGTCCCTGGAGATCAATGCTTTCAATGGAGACGATGCCTGACTCCTCTTGAAAATGGATAGGAGTCCCAGGATCCCTGTGGCACGTGGAAAGGGACCCTGGGTCTCCCGCCTCAGGTGGAGACGCGTCCCAATTGCCATGCCAAGACTCGAGGAGAATCCCGAGGTGTCCCTCGCACATAGGCAGGAGTCCTGACTTCTCTGAACAAACACGTGTCTGGAAGGGCCCTCCCCGTCGTAACTCGAGAATATATCCCAGGTTCCGGCCGGAACTCAAGAAAAACCATGAGACTTCCCCCTCGCCGCGAGATGAGGCCCGATTCCCCTGCACTGCGTGCAGAGCAATTCCGTGTTCCACATCAAACGTGAAAGGAGCCTTGATTTCCTTGATGGCACTCCAGAGAAAACCCAAGATCACTGTGTCAAGTCTAGAGGGATCCTGAGGTCACTGGAGCAACAAGAAAGGGCTTCGTGGACCCCAAATCAACTCGAGATGAGAGCTTAGTCCCTGGCTTCGACTCAAGAGGAATACCAACTTTCCAAGAGCACCTCAAGAGGAGGCTTCTCTCAGGTACAGGTATGTGAGAGGGACCCTGAGTTTGTGGCCTCAAGTGGAATGGACACCGAGATGCTCTGACTCGAAGTAAGGCCGGATATCCCTGCAGTGAATTGAATGCAGGCTAGTCTTGCATCTCCCAAGACGAAGGGATGTCTGAATCCCCTGTGGAGACCACAGAGAAAGACCTAGTCCTCCGCCTCAATGCGAACGGAGGCCTCACATCCTTTGAAAACTCGAGAGGTCCGCGGAGATCAATGCTTCCAAAGGAGACGATGCCTGACTCCTCTTGAAAATGGATAAGAGTCCCAGGATCCCTGTGGCACGTGGAAAGGGACCCTGGGTCTCCCGCCTCACGTGGAGACGCGTCCCAATTTCCATGCCAAGACTCGAGGAGAATCCCGAGGTGTCCCTCGCACCTAGGCAGGAGTCCTGACGTCGCTGAAAAAACACGTGTCTGGAAGGGCCTTCCCCATCGTAACTTGAGAATATACCCCAGGTTCCGACCGCAACTCGAGAAAAACCATGAGACTTCCCCCTCGCCGCGAGATGAGGCCCGATTCCCCTGCACTGCGTGCAGAGCAATTCCGTGTTCCACATCAAACGTGAAAGGAGCCTTGATTTCCTTGATGGCACTCCAGAGAAAACCGAAGATCCCTGTCTCAAGTCTAGAGGGATCCTGAGGTCATTGGAGCAACATGAAAGGGCTCCGTGGACCCCAAATCAACTCGAGATGAGAGATTCGTCCCTGGCTTCGACTCAAGAGGAATACCAACTTTCCACAAGCACCTCAAGAGGAGGCTTCTCTCAGCTACAGGTAGGTGAGAGGGACCCTGAGTTTGTATCCTCAAGTGGAATGGACACCGAGATGCTCTGACTCGAAGTAAGGCCAGATATCCCTGCAGTGAAGTGAATGCAGGCTCGTCTTGCATCTCCCAAGACGAAGGGATGTCTGAATCCCCTGTCGAGACCACAGAGAAAGACCTAGTTCTCCGCCTAATCGCTACCGAAGGCCTCACATTCTTTGAAAACTCGAGAGGTCCGCGGAGATCAATGCTTCCAAAGGAGACGATGCCTTACTTCTCTTGAAAATGAATAGGAGTACCAGGATCCCTGTGGCACGTGGAAAGGGACACTTCGTCTCCCGCTTCACGTGGAGACGCGTCCCAATTGCCATGCCAAGACTCGAGGAGAATCCCGAGGTGTCCCTCGCACCTAGGCAGGAGTCCTGACGTCGCTGAACAAACACGTGTCTGGAAGGGCCCTCCCCGTCATAACTCGAGAATATTCCCCAGGTTCCGGCCGCAACTCGAGAAAAACCATGAGACTTCCCCCTCGCAGCGAGATGAGGCCCGATTCCCCTGCTCTGCTTGCAGAGCAATTCCGTGTTCCACATCAAACGTGAAAGGAGCCTTGATTTCCTTGATGGCACTCCAGAGAAAAGAAAAAGTCACTGTCTCAAGTCTAGAGGGATCCTGAGGCCACTGTAGCAGCATGAAAGAGATCCGTGGACCCCAAATCAACTCGAGTTGAGAGCTTAGTCCCTGGCTTCAACTCAAGTGGAATACCACCTTTCCACAAGCACCTCAAGAGGAGGCTTCTCTCAGCTACAGGTATGTGAGAGGGACCCTGAGTTTGTGGCCTCAAGTGGAATGGACACCGAGATGCTCTGACTCGAAGTCAGGCCGGATATCCCTGCAGTGAATTGAATGCAGGCTCGTCTTGCATCTCCCAAGACGAAGGGATGTCTGAATCCCCTGTCGAGACCACAGAGAAAGACCTAGTTCTCTGCCGAATCGCTACCGAAGGCCTCACATCCTTTGAAAACTCGAGAGGTCCGCGGAGATCAATGCTTGCAAAGGAGACGATGCCTTACTTCTCTTGAAAATGAATAGGAGTACCAGGATCCCTGTGGCACGTGGAAAGGGACCCTTCGTCTCCCGCTTCACGTGGAGACGCGTCCCAATTGCCATGCCAAGACTCGAGGAGAATCCCGAGGTGTCCCTCGCACCTAGGCAGGAGTCCTGACATCGCTGAACAAACACGTGTCTGGAAGAGATCTCCCCATCGTAACTCGAGAATATACCCCAGGTTCCGGCCGCAACTCAAGAAAAACCATGAGACTTCCCCCTCGCCGCGAGATGAGGCCCGATTCCCCTGCACTGCGTGCAGAGCAATTCCGTGTTCCACATCAAACGTGAAAGGAGCCTTGATTTCCTTGATGGCACTCCAGAGAAAACCCAAGATCACTGTGTCAAGTCTAGAGGGATCCTGAGGTCACTGGAGCAACAAGAAAGGGCTTCGTGGACCCCAAATCAACTCGAGATGAGAGCTTAGTCCCTGGCTTCGACTCAAGAGGAATACCAACTTTCCAAGAGCACCTCAAGAGGAGGCTTCTCTCAGGTACAGGTATGTGAGAGGGACCCTGAGTTTGTGGCCTCAAGTGGAATGGACACCGAGATGCTCTGACTCGAAGTAAGGCCGGATATCCCTGCAGTGAATTGAATGCAGGCTAGTCTTGCATCTCCCAAGACGAAGGGATGTCTGAATCCCCTGTGGAGACCACAGAGAAAGACCTAGTCCTCCGCCTCAATGCGAACGGAGGCCTCACATCCTTTGAAAACTCGAGAGGTCCGCGGAGATCAATGCTTCCAAAGGAGACGATGCCTGACTCCTCTTGAAAATGGATAAGAGTCCCAGGATCCCTGTGGCACGTGGAAAGGGACCCTGGGTCTCCCGCCTCACGTGGAGACGCGTCCCAATTTCCATGCCAAGACTCGAGGAGAATCCCGAGGTCTCCCTCGCACCTAGGCAGGAGTCCTGACGTCGCTGAACAAACACGTGTCTGGAAGGGCCCTCCCCGTCGTAACTTGAGAATATACCCCAGGTTCCGACCGCAACTCGAGAAAAACCATGAGACTTCCCCCTCGCCGCGAGATGAGGCCCGATTCCCCTGCACTGCGTGCAGAGCAATTCCGTGTTCCACATCAAACGTGAAAGGAGCCTTGATTTCCTTGATGGCACTCCAGAGAAAACCGAAGATCACTGTCTCAAGTCTAGAGGGATCCTGAGGTCATTGGAGCAACATGAAAGGGCTCCGTGGACCCCAAATCAACTCGAGATGAGAGCTTAGTCCCTGGCTTCGACTCAAGAGGAATACCAACTTTCCACAAGCACCTCAAGAGGAGGCTTCTCTCAGCTACAGGTAGGTGAGAGGGACCCTGAGTTTGTATCCTCAAGTGGAATGGACACCGAGATGCTCTGACTCAAAGTAAGGCCGGATATCCCTGCAGTGAAGTGAATGCAGGCTCGTCTTGCATCTCCCAAGACGAAGGGATGTCTGAATCCCCTGTGGAGACCACAGAGAAAGACCTAGTCCTCCGCCTCATCCCGACCGGAGGCCTCACATCCTTTGAATACTCGAGAGGTCCGCGGAGATCAATGCTTCCAAAGGAGACGATGCCTGACTCCTCTTGAAAATGGATAGGAGTCCCAGGATCCCTGGGGCACGTGGAAAGGGACCCTGGGTCTCCCGCCTCACGTGGAGACGCGTCCCAATTGCCATGCCAAGACTCGAGGAGAATCCCAAGTTGTCCCTCGCACCTAGGCAGTAGTCCTGACGACGCTGAACAAACACGTGTCCGGAAGGGCCCTCCCCGTCGTAACTCGAGAATATACCCCAGGTTCCGGCCGCAACTCAAGAAAAACCATGAGACTTCCCCCTCGCGGCGAGATGAGGCCCGATTCCCCTGCACTGCATGCAGAGCAATTCCGTGTTCCACATCAAACGTGAAAGGAGCCTTGATTTCCTTGATGGCACTCCAGAGAAAAGAAAAAGTCACTGTCTCAAGTCTAGAGGGATCCTGAGGTCACTGTAGCAGCATGAAAGAGATCCGTGGACCCCAAATCAACTCGAGTTGAGAGCTTAGTCCCTGGCTTCAACTCAAGTGGAATACCACCTTTCCACAAGCACCTCAAGAGGAGGCTTCTCTCAGCTACAGGTATGTGAGAGGGACCCTGAGTTTGTGGCCTCAATTGGAATGGACACCGAGATGCTCTGACTCGAAGTCAGGCCGGATATCCCTGCAGTGAAGTGTATGCAGGCTCGTCTTGCATCTCCCAAGACGAAGGGATGTCTGAATCCCCTGTGCAGACCACAGAGAAAGACCAAGTCCTCCGCCTCATCGCGACCGGAGGCCTCACATCCTTTCAAAACTCGAGAGGTCCGCGGAGATCAATGCTTCCAAAGGAGACGATGCCTGACTCCTCTTGAAAATGGATAGGAATCCCAGGATCCCTTTGGCACGTGTAAAGGTAACCTGGGTCTCCCGCCTCACGTGGAGACGAGTCCCAATTGCAATGCCAAGACTCGAGGAGAATCCCGAGGTGTCACTCGCACCTAGGCAGGAGTCCTGACGTCGCTGAACAAACACGTGTCTGGAAGGGCCCTCCCCGTCGTAACTCGAGAATATACCACAGGTTCCGGCCGCAACTCGAGAAAAACCATGAGACTTCCCCCTCACCGCGAGATGAACCCCGATTCCCCTGCACTGCGTGCAGAGCAATTCCGTGTTCCACATCAAACGTGAAAGAAACCTTGATTTCCTTGATGGCACTCCAGAGAAAACCCAGGTTCACTGTCTCAAGTCTAGAGGGATCCTGAGGTAACTGGAGCAACACGAAAGGGCTCCGTGGACCCCAAGTCAACTCGAGATGAGAGCTTAGTCCCTGGCTTCGACTCAAGAGGAATACCAACTTTTCACAAGCAGCTCAAGAGGAGGCTTCTCTCAGCTACAGGTATGTGAGAGGGACCCTGAGTTTGTGGCCTCAAGTGGAATGGACACCGAGATGCTCTGACTCGAAGTAAGGCCGGATATCCCTGCAGTGAATTGAATGCAGGCTCGTCTTGCATCTCCCAAGACGAAGGGATGTCTGAATCCCCTGTGCAGACCACAGAGAAAGACCTAGTCCTCCGCCTCAACGCGACCGGAGGCCTCATATCCTTTGAAAACTCGAGAGGTCCGCGGAGATCAATGCTTCCAAAGGAGACGATGCCTGACTCCTCTTGAAAATGGATAGGAGTCCCAGGATCCCTGTGGCACGTGGAAAGGGACCCTGGTTCTCCCGCCTCACGTGGAGACGCGTCCCAATTGCCATGCCAAGACTCGAGGAGAATCCCGAGGTGTCCCTCGCACCTAGGCAGGAGTCCTGACGTCGCTGAACAAACACGTGTCTGGAAGGCCCTCCCCGTCGTAACTCGAGAATATACCCCAGGTTCCGGCCGCAACTCGAGAAAAAAAATGAGACTTCCCCCTCGCCGCGAGATGAGGCCCGATTCCCCTGCACTGTGTGCAGAGCAATTCCGTGTTCCACATCAAACGTGAAAGGAGCCTTGATTTCCTTGATGGCACTCCAGAGAAAACCCAAGATCACTGTCTCAAGGTTAGAGGGATCCTGAGGTCACTGGAGCAACACTAAAGGGCTCCGTGGACCCCAAATCAACTTGAGATGAGAGCTTAGTCCCTGGCTTTGACTTAAGAGGAATACCAACTTTCCACAAGCACCTCAAGAGGAGGCTTCTCTCAGCTACAGGTATGTGAGAGGGACCCTGAGTTTGTGGCCTCAAGTGGAATGGACACCGAGATGCTCTGACTCGAAGTAAGGCCGGATATCCCTGCAGTGAATTGAATGCAGGCTCGTCTTGCATCTCCCAAGACGAAGGGTTGTCTGAATCCCCTGTGGAGACCACAGAGAAAGACGTAGTCCTCCACCTCAACGCGAACGAAGGCCTCACATCCTTTGAAAACTCGAGAGGTCCCTGGAGATCAATGCTTTCAATGGAGACGATGCCTGACTCCTCTTGAAAATGGATAGGAGTCCCAGGATCCCTGTGGCACGTGGAAAGGGACCCTGGGTCTCCCGCCTCAGGTGGAGACGCGTCCCAATTGCCATGCCAAGACTCGAGGAGAATCCCGAGGTGTCCCTCGCACATAGGCAGGAGTCCTAACTTCTCTGAACAAACACGTGTCTGGAAGGGCCCTCCCCGTCGTAACTCGAGAATATATCCCAGGTTCCGGCCGGAACTCAAGAAAAACCATGAGACTTCCCCCTCGCCGCGAGATGAGGCCCCATTCCCCTGCACTGTGTGCAGAGCAATTCCGTGTTCCACATCAAACGTGAAAGGAGCCTTGATTTCCTTGATGGCACTCCAGAGAAAACCAAAGATCACTGTGTCAAGTCTAGAGGGATCCTGAGGTCACTGGAGCAACAAGAAAGGGCTTCGTGGACCCCAAATCAACTCGAGATGAGAGCTTAGTCCCTGGCTTCGACTCAAGAGGAATACCAACTTTCCAAGAGCACCTCAAGAGGAGGCTTCTCTCAGCTACAGGTATGTGAGAGGGACCCTGAGTTTGTGGCCTCAAGTGGAATGGACACCGAGATGCTCTGACTCGAAGTAAGGCCGGATATCCCTGCAGTGAATTGAATGCAGGCTAGTCTTGCATCTCCCAAGACGAAGGGATGTCTGAATTCCCGGTGGAGACCACAGAGAAAGACCTAGTCCTCCGCGTCAATGCGAACGGAGGCCTCACATCCTTTGAAAACTCGAGAGGTCCGCGGAGATCAATGCTTCCAAAGGAGACGGTGCCTGACTCCTCTTGAAAATGCATAGGAGTCCCAGGATCCCTGTGGCACGTGGAAAGGGACACTGGGTCTCATGCCTCACGTGGATACGCGTCCCAATTGCCATGCCAAGACTCGAGGAGAATCCCGAAATGTCCCTCGAACCTAGGCAGGAGTCCTGACGTCGCTGAACAAACACGTGTCTGGAAGGGGCCTCCCCGTCGTAACTCGAGAATATACCCCACGTTCCGGCCGCAACTCGAAAAAAACCATGAGACTTCCCCCTCGCCGCGAGATGAGACCCGATTCCCCTGCAATGCGTGCAGAGCAATTCCGTGTTCCACATCAAACGTGAAAGGAGCCTTGATTTCATTGATGGCACTCCAGAGAAAACCCAAGATCAATGTCTCAAGTCTAGAGGGATCCTGAGGTCACTGGAGCAACACGAAAGGGCTCCGTGGACCCCAAATCAACTCGAGATGAGAGCTTAGTCCCTGGTTTCGACTCAAGAGGAATACCAACTTTCCACAAGCACCTCAAGAGGAGGCTTCTCTCAGCTACAGGTATGTGAGAGGGCCCCTGAGTTTGTGGCCTCAAGTGGAATGGACACCGAGATGCTCTGACTCAAAGTAAGGCCGGATATCCCTGCAGTGAATTGAATGCAGGCTCGTCTTGCATCTCCCAAGACGAAGGGATGTCTGAATCCGATGTGGAGACGACAGAGAAAGACCTAGTCCTCCGCCTCATCGCGTCCGGAGGCCTCACATCCTTTGAAAATTCTAGTGATATGCGGAGATCAATGCTTCCAAAGGAGACGATGCTTGACTCCTCTTGAAAATGGATAGGAGTCCCAGGATCCCTGTGGCACATGGAAAGGGACTCTGGGTCTCCTGCCTCACGTGGAGACGCGTCCAAATTGCCATGCCAAGACTCGAGGAGAATCCCGTGGTGTCCCTCGCACCTAGGCAGGAGTCCTGACGTCGCTGAACAAACACGTGTCTCGAAGGGCCCTCCCCGTCGTAACTCGAGAATATACCCCAGGTTCCTGCCGCAACTCCAGAAAAACCATGAGACTTACCCCTCGCCGCGAGATGAGGCCCGATTCCCCTGCCCTGCGTGCAGAGCAATTCCGTATTCCACATCAAAAGTGAAAGAAGCCTTGATTTCCTTGATGGCACCCCAGAGAAAACCAAAGATCACTGTCTCTAGTCTAGACGGATCCTGAGGTCATTGGAGCAACCCGAAAGGGCTCCGTGGACCCCAAATCAACTCGAGATGAGAGCTTAGTCCCTGGCTTCGACTCAAGAGGAATATCAACTTTCCACAAGCACCTCAAGAGGAGGCTTCTCTCAGCTACAGGTATGTGAGAGGGCCCCTGAGTTTGTGGCCTCAAGTGGAATGGACACCGAGATGCTCTGACTCGAAGTAAGGCCGGATATCCCTGCAGTGAATTGAATGCAGGCTCGTCTTGTATCTCCCAAGACGAAGGGATGTCTGAATCCCCTGTGGAGACCACAGAGAAAGACCTAATTCTCCGCCTCATCGCGAGGGGAGGCCTCACATCCTTTCAAAAGTCGAGACGTCTGCGGAGATCAATGCTTCTAAAGGAGACGATGCCTGACTCCTCTTGAAAATGGATAGGAGTCCCAGGATCCCTGTGGCACGTGGAAAGGGACCCTGGGTCTCCCGCCTCACGTGGAGACGCGTCCCAATTGCCATGCCAAGTCTCGAGGAGAATCCCGATGTGTCCCTCGCACCTAGGCAGGAGTCCTGACGTCGCTGAACAAACACGTGTCTGGAAGGGCCCTCCCCGTCGTAACTCGAGAATATACCCCAGATTCCGGCCGCAACTCGAGAAAAAACATGAGACTTCCACCTCGCCGCGAGATGAGGCACGATTCCCCTGCACTGCGTGCAGAGGAATTCCGTGTTCCACATCAAATATAAATGGAGCCTTGATTTCCTAGATGGCACTCCAGAGAAAACCCAAGATCACTGTCTCAAGTCTAGAGGGATCCTGAGGTCACTGTACCAACACGAAAGGGCCCCGTGGACCCAAAATCAACTCGAGATGAGAGCTTAGTCCCTGCCTTCGACTCAAAAGGAATACCAACATTCCACAAGCACCTCAAGAGGAGGCTTCTCTCAGCTACAGGTATGTGAGAGGGACCCTGAATTTGTGGCCTCAAGTGGAATGGACACCGAGATGCTCTGACTCGAAGTAAGGCCGGATATCCCAGCAGTGAATTGAATGCAGGCTCGTCTTGCATCTCCCAAGACGAAGGGATGTCTGAATCCCCTGTGGAGACCACAGAGAAAGACCTAGTCCTCCGCCTCATCGCGACCGGAGGCCTCACATACTTTGAAAACTCGAGAGGTCCGTGGAGATCAATGCATCCAAAGGAGACGATGCCTGACTCCTCTTGAAAATGGATAGGAGTCCCAGGATTCCTCTGGCAAGTGGAAAGGGACCCTGGGTCTCCATCCTCACGTGGAGACGCGTCGCAATTGCCATGCCAAGAATCGAGGAGAATCCCGAGGTGCCCCTCGCACCTAGGCAGGAGTCCTGACGTCGCTGAACAAACACGTGTCTGGAAGGGCCCTCCCTGTCGTAACTCGAGAATATATCCCAGGTTCCGGCCGCAACTTGAGAAAAACCATGAGACTTCCCCCTCGCCGCGAGATGAGGCCGGATTCCCCTGCACTGCATGCAAAGCAATTCCATGTGCCACATCAAACTTGAAAGGAGCCTTGATTTCCTTGATGGCACTCCAGAGAAAACCCAAGATCACTGTCTCAAATCTAGAGGTATCCTTAGGTCACTGTAGCAACAAGAAAGGGCTCCGTGGACCACAAATCAACTCGAGATGAGAGCTTAGTCCCTGGCTTCAAGACAAGAGGAATACCAACTTTCCACAAGCACCTCAAGAGGAGGCTTCTCTCAGCTACAGGTATGTGAGAGGGCCCCTGAGTTTGTGGCCTCAAGTGGAATGGACACCGAGATGCTCTGACTCAAAGTAAGGCCGGATATCCCTGCAGTGAATTGAATGCAGGCTCGTCTTGCATCTCCCAAGACAAAGGGATGTCTGAATCCCCTGTGGAGAACACAGAGAAAGACCTAGTTCTCCGCCTCATCGCGAACGGAGGCCTCACATCCTTTGAAAACTCGAGAGGTCCGCAGATATCAATGCTTCCAAAGGAGACGATGCCTGACTCCTCTTGAAAATGGATAGGAGTCCCAGGAGGCCTGTGGCACGTGGAAAGGGACCCTGGGTCTCCCGCCTCACGTGGAGACGCGTCCCAATTGCCATGCCAAGATTCGAGGAGAATCCCGAGGTGTCCGTTGCACCTAGGCAGGAGTCCTGACGTCGCTGAACAAACACGTGTCTGGAAGGGCTCTCCCCGTGGTAACCCGAGAATATACCCCAGGTTCGGTCCGCAACTCGAGAAAAACCATGAGACTTCCCCCTCGCAGCGAGATGAGGCCCGATTCCCCTGCACTGCGTGCAGAGCAATTCCGTGTTCCACATCAAACGTGAAAGAAACCTTGATTTCCTTGATGGCACTCCAGAGAAAACCCAGGTTCACTGTCTCAAGTCTAGAGGGATCCTGAGGTAACTGGAGCAACACGAAAGGGCTCCGTGGACCCCAAGTCAACTCGAGATGAGAGCTTAGTCCCTGGCTTCGACTCAAGAGGAATACCAACTTTTCACAAGCAGCTCAAGAGGAGGCTTCTCTCAGCTACAGGTATGTGAGAGGGACCCTGAGTTTGTGGCCTCAAGTGGAATGGACACCGAGATGCTCTGACTCGAAGTAAGGCCGGATATCCCTGCAGTGAATTGAATGCAGGCTCGTCTTGCATCTCCCAAGACGAAGGGATGTCTGAATCCCCTGTGCAGACCACAGAGAAAGACCTAGTCCTCCGCCTCAACGCGACCGGAGGCCTCATATCCTTTGAAAACTCGAGAGGTCCGCGGAGATCAATGCTTCCAAAGGAGACGATGCCTGACTCCTCTTGAAAATGGATAGGAGTCCCAGGATCCCTGTGGCACGTGGAAAGGGACCCTGGTTCTCCCGCCTCACGTGGAGACGCGTCCCAATTGCCATGCCAAGACTCGAGGAGAATCCCGAGGTGTCCCTCGCACCTAGGCAGGAGTCCTGACGTCGCTGAACAAACACGTGTCTGGAAGGCCCTCCCCGTCGTAACTCGAGAATATACCCCAGGTTCCGGCCGCAACTCGAGAAAAAAAATGAGACTTCCCCCTCGCCGCGAGATGAGGCCCGATTCCCCTGCACTGTGTGCAGAGCAATTCCGTGTTCCACATCAAACGTGAAAGGAGCCTTGATTTCCTTGATGGCACTCCAGAGAAAACCCAAGATCACTGTCTCAAGGTTAGAGGGATCCTGAGGTCACTGGAGCAACACTAAAGGGCTCCGTGGACCCCAAATCAACTTGAGATGAGAGCTTAGTCCCTGGCTTTGACTTAAGAGGAATACCAACTTTCCACAAGCACCTCAAGAGGAGGCTTCTCTCAGCTACAGGTATGTGAGAGGGACCCTGAGTTTGTGGCCTCAAGTGGAATGGACACCGAGATGCTCTGACTCGAAGTAAGGCCGGATATCCCTGCAGTGAATTGAATGCAGGCTCGTCTTGCATCTCCCAAGACGAAGGGTTGTCTGAATCCCCTGTGGAGACCACAGAGAAAGACGTAGTCCTCCACCTCAACGCGAACGAAGGCCTCACATCCTTTGAAAACTCGAGAGGTCCCTGGAGATCAATGCTTTCAATGGAGACGATGCCTGACTCCTCTTGAAAATGGATAGGAGTCCCAGGATCCCTGTGGCACGTGGAAAGGGACCCTGGGTCTCCCGCCTCAGGTGGAGACGCGTCCCAATTGCCATGCCAAGACTCGAGGAGAATCCCGAGGTGTCCCTCGCACATAGGCAGGAGTCCTAACTTCTCTGAACAAACACGTGTCTGGAAGGGCCCTCCCCGTCGTAACTCGAGAATATATCCCAGGTTCCGGCCGGAACTCAAGAAAAACCATGAGACTTCCCCCTCGCCGCGAGATGAGGCCCCATTCCCCTGCACTGTGTGCAGAGCAATTCCGTGTTCCACATCAAACGTGAAAGGAGCCTTGATTTCCTTGATGGCACTCCAGAGAAAACCAAAGATCACTGTGTCAAGTCTAGAGGGATCCTGAGGTCACTGGAGCAACAAGAAAGGGCTTCGTGGACCCCAAATCAACTCGAGATGAGAGCTTAGTCCCTGGCTTCGACTCAAGAGGAATACCAACTTTCCAAGAGCACCTCAAGAGGAGGCTTCTCTCAGCTACAGGTATGTGAGAGGGACCCTGAGTTTGTGGCCTCAAGTGGAATGGACACCGAGATGCTCTGACTCGAAGTAAGGCCGGATATCCCTGCAGTGAATTGAATGCAGGCTAGTCTTGCATCTCCCAAGACGAAGGGATGTCTGAATTCCCGGTGGAGACCACAGAGAAAGACCTAGTCCTCCGCGTCAATGCGAACGGAGGCCTCACATCCTTTGAAAACTCGAGAGGTCCGCGGAGATCAATGCTTCCAAAGGAGACGGTGCCTGACTCCTCTTGAAAATGCATAGGAGTCCCAGGATCCCTGTGGCACGTGGAAAGGGACACTGGGTCTCATGCCTCACGTGGATACGCGTCCCAATTGCCATGCCAAGACTCGAGGAGAATCCCGAAATGTCCCTCGAACCTAGGCAGGAGTCCTGACGTCGCTGAACAAACACGTGTCTGGAAGGGGCCTCCCCGTCGTAACTCGAGAATATACCCCACGTTCCGGCCGCAACTCGAAAAAAACCATGAGACTTCCCCCTCGCCGCGAGATGAGACCCGATTCCCCTGCAATGCGTGCAGAGCAATTCCGTGTTCCACATCAAACGTGAAAGGAGCCTTGATTTCATTGATGGCACTCCAGAGAAAACCCAAGATCAATGTCTCAAGTCTAGAGGGATCCTGAGGTCACTGGAGCAACACGAAAGGGCTCCGTGGACCCCAAATCAACTCGAGATGAGAGCTTAGTCCCTGGTTTCGACTCAAGAGGAATACCAACTTTCCACAAGCACCTCAAGAGGAGGCTTCTCTCAGCTACAGGTATGTGAGAGGGCCCCTGAGTTTGTGGCCTCAAGTGGAATGGACACCGAGATGCTCTGACTCAAAGTAAGGCCGGATATCCCTGCAGTGAATTGAATGCAGGCTCGTCTTGCATCTCCCAAGACGAAGGGATGTCTGAATCCGATGTGGAGACGACAGAGAAAGACCTAGTCCTCCGCCTCATCGCGTCCGGAGGCCTCACATCCTTTGAAAATTCTAGTGATATGCGGAGATCAATGCTTCCAAAGGAGACGATGCTTGACTCCTCTTGAAAATGGATAGGAGTCCCAGGATCCCTGTGGCACATGGAAAGGGACTCTGGGTCTCCTGCCTCACGTGGAGACGCGTCCAAATTGCCATGCCAAGACTCGAGGAGAATCCCGTGGTGTCCCTCGCACCTAGGCAGGAGTCCTGACGTCGCTGAACAAACACGTGTCTCGAAGGGCCCTCCCCGTCGTAACTCGAGAATATACCCCAGGTTCCTGCCGCAACTCCAGAAAAACCATGAGACTTACCCCTCGCCGCGAGATGAGGCCCGATTCCCCTGCCCTGCGTGCAGAGCAATTCCGTATTCCACATCAAAAGTGAAAGAAGCCTTGATTTCCTTGATGGCACCCCAGAGAAAACCAAAGATCACTGTCTCTAGTCTAGACGGATCCTGAGGTCATTGGAGCAACCCGAAAGGGCTCCGTGGACCCCAAATCAACTCGAGATGAGAGCTTAGTCCCTGGCTTCGACTCAAGAGGAATATCAACTTTCCACAAGCACCTCAAGAGGAGGCTTCTCTCAGCTACAGGTATGTGAGAGGGCCCCTGAGTTTGTGGCCTCAAGTGGAATGGACACCGAGATGCTCTGACTCGAAGTAAGGCCGGATATCCCTGCAGTGAATTGAATGCAGGCTCGTCTTGTATCTCCCAAGACGAAGGGATGTCTGAATCCCCTGTGGAGACCACAGAGAAAGACCTAATTCTCCGCCTCATCGCGAGGGGAGGCCTCACATCCTTTCAAAAGTCGAGACGTCTGCGGAGATCAATGCTTCTAAAGGAGACGATGCCTGACTCCTCTTGAAAATGGATAGGAGTCCCAGGATCCCTGTGGCACGTGGAAAGGGACCCTGGGTCTCCCGCCTCACGTGGAGACGCGTCCCAATTGCCATGCCAAGTCTCGAGGAGAATCCCGATGTGTCCCTCGCACCTAGGCAGGAGTCCTGACGTCGCTGAACAAACACGTGTCTGGAAGGGCCCTCCCCGTCGTAACTCGAGAATATACCCCAGATTCCGGCCGCAACTCGAGAAAAAACATGAGACTTCCACCTCGCCGCGAGATGAGGCACGATTCCCCTGCACTGCGTGCAGAGGAATTCCGTGTTCCACATCAAATATAAATGGAGCCTTGATTTCCTAGATGGCACTCCAGAGAAAACCCAAGATCACTGTCTCAAGTCTAGAGGGATCCTGAGGTCACTGTACCAACACGAAAGGGCCCCGTGGACCCAAAATCAACTCGAGATGAGAGCTTAGTCCCTGCCTTCGACTCAAAAGGAATACCAACATTCCACAAGCACCTCAAGAGGAGGCTTCTCTCAGCTACAGGTATGTGAGAGGGACCCTGAATTTGTGGCCTCAAGTGGAATGGACACCGAGATGCTCTGACTCGAAGTAAGGCCGGATATCCCAGCAGTGAATTGAATGCAGGCTCGTCTTGCATCTCCCAAGACGAAGGGATGTCTGAATCCCCTGTGGAGACCACAGAGAAAGACCTAGTCCTCCGCCTCATCGCGACCGGAGGCCTCACATACTTTGAAAACTCGAGAGGTCCGTGGAGATCAATGCATCCAAAGGAGACGATGCCTGACTCCTCTTGAAAATGGATAGGAGTCCCAGGATTCCTCTGGCAAGTGGAAAGGGACCCTGGGTCTCCATCCTCACGTGGAGACGCGTCGCAATTGCCATGCCAAGAATCGAGGAGAATCCCGAGGTGCCCCTCGCACCTAGGCAGGAGTCCTGACGTCGCTGAACAAACACGTGTCTGGAAGGGCCCTCCCTGTCGTAACTCGAGAATATATCCCAGGTTCCGGCCGCAACTTGAGAAAAACCATGAGACTTCCCCCTCGCCGCGAGATGAGGCCGGATTCCCCTGCACTGCATGCAAAGCAATTCCATGTGCCACATCAAACTTGAAAGGAGCCTTGATTTCCTTGATGGCACTCCAGAGAAAACCCAAGATCACTGTCTCAAATCTAGAGGTATCCTTAGGTCACTGTAGCAACAAGAAAGGGCTCCGTGGACCACAAATCAACTCGAGATGAGAGCTTAGTCCCTGGCTTCAAGACAAGAGGAATACCAACTTTCCACAAGCACCTCAAGAGGAGGCTTCTCTCAGCTACAGGTATGTGAGAGGGCCCCTGAGTTTGTGGCCTCAAGTGGAATGGACACCGAGATGCTCTGACTCAAAGTAAGGCCGGATATCCCTGCAGTGAATTGAATGCAGGCTCGTCTTGCATCTCCCAAGACAAAGGGATGTCTGAATCCCCTGTGGAGAACACAGAGAAAGACCTAGTTCTCCGCCTCATCGCGAACGGAGGCCTCACATCCTTTGAAAACTCGAGAGGTCCGCAGATATCAATGCTTCCAAAGGAGACGATGCCTGACTCCTCTTGAAAATGGATAGGAGTCCCAGGAGGCCTGTGGCACGTGGAAAGGGACCCTGGGTCTCCCGCCTCACGTGGAGACGCGTCCCAATTGCCATGCCAAGATTCGAGGAGAATCCCGAGGTGTCCGTTGCACCTAGGCAGGAGTCCTGACGTCGCTGAACAAACACGTGTCTGGAAGGGCTCTCCCCGTGGTAACCCGAGAATATACCCCAGGTTCGGTCCGCAACTCGAGAAAAACCATGAGACTTCCCCCTCGCAGCGAGATGAGGCCCGATTACCCTGCACTGCATGCAGAGCAATTCCATGTTCCACATCAAACGTGAAAGGAGCCTTGATTTCCTTGATGGCACCCCAGAGAAAACCGAAGATCACTGTCTCAATTCTAGAGGGATCCTGAAGTCACTGGAGCAACACGAAAGGGCTCCGTGGACCCCAAATCAACTCAAGATGAGAGCTTAGTGTCTGGCTTCGACTCAAGAGGATCACCAACTTTCCACAAGCACCTCAAGAGGAGGCTTCTCTCAGCTACAGGTATGTGAGAGGGACCCTGAGTTTGTGGCCTCAAGTGGAATGGACACCGAGATGCTCTGACTCGAACTAAGGCCGGATATCCCTGCAGTGAATTGAATGCAGGCTCGTCTTGCATCTCCCAAGACGAAGGGATGTCTGAATCCCCTGTGGAGACCACAGAGAAAGACCTAGTTCTTTGCCTCATCACGAGCGGAGGCCTAACATCCTTTGAAAACTCGAGAGGTCCGCGGAGTTCAATGCTTCCAAAGGAGACGATGCCTGACTCCTCTTGAAAATGGATAGGAGTCCCAGGATCCCTGAGGCACGTGGAAAGGGACCCTGGGTCTCCCGCCTCACGTGGAGACGAGTCCCAATAGCCATGCCAAGACTCGAGGAGAATCCCGAGGTGTCCCTCGCACCTAGGCAGGAGTCCTGACGTCGCTGAACAAACACGTGTCTGGAAGGGCCCTCCCTGTCGTAACTCGAGAATATACCCCAGTATCCGGCCGCAACTCGAGAAAAACCATGAGACTTCCCCCTCGCCGCGAGATGAGGCCCGATTCCCCTGCACTGCGTGCAGAGCAATTCTGTGTTCCACATCAAACGAGAAAGGAGCCTTGATTTCCTTGATGGCACTCCAGAGAACACCCAAGATCACTGTCTCAAGTCTAGAGGGATCCTGAGGTCACTGTAGCAACACGAAAGGGCTCCGTGGACCCCAAATCAAGTCGAGATGAGAGCTTAGTCCCTGGCTTCGACTCAAGAGGAATACCAACTTTCCACAAGCACCTCAAGAGGAGGCTTCTCTCAGCTACAGGTATGTGAGAGGGACCCTGAGTTTGTGGCCTCAAGTGGAATGGACAGCGAGATGCTCTGACTCGAAGTAAGGCCGGATATCCCTGCAGTGAATTGAATGCAGGCTCGTCTTGCATCTCACAAGATGAAGGGATGTCTGAATCCCCTGTGGAGACCACAGAGAAAGACCTAATTTTCCGCCTCATCGCGACCGGAGGCCTCACATCCTTTGAAAATTCGAGAGGTCCGGGGAGATCAATGCTTCCAAAGGAGACGATGCCTGACTCGTCTTGAAAATGGATAGGAGTCCCAGGATCCCAGTGGCACGTGGAAAGGGACCCTGGGTCTCCCGCCTCACGTGGAGACGCATCCCAATTGCCATGCCAAGACTCGAGGAGAATCCCGAGGTGTCCCTCGCACCTAGGCAGGAGTCCTGATGTCGCTGAACAAACACGTGTCTGCAAGGGCCCTCCCCGTCGTAACTCGAGAATACACCCCAGGTTCCAGCCGCAACTCGAGAAAAACCATGAGACTTCCCCCTCGCCGCGAGATGAGGCCCGATTCCCCTGCACTGCGTGCAGACCAATTCCGTGTTCCACATCAAACTTGAAAGGAGCCTTGATTTCCTTAATGGCACTCCAGAGAAATCCCAAGATCACTGATTCAAGTCTAGAGGGATCCTGAGGTCACTGTAGCAACACGAAAGGGCTCCGTGGACCCCAAATCAACTCGAGATGAGAGCTTAGTCCCTGGCTTCGACTCAAGAGGAATACCAACTTTCCACAAGCACCTCAAGAGGAGTCTTCTCTCAGCTACAGGTATGTGAGAGGGACCCTGAATTTGTGGCCTCAAGTGGAATGGACACCGAGATGCTCTGACTCGAAGTCAGGCCGGATATCCCTGCAGTGAATTGAATGCAGGCTCGTCTTGCATCTCCCAAGACAAAGGGATGTCTGAATCCCCTGTGGAGACCACAGAGAAAGACCTAGTCCTCCGCCTCATCGCGACCGGAGGCCTCACATCCTTTGAAAACTCGAGAGGTCCGCGGAGATCAATGCTTCCAAAGGACACGATGCCTGACTCCTCTTGAAAATGGATAGGAGTCCCAGGATCCCAGTGGCACTTGGAAAGGGACACTGGGTCTCCCGCCTCACGTGGAGACGCATCTCAATTGCCATGCCAAGACTGGAGGAGAATCCCGAGTTGTCCCTCGCACCTAGGCAGGAGTCCGGACGTCGCTGAACAAACACGTTTCTGGAAGTGCCCTCCCCGTCGTAACTCGAGAGTATAACCCAGGTTCCGGCCTTAACTCGAGAAAAACCATGAGACTTCCCCCTCGCCGCGAGATGAGGCCCGATTCCCCTGCACTGCGTGCAGAGCCATTCCGTGTTCCACATCAAACGTGAATGGAGCCTTGATTCCCTTGACGGCACTCCAGAGAAAACCCAAGATCACTGTCTCAAGTCTAGAGGGATCCTGAGGTCTCTGAAGCAACACGAAAGGTATCCGTGGACCCCAAATCCACTCGAGATAAGAGCTTAGTACCTTGCTTCGAATCAAGAGGAATACCAACTTTCCACAAGCACCTCAAGAGGAGGCTTCTCTCAGCTACAGCTATGTGAGAGGGACCCTGAGTTTGTGGCCTCAAGTGAAATGGACACCGAGATGCTCTGACTCGAAGTAAGGCCGGATATCCCTGCAGTGAATTGAATGCAGGCTCGTCTTGCATCTCCCAAGACGAAGGGATGTCTGAATCCCCTCTGAAGACCACAGAGAAAGACCTAGTTTTCCACCTCATCGCGACCGGAGGCCTCACATCCTTTGAAAACTCGAGAGGTTCGTGGAGATCAATGCTTCCAAAGGAGACGATGCCTGACTCGTCTTGAAAATGGATAGGAGTCCCAGGATCCCTGTGGCACGTGGAAAGGGACCCTGGGTCTCCCGCCTCACGTGGAGACGCGTCCCAATTGCCATGCCAAGACTCGAGGAGAATCCCGAGGTGTCCCTCGCACCTAGGCAGGAGTCCTGACGTCGCTGAACAAACACGTGTCTGGAAGGGCCCTCCCCGTCGTAACTCGAGAATATACCCCAGGTTCCGGCCTCAACTCGAGAAAAACCATGAGACTTCCCCCTCGCCGCGAGATGAGGCCCGATTCCCCTGCAATGCGTGCAGAGCAATTCCGTGTTCCACATCAAACGTGAAAGGAGCCTTGATTTACTTGATGGCACTCCAGAGAAAACCCAAGATCACTGTCTCAAGTCTAGAGGGATCCTGAGGTCACTGGAGTAACACGAAATTTCTCCGTGGACCGCAAATCAACTGGAGATGAGAGCTTAGTCCCTGGCTTCGACTCAAGAGGAATACCAACTTTCCACAAGCAGTTCAAGAGGAGGCTTCTCTCAGCTACAGGTATGTGAGAGGGACCCTGAGTTTGTGGCCTCAAGTGGAATGGACATCGAGATGCTCTGACTCGAAGTAAGGCCGGATATCCCTGCAGTGAATTGAATGCAGGCTCGTCTTGCATCTCTCAAGACGAATGGATGTCTGAATCCCCTGTGGAGACCACAGAGAAAGACCTAGTCCTCCGCCTCATCGCGACCGGAGGCCTCACATCGTTTGAAAACTCGAGAGGTCCGCGGAGATCAATGCTTCCAAAGGAGACGATGCCTGACTCCTCTTGAAAATGGATAGGAGTCCCAGGATCCCTGTGTCATGTAGAAAGGGACCCTGGGTCGCCCGCCTCACGTGGAGACGCGTCCCAATTGCCATGCCAAGACTCGAGGAGAATCCCGAGGTGTCCCTCGCACCTAGGCAGGAGTCCTGACATCGCTGAACAAACACGTGTCTGGAAGGGACCTCCCCGTCGTAACTCGAGAATATACCCCAGGTTCCGGCCGCAACTCGAGAAAAACCATGAGACTTCCCCCTCGCCGCGAGATGAGGCCCGATTCCCCTGCACTGCGTGCAGAGCAATTCCGTGTTCCACATCAAACGTGAAAGGAGCCTTGATTTCCTTGATGGTACTGCAGAGAAATCCCAAGATCACTGTCTCAAGTCTAGAGGGATCCTGAGGTCACTGGAGCAACAAGAAAGGGCTCCGTGGACCCCAAATAAACTCGAGATGAGACCTTAGTCCCTGGCTTCGACTCAAGAGGAATACCAACTTTTCACAAGCACCTCAAGAGGAGGCTTCTCTCAGCTACAGGTATGTGAGAGGGACCCTGAGTTTGTGGCCTCAAGTGGAATGGACACCGAGATGCTCTGACTCGAAGTAAGGCCCGATATCCCTGCAGTGAATTGAATGCAGGCTCGTCTTGCATCTCCCAAGACGAAGGGATGTCTGAATCCCCCGTGGAGACAACAGAGAAAGACCTAATTCTCCGCCTCATCGCGACCTGTGGCCTCACATCGTTTGAAAACTCGAGAGGTCCGCGGAGATCAATGCTTCCAAAGGAGACGATGCCTGACTCCTCTTGAAAATGGATAGAGTCCCAGGATCCCTGTGGCACGTGGAAAGGGACCCTGGGTCTCCCGCCTCACGTGGAGACGCGTCCCCATTGCCATGCCAAGACTCGAGGAGAATCCCGAGGTGTCCCTCGCACCTAGGCAGGAGTCCTGACGTTGCTGAACAAACACGTGTTTGGAAGGGCCCTCCCCGTCGTAACTCGAGAATATACCCCAGGTTCCGGCCTCAACTCGAGAAAAACCATGAGACTTCCCCCTCACCATGAGATGAGCCCCGATTCCCCTGCACTGCGTGCAGAGCAATTCCGTGTTCCACATCAAACGTGAAAGGAGCCTTGATTTCATTGATGGCACTCCAGAGAAAACCCAAGATCACTGTCTCAAGTCTAGAGGGATCCTGAGGTCACTGGAGAAACACGAAATTTCTCTGCGGACCCCAAATCAACTCGAGATGAGAGCTTAGTCCCTGGCTTTGACTCAAGAGGAATACCAACTTTCCACAAGCACCTAAAGAGGAGGCTTCTCTCAGCTACAGGTATGTGAGAGGGACCCTGAGTTTGTGGCCTCAAGTGGAATGGACACCAAGATGCTCTGACTCGAAGTAAGGCCGGATATCCCAATAGTGAATTGAATGCAGGCTCGTCTTGCATCTCCCAAGATGAAGGGATGTCTGAATTCCCTGTGGAGACGACAGAGAAAGACCTAGTCCTCTGCCTCATCGAGACCGGAAGCATCACATCCTTTGAAAACTCGAGAGGTCTGCGGAGGTCAATGTTTCCAAAGGAGACGATGCCTGACTCTTCTTGAAAATGGATAGGAGTCCCAGGATCACTGTGGCACGTGGAAAGGGACACTGGGTCTCCCGCCTCAGGTGGAGACGCATCCCAATTGCCATGCCAAGACTCGAGGAGAATCCCGAGGTGTCCCTCGCACCTAGGCAGGAGTCCTGACGTCGCTCAACAAACACGTGTCTGGAAGGGCCCTCCCCGTTGTAACTCGAGAATATACCCCAGGATCCGGCCGCAACTCGAGGAAAACCAGGAGACTTCCCCCTCGCCGCGAGATGAGGCCCGATTCCCCTGAACTGCGTGCAGAGCAATTCCGTGTTCCACATCAAACGTGAAAGGAGCCTTGATTTCCTTGATGGTACTGCAGAGAAATCACAAGATCACTGTCTCAAGTCTAGCGGGATCCTGAGGTCACTGGAGCAACAAGAAAGGGCTCTGTGCACACCAAATAAACTCGAGATGAGACCTTAGTCCCTGGCTTCGACACAAGAGGAATACCAACTTTTCACAAGCACCTCAAGAGGAGGCTTCTCTCAGCTACAGGTATGTGAGAGGGACCCTGAGTATGTGGCCTCAAGTGGAATGGACACCGAGATGCTCTGACTCGAAGTAAGGCCGGATATCCCTGCAGTGAATTGAATGCAGCCTCGTCTTGCATCGCCCAAGACGAAGGGATGTCTGAATCCCCTGTGGAGACAACAGAGAAAGACCTAATTCTCCGCCTCATCGCGACCTGTGGCCTCACATCGTTTGAAACTCGAGAGGTCCACGGAGATCAATGCTTCCAAAGGAGACGATGCCTGACTCCTCTTGAAAATGGATAGGAGTCCCAGGATCCCTGTGGCACGTGGAAAGGGACCCTGGGTCTCCCGCCTCACGTGGAGAAGCGTCCCCATTGCCATGCCAAGACTCGAGGAGAATCCCGAGGTGTCCCTCGCACCTAGGCAGGAGTCCTGACGTCGCTGAACAAACACGTGTCTGGAAGGGCCCTCCCCGTCGTAACTCGAGAATATACCCCAGGTTCCGGCCGCAACTCGAGAAAAACCATGAGACTTCCCCCTCGCCATGAGATGAGGCCCGATTCCCCAGCACTGCGTGCCCAGCAATTCCGTGTTCACATCAAACGTGAAAGGAGCCTTGATTTCCTGGATGGCACTGCAGGAAAACCCAAGATCACTGTCTCAAGTCTAGAGGGATCCTGAGGTCACTGTAGCAACACGAAAGGGCTCCGTGGACCCCAAATCAACTCGAGATGAGAGCTTAGTCCCTGGCTTCGACTCAAGAGGAATACCAAGTTTCCACAAGCAACTCAAGAGGAGACTTCCCTCAGCTACAGGTATGTGAGAGGGACCCTGAGTTTGTGGCCTCAAGTGGAATGGACATGAGATGCTCTGACTCGAAGTAAGGCCGGATATCCCTGCAGTGAATTGAATGCAGGCTAGTCTTGCATCTCCCAAGACGAAGGGATGTCTGAATCCCCTGTGGAGACCACAGAGAAAGACCTAGTTCTCCGCCTCATCGCGACCGGAGGCCTCACATCCTTTGAAAACTCGAGAGGACCACGGAGATCAATGCTTCCAAAGGAGACGATGCCTGACTCATCTTGAAAATGGATAGGAGACCCAGGATCCCTGTGGCACGTGGAAACGGGACCTGGGTTTCCTGCCTCACGTGGAGACGCGTCCCAATTGCCATGCCAAGTCTCGAGGAGAATCCCGAGGTGTCCCTCGCACATAAGCAGGAGTGCTGACTTCGCTGAACAAACACGTGTCTGAAAGGGCCCTCGCCGTAGTAACTCGAGAATATACCCCAGGTTCCGGCCGCATCTCGTGAAAAACCATGAGACTTCCCCTCGCCGCAACATGAGGCCCGATTCCCCTGCACTGCGTGCAGAGCAATTCCGTGTTCCATATCAAACGAGAAAGGAGCCTTGATTTCCTTGATGGCACTTCAGGGAAAACCCAAGATCACTGTCTCAAGTCTAGAGGGATCCTGAGGTCAATGGAGCAACACGAAAGGACTCCGTGGACCCCAAATCAACTCGAGATGAGAGCTTAGTCCCTGGCTTTGACTCAAGAGGAATACCAACTTTCCACAAGCACCTCAAGAGGAGGCTTCTCTCAGCTACAGGTATGTGAGAGGGACCCTGAGTTTGTGGCCTCAAGTGGAATGGACACCGAGATGCTCTGTCTCGAGGTAAGGACAGATATCTCTGCAGTGAATTGAATGCAGGCTCGTCTTCAATCTCCCAAGACGAAGGGATGTCTGAATCCCCTGTGGAGACCACAGAGAAAGACCTAGTTCTCCACATCATTGAAACCAGAGGCCTCACATCCTTTGAAAATTCGAGAGGTCCGCGGAGATCAATGCTTCCAAAGGAGACGATGCCTGACTCCTCTTGAAAATGGATAGGAGTCCCAGGATCCCTGTGGCACGTGGAAAGGGACCCTGGGTCTCCCGCCTCACATGGAGACGCGCCCCAATTGCCATGCCAAGACTCGAGGAGAATCCCGAGGTGTCCCTCGCACCTAGGCAGGAGACCTGAGGTCGCTGAACAAACACGTGTCTGGAAGGGCCCTCCCCGTCGGAACTCGAGAATATACCCAGGTTCCGGCCGCAACTCGAGAAAAACCATGAGACTTCCCCCTCACCACGAGATGAGGCCCGATTCCCCTGCCCTGCGTGCAGAGCAATTCCGTGTTCGACATCAAAAGTGAAAGGAGCCTTGATTTCCTTGATGGCACTCCAAAGAAAACCCAAGATCACTGTCTCAAGTCTAGAGGGATCCTGAGGTCACTGGAGCAACACGAAAGGGCTCCGTGGACGCCAAATCAACTCGAGATGAGAGCTTAGTCCCTGGCTTCGACTCAAGAGGAATACCAACTTTCCACCAGCACCTCAAGAGGAGGCTTCTCTCAGCTACAGGTATGTGAGAGGGACCCTGAGTTTGTGGCCTCAAGTGGAATGGACACCGAGATGCTCTGACTCGAAGTAAGGCCGGATATCCCTGCAGTGAATTGAATGCAGGCTCGTCTTGCATCTCCCAAGACGAAGGGATGTCTGAATCCCCTGTGGAGACCACAGAGAAAGACCTAATTCTCCGCCTCATCGTGACTGGAGGCTTCACATCCTTTGAAAACTCGAGAGGTCCGCGGAGATCAATGCTTCCAAAGTAGACGATGCCTGACTCCTCTTGAAAATGGAAAGGAGTCCCAGGATCCCTGTGGCACGTGGAAAGGGACCATGGGTCTCCCGCCTCACGTGGAGACGCGTCCCCATTGCCATGCCAAGACTCGAGGAGAATCCCGATTTGTCCCACGCACCTAGGCAGGAGTCCTGACGTCGCTGAAAAAACACGTGTCTGGAAGGGCCGTCCCCGTCGTAACTCGAGAATATACCCCAGGTTCCGGCCGCAACTCGAGAAAAACCATGAGACTTCCCCCTCGCCGTGAGATGAGGCCCGATTCCCCTGCACTGCGTGCAGGGCAATTCCGTATTCCACATCAAAAATGAAAGGGGCCTTGATTTCCTTGATGGCACTCCAGAGAAAACCCAAGATCACTGTCTCAAGTCTAGAGGGATCCTGAGGTCACTGGAGCAACCCGAAAGGGCTCCGTGGACCCCAAATCAACTCGAGATGAGAGCTTAGTAACTGGTTTCGACTCAAGTGGAATACCAACTTTCCACAAGCACCTCAAGAGGAGGCTTCTCTCAGCTACAGGTATGTGAGAGGGCCCCTGAGTTTGTGGCCTCAAGTGGAATGGACACCGAGATGCTCTGACTCGAAGTAAGGCCGGATATCCCTGCAGTGAATTGAATGCAGGCTCGTCTTGCATCTCCCAAGACGAAGGGATGTCTGAATCCCCTGTGGAGACCACAGAGAAAGACCTAATTCTCCGCCTCATCGCCAGCGGAGGCCTCACATCCTTTGAAAACTCGAGAGGTCCGCTGAGATCAATGCTTCCAAAGGAGACGATGCCTGACTCCTCTTGAAAATGGATAGGAGTCCCAGGAACCCTGTGGCACGTGGAAAGGGACGCTGGGTCTCCCGCCTCACGTGGAGACGCGTCCCCATTGCCATGCCAAGCCTCGAGGAGAATCCCGAGGTGTCCCTTGCACCTAGGCAGGAGTCCTGACGTCGCAGAACAAACACGTGTCTGGAAGGGCCCTCCCCGTCGTAACTCGAGAATATACCCCAGGTTCCGGCTACAACTCGAGAAAAACCATGAGACTTCCCCCTCGCCGCTGGATGAGGCCGGATTCCCCTGCACTGCATGCAGAACAATTCCGTGTTCCCCATCAAAAATGAAAGGAGCCTTGATTTCCTTGATGGCACTCCAGAGAAACCCAAGATCACTGTCTCAAGTCTAGAGGGATCCTGAAGTCACTGGAGCAACACGAAAGGGCTCCGTGGACCCCAAATCAACTCGAGATGAGAGCTTAGTCCCTGGCTTCGACTCAAGAGGAATACCAACTTTCCACAAGCACCTCAAGAGGAGGCTTCTCTCAGCTACAGGTATGTGAGAGGGACCCTGAGTTTGTGGCCTCAAGTGGAATGAACACCGAGATGCTCTGAATCGAAGTAAGGCCGGATATCCCTGCAGTGAATTGAATGCAGGCTCGTCTTGCATCTCCCACGACGAAGGGATGTCTGAATCCCCTGTGGAGACCACAGAGAAGGAACTAATTCTCCGCCTCATCGCGAGCGGAGGCCTCACATCCTTTGAAAACTCGAGAGGTCCGCGGAGATCAATGCTTCCAAAGGAGACGATGCCTGACTCCTCTTGAAAATGGATAGGAGTCCCAGGATCCCTGTGGCACGTGGAAAGGGACCCTGGGTCTCCCGCCTCACGTGGAGACGCGTCCCAATTGCCATGCCAAGACTCGAGGAGAATCCCGAGGTGTCCCTCACACCTAGGCAGGAGTCCTGACGTCGCTGAACAAACACGTGTCTGGAAGGGCCCTCCTCGTCGTAACTCGAGAATATACCCCAGGTTCCGGGCTCAACTCGAGAAAAACCATGAGATTTCCCCCTCGCCGCGAGTTGAGGCCCGATTCCCCTGCACTGCATGCAGAGCAATTCCGTGTTCCACATCAAACGTGAAAGGAGTCTTGATTTCCTTGATGGCACTCCAGAGAAAACCCAAGATCACTGTCTCAAGTCTAGAGGGATCCTGAGGTCACTGTAGCAACACGAAAGGGCGCCGTGGACCCCAAATTAACTCGAGATGAGAGCTTAGTCCCTGGCTTCGCCTCAAGAGGAATACCAACTTTCCACAAGCACCTCAAGAGGAGGCTTCTCTCAGCTACAGGTATGTGAGAGGGCCCCTGAGTTTGTGGCCTCAAGTGGAATGGACACCGAGATGCTCTGACTCGAAGTAAGGCCGGATATCCCTGCAGTGAATTGAATGCAGGCTCGTCTTGCATCTCCCAAGACGAAGGGATGTCTGAATCCCCTGTGGAGACCACAGAGAAAGACCTAATTCTCCGCCTCATCGCCAGCGGAGGCCTCACATCCTTTGAAAACTCGAGCGGTCCGCGGAGATCAATGCTTCCAAAGGAGACGATGCCTGACTCCTCTTGAAAATGGATAGGAGTCCCAGGAACCCTGTGGCACGTGGAAAGGGACGCTGGGTCTCCCGCCTCACGTGGAGACGCGTCCCCATTGCCATGCCAAGCCTCGAGGAGAATCCCGAGGTCTCCCTTGCACCTAGGCAGGAGTCCTGACGTCGCAGAACAAACACGTGTCTGGAAGGGCCCTCCCCGTCGTAACTCGAGAATATACCCCAGGTTCCGGCTACAACTCGAGAAAAACCATGAGACTTCCCCCTCGCCGCTGGATGAGGCCCGATTCCCCTGCACTGCGTGCAGAACAATTCCGTGTTCCCCATCAAAAATGAAAGGAGCCTTGATTTCCTTGATGGTACTCCAGAGAAAACCCAAGATCACTGTCTCAAGTCTAGAGGGATCCTGAAGTCACTGGAGCAACACGAAAGGGCTCCGTGGACCCCAAATCAACTCGAGATGAGAGCTTAGTCCCTGGCTTCGACTCAAGAGGAATACCAACTTTCCACAAGCACCTCAAGAGGAGGCTTCTCTCAGCTACAGGTATGTGAGAGGGACCCTGAGTTTGTGGCCTCAAATGGAATGGACACCGAGATGCTCTGACTCGAAGTAAGCCCGGATATCCCAATAGTGAATTGAATGCAGGCTCGTCTTGCATCTCCCAAAATGAAGGGATGTCTGAATCCCCTGTGGAGACGACAGAGAAAGACCTAGTCCTCCGCCTCATCGCGACCGGAGGCCTCACATCCTTTGAAAACTCGAGAGGTCTGCGGAGATCAATGCTTCCAAAGGAGACGATGCCTGACTCCTCTTGAAAATGGATAGAAGTCCCAGGATCACTGTGGCACGTGGAAAGGGACACTGGGTCTCCCGCCTCACGTGGAGACGCGTCCCAATTGCCATGCCAAGTCTCGAGGAGAATCCCGAGGTTTCCCTCGCACCTAGGCAGGTGTCCTGACGTCGCTGAACAAACACGTGTCTGGAAGGGCCCTCCCCATCGTAACTCGAGAATATACCCCAGGTTCCGGCCGCAACTCGAGAAAAACCATGAGACTTCCCCCTCGCCGCAAGATGAGGCACGATTCCCCTGCACTGCGTGCAGAGCAATTCCATGTTCCACATCAAACGTGAAAGGAGCCTTGATTTCCTTGATGGCACTCCAGAGAAAACCCAAGATCACTGTCTCAAGTCTAGAGGGATCCTGAGGTCACTGGAGCAACACGAAAGGGCTCCGTGGACCCCAAATCAACTCGAGATGAGAGCTTAGTCCCTGGATTCGACGCAAGAGGAATACCAACTTTCCCCAAGCACCTCAAGAGGAGGATTCTCTCAGCTACAGGTATGTGAGAGGGACCAAGAGTTTGTGGCCTCAAGTCGAATGGACACCGAGATGCTCTGACTCGAAGTAAGGCCGGATATCCCTGCAGTGAATTGAATGCAGGCTCGTCTTGCATCTCCCAAGACGAAGGGATGTCTGAATCCCCTGTGGAGACCACAGAGAAAGACCAAGTTCTCCGCCTCATAACGACTGGAGGCCTCACATCCTTTGAAAACTCGAGAGGTCCGCGGAGATCAACGCTTCCAAAGGGGACGATGCCTGACTCCTCTTGAAAATGGATAGGAGTAACAGGATCCCTGTGGCACGTGGAAAGGGAACCTGGGTCTCCCACCTCACGTGGAGATGCGTCCCAATTGCCATGCCAAGACTCGAGGAGAATCCCGAGGTGTCCCTCGCACCTAGGCAGGCGTCCTGACGTCCCTGAACAAACACTTGTCTGGAAGGGCCCTCCCCGTCGTAACTCGAGAATATACCCCAGGTTCCGGCCGCAACTCGAGAAAAACCATGAGACTTCCCCCTCGCCGCGAGATGAGGCCCGATTCCCCTGCACTGCGTGCAGAGCAATTCCCTGTTGCACATCAAACGTGAATGGAGCCTTGATTCCTTGATGGCCATCCAAAGAATACCCAAGATCACTGTATCAAGTCTAGAGTGATCCTGAGGTCACTGTAGCAACACGAAAGGGCTCCGTGGACCCTAAATCAACTCGAGATGAGAGCTTAGTCCCTGGCTTCGACTCAAGAGGAATACCAAATTTCCACAAGCACCTCAAGAGGAGGCTTCTCTCAGCTACAGGTATGTGAGAGGGACCCTGAGTTTGTGGCCTCAAGTGGAATGGACACCGAGATGCTCTGACTCGAAGTAAGGCCGGATATCCCTGCAGTGAATTGAATGCAGGCTCGTCTTGCATCTCCCAAGAGGAAGGGATGTATGAATCCCCTGTGGAGACGACAGAGAATGACCTAGTTCTCTGCCTCATCGCGACCGGAGGCCTCACATCCTTTGAAAACTCGAGAGGTCCGCGGAGATCAATGCTTCCAAAGGGGACGATGCCTGACTCCTCTTGAAAATGGATAGGAGTCCCAGGATCCCTGTAGCACGTGGAAAGTGACACTGGGTCTCCTGCCTCACGTGGAGACGCGTCCCAATTGCCATGCCAAGACTCGAGGAGAAACCCGCGGTATCCCTCGCACCTGTGCAGGCGTCCTGACGTCGCTGAACAAACACTTGTCTGGAAGGGCCCTCCCCGTCGTAACTCGAGAATATACCCCAGGTTCCGGCCGCAACTCGAGAAAAACCATGAGACTTCCCCCTCGCCGCGAGATGAGGCCCGATTCCCCTGCACTGCGTGCAGAGCAATTCCGTGTTCCATATCAAACGTGAAAGGAGCCTTGATTTCCTTGATGGCACTCCAGAGAAAACCCAAGATCACTGTCTCAAGTCTAGAGGGATCCTGAGGTCACTGGAGCAACACGAAAGGGCTCAGTGGACCCCAAACCAACTCGAGATGAGAGCTTAGTCCCTGGCTTCGACTCAAGAGGAATACCAACTTTCCACAAGCACCTCAAGAGGAGGCTTCTCTCAGCAGCAGGTATGTGAGAGGGACCCTGAGTTTTTGGCCTCAAGGGGAATGGACACCGAGATGCTCTGACTCGAAGTAAGGCCAGATATCCCTGCAGTGAATTGAATGCAGGCTCGTCTTGCATCTCCCAAGACGAAGGGATGTCTGAATCCCCTGTGGAGACCACAGAGAAAGACCTAGTTCTCCGCCTCATCTAGACCGGAGGCCTCACATCCTTTGAAAACTCGAGAGGTCCGCGGAGATCAATGCTTCCAAAGGAGACGATGCCTGACTTCTCTTGAAAATGGATCGGAGTCCCAGGATCCCTGTGGCACGTGGAAAGGGACCCTGGGTCTCCCGCCTCACGTGGAGACACGTCCCAATTGCCATGCCAAGACTCGAGGAGAATCCCATGATGTCCCTCGGACCTAGGCAGGAGTCCTGACGTCGCTAAACAAACACGTGTCAGGAAGGGCCCACCCAGTCTTAACTCGAGAATATACCCCAGGTTCCGGCCGCAACTCGAGAAAAACCACGAGACTTCCCCCTCGCCGCGAGATGAGGCCCGATTCCCCTGCACGGCGAGCAGAGCAATTACGTGTTCCATATCAAACGTGAAAGGAGCCTTGATTTCCTTGATGGCACTCCAGAGAAAACCCTAGATCACTGTCTCAAGTCTAGAGGGATACTCAGGTAACTGTAGCAACACGAAAGGTCTCCGTGGACCCCAAATCAGCTCGAGATGAAAGCTTAGTCCCTGGATTCGACTCAAGAGGAATACCAACTTTCCACAAGCACCTCAAGAAGAGGCTTCTCTCAGCTACAGGTATGTGAGAGGGATACTGAGTTTGTGGCCTCAGGTGGAATTTACACCGAGATGCTCTGACTCGAAGTAAGGCCGGATATCCCTGCAGTGAATTGAATGCAGGCTCGTCTTGCATCTCCCAAGACAAAGGGATGTTTGAATCCCGTGTGGAGACCACAGAGAAAGACCTAGTTCTCCGCCTCTTCGCGACCGGAGGCCTCACATCCTTTGAAAACTCGAGAGGTCCAGGGAGATCAATGCTTCCAAAGGAGACGATGCCTGACTCCTCTTGAATATGGATAGGAGTCCCTGAATCCCTGTTGGACGTGGAACGGGACCCTGGGTCTCCCGCCTCACGTGGAGACGCGTCCCAATTGCCATGCCAAGACTTGAGAAGAATCCCGAGGTGTCCCTCGCACCTAGGCAGGAGACCTGACGTCGCTGAACAAACACGTGTCTGGAAGGGCCCTCCCCGTCGTAATTCGAGAATATACCCCAGGTTCCGGACGCAACTCGAGAAAAACCATGAGACTTCCCCCTCGCCGCGAGATGAGGCCCGATTCCCCTGCACAGCGTGCAGAGCATTTCCGTGTTCCACATCAAACGTGAAAGGAACCTTGATTTGCTTGATGGCACTCCAGAGAAAACCCAAGATGACTGTCTCAAGTCTAGAGGGATCCTGAGGTCACTGTAGCAACACGAAAGGGCTCCGTGGACCCCAAACTAACTCGAGATGAGAGCTTAGTGCCTGGCTTCGACTCAAGAGGAATACCAACTTTCCACAAGCACCTCAAGAGGAGGCTTCTCTCAGCTACATGTATGTGAGAGGGACCCTGAATTTGTGGCCTCAAGTGGAATGGACCCCGAGATGCTCTGACTCGAAGTACGGATGGATCGCCCTGCAGTGAATTGAATGCAGGCTCGTCTTGCATCTCCCAAGACGAAGGGATGTCTGAATCGCCTGTGGAGACCACATAGAAAGACCTAGTTCTCCGCCTCATCGCGTCCGGAGGCCTCACATCCTTTGAAAACTCGAGAGGTGCGGGGAGATCAATGCTCCCAAAGGAGACGATGCCTGACTCCTCTTGAAAATGGATAGGAGTCCCAGGATCCCTGTGGCACGTAGAAAGGGATCCTGGGTCTCCCGCCTCACGTGGAGACGTGTCCCAATTGCCATGCCAAGACGCGAGGATAATACCGAGTTGTCCCTCGCACCTAGGCAGGAGTCCTGACGTCGCTGAACAAACACGTGTCTGGAAGGGCCCTTCACGTCGTAATTCGAGAATATACCCCAGGTTCCGGCCGCAACTACAGAAAAAACATGAGACTTACCCCTCGCCGCGAAATGATGCCCAATTCCCCTCCACTGCGTGCAGAGCAATTCCGTGTTCCACATCAAAGTTGAAAGGAGCCTTGATTTCCTTGATGGCACTCCAGAGAAAACCGAAGATCACTGTCTCAAGTCTTAGGGATCCTGAGGTCACTGTAGCAATACGAAAGGGCTCCGTGGACCCCAAATCAGCTCGAGATGAGAGCTTAGTACCTTGCTTCGACTCAAGAGGAATACCACCTTTCCACAAGCACCTCAAGAGGAGGCTTCTCTCAGCTACAGGTATGTGAGAGGCACACTGAGTTTGTGGCCTGGAGTGGAATGGACATCGAGATGCTCTGACTCGAAGTAAGGCCGGATAGCCCTGCAGTGAATTGAATGCAGGCTCGTCTTGCATCTCACAAGAGGAAGGGATATCTGAATCCCCTGTGGAGTACACAGAGAAAGACCTAGTTCTCCGCCTCTTGGCGACCGGAGGCGTCACATCCTTTGAAAACTCGAGAGGTCCGCGGAGATCAATGCTTCCAGAGGAGACGATTCCTGACTCCTATTGAATATGGATAGGAGTCCCAGGATCCCTGTGGCACGTGGAAAGGAACCCTGGGCCTCCCGCCTCACGTGGAGACGCGTCCCAATTGCCATGCCAAGACTCGAGGAGAATCTCGAGGTGTCCCTTGCACCTAGGCAGGATTCCTGACGTCGCTGAACAAACACGTGTCTGGAAAGGCCCTCCCCATTGTAACTCGAGAATATACCCCAGGTTCCAGCGGCAACTCGAGAAAAACCATGGGACTTCCCTTCGCTGCGAGATGAGGCGCGATTCCCCTGCACTGCGTGCAGGGCAATACCCTGTTCCACAACAAACGTGAAAGGAGCCTTGATTTCCTTGATGGCACTCCAGAGAAAACCGAAGATCACTGTCTCAAGTCTTAGGGATCCTGAGGTCACTGTAGCAACACGAAAGGGCTCTGTGGACCCCAAATCAGCTCGAGATGAGAGCTTAGTACCTTGCTTCGACTCAAGAGGAATACCAACTTTCCACAAGCTCCTCAAGAGGAGGCTTCTCTCACTACAGGTATGTGAGAGGGACCCTGAGTTTGTGGCCTCAAGTGAAATGGACACCGAGATACTCTGACTCGAAGTAAGGCCGGATAGCCCTGAAGTGAATTGAATGCAGGCTCGTCTTGCAGCTCCCAAGACGAAGGGATGTCTGAATCCCCTTTGGAGACCACAGAGAAAGACCTAGTTCTCCGCGTTTTGCCGACCTGAGGCCTCACATCCTTTGAAAACTCGAGAGGTCCGCGGAGATCAATGCTTCCAGAGGAGACGATGCCTGCCTCCTCTTGAAGATGGATAGGAGTCCCA
Organism: Dama dama; assembly: GCF_033118175.1. Lineage (NCBI taxonomy): Eukaryota > Metazoa > Chordata > Mammalia > Artiodactyla > Cervidae > Dama > Dama dama. Next base: position 622,567 of record NC_083693.1, read on the forward strand.
GGATCCCTGTGGCACGTGGAAAGGGACCCTGGGCCTCCCGCCTCACGTGGAGACGAGTCCCACTTGCCGTGCCAAGACTCGAGGAGAATCCCGAGGTGTCCCTCACACCTAGGCAGGACTCCTGAGGTCGCTGAACAAACACGTGTCTGGAAGGGCCCTCCGCGTCGTAACTCGAGAATATACCCCAGGTTCCGGCCGCAACTAGAGAAAAACCATGAGACTTCCACCTCGCCGCGAGATGAGGCACGATTCCCCTGCCCTGCGTGCAGAGCAATTCCGTGTTCGACATCAAACGTGAAAGGAGCCTTGATTTCCTTGATGGCACTCCAGAGAAAACCCAAGATCACTGTCTCAAGTCTAGAGGGATCCTCAGGTCACTGTAGCAACACGAAAGGGCTCCGTGGACCCCAAATCAGCTCGAGATGAGAGCTTAGTCGCTGGCTTCGACTCAAGAGGAATACCAACTTTCCACAAGCACCTCAAGAAGAGTCTTCTCTCAGCTACATGAATGTGAGAGGGACCCTGAGTTTGTGGCCTCAAGTGGAATGGACACCGAGATGCTCTGACTCGAAGTAAGGCCGGATATCCCTGCAGTGAATTGAATGCAGGCTCGTCTTGCATCTCCCAAGACAAAGGGATGTCTGAATCCCTTGTGGAGACCACAGAGAAAAACCTAGTTTTCCGCCTCATCGCGACCAGAGGCCTCACACCCTTTGAAAACTCGAGAGGTCCGCGGAGATCAATGCTTCCAAAGGAGACGATGCCTGACTCCTCTTGAAAATGGATAGGAGTCCCAGGATCCCTGTGGCACGTGGAAAGGGACCCTGGGTCTCCCGCCTCACGTGGAGACGCGTCCCAATTGCCATGCCAAGACTCGAGGAGAATCCCGAGGTGTCCCTCGCACCTAGGAAGGAGTCCTGACGTCGCTGAACAAACACATGTCTGGAAGGGCCCTCCCCGTCGAAACTCGAGAATATACCCCAGGTTCCGGCCGCAACTAGAGAAAAACCATGAGACTTCCCCCTCGCCGCGAGATGAGGCCCGATTCCCCTGCACTGCATGCAGAGCAATTCCGTGTTCCACATCAAACCTGAAAGGAGCCTTGATTTCCTTGATGGCACTCCAGAGAACACCCAAGATCACTGTCTCAAGTCTAGAGGGATCCTGAGGTCACTGGAGCAACACGAAAGTGCTCCGTAAACCCCAAACAAACTCGAGATGAGAGCTTAGTCCCTGGCTTCGACTCAAGAGGAATACCAACTTTCCACAAGCACCCAACAGGAGACTTCCCTCAGCTACAGGTATGTGAGAGGGACCCTGAGTTTGTGGCCTCAAGTGGAATGGACACCGAGATTCTCTGACTCGAAGTAAGGCCGAATATCCCTGCAGTGAATTGAATGCAGGCTCGTCTTGCATCTCCCAAGACGAAAGGATGTCTGAATCCCCTGTGGAGACCACAGAGAAAGACCTAGTCCTCCGCCTCATTGCGACCGGAGGCCTCACATCCTTTGAAAACTCGAGAGGTCTGCTGAGATCAATGCTTCCAAAGGAGACGATGCCTGACTCCACTTGAAAATGGATAGGAGTCCCAGGATCCCTGTGGCACGTGGGAAGTTACCCTGGGTCTCCCGCCTCACGTGGAGACGCGTCCCAATTGCCATGCCAAGACTCGAGGAGAATCCCGAGGTGTCCCTCGCACTTAGGCAGGAGTCATGACGTCGCTGAACAAACACGTGTCTGGAAGGGCCCTCCCCGTCGTAACTCGAGAATATACCCCAGGTTCCGGCCGCAACTCGAGAAAAACCATCAGACTTCCCCCTCGCCCCGAGATGAGGCCCGATTCCCCTGCACTGCGTGTAGAGCAATTCCGTGTTCCACATCAAACGTGAAAGGAGCCTTGATTTCCTTCATGGCTCTCCAGAGAAAACCCAAGATCCCTGTCTCACGTCGAGAGGGATCCTGAGGTCACTGGAGCAACACGAAAGGGCTCCGTGGAAACCAAATCAACTTGAGATGAGAGCTTAGTCCCTGGCTTCGACTCACGTGGAATACCAACTTTCCACAAGCACCTCAAGAGGAGGCTTCTCTCAGCTACAGGTATGTGAGAGGGACCCTGAGTTTGTGGCCTCAAGTGGAATGGACACCGAGATGCTCTGACTCGAGGTAAGACCGGATATCCCTGCAGTGAATTGAATGCAGGCTCGTCTTGCTTCTCCCAAGACGAAAGGATGTCTGAATCCCCTGTGGAGACCACAGAGAAAGACCTAGTCCTCCGCCTCATCGCGACCGGAGGCCTCACACCCTTTGAAAACTCGAGAGGTTCGAGGAGATCAATGTTTCCAAAGGAGACGATGCCTGACTCCTCTTGCAAATGGATAGGAGTCCCAGGATCCCTGTGGCACGTGGAAATGGACCCTGGGTCTCCCGACTCACGTGGAGACGCGTCCCAATTGCCATGCCAAGACTCGAGGAGAATCCCGAGGTGTCCCTCGCACCTAGGCAGGAGTCCTGATGTCGCTGAACAAACACGTGTCTGGAAGGGCCCTCCCCGTCGTAACTCGAGAATATACCCCAGGTTCCGGCCGCAACTCGAGAAAAACCATTAGACTTCCCCCTCGCCGCGAGGTGCGGCCCGATTCCCCTGCACTGCATGCAGAGCAATTCCGTGTTCCACATCAAACGTGAAAGGAGCCTTGATTTCCTTGATGGCACTCCAGAGAAAACCCAAGATCACTGTTTCAAGTCTAGAGGGATCCTGAGGTCACTGGAGCAACACGAAAGGGCTCCGTGGACCCCAAATCAACTCGAGATGAGAGCTTAATCACTGGCTTCGACTCAAGAGGAATACCAACTTTCCACAAGCACCTCAAGAGGAGGCTTCTCTCAGCTACAGGTATGTGAGAGGGACCCTGAGTTTGTGGCCTCAAGTGGAATGGACACCGAGATGCTCTGACTCGACGTAAGGCTGGATATCCCTGCAGTGAATTGAATGCAGGCTTGTCGTGCATCTCCCAAGACGAAGGGATGTCTGAATCCCCTGTGGAGACCACAGAGAAAGATCTAGTCCTCCGCTTCATCGCGACCGGAGGCCTCACATCCTTTGAAAACTCGAGAGGTCCGCAGAGATCAATGCTTCCAAAGGAGACAATGCCTGACTCTTCTTGAAAATGGATAGGAGTACCAGGATTCCTGTGGCACGTGGAAAGGGTCCCTGGGTCTCCCGCCTCACGTGGAGACGCGTCCCAATTGCCATGCCAAGACTCAAGGAGAATCCCGAGGTGTCCCTCGCAGCAAGGCAGGAGTCATGACGTCGCTGAACAAACACGTGTCTGGAAGGGCCCTCCCCATCATAACTCGAGAATATACCCCAGGTTCCGGCCGCAACTCGAGAAAAACCATGAGACTTCCCCCTCGCCGCGAGATGAGGCCCGATGCCCCTGCACTGCGTGCAGAGCAATTGCGTGTTCCACATCAAACGTGAAAGGAGCCTTGATTTCCTTGATGGAACTCCAGAGAAAACCCAAGATCACTGTCTCAAGTCTAGAGGGATCCTGAGGTCACTGGAGCAACACGAAAGGGCTCCGTGGACCCCATATCAACTCGACATGAGAGCTTAGGCCCTGGCTTCGTCTCAAGAGGAATACCAACTTTCCACAAGTACCACAAGAGGAGGCTTCTCTCAGCTACAGGTATGTGAGAGGGACCCTGAGTTTGTGGCCTCAAGTGGAATGGACACCGAGATGCTCTGACTCAAAGTAAGGCCGGATATCCCTGCAGTGAATTGAATGCAGGCTCATCTTGCATCTCCCAAGACGAAGGGATGTCTGAATCCCCTGTGGAGACCACAGAGAAAGACCTAGTTCTCCGCCTCATCGCGACCGGAGGCCTCACACCCTTTGAAAACTCGAGAGGTCCGCGGAGATCAATGCTTCCAAAGGAGACGATGCCTGACTCCTTTTGCAAATGGATAGGAGTCCCAGGATCCCTGTGGCACGTGGAAAGGGACCCTGGGTCTCCCGCCTCACGTGGAGACGCGTCCCAATTGCCATGCCAAGACTCGAGGAGAATCCCGAGGTATCCCTCGCACCTAGGCAGGAGTCCTGATGTCGCTGAACAAACACGGGTCTGGAAGGGCCCTCCCCGTCGTAACTCGAGAATCTACCACGGGTTCCGGCCGCAAATCGAGAAAAACCATGAGACTTCCCCCTCGCCGCGAGATGAGGCCCCATTCCCCTGCACTACGTGCAGAGCAATTCCGTGTTCCACATCAAACGTGAAAGGAGCCTTGATTTCCTTGATGGCACTCCAGAGAAAACCCAAGATCACTGTCTCAAGTCTAGAGGGATCCTGAGGACCCTGGAGCAACACGAAAGGGCTCCGTGGACCCCAAATCACCTCGAGATGAGAGCTTAGTCAGTGGCTTCGACTCAAGAGGAATACCAACTTTCCACAAGCACGTCAAGAGGATGCTTCTCTCACCTACAGGTATGTGAGAGGGCCCCTGAGTTGGCGGCCTCAAGTGGAATGGACACCGAGATGCTGTGACTCGAAGTAAGGCCGGATATCCCTGCAGTGAATTGGATGCAGGCTCGTCTTGCATCTCCCAAGACGAAGGGATGACTGAATCCCATGTGGAGCCCACAGAGAAAGACCTAGTTCTCTGCCTCATCGCGACCGTAGGCCTCACATCCTTTGAAAACTCGAGAGGTCCGCGGAAATCAATGCTTCCAAAGGAGATGATGCCTGACTCCTCTTGAAAAAGGATAGGAGTCCCAGGATCCCTGTGGCACGTGGAAAGGGACCCTGGGTCTCCCGCCTCACGTGGAGACGCGTCCCAATTGCCATGCCAAGACTCGAGGAGAATCCCGAGGTGTCCCTCGCACCTAGGCAGGAGTCCTGACGTCCCTGAACAAACACGTGTCTGGAAGGCCCCTCCCCGTCGTAACTCGAGAATATACCCCAGGTTCCGGCCGCAACTCGAGAAAAACCATGAGACTTCCCCCTCGCCGCGAGATGAGGCCCGATTCCCCTGCACTCCGTGCAGAGCAATTCCGTGTTCCACATCAAACGTGAAAGGAGCCTTGATTTCTTTGATGGCACTCCAGAGAAAACCCAAGATCACTGTCACAAGTCTAGAGGGATCCTGAGGTCACTGGAGCAACAGGAAAGGGCTCCGTGGACCCCAAATCAACTCGAGATGAGAGCTTAGTCCCTGGCTTCGACTCAAGAGGAATACCAACTTTCCACAAGCACCTCAAGAGGAGGCTTCTCTCAGCTACTTGTATGTGAGAGGTACCCTGAGTTTGTGGCCTCAAGTGGAATGGACACCGAGGTGCTCTGACTCGAAGTAAGGCCGGATATCCCTGCAGTGAATTGAATGCAAGCTCGTCTTGAATCTCCCACGACGAAGGGATGTCTGAATCCCCTGGGGAGACCACAGAGAAAGACCTAGTTCTCCGCCTCATTGCAACCGGAGGCCTCACATCCTTTAAAAACTCGATAAGTCCGCAGAGATCAATGCTTCCAAAGGAGACGATGCCTGACTCCTCTTGAAAATGGATAGGAGTCCCAGGATCCGTGTCCACGTGGAAGGGGACCCTGGGTCTCCCGCTTCACGTGGAGACGCATCCCAATTGCCATGCCAAGACTCGAGGAGAATCCCGAGGTGTCCCTGGCAGCTAGTCAGGAGTCCTGACGTCGCTGAACAAACACGAGTCTGGAAGGGCCCTCCCCGTCGTAACTCGAGAATCTACCACGGGTTCCGGCCGCAACTTGAGAAAAACCATGAGACTTCCCCCTCGCCGCGAGATGAGGCCCCATTCCCCTGCACTGCGTGCAGAGCAATTCCGTGTTCCACATCAAACGTGAAAGGAGCCTTGATTTCCTTGATGGCACTCCAGAGAAAACCCAAGATCACTGTCTCAAGTCTAGAGGGATCCTGAGGACACTGGAGCAACACGAAAGGGCTCCATGGACCCCAAATCAACTCGAAATGAGAGCTTAGTCCCTGGCTTCGACTCAAGAGGAATACCAACTTTCCACAAGCACCTCAAGAGGAGGCTTCTCTCAGCTAAAGGTATGTGAGAGGGACCCTGAGTTTGTGGCCTCAAGTGGAATGGACACCGAGATGCTCTGACTCGAATTAAGGCCGGATATCCCTGCAGTGAATTGAATGCAGGCTCCTCTTGCATCTCCCAAGACGAAGGGATGTCTGAATCCCCTGTGGAGACCACAGAGAAAGACCTAGTTCACCACCTCATCGCGACTGGAGGCCTCACATCCTTTGAAAACTCGAGAGGTCCGCGGAGATCAATGCTTCCAAAGGAGACGAGGCCTGACTCTTCTTGAAAATGGATAGGAGTCCCAGGATCCCTGTGCCACGGGGAAAGGGACCTTGGGTCTCCCGCCTCACCTGGAAACGCGTCCCAATTGCCATGCCAAGACTCGAGGAGAATCCCGAGGTGTCCCTCGCACCTAGGCAGGAGTCCTGACGTTGCTGAACAAACACGTGTCTGAAAGGGCCCTCCCCGTCGTAACTCGAGAATATACCCCAGGTTCCGGCCGCAACTCGAGAAAAACCATGAGACTTCCCCATCGCCGCGAGATGAGGCCCGATTCCCCTGCACTGCGTGCAGAGCAATTCCGTGTTCCACATCAAACTTGAAACGAGCCTTGATTTCCTTGATGGCACTCCAGAGGAAACCCAAGATCACTGTCTCAAGTCTAGAGGGATCTTGAGGTCACTGGAACAACACGAAAGGGCTCCGTGGACCCCAAATCAACTCGAGATGAGAGCTTCGATCCTGGCTTCGACTCAAGAGGAATACCAACTTTCCACAAGCACCTCAAGAGGAGGCTTCTCTCAGCTACAGTTATGTGAGAGGGCCCCTGAGTTTGTGGCCTCAAGTGGAATGGACACCGAGATGCTCTGACTCGAAGTAAGGCCGGATATCCCTGCAGTGAATTGAATGCAGGCTTGTCTTGCATCTCCCAAGACGAAGGGATGTCTGAATCCCCTGTGGAGACCACAGAGACAGACCTAGTGCTCCGCCTCAACGCGACCGGAGGCCTCACATCCTTTGAAAACTCGAGAGGTCCGCGGAGATCAATGCTTCCAAAGGAGACGATGCCTGACTCCTCTTGAAAATGGATAGGAGTCCCAGGATCCCTGTGGCACGTGAAATGGGACACTGGGTCTCCCGCCTCCCCTGGAGACGCGTCCCAATTGCCATGCCAAGACTCGAGGAGAATCCCGAGGTGTCCCTCGCACTTAGGCAGGAGTCATGACGTCGCTGAACAAACACGTGTCTGGAAGGGCCCTCCCCGTCGTAACTCGAGAATATACACCAGGTTCGAGCCGCAACTCGAAAAAAACCATGAGACTTCCCCCTCGCCTCGAGATGAGGCCCGATTCCCCTGCACTGTGTGCAGAGCAATTCCGTGTTCCACATCAAACATGGACGGAGACTTGATTTCCTCGATGGCACTCCAGAGAACACCCAAGATCACTGTCTCAAGTCTAGAGGGTTCCTGAGGTCACAGTAGCAACATGAAAGGGCTCCGTGGACCCCAAATCAACTCGAAATGAGAGCTTCGTCCTTGGCTTCGACTCAAGGGGAATACCCACTTTCCACAATCATCTCAAGAGGAGGCTTCTCTCAGCTACAGGTATGTGAGAGGGACCCTGAGTTTGTGGCCTCAAGTGGAATGGACACCGAGATGCTCTGACTCGAAGGAAGGCCGGATATCCCTGCCGTGAATTGAATGCAGGCTCGGCTTGCATCTCCCACGACGAAGGGATGTCTGAATCCCCTGTGGAGACCACAGAGAAAGACCTAGTTCTCCGCCTCATCGCGACCGGAGGCCTCACGTTCTTTGAAAACTCGAGAGGTCCGCGGAGATCAATCCTTCCAAAGGAGACGATGCCTGACACCTCTTGAAAATGGATAGGAGTCCCAGGATCCCTGTGGCACCTGGAAAGGGACCATGGGTCCCTGGCCTCACGTGGAGACGCGTCCCAATGGCCATGCCAAGACTCGAGGAGAATCCTGAGGTGTCCCTCGCACCTAGGCAGGAGTCCTGACGTCGCTGAACAAACATGTGTCTGGAAGGGCCCTCCCCGTCATAACTCGAGAATATACCCCAGGTTCCGGCCGCAACTCGTGAAAAACCTTGAGACTTCCCCCTCGCCGCGAGTTGAGCCCCGATTCCGCTGCACTGCGTGCAGAGCAATTCCGTGTTTCATATCAAACATTAAAGGAGCCTTGATTTCCTTGATGGCATTACAGAGAACACCCAAGATCACTGTCTCAAGTCTAGAGGGATCCTGAGCTCACTGTAGCAACACGAAAGTGCTCCGTGGACCCCAAATCAACTCGAGATGAGAGCTTCCTCCCTGGCATCGACTCAGGAGGGAATACCCACTTTCCATAAGCACCTCAAGAGGAGGTTTCTCTCAGCTACAGGTATGTGAGAGGGACCTGAGTTTGTGGCCTGAAGTGGAATGGACACGGTGATGCTCTGACTCGAAGGAAGGCAGGATATCCCTACAGTGAATTCAATGCAAGCTCGGCTTGCATCTCAAAGAAGAAGGGATGTCTGAATCCCCTGTGGAGACCACAGAGAAAGACTTAGTTCTCCGCCTCATCGCGACCGGGTGCCTCACGTCCTTTGAAAACTCGAGAGGTCCGCGGAGATCAATGCTTCGAAAGGAGACGATGCCTGACTCCTCTTGAAAATGGATAGGAGTCCCAGGATCCCTGTGGCACGTGGAAAGGGACACTGGGTCCCTGGCCTCAAGTGGAGACGCGTCCCAATGGCCATGCCAAGACTCGAGGAGAATCCCGAGGTGTCCCTCGCACCTAGGCAGGAGTCCTAACGTCGCTGAACAAACACGTGTCTGGAAGGGCCCTCCCCGTCGTAACTCGAGAATATACCCCAGGTTCCGGCCGCAACTCGAGAAAAACCATGAGACTTCCCACTCGCCGCGAGATGAGGCCCGATTCCCCTGCACTGCGTGCAGAGCAATTCCGTGTTCCACATCAAACCTGAAAGGAGCCTTGATTTCCTTGATGGCACTCCAGAGAACACCCAAGATCACTGTCTCAAGTCTAGAGGGATCCTGAGGTCACTGTAGCAACAAGAAAGGGCTCCGTGGAGCCCAAATCAACTCGAGATGAGAGCTTCGTCCCTGGCTTGGACTCAAGAGGAATACCCCCTTTCCACAAGCACCTCAAGAGGAGGCTTCTCTCAGCTACAGGTATTTGAGATGGACCCTGAGTTTGTGGCCTCAAGTGGAATGGACACCGAGATGCTCGGACTCGAAGTAAGGCCGGATATCCCGGCAGTGAATTGAATGCAGGCTCGTCTTGCATCTCCCACGACGAAGGGATGTCTGAATACCCTGGGGAGACCACAGAGAAACACCTAGTTCTCCGCCTCTTCGCGACCGGAGGCCTACGTCCTTTGAAAACTCGAGAGGTCCGCGGAGATCAATGCTTCCAAAGGAGACGATGCCTGACTCCTCTTGAAAATGGATAGGAGTCCCAGGATCTCTGTGGCACGTGGAAAGGGACCCTGGGTCTCCCGCCTCACGTGGAGACTGTCCCAATGGCCATGCCAAGACTCGAGGAGAATCACGAGGTGTCCCTCGTACTTAGGCATGAGTCCTGACGTCGCTGAACAAACACGTGTCTGGAAGGGCCCTCCCCATCGTAACTCGAGAATATACCCCAGGTTCCGGCCGCAAATCGAGAAAAACCATGAGACTTCCCCCTCGCCCCGAGATGAGGCCCGATTCCGCTGCACTGCGTGCAGAGCAATTCCGTGTTCCACATCAAACATGAAAGGAGCCTTGATTTCCTTGATGGCACTCCAGAGAACACCCAAGATCACTGTCTCAAGTCTAGAGGGATCCTGAGGTCACTGTAGCAACACGAAACGGCTCCGTGGACCCCAAATCAACTCGAGATGAGAGCTTCGTCCCTGGCTTCAACTCAAGAGGAATACCCACTTTCCACAAGCACTTCAAGAGGAGGCTTCTCTCAGCTACCGGTATGTGAGAGGGACCCTGAATTTGAGGCCTCAAGTGGAATGGACACCGAGATGCTCTGACTCGAAGGAAGGCCGGATGTCCCTGCAGTGAATTGAATGCAGGCTCGTCTTGCATCTCCCACGACGAAGGGATGTCTGAATCCCCTGTGGAGACCACAGAGAAAGACCTAGTTCTCAGCCTCATCGCGACCGGAGGCCTCACGTCCTTTGAAAACTCGAGAGGTCCGCGGAGATCAATGCTTCCAAAGGAGACGATGCCTGACTCCTCTTTAAATGGATAGGAGTCCCAGGATCCCTGTCCACGTGGAAAGGGACCCTGGGTCTCCCGCCTCACGTGGAGACGCGTCCCAATGGCCATGCCAATACTCGAGGAGAATCCCAAGGTGTCGCTCACACCTAGGCAGGAGTCCTGACGTCGCTGAACAAACACGTGTCTGGAAGGGCCCTCCCATCGTAACTCGAGAATATACCCCAGGTTCCGGTCGCAACTCGAGAAAAACCATGAGACTTCCCCCTCGCCGAGAGATGAGGCCCGATTCCACTGCACTGCGTGCAGAGCAATTCCGTGTTCCACACCAAACATGAAAGGAGCCTTGATTTCCTTGATGGCACTTCAGAGAACACCCAAGATCACTGTCTCAAGTCTAGAGGGATCCTGAGGTCACTGTAGCAACACGAAAGGGCTCCGTGGACCCCAAATCAACTCGAGATGAGAGCTTCGTCCCTGGCTTCGACTCAAGAGGAATACCCACTTTCCACAAGCACCTCAAGAGGAGGCTTCTCTCAGCTACAGGTATGTAAGAGGGACCCTGAGATTGTGGCCTAATGTGGAATGGACACCGAGATGCTCAGACTCGAAGGAAGGCCGGATATCCCAGCAGTGAATTGAATGCAGGCTCGTCTTGCATCTCCCACGACGAAGGGATGACTGAATCCCCTGTGGAGCCCACAGAGAAACACCTAGTTCTCCGCCTCATCGCGACCGGAGGCCTCACGTCCTTTGAAAACTCGAGAGGTCCGCGGAGATCAATGCTTCCAAAGGAGACGATGCCTGACTCCTCTTGAAAATGGATAGGAGTCCCAGGATCTCTGTGGCACGTGGAAAGGGACCCTGGGTCTCCCGCCTCACGTGGAGACGCGTCCCAATGGCCATGCCAAGACTCGAGGAGAATCATGAGGTGTCCCTCGTACTTAGGCATGAGTCCTGACGTCGCTGAACAAACACGAGTCTGGAAGGGCCCTCCTCATCGTAACTCGAGAATATACCCCAGGTTCCGGTCGCAACTCGAGAAAAACCATGAGACTTCCCCCTCGCCGAGAGATGAGGCCCGATTCCCCTGCACTGCGTGCAGAGCAATTCCGTGTTCCACATCAAACATGAAAGGAGCCTTGATTTCCTTGATGGCACTCCAGAGAACACCCAAGATCACTGTCTCAAGTCTAGAGGCATCCTGAGGTCACTGTAGCAACACGAAAGGGCTCCGTGGACCCCAAATCAACTCGAGATGAGAGCTTCGTCCCTGGCTTCGACTCAAGAGGAATACCCACTTTCCACAAGCACCTCAAGAGGAGGCTTCTCTCAGCTACAGGTATGTAAGAGGGACCCTGAGTTTGTGGCCTAAAGTGGAATGGACACCGAGATGCTCAGACTCGAAGGAAGGCCGGATATCCCAGCAGTGAATTGAATGCAGGCTCGTCTTGCATCTCCTACGACGAAGGGATGACCGAATCCCCTGTGGAGACCACAGAGAAAGACCTAGTTCTCTGCCTCATCGCGACCGGAGGCCTCACGTCCTTTGAAAACTCGAGAGGTCCGCGGAGATCAATGCTTCCAAAGGAGACGATGCCTGACTCCTCTTGAAAATGGATAGGAGTCCCAGGATCCCTGTGGCACGTGGAAAGGGACACTTGGTCTCCCGCCTCACGTGGAGACGCGTCCCAATGGCCATGCCAAGACTCTAGGAGAATCCCGAGGTGTCCCTCGTACCTAGGCAGGACTCCTGACGTCGCTGAACAAACACGTGTCTGGAAGGGCCCTCCCCGTCGTAACTCGAGAATATACCCCAGGTTCCGGCCGCAACTCGAGAAAAACCATGAGACTTCCCCCTCGCCGCAAGATGAGGCCCGATTCCCCTACACTGCGTGCAGAGCAATTCCGTGTTCCACATCAAACATGAAAGGAGCCTTGATTTCCTTGATGGCACTCCAGAGAAAAGCCAAGATCACTGTCTCAAGTCTAGAGGGATCCTGAGGTCACTGTAGCAACAAGAAAGGGCTCCGTGGACCCCAAATCAACTCGAGATGAGAGCTTCCTCCCTGGCTTCGAACCAAGAGGGAATACCCACTTTCCATAAGCACCACAAGAGGAGGCTTCTCTCAGCTACAGGTATGTGAGAGGGACCCTGAGTTTGTGGCCTCAAGTGGAATGGACACCGAGATGCTCTGACTCGAAGGAAGGCCGGATATCCTTGCAGTGAATTGAATGCAGGCTCGTCTTGCCTCTCCCACGACGAAGGGATGTCTGAATCCCCTGTGGAGCCCACAGAGAAAGACCTAGTTCTCCACCTCATCGCGACCGGAGGCCTCACGTCCTTTGAAAACTCGAGAGGTCCGCGGAGATCAATGCTTCCAAAGGAGACGATGCCTGACTCCTCTTGAAAATGGATAGGAGTCCCAGGATCCCTGTGGCACGTGGAAAGGGACCCTGGGTCTCCCGCCTCAAGTGGAGACGCGTCCCAATGGCCATGCCAAGACTCGAGGAGAATCATGAGGTGTCCCTCGTACTTAGGCATGAGTCCTGACGTCGCTGAACAAACACGTGTCTGGAAGGGCCCTCCCCGTCGTAACTCGAGAATATACCCCAGGTTCCGGCCGCAAATCGAGAAAAACCATGAGACTTCCCCCTCGCCGCGAGATGAGGCCCGATTCCGCTGCACTGCGTGCAGAGCAATTCCGTGTTCCACATCAAACATGAAAGGAGCCTTGATTTCCTTGATGGCACTCCAGAGAACACCCAAGATCACTGTCTCAAGTCTAGAGGGATCCTGAGGTCACTGTAGCAACATGAAACGGCTCCGTGGACCCCAAATCAACTCGAGATGAGAGCTTCGTCCCTGGCTTCAACTCAAGAGGAATACCCACTTTCCACAAGCACTTCAAGAGGAGGCTTCTCTCATCTACCGGTATGTGAGAGGGACCCTGAATTTGAGGCCTCAAGTGGAATGGACACCGAGATGCTCTGACTCGAAGGAAGGCCGGATATCCCTGCCGTGAATTGAATGCAGGCTCGTCTTGCATCTCCCACGACCAAGGGATGTCTGAATCCCCTGTGGAGACCACAGAGAAAGACCTAGTTCTCCGCCTCATCGCGACCGGAGGCCTCACGTACTTTGAAAACTCGAGAGGTCCGCGGAGATCAATGCTTCCAAAGGAGACGATGCCTGACTCCTCTTTAAATGGATAGGAGTCCCAGGATCCCTGTCCACGTGGAAAGGGACCCTGGGTCTCCCGCCTCACGTGGAGACGCGTCCCAATGGCCATGCCAATACTCGAGGAGAATCCCAAGGTGTCCCTCCCACCTAGGCAGGAGTCCTGACGTCGCTGAACAAACACGTGTCTGGAAGGGCCCTCCCCATCGTAACTCGAGAATATACCCCAGGTTCTGGTCGCAACTCGAGAAAAACCATGAGACTTCCCCCTCGCCGAGAGATGAGGCCCGATTCCCCTGCACTGCGTGCAGAGCAATTCCGTATTCCATATCAAACATGAAAGGAGCCTTGATTTCCTTGATGGCACTCCAGAGAACACCCAAGATCACTGTCTCAAGTCTAGAGGGATCCTGAGGTCACTGTAGCAACACGAAAGGGCTCCGTGGACCCCAAATCAACTCGAGATGAGAGCTTAGTCCCTGGCTTCGACTCAAGAGGAATACCCACTTTCCACAAGCACCTCAAGAGGAGGCTTCTCTCAGCTACAGGTATGTAAGAGGGACCCTGAGTTTGTGGCCTAAAGTGGAATGGACACCGAGATGCTCAGACTCGAAGGAAGGCCGGATATCCCAGCAGTGAATTGAATGCAGGCTCGTCTTGCATCTCCCACGACGAAGGGATGACTGAATCCCCTGTGGAGACCACAGAGAAAGACCTAGTTCTCCGCCTCATCGCGACCGGAGGCCTCACGTCCTTTGAAAACTCGAGAGGTCCGCGGAGATCAATGCTTCCAAAGGAGACGATGCCTGACTCCTCTTGAAAATGGATAGGAGTCCCAGGATCCCTGTGGCACGTGGAAAGGGACACTTGGTCTCCCGCCTCACGTGGAGACGCGTCCCAATGGCCATGCCAAGACTCTAGGAGAATCCCGAGGTGTCCCTCGTACCTAGGCAGGAGTCCTGACGTCGCTGAACAAACACGTGTCTGGAAGGGCCCTCCCCGTTGTAACTCGAGAATATACCCCAGGTTCCGGCCGCAACTCGAGAAAAACCATGAGACTTCCCCCTCGCCGCAAGATGAGGCCCGATTCCCCTACACTGCGTGCAGAGCAATTCCGTGTTCCACATCAAACATGAAAGGAGCCTTGATTTCCTTGATGGCACTCCAGAGAAGAGCCAAGATCACTGTCTCAAGTCTAGAGGGATCCTGAGGTCACTGTAGCAACAAGAAAGGGCTCCGTGGACCCCAAATCAACTCGAGATGAGAGCTTCCTCCCTGGCTTCGACTCAAGAGGGAATACCCACTTTCCATAAGCACCTCAAGAGGAGGCTTCTCTCAGCTACAGGTATGTGAGAGGGACCCTGAGTTTGTGGCCTCAAGTGGAATGGACACCGAGATGCTGTGACTCGAAGGAAGGCCGGATATCCTTGCAGTGAATTGAATGCAGGCTCGTCTTGCATCTCCCACGACGAAGGGATGTCTGAATCCCCTGTGGAGCCAACAGAGAAAGACCTAGTTCTCCACCTCATCGCGACCGGAGGCCTCACGTCCTTTGAAAACTCGAGAGGTCCGCGGAGATCAATGCTTCCAAAGGAGACGATGCCTGACTCCTCTTGAAAATGGATAGGAGTCCCAGGATCCCTGTGGCACGTGGAAAGGGACCCTGGGTCTCCCGCCTCACGTGGAGACGCGTCCCAATGGCCATGCCAAGACTCGAGGAGAATCCCGAGGTGTCCCTCGCACCTAGGCAGGAGTCCTGACGTCGCTGAAGAAACACGTGTCTGGAAGGGCCCTCCCCGACGTAACTCGAGAATATAGACCAGGTTCCGCCCGCAACTCGAGAAAAACCATGAGACTTCCCCCTCGCCGAGAGATGAGGCCCGATTCCCCTCCACTGCGTGCAGAGCAATTCCGTGTTCCACATCAAACATGAAAGGAGCCTTGATTTCCTTGATGGCACTCCAGAGAACACCCAAGATCACTGTCTCAAGTCTAGAGGGATCCTGAGGTCACTGCAGCAACACGAAAGTGCTCCGTGGACCCCAAATCAACTCGATATGAGACCTTGTCCCTGGCTTCGACTCAAGAGGAATACCCACTTTTCACAAGCACCTCAGGAGAAGGCTTCTCTCAGCTACAGGTATGTGAGAGGGACCCTGAATTTGTGGCCTAAAGTGGAATGGACACCGAGATGCTCTGACTCGAAGGAAGGCCGGATATTCCGGCAGTGAATTGAATGCAGGCTCGTCTTGCATCTCCCATGAAGAAGGGATGTCTGAATCCCCAGTGGAGACCACAGAGAAAGACCTAGTTCTCCGCCTCATCGCGACCGGAGGCCTCACGTCCTTTGAAAACTCGAGAGGTCCGTGGAAATCAATGCGTCCAAAGGAGACAATGCCTGACACTTCTTGAAAATGGATAGGAGTCCCAGGATCCCTGTGGCACGTGGAAAGGGACCCTGGGTCTCCCGCCTCACGTGGAGACACTTCCCAAAAGCCATGCCAAGACTCGAGTAGAATCACGAGGTGTCCCTCGCACCTAGGCAGGAGTCCTGACGGCGCTGAACAAACACGTGTCTGGAAGGGCCCTCCCCGTCGTAACTCGAGAATATACCCCAGGTTCCGGCCGCAAGTCGAGATAAACCATGAGACTTCCCCCTCGCCGCGAGATGAGGCCCGATTCCCCTGCAGTGCGTGCAGAGCAATTCCGTGTACCACATCAAACCTGAAAGGAGCCTTGATTTACTTGATGGCACTCCAGAGAACACCCAAGATCACTGTCTCAAGTCTAGAGGGATCCTGAGGTCACTGTAGCAACACGAAAGGGCTCCGTGGACCCCAAATCAACTCGAGATGACAGCTTCGTCCGTGGCTTCGACTCAAGAGGAATACCCACTTTCCACAAGCACCTCAAGAGGAGGCTTCTCTCAGCTACAGGTATGTGAGAGGGACCCAGAGTTTGCGGCCTCAAGTGGAATGGACTCCGAGATGCTCTGACTCAGAGGAAGGCCGGATATCCCTGCAGTGAATTGAATGCAGGCTCGTCATGCATCTCCCACGATGAAGGGATATCTGAATCCCCTGTGGAAACCACAGAGAAAGACCTAGTTCTCCGCCTCATCGCGACCAGAGGCCTCACGTCCTTTGAAAACTCGAGAGGTCCGCGGAGATCAATGCTTCCAAAGGAGACGATGCCTGACTCCTCTTTAAATGGATAGGAGTCCCAGGATCCATGTCCACGTGGAAAGGGACGCTGGGTCTCCCGCCTCACGTGGAGACGCGTCCCAATGGCCATGCCAAGACTCGAGGAGAATCCCGAGGTGTCCCTCGCACCTAGGCAGGAGTCCTGACGTCGCTGAAGAAACACGTGTCTGGAAGGGCCCTCCCCGACTTAACTCGAGAATATACCCCAGGTTCCGGCCGCAACTCGAGAAAAACCATGAGACTTCCCCCTCGCCGCGAGATGAGGCCCGATTCCCCTGCACTGCGTGCAGAGCAATTCCGAGTTCCACATCAAACATGAAAGGAGCCTTGATTTCCTTGATGGCACTCTAGAGAACACCCAAGATCACTGTCTCAAGTCTAGAGGGATCCTGAGTTCACTGGAGCAACACGAAAGGGCTCCGTGGACCCCAAATCAACTAGAGATGAGAGCTTAGTCCCTGGCTTGGACTCAAGAGGAATACCCACTTTCCACAAGCACCTCAAGAGGAGGCTTCTCTCAGCTACAGGTATGTGAGAGGGACCCTGAGTGTGTGGCCTCAAGTGGAATGGACCCCGAGATTCTCTGACTCGAAGGAAGGCCGGATATCCCTGCAGTGAATTGAATGCAGGCTCGTCTTGCATCTCCCACGACGAAGGGATGTCTGAATCCCCTGTGGAGACCACAGAGAAAGACCTAGTTCTCCGCCTCATCGCGACCGGAGACCTCACGTCCTTTGAAAACTCGAGAGGTCCGCGGAGATCAATGCTTCCAAAGGAGACGATGCCTGACTCCTCTTGAAAATGGATAGGAGTCCCAGGATCCCTGTGGCACGTGGAAAGGGACCCTGGGTTTCCCGCCTCACGTGGAGACGCATCCCAATTGCCATGCCAAGACTCGAGGAGAATCCCGAGGTGTCCCTCGCACCTAGGCAGGAGTCCTGACGTCGCTGAACAAACATGTGTTTGGAAGGGCCCTCCTCGTCGTAACTCGATAATATACCCCAGGTTCCGGCCACAACTCGAGAAAAACCATGAGACTTCCCCTCGCCGCCAGATGAGGCCCGATTCCCCTGCACTGCATGCAGAGCAATTCCGTGTTCCACATCAAACATGAAAGGAGCCTTGATTTCCTTGATGGCACGCCAGAGAACACCCAAGATCACTGTCTCAAGTCTAGACGGATCCTGAGGTCACTGTGGCAACACGAAAGGGCTCCGTGGACTCCAAATCAACTCGAGATGAGAGTTTCGTCCCTGGCTTCGACTCAAGAGGAATACCCACTTTCCACAATCACCTCAAAAGGAGGCTTCTCTCAGCTATAGGTATGTGAGAGGGACCTTGAGTGTGTGGCCTCAAGTGGAATGGACAGCGAGATGCTCTGATTCGATGGAAGACCGGATATCCCTGCAGTGAATTGAATGCAGGCTCGTCTTGCATCTCCCACGATGAAGGGATGTCTGAATCCCCTGTGGAGACCACAGAGAAAGACCTAGTTCTCCGCCTCATCGCGACCGGAGGCCTCACATCCTTTGAAAAATCCAGAGGTCCGCGGAGATCAATGCTTCCAAAGGAGACGATGCCTGACTCCTCTTTAAATGTATAGGAGTCCCAGGATCCGTGTGGAACGTGGAAAGGGACCCTGGGTCTCCCGCCTCACGTGGAAACGCGTCCCAATGGCCATGCCAAGACTCGAGGAGAATCCCGAGGTGTCCATCGCACCTAGGCAGGAGTCCTGACTTCGCTGAACAAACACGTGTCTGGAAGGGCCCAACCCATCGTAACTCGAGAATATACCCCAGGTTCCGGCCGCAACTCGAGAAAAACCATGAGACTTCCCCCTCACCGCGAGATGAGGCCCGATTCCCCAGCACTGCGTGCAGAGCAATTCCGTGTTCCACATCAAACATGAAAGGAGACTTGATTTCCTTGATGGCACTCCAGAGAACACCCAAGATCACTGTCTCAAGTCTAGAGGGATCCTGAGGTCACTGTAGCAACTCGAAAGGTCTCCGTGGACCCCAAATCAACTCGAGATGAGAGCTTCGTCCCTGGCTTCGACTCAAGAGGAATACCCACTTTCACAAGCACCTCAAGAGGAGGCTTCTCTCAGCTACAGGTATGTGAGAGGGAACGTGAGTTTGTGGCCTCAAGTGGAATGGACACCGAGATGCTCGGACTCGAAGAAAGGCCGGATATCCCTGCAGTGAATTGAATGCAGGCTCGTCTTGCATCTTCCACGACGAAGGGATGTCTGAATCCCCTGTGGAGACCACAGAGAAAGACCTAGTTCTCCTCCTCATCGCGACCGGAGGTCTCACGTTCTTTGAAAAATCGAGAGGTCCGCGGAGATCAATGCTTCCAAAGGAGACGATGCCTGACTCCTCTTTAAATGGATAGGTGTCCCAGGATCCCTGTCACACGTGGAAAGGGACCCTGGGTCTCCCGGCTCACGTGGAGACGCGTCCCAATGGCCATGCCAAGACTCGAGGAGAATCCCGAGGTGTCCCTCGCACCTAGGCAGGAGTCCTGACGTCGCTGAACACACACGTGTCTGGAAGGGCCCTCCCCGTCATAACTCGAGAATATACCACAGGTTCCGGCCGCAACTCGAGAAAAACAATGAGACTTCCCCCTCGCCGAGAGATGAGGCCCGATTCCACTGCACTGCGTTCCGAGCAATTCCGTGTTCCACATCAAACATGAAAGGAGCCCTGATTTCCTTGATGGCACTCCAGAGAACACCCAAGATGACTGTCTCAAGTCTAGAGGTATCCCGGGGTCACTGTAGCAACATGAAAGGGCTCCGTGGACCCCAAATCAACTCGTGATGACAGCTTCGTCCCTGGCTTCGACTCAAGAGGAATACCCACTTTCCACAAGCACCTCAAGAGGAGGCCTCTCTGAGCTACAGGTATGTGAGAGGGACCCTGAGTTTGTGGCCTCAAGTGGAATGGACACCGAGATGCTCTGAATCGAAGTAAGGCCGGATATCCCTGCAGTGAATTGAATACAGGCTCGTCTTCCATCTCCCACGACGAAGGGATGTCTGAATCCCCTGTGGAGGCCACAGAGAGAGACCTAGTTCTCCGCCTCATCGCGACCGGAGGCCTCACCTCCTTTGAAAACTCGAGAGGTCCGCGGAGATCAATGCTTCCAAAGGAGACGATGCCTGACTCCTCTTGAAAATGGATAGGAGTCCCAGGATCCCTGTGGCACCTGGAAAGTGACCCTGGGTATCCCGCCTCACGTGGAGATGCGTCCCTATGGCCATGCCAAGACTCGAGGAGAATCCCGAGGTGTCCCTCACACCTAGGCAGGAGTCCTGACGTTGCTGGACAAACACGTGTCTGGAAGGGGCCTCCCTGTCGTAACTTGAGTATATAACCCAGGTTCCGGCCGGAACTCGAGAAAAACCATGAGACTTCCCCCTCACCGCGAGATGAGGCCCGATTCCCCTGCACTGCGTGCAGAGCAAATCCGTGTTCCACAAAAACGGGAAGGGAGCCTTGATTTCCTGGATTGCACTCCAGAGAAAACCCAAGATCACTGTATTAAGTCTAGAGGGATCCTGAGGTCACTGTAGCAACATGAAAGGGCTCAGTGGACCCCAAATCAACTCGAGATGAGAGCTTAGTATCTGGATTTGACTCAAGAGGCATACCAACTTTCCACAAGCACCTCAAGAGGAGGCTTCTCTCAGCTACAGGTATGTGAGAGGGACCCTGAGTTTGTGGCCTGAAGTGGAATGGACACCGAGATGCTCTGACTCGAAGTAAGGCCGCATATCCCTGCAGTGAATTGAATGCAGGCTCGTCTTGCATCTCCCAAGACGAAGGGATGTCTGAATGCCCTTTGGAGACCACAGAGAAAGACCTAGTTCTCCACCTCATCGCGACCGGAGGCCTCACATCCTTTGAAAACTCGAGAGGTCTGCGGAGATCAGTGCTTCCAAAGGAGACGATTCCTGACTCTTCTTGAAAATGGATAGGAGTCCCAGGATCCCTATGGCACGTGAAAAGGGACCCTGGGTCTCCCGCTTCAAGTGGAAACACGTCCCAGTTGCCATGCCAAGACTCGAGGAGAATACCGTGGTGCCCCTCACACCTAGGCAGGAGTCCTGACGTCGCTGAACAAACACGTGTCTGGAAGGGCCCTCCCGTCGTAACTCGAGAATATACCCCAGGTTCCGGCCGCAACGCGAGAAAAACCATGAGACTTACCCTCGCCGCGACATGAGGCCCGATTCATCTGCACTGCGTGCAGAGCAATTCCGTGTTCCACATCAAACGTGAAAGGAGCCTTGATTTCCTTAATGGCACTCCAGAGAAAACCCAAGATCACTGTCTCAAGTCTAGAGAGATCCTGAGGTCACTGTAGCAACACGAAATGGCTCCGTGGACCCCAAATCAACTCGAGATGAGAGCTTAGTCCCTGGCTTCGACTCAAGAGGAATACCAGCTTTCCACAAGCACCTCAAGAGGAGGCTTCTCTAAGCTACAGGTATGTGAGAGGGACCCTGATTTTCTGGCCTCTACTGGAATGGACACTGAGATGCTCTGACTCGAAGTAAGGCCGGATATCCCTGCAGTGAATTGAATGCAGGCACGTCTTGCATCTCCCAAGACGAAGGGATGTCTGAATCCCCTGTGGAGACCACAGAGAAAGACCTCGTTCTCCGCCTCATCGCGACCGGAGGCCTCACATCCTTTGAAAATTCGAGAGGTCCGCGGAGATCAATGCTTCCAAAGGAGAAGATGCCTGAATCCTATTGAAAATGGTTAGGCGTCCCAGGATCCCTGTGGCACGTGGAAAGGGACCGTGGGTCTCCCTCCTCACGTGAAGACGCGTCCCAATAGCCATGCCAAGACTCGAGGAGAATACCGAGGTGTCACTCGCACCTAGGCAGGAGTCCTGACGTTGCTGAACAAACATGTGTTTGGAAGGGCCCGCCCTGTCGTAACTCGAGAATATACCCCAGGATCCAGCCGCAACTCGAGAAAAACCATGAGACTTCCCCCTTGCTGCGAGATGAGGCCCGATTTCCCTGCACTGCGTGCAGAGCAATTCCGTGTTCCACATGAAACGTGAAAGGAGCCTTGATTTCCTTGATGGCACTCCAGAGAAAACCCAAGATCACTGTCTGAAGTCTAGAGGGATCCTGAGGTCACTGTAGCAACAAGAAAGGGCTCCGTGGACACCAAATCAACTGGAGATGAGAGCTTCCTCCCTGGCTTCGACTCAAGAGGGAATACCCACTTTCCACAAGCACCTCAAGAGGAGGCTTCGCTCAGCTACAGGTATGTGAGAGGGACCCTGAGTTTGTGGCCTCAAGTGGAATGGACACCGAGATGCTCTGACTCGAAGTAAGGCCATGTATCCCTGCAGTGAATTGAATGCAGGCTCGTCTTGCATCTCCCAAGACGAAGGCATGTCTGAATCTCCTGTGGAGATCACAGAGAAAGACCGAGTTCTCCACCTCATCACGACCGGAGGCCTCATATCCTTTGAAAACTCGAGAGGTCCGCGGAGATAAATGCTTCCAAAGGAGACGATGCCTGACTCCTCTTGAAAATGGATAGGAGTCCCAGGATCCGTGTGGCACATGTACAGCGACACTGGGTCTCCCGCCTCACGTGGAGGCGCGACCCAATTGCCATGAAAAGACTCGAGGAGAATCCCGAGGTGTCCCTCGCAACTAGGCAGGAGATCTGTGGTCACTGAACAAACACTTGTCTGGAAGGGCCCTCCCCTTAATAACTCGAGAATATACCCAAGGTAGCGGCGGCAACTCGAGAAAAACCATGAGACTTCCCCTCGCCGGAAGATGAGGCCTGATTCCCCCACACTGCATGCAGAGCAATTCTGCGTTCCACATCAAACGTGAAAGGAGCCTTGCTTTCCTTGATGGCACTCCAGAGAAAACCCAAGATCACTGTCTCAAGTCTAGAGGGATCCTGAGGTCACTGTAGTAACACGAAAGGGCTCTGTGGACCCCAAATCAACTCGAGATGAGAGCTTAGTAAGTGGCTTCGACTCAAGAGGAATACCCACTTTCCACAAGCACCTCAAGAGGAGGCTTCTCTGAGCTACAGGTATGTGAGAGGGACCCTGACTTTGTGGCCTCAAGTGGATAGGACACCGAGATGCTCTGACTGGAAGTAAGGCCGGATAGCCCTTCAGTGAATGGAATGCAGGCTCGTCTTGCATCTCCCAAGACGAACGGATGCTGAATCCCCTGTGGATACCACAGAGAAAGACCTAGTTCTCCGCCTCATCGCGACCGGAGGCCTCACATCCTTTGAAAACTCGAGCGGGCCGCGCAGATCAATGCTTCCAAAGGAGACGATGCCTGACTCCTCTTGAATATGGATAGGAGTCCCATGATCCCTGTGGCACGTGGAAAGGGACCCTGGGTCTCCTGTCTCACGTGGAGACGCGTCCCAATTGCCATGCCAAGACTCGAGGAGAATCCCGAGGTGTCCCTCGCACCTAGGCAGGAGTCCTGACGTCGCGGAACAAACACGTGTCTCGAAGGGCCCTTCCCGTCCTAACTCGAGAATATACCCCAGGTTCCGGCCGCAACTCGAGAAAAACCATGAGACTTCCCCCTCGCCGCGAGATGAGGCCCGATTCCCCTGCTCTGAGTGCAGAGCAATTCCGTGTTCCACATCAAACGTGAAAGGAACCTTGATTTCCTTGATGGCACTCCAGAGGAAACCCAAGATCACTGTCTCAAGTCTAGAGAGATCCTGAGGTCACTGTAGCAACACGAAAGTGCTCCGTGGACCCCAAATCAACACAAGATGAGAGCTTAGTCCCTGGCTTCGACTCAAGAGGAATACCAACTTTCCAAAAGCACCTCAAGAGGAGGCTTCTCTCAGCTACAGGTATGTGAGAGGGACCCTGAGTGTGTCGCCTCAAGTGGAATGGACACCGAGATGCTCTGACTCGAAGTAAAGCCGGATATCCCTGCAGTGAATTGAACGCAGGCTCGTCTTTCATCTCCCAAGACGAACGGATGCTGAATCCCCTGTGGAGACAACAGACAAAGACCTAGTTCTCCGCCTAATCGCGACCGGAGGCCTCACATCCTTTGAAAACTCGAGAGGTCCGCGGAGATCAATGCTTCCAAAGAGACGATGCCTGACTCCTCTTGAAAATGGATAGGAGTCCCAGGATCCCTGTGGCACGTGGAAAGGGACCCTGGGTCTCCCGCCTCACGTGGAGACGCGTCCCAATGGCCATGCCAAGACTCGAGGAGAATCCCGAGGTGTCCCTCTCACCTAGGCAGGAGTCCTGACATCGCTGAACAAACAGGTGCCTGGAAGGACTTTCCCCGTCGTAACTCGAGAATATACCTCAGGTTCCGGCCGCAACTCTTGAAAAACCATGAGACTTCCCCCTCGCCGCGAGATGAGGCCCGATTCCCCTACACTGCGTCCAGAGCAATTCCGTGTTCCACATCAAACGTGAAAGGATCCTTGATTTCCTTGATGGCACTCCAGAGAAAACCCAAGATCACTGTCTCAAGTCTAGAGGGATCCTGAGATCACTGTAGCAACACGAAAGGGCTCCGTGGACCGCAAATCAAATCGATATGAGAGCTTAGTCCCTGGCTTTGACTCAAGAGGAATACCAACTTTCCACAAGCACCTCAAGAGTAGGCTTCTCTCAGCTACAGGTATGGGAGAGGGACCCTGAGATTGTGGCCTCAAGTGGAATGGACACCGAGATACTCTGACTCGAAGTAAGGCCGGATATCCCTGCAGTGAATTGAATACAGGCTCGTCTTACATCTCCCAAGACGAAGGGATGTCTGAATGCCCTGTGGACACCACAGAGAAAGACTTCGTTTTCCGCCTCAACGCGACCAGAGACCTCACATCCTTTGAAAACTCGAGAGGTCCGCAGAGATCAATGCTTCCAAAGGAGACGATGCCTGACTCCTCTTGAAAATGGATAGGAGTACCAGGATCCCTGTGGCACATGGTAAGGGACCCTGGGTCTCCCTCCTCACGTGGAGACCCGTCCCAATTGCCATGCCAAGACTCGAGGAATATCCCGAGGTGTCCCTCGCACCTAGGCAGGAGTCCTGACGTCGCTGAACAAACACGTGTCTGGAAGGGCCCTCCCGTCGTAACTCGAGAATATACCCCAGGTTCCGACAGCAACTGGAGAAAAACCATGAGACTTCCCACTCGCCGTGAGATGAGGCCCGATTCCCCTGCACTGCGTGAAGAGCAATTCCGTGTTCCACATCAAACTTGAAACGAGCCTTGATTTCCTTGATGGCACTCCAGAGAAAACCCAAGATCACTGTCTCATGTCTAGAGGGATCCTGAGGTCCCTGTAGCAACACGAAAGTGATCCGTGGACACCAAATCAACTCGAGATGAGAGCTTAGTCCCTGGCTTCAACTCAACAGGAATACCAACTTTCCACAAGCACCTCAAGAGGAGGCTTCTCTCAGCTACAGGTATGTGAGAGGGACCGTGAGTTTCTGGCCTCTACTGGAATGGACACCGAGATTCTCTGACTCGAAGTAAGGCCGGATATCCCTGCAGTGAATTGAATGCAAGCTCGTCTTGCATCTCCCAAGACGAAGGGATGTCTGAATCCCCTGTGGAGACCACAGAGAAAGACCTAGTTCTCCGCCTCATCGCGACCGGATGCCTCACATCCTTTGAAAACGCGAGAGGGCCACGGAGATCAGTGCTTCCAAAGGAGACGATGCCTGACTTCTCTTGAAAATGGATAGGAGTAACAGGATCCCTGTGGCGCGTGGAAAGGGACCCTGGGTCTCCCGCTTCACGTGGAGACACGTCCCAATTGCCATGCCAAGACTCGAGGAGAATCCCGAGGTGTCCTTCGCAACTATCCAGGAGTCCTGACATCGCTGAGCAAACAGGTGTCTGGAAGGTCCCTCCCCGTCGTAACTCGAGAATGTACCCCAGGTTCCGGCCGCAACTCGAGAAAAACCATGAGACTTCCCCCTCACCGCGAGATGAGGCCTGATTCCCCTGCACTGCGTGGAGAGCAATTCCTTGATCCACATCAAACGTGAAAGGAGCCTTGATTTCTTTGATGGCACTCCAGAGAAAACCAAAGATCACTGTCTCAAGTCTAGAGGGATCCTGAGGTCACTGTAGCAACACGAAAGGGCTCCGTGGACCCCAAATCAACTCGAGATGAGAGCTTAGTCCCTGGCTTCGACTCAAGAGGAATACCAACTTTCCACAAGCACCTCAAGAGGAGGCTTCTCTCAGCTACAGGTATGTGAGAGGGTCCCTGAGTTTGTGGCCTCAAGTGGAATGGACACCGAGATGCTCTGACTTATAGTAAGGCCGGATATCCCTACAGTGAATTGAATGCAGGCTCGTCTTGCATCTCCCAAGACGAAGGGATGTCTGAATCCCCTGTGGAGACCACAGAGAAAGACCTCGTTCTCCGCCTCATCGCGACCGGAGGCCTCACATCCTTTGAAAACGCGAGAGGTCCGCGGAGATCAGTGCTTCCAAAGGAGACGATGCCTGACTCCTCTTGAAAATGGATAGGAGTCCCAGGATCCCTGTGGCACGTGGAAAGGGACCCTGGGTCTCCGGCCTCACGTCGAGACGCGTCCAAATTGCCATGCCAAGACTAGAGGGGAATACCGAGGTGTCCCTCGCACCGAGGCAGGAGTCCTGACGTCGCTGAACAAAGACGTGTCTGGAAGGGCCCTCCTCGTCGTAACTCGAAAATATACCACAGGTTCCGGCCGCAACTCGAGAAAAACCATGAGACTTCCCCCTCGCCGCGAGATGAGGCCCGATTCCCCTGCACTGCGTGCAGAGCAATTCCGTGTTCCACATCAAACTTGAAAGGAGCCTTGATTTCCTTGATGGCACTCCAGAGAAAAAGCAAGATCACTGTCTCAAGTCTAGAGGGATCCTGAGGTCACTGGAGCAACACGAAAGGGCTCCGTGGACCCCAAATCAACTCGAGTTGAGAGCTGAGTCCCTGGCTTCGACTCAAGAGGAATACCAACTTTCCAAATGCACATCAAGCGGAGGCTTCTCTCAGCTACAGGTATGTGAGAGGGACCCTGAGTTTGTGGCCTCAAGTGGAATGGACACCGAGATGCTCTGACTCGAAGTAAGGCCGGATATCCCTGCAGTGAATTGAATGCAGGCTCGTCTTGCATCTCCCAAGACGAAGGGATGTCTGAATGCCCTGTGGAGACCACAGGAAAAGACCACGTTCTCTGCCTCATCGCGACCCCAGGCCTCACATTCTTTGAAAACTCGAGAGGTACACGGAGATCAGTGCTTCCAAAGGAGACGATGCCTGACTCCTCTTGAAAATGGAGAGGAGTCCCGGGATCCCTGTGGCACGTGGAATGGGACCCTGGGTCTCCCGCCTCACGTGGAGACGCGTCCCAATTGCCATGCCAAGACTCGAGGAGAATCCCGAGGTATCCCTCGCACCTAGGCAGGAGTCCTGACGTCGCTGAACAAACACGTGTCTGGAAGGGCCCTCCCCGTCGTAACTCGAGAATATACCCCAGGTTTCGGCCGCAAATCGAGAAAAACCATGAGACTACCCCCTCGCCGTGAGATGCGCCCCGATCCCCTGCACTGCGCACAGAGCAATTCCGTGTTCCACATCAAAAGTGAAAGGAGCCTTTATTTCCTTGATGGCACTCCAGAGAAAACCCAAGATCACTGTTTCAAGTCTAGAGGGATACTGAGGTCACTGTAGCAACACGAAAGGGCTCCCTGGACCCCAAATCAACTCGAGATGAGAGCTTAGTTCCTGGATTCGCCTCAAGAGGCATACCAACTTTCCACAAGCACCTCAAGAGGAGGCTTCTCTCAGCTACAGGTATGTGAGAGGGTCCCTGAGTTTGTGGCCTCAAGTGGAATGGACACCGAGATGCTGTGACTCGAAGTAAGGCTGGACATCCCTGCAGTGAATTGAATGCAGGCTCGTCTTGCATCTCCCAAGACAAAGGGATGTCTGAATCTCCTGTGGAGACCACAGAGAAACACCTAGTTCTCCGACTCATCGCGACGGGAGGCCTCATATCCTTTGAAAACTCGAGAGGTCCATGGAGATCAGTGCTTCCAAAGGAGACGATGCCTGACTCCTCTTGAAAATGGATAGGAGTCCCAGGATCCATGTGGCACGTGGAAAGGGACCCTGGGTCTCCCGCCTCACGTGGAGTCGCGTCCCAATTGCCATGCCAAGACTCGAGGTGAATCCCGAGTGTCCCTCGCACCTAGGCAGGAGTCCTGACGTCGCTGAACAAACACGTGTCTGGAAGGGTCCTCCCCGTCGTATTTCGAAATATACCCCAGGTTCCGGCCGCAACTCGAGAAAAACCATGAGACTTCCCCCTCACCGCGAGATGAGGCCGGATTCCCCTGCACTGCATGCAGAGCAATTCCTTGATCCACATCAAACTTGAAAGGAGCCTTGATTTCCTTGATGGCACTCCAGAGAAAACCCAAGATCACTGTCTCAAGTCTAGAGGGATCCTGAGGTCACTGGAGCAACACGAAAGGGCTCCGTGGACCCAAAATCAACTCGAGATGAGAGCTGAGTCCCTGGCTTCAACTCAAGAGGAATACCAACTTTCCAAATGCACATCAAGCGGAGGCTTCTCTCAGCTACAGGTATGTGAGAGGGACCCTGAGTTTGTGGCCTCAAGTGGAATGGACACCGAGATGCTCTGACTTGAAGGAAGGCCGGATATCCCTGCATTGAATTGAATGCAGGCTCATCTTGCATCTCCCACGACGAAGGGGTGTCTGAATCCCCTGTGGAGACCACAGAGAAACAACTAGTTCTCCGCCTCATCGCGACCGGAAGCCTCACGTCCTTTGCAAACTCGAGAGGTCCGCGGAGATCAATGCTTCCAATGGAGACGATGCCTGACTCCTCTTGAAAATGGATAGGAGTCCCAGGATCCCTGTGGCACGTGGAAAGGGACCCTGGGTCTCCCGCCTCACGTGGAGACACGTCCCAATGCCCATGCCAAGACTCGAGGAGAATCCCGAGGTGTCCCTCGCACCTAGGCAGGAGTCCTGACGTCGCTGAAGAAACACGTGTCTGGAAGGGCCCTCCCCGTCGTAACTCGAGAATATACCCCAGTTTCCGGCCGCATCTCGAGAAAAACCATGAGAATTCTCCCTCGCCGCGAGATGAGGCCCGATTCCCCTGCACTGCGTGCAGAGCAATTCCATGTTCCACATCAAACATGAAAGGAGCCTTGATTTCCTTGATGGCACACCAGAGAACACCCAAGATCACGGTCTCAAGTCTACAGGGATCCTGAGTTCACTGGAGCAACACGAAAGGGCTCGGTGGACCCCAAATCAACTCGAGATGAGAGCTTAGTCCCTGGCTTCGATTCAAGAGCAATACCAACTTTCCACAAGCACCTCAAGAGGAGGCTTCTCTCAGCTACAGGTATGTGAGAGGGACCCTGAGTTTGTGGCCTCAAGTGGAATGGACAGCGAGATGCTCTGACTCGAAGTAAGGCCGGATATCCCTGCAGTGCATTGAATGCAGGCTCGTCTTCCATCTCCCAAGACGAAGGGATGTCTGAATCCCCTGTGGAGACCACAGAGAACGACCTAGTCCTCCGCCTCAACGCGACCGAAGGCCTCACATCCTTTGAAAATCGGGAGGTCCACGGAGATCAATGCTTCCAAAGGAGACGATGCCTGACTCCTCTTGAAAATTGGTAGGAGTCCCAGGATCCCTGTGGCACGTTGAAAGGGACCCTGGGTCTCCCGCCTCACGTGGAGACGCGTCCCAATTGCCATGCCAAGACTCGAGGAGAATCCCGAGGTGTCCCTCGCACCTACGCAGGAGTCCTGACGTCGCTGAACAAACACGTGTCTGGAAGGGACCTCCCCGTCGTAACTCGAGAATATACCCCATGTTCCGGCCACAACTCGAAAAAAACCATGAGACTTTCCCCTCGCCGCGAGATGAAGCCTGATTCCCCTGCCCTGCGTGCAGAGCAATTCCGTGTTCCACATCAAACGTGAAAGGAGCCTTGATTTCCTTGATGGCACTCCAGAGAAAACCCAAGATCACTTTCTCAAGTCTAGAGGGATCCTGAAGTCACTGGAGCAACACGAAAGGGATCGGTGGACCCCAAATCAACTCGAGATGAGAGCTTAGTCGCTGGCTTCGACACAAGAGGAATACCAACTTTCCACAAGCACCTCAAGTTGAGGCTTCTCTCAGCTACAGGTATGTGAGAGGGACCCTGAGTTTGTGGCCTCAAGTGGAATGGACACCGAGATGCTCTGACTCGAAGTAAGGTGGGATATCCCTGCAGTGTATTGAATGCAGGCTCGTCTTGCATCTCCCAAGATGAAGGGATGTCTGAATCCCCTGTGGAGACCACAGAGAAAGACCTCTTTCTCCGCCTCATCGCTACCGGAGGCCTCACGTCCTTTGAAAACTCGAGAGGTCCGCGGAGATCAATGCTTCCAAAGGAGACGATGCCTGACTCCT
This sequence comes from Dama dama, assembly GCF_033118175.1. Classification (NCBI taxonomy): domain Eukaryota; kingdom Metazoa; phylum Chordata; class Mammalia; order Artiodactyla; family Cervidae; genus Dama; species Dama dama. The sequence continues at coordinate 652,766 of NC_083693.1, forward strand.
CTTGAAAATGGATAGGAGTCCCAGGATCCCTGTGGCACGTGGAAAGGGACACTGGGTCTCCCGCCTCACGTGGAGACGCGTCCCAATTGCCATACCAAGACTCGAGGAGAATCCCGAGGTGTCCCTCGCACCTAGGCAGGAGTCCTGACGTCGCTGAACAAACACGTGTCTGGAAGGGCCCTCCCCGTCGTAACTCGAGAATATACCCCAGGTTCCGGTCGCAACTCGAGAAAAACCATGAGACTTCCAACTCGCTGCGAGATGAGGCCCGAATCCAATGCACTGCGTGCAGAGCAATTCCGTGTTCCATATCAAACGTGAAAGGAGCCTTGATTTCCTTGATGGCACTCCAGAGAAAACCCAAGATCACTGTGTCAAGTCTAGAAGGATCCTGAGGTCACTGTAGCAACAAGAAAAGTCTCCGTGGACCCCAAATCAACTCGAGATGAGACCTTAGTCCTTGTCTTCGACTCAAGAGGAATATCAACTTTCCACAAGCACCTCAAGAGAAGGCTTCTCTCAGCTACAGGTATGTGAGAGGGACCCTGAATTTGTGGCCTCAAGTGGAATGGACACCGAAATGCTCTGACTCGAAGTAAGGCCGGATATCCCAACAGTGAATTGAATGCAGGCTCGTCTTGCATCTCCCAAGACGAAGGGAGGTCTCAATCCCCTGGGGAGACAACAGAGAAAGACCTAGTTCTCTGCATCATCTCGACCTGAGGCCTCACATCCTTTGAAAACTCGAGTGGTGGGCGGAGATCAATCCTTCCAAAGGAGACGATGCCTGACTCCTCTTAAAAATGGATAGGAGTCCCAGGATCCTTGTGGCACGTCGAAAGGGACCCTGGGTTTCCCGCCTCACGTGGAGACGGGTCCCAATTTCCATGCCAAGACTCGAAGATAATCCCGAGGTGTCCCTCGCACCTAGGCAGGAGTCCTGACGTCTTTGAACAAACACGTGTCTGGAAGGGCCCTCCCCGTCGTAACTCGAGAATATACCCCAGGTTCCGGTCGCAACTCGAGAAAAACCATGAGACTTCCAACTCGCTGCGAGATGAGGCCCGAATCCAATGCACTGCATGCAGAGCAATTCCGTGTTCCATATCAAACGTGAAAGGAGCCTTGATTTCCTTGATGGCACTCCAGAGAAAACACAAGATCACTGTGTCAAGTCTAGAAGGATCCTGAGGTCACTGTAGCAACAAGAAAAGGCTCCGTGGACCCCAAATCAACTCGAGATGAGAGCTTAGTCCTTGTCTTCGACTCAAGAGGAATACCCACTTTCCACAAGCACCTCAAGAGAAGGCTTCTCTCAGCTACAGGTATGTGAGAGGGACCCTGAGTTTGTGGACTCAAGTGGAATGGACACCGAGATGCTCTGACTTGAAGGAAGGCCGGATATCCCTGCATTGAATTGAATGCAGGCTCATCTTGCATCTCCCACGACGAAGGGGTGTCTGAATCCCCTGTGGAGACCACAGAGAAACAACTAGTTCTCCGCCTCATCGCGACCGGAAGCCTCACGTCCTTTGCAAACTCGAGAGGTCCGCGGAGATCAATGCTTCCAATGGAGACGATGCCTGACTCCTCTTGAAAATGGATAGGAGTCCCAGGATCCCTGTGGCACGTGGAAAGGGACCCTGGGTCTCCCGCCTCACGTGGAGACACGTCCCAATGCCCATGCCAAGACTCGAGGAGAATCCCGAGGTGTCCCTCGCACCTAGGCAGGAGTCCTGACGTCGCTGAAGAAACACGTGTCTGGAAGGGCCCTCCCCGTCGTAACTCGAGAATATACCCCAGGTTCCGGCCGCATCTCGAGAAAAACCATGAGAATTCCCCCTCGCCGCGAGATGAGGCCCGATTCCCCTGCACTGCGTGCAGAGCAATTCCGTGTTCCACATCAAACATGAAAGGAGCCTTGATTTCCTTGATGGCACACCAGAGAACACCCAAGATCACGGTCTCAAGTCTACAGGGATCCTGAGTTCACTGGAGCAACACGAAAGGGCTCGGTGGACCCCAAATCAACTCGAGATGAGAGCTTAGTCCCTGGCTTCGATTCAAGAGCAATACCAACTTTCCACAAGCACCTCAAGAGGAGGCTTCTCTCAGCTACAGGTATGTGAGAGGGACCCTGAGTTTGTGGCCTCAAGTGGAATGGACAGCGAGATGCTCTGACTCGAAGTAAGGCCGGATATCCCTGCAGTGCATTGAATGCAGGCTCGTCTTCCATCTCCCAAGACGAAGGGATGTCTGAATCCCTTGTGGAGACCACAGAGAACGACCTAGTCCTCCGCCTCAACGCGACCGGAGGCCTCACATCCTTTGAAAATCGGGAGGTCCACGGAGATCAATGCTTCCAAAGGAGACGATGCCTGACTCCTCTTGAAAATAGGTAGGAGTCCCAGGATCCCTGTGGCACGTTGAAAGGGACCCTGGGTCTCCCGCCTCACGTGGAGACGCGTCCCAATTGCCATGCCAAGAATCGAGGAGAATCCCGAGGGGTCCCTCGAACCTAGGCAGGAGACCTGACGTCGCTGAAAAAACACGTGTCTGGAAGGGCCCTCCCCGTCGTAACTCGAGAATATACCACAGGTTCCGACCGCAACTCGAGAAAAACCATGAGACTTCCCCCTCGCAGCGAGATGAAGCTCGATTCCCCTGCACTGCGTGCAGAGCAATTCCGGGTTCCACATCAAACGTGAAAGGAGCCTTGATTTCCTGAAGCACTCCAGAGAAAACCCAAGATCACTGTCTCAAGTCTAGAGGGATCCTGAGGTCACTGGAGCAACACGAAAGGGCTCCATGGACCCCAAATCAACTCGAGATGAGAGCTTATTCCCTGGCTTCGACTCAAGAGGAATACCAACTTTCCATAAGCACCTCAAGAGGAGGCTTCTCTCAGCAACTGGGAGGTGAGAGGGACCCTGAGTTTGTGGCCTCAAGTGGAATGGACACCGAGATGCTCTGACTCGAAGTAAGGCCGGATATCTCTGCAGTGAATTGAATGCAGGCTCGTCTTGCATCTCCCAAGATGAAGGGATGTCTGATTCCCCTGTGGAGACCACAGAGAAAGACCTAGTCCTCCGCCTCAACGCGACCGGAGGCCTCACATCCTTTGAAAACTCGAGAGGTCTGCAGAGATCAATGCTTCCAAAGGAGACGATGCATGACTCCTCTTGAAATTGGATAGGAGTCCCAGGATCCCTGTGGCATGTGGAAAAGGACCCTGGGTCTCCCGCCTCACGTGGAGACGCGTCCCAATTGCCATGCCAAGACTCGAGGAGAATCCCGAGGTGTCCCTCGCACCTAGGCAGGGGTCCTGACGTCGCTGAAAAAACACGTGTCTGGAAGGGCCCTCCCCGTCGTAAATCGAGAATATACCCCAGGTTCCGGCCGCAACTCAAGAAAAACCATGAGACTTCCCCCTCGCCGCGAGATGAGGCCTGATTCCCCTGCACTGCGTGCAGAGCAATTCCGTGTTCCACATCAAACGTGAAAGGAGCCTTGATTTCCTTGATGGCACTCCAGAGAAAACCAAAGATCACTGTCTCAAGTCTAGAGGGATCCTGAGGTCACTGGAGCAACACGAAAGGTCTCCGTGGACCCCAAATCAACTCGAGATGAGAGCTTAGTCCCTGGTTTCGACTCAAGAGGAATACCAACTTTCCACAAGCACCTCAAGAGGAGGCTTCTCTCAGCTACAGGTTGTGAGAGGGACCCTGAGTTTCTAGCCTCATGTGGATTGAACACCGAGATGCTCTGACTCGAAGTAAGGCGGGATATCCCTGCAGTGAATTTAATGCAGGCTCGTCTTGCATCTCCCAAGACAAAGGGATGTCTGATTCCCCTGTGGAGACCACAGAGAAAGACCTAGTCCTCCGCCTCAACGCGAACCGAGGCCTCACATCCTTTGAAAACTCGAGAGGTCTGCGGAGATCAATGCTTCCAAAGGAGACGATGCCTGACTCCTCTTCAAAATGGATAGGAGTCCCAGGATCCCTGTGGCACGTGGAAAGGTACTCTGGATCTCCGGCCTCACGTGGAGACGCGTCCCAATTGCCATGCCAAGACTCGAGGAGAATCACGATGTGTCCCTCGCCTCTAGGCAGGAGTCCTGACGTTGCTGAACAAACACGTGTCTGGAGGGGCCCTCCCCGTGGTAACTCGAGAATATACCCCAGGTTCCGGCCGCAACTCGAGAAAAACCATGCAACTTCCCCCTCGCCGCGAGATGAGGCCCGATTCCCCTGCACTGCGTGCAGAGCAATTCCGTGTTCCACATCAAACCTGAAAGGAGCCTTGATTTCCTTGATGGCACTCCAGAGAAAACCCAAGATCACTGTCTCAAGTCTAGAGGGATCCTGAGGTCACTGGAGCAACACGAAAGGGCTCCGTGGACCCCAAATCAACTCGAGATGAGAGCTTAGTCCCTGGCTTCGACTCAAGAGGAATGCCAACTTTCCACAAGCACCTCAAGAGGAGGCTTCTCTCAGCTACAGGTATGTTAGAGGGACCCTGAGTTTTTGGCCAGAAGTGGAATGGACACCGAGATGCTCTGACTCGAAGTAAGGCCGGATATCTTTGCAGTGAATTGAATGCAGGCTCTTCTTGCATCTCCCAAGACGATGGGTTGTCTGAATCCCCTGTGGAGTCCACAGAGAAAGACCTAGTCCTCCGCCTCAACGCGAATGGAGCCCTCACATCCTTTGAAAACTCGAGAGGTCCGCGCAGATCAATGCTTCCAAAGGAGACGATGCCTGACTCCTCTTGAAAATGGATAGGAGTCCCAGGATCCCTGTGGTACGTGGAAAGGTACCCTGGATCTCCCGCCTCAGGTGGAGATGCGTCCCAATTGCCATGCCAAGACTCGAGGAGAATCCCGAGGTGTCCCTCGCACCTAGGCAGGAGTCCTGACGTCGCTGAACAAACACGTGTCTCGAAGGGCCCTCCCCGTCGTAACTCGAGAATATACCCCAGGTTCCGGCCGCAACTCGAGAAAAACCATGAGACTTCCCCCTCGCCGCGAGATGAGGCCCGATTCCCCTGCACTGCGTGCAGAGCAATGCCGTGTTCCACATCAAACGTGAAAGGAGCCTTGATTTCCTTGATGGCACTCCAGAGAACACCCAAGATCACTGTCTCAAGTCTAGAGGGATCCTGAGGTCACTGGAGCAACACAAGAGGGCTCCGTGGACCCCAAATCAACTCGAGATGAGAGCTTAGTCCCTGGCTTCGACTCAAGAGGAATACCAACTTTCCACAAGCACCTCAAGAGGAGGCTTCTCTCAGCTACAGCTAGGTGAGAGGGACCCTGAGTTTGTGGCCTCAAATCGAATGGACACCGAGATACTCTGCCTCGAAGTAAGGCCGGATATCCCTGCAGTGAAGTGAACGCAGGCTCGTCTTGGATCTAACAAGACGAAGGGATGTCTGAATCCCCTGTGGAGACCACAGAGAAAGACCTAGTCCTCCGCCTCAACGCGACCGGAGACCTCACATCCTTTGAAAACTCAAGAGGTCCGCGGAAATCAATGCTTCCAAAGGAGACGAAGCCTGACTGCGCTTGAAAATGGATAGGAGTCCCAGGATCCCTGTGGCACGTGGAAAGGGACCCTGGGTCTCCCGCCTCACGTCGAGACGCGTCCCAGTTGCCATGCCAAGACTCGAGGAGAATCCCGAGGTGTCCCTCGCACCTAGGCAGGAGTCCTGACGTCGCTGAACAAACACGTGTCTGGAGGGGCCCTCTCCGTCGTAACTCGAGAATATACCCCAGGTTCCGGCCGCAACACGAGAAAAACCATGAGACTTCCACCTCGCCGCGAGATGAGGCCTGATTCCCCTGCACTGCGTGCAGAGCAATTCCGTGTTCCACATCAAACGTGAAAGGAGCCTTGATTTCCTTGATGGCACTCCAGAGAAAACCCAAGATCACTGTCTCAAGTCTAGAGGGATCCTGAGGTCACTGGAGCAACACGAAAGGTCTCCGTGGACCCCAAATCAACTCGAGATGAGAGCTTAGTCCCTGGTTTCGACTCAAGAGGAATACCAACTTTCCACAAGCACCTCAAGAGGAGGCTTCTCTCAGCTACAGGTTGTGAGAGGGACCCTGAGTTTCTAGCCTCATGTGGATTGAACACCGAGATGCTCTGACTCGAAGTAAGGCGGGATATCCCTGCAGTGAATTTAATGCAGGCTCGTCTTGCATCTCCCAAGACAAAGGGATGTCTGATTCCCCTGTGGAGACCACAGAGAAAGACCTAGTCCTCCGCCTCAACGCGAACCGAGGCCTCACATCCTTTGAAAACTCGAGAGGTCTGCGGAGATCAATGCTTCCAAAGGAGACGATGCCTGACTCCTCTTCAAAATGGATAGGAGTCCCAGGATCCCTGTGGCACGTGGAAAGGTACTCTGGATCTCCGGCCTCACGTGGAGACGCGTCCCAATTGCCATGCCAAGACTCGAGGAGAATCACGATGTGTCCCTCGCCTCTAGGCAGGAGTCCTGACGTTGCTGAACAAACACGTGTCTGGAGGGGCCCTCCCCGTGGTAACTCGAGAATATACCCCAGGTTCCGGCCGCAACTCGAGAAAAACCATGCAACTTCCCCCTCGCCGCGAGATGAGGCCCGATTCCCCTGCACTGCGTGCAGAGCAATTCCGTGTTCCACATCAAACCTGAAAGGAGCCTTGATTTCCTTGATGGCACTCCAGAGAAAACCCAAGATCACTGTCTCAAGTCTAGAGGGATCCTGAGGTCACTGGAGCAACACGAAAGGGCTCCGTGGACCCCAAATCAACTCGAGATGAGAGCTTAGTCCCTGGCTTCGACTCAAGAGGAATGCCAACTTTCCACAAGCACCTCAAGAGGAGGCTTCTCTCAGCTACAGGTATGTTAGAGGGACCCTGAGTTTTTGGCCAGAAGTGGAATGGACACCGAGATGCTCTGACTCGAAGTAAGGCCGGATATCTTTGCAGTGAATTGAATGCAGGCTCTTCTTGCATCTCCCAAGACGATGGGTTGTCTGAATCCCCTGTGGAGTCCACAGAGAAAGACCTAGTCCTCCGCCTCAACGCGAATGGAGCCCTCACATCCTTTGAAAACTCGAGAGGTCCGCGCAGATCAATGCTTCCAAAGGAGACGATGCCTGACTCCTCTTGAAAATGGATAGGAGTCCCAGGATCCCTGTGGTACGTGGAAAGGTACCCTGGATCTCCCGCCTCAGGTGGAGATGCGTCCCAATTGCCATGCCAAGACTCGAGGAGAATCCCGAGGTGTCCCTCGCACCTAGGCAGGAGTCCTGACGTCGCTGAACAAACACGTGTCTCGAAGGGCCCTCCCCGTCGTAACTCGAGAATATACCCCAGGTTCCGGCCGCAACTCGAGAAAAACCATGAGACTTCCCCCTCGCCGCGAGATGAGGCCCGATTCCCCTGCACTGCGTGCAGAGCAATGCCGTGTTCCACATCAAACGTGAAAGGAGCCTTGATTTCCTTGATGGCACTCCAGAGAACACCCAAGATCACTGTCTCAAGTCTAGAGGGATCCTGAGGTCACTGGAGCAACACAAGAGGGCTCCGTGGACCCCAAATCAACTCGAGATGAGAGCTTAGTCCCTGGCTTCGACTCAAGAGGAATACCAACTTTCCACAAGCACCTCAAGAGGAGGCTTCTCTCAGCTACAGCTAGGTGAGAGGGACCCTGAGTTTGTGGCCTCAAATCGAATGGACACCGAGATACTCTGCCTCGAAGTAAGGCCGGATATCCCTGCAGTGAAGTGAACGCAGGCTCGTCTTGGATCTAACAAGACGAAGGGATGTCTGAATCCCCTGTGGAGACCACAGAGAAAGACCTAGTCCTCCGCCTCAACGCGACCGGAGACCTCACATCCTTTGAAAACTCAAGAGGTCCGCGGAAATCAATGCTTCCAAAGGAGACGAAGCCTGACTGCGCTTGAAAATGGATAGGAGTCCCAGGATCCCTGTGGCACGTGGAAAGGGACCCTGGGTCTCCCGCCTCACGTCGAGACGCGTCCCAGTTGCCATGCCAAGACTCGAGGAGAATCCCGAGGTGTCCCTCGCACCTAGGCAGGAGTCCTGACGTCGCTGAACAAACACGTGTCTGGAGGGGCCCTCTCCGTCGTAACTCGAGAATATACCCCAGGTTCCGGCCGCAACACGAGAAAAACCATGAGACTTCCACCTCGCCGCGAGATGAGGCCCGATTCCCCTGCACTGCATGCAGAGCAATTCCGTGTTCCACATCAAACGTGAAAGGAGACTTGATTTCATTGATGGCACTCCAGAGAAAACCCAAGATCACTGTCTCAAGTCTAGAGGGATCCTGAGGTCACTGGAGCAACACGAAAGTTCTCTGTGGACCCCAAATCAACTCGAGATGAGAGCTTTGTCCCTGGCTTCGATTCAAGAGGAATACCAACTTTCCACAAGCACCTCAAGAGAAGGCTTCTCTCAGCTACAGGTATGTGAGAGGGACCCTGAGTTTGTGGCCTCAAGTGGAATGGACACCGAGATGCTCTGACTCGAAGTAAGGCCGGATATCCCTGCAGTGAATTGAATGCATGCTCGTCTTGCATCTCCCAAGAAGAAGGGATGTCTGAATCCCCTGTGGAGACCACAGAGAAAGACCTAGTTCTCCGCCTCATCGCGACCGGAGTCCTCACATCCTTTGAAAACTCGAGAGGTCCGCGGAGATCAATGCTTCCAAAGGAGACGATGCCTGACTCCTCTTGAAAATGGATAGGAGTCCCAGGATCCCTGTCGCACGTGGAAAGGGACCCTGGGTTTCCCGCCTCACGTGGAGACGCGTCCCCATTGCCATGCCAAGATTCGAGGAGAATCCCGAGGTGTCCCTCGCACCTAGGCAGGAGTGCTGACGTCGCTGAACAAACACGTGTCTGGAGGGGCCCTCCCCGTCGTAACTCGAGAATATACCCCAGGTTCCGGCCGCAACTCGAGAACAACCGGGAAACTTCCCCCTCGCCGCGAGATGAGGCCCAATTCCCCTGCACTGCGTGCAGAGCAATTCCGTGTTCCACATCAAACCTGAAAGGAGCCTTGATTTCCTTGATGGCACTCCAGAGAAAACCCAAGATCACTGTCTCAACTGTAGAGGGATCCTGAGGTCACTGGAGCAACACGAGAGGGCTCCGTGGACCCCAAATCAACTCGAGATGAGAGCTTAGTCCCTGGCTTCGACTCAAGAGGAATACCAACTTTCCACAAGCACCTCAAGAGGAGGCTTCTCTCAGCTACTGGTATGTGAGAGAGACCCTGAGTTTGTGGCCTCAAGTGGAATGGACACCGAGATTCTCTGACTCGAAGTAAGGCCGGATATCCCTGCAGTGAATTGAATGCAGGCTCATCTTGCATCTCCCAAGACGAAGGGTTGTCTGAATCCCCTGTGGAGACCACAGAGAAAGACCTAGTAATCCGCCTCAACGCGAACGGAGACCTCACATCCTTTGAAAACTCAAGAGGTCCGCCGAGATCAATGCTTCCAAAGGAGACGATCCCTGACTCCTCTTGAAAATGGATAGGAGTCACAGGATCCCTGTGGCACGTGGAAAGGGACCCTGGGTCTCCCGCCTCACGTGGAGACGCGTCCCAAATGCCATGCCAAGACTCGAGGAGAATCCCGAGGTGTCCCTCGCACCTAGGCAGGAGTCCTGACGTCGCTGAACAAACACGTGTCTGGAAGGGCCCTCCCCGTCGTAACTCGAGAATATACCCCAGGTTCCGGCCGCAACTCGAGAAAATACATGAGACTTCCCCCTCGTCGCGAGATGAGGCCCGATTCCCCTGCACTGCGTGCAGAGCAATTCCGTGTTCCACATCAAACGTGAAAGGAGCCTTGATTTCCTTGATGGCACTCCAGAGAAAACCCAAGATCACTGTCTCAAGCCTAGAGGGACCCTGAGGTCACTGGAGCAACACGAAAGGGCTCCGTGGACCCCAAATAAACTCGAGATGAGAGCTTAGTCCCTGGCTTCGACTCAAGAGGAATACCAACTTTCCACAAGCACCTCAAGAGGAGGCTTCTCTCAGCTACAGGTAGGTGAGAGGGACCCTGAGTTTGTGGCCTCAAATCGAATGGACACCGAGATGCTCTGACTCGAAGTAAGGCGGGATATCCCTGCAGTGAAGTGAATGCAGGCTCGTCTTGGATCTAACAAGACGAAGGGATGTCTGAATCCCCTGTGGAGACCACAGAGAAAGACCTAGTCCTCCGCCTCAACGCGACCGGAGGCCTCACATCCTTTGAAAACTCAAGAGGTCCGCGGAAATCAATGCTTCCAAAGGAGACGAAGCCTGACTGCTCTTGAAAATGGATAGGAGTCCGAGGATCCCTGTGGCACGTGGAAAGGGAAACTGGGTCTCCCGCCTCACGTGGAGACGCGTCCCAATTGCCATACCAAGACTCTAGGAGAATCCCGAGGTGTCCCTCGCACCTAGGCAGGAGTCCTGACGTCGCTGAACAAACACGTGTCTGGAGGGGCCCTCTCCGTCGTAACTCGAGAATATACCCCAGGTTCCGGCCGCAACTCGAGAAAAACCATGAGACATCCTCCTTTCCGCGAGATGAGGCCCGATTCCCCTGCACTGCATGCAGAGCAATTCCGTGTTCCACATCAAACGTGAAAGGAGCCTTGATTTCATTGATGGCACTCCAGAGAAAACCCAAGATCACTGTCTCAAGTCTAGAGGGATCCTGAGGTCACTGGAGCAACACGAAAGTTCTCTGTGGACCCCAAATCAACTCGAGATGAGAGCTTTGTCCCTGGCTTCGATTCAAGTGGAATACCAACTTTCCACAAGCACCTCAAGAGAAGGCTTCTCTCAGCTACAGGTATGTGAGAGGGACCCTGAGTTTGTGGCCTCAAGTGGAATGGACACCGAGATGCTCTGACTCGAAGTAAGGCCGGATATCCCTGCAGTGAATTGAATGCAGGCTCGTCTTGCATCTCCCAAGAAGAAGGGATGTCTGAATCCCCTGTGGAGACCACAGAGAAAGACCTAGTTCTCCGCTCATCGCGACCGGAGGCCTCATATCCTTTGAAAACTCGAGAGGTCCGCGGAGATCAATGCTTCCAAAGGAGACGATGCCTGACTCCTCTTGAAAATGGATAGGAGTCCCAGGATCCCTGTGGCACGTGGAAAGGGACCCTGGGTCTCCCGCCTCACGTGGAGACGCGTCCCCATTGCCATGCCAAGATTCGAGGAGAATCCCGAGGTGTCCCTCGCACCTAGGCAGGAGTCCTGACGTCGCTGAACAAACACGTGTCTGGAGGGGCCCTCTCCGTCGTAACTCGAGAATATACCCCAGGTTCCGGCCGCAACTCGAGAAAAACCATGAGACTTCCCCCTCGCTGCGAGATGAGGCCCGATTCCCCTGCACTGCATGCAGAGCAATTCCGTGTTCCACATCAAACGTGAAAGGAGCCTTGATTTCATTGATGGCACTCCAGAGAAAACCCAAGATCACTGTCTCAAGTCTAGAGGGATCCTGAGGTCACTGGAGCAACACGAAAGTTCTCTGTGGACCCCAAATTAACTCGAGATGAGAGCTTTGTCCCTGGCTTCGACTCAAGTGGAATACCAACTTTCCACAAGCACCTCAAGAGAAGGCTTCTCTCAGCTACAGGTATGTGAGAGGGACCCTGAGTTTGTGGCCTCAAGTGGAATGGACACCGAGATGCTCTGACTCGAAGTAAGGCCGGATATCCCTGCAGTGAATTGAATGCAGGCTCGTCTTGCATCTCCCAAGAAGAAGGGATGTCTGAATCCCCTGTGGAGACCACAGAGAAAAACCTAGTTCTCCGCTCATCGCGACCGGAGGCCTCATATCCTTTGAAAACTCGAGAGGTCCGCGGAGATCAATGCTTCCAAAGGAGACGATGCCTGACTCCTCTTGAAAATGGATAGGAGTCCCGGGATCCCTGTGGCACGTGGAAAGGGACCCTGGGTCTCCCGCCTCACGTGGAGACGCGTCCCCATTGCCATGCCAAGATTCGAGGAGAATCCCGAGGTGTCCCTCGCACCTAGGCAGGAGTCCTGACGTCGCTGAACAAACACGTGTCTGGAGGGGCCCTCCCCGTCGTAACTCGAGAATATACCCCAGGTTCCGGCCGCAACTCGAGAAAAACCGGGAAACTTCCCCCTCGCCGCGAGATGAGGCCCGATTCCCCTGCACTGCGTGCAGATCAATTCCGTGTTCCACATCAAACCTGAAAGGAGCCTTGATTTCCTTGATGGCACTCCAGAGAAATCCCAAGATAACTGTCTCAAGTCTAGAGGGATCCTGAGGTCACTGGAGCAACACGAAAGGGCTCCGTGGACCCCAAATCAACTCGAGATGAGAGCTTAGTCCCTGGCTTCGACTCAAGAGGAATACCAACTTTCCACAAGCACCTGAAGAGGAGGCTTCTCTCAGCTACAGGTATGTGAGAGGAACCTGAGTTTGTGGCCTCATGTGGAATGGACACCGAGATGCTCTGACTCGAAGTAAGGCCGGATATCCCTGCAGTGAATTGAATGCAGGCTCGTCTTGCATCTCCCAAGACGAAGGGTTGTCTGAATCCCCTGTGGAGACCACAGAGAAAGACCTAGTCCTCCACTTCAACGCGAACCGAGGCCTCACATCCTTTGAAAACTCGAGAGGTACGCGGAGATCAATGCTTCCAAAGGAGACGATGCCTGACTCCTCTTGAAAATGGATAGGAGTCCCAGGATCCCTGTGGCACGTGGAAAGGTACCCTGGATCTCCCGCCTCAGGTGGAGACGCGTCCCAATAGCCATGCCAAGACACGAGGAGAATCCCGAGTTGCCCCTCGCACCTAGGCAGGAGTCCTGACGTCGCGGAACAAACAGGTGTCTCGAAGGGCCCTCCCCGTCGTAACTCGAGAATATACCCCAGGTTCCGGCTGCAACTCGAGAAAAACCATGAGACTTCCCCCTCGCCGCGAGATGAGGCCCGATTCCCCTGCACTGCATGCAGAGCAATTCCGTGTTCCACATCAAACGTGAAAGGAGCCTTGATTTCCTTGATGGCACTCCAGAGAATACCCAAGATCACTGTCTCAAGTCTAGAGGGATCCTGAGGTCACTGGAGCAACATGAAAGGGCTCTGTGGACCCCAAATCAACTCGAGATGAGAACTTATTCCCTGTCTTCGACTCAAGAGGAATACCAAGTTTCCACAAGCACCTCAAGAGGAGGCTTCTCTCAGCTACAGGTATGTGAGAGGAACCTGAGTTTGTGGCCTCATGTGGAATGGACACCGAGATGCTCTGACTCGAAGTAAGGCCGGATATCCCTGCAGTGAATTGAATGCAGGCTCGTCTTGCATCTCCCAAGACGAAGGGATGTCTGAATCCCCTGTGGAGACCACAGAGAAAGACCTAGTTCTCCGCCTCATCGAGACCGGAGGCCTCACATCCTTTGAAAACTCGAGCGGTCCGCCGAGATCAATGCTTCCAAAGGAGACGATGCCTGAGTCCTCTTGAAAATGGATAGGAGTCCCAGGATCCCTGTGGCACGTGGAAAGGGACCCTGGGTCTCCCGCCTCACGTGGAGACGCGTCCCCATTGCCATGCCAAGACACGAGGAGAATCCCGAGGTGCCCCTCGCACCTAGGCAGGAGTCCTGACGTCGCGGAACAAACAGGTGTCTCGAAGGGCCCTCCCCGTCGTAACTCGAGAATATACCCCAGGTTCCGGCTGCAACTCGAGAAAAACCATGAGACTTCCCCCTCGCCGCGAGATGAGGCCCGATTCCCCTGCACTGCATGCAGAGCAATTCCGTGTTCCACATCAAACGTGAAAGGAGCCTTGATTTCCTTGATGGCACTCCAGAGAATACCCAAGATCACTGTCTCAAGTCTAGAGGGATCCTGAGGTCACTGGAGCAACATGAAAGGGCTCTGTGGACCCCAAATCAACTCGAGATGAGAACTTATTCCCTGTCTTCGACTCAAGAGGAATACCAAGTTTCCACAAGCACCTCAAGAGGAGGCTTCTCTCAGCTACAGGTATGTGAGAGGAACCTGAGTTTGTGGCCTCATGTGGAATGGACACCGAGATGCTCTGACTCGAAGTAAGGCCGGATATCCCTGCAGTGAATTGAATGCAGGCTCGTCTTGCATCTCCCAAGACGAAGGGATGTCTGAATCCCCTGTGGAGACCACAGAGAAAGACCTAGTTCTCCGCCTCATCGAGACCGGAGGCCTCACATCCTTTGAAAACTCGAGCGGTCCGCCGAGATCAATGCTTCCAAAGGAGACGATGCCTGAGTCCTCTTGAAAATGGATAGGAGTCCCAGGATCCCTGTGGCACGTGGAAAGGGACCCTGGGTCTCCCGCCTCACGTGGAGACGCGTCCCCATTGCCATCCCAAGATTCGAGGAGAATCCCGAGGTGCCCCTCGCACCTAGGCAGGAGTCCTGACGTCACTGAACAAACACGTGTCTGGAAGGGCCCTCCCCGTCTTAACTCGAGAATATACCCCAGGTTCCAGCCGCAACTCGAGAAAAACCATGAGACTTCCCCCTCGCCGCGAGATGAGGCCCGATTCCCCTGCACTGCATGCAGAGCAATTCCGTGTTCCACATCAAACGTGAAAGGAGCCTTGATTTCCTTGATGGCACTCCAGAGAAAACCCAAGATCACTGTATCAAGTCTAGAGGGACCCTGAGGTCCCTGGAGCAACACGAAAGGGCTCCGTGGACCCCAAATCAACTCGAGATGAGAGCTTAGTCCCTGGCTTCGACTCAAGAGGAATACCAACTTTCCACAAGCACTTCAAGAGGAGGCTTCTCTCAGCTACAGGTATGTGAGAGGGACCCTGAGTTTGTGCGGTCAAGTGGAAAGGACTCCGAGATGCTCTGACTTGAAGTAAGGCTGGATATCCCTGCAGTGAATTGAATGCAGGCTCGTCTTTCATCTCCCAAGACGAAGGGATGTCTGAATACCCTGTGGAGACCACAGAGAAAGACCTAGATCTCCGCCTCAACGCGACCGGAGGCCTCACATCCTTTGAAAACTCGAGAGGTCCGCTGAGATCAATGCTTCCAAAGGAGACGATGCCTGACTCCTCTTGAAAATGGAATGGAGTCCCAGGATCCCTGTCGCAAGTGGAAAGGGACCCTGGGTCTCACGCCTCACGTGGAGACGCGTCCCAATTGCCATGCCAAGACTCGAGGAGAATCCCGAGGTGTACCTCGCACCTAGGCAGGAGTCCTGACATCGCTGAACAAACACGTGTCTGGAAGGGCCCTCTCCGTCGTAACTCGAGAATATACTCCAGGTTCCGGCCGCAACTCGAGAAAAACCATGAGACTTCCCCCTCGCCGCTAGATGAGGACCGATTCCCCTGCACTGCGTGTAGAGCAATTCCGTGTTCCACATCAAACGTGAAAGGAGCCTTGATTTCCTTGATGGCACTCCAGAGAAAACCCAAGATCACTGTCTCAAGTCTAGAGGGATCCTGAGGTCACTGGAGCAACACGAAAGGGCTCCATGTACCCCAAATCAACTCGAGATGAGAGCTTAGTCCCTGGCTTCGACTCAAGAGGAATACCAACTTTCCACAAGCACCTCAAGAGGAGGCTTCTCTCAGCTACAGGTATGTGAGAGAGACCCTGAGTTTGTGGCCTCAAGTGGAATGGACACCGAGATGCTCTGACTCGAAGTAAGGCCGGATATCCCTGCAGTGAATTGAATGCAGGCTCATCTTGCATCTCCCAAGACGAAGGGTTGTCTGAATCCCCTGTGGAGACCACAGAGAAAGACCTAGTCCTCCGCCTCATCGCGACCGGAGGCCTCACATCCTTTGAAAACTCGAGAGGTCCCCGGAGATCAATGCTTCCAAAGGAGACGATGCCTGACTCCTCTTGAAAATGGATAGGAGTCCCAGGATCCCTGTGGCCCGTGGAAAGGGACCCTCGGTCTCCCGCCTCACGTGGAGACGCGTCCCAATTGCCATGCCAAGACTCGAGGAGAATCCCGAGTTGCCCCTCGCACCTAGGCAGGAGTCCTAACGTCGCTGAACAAACACGTGTCTGGAAGGGCCCTCCCCGTCGTAACTCGAGAATATACCCCAGGTTCCGGCCGCAACTCGAGAAAAACAATGAGACTTCCCCCTCGCCGCGAGATGAGGCCCGATTCCCCTGCTCTGCGTGCAGAGCAATTCCATGTTCCACATCAAACGTGAAAGGAGCCTTGATTTCCTTAATGTCATTCCAGAGAAAACCCAAGATCACTGTCTCAAGTCTAGAGGGATCCTGAGGTCACTGGAACAACACGAAAGGGCTCCGGGGACCCAAAATCAACTCGAGATGAGAGCTTAGTCCCTGGCTTCGACTCAAGAGGAATACCAACTTTCCACAAGCACCTCAAGAGGAGGCTTCTCTCAGCTACAGGTATGTGAGAGGGCCCCTTAGTTTGTGGCCTCAAGTGGAATGGACACCAAGATGCTCTGACTCGAAGTAAGGCCAGATATCCGTGCAGGGAATTGAATGCAGGCTCCTCTTGCATCTCCCAAGACGAAGGGATGTCTGAATCCCCTGTGGAGACCACAGAGAAAGACCTATTTCTCTGCCTCAACGCGACCGGAGTCCTCACACCCTTTGAAAACTCGAGAGGTCTGCAGAGATCAATGCTTCCAAAGGAGACGATGCCTGACTCCTCTTCAAAATGGATAGGAGTCCCAGGATTCCTGTGGTAGGTCGAAAGGGACCCTGGGTCTCCCGCCTCACGTAGAGACGCGTCCCAATTGCCATGCCAAGACTCGAGGAGAATCCCGAGGTGTCCCTCGCACCTAGGCAGGAGTCCTGACGTCGCTGAACAAACACGTGTCTGGAAGGGCCCTCCCCGTCGTAACTCGAGAATATACCCCAGGTTTCGGCCGAAACTTGAGAAAAACCATGAGACATCCTCCTTTCCGCGAGATGAGGCCCGATTCCCCTGCACTGCGTGCAGAGCAATTCCGTGTTCCACATCAAACTTGAAAGGAGCCTTCATTTCCTTGATGGCACTCCAGAGAAAAGTCAAGATCACTGTCTCAAGTCTATAGGGATCCTGAGGTCACTGGAGGAACACGAAAGGGCTCCGTGGACCCCAAATCAACTCGAGATGAGAGCTTAGTCCCTGGCTTCGACTCAAGAGGAATACCAACTTTCCCCAAGCACCTCAAGAGGAGGCTTCTCTCAGCTACAGGTATGTGAGAGGGACCCTGAGTTTCTGGCCTCTACTGGAATGGACACCGAGATTCTCTGACTCGAAGTAAGGCCGGATATCCCTGCAGTGAATTGAATGCAGGCTCGTCTTGCATCTCCCAAGAGGAAGGGATGTCTGAATCTCCTGTGGAGACCACAGAGAAAGACCTAGTTCTCCGCCTCATCGCGACCGGATGCCTCACATCCTTTGAAAACGCGAGAGGGCCACGGAGATCAGTGCTTCCAAAGGAGACGATGCCTGACTTCTCTTGAAAATGGATAGGAGTAACAGGATCCCTGTGGCGCGTGGAAAGGGTCCCTGGGTCTCCCGCTTCACGTGGAGACACGTCCCAATTGCCATGCCAAGACTCGAGGAGAATCCCGAGGTGTCCTTCGCAACTATCCAGGAGTCCTGACATCGCTGAACAAACACGTGTCTGGAAGGTCCCTCCCCGTCGTAACTCGAGAATATAACCCAGGTTCCGGCCGCAACTCGAGAAAAACCATGAGACTTCCCCCTCACCGCGAGATGAGGCCCGATTCCCCTGCACTGCGTGCAGAGCAATTCCTTGACCCACATCAAACGTGAAAGGAGCCTTGATTTCTTTGATGGCACTCCAGAGAAAACCAAAGATCACTGTCTCAAGTCTAGAGGGATCCTGAGGTCACTGTAGCAACACGAAAGGGCTCCATGGACCCGAAATCAACTCGAGATGAGAGCTTAGTCCCTGGCTTCGACTCAAGAGGAATACCAACTTTCCACAAGCACCTCAAGAGAAGGCTTCTCTCAGCTACAGGTATGTGAGAGGGTCCCTGAGTTTGTGGCCTCAAGTGGAATGGACACCGAGATGCTCTGACTCGAAGTAAGGCCGGATATCCCTACAGTGAATTGAATGCAGGCTCGTCTTGCATCTCCCAAGAGGAAGGGATGTCTGAATCCCCTGTGGAGACCAAAGAGAAAGACCTCGTTCTCCGCCTCCTCGAGACCGGAGGCCTCACATCCTTTGAAAACGCGAGAGGTCTGCGGAGATCAGTGCTTCCAAAAGAGACGATGCCTGACTCCTCTTGAAAATGGATAGGAGTTCCAGGATCCCTGTGGCACGTGGAAAGGGACCCTGGGTCTCCCGCCTCACGTGGAGACGCGTCCCAATTGCCATGCTAAGACCAGAGGGGAATACAGAGGTGTCCCTCGCACCTAGGCAGGAGTCCTGACGTCGCTGAACAAAGACGTGTCTGGAAGGGCCCTCCTCGTCGTAACTCGAGAATATACCACAGGTTCCGGCCGCAACTCGAGAAAAACCATGAGACTTCCCCCTCGCCGCGAGATGAGGCCCGATTCCCCTGCACTGCGTGCAGAGCAATTCCGTGTTCCACATCAAACTTGAAAGGAGCCTTGATTTCCTTGATGGCACTCCAGAGAAAACCCAACATCACTGTCTCAAATCTAGAGGTATCCTTAGGTCACTGTAGCAACAAGAAAGGGCTCCGTGGACCCCAAATCAACTCGAGATGAGAGCTGAGTCCCTGGCTTCAACTCAAGAGGAATACCAACTTTCCAAATGCACATCAAGCGGAGGCTTCTCTCAGCTACAGGTATGTGAGAGGGACCCTGAGTTTGTGGCTTCAAGTGGAATGGACACCGAGATGCTCTGACTCGAAGTAAGGCCGGATATCCCTGCAGTGAATTGAATGCAGGCTCGTCTTGCATCTCCCAAGACGAAGGGATGTCTGAATGCCCTGTGGAGAGCACAGGAAAACCACGTTCTCTGCCTCATCGCGACCCCAGGCCTCACATTCTTTGAAAACTCGAGAGGTCCACGGAGATCAGTGCTTCCAAAGGAGACGATGCCTGACTCCTCTTGAAAATGGAGAGGAGTCCCGGGATCCCTGTGGCACGTGGAATGGGACCCTGGGTCTCCCGCCTCACGTGGAGACGCGTCCCAATTGCCACGCCAAGCCTCGAGGAGAATCCCGAGGTGTCCCTCGCACCTAGGCAGGAGTCCTGACGTCGCTGAACAAACACGTGCCTGGAAGGGCCCTCCCCGTCGTAACTCTAGAATATACCCCAGTTTCCGGCCGCAACTCGAGAAAAACCATGAGAGTTCCCCATCGCCGCGAGATGAGGCCCGATTCATCTGCACTGCGTGCAGAGCAAATCCGTGTTCCACAAAAACGGGAAGGGAGCCTTGATTTCCTGGATTGCACTCCAGAGAAAACCCAAGATCACTGTATTAAGTCTAGAGGGATCCTGAGGTCACTGTAGCAACATGAAAGGGCTCAGTGGACCCCAAATCAACTCGAGATGAGAGCTTAGTATCTGGATTTGACTCAAGAGGCATACCAACTTTCCACAAGCACCTCAAGAGGAGGCTTCTCTCAGCTACAGGTATGTGAGAGGGACCCTGAGTTTGTGGCCTCAAGTGGAATGGACACCGAGATTCTCTGACTCGAAGTAAGGCCGCATATCCCTGCAGTGAATTGAATGCAGGCTCGTCTTGCATCTCCCAAGACGAAGGGATGTCTGAATGCCCTGTGGAGACCACAGAGAAAGACCTAGTTCTCCGCCTCATCGCGACCGGAGGCCTCACATCCTTTGAAAACTCGAGAGGTCCGCGGAGATCAGTGCTTCCAAAGGAGACGATGCCTGACTCCTCTTGAAAATGGATAGGATTCCCAGGATCCCTGTGGCACGTGAAAAGGGACCCTGGGTCTCCCGCTTCACGTGGAAACACGTCCCAGTTGCCATGCCAAGACTCGAGGAGAATACCGTGGTGTCCCTCACACCTAGGCAGGAGTCCTGTCGTCGCTGAACAAACACGTGTCTGGAAGGGCCCTCCCGTCGTAACTCGAGAATATACCCCAGGTTCCGGCCGCAACGCGAGAAAAACCATGAGACTTACCCTCGCCGCGAGATGAGGCCCAATTCATCTGCACTGCGTGCAGAGCAATTCCGTGTTCCACATCAAACGTGAAAGGAGCCTTGATTTCCTTGATGGCACTCCAGAGAAAACCCAAGATCACTGTCTCAAGTCTAGAGAGATCCTGAGGTCACTGTAGCAACATGAAAGGGCTCTGTGGACCCCAAATCAACTCGAGATGAGAGCTTAGTCCCCGTCTTCGACTCAAGAGGAATACCAGCTTTCCACAAGCACCTCAAGAGGAGGCTTCTCTAAGCTACAGGTATGTGAGAGGGACCCTGAGTTTCTGGCCTCTACTGGAATGGACACTGAGATGCTCTGACTCGAAGTAAGGCCGGATATCCCTGCAGTGAATTGAATGCATGCACGTCTTGCATCTCCCAAGACGAAGGGATGTCTGAATCCCCTGTGGAGACCACAGAGAAAGACCTAGTCCTCCGCCTCATCGCGACCGGAGGCCTCACATCCTTTGAAAACTCGAGAGGTCCGCGGAGATCAATGCTTCCAAAGGAGAAGATGCCTGACTCCTCTTGAAAATGTATAGGAGTCCCACGATCCCTGTGGCACGTGGAAAGGGACCCTGGGTCTCCCGCCTCACGTGGAGACGCGTCCCAACTGCCATGCCAAACTCGAGGAGAATCCCGAGGTGTCCCTCGAACCTAGGCAGGAGTCCTGACATCGCGGAACAAACACGTGTCTCGAAGGGCCCTCCCCGTCCTAACTCGAGAATATACCCCAGGATCCGGCCGCAACTCAAGAAAAACCATGAGACTTCCCCCTCGCCGCGAGATGAGGCCCGAATCCGTGCACTGCGTCCAGAGCTATTCCGTGTTCCACATCAAATGTGAAAGGAGACTTGATTTCCTTGATGGCACTCCATAGAAAACCCAAGATCACTGTCTCAAGTCTAGAGGGATCCTGAGGTCACTGTAGCAACATGAAAGGGCTCCGTGGAGCCCAAATCAACTCGAGATGAGAGCTTAGTCCCTGGCTTCGACTAAAGAGGAATACCAACTTTCCACAAGCACCTCAAGAGGAGGCTGCTCTCAGCTACAGGTATGTGAGAGGGACCATGAGATTGTGGCCTCAAGTGGAATGGACACCGAGATGCTCTGACTGGAAGTAAGGCCGGATATCCCTGCAGTGAATTGAATGCAGGCTCGTCTTGCATCTCCCAAGACGAAGGGATGTCTGAATCCCCTGTGGAGACCACAGAGAAAGACCTAGTTCTCCGCCTCATCGCGACCGGAGGCCTGACATCCTTTGAAAACTCGAGAGGTCCGCGGAGATCAATGCTTCCAAAGGAGACGATGCCTGACTCCTCTTGAAAATGGATAGTAGTCCCAGGATCCCTGTGGCACGTGCAAAGGGACCCGGGGTCTCCCGCCTCACGTGGAGACCCGTCCCAATTGCCATGCCTAGACGCGAGGAGAATTCCGAGGTGTCCCTCGCACCTAGGCAGGAGTCCTGACGTCGCTGAACAAACACGTGTCTGGAAGGGCCCTCCTCGTCGTAACTCGAGAATATACCCCAGGTTCCGGCCGCAACTCGAGAAAAACCATGAGACTTCCCCCTCGCCGTGACATGAAGCCTGATTCCCATGCACTGCGTGCAGAGCAATTCCGTGTTCCACATCAAACGTGAAAGGAGCCTTGATATCCTTGTCGGCACTCCAGAGAATACCCAAGATCACTGTCTCAAGTCTAGAGGGATCCTGAGGTCACTGTAGCAATACGAAAGGACTCCATGGGCCAAAAATCAACTCGAGATGAGAGCTTAGTTCCTGGCTTCGACTCAAGAGGAATACTAACTTTCCACAAGCACCTCAAGAGGAGGCTTCGCTCAGCTACAGGTATGTGAGAGGGTCCCTGAGTTTGTGGCCTCAAGTGGAATGGACACCGAGATGCTCTGACTCGAAGTAAGGCCATGTATCCCTGCAGTGAATTGAATGCAGGCTCGTCTTGCATCTCCCAAGACGAAGGCATGTCTGAATCTCCTGTGGAGATCACAGAGAAAGACCGAGTTCTCCACCTCATCACGACCGGAGGCCTCATATCCTTTGAAAACTCGAGAGGTCCGCGGAGATAAATGCTTCCAAAGGAGATGATGCCTGACTCCTCTTGAAAATGGATAGGAGTCCCAGGATGCGTGTGGCACATCTACAGGGACACTGGGTCTCCCGCCTCACGTGGAGGCGCGACCCAATTGCCATGAAAAGACTCGAGGAGAATCCCGAGGTGTCCCTCGCACCTAGGCAGGAGATCTGAGGTCACTGAACAAACACTTGTCTGGAAGGGCCCTCCCCTTAATAACTCGAGAATATACCCAAGGTAGCGGCGGCAACTCGAGAAAAACCATGAGACTTCCCCTCGCCGGAAGATGAGGCCTGATTCCCCCACACTGCATGCAGAGCAATTCTGCGTTCCACATCAAACGTGAAAGGAGCCTTGCTTTCCTTGATGGCACTCCAGAGAAAACCCAAGATCACTGTCTCAAGTCTAGAGGGATCCTGAGGTCACTGTAGTAACACGAAAGGGCTCTGTGGACCCCAAATCAACTCGAGATGAGAGCTTAGTAAGTGGCTTCGACTCAAGAGGAATACCCACTTTCCACAAGCACCTCAAGAGGAGGCTCCTCTGAGCTACAGGTATGTGAGAGGGACCCTGACTTTGTGGCCTCAAGTGGATAGGACACCGAGATGCTCTGACTGGAAGTAAGGCCGGATAGCCATTCAGTGAATGGAATGCAGGCTCGTCTTGCATCTCCCAAGACGAAGGGATTTCTGAATCCCCTGTGGATACCACAGAGAAAGACCTAGTTCTCCGCCTCATCGCGACCGGAGGCCTCACATCCTTTGAAAACTCGAGAGGTCGGCGGAGATCAATGCTTCCTAGGTAGATGATGCCTGACTCCTCTTGAAAATGGATAGGAGTCCCAGGATCCCTGTGGCACGTGGAAAGGGACCCTGGGTCTCCCGCCTCACGTGGAGATGCGTCCCAATTGCCATGCCAAGACTCGAGGAGAATCCCGAAGTGTCCCTCGCACCCAGGCAGGAGTCCTGACGTCGCTGAACAAACACGTGTCTGGAAGGTCCCTCCCCGTCGTAACTCGAGAATATACCCCAGGTTCCGGCCGCAACTCGAGAAAAACCATGAGACTTCCCCCTCGCCGCGAGATGAGGCCCGATTCCCCTGCACTGCGTGCAGAGAAATTCCGTGTTCCACATTAAACGTGAAAGGAGACTTGATTTCCTTGATGGCACTCCAGAGAAAACCCAAGATCACTGTCTCAAGTCTAGAGGGATCCTCAGGTCACTGGAGCAACACGAAAGGGCTCCGTGGACCCCAAATCAACTCGAGATGAGAGCTTAGTCCCTGGCTTCGACTCAAGAGGAATACCAACTTTCCACAAGCGCCTCAAGACTAGGCTTCTCTCAGCTACAGGTATGTGAGAGGGACCCTGAGTTTTTGGCCTCAAGTGGAATGAACACCGAGATGTTCTGACTCGAAGTCAGGTCGGATATCCCTGCAGTGAATTGAATTCAGGCTCGACTTGCATCTCCCAAGACGAAGGGATGTCTGAATCCCCTGTGGAGACCACAGAGAAAGACCTAGTCCTCCCCTCATCGCGACCGGAGGCCTGACATCCTTTGAAAACTCGAGAGGTCCGCGGAGATCAATGCTTCCAAAGGAGACGATGCCTGACTCCTCTCGAAAATGGATAGGAGCCCCAGGATCCGTGTGGCACGTGGAAAGGTTCCCTGGGTCTCCCGCCTCACGTGGAGACGCGTCACAATTGCCATGCCAAGACTCGAGGAGAATCCCGAGGTGTCCCTCACACCTAGGCAGGAGTCCTGACGTCGCTGAACAAACACGTGTGTGGAAGGGCCCTCCCCGTCGTAACTCGAGAATATATCCCAGGTTCCGGCCGCAACTCGAGAAAAACCATGAGACTTCCCACTCGCCGTGAGATGAGGCCCGATTCCCCTGCACTGCGTGCAGAGCAATTCCGTGTTCCACATCAAACGTGAAAGGAGCCTTGATTTCCTTGATGGCACTCCAGAGAAAACCCAAGATTACTGTCCTAAGTCTAGAGGGATCCTGAGGTCACTGGAGCAACACGAAAGGGCTCCGTGGACCCCAAATCAACTCGAGATGAGAGCTTTGTCCCTGGCTTCGACTCAAGAGGAATACCAACTTTCCACAAGCACCTCAAGAGGAGGCTTCTCTCAGCTACAGGTATGTGAGAGGGACCCTGAATTTGTGGCCTCAAGTGGAATGGACACCGAGATGCTCTGACTCGAAGGAAGGCCGGATATCCCTGCAGTGAATTGAATGCAGGCTCGTCTTGCATCTCCCAAGACGAAGGGATGTCTGAATCCCCTGTGGAGACCACAGAGAAAGAACTAGTCCTCCGCTTCATCGCGACCGGAGGCCTCACATCCTTTGAAAACTCGAGAGGTCCGCGGAGATCAATGCTTCCAAAGGAGACGATGCCTGACTCCTCTTGAAAACGGATAGGAGTCCCAGGATCCCTGTGGCACGTGGAAAGGGACACTGGGTCTCCCGCCTCACGTGGAGACGCGTCCCAATTGCCATGCCAATATCGAGGAGAATCCCGAGGTGTCCCTCACACCTAGGCCGGAGTCCTGACGTCGCTGAACAAACACTTGTCTGGAAGGGCCCTCCCCCTCGTAACTCGAGAATATACCCCAGGTTCCGGCCGCAACTCGAGAAAAACAATGAGACTTCCCCCTCGCCGCGAGATGAGGCCGATTCCCCTGCACTGCGTGCAGAGCAATTCCGTGTTCCACATCAAACGTGAAAGGAGCCTTGATTTCTTTGATGGCACTCCAGAGAAAACCCAAGATCACTGTCTCAAGTCTAGAGGGATCCTGAGGTCACTGGAGCAACACGAAAGGGCTCCGTGGACCCCAAATCAACTCGAGATGAGAACTTAGTCCCTGGCTTCGATCAAGAGGAATACCAACTTTCCACAAGCATCTCAAGAGGAGGCTTCTCTCTGCTAAAGGTATGTGAGAGGGACCCTGACTTTGTGGCCTCAAGTGGAATGGACACCGAGATGCTCTGACTCGAAGTGAGGCCGGATATCCCTGCAGTGAATTGAATGCAGGCTCGTCTTGCATCTCCCAAGACGAAGGAATGTCTGAATCCCCTGTGGAGACCACAGAGAAACACCTTGTTATCCACCTCATCGCGACCGGAGGCCTCACATCCTTTGAAAACTTGAGAGGTCCGCGGAGATCAATGCTTCCAAAGGAGACGATGCCTGACTCCTCTTGAAAATGGATAGGAGTCCCAGGATCCCTGTGGCACGTGGAAAGGGACCCTGGGTCTCCCGCCTCACGTGGAGACGCGTCCCAATTGCCATGCGAAGACTCGAGGAGAATCCCGAGGTGTCCCTCGCACCTAGGCAGGAGTCCTGACGTCGCGGAACAAACACGTGTCTGGAAGGGCCCTCCCTGTCGTAACTCGAGATATACCCCAGGTTCCGGCCGCAACTCGAGAAAAACCATGAGACTTCCCCCTCGTCGCGAGATGAGGCCCGTTTCCCCTGCACTGCGTGCAGAGCAATTCCGAGTTCCACATCAAACGTGTAAGGAGCCTTGATTTCCTTGATGGCACTCCAGAGAAAAGCCAAGATCACTGTCTCAAGTCTAGAGGGATCCTGAGGACACTGGAGCAACACGAAAGGGCTCTGTGGACCCCAAATCAACTCAAGATGAGAGCTTCGTCCCTGAGTTCGACTCCAGAGGAATACCCACTTTCCACAAGCACCTCAAGAGGAGGCTTCTCTCAGCTACAGGTATGTGAGAGGGACCCTGAGTTTGTGGCCTCAAGTGGAATACAGACCGAGATGCTCTGACTCGAAGTAAGGCCGGATATCCCTGCAGTGAATTGAATGCAGGCTCATCTTGCATCTCCCAAGACGAAGGGATGTCTGAATCCCCTGTGGAGACCACAGAGAAAGACCTCGTCCTCCGCCTCATCGCGACCGGAGGCCTCACATCCTTTGAAAACTCGAGAGGTCCGCGGAGATGAATGCTTCCAAAGGAGACGATGCCTGACTCCTCTTGAAAATGGATAGGAGTCCCAGGATCCCTGTGGCACGTGGAAAGGGACCCTGGGTCTCCCGCCTCACGTGGAGATGCGTCCCAATTGCCATGCCAAGACTCGAGGAGAATCCCGAGGTGTCCCTCGCACCCAGGCAGGAGTCCTGACGTCGCTGAACAAACACGTGTCTGGAAGGTCCCTCCCCGTCGTAACTCGAAAATATACCCCAGGTTCCGGCCGCAACTCGAGAAAAACCATGAGACTTCCCCCTCGTCGCGAGATGAGGCCCGATTCCCCTGCACTGCGTGCAGAGCAATTCCGTGTTCCACATCAAACATGAAAGGAGCCTTGATTTCCTTGATGGCACTCCAGAGAAAACCCAAGATCACTGTCTCAAGTCTAGAGGGATCATGAGGTCACTGGAGCAACACGAAAGGGCTCCGTGGACCCCAAATCAACTCGAGATGAGAGCTTCGTCCCTGGCTTCGACTCAAGAGGAATACCAACTTTCCACAAGCACCTCAAGAGGAGGGTTCTCTCAGCTAAAGGTATGTGAGAGGGACCCTGATTTTGTGGCCTCAAGTGGAATGGACACCGAGATGCTCTGACTCGAAGTGAGGCCGGTAATCCCTGCAGTGAATTGAATGCAGGCTCGTCTTGCATCTCCCAAGACGAAGGGATGTCTGAATCCCCTGTGGAGACCACAGAGAAAGACCTTGTTATCCACCTCATCGCGACCGGAGGCCTCACATCCTTTGAAAACTCAAGAGGTCCGCGGAGATCAATGCTTCCAAAGGAGACGATGCCTGACTCCTCTTGAAAATGGATAGGAGTCCCAGGATTCCTGTGGCACGTGGAAAGCGACCCTGGGTCTCCCGCCTCACGTGGAGACGCGTCCCAATTGCCATGCCAAGACTCGAGGAGAATACCGAGGTGTCCCTCGCACCTAGGCAGGAGTCCTGACGTCGCGGAACAAACACGTGTCTGGAAGGGCCCTCCCCGTCGTAACTCGAGATAGACCCCAGGTTCCGGCCGCAACTCGAGAAAAACCATGAGACTTCCCCCTCGCCGCGAGATGAGGCCCGTTTCCCCTGCACTGCGTGCAGAGCAATTCCGTGTTCCACATCAAACGTGAAAGGAGCCTTGATTTCCTTAATGGCACACCAGAGAAAACCCAATAACACTGTCGCAATTCTAGAGGGATCCTGAGGTCACTGGAGCAACCCGAAAGGGCTCTGTGGACTCCAAATGAAGTCGAGATGAGAGCTTAGTAACTGGTTTCGACTCAAGAGGAATACCAACTTTCCACAAGCACCTCAAGAGGAGGCTTCTCTCAGCTACAGGTATGTGAGAGGGACCCTGAGTTTGTGGCCTCAATTGGAATGGACACCGAGATGCTCTGACTCGAAGTAAGGCCGGACATCCCTGCAGTGAATTGAATGCAGGCTCGTCCTGCATCTCCCAAGACGAAGGGATGTCTGAATCCCCTGTGGAGACCACAGAGAAAGACCTAGTTCTCCGCCTCATCGCGACCGGAGGCCTCACATCCTTTGAAAACTCGAGAGGTCCGCGGAGATCAATGCTTCCAAGGTAGATGATGCCTGACTCCTCTTGAAAATGGATAGGAGTCCCAGGATCCCTGTGGCACGTGGAAAGGGACCCTGGGTCTCCCGCCTCACGTGGAGACGCGTCCCAATTGCCATGCCAAGACTCGAGGAGAATTCCGAGGTTTCCCTCACACCTAGACAAGAGTCCTGACATCGCGGAACAAACACGTGTCTGGAAAAGCCCTCCCCGTGGTAACTCGAGAATATACCCCAGGTTCCGGCCGCACCTCGTGAAAAACCATGAGGCTTCCCCCTCGCGCGAGATGAGGCTCGATTCCCGAGCACTGCGTGCAGAGCAATTTCGTGTTCCACATCAAACGTGAAAGGAGCCTTGATTTCCTTGATGGCACTCCAGAGAAAACCCAAAGTCACTGTCTCAAGTCTAGAGGGAACCTGAGGTCACTGGAGCAACACAAAAGTGCTCCGTGGACACCAAATCAACTCGAGATGAGAGCTTAGTCCCTGGCTTCGACTCAAGAGGAATAACAACTTTCCACAAGCACCTCAAGAGGAGCCTTCTCTCAGCTACAGGTCTGTGAGAGGGATCCTGATTTGGTGAACTCAAGTGGAATGGACACCGAGATGCTCTGGCTCGAAGTAAGGCAGGATATCCCTGCAGTGAATTGAATGCAGGCTCGTCTTGCATCTCCCAAGACGAAGGGATGTCTGAATCCCCTGTGGAGACCACAGAGAAAGACCGAGTTCTCCGCCTCATCGCGACCGGAGGCCTCACATCCGTTCAAAACTGCAGAGGTCCGCGGAGATCAATGCTTCCAAAGGAGACGATGCCTGACTCCTCTTGAAAATGGTTAGGAGTCCCAGGATCCCTGTGGCACGTGGAAAGGGACCCTGTGTCTCCCGCCTCACGTGGAGACGCGTCCCAATTGCCATGCCAAGACTCGAGGAGAATCCAGAGGTGTCCCTCGCACCTAGGCAGGAGTCCTGACGTCGCTGAACAAACACGTGTCTGGAAGGGCCCTCCCCGTCGTAACTCGAGAATATACCCCAGGTTCCGGCCGCAACTCGAGAAAAACCATGAGACTTCCCCCTCACCGCGAGATGAGGCCAGATTCCCCAGCACTGCGTGCAGAGCAATTCCGTGTTCCACATCAAACGTGAAAGGAGCATTGATTTCCTTGATCGCACTCCAGAGAAAACCCAAGATCACTGTCTCACGTCTAGAGGGAGCCTTAGGTCACTGGAGCAACAAGAATGGGCTCCGTGGACCCCAAATCAACTCGATATGAGAGCTTAGTCCCTGGCTTCAACTCAAGAGGAATAACCACTTTCCACAAGCACCTCAGGAGGAGGCTTCTTTCAGCTACAGGTATGTGAGAGGGACCATGAGTTTGTGGCCTCAAGTCGAATGGACACCAAAATGCTCTGACTTGAAGTGAGGCCGGATATCCCTGCAGTGAAATGAATGCAGGCTCGTCTTGCATCTCCCAAGACGAAGGGTTGTCTGAATCCCCTGTGGAGACCACAGAGAAAGACCTAGTTCTCCGCCTCAATGCGACCGGATGCCTCACATCCTTTGAAAACTCGAGAGGTCAGCGGAGATCAATGCTTCCAAAGGAGACGATGCCTGACTCCTCTTGAAAATGGATAGCAGTCCCCGGATCCCTGTGGCACGTGGAAAGGTTCCCTGGGTCTCCCGCCTCACGTGGAGACACGTCCCAATTGCCATGCCAAGACTCGAGGAGAATCCCGAGGTGTCCCTCGCACCTAGGCAGGAGTCCTGACGTCGCTGAACAAACTCGTGTTTGGAAGGGCCCTCCCCGTCGTAACTGGAGAATATACCCCAGGTTCCGGCCTCAACTCGAGAAAAACCATGAGACTTCCCCCTCGCCGCTGGATGAGGCCCGATTCCCCTGCACTGCATGCAGAGCAATTCCGTGTTCCACATCAAACGTGAAAAGAGCCTTGATTTCCTTGATGGCACTCTAGAGAAAACCCAAGTTCACTGTCTAAAGTCTAGAGGGATCCTCAGGTCGCTGGGGCAACACGAAAGTGCTCCGTGGACCCCAATTCAACTCGAGATGAGAGCTTAGTCCCTGGCTTCGACTCAAGAGGAATACCAACTTTCCACAAGCACCTCAAGAGGAGGCTTCTCTCAGCTACAGGTATGTGAGAGGGCCCCTGAGTTTGTTGCCTCAAGTGGAATGGACACCGAGATGCTCTGACTCGAAGTAAGGCCGGATATCCCTGCAGTGAATTGAATGCAGGCTCGTCTTGCATCTCCCAAGACGAAGGGATGTCTGAATCCCCTGTGGAGACCACAGAGAAAGTCCTAGTCCTCCGCCTCATGGCGACCGTAGGACTCACATCCTTTGAAAACTCGAGAGGTCTGCGGAGATCAATGCTTCCAAAGGAGACGATGCCTGACTCCTCTTGAAAATGGATAGAAGTCCCAGGATCCCTGTGGCACGAGGAAAGGTTCCCTGGGTCTCCCGCCTCACGTGGAGACGCGTCCCCATTGCCATGCCAAGACTCGAGGAGAATCCAGAGGTGTCCCTCGCACCTAGGCAGGAGTGCTGACGTCGCTGAACAAACACGTGTCTGGAAGGGCCCTCCCCGTCGTAACTCGAGAATATACCCCAGGTTCCGGCCGCACCTCGAGAAAAACCATGAGACTTCCCCATCGCCGCGAGATGAGTCCCGATTCCCCTGCAATGCATGCAGAGCTGTTCCGTGTTCCACATCAAACGTGAACGGAGCCTTGATTTCCTTGATGGCACTAAAGAGAAAACCCAAGATCACTGTCTCAAGTCTAGAGGGATCCTGAGGTCACTGGAGCAACACGAAAGGGCTCCGTGGACCCCAAATCAACTCGACATGAGAGCTTAGTCCCTGGCTTCGACTCAAGAGGAATACCAACTTTCCACAAGCTCCTCAAGAGGAGGTTTCTCTCAGCTACATTTATGTGAGAGGGACCCTGAGTTTGTGGCCTCAAGTGGAATGGACACCGAGATGCTCTGACTCGAAGTAAGGCCGGATATCCCAGCAATGAATTGAATGCAGGCTCGGCTTGTATCTCCCAAGAAGAAGGGACGTCTGAATGCCCTGTGGAGACCACAGAGAAAGAACTCGTTTTCCGCCTCATCGCGACCGGAGGCATCAAATCCTTTGAAAACTCGAGAGGTCCGCGAAGATCAATGCTTCCAAAGGAGACGATGCCTGACTCCTCTTGAAAATGGATAGGAGTCCCAGGATCCCTGTGGCACGTGGAAGGGACCCTGGGTCTCCCGCCTCACGTGGAGACGCGTCCCAATGGCCATGCCAAGACTCGAGGAGAATCCCGAGATATCCCTCGCACCTAGGTGGAGTCCTGACGTCGCTGAACAAACACGTGCCTGGAAGGGCCCTCCCCGTCGTAACTCGAGAATATACACCAGGTTCCGGCCGCAACTCGAGAAAAACGATGAGACTACCCCCTCGCCGCGAGATGAGGCCCGTATCCCCTGCACTGCGTGCTTAGTATTTCTGTGTTCCACATCAAACGTGAAAGGAGCCTTGATTTCCTTGATGGCACTCCAGAGAAAACCCAAGATAACTGTCTCAAGTCTAGAGGGATCCTGAGGTTACTGTAGCAATACGAAAGGGCTCCGTGGACCCCAAATCAACTCGAGATGACAGCTTAGTCCCTGGCTTCGACTCAAGAGGAATACCCACTTTCCACAAGCACCTCAAAGGGAGGCTTCTCTCAGCTACAGGTATGTGAGAGGGACCCTGAGTTTGTGGCCTCAAGTGGAATGGACACAGAGATGCTCTGACTCGAAGTAAGGCCGGATATCCCTGCAGTGAATTGAATGCAGGCTCGTCTTGCATCTCCCAAGACGAAGGGATGTCTGAATCCCCTGTGGGGACCACAGAGAAAGACCTCGTTCTCCGCCTCAGCGCGACCGGTGGCCTCATATCCTTTGAAAACTCGAGAGGTCCGCGGAGATCAATGCTCCCATAGGAGACGATGCCTGACTCCTCTTTAAAATGGATAGGAGTCCCAGGAACCCTGTGGCACGTGGAAAGGGACCCTGGGTTTCCCGCCTAATGTGGAGACGCGTCCCAATGGCAATGCCAAGACTCGAGGAGAATCCCGAGGTGTCCCTCGCACTTAGTCAGGAGTCCTGACTTCGCTGAACAAACACGTGTCTGGAAGGGCCCTCCCCGTCGTAACTCGAGAATATACCCCAGGTTCCGGCCGCAACTCGAGAAAAACCATGAGACTTCCCCCTCGCCGCGAGATGAGGCCCGATTCCCCTTCACTGCGTGCAGAGCAATTCCGTGTTCCAGATCAAACCTGAAAGGAGCCTTGATTTCCTTGATGGCACTCCAGAGAAAACCCAAGATCACTGTCTCAAGTCTAGAGGGATCCTGAGGACACTGGAGCAACACGAAAGGGCTCCGTGGACCCCAAATCTACTCGAGATGAGAGCTTAGTCCCTGGCTTCGACTCAAGAGGAATACCAACTTTCCACAAGCACCTCAAGAGGAGGCTTCTCTCAGCTACAGGTAAGTGAGAGGGACCCTGAGTTTGTGGCCTCAAGTGGAATGGACACCGAGATGCTCTGACTGGAAGTAAGGCCGGATATCCCTGCAGTGCATTGAATGCAGGCTCGTCTTGCATCTCCCAAGACGAAGGGATGTCTGTATCCCCTGTGGAGAAAACAGACAAAGACCTAGTTCTCCGCCTCATCGCGACCGGAGGCCTCACATCCTTTGAAAACTCGAGAGGTCCGCGGAGATCAATGCTTCCACAGGAGACGATGCCTGACTCCTCATGAAAATGGATAGGAGTCCCAGGATCCCTGTGGCACGTGGACAGTGACCCTGGGTCTATCGCCTCTCGTGGAGACGTCCCAATGGCCATGCCAAGACTCGAGGAGAATCCCAAGGTGTCCCTCGCACCTAGGCAGGAGTCCTGACGTCGCTGAAGAAACACGTGTCTGGAAGGGTACTCCCCGTCGTAACTCGAGAATATACCCCAGGTTCCGGCCACAACTCGAGAAAAACCATGAGACTTCCCCCTCGCCGCGAGATGAGGCCCGATTCCCCTGCACTGCGTGCAGAGCAATGCCGTGTTCCACATCAAACATGAAAGGAGCCTTGATTTCCTTAATGGCACTCCAGAGAACACCCAAGATCACTGTCTCAAGTCTAGAGGGATCCTGAGGTCACTGGAGCAACAAGAAAGGGCTCCGTGGACCCCAAATCAACTCGAGATGAGAGCTTCGTCCCAGGCTTCGACTCAAGAGGAATACCCACTTTCCACAAGCACCTCAAGAGGAGGCTTCTCTCAGCTACAGGTATGTGAGAGGGACCCTGAGTTTGTGGCCTCAAGTGGAATGGACACCGAGATGCTCTGACTCGAAGGAAGGCCGGATATCCCTGCAGTGAATTGAATGCAGGCTCGTCTTGCATCTCCTAAGACGAAGGGATGTCTGAATCCCCTGTGGAGACCACAGAGAAAGACCTAGTTCTCGGCCTCATCGCGACCGGAAGCCTCACGTCCTTCGAAAACTCGAGAGGTCCCGGGAGATCAATGCTTCCAAAGGAGACGATGCCTGACTCCTCTTGAAAATGGATAGGAGTCCCAGGATCCCTGTGGCACGTTGAAAGGGAGCCTGGGTCTCCCGCCTCACGTGGAGACGCGTCCCAATGGACAACAAATACTCGAGGAGAATCCCGAGGAGTCCCTCACACCTAGGCAGGAGTCCTGACGTCGCTGAAGAATCACGTGTCTGGAAGGGACCTCCCCGTCGTAACTCGAGAATATATCCCAGGTTCCGGCCGCAACTCGAGAAAAACCATGAGACTTCCCCCTCGCCGCGAGATGAGGCCCGATTCCCCTGCAGTGCGTGCAGAGCAATTCCGTGTTCCACATCAAACATGAAAGGAACCTTGATTTCCTTGATGGCACTCCAGAGAACACCCAAGATCACTGTCTCAAGTCTAGAGGGATCCTGAGGTCACTGTAGCAACACGAAAGGGCTCCGTGGACCCCAAATCAACTCGACATGAGAGCTTCGTCCCTGACTTCCACTCAAGAGGAATACCCACTTTCCACAAGCACCTCAAGAGGAGGCTTCTCTCAGCTACAGGTATGTGAGAGGGACCCTGAGTTTGTGGCCTCAAGTGGAATGGACACCGAGATGCTCTGACTCGAAGGAAGGTCGGATATCCCTGCAGTGAATTGAATGCAGGCTCGTCTTGCATCTCCCACGACGAAGGGATGTCTGAATCCCCTGTGGAGACCACAGAGAAACACCTAGTTCTCCGCCTCATCGCGACCGGAGGCCTCACGTCTTTTGAAAACTCGATATGTCCGCGGAGATCAATGCTTCCAAAGGAGACGAATCCTGACTCCTCTTGAAAATGGATAGGTGTCCCAGGATCCCTGTGGCACGCGGAAAAGGGCCCTGGGTCTCCCGCCTCACGTGGAGACGCGTCCCAACTGCCATGCCAAGACTCGAGGAGAATACCGAGGTGTCCCTCACACCTAGGCAGGAGTCCTGACTTCGCTGAAAAAACAGGTGTCTGGAAGGACCCTCCCCGTTGTAACTCGAGAAAATACCCCAGGTTCGGGCCGCAACTCGAGAAAAACCATGAGACTTCCCCCTCGCCGCGAGATGAGGCCCGATTCCCCTGCACTGCTTGCAGAGCAATTCCGTGTTCCACATGAAACATGAAAGGAGCCTTGATTTCCTTGATGGCACTCCAGAGAACACCCAAGATCACTGTCTCAAGTCTAGAGGGATCCTGAGGTCACTGTAGCAGCACGAAGGGCTCCGTGGACCCCAAATCAACTCGAGATGATAGCTTCTTCCCTGGTTTCGACTCAACAGGAATACCCACTTTCCACAAGCACCTCAAGAGGAGGCTTCTCTCAGCTACAGGCATGTGAGAGGGACCCTGAGTTTGTGGCCTCAAGTGGAATGGACACCGAGATGCTCTGACTCGAAGGAAGGCCGGATATCCCTGCAGTGAATTGAATGCAGGCTTGTCTTGCATCTCCCAAGACAAAGGGATGTCTGAATCCCCTGTGGAGACCACAGAGAAAGACCTAGTTCTCCGCCTCATCGCGACCGGAAGCCTCACGTCCTTTGAAAACTCGAGAGGTCCGCGGAGATCAATGCTTCCAAAGGAGACGATGCCTGACTCATCTTGAAAATGGATAGGAGTCCCGGGATCCCTGTGGCACGTGGAAAGGGACCCTGGGTCTCCCGCCTCACGTGGAGACGCGTCCCAATGGCCATGCCAAGACTCGAGGAGAATCCCGAGGTGTCCCTCGCACCTAGGCAGGAGTCCTGACGTCGCTGAAGAAACACGTGTCTGGAAGGGTACTCCCCGTCGTAACTCGAGAATATACCCCAGGTTCCGGCCACAACTCGAGAAAAACCATGAGACTTCCCCCTCGCCGCGAGATGAGGCCCGATTCCCCTGCACTGCGTGCAGAGCAATGCCGTGTTCCACATCAAACATGAAAGGAGCCTTGATTTCCTTAATGGCACTCCAGAGAACACCCAAGATCACTGTCTCAAGTCTAGAGGGATCCTGAGGTCACTGGAGCAACAAGAAAGGGCTCCGTGGACCCCAAATCAACTCGAGATGAGAGCTTCGTCCCAGGCTTCGACTCAAGAGGAATACCCACTTTCCACAAGCACCTCAAGAGGAGGCTTCTCTCAGCTACAGGTATGTGAGAGGGACCCTGAGTTTGTGGCCTCAAGTGGAATGGACACCGAGATGCTCTGACTCGAAGGAAGGCCGGATATCCCTGCAGTGAATTGAATGCAGGCTCGTCTTGCATCTCCTAAGACGAAGGGATGTCTGAATCCCCTGTGGAGACCACAGAGAAAGACCTAGTTCTCGGCCTCATCGCGACCGGAAGCCTCACGTCCTTCGAAAACTCGAGAGGTCCCGGGAGATCAATGCTTCCAAAGGAGACGATGCCTGACTCCTCTTGAAAATGGATAGGAGTCCCAGGATCCCTGTGGCACGTTGAAAGGGAGCCTGGGTCTCCCGCCTCACGTGGAGACGCGTCCCAATGGACAACAAATACTCGAGGAGAATCCCGAGGTGTCCCTCACACCTAGGCAGGAGTCCTGACGTCGCTGAAGAAACACGTGTCTGGAAGGGTACTAACCGTCGTAACTCGAGAATATACCCCAGGTTCCGGCCGCAACTCGAGAAAAACCATGAGACTTCCCCCTCGCCGCGAGATGAGGCCGGATTCGCCTGCACTGCGTGCAGAGCAATTCCGTGTTCCACATCAAACCTGAAAGGAGCCTTGATTTCCTTGATGGCACTCTAGAGAACACCCAAGATCAGTGTCTCAATCTAGAGGAATCCTGAGGTCACTGTAGCAACACGAAAGGGCTCCGTGTACCCCAAATCAACTCGTGATGAGATCTTCGTCCCTGGCTTCGACTCAAGAGGAATACCCACTTTCCACAAGCACCTCAAGAGGAGGCTTCTCTCAGCTACAGGTATGTGAGAGGGACCCTGAGTTTGTGGCCTCAAGTGGAATGGACACCGAGATGCTCTGACTCGAAGGAAGGCCGGATATCCCTGCAGTGAATTGAATGCAGGCTCGTCTTGCATCTCCCACGACGAAGGGATGTCTGAAACCCCTGTGGAGACCACAGAGAAAGACCTAGTTCTCTGCCTCATCGCGACAGGAGGCCTCACGTCCTTTGAAAACTCGAGAGGTCCGCGAAGATCAATGCTTCCAAAGGAGACGATGCCTGACTCCTCTTGAAAATGGATAGGAGTCCCAGGATCCCTGTGGCACGTGGAAAGGGACACTGGGTCTCCCGCCTCACGTGGAGACGCGTCCCAATGGCCATGCCAAGCCTCGAGGAGAATCCCGAGCTGGCCCTCGCACCTAGGCACGAGTCCTGACGTCGCTAAAGAAACACGTGTCTGGAAGGGCACTCCCCGTCGTAACTCGAGAATATACCCCAGGTTCCGGCCACAACTCGAGAAAAACCATGAGACTTCCCCCTCGCCGCGAGATGAGGCCAGATTCCCCTGCACTGCGTGCAGAGCAATGCCGTGTTCCACATCAAACATGAAAGGAGCCTTGATTTCCTTAATGGCACTGCAGAGAACACCCAAGATCACTGTCTCAAGTCTAGAGGGATCCTTAGGTCACTGGAGAAACACGAAAGGGCTCCGTGGACCCCAAATCAACTCGAGATGAGAGCTTAGTCCCTGGCTTCGACTCAAAGGAATACCCACTTTCCACAAGCACCTCAAGAGGAGGCTTCTCTCAGCTACAGGTATGTGAGAGGGACCCTGAGTTTGTGGCCTCAAGTGGAATGGACAATGAGATGCACTGATTCGAACTAAGCCCGGATATCCCTGCAGTGAATTGAATGCAGGCTCGTCCTTCATCTCCCAAGACGAAGGGATGTCTGAATCCCCTGTGGAGACCGCAGAGAAAGACCTAGTTCTCCACCTCATCGCGACCGGAGGCCTCACATCCTTTGAAAACTCGAGAGGTCTGCGGAGATCAATGCTTCCAAAGGAGACGATGCCTGACTCCTCTTGAAAAAGGATAGGAGTCCCAGGATCCCTGTGGCACGTGGAAAGGGACACTGGGTCTCCCGCCTCACGTGGAGACGCGTCCCAATTGCCATGCCAAGACTCGAGGAGAATCCCGAAGTGTCCCTCGCACCTAGGCAGGAGTCCTGACGTCGCTGAACAAACACGTGTCTGGAAGGGCCCTCGCCGTCGAAACTCGAGAATATATCCCAGGTCTCGGCCGCAACTCGAGAAAAATCATGCGACTTCCCCTCGCCGCAATATGAGGCCCGATTCCCCTGCACTGCGTGCAGAGCAATTCCGTGTTCCACATCAAACATGAAAGGAGCCTTGATTTCCTTGATGGCACTCCAGAGAAAACCCAAGATCACTGTCTCAAGTATAGAGGGATCCTGAGGTCAATGGAGCAACAAGAAAGGGCTCCGGGAACCCCAAATCAACTCGAGATGAGAGCTTAGTCCCTGCCTTCAACTCAAGGGGAATAACAGCTTTCCACAAGCACGTCAAGAGGAGGCTTCTCTCAGCTACAGGAATGTGAGAGGGACCCTGAGTTTGTGGCCTCAAGTGGAATGTACCCCGAGATGCTCTGACTCGAAGTAAGGCCAGATATCCCTGCAGTAAATTGAATGCAGGGTCATCATGCATCTCCCAAGACGAAGGGATGTCTGAATCCCATGTGGAGACCACAGAGAAAGACCTAGTTCTCCGCCTCATCGCGACCGGAGGCCTCACATCCTTTGAAAACGCGAGAGGTGTGCGGAGATTAATGCTTCCAAAGGAGACGATGCCTGACTCCTCTTGAAAATGTATAGGAGTCCCAGGATCCCTGAGGCACGTGGAAAGGGACCCTGGGTCTCCCGCCTCACGTGCAGACGCGTCCCAATTGCCATGCCAAGACTCGAGGAGAATCCCGAGGTGTCCCTCACACCTAGGCAGGAGTCCTGACGTCGCTGAACAAACATGTGTCTGGAAGGGCCCTCCCCGTCGTAACTCGAGAATATACCCCAGGTTCCGGCCCCAACTCGAGAAAAACCATGAGACTTCCCCCTCACCGCGAGAGGAGGCCCGATTCCCATGCACTGCGTGCAGAGCAATTCCGTGTTCCACATCAAACGTGAAAGGATCCTTGATTTCCTTGATGGCACTCCAGAGAAAACCCAAGATCACTGTCTCAAGTCTAGAGGGATCATGAGGTCACTGTCGCAACACGAAAGGGCTTCGTGGACCCCAAATCAACTCGAGATGAGAGCTTAGTCCCTGGCTTCGACTCAAGAAGAATACCAACTTTCCACAAGCACCATAAGAGGAGGCTTCTCTCAGCTACAGGTATGTGAGAGGGACCCTGAGTTTCTGGCCTCAAGTAGAATGGACAGCGAGATGCTCTGACTCGAAGTAAGGCCGGATATCCCTGCAGTGAATTGAATGAAGGCTCGTCTTGCATCTCCCTTGTCGAAGGGATGTCTGAATCCCCTGTGGAGACCACAGAGAAAGACCTAGTTCTCCACCTCATCGCGACCGGAGGCCTCACATCCTTTGAAGACTCGAGAGGTCCGCGGAGATCAATGCTTCCCAAGGAAACGATGCCTGACTCCTCTTGAAAATGGTTAGGAGTCCCAGGATCCCTGTGGCACTTGGAAAGGGACACTGGGTCTCCCGCCTCACGTGGAGATGCGTCCCAATTGCCATGCCAAGACTCGAGGAGAATCCCGAGTTGTCCCTCGCACCTAGGCAGGAGTCGTGACGTCGCTGAACAAACACGTGTCTGGAAGGGCCCTCCCCGTCGTAACTCGAGAATATACCCCTGGTTCCGGCCGCAACTCGAGAAAAACCATGAGACTTCCCCCTCGCTGCGAGATGAGGCCCGATTCCCCTGCACTGCGTGCAGAGCAATTCCGTGTTCCACATCAAACATGAAAGGAGCCTTGATTTCCTTGATGGCACTCCAGAGAAAACCCAAGATCACTGTCTCAAGTCTAGAGGGATCCTGAGGTCACTGTAGCAACACGAAAGGGCTCCGTGGACCGCAAATCACCTCGAAATGAGAGCTTAATCCCTGGCTTCGACTCAAGAGGAATACCAACTTTCCACAAGCACCTCAAGTGGAGGCTTCTCTAAGCTACAGGTATGTGAGAGGGACCCTGAGTTTGTGGCCTCAAGTGGAATGGACACCGAGATGCTGTGACTCGAAGTAAGGCCGTATATCACTGCAGTGAATTGAATGCAGGCTCGTCTTGCATCTCCCAAGACGAAGGGATGTCTGAATCCCCTGTGGAGACCCCAGAGAAAGACCTAGTTCTCCGCCTCATCGCGCCCGGAGGTTTCACGTCCTTTGAAAACTCAAGAGGTCCGCGGAGATCAATGCTTCCAAAGGAGACGATGCCTGACTCCTCTTGAAAATGGATAGGAGTCCCTGGATCCCTGTGGCACTTGGAAAGGGACCCTGGGTCTCCCGCCTCACGTGGAGACGCGTCCCAATGGCCATGCCAAGACTCGAGGAGAATCCCG
Source organism: Dama dama (assembly GCF_033118175.1). Lineage (NCBI taxonomy): Eukaryota > Metazoa > Chordata > Mammalia > Artiodactyla > Cervidae > Dama > Dama dama. The sequence continues at coordinate 692,647 of NC_083693.1, forward strand.
AGGTGTCCCTCGCACCTAGGCAGAAGTCCTGACGTCACTGAAGAAACACGTGTCTGGAAGGGCACTACCCGTCGTAACTCGAGAATATACCCCAGGTTCCGGCCGCAACTCGAGAAAAACCATGAGAATTCCCCCTCGCCGCGAGATGAGGCCCGATTCCCCTGCACTGCGTGCAGAGCAATTCCGTGTTCCACAACAAACATGAAAGGAGCCTTGATTTCCTTAATGGCACTCCAGAGAACACCCAAGATCACTGTCGCAAGTCTAGAGGGATCCTGAGGTCACTGTAGCAACAGGAAAGGGCTCCGTGGACCCCAAATCAACTCGAGATGAGAGCTTTGTCCCAGGCTTCGACCCAAGAGGAATACCCACTTTCCACAAGAACCTCAAGAGGAGGCTTCTCTCAGCTACAGGTATGTGAGAGGGACCCTGAGTTTGTGGCCTCAAGTGGAATGGACACCGAGACGCTCTGACTCGAAGGAAGGCCGGATATCCCTGCAGTGAATTGAATGCAGGCTCGTCTTGCATCTCCCACGACGAAGGGATGTCTGAATCCCCTGTGGAGACCACAGAGAAATACCTAGTTCTCCGCCTCATCGCGACCGGAGTTCTCACGTCCTTTGAAAACTCGAGATGTCCGCGGAGATCAATGCTTCCAAAGGAGACGATGCCTGACTCCTCTTGAAAATGGATAGCAGTCCCGGGATCCCTGTGGCACGTGGAAAGGGACCCTGGGTCTCCCGCCTCACGTGGAGACGCGTCCCAATGGCCATGCCAAGACTCGAGGAGAATCCCGAGGTGTCCCTCGCACCTAGGCAGGAGTCCTGACGTCGCTGAAGAAACACGTGTCTGGAAGGGCACTCCCCGTCGTAACTCGAGAATATACCCCAGGTTCCGGCCACAACTTGAGAAAAACCATGAGACTTCCCCCTCGCCGCGAGATGAGGCCCGATTCCCCTGCACTGCGTGCAGAGCAATGCCGTGTTCCACATCAAACATGAAAGGAGCCTTGATTTCCTTAATGGCACTCCAGAGAACACCCAAGATCACTGTCTCAAGTCTAGAGGGATCCTGAGGTCACTGGAGCAACAAGAAAGGGCTCCGTGGACCCCAAATCAAATCGAGATGAGAGCTTCGTCCCTGGCTTCGACTCAAGAGGAATACCCACTTTCCACAAGCACCTCAAGAGGAGGCTTCTCTCAGCTACAGGTATGTGAGAGGGACCCTGAGTTTGTGGCCTCAAGTGGAATGGACAACGAGATGCTCTGACTCGAAGGAAGGCCGGATATCCCTGCAGTGAATTGAATGCAGGCTCGTCTTGCATCTCCTAAGACGAAGGGATGTCTGAATCCCCTGTGGAGACCACAGAGAAAGACCTAGTTCTCGGCCTCATTGCGACCGGAAGCCTCACGTCCTTAGAAAACTCGAGAGGTCCCGGGAGATCAATGCTTCCAAAGGAGACGATGGCTGACTCCTCTTGAAAGTGGATAGGAGTCCCAGGATCCCTGTGGCACGTTGAAAGGGAGCCTGGGTCTCCCGCCTCACGTGGAGACGCGTCCCAATGGACAAGCAAATACTCGAGGAGAATCCCGAGGTGTCCCTCACACCTAGGCAGGAGTCCTGACGTCGCTGAAGAATCACGTGTCTGGAAGGGACCTCCCCGTCGTAACTCGAGAATATACCCCAGGTTCCGGCCGCAACTCGAGAAAAACCATGAGACTTCCCCCTCGCCGCGAGATGAGGCCGGATTCGCCTGCACTGCGTGCAGAGCAATTCCGTGTTCCACATCAAACATGAAAGGAGCCTTGATTTCCTTGATGGCACTCCAGAGAACACCCAAGATCAGTGTCTCAATCTAGAGGGATCCTGAGGTCACTGTAGCAACACGAAAGGGCTCCGTGGACCCCAAATCAACTCGAGATGAGAGCTTCGTCCCTGGCTTCGACTCAAGAGGAATACCCACTTTCCACAAGCACCTCAAGAGGAGGCTTATCTCAGCTACAGGTATGTGAGAGGGACCCTGAGTTTGTGGCCTCAAGTGGAATGGACACCGAGATGCTCTGACTCGAAGGAAGGCCGGATATCCCTGCAGTGAATTGAATGCAGGCTCGTCTTGCATCTCCCACGACGAAGGGATGTCTGAAACCCCTGTGGAGACCACAGAGAAAGACCTAGTTCTCTGCCTCATCGCGACCGGAGGCCTCACGTCCTTGAAAACTCGAGAGGTCCGCGAAGATCAATGCTTCCAAAGGAGACGATGCCTGACTCCTCTTGAAAATGGATAGGAGTCCCAGGATCCCTGTGGCACGTGGAAAGGGACACTGGGTTTCCCGCCTCACGTGGAGACGCGTCCCAATGGCCATGCCAAGCCTCGAGGAGAATCCCGAGGTGGCCCTCGCACCTAGGCACGAGTCCTGACGTCGCTGAAGAAACACGTGTCTGGAAGGGCACTCCCCGTCGTAACTCGAGAATATACCCCAGGTTCCGGCCACAACTCGAGAAAAACGATGAGACTTCCCCTTCGCCGCGAGATGAGGCCCGATTCCCCTGCACTGCGTGCAGAGCAATGCCGTGTTCCACATCAAACATGAAAGGAGCCTTGATTTCCTTAAAGGCACTGCAGAGAACACCCAAGATCACTGTCTCAAGTCTAGAGGGATCCTTAGGTCACTGGAGCAACACGAAAGGGCTCCGTCGACCCCAAATCAACTCGAGATGAGAGATTCGTCCCAGGCTTCGACTCAAGAGGAATACCCACTTTCCACAAGCACCTCAGGAGGAGGCTTCTCTCAGCTACAGGTATGTGAGAGGGACCCTGAGTTTGTGGCCTCAAGTGGAATGGACACCGAGATGCTCTGACTCGAAGGAAGGCCGGATATCCCTGCAGTGAATTGAATGCAGGCTCGTATTGCATCTCCCAAGACGAAGGGATATCTGAATCCCCAGTGGAGACCACAGAGAAGGACCTAGTCCTCCGCTTCATCGCGACCGGAGGCCTCACATCCTTTGAAAACTCGAGAGGTCCGCGGAGATCAATGCTTCCAAAGGAGACGAATCCTGACTCCTCTTAAAAATGGATAGGTGTCCCAGGATCCCTGTGGCACGTGGAAAGGGACCCTGGGTCTCCCGCCTCACGTGGAGACGCGTCCCAATTGCCATGCCAAGACTCGAGGAGAATCCCGAGATGTCCCTCGCACCTAGGCCGGAGTCCTGACGTCGCTGAACAAACACGTGTCTGGAAGGGCCCTCCCCGTCGTAACTCGAGAATATACCCCAGGTTCCGGCCGCAACTCGAGAAAAACCATGAGACTTCCCCCTCGCCGCGAGATGAGGCCGGATTCGCCTGCACTGCGTGCAGAGCAATTCCGTGTTCCACATCAAACATGAAAGGAGCCTTGATTTCCTTGATGGCACTCCAGAGAACACCCAAGATCAGTGTCTCAATCTAGAGGGATCCTGAGGTCACTGTAGCAACACGAAAGGGCTCCGTGGACCCCAAATCAACTCGAGATGAGAGCTTCGTCCCTGGCTTCGACTCAAGAGGAATACCCACTTTCCACAAGCACCTCAAGAGGAGGCTTCTCTCAGCTACAGGTATGTGAGAGGGACCCTGAGTTTGTGGCCTCAAGTGTAATGGACACCGACATGCTCTGACTTGAAGTAAGGCCGGATATCCCTGCAGTGAATTGAATGCAGGCTCGTCTTGCATCTCCCAAGACGAAGGGATGTCTGAATCCCCTGTGGAGACGACAGAGAAAGACCTAGTCCTCCGCCTCATCGCGACCGGAGGCCTCACATCCTTTGAAAACTCGAGAGGTCTGCGGAGATCAATGCTAACAAAGGAGACGATGCCTGACTCTTCTTGAAAATGGATAGGAGTCCCAGCATCCCTGTGGCACGTGGAAAGGGACACTGGGTCTCCCGCCTCACGTGGAGACGCATCCCAATTGCCATGCCAAGACTCGAGGAGAATCCCGAGGTGTCCCTCGGACCTAGGCAGGAGTCCTGATGTCGCTGAACAAACACGTGTCTGGAAGGGCCCTTCCCGTCATAACTCGAGAATATACCCCAGGTTCCGGCCGCAACTCGAGAAAAACCATGAGACTTCCCCCTCGCCGCGAGATGAGGCCCGATTCCCCTGCACTGCGTGCAGAGCAATTCCGAGTTCCACATCAAACGTGAAAGGAGCCTTGATTTCCTTGATGGCACTCCAGAGAAACCCAAGATCACTTTCTCAAGTCTAGAGGGATCCTGAGGTCACTGGAGCAACACGAAAGTTCTCCGTGGACCCCAAATCAACTCGAGATGAGAGCTTAGTCCCTGGCTTCGACTCAAGAGGAATACCAACTTTCCACTAACACCTCAAGAGGAGGCTTCTCTCAGCTACAGATATGTGAGAGGGACCCTGAGTTTGTGGCCTCAAGGGGAATGGACACCGAGATGCTCTGACTCGAAGTAAGACCGGATATCCCTGCAGTGAATTGAAGGCAGGCTCGTCTTGCATCTCCCAGGACGAAGGGATGTCTGAATCCCCTGTGGAAACCACAGAGAACGACATAGTTCTCCGTCTGTTCGCGACCGGAGGCCTCACATCCTTTGAAAGCTCGAGAGGTCCGCGGAGATCAATGCTTCCAAAGGAGACGATGCCTGACTCCTCTTGAAAATGGATAGGAGTTCCAGGACCCCTGTGGAACTTGGAAAGGGAACCTGGGGCTCCCGCCTCACGTGGAGACGCGTCCCAATTGCCAGGGCAAGACTCGAAGAGAATCCCGAGGTGTCCCTCGCACCTAGGCAGGAGTCCTGACGTCGCTGAACAAACACGTGTCTGGAAGGGCCCTCCCCGTCGTAACTCGGGAATATACCCCTGGGTCCTTCCGCAACAGGAGAAAAACCATGAGACTTCCCCCTCGCCACGAGATGAGGCCCGATTCCCCTGCACTGTGTGCAGAGAAATCCGTGTTCCACCTCAAACGTGAAAGGAGCCTTGATTTCCTTGATGGCACTCCAGAGAAAACCCAAGATCACTGTCTCAAGTCTAGAGGGATCCTGAGGGCACTGTAGCAACACGAAAGGGCTCCGTGGACCCCAAATCAACTCGAGATGAGAGCTTAGTCCCTGGCTTCGTCTCAAGAGGAATACCCACTTTCCACAAGCAACTCAAGAGGAGGCTTCTCTCAGCTACAGGTATGTGAGAGGGACCCTGAGTTTGTTGCCTCAAGTGGAATGGACACCGAGATGCTCTGACTCGAATTAAGGCCGGATATCCCTGCAGTGAATTGAATGCAGGCTCGTCTTGCATCTCCAAATCCGAAGGGATGTCTGAATCCCCTGTGGAGACCACAGACAAAGACCTAGTTCTCCGCCTCATCGCGACAGGAGGCCTCACATCCTTTCAAAAATGGAGAGGTGGGCGGAGATCAATGCTTCCAAAGGAGAGGATACCTGACTCCTCTTGAAAATGGATAGGAGTCCCAGGATCCCTGTGGCACGTGGAAAGGGACCCTGGGTGTCCTGGCTCACGTGGAGACGCGTCCCAATTGCCAGGGCAAGACTCGAAGAGAATCCCGAGGTGTCCCTGGCATCTAGGCAGGAGTCCAGGCGTTGCTGAACAAACACGTGTCTGGAAGGGCCCTCCCCGTGGTAACTCGAGAATATACCCCAGGTTCCGGCCGCAACTCGAGAAAAACCATGAGACTGCCCCCTCGCTGCGAGATGAGGCCCGATTCCCCTACACTGCGTGCAGAGGAATTCCGTGTTCCACATCAAATGTGAACGGAGACTTGATTTCCTGGATGGCACTCCAGAGAAAACCCAAGATCACTGTCTCAAGTCTAGAGGGATCCTGAGGTCACTGGAGCAACATGAAAGGGCTCCGTGGACCCCAAATCAACTCGAGATGAGAGCTTAGTCCCTGGCTTCGACTCAAGAGGAATACCAACTTTCCACAAGCACCTCAAGAGGAGGCTTCTCTAAGCTACAGGTGTGTGAGAGGGATCGTGAGTTGGTGGACTCAAGTGGAATGGACACCGAGATGCTCTGACTCGAAGGAAGGCTGGATATCCCTGCAGTGAATTGAATGCAGGCTCGTCTTGCATCTCCCAATCCGAAGGGATGTCTGAATCCCCTGTGGAGACCACAGACAAAGACCTAGTTCTCCGCCTCATCGCGACCGGAGGCCTCACATCCTTTCAAAACTCGAGATGTTTGCGGAGATCAATGCTTCCAAAGGAGACAATGCCTGACTCCTCTTGAAAATGGATAGGAGTCCCAGGAGGCCTGTGGCACGTGTAAAGGGACCCTGGGTCTCCCGCCTCACGTGGAGACACGTCCCAATTGCCATGCCAAGACTCGAGAAGAATCCCGAGGTGTCCCTCGCACCTAGGCAGGAGTCCTGATGTCGCTTTACAAACACGTGTCTGGAAGGGCCCTCCCCGTCGTAACTCGAGAATATACCCCAGGTTCCGGCCGCAACTCGAGCAAAACCATGAGATTTCCCCTCGCCGCGAGATGAGGCCCGATTCCCCTGCACTGCGTGCAGAGCAATTCCGTGTTCCACATCAAAGGTGAAAGGAGCCATGATTTCCTTGATGGCACTCCAGAGAAAACCCAAGATCACTGTCTCAAGTCTAGAGGGATTCTGAGGTCACTGGAGCAACACGAAAGGGCTCCGTGGACCCCAAATCAACTCGAGATGAGAGCTTAGTCCTTGGCTTCGACTCAAGAGGAATACCAATTTCCACAAACACCTCAAGAGGAGGCTTCTCTCAGCTACAGGTATGTGAGAGGGACCCTGAGTTTGTGGCCTCAAGTGGAATGGACACCGAGATGCTCTGACTCGAAGTAAGGCCGGATATCCCTGCAGTGAATTGAATGCAGGCTCGTCTAGCATCTCCCAATACGAAGGGATGTCTGAATCCCCTGTGGAGACGACAGAGAAAGAACTAGTCCTCCGCCTCATCGCGACCGGAGGCCTCACATCCGTTGAAAACTCGAGAGGTCTGCAGAGATCAATGCTTCCAAAGGAGACAATGCCTGACTCCTCTTGAAAATGGATAGGAGTCCCAGGATCCCTATGGCACGTGGAAAGGGACCCTGGGTCTCCCGCCTCACGTGGAGATGCGTCCCAATTGCCATGCCAAGACTCGAGGAGAATCCCGAGGTGTCCCTCGCACCTAGGCAGGAGACCTGACGTCGCTGAACAAACACGTGTCTGGAAGGGCCCTCCGCGTCGTAACTCGAGAATATACCCCAGGTTAAGGCCACAACTCGAGAAAAACCAGGAGACTTCCCCCTCGCCGCGAGATGAGGCCCGATTCCCCTGCCCTGCGTGCAGAGCAATTCCGTGTTCCACATCAAACGTAAACGGAGCCTTGATTTCCTTGATGGCACTCCAGAGAAAACCCAAGATCACTGTCTCAAGTCTAGAGGGATCCTGAGGTCACTGGAGCAACAAGAAAGGGCTCCGTGGACCCCAAATCAACTCGTGATGAGAGCTTAGTCCCTGGCTTCGACTCAAGAGGAATACCAACTTTCCGAAAGCACTTCAAGAGAAGGCTTTTCTCAGCTACATGTATGTGAGAGGGACCCTGAGTTTGTGGGCTCAAGTGGAATGGACACCGAGATGCTCTGACTCGACGTAAGGCCGGATATCCCTTCAGTGAATTGAATGAAGGCTCGTCTTGCATCTCCCAAGACGATGGGATGTCTGAATCCCCTGTGGAGACCACAGAGAAAGACCTAGTTCTCCGCCTGATTGCGAACTGAGGCCTCACATCCTTTGAAAACTCGAGAGGTCCGCGGAGATCAATGCTTCCAAAGGAGACGATGCCTGACTCCTCTTGAAAATGGATAGGAGTCCCAGGATCCCTGTGGCACGTGGACAGTGACCCTGGGTCTATCGCCTCTTGTGGAGACGACCCAATTGCCATGCCAAGACTCGAGGAGAATCCCAAGGTGTCCCTCGCCCTCAGTCAGGAGTCCTCACTTCGCTGAACAAACACGTGTCTGGAAGGGCCCCCCCGTCGTAACTCGAGAATATACCCCAGGTTCTGGCCACAAGTGGAGAAAAACCATGAGACTTCCCCCTCGCCGCGAGATGAGGCCCGATTCCCCTGCACTGTGTGCAGAGAAATTCCGTGTTCCACATTAAACGTGAAAGGAGACTTGATTTCCTTGATGGCACTCCAGACAAAACCCAAGATCACTGTCTCAAGTCTAGAGGGATCCTCAGGTCACTGGAACAACACGAAAGGGCTTCGTGGACCCCAAATCAACTCGAGATGAGAGCTTAGTCCCTGGCTTCGACTCAAGAGGAATACCAACTTTCCACAAGCACCTCAAGAGGAGGCTTCTCTCAGCTACAGGGATGTTAGAGGGACCCTGAGTTTGTGGCCTCAAGTGGAATGGACACCGAGATGCTCTGACTCGAAGTAAGGCCAGATATGCCTGCAGTGAATTGAATGCAGGCTCGTCTTGCATCTCCCAAGACGAAGGGATGTCTGAATCCCCTGTGGAGACCACAGAGAAAGACCTAGTCCTCCGCCTCATCGCGACCGGAGGCCTCACATCCTTTGAAAACTCGAGAGGCCCGCGGAGATCAATGCTTCCAAAGGAGACGATGCCTGACTTCACATGAAAATGGATAGGAGTCCCAGTATCCCTGTGGAATGTGGAAATGGACCCTGGGTCTCCCGCCTCACGTGGAGACGCGTCTCAATTGCCATGCCAAGACTCGTGGAGAATCCCGAGGTGTCCCTCGCACCTAGGCAGGAGTCCTGACATCGCGGAACAAACACATGTCTGGAAGGGCCCTCCCCGTCGTAACTCGAGAATATACCACAGGTTCCGGCCGCAACTCGAGAAAAACCATGAGACTTCCCCCTCGCCGCGAGATGAGGCCCGATTCCCCTGCACTGCATGCAGAGCAATTCCGTGTTCCACATCAAACGTGAAACGAGCCTTGATTTCCTTGATGGCACTCCAGAGAAAACCCAAGATCACTGTCTCAAGTCTAGAGGGATCCTGAGGTCACTGTAGCAACACGAAAGGGCTCCGTGGACCCCAAATCAACTCGAGATGAGAGCTTAGTCCCTGGCTTCGACTCAAGAGGAATACCAAATTTCCACAAGCGCCTCAAGACTAGGCTTCTCTCAGCTACAGGTATGTGAGAGGGACCCTGAGTTTTTGGCCTCAAGTGGAATGGACACCGAGATGTTCTGACTCGAAGTAAGGTCGGATATCCCTGCAGTGAATTGAATTCAGGCTCGACTTGCATCTCCCAAGACGAAGGGATGTCTGAATCCCCTGTGGAGACCACAGAGAAAGAACTAGTCCTCCCCTCATCGCGACCGGAGGCCTCACATCCTTTGAAAACTCGAGAGGTCTGCGGAGATCAATGCTTCCAAAGGAGACGATGCCTGACTCCTCTTGAAAATGGATAGGAGTCCCAGGATCCCTGTGGCACGTGCAAAGGGACCCTGGGTCTCCCGCCTCACGTGGAGACGCGTCCAAATTGCCATGCCAAGACTCGAGGAGAATCCCGAGGTGTCCCTCACACCTAGGCAGGAATCCGGACGTCGCTGAACAAACACGTGTCTGGAAGGGCCCTCAACGTCGTAACTCGAGAATATACCCCAGCTTCCGGCCGCAACTTGAGAAAAACCATGAGACATCCCCCTTGCCGCGAGATGAGGCCCGATTCCCCTGCACTGCGTGCAGAGCAATTCCGTGTTCCACATCAAACGTGAAAGGAGCCTTGATTTCCTTGATGGCACTCCAGAGAAAACCCAAGATCACTGTCTCAAGTCTTGAGGGATCCTGAGGTCACTGGAGCAACATGAAAAGGCTCCGTGGACCCCAAATCAACTCGAGATGAGAGCTTAGTCCCTGGCATCGTCTCAAGAGGAATACCAACTTTCCACAAGCACCTCAAGAGGAGGCTTCTCTCAGCTACAGGTATGTGAGAGGGCCCCTGAGTTTGTTGCCTCAAGTGGAATGGACACCGAGATGCTCTGACTTCAAGTAAGGCCGGATATCCCTGCAGTGAATTGAATGCAGGATCGTCTTGCATCTCCCAAGACGAAGGGTTGTCTGAATCCCCTGTGGAGACCACAGAGAAAGACCTAGTCCTCCGCCTCATCGCGACCGGAGGCCTCATATCTTTTGAAAACTCGAGAGGTCAGCTGAGAACAATACTTCTGAAGGAGACGATGCCTGACTCCTCTTGAAAATGGATAGGAGTCCCAGGATATCTGTGGCACGTGGAAAGGGACCCTGGGTCTCCCGCCTCACGTGGAGACGCGTCCAAATTGCAATGCAAAGACTCGAGGAGTATCCCGATGTGTCCCTCGCACCTAGGCAGGGGTCCTGACGTCGCTGAAGAAACACGTGTCTGGAAGGGCCCTCCCCGTCGTAACTCGAGAATATACCCCAGGTTCCGGCCGCAACTCGAGAAAAACCATGAGACTTCCCCCTCGCCGCGAGATGAGGCCCGATTCCCCTGCACTGCGTGCAGAGCAATTCGGTGTTCCACATCAAACGTGAAAGGAGCCTTGATTTCCTTGATGGCACTCCAGAGAAAACCCAAGATGACTGTCTCAAGTCTAGAGGGATCCTGAGGTCACTGGAGCAACACGAAAGGGCTCCGTGGACCCAAAATCAACTCGAGATGAGAGCTTAGTCACTGGCTTCGACTCAAGAGGAATACCAACTTTCCACAAGCACCTGAAGAGGCGGCTTCTCGCAGCCACAGGTATGTGGAAGGGACACTGAGTTCTTGGCCTCAAGTGGAATGGACACCGAGATGCTCTGACTCGAAGTAAGGCCGGATATCCCTGCAGTGAATTGAATGCAGGCTCGTCTTGCATCTCCCAAGACGAAGGGATGTCTGAATCTCCTGTGGAGATGACAGAGAAAGACCTAGTCCTCCGCCTCATCGAGACCGGAGGCATCACATCCTTTGAAAACTCGAGTGGTCTGCGGAGATCAATGCTTCCAAAGGAGACGATGCCTGACTCTTCTTGAAAATGGATAGGAGTCACAGGATCCCTGTGGCACGTGGAAAGGGACCCTGGGTGTCCCGCCTCACGTGGAGACGCATCCCAATTGCCATGCCTAGACTCGAGGAGAATCCGGAGGTGTCCCTCGCACCTAGACAGGAGTCCTGACGTCGCTGAACAAACACGAGTCTGGAAGGGCCCTCCCCGTCGTAACTCGAGAATATACCCCAGGTTCGGGCCGCAACTCGGAAAAAAGCATGAGACTTCCCCCTCGCCGCGAGATGAGGCCCGATTCCCCTGCACTGCGTGCAGAGCAATTCCGTGTTCCACATCAAACGTTAACGGAGCCTTGATTTCCTTGATGGCACTCCAGAGAAAACCCAAGATCACTGTCTCAAGCCTAGAGGGATCCTGAGGTCACTGGAAGAACACGAAAGGGCTCTGTGGACCCCTAGTCAACTCGAGATGAGAGCTTCGTCGCTGGCTTCGACTCAAGAGGAATACCAACTTTCCACAAGCACCTCAAGAGGAGGTTTCTCTCAGCTACAGGTATGTGAGAGGTACCCTGAGTTTGTGGCCTCAAGTGGAATGGACAAAGAGATGCTCTGACTCGAAGTAAAGCCGCATATCCCTGCAGTGAATTGAATGCAGGCTTGTCTTGTATCTCCCAAGACGAAGGGATGTTTGAATCCCCTGTGGAGACCACAGAGAAAGACCTAGTTCTCCGCCTCATCGCAACCGGAGGCCTCACATCCTTTGAAAACTCGAGAGGTCCGCGGAGATCAATGCTTCCAAAGGAGACGATGCCTGACTCCTCTTGAAAATGAATAGGAGTCCCAGGATCCCTGTGGCACGTGGAAAGGGACCCTGGGTCTCCCGCCTCACGTGGAGACGCCTCCCAATTGCCATGCCAAGACTCGAGGAGAATCCCGTGGTGTCCATCCCACCTAAGCAGGAGTCCTGACGTCGCTGAACAAACACGTGTCTGGAATGGCCTCCCCGTCGTAATTTGAGAATATACCCCAGGTTCCGGCCGCACCTCGAGAAAAACAATGAGACTTCCCCCTCGCTGCAAGATGAGGCCCGATTCCCCTGCACTGCGTGCAGAGCAATTCCGTGTTCCACATCAAACGTGAAAGGAGCCTTGATTTCCTTGATGGCACCCAGAGAAAACCCAAGATCACTGTCTCAAGTCTAGAGGGATCCTGGGTCAATGTAGCAATACGAAAGGGCTCCGTGGACCCCAAATCAACTCGAGATGAGAGCTTAGTCCCTGGCTTCGACTCAAGAGGAATACCAACTTTCCACAAGCACCTCAAGAGGAGGCTTCTCTCAGCTACAGGTATGTGAGAGGGACCCTGAGTTTGTGGCCTCAAGTGGAATGGACACCGAGATGCTCTGACTCGAAGTAAGCCCGGATATCCCTGCAGTGAATTGAATGCAGGCTCGTCTTGCATCTCCCAAGAAGAAGGGATGTGTGAATCCCCTGTGGAGACGACAGAGAAAGACCTAGTCCTCCGCCTCATCGATACCGGAGGCCTTCCATCCTTTGAAAACTCGAGAGGTCCGCGGAGATCAATGCTTCCTAAGGAGACGATGCCTGACTCCTCTTGAAAATGGATAGGAGTCCCAGGATCCATGTGGCACGTGGAAAGCGACCCTAGGTCTCCCGCCTCACGTGGAGACGCATCCCAATTGCCATGCCAGGACTCGAGGAGAATCCCGAGGTGTCGCTCGCACCTAGGCAGGAGTCCTGACGTCGCTGAACAAACACTTGTCTGAAGGGCCCTCCCCGTCGTAACTCGAGAATATACCCCAGGTTCCGGCCGCAACTCGAGAAAAACCATGAGACTTCCCCCTCGCCGCGAGATGAGGCCCGATTCCCCTGCACTGCGTGCAGAGCAATTCCGTGTTTCACATCAAACTTGAAAGGAGCATTGATTTCCTTGAGGGCAATCCATAGAGTATCCAAGATCACTGTCTCAAGTCTAGAGGGATCCTGAGGGCACTGTAGCAACACGAAAGGGCTCCGTGGACCCCAAATCAACTCGAGATGAGAGCTTAATCCCTGGTTTCGACTCAAGAGGAATACGAACTTGCCACAAGCACCTCAAGAGGAGGCTTCTCTCAGCTACAGGTGTGTGAGAGGGACCCTGAGTTTGTGGCCTCAAGTTGAATGGACACCGAGATGCTCTGACTCGAAGTAAGGCCGGATATCCCTGCAGTGAATTGAATGCAGGCTTGTCTTGCATCTCCCAATCCGAAGGGATGTCTGAATCCCCTGTGGAGACCACAGAGAAAGACCTAGTTCTCCGCCTCATCGCGAAAGGAGGCCTCACATCCTTTCAAAACTGGAGAGGTCCGCGGAGATCAATGCTTCCAAAGGAGACGATGCCTGACTCCTCTTGAAAATGGATAGGAGTCCCAGGATCCCTGTGGCACGTGGAAAGGGACCCTGGGTCTCCCGGCTCACGTGGAGCCGCGTCCCAATTGCCATGCGAAGACTCGAAGAGAATCCCGAGGTGTCCCTCGCACCTAGGCAGGACTCCTGACGTCGCTGAACAAACACGTGTCTGGAAGGGCCCTCCCCATCGTAACTCGAGAATATACCCCAGGTTCGGCCGCAACTCGAGAAAAACCATGAGACTGCCCCCTCGCTGGGAGATGAGGCCCGATTCCCCTACACTGCGTGCAGAGGAATTCCGTGTTCCACATCAAATGTGAACGGAGCCTTGATTTCCTGGATGGCACTCCAGAGAAAACCCAAGACCACTGTCTCAAGTCTAGAGGGATCCTGAGGTCACTGGAGCAACACGAAAGGGCTCAGTGGACCCCAAATCAACTCGAGATGAGAGCTTAGTCCCTGGCATCGACTCAAGAGGAATACGAACTTCCCACAAACCCCTCAAGAGGAGGCTTCTCTCAGCTACAGGTATGTGAGAGGGACCCTGAGTTTGTGGCCTCAAGTGGAATGGACACCGAGATGCTCTGACTCGAAGGAAGGCCGGATATCCCTGCAGTGAATTGAATGCAGGCTCGTCTTGCATCTCCCACGACGAAGGGATATCTGAATCCCCTGTGGAAACCACAGAGAAAGAGCTAGTTCTCCACCTAATCGCGGCCGGAGTCCTCACATCCTTTGAAAGCTCGAGAGGTCCGCGGAGATCAATGCTTCCAAAGGAGACGATGCCTGACTCCTTTTGAAAATGGATAGGAGTCCCAGGATCCCTGTGGCACGTGGAAAGGGACGCTGGGTCTCCCGCCTCACGTGGAGACGCGTCCCAATTGCCATGCCAAGACTCGAGGAGAATACCGAGTTGTCCCTCGCACATAAGAAGGTGTCCTGACGTCGCTGAACAAACACGTGTCTGGAAGGGCCCTCCCCGTCGTAACTCGAGAATATACCCCAGGTCCCGGCCGCAACTGGAGAAAAACCATGAGACTTCCCCCTCGCCGCGAGATGAGGCCCGATTCCCCTGCACTGCGTACAGAGCAATTCCGTGTTCCACATCAAACGTGAAAGGAGCCTTGATTTCCTTGATGGCACTCCAGAGAAAACCCAAGATCACTGTCTCAATACTAGAGGGATCCTGAGGTCACTGGAGCAACACGAAAGGGCTCTGTGGACCCCAAATCAACTCGAGATGAGAGCTTAGTCCCTGGCTTCGACTCAAGAGGAATACCAACTTTCCACAAGCACCACAAGAGGAGGCTTCTCTCAGCTACAGTTATGTGAGAGGGCCCCTGAGTTTGTTGCCTCAAGTGGAATGGACACCGAGATACTCTGACTCGAAGTAAGGCCGGATATCCCTGCATTGAATTGAATGCAGGCTCGTCTTGCATCTCCCAAGATGAAGGGATGTCTGAATTCCCTGGGGAGACCACAGAGAAAGACCTAGTCCTCCGCCTCAACCAGATCAAAGGCCTCACATCCTTTGAAACTCGAGAGGTCCGCGGAGATCAATGCTTCCAAAGGAGACGATGCCTGACTCCTCTTGAAAATGGATAGGAGTCCCAGGATATCTGTGGCACGTGGAAAGGGACCCTGGGTCTCCCGCCTCACGTGGAGACGCGTCCAAATTGCAATGCAAAGACTCGAGGAGTATCCCGATGTGTCCCTCGCACCTAGGCAGGGGTCCTGACGTCGCTGAAGAAACACGTGTCTGGAAGGGCCCTCCCCGTCGTAACTCGAGAATATACCCCAGGTTCCGGCCGCAACTCGAGAAAAACCATGAGACTTCCCCCTCGCCGCGAGATGAGGCCCGATTCCCCTGCACTGCGTGCAGAGCAATTCCGTGTTCCACATCAAACGTGAAAGGAGCCTTGATTTCCTTGATGGCACTCCAGAGAAAACCCAAGATGACTGTCTCAAGTCTAGAGGGATCCTGAGGTCACTGGAGCAACACGAAAGGGCTCCGTGGACCCAAAATCAACTCGAGATGAGAGCTTAGTCACTGGCTTCGACTCAAGAGGAATACCAACTTTCCACAAGCACCTGAAGAGGCGGCTTCTCGCAGCCACAGGTATGTGGAAGGGACACTGAGTTCTTGGCCTCAAGTGGAATGGACACCGAGATGCTCTGACTCGAAGTAAGGCCGGATATCCCTGCAGTGAATTGAATGCAGGCTCGTCTTGCATCTCCTAAGACGAAGGGATGTCTGAATCCCCTGTGGAGACCACAGAGAAAGACCTAGTTCTCGGCCTCATTGCGACCGGAAGCCTCACGTCCTTAGAAAACTCGAGAGGTCCCGGGAGATCAATGCTTCCAAAGGAGACGATGGCTGACTCCTCTTGAAAATGGATAGGAGTCCCAGGATCCCTGTGGCACGTTGAAAGGGAGCCTGGGTCTCCCGCCTCACGTGGAGACGCGTCCCAATGGACAAGCAAATACTCGAGGAGAATCCCGAGGTGTCCCTCACACCTAGGCAGGAGTCCTGACGTCGCTGAAGAATCACGTGTCTGGAAGGGACCTCCCCGTCGTAACTCGAGAATATACCCCAGGTTCCGGCCGCAACTCGAGAAAAACCATGAGACTTCCCCTTCGCCGCGAGATGAGGCCGGATTCGCCTGCACTGCGTGCAGAGCAATTCCGTGTTCCACATCAAACATGAAAGGAGCCTTGATTTCCTTGATGGCACTCCAGAGAACACCCAAGATCAGTGTCTCAATCTAGAGGGATCCTGAGGTCACTGTAGCAACACG
This sequence comes from Dama dama, assembly GCF_033118175.1. NCBI lineage: Eukaryota > Metazoa > Chordata > Mammalia > Artiodactyla > Cervidae > Dama > Dama dama. Next base: position 708,846 of record NC_083693.1, read on the forward strand.
AAAGGCCTCCGTGGACCCCAAATCAACTCGAGATGAGAGCTTCGTCCCTGGCTTCGACTCAAGAGGAATACCCACTTTCCACAAGCACCTCAAGAGGAGGCTTATCTCAGCTACAGGTATGTGAGAGGGACCCTGAGTTTGTGGCCTCAAGTGGAATGGACACCGAGATGCTCTGACTCGAAGGAAGGCCGGATATCCCTGCAGTGAATTGAATGCAGGCTCGTCTTGCATCTCCCACGACGAAGGGATGTCTGAAACCCCTGTGGAGACCACAGAGAAAGACCTAGTTCTCTGCCTCATCGCGACCGGAGGCCTCACGTCCTTGAAAACTCGAGAGGTCCGCGAAGATCAATGCTTCCAAAGGAGACGATGCCTGACTCCTCTTGAAAATGGATAGGAGTCCCAGGATCCCTGTGGCACGTGGAAAGGGACACTGGGTTTCCCGCCTCACGTGGAGACGCGTCCCAATGGCCATGCCAAGCCTCGAGGAGAATCCCGAGGTGGCCCTCGCACCTAGGCACAAGTCCTGACGTCGCTGAAGAAACACGTGTCTGGATGGGCACTCCCCGTCGTAACTCGAGAATATACCCCAGGTTCCGGCCACAACTCGAGAAAAACGATGAGACTTCCCCTTCGCCGCGAGATGAGGCCCGATTCCCCTGCACTGCGTGCAGAGCAATGCCGTGTTCCACATCAAACATGAAAGGAGCCTTGATTTCCTTAAAGGCACTGCAGAGAACACCCAAGATCACTGTCTCAAGCTAGAGGGATCCTTAGGTCACTGGAGCAACACGAAAGGGCTCCGTCGACCCCAAATCAACTCGAGATGAGAGCTTCGTCCCAGGCTTCGACTCAAGAGGAATACCCACTTTCCACAAGCACCTCAGGAGGAGGCTTCTCTCAGCTACAGGTATGTGAGAGGGACCCTGAGTTTGTGGCCTCAAGTGGAATGGACACCGAGATGCTCTGACTCGAAGGAAGGCCGGATATCCCTGCAGTGAATTGAATGCAGGCTCGTATTGCATCTCCCAAGACGAAGGGATATCTGAATCCCCAGTGGAGACCACAGAGAAGGACCTAGTCCTCCGCTTCATCGCGACCGGAGGCCTCACATCCTTTGAAAACTCGAGAGGTCCGCGGAGATCAATGCTTCCAAAGGAGACGAATCCTGACTCCTCTTAAAAATGGATAGGTGTCCCAGGATCCCTGTGGCACGTGGAAAGGGACCCTGGGTCTCCCGCCTCACGTGGAGACGCGTCCCAATTGCCATGCCAAGACTCGAGGAGAATCCCGAGATGTCCCTCGCACCTAGGCCGGAGTCCTGACGTCGCTGAACAAACACGTGTCTGGAAGGGCCCTCCCCGTCGTAACTCGAGAATATACCCCAGGTTCCGGCCGCAACTCGAGAAAAACCATGAGACTTCCCCCTCGCCGCGAGATGAGGCCGGATTCGCCTGCACTGCGTGCAGAGCAATTCCGTGTTCCACATCAAACATGAAAGGAGCCTTGATTTCCTTGATGGCACTCCAGAGAACACCCAAGATCAGTGTCTCAATCTAGAGGCATCCTGAGGTCACTGTAGCAACACGAAAGGGCTCCGTGGACCCCAAATCAACTCGAGATGAGAGCTTCGTCCCTGGCTTCGACTCAAGAGGAATACCCACTTTCCACAAGCACCTCAAGAGGAGGCTTCTCTCAGCTACAGGTATGTGAGAGGGACCCTGAGTTTGTGGCCTCAAGTGTAATGGACACCGACATGCTCTGACTTGAAGTAAGGCCGGATATCCCTGCAGTGAATTGAAGGCAGGCTCGTCTTGCATCTCCCAGGACGAAGGGATGTCTGAATCCCCTGTGGAAACCACAGAGAAAGACATAGTTCTCCGTCTCTTCGCGACCGGAGGCCTCACATCCTTTGAAAGCTCGAGAGGTCCGCGGAGATCAATGCTTCCAAAGGAGACGATGCCTGACTCCTCTTGAAAATGGATAGGAGTTCCAGGACCCCTGTGGAACTTGGAAAGGGAACCTGGGGCTCCCGCCTCACGTGGAGACGCGTCCCAATTGCCAGGGCAAGACTCGAAGAGAATCCCGAGGTGTCCCTCGCACCTAGGCAGGAGTCCTGACGTCGCTGAACAAACACGTGTCTGGAAGGGCCCTCCCCGTCGTAACTCGGGAATATACCCCTGGGTCCTTCCGCAACAGGAGAAAAACCATGAGACTTCCCCCTCGCCACGAGATGAGGCCCGATTCCCCTGCACTGTGTGCAGAGAAATCCGTGTTCCACCTCAAACGTGAAAGGAGCCTTGATTTCCTTGATGGCACTCCAGAGAAAACCCAAGATCACTGTCTCAAGTCTAGAGGGATCCTGAGGGCACTGTAGCAACACGAAAGGGCTCCGTGGACCCCAAATCAACTCGAGATGAGAGCTTAGTCCCTGGCTTCGTCTCAAGAGGAATACCCACTTTCCACAAGCAACTCAAGAGGAGGCTTCTCTCAGCTACAGGTATGTGAGAGGGACCCTGAGTTTGTTGCCTCAAGTGGAATGGACACCGAGATGCTCTGACTCGAATTAAGGCCGGATATCCCTGCAGTGAATTGAATGCAGGCTCGTCTTGCATCTCCAAATCCGAAGGGATGTCTGAATCCCCTGTGGAGACCACAGAGAAAGACCTAGTTCTCCGCCTCATCGCGACAGGAGGCCTCACATCCTTTCAAAAATGGAGAGGTGGGCGGAGATCAATGCTTCCAAAGGAGAGGATACCTGACTCCTCTTGAAAATGGATAGGAGTCCCAGGATCCCTGTGGCACGTGGAAAGGGACCCTGGGTGTCCTGGCTCACGTGGAGACGCGTCCCAATTGCCAGGGCAAGACTCGAAGAGAATCCCGAGGTGTCCCTGGCATCTAGGCAGGAGTCCAGGCGTTGCTGAACAAACACGTGTCTGGAAGGGCCCTCCCCGTGGTAACTCGAGAATATACCCCAGGTTCCGGCCGCAACTCGAGAAAAACCATGAGACTGCCCCCTCGCTGCGAGATGAGGCCCGATTCACCTACACTGCGTGCAGAGGAATTCCGTGTTCCACATCAAATGTGAACGGAGACTTGATTTCCTGGATGGCACTCCAGAGAAAACCCAAGATCACTGTCTCAAGTCTAGAGGGATCCTGAGGTCACTGGAGCAACATGAAAGGGCTCCGTGGACCCCAAATCAACTCGAGATGAGAGCTTAGTCCCTGGCTTCGACTCAAGAGGAATACCAACTTTCCACAAGCACCTCAAGAGGAGGCTTCTCTAAGCTACAGGTGTGTGAGAGGGATCGTGAGTTGGTGGACTCAAGTGGAATGGACACCGAGATGCTCTGACTCGAAGGAAGGCTGGATATCCCTGCAGTGAATTGAATGCAGGCTCGTCTTGCATCTCCCAATCCGAAGGGATGTCTGAATCCCCTGTGGAGACCACAGACAAAGACCTAGTTCTCCGCCTCATCGCGACCGGAGGCCTCACATCCTTTCAAAACTCGAGATGTTTGCGGAGATCAATGCTTCCAAAGGAGACAATGCCTGACTCCTCTTGAAAATGGATAGGAGTCCCAGGAGGCCTGTGGCACGTGTAAAGGGACCCTGGGTCTCCCGCCTCACGTGGAGACACGTCCCAATTGCCATGCCAAGACTCGAGAAGAATCCCGAGGTGTCCCTCGCACCTAGGCAGGAGTCCTGATGTCGCTTTACAAACACGTGTCTGGAAGGGCCCTCCCCGTCGTAACTCGAGAATATACCCCAGGTTCCGGCCGCAACTCGAGCAAAACCATGAGATTTCCCCTCGCCGCGAGATGAGGCCCGATTCCCCTGCACTGCGTGCAGAGCAATTCCGTGTTCCACATCAAAGGTGAAAGGAGCCATGATTTCCTTGATGGCACTCCAGAGAAAACCCAAGATCACTGTCTCAAGTCTAGAGGGATTCTGAGGTCACTGGAGCAACACGAAAGGGCTCCGTGGACCCCAAATCAACTCGAGATGAGAGCTTAGTCCTTGGCTTCGACTCAAGAGGAATACCAATTTCCACAAACACCTCAAGAGGAGGCTTCTCTCAGCTACAGGTATGTGAGAGGGACCCTGAGTTTGTGGCCTCAAGTGGAATGGACACCGAGATGCTCTGACTCGAAGTAAGGCCGGATATCCCTGCAGTGAATTGAATGCAGGCTCGTCTAGCATCTCCCAATACGAAGGGATGTCTGAATCCCCTGTGGAGACGACAGAGAAAGAACTAGTCCTCCGCCTCATCGCGACCGGAGGCCTCACATCCTTTGAAAACTCGAGAGGTCTGCAGAGATCAATGCTTCCAAAGGAGACAATGCCTGACTCCTCTTGAAAATGGATAGGAGTCCCAGGATCCCTATGGCACGTGGAAAGGGACCCTGGGTCTCCCGCCTCACGTGGAGATGCGTCCCAATTGCCATGCCAAGACTCGAGGAGAATCCCGAGGTGTCCCTCGCACCTAGGCAGGAGACCTGACGTCGCTGAACAAACACGTGTCTGGAAGGGCCCTCCGCGTCGTAACTCGAGAATATACCCCAGGTTAAGGCCACAACTCGAGAAAAACCAGGAGACTTCCCCCTCGCCGCGAGATGAGGCCCGATTCCCCTGCCCTGCGTGCAGAGCAATTCCGTGTTCCACATCAAACGTAAACGGAGCCTTGATTTCCTTGATGGCACTCCAGAGAAAACCCAAGATCACTGTCTCAAGTCTAGAGGGATCCTGAGGTCACTGGAGCAACAAGAAAGGGCTCCGTGGACCCCAAATCAACTCGTGATGAGAGCTTAGTCCCTGGCTTCGACTCAAGAGGAATACCAACTTTCCGCAAGCACTTCAAGAGAAGGCTTTTCTCAGCTACATGTATGTGAGAGGGACCCTGAGTTTGTGGGCTCAAGTGGAATGGACACCGAGATGCTCTGACTCGACGTAAGGCCGGATATCCCTTCAGTGAATTGAATGAAGGCTCGTCTTGCATCTCCCAAGACGATGGGATGTCTGAATCCCCTGTGGAGACCACAGAGAAAGACCTAGTTCTCCGCCTGATTGCGAACTGAGGCCTCACATCCTTTGAAAACTCGAGAGGTCCGCGGAGATCAATGCTTCCAAAGGAGACGATGCCTGACTCCTCTTGAAAATGGATAGGAGTCCCAGGATCCCTGTGGCACGTGGACAGTGACCCTGGGTCTATCGCCTCTTGTGGAGACGACCCAATTGCCATGCCAAGACTCGAGGAGAATCCCAAGGTGTCCCTCGCCCTCAGTCAGGAGTCCTCACTTCGCTGAACAAACACGTGTCTGGAAGGGCCCCCCCGTCGTAACTCGAGAATATACCCCAGGTTCTGGCCACAAGTGGAGAAAAACCATGAGACTTCCCCCTCGCCGCGAGATGAGGCCCGATTCCCCTGCACTGTGTGCAGAGCAATTCCGTGTTCCACATCAGACGTGAAAGGAGACTTGATTTCCTTGATGGCACTCCAGAGAAAACCCAAAGTCACTGTCTCTAGTCTAGAGGGATCCTAAGGTCACTGTTGCAAAATGAAATGTCTCCGTGGACTCCAAATCATCTCGAGATGAGAGCTTAGTCCCTGGCTTCGACTCAAGAGGAATACCAACTTTCCACAAGCACATCAAGAGAAGCCTTCTCTCAGGTGCAAGTATGTGAGAGAGACCCTGAGTTTGTGGCCTCAAGTGGAATGGACACCGAGATACTCTGACTCGAAGTAAGGCCGGATATCCCTGCATTGAATTGAATGCAGGCTCGTCTTGCATCTCCCAAGATGAAGGGATGTCTGAATTCCCTGGGGAGACCACAGAGGAAGACCTAGTCCTCCGCCTCAAGGCGACCGGAGGCCTCACATCCTTTGAAAACTCGAGAGGCCGGCGGAGATCAATGCTTCCAAAGGAGACGATGCCTGACTCCTCTTGAAAATGGATAGGAGTCCCAGGATCCCTGTGGCACATGGAAAGGCACCCTGGGTTCCCGCCTCACGTGGAGACTCGTCCCAATTGCCATGCCAAGACTCGAGGAGAATCCCGAGGTGTCCCTCGCACCTAGGCAGGAGTCCTTACGTCGCTGAACAAACACTTGTATGGAAGGGCCCTCCCTGTCGTAACTCGAGAATATACCCCACGTTCCGGCCGCAACTCGAGAAAAACCATGAGACTATCCCCTCGCCGCGAGATGAGGCCCGATTCCCCTGCACTGCGTGCAGAGGAATTCCGTGTTCCACATCAAACGTGAAAGGAGCCTTGATTTCCTTGATGGCACTCAAGAGAAAACCCAAGATCATTGTCTCAAGTCTAGAGGGATCCTGAGGTCACTGGATCAACACGAAAGGGCTCCGTGGACCCCAAATCAACTCGAGATGACAGCTTAGTCCCTGGCTTCGACTCAAGAGGAATACCAACTTTCCACAAGCACCTCAAGAGGAGGCTTCTCTCAGCTACAGGTATGTGAGAGGGACCCTGAGTTTGTGGCCTCAAGTGGAATGGACACCGAGATGCTCTGACTGGAAGTAAGGACGGATATCCCTGCAGTGAATTGAATGCAGGCTCGTCTTGCATCTCCCAAGACGAAGGGATGTCTGAATCCCCTGTGGAGACCACAGAGAAAGACCTAGTTTTCCGCTTCATCGCGACCGGAGGCCTCACATCCTTTGAAAATCGAGAGGTCCGCGGAGATCAATGCTTCCAAAGGAGACGATGCCTGACTCCTCTTGAAAATGTATAGGAGTCCCAGGATCCCTGTGGCACGTGGAAAGGGACACTGGGTCTCCCGCCTCACGTGGAGACGCGTCCCAAATGCCATGCCAATACTCGCGGAAAATCCCGAGGTGTCCCTCGCACCTGGGCCCGAGTCCTGACGTCGCTGAACAAACACGTGTCTGGAAGGGCCCTCCCCGTCGTAACTCGAGAATATACCCCAGGGTCCCGCCGCAACTCGAGAAAAACAATGAGACTTCCCCCTCGCCCCGAGATGAGGCCCGATTCCATGCACTGCGTGCAGAGCAATTCCGTGTTCCACATCAAATGTGAACGGAGACTTGATTTCCTTGATGGCACTCCAGAGAAAACCCAAGATCACTGTCTCAAGTCTAGAGGGATCCTGAGGTCACTGGAGCAACACGAAAGGGCTCCGTGGACCAAAATCAACTCCAGATGATAGCTTAGTGTCTGGTTTCGACTCAAGAGGATTACCAACTTTCTACAAGCACCTCAAGAGGAGGCTTCTCTCAGCTACAGGTATGTGAGAGGGACCCTGAGTTTGTGGCCTCAAGTGGACTGGAAACCGAGATGCTCTGACTGGAAGTAAGGCCGGATATCCCTGCAGTGAATTGAATGCAGGCTCGTCTTGCATCTCCCAAGACGAAGGGATGTCTGAATCCCCTGTGGAGACCACAGAGAAAGACCTAGTTCTCCGCCTAATCGCGACTGGAGGCCTCACATCCTTTGAAAACTCGAGAGGTCCGCGGAAATCAATGCTTCCAAAGGAGACGATGCCTGACTCCTCTTGAAATTGGATAGGAGTCCCAGGAAACCTGTGGCACGTGGAAAGGGACCCTGGGTCTCCCGCCTCACGTGGAGACGCGTCCCAATTGCCATGCCAAGACTCGAAGAGAATCCCGAGGTGTCCCTCGCACCTAGGCAGGACTCCTGACGTCGCTGAACAAACACGTGTCTGGACGGCCCTCCCCGTCGTAACTCGAGAATATACCCCAGGTTCCGGCCGCAACTCGAGAAAAACCATGAGACTGCCCCCTCGCTGCGAGATGAGGCCCGATTCCCCTACACTGCGTGCAGAGGAATTCCGTGTTCCACATCAAATATGAACGGAGCCTTGATTTCCTGGATGGCACTCCAGAGAAAACCCAAGATCACTGTCTCAAGTCTACAGGGATCCTGAGGTCACTGGAGCAACACTAAAGGGCTCAGTGGACCCCAAATCAACTCGAGATGAGAGCTTCGTCCCTGGCATCGACTCAAGAGGAATACCAACTTTCCACAAGCCCCTCAAGAGGAGGCTTCTCTCAGCTACAGGTATGTGAGAGTGACCCTGAGTTTGTGGCCTCAAGTGGAATGGACACCGTGATGCTCTGACTCGAAGTAAGGCCGTATATCTCTGCAGTGAATTGAATGCAGGCTCGTCTTGCATCTCCCAAGACGAAGGGATGTCTGAATCCCCTGTGGAAACCACATAGAAAGACCTAGTTCTCCGCCGAATCGCGGCCGGAGGCCTCACATCCTATGAAAGCTCGAGAGGTCCGCGGAGATCATGCTTCCAAAGGAGACGATGCCTGACTCCTCTTGAAAATGGATAGGAGTTCCAGGACCCCTGTGGAACTTGGAAAGGGAACCTGGGTCTCCCGCCTCACGTGGAGACGCGTCCCAATTGCCAGGCCAAGACTCGAAGAGAATCCCGAGGTGTCCCTCGCACCCAGGCAGGAGTCCTGACGTCGCTGAACAAACACGTGTCTGGAAGGGCCCGCCCCGTCGTAACTCGAGAATATACCCCAGGGTCCTTCCGCAACAGGGGAAAAACCATGAGACTTCCCCCTCGCCACGAGATGAGGCCCGATTCCCCTGCACTGCGTGCAGTGCATTTCCGTGTTCCACCTCAAACGTGAAAGGAGCCTTGATTTCCTTGATGGCACTCCAGAGAAAACCCAAGATCACTGTCTCAAGTCTAGAGGGATCCTGAGGTCACTGGAGCAACACGAAAGGGCTCCGTGGACCCAAATCAACTCGAAATGAGAGCTTAGTCCCTGGCTTCGACTCAAGAGGAATACCAACTTTCCACAAGCACCTCAAGAGGAGGCTTCTCTCAGCTACAGGTATGTGAGAGGGACCCTGAGTTTGTTGCCTCAAGTGGAATGGACACCGAGATGCTCTGATTCGAAGTAAGGCCGGATATCCCTGCAGTGAATTGAATGCAGGCTCGTCTTGCATCTCCCAAGACGAAGGGATGTCTGAATCCCCTGTGGAGACCACAGAAAAAGACCTAGTTCTCCGCCTCATCGCGACCGGAGGCCTTCCATCCTTTGAAAACTCGAGAGGTCCGCGGAGATCAATGCTTCCTAAGGAGACGATGCCTGACTCCTCTTGAAAATGGATAGGAGTCCCAGGATCCATGTGGCACGTGGAAAGCGACCCTAGGTCTCCCGCCTCACGTGGAGACGCATCCCAATTGCCATGCCAGGACTCGAGGAGAATCCCGAGGTGTCGCTCGCACCTAGGCAGGAGTCCTGACGTCGCTGAACAAACACTTGTCTGAAGGGCCCTCCCCGTCGTAACTCGAGAATATACCCCAGGTTCCGGCCGCAACTCGAGAAAAACCATGAGACTTCCCCCTCGCCGCGAGATGAGGCCCGATTCCCCTGCACTGCGTGCAGAGCAATTCCGTGTTTCACATCAAACTTGAAAGGAGCATTGATTTCCTTGAGGGCAATCCATAGAGTATCCAAGATCACTGTCTCAAGTCTAGAGGGATCCTGAGGGCACTGTAGCAACACGAAAGGGCTCCGTGGACCCCAAATCAACTCGAGATGAGAGCTTAATCCCTGGTTTCGACTCAAGAGGAATACGAACTTGCCACAAGCACCTCAAGAGGAGGCTTCTCTCAGCTACAGGTGTGTGAGAGGGACCCTGAGTTTGTGGCCTCAAGTTGAATGGACACCGAGATGCTCTGACTCGAAGTAAGGCCGGATATCCCTGCAGTGAATTGAATGCAGGCTTGTCTTGCATCTCCCAATCCGAAGGGATGTCTGAATCCCCTGTGGAGACCACAGAGAAAGACCTAGTTCTCCGCCTCATCGCGAAAGGAGGCCTCACATCCTTTCAAAACTGGAGAGGTCCGCGGAGATCAATGCTTCCAAAGGAGACGATGCCTGACTCCTCTTGAAAATGGATAGGAGTCCCAGGATCCCTGTGGCACGTGGAAAGGGACCCTGGGTCTCCCGGCTCACGTGGAGCCGCGTCCCAATTGCCATGCGAAGACTCGAAGAGAATCCCGAGGTGTCCCTCGCACCTAGGCAGGACTCCTGACGTCGCTGAACAAACACGTGTCTGGAAGGGCCCTCCCCATCGTAACTCGAGAATATACCCCAGGTTCGGCCGCAACTCGAGAAAAACCATGAGACTGCCCCCTCGCTGGGAGATGAGGCCCGATTCCCCTACACTGCGTGCAGAGGAATTCCGTGTTCCACATCAAATGTGAACGGAGCCTTGATTTCCTGGATGGCACTCCAGAGAAAACCCAAGACCACTGTCTCAAGTCTAGAGGGATCCTGAGGTCACTGGAGCAACACGAAAGGGCTCAGTGGACCCCAAATCAACTCGAGATGAGAGCTTAGTCCCTGGCATCGACTCAAGAGGAATACGAACTTTCCACAAACCCCTCAAGAGGAGGCTTCTCTCAGCTACAGGTATGTGAGAGGGACCCTGAGTTTGTGGCCTCAAGTGGAATGGACACCGAGATGCTCTGACTCGAAGGAAGGCCGGATATCCCTGCAGTGAATTGAATGCAGGCTCGTCTTGCATCTCCCACGACGAAGGGATATCTGAATCCCCTGTGGAAACCACAGAGAAAGACCTAGTTCTCCACCTAATCGCGGCCGGAGTCCTCACATCCTTTGAAAGCTCGAGAGGTCCGCGGAGATCAATGCTTCCAAAGGAGACGATGCCTGACTCCTTTTGAAAATGGATAGGAGTCCCAGGATCCCTGTGGCACGTGGAAAGGGACGCTGGGTCTCCCGCCTCACGTGGAGACGCGTCCCAATTGCCATGCCAAGACTCGAGGAGAATACCGAGGTGTCCCTCGCACATAAGAAGGTGTCCTGACGTCGCTGAACAAACACGTGTCTGGAAGGGCCCTCCCCGTCGTAACTCGAGAATATACCCCAGGTCCCGGCCGCAACTGGAGAAAAACCATGAGACTTCCCCCTCGCCGCGAGATGAGGCCCGATTCCCCTGCACTGCGTACAGAGCAATTCCGTGTTCCACATCAAACGTGAAAGGAGCCTTGATTTCCTTGATGGCACTCCAGAGAAAACCCAAGATCACTGTCTCAATACTAGAGGGATCCTGAGGTCACTGGAGCAACACGAAAGGGCTCTGTGGACCCCAAATCAACTCGAGATGAGAGCTTAGTCCCTGGCTTCGACTCAAGAGGAATACCAACTTTCCACAAGCACCACAAGAGGAGGCTTCTCTCAGCTACAGTTATGTGAGAGGGCCCCTGAGTTTGTTGCCTCAAGTGGAATGGACACCGAGATACTCTGACTCGAAGTAAGGCCGGATATCCCTGCATTGAATTGAATGCAGGCTCGTCTTGCATCTCCCAAGATGAAGGGATGTCTGAATTCCCTGGGGAGACCACAGAGAAAGACCTAGTCCTCCGCCTCAACCAGACCAAAGGCCTCACATCCTTTGAAACTCGAGAGGTCCGCGGAGATCAATGCTTCCAAAGGAGACGATGCCTGACTCCTCTTGAAAATGGATAGGAGTCCCAGGATATCTGTGGCACGTGGAAAGGGACCCTGGGTCTCCCGCCTCACGTGGAGACGCGTCCAAATTGCAATGCAAAGACTCGAGGAGTATCCCGATGTGTCCCTCGCACCTAGGCAGGGGTCCTGACGTCGCTGAAGAAACACGTGTCTGGAAGGGCCCTCCCCGTCGTAACTCGAGAATATACCCCAGGTTCCGGCCGCAACTCGAGAAAAACCATGAGACTTCCCCCTCGCCGCGAGATGAGGCCCGATTCCCCTGCACTGCGTGCAGAGCAATTCCGTGTTCCACATCAAACGTGAAAGGAGCCTTGATTTCCTTGATGGCACTCCAGAGAAAACCCAAGATGACTGTCTCAAGTCTAGAGGGATCCTGAGGTCACTGGAGCAACACGAAAGGGCTCCGTGGACCCAAAATCAACTCGAGATGAGAGCTTAGTCACTGGCTTCGACTCAAGAGGAATACCAACTTTCCACAAGCACCTGAAGAGGCGGCTTCTCGCAGCCACAGGTATGTGGAAGGGACACTGAGTTCTTGGCCTCAAGTGGAATGGACACCGAGATGCTCTGACTCGAAGTAAGGCCGGATATCCCTGCAGTGAATTGAATGCAGGCTCGTCTTGCATCTCCCAAGACGAAGGGATGTCTGAATCTCCTGTGGAGATGACAGAGAAAGACCTAGTCCTCCGCCTCATCGAGACCGGAGGCATCACATCCTTTGAAAACTCGAGTGGTCTGCGGAGATCAATGCTTCCAAAGGAGACGATGCCTGACTCTTCTTGAAAATGGATAGGAGTCACAGGATCCCTGTGGCACGTGGAAAGGGACCCTGGGTCTCCCGCCTCACGTGGAGACGCATCCCAATTGCCATGCCTAGACTCGAGGAGAATCCGGAGGTGTCCCTCGCACCTAGGCAGGAGTCCTGACGTCGCTGAACAAACACGAGTCTGGAAGGGCCCTCCCCGTCGTAACTCGAGAATATACCCCAGGTTCGGGCCGCAACTCGCAAAAAAGCATGAGACTTCCCCCTCGCCGCGAGATGAGGCCCGATTCCCCTGCACTGCGTGCAGAGCAATTCTGTGTTCCACATCAAACGTTAACGGAGCCTTGATTTCCTTGATGGCACTCCAGAGAAAACCCAAGATCACTGTCTCAAGCCTAGAGGGATCCTGAGGTCACTGGAAGAACACGAAAGGGCTCTGTGGACCCCTAGTCAACTCGAGATGAGAGCTTCGTCGCTGGCTTCGACTCAAGAGGAATACCAACTTTCCACAAGCACCTCAAGAGGAGGTTTCTCTCAGCTACAGGTATGTGAGAGGTACCCTGAGTTTGTGGCCTCAAGTGGAATGGACAAAGAGATGCTCTGACTCGAAGTAAAGCCGCATATCCCTGCAGTGAATTGAATGCAGGCTTGTCTTGTATCTCCCAAGACGAAGGGATGTCTGAATCCCCTGTGGAGACCACAGAGAAAGACCTAGTTCTCCGCCTCATCGCAACCGGAGGCCTCACATCCTTTGAAAACTCGAGAGGTCCGCGGAGATAAATGCTTCCAAAGGAGACGATGCCTGACTCCTCTTGAAAATGAATAGGAGTCCCAGGATCCCTGTGGCACGTGGAAAGGGACCCTGGGTCTCCCGCCTCACGTGGAGACGCGTCCCAATTGCCATGCCAAGACTCGAGGAGAATCCCGAGATGTCCCTCGCACCTAGACAGGAGTCCTGACGTCGCGGAACAAACACGTGTCTGGAAGGGCCCTCCCCGTCGTAACTCGAGATATACCCCAGGTTCCGGCCGCAACTCGAGAAAAACCATGAGACTTCCCCCTCGCCGCGAGATGAGGCCCGATTCCCCTGCACTGCGTGCAGAGCAATTCCGTGTTCCACATCAAACGTGAAAGGAGCCTTGATTTCCTTGATGGCACTCCAGAGAAAACCCAAGATCACTGTCTCAAGTCTAGAGGGATCTTGGGGTTACTGGAGCAAGACGAAAGGGCTCCATGGACCCCTAGTCAACTCGAGATGAGAGCTTCGTCGCTGGCTCGACTCAAGAGGAATACCAACTTTCCACAAGCACCTCAAGAGGAGGTTTCTCTCAGCTACAGGTATGTGAGAGGTATCCTGAGTTTGTGACCTCAAGTGGAATGGACAAAGAGATGCTCTGACTCGAAGTAAAGCCGGATATCCCTGCAGTGAATTGAATGCAGGCTTGTCTTGTATCTCCCAAGACGAAGGGATGTCTGAATCCCCTGTGGAGACCACAGAGAAAGACCTAGTTCTCCGCCTCATCGCATCCGGAGGCCTCACATCCTTTGAAAACTCGAGAGGTCCGCGGAGATCAATGCTTCCAAAGGAGACTATGCCTGACTCCTCTTGAAAATGAATAGGAGTCCCAGGATCCCTGTGGCACGTGGAAAGGGACCCTGGGTCTCCCGCCTCACTTGGAGACGCCTCCCAATTGCCATGCCAAGACTCGAGGAGAATCCCGAGGTGTCCCTCGCACCTAGGCAGGAGTCCTGACGTCGCTGAAGAAACATGAGTCTCGAAGGCCCTCCTCGTTGTAACTCGAGAATATACCCCAGGTTCCGGCCGCAACTCGGGAAAAACCATGAGACTTCCCCCTCGACGAGAGATGAGGCCCGATTCCCCTGCACCGCGTGCAGAGCAATTCCGTGTTTCACATCAAACGTGAAAGGAGCCTTGATTTCCTTGATGGCACTCCAGAGAAAACCCAAGATTACTGTCTCAAGTCTAGAGGGATCCTGAGGTCACTGTAGCAACACGAAAGGGCTCCGTGGACCCCAAATCAACTCGAGATGAGAGGTTAGTCCCTGGCTTCGACTCAAGAGGAATACTAACTTTCCACAAGCACCTCAATAGGAAGCTACTCTCAGCTACAGGTATGTGAGAGGGACCCTGAGTTTCTGGCCTCAAGTGGAATGGACACCGAGATGCTCTGACTCAAAGTAAGGCCGGATATCCCTGCAGAGAATTGAATGCAGGCTGGTCTTGCATCTCCCAAGATGAAGGGATGTCTGAATCCCCTGGGGAGACCACAGAGAAAGACCTCGTTCTCCGCCTGATCGGGACCGAAGGCCTCACATCCTTTGAAAACTCGAGAGGTCCGCGGAGATCAATGCTTCCAAAGGAGACGATGCCTGACTCCTCTTGAAAATGGATAGGAGTCCCAGGATCCCTGTGGCACTTGGAAAGGGACCCTGGGTCTCCCGCCTCACATGGAGACGCGTCCAAATTGCCATGCCAAGACTCGAGGAGAATCCTTAGGTGTCTCTCGCACCTACGCATGAGTCCTGACATCGCTGAACAAACACGTGTCTGGAAGGATCCTCCCCGTCTTAACTCGAGAATATACCCTAGGTTCCGGCCGCAACTCGAGAAAAACCATGAGACTTCCCCCTCGCCGCGAGATTAGGCCCGATTCCCCTGCACTGCGTGCAGAGAAATTCCGTGTTCCACATCAAACGTGAAAGGAGCCTTGATTTACTTGATGGCACTCCAGAGAACACCCAAGATCACTGTCTCAAGTCTGGAGGGATCCTGAGGTCACTGGAGCAACACGAAAGGCCTCCGTGGACCCCAAATCAACTAGAGATGAGAGCTTAGTCACTGGCTTCGACTCAAGAGGAATACCAACTTTCCACAAGCACCTCAAGAGGAGGCTTTTCTCAGCTACAGGTATGTGAGAGGGACCCTGAGTTTGTGGCCTCAAGTGGAATGGACCCTGAGATGTTCTGACTCGAAGTAAGGTCGGATATCCCTGCAGGAAATTGAATGCACGCGTGTGTTGCATCTCCCAAGAGGAAGGGATGTCTGTATCCCCTGTGGAGGCCACAGAGAAAGACCTAGTTTTCCGCCTCATCGCGACCGGAGGCCTCACATCCTTTGAAAACGCGAGAGGTCCGCGGAGATCAATGCTTCCAAAGGAGACGATGCCTGACTCCTCTTGAAAATGGATAGGAGTCCCAGGATCCCTGCGGCACGTGTAAAGGGAACCTGGGTCTCCCGCCTCACGTGGAGACGCGTCCCAATTGCCATGCCAAGACTTGAGGAGAATCCCGAGGTGTCCCTCGCACCTAGGCAGGCGTCCTGACGTCGCTGAACAAACACGTGTCTGGAAGGGCCCTCCCCGTCGTAACTCGAGAATATACCCCAGGTTCCGGCGGCAACTCGAGAAAAACCATGAGACTTCCCCCTCGCCGCGAGATGAGGCCCGATTCCCCTGCACTGCGTGCAGAGCAATTCCGTGTTCCACATCAAACCTGAAAGGAGCCTCGATTTCCTTGATGGCACTCCAGAGAAAACCCAAGATCACTGGCTCAAGTCTAGAGGGATCCTGAGGTCACTGGAGGAACAGGAAAGGGCTCTGTGGACCCTAAATCAACTCGAGATGAGAGCTTAGTCCCTGGCTTCGACTCAAGAGGAATACCAACTTTCCACAAGGACCTCAAGAGGAGGCTTCTCTCAGCTACAGGTATGTTAGAGGGACCCTGAGTTTGTGGCCTCAAGTGGAATGGACTCCGAGATGCTCTGACTCGAAGTAAGGCCGAATATCCCTGCAGTGAATTGAATGCAGGCTCGTCTTGCATCTCCCAAGACGAAGGTATGTCTGAATCACCTGTGGAGACCACAGAGAAAGACCTAGTACTCCGCCTCAACGCGAACGGAGGCCTCACATCCTTTGAAAACTCGAGAGGTCCGCGGAGATCAATGCTTCCAAAGGAGACGATGCCTGACTCCTCTTGAAAATGGATAGGAGTCCCAGGATCCCTGTGGCACGTGGAAAGGGACCCTGGGTCTCCCGCCTCACATGGAGCCGCGTCCCAATTGCCATGCCAAGACTCGAGGAGAATCCCGAGGTGTCCCTCGCACATAGGCAGGATTCCTGACGTCGCTGAACAAACACGAGTCTGGAAGGGCCCTCCCCGTCGTAACTCGAGAATATACCCCAGGTTCCGGCCGCAACTCGAGAAAAACCATGAGACTTCCCGCTCGCCGCGAGATGTGGCCCGATTCCCCTGCACTGCGTGCAGAGCAATTCCGTGTTCCACATCAAACGTGAAAGGAGCCTTGATTTCCTTGATGGCACTCCAGAGAAAACCCAAGATCACTGTCTCAAGTCTAGAGGGATCATGAGGTCACTGGAGCAACACGAAAGTGCTCCGTGCACCCCAAATCAACTCGAGATGAGGGCTTAGTCCCTGGCTTCGACTCAAGAGGAACACCAACTTTCCACAAGCACCTCAAGAGGAGGCTTCTCTCAGTTACAGATATGTGAGAGGGACCCTGAGTTTGTGGCCTCAAGTGGAATGGACACCGAGATGCTCTGACTCAAAAGAAGGCCGGATATCCCTGCAGTGAATTGAATGCAGGCTCGTCTTGCATCTCCCACGACGAAGGGATGTCTGAATCCCGTGTGGAGACCACAGAGAAAGACCTAGTCCTCCGCCTCATCACGACCGGAGGCCTCACATCCTTTGAAAACTCGAGAGGTCCGCGGAGATCAATGCTTCCAAAGGAGACGATGCCTGACTCCTCTTGAAAATGTATATGAGTCCCAGGTTCCCTGTCCACGTGGAAAGGGACACTGTGTCTCCCGCCTCACGTGGAGACGCGTCCCAATTGCCATGCCAAGACTCGAGGAGAATCCCGAGATGTCCCTCGCACCTAGACAGGAGTCCTGACGTCGCGGAACAAAAACGTGTCTGGAAGGGCCCTCCCCGTCGTAACTCGAGATATACCCCAGGTTGCGGCCGCAAATCGAGAAAAACCACGAGACTTCCCCCTCGCCGCGAGATGAGGCCCGATTCCCCTGCACCGCGTGCAGAGCAATTCCGTGTTTCACATCAAACGTGAAAGGAGCCTTGATTTCCTTGATGGCATTCCAGAGAAAACCCAAGATTACTGTCTCAAGTCTAGAGGGATCCTGAGGTCACTGTAGCAACACGAAAGGGCTCCGTGGACCCCAAATCAACTCGAGATGAGAGGTTAGTCCCTAGCTTCGACTCAAGAGGAATACTAACTTTCCACAAACACCTCAATAGGAAGCTAATCTCAGCTACATGTATGTGAGAGAGACCCTGAGTTTCTGGCCTCAAGTGGAATGGACACCGAGATGCTCTGACTCGAAGTAAGGCCGGATATCCCTGCAGAGAATTGAATGCAGGCTGTTCTTGCATCTCCCAAGATGAAGGGATGTCTGAATCCCCTGGGGAGACCACAGAGAAAGACCTCGTTCTCCGCCTGATCGGGACCGAAGGCCTCACATCCTTTGAAAACTCGAGAGGTCCGTGGAGATCAATGCTTCCAAAGGAGACGATGCCTGACTCCTCTTGAAAATGGATAGGAGTCCCAGGATCCCTGTGGCACTTGGAAAGGGACCCTGGGTCTCCCGCCTCACATGGAGACGCGTCCCAATTTCCATGCCAAGACTCGAGGAGAATCCTTAGGTGTCTCTCGCACCTACGCATGAGTCCTGACATCGCTGAACAAACACGTGTCTGGAAGGGCCCTCCCCGTCTTAACTCGAGAATATACCCTAGGTTCCGGCCGCAACTCGAGAAAAACCATGAGACTTCCCCCTCGCCGCGAGATTAGGCCCGATTCCCCTGCACTGCGTGCAGAGAAATTCCGTGTTCCACATCAAACGTGAAAGGAGCCTTGATTTACTTGATGGCACTCCAGAGAAAACCCAAGATCACTGTCTCAAGTCTAGAGGGATCCTGAGGTCACTGTAGCAACACGAAAGGGCTCCGTGGACCCCAAATCAACTAGAGATGAGAGCTTAGTCACTGGCTTCGTCTCAAGAGGAATACCAACTTTCCACAAGCACCTCAAGAGGAGGCTTTTCTCAGCTACAGGTATGTGAGAGGGACCCTGAGTTTGTGGCCTCAAGTGGAATGGACCCTGAGATGTTCTGACTCGAAGTAAGGTCGGATATCCCTGCAGGAAATTGAATGCACGCGTGTGTTGCATCTCCCAAGAGGAAGGGATGTCTGAATCCCCTGTGGAGACCACAGAGAAAGACCTAGCTTTCCGCCTCATCGCGACCGGAGGCCTCACATCCTTTGAAAACTCGAGAGGTCCGCGGAGATCAATGCTTCCAAGGTAGATGATGACTGACTCCTCTTGAAAATGGATAGGAGTCCCAGGATCCCTGTGGCACGTGGAAAGGGACCCTGGGTCTCCCGCCTCACGTGGAGACGCGTCCCAATTGCCATGCCAAGACTCGAGGAGAATTCCGAGGTTTCCCTCGCACCTAGACAAGAGTCCTGACATCGCGGAACAAACACGTGTCTGGAAAGGCCCTCCCCGTGGTAACTCGAGAATATACCCCAGGTTCCGGTGGCAACTCGAGAAAAACCATGAGGCTTCCCCCTCGCCGGGAGATGAGGCCCGATTCCCCTGCACTGCGTGCAGAGCAATTCCGTGTTCCACATCAAACGTGAAAGGAGCCTTGATTTCCTTGATGGCACTCCAGAGAAACCCCAAGATCACTGTCTCAAGTCTAGAGGGATCCTGAGGTCATTGGAGCAACACAAAAGGGATCCGTGGAGCCCAAATCAACTCGAGATGAGAGCTTAGTCCCTGGCTTCGACTCAAGAGAAATACCAAGTTTCCACAAGCACCTCAAGTGGAGGCTTCTCTCAGCTACAGGTATGTGAGAGGGACCCTGAGTTTGTGGCCTCAAGTGCAATGGACACCGAGATGCTCTGACTCGAAGTCAGGCCGGATATCCCGGCAGTGAATTGAATCCAGGCTCGTCTTGCATCTCCCAATACGAAGGGTTGACTGAATCCCCTTTGGAGACCACAGAGAAAGACCTAGTCCACCGCCTCATCGCGACCGGAGGCCTCACATTCTTTGAAAACTCGAGAGGTCCACGGAGATCAATGCTTCCAAAGGAGACGATGCCTGCCTCCTCTTGAAAATGGATAGGAGCCCCAGGATCCCTGTGGCACGTGGAAAGGGACCCTGGGTCTCCCGCCTCATGTGGAGACGCGTCTCAAATGCCATGCCAAGTCTCGAGGAGAATCCCGAGGTGTCCCTCGCACCTAGGCAGGAGTGCTGACGTCGATGAACAAACACGTGTCAAGAAGGGCCCTCCTCGTCGTAACTTCAGAATATACCCCAGGTTCCGGCCGCAACTCGAGAAAAACCATGAGACTTCCCCCTCGCCGCGAAATGAGGCCCGATTCCCCTGCACTGCGTGCAGAGCAATTCCGTGTTCCACATCAAACGTGAAAGGAGCCTTGATTTCCTTGATGGCACTACAGAGAAAACCTAAGATCACTGTCTCAAGTCTAGAGGGATCCTGAGGTCACTGGAGCAACACGAAAGGGCTCCGTGGATCCCAAAACAACTGGAGATGAGAGCTTAGTCCCTGGCTTCGACTCAAGAGGAATACCAACTTTCCACAAGCACCTCAAGAGGAGGCTTCTCTCAGCTACAAGTATGTGAGAGGGACCCTGAGTTTATGGCCTCAAGTGGAATGGACACCGAGATGCTCTGACTCGAAGTAAGGCCGGATATCCCTGCAGTGAATTGAATGCAGGCTCGTCTTGCATCTCCCAAGAAGAAGGGATGTCTGAAACCCCTGTGGAGACCACAGAGAAAGACCTAGTCCTCCGCCTGAAAGCGAACGGAGGCCTCACATTCTTTGAAAACTCGAGAGGTCCGCTGAGATCAATGCTTCCAAAGGAGACCATGCCTGACTCCTCTTGAAAATGGATACGAGTCCCAGGATCCCTGTGGCACGTGGAAAGGGACCCTGCGTCTCCCGCCTCACGTGGAGACGTGTCCCAATTGCCATGCCAAGACTCGAGGAGAATCCCGAGGTGTCCCTCGCACCTAGGCAGGAGTCCTGACGTCGCTGAACAAACACGTGTCTGGAAGGGCCCTCCCCGTCGTAACTCGAGAATATACCCCAGGTTCTGGCCGCAACTCGAGAAAAACCATGAGACTACCCCTCGCCACGAGATGAGGCCCGATTCCCCTGCACTGCGAGCAGAAGAATTCCGTCTTCCACGTCAAACGTGAAAGGAGCCTTGATTTCCTTGATGGCACTCCAGAGAAAACCCAAGATCACTGTCTCAAGTCTAGAGGGATCCTGACGTCACTGGAGCAACACGAAAGGGCTCCGTGGACCCCAAGTCAACTCGAGATGAGAGCTTAGTCCCTGGCTTCGCCTCAAGAGGAATACCAACTTTCCACAAGCACCTCAAGTGAGGCTTCTCTCAGCTACAGGTATGTGAGAGGGACCATGAGTTTGTGGCCTCAAGTGGAATGGACACCGAGATGCTCTGACTCAAAGTAAGGCCAGATATCCCTGCAGTGAATTAAATGCAGGCTCGTCTTGCATCTCCCAAGATGAAGGGATGTCTGAATCCCCTGTGGAGACCACAGAGAAAGACCTAGTCCTCCGCCTCATCGCGACCGGAGGCCTCACATCCTTTGAAAACTCGAGAGGTCTGCGGAGACCAATGCTTCCAAAGGAGACGTTGCCTGACTCCTCTTGAAAATGGATAGGAGTCCCAGGATCACTGTGGCACGTGGAAAGGGACCCTGGGTCTCCCGCCTCACGTGGAGACGCGTCTCAATTGCCATGCCAAGACTCAAGGAGAATCCCGATGTGTCCCTCGCACCTAGGCAGGAGTCCTGACGTCTCTGAACAAACACGTGTCTGGAAGGGCCCTCCCCGTCGTAACTCGACAATATTCCAAGGGTTCCGGCCGCAACTCGAGAAAAACCATGAGACTTCCCCCTCGCCGCGAGATGAGGCCCAATTCCCCTGCACTGGGTCCAGAGCAATTCCGTGTTCCACATGAAACGTGAAAGGAGCCTTGATTTCCTTGATGGCACTCCAGAGAAAACCCAAGATCACTGTCTAGAGTCTAGAGGGATCCTGAGGTCACTGTAGCAACACGAAAGGGCTCCGTGGAACCCAAATCAACTCGAGATGAGAGCTTAGTCCCTGGCTTCGACTCAAGAGGAATACCAACTTTCCACAAGCACCTCAAGAGGAGGCTTCTCTCAGCTACAGGTATGTGAGAGGGCCCCTGAGTTTGTGGCCTCAAGTGAAATGGACACCGAGATGCTCTGACTCGAAGTAAGGCCGGATATCCCTGCAGTGAATTGAATGCAGGCTCGTCTTGCATCTCCCAAGACGAAGGGATGTCTGAATCCCCTGTGGAGACCACAGAGAAAGACCTAGTCCTCCACCTCATCGCGACCGGAGGCCTCACATCCTTTGAAAACTCGAGAGGTCCGCTGAGATCAATGCTTCCAAAGGAGACCATGCCTGACTCCTCTTGAAAATGGATACGAGTCCCAGGATCCCTGTGGCACGTGGAAAGGGACCCTGGGTCTCCCGCCTCATGTGGAGACGCGTCCCAATTGCCATGCCAAGACTCGAGGAGAATCCCGAGGTGTCCCTCGCACCTAGGCAGGAGTCCTGACGTCGCTGAACAAACACGTGTATGGAAGGGCCCTCCCCGTCGTAACTCGAGAATATACCCCAGGTTCCGGCCGCAACTCGAGGAAAACCATGAGACTTCCCCCTCGCCGCGAGATGAGGCCCGATTCCCCTGCACTGCGTGCAGAGCAATTCCATGTTCCACATCAAACGTGAAAGGAACCTTGATTTCCTTGATGGCACTCCAGAGAAAACCCAAGATCACTGTCTCAAGTCTAGAGGGATCCTGAGGTCACTGGAGCAACAAGAAAGGGCTCCGTGGACCCCAAATCAACTCGAGATGAGAGCTTAGTCACTGGCTTCGACTCAAGAGGAAAACCAACTTTCCACAAGCACCTCAAGAGGAGGCTTCTCTCAGCTACAAGTATGTGAGAGGGCCCCTGATTTTGTGGCCTCAAGTGGAATGGACACCGAGATGCTCTGACTCGACGTAAGGTCGGATATCCCTGCAGTGAATTGAATGCAGGCTCGTCTTTCATCTTCCAAGACGAAGGGTTGTCTGAATCCCCTGTGGAGACCACAGAGAAAGACCTAGTCCTATGCCTCAACGCGAACGGAGGCCTCACATCCTTTGAAAACTCGAGAGGTCCACAGAGATCAATGCTTCCAAAGGAGACGATGCCTGACTCCTCTTGAAAATGGATAGGAGTCCCAGGATCCCTGTGGCACGTGGAAAGGGACACATGGTCTCCCGAATCACGTGGAGACGCGTCCCAATTGCCATGCCAAGACTCGAGGAGAATCCCGAGGTGTCCCTCGCACCTAGGCAGGAGTCCTGACGTCGCTGAACAAACACGTGTATGGAAGGGCCCTCCCCGTTGTAACTAGAGAATATACCCCAGGTTCCGGCCGCAACTCGAGAAAAACCATGAGACTTCCCCCTCGCCGCGAGATGAGGCCCGATTCCCCTGCACTGCGTGCAGAGCAATTCCGTGTTCCACATCAAACGTGAAAGGAGCCTTGATTTCCTTGATGGCACTCCAGAGGAAACCCAAGATCACTGTCTCAAGTCTAGAGGGATCCTGAGGTCACTGGAGCAACACAAAAGGGCTCCATGGACCGCAAATAAACTCTAGATGAGAGATTAGTCCCTGGCTTCGACTCAAGAGGAATACCAACTTTCCACAAGCACCTCAAGAGGAGGCTTCTCTCAGCTACAGGTATGTGAGAGGGACCCTGAATTTGTGGCCTCAAGTGGAATGGACACCGAGATGCTCTGACTCGAAGTAAGGCCGGACATCCCTGCAGTGAATTGAATGCAGGCTCGTCTTGTATCTCCCAAGACGAAGGGTTGTCTGAATCCCCTGTGGAGACCACAGAGAAAGACCTAGTCCTCCGCCTCATCGTGACCGGAGGCCTCACATCCTTTGAAAACTCGAAAGGTCCGCGGAGATCAATGCTTCCAAAGGAGACGATACCTGACTCCTCTTGAAAATGGATAGGAGTCCCAGGATCCCTGTGGCACGTGGAAAGGGACCCTGGGTCTCCCGCCTCACGTGGAGACGCTTCCCAATTGCCATGCCAAGACTCGAGGAGAATCCCGAGGTGTCCCTCGCACCTAGGCAGGAGTCCTGACATCGATGAACAAACACGTGTAAGGAAGGGCCCTCCCCGTCGTAACTCGAGAATATACCACAGGTTCCGGCCGCATCTCGAGAAAAACCATGAGACTTCCCCCTCGCCGCGATATGAGGCCCGATTCCCTTGCACTGCGTCCAGAGCAATTCCGTGTTCCACATCAAACGTGAAAGGAGCCTTGATTTCCTTGATGGCACTCCAGAGAAACCCCAAGATCACTGTCTCAAGTCTAGAGGGATCCTGAGGTCATTGGAGCAACACGAAAGGGATCCGTGGAGCCCAAATCAACTCGAGATGAGAGCTTAGTCCCTGGCTTCTACTCAAGAGGAATACCAACTTTCCACAAGCACCTCAAGAGGAGGCTTCTCTCAGCTACAGGTATCTGAGAGGGACCCTGAGTTTGTGGCCTCAAGTGGAATGGACACCGAGATGCTCTGACTGGAAGTAAGGCTGGATATCCCTGCAGTGAATGGAATGCAGGCTCGTCTTGCATCTCCCAAGACGAAGGGATGTCTGAATCCCCTGTGGAGACGACAGAGAAAGACCTAGTCTTCCGCCTCATCGCGACCGGAGGCCTCACATCCTTTGAAAACTCGAGAGGCCTGCGGAGATCAATGCTTCCAAAGGAAACAATTCCTGACTCCTCTTGAAAATGGATAGGAGTCCCAGGATCCCTGTGGCACGTGGAAAGGGACACTGGGTCTCCCGCGTCACGTGGAGACGCGACCCAATTGCCATGCCAAGACTCGAGGAGAATCCCGAGGTGTCCCTCGCACCTACGCAGGAGTCCTGACATCGCTGAACAAACACGTGTCTGGAAGGGCCCTGCCCGTCGTAACTGGAGAATATACCCCAGGTTCCGGCCACAACTCGAGAAAAACCATGAGACTTCACCCTCGCCGTGAGATGAGGCCCGATTCCCCTGCACTGCGTGCAGAGCAATTCCGTGTCCCACATTATACGTGAAACGAGCCTTGATTTCCTTGATGGCACTCCAGAGACAACCCAGGATCACTGTCTCAAGTCTAGAGGGATCCTGAGGTCACTGGAGCAACACGAAAGGTCTCCGTGGACCCCAAATCAACTCGAGATGAGAGCTTAGTCCCATGATTCGACTCAAGAGGAATACCAACTTTCCATAAGCCCCTCAAGAGGAGGCTTCTCTCAGCTACAGGTATGTGAGAGGGACCCTGAGTTCGTGGCCTCAAGTGGAATGGACACCGAGATGCTCTGACTCGACGTAAGGCCGGATATCCCTGCAGTGAATTGAATGCAGGCTCGTCTTGCATCTTCCAAGATGAAGGGATGTCTGAATCCCCTGTGGAGACCACAGAGAAAGACCTAGTCCTACGCCTCAACGCGAACGGAGGCCTCACATCCTTTGAAAACTCGAGAGGTCCACAAAGATCAATGCTTCCAAAGGAGACGATGCCTGACTCCTCTTGAAAATGGATAGGAGTCCCAGGATCCCTGTGGCACGTGGAAAGGGACACATGGTCTCCCGACTCACGTGGAGACGCGTCCCAATTGCCATGCCAAGACTCGAGGAGAATCCCGAGGTGTCCCTCGCACCTAGGGAGGAGTCCTAACATCGATGAACAAACACGTGTAAGGAAGGGCCCTCCCCGTCGTAACTCGAGAATATACCCCAGGTTCCGGCCGCAACTCGAGAAAAACCATGAGACTTCCCCCTCGCCGCGAGATGAGGCCCGATTCCCCTGCACTGCGTCCAGAGCAATTCCGTGTTCCACATCAAACGTGAAACGAGCCTTGATTTCCTTGATGGCACTCCAGAGACAACCCAAGATCACTGTCTCAAGTCTAGAGAGATCCTGAGGTCACTGGAGCAACACGAAAGGTCTCCGTGGAGCCCAAATCAACTCGAGATGAGAGCTTAGTCCCTGGCTTCGACTCAAGAGAAATACCAAGTTTCCACAAGCACCTCAAGAGGAGGCTTCTCTCAGCTACAGGTATGTGAGAGGGACCCTGAGTTTGTGGCCTCAAGTGGAATGGACACCGAGATGCTCTGACTCGAATTAAGGCCGGATATCCCTGCAGTGAATTGAATCCAGGCTCGTCTTGCATCTCCCAATACGAAGGGTTGACTGAATCCCCTTTGGAGACCACAGAGAAAGACCTAGTCCACTGCCTCATCGCGACCGGAGGCCTCACATTCTTTGAAAACTCGAGAAGTCCACGGAGATCAATGCTTCCAAAGGAGACGATGCCTGCCTCCTCTTGAAAATGGATAGGAGCCCCAGGATCCCTGTGGCACGTGGAAAGGGACCCTGGGTCTCCCGCCTCATGTGGAGACGCGTCTCAAATGCCATGCCAAGTCTCGAGGAGAATCCCGAGGTGTCCCTCGCACCTAGGCAGTAGTGCTGACGTCGAAGAACAAACACGTGTCAAGAAGGGCCCTCCTCGTCGTAACTCCAGAATATACCCCAGGTTCCGGCCGCAACTCGAGAAAAACCATGAGTCTTCCCCCTCGCCGCGAAATGAGGCCCGATTCCCCTGCACTGCGTGCAGAGCAATTCCGTGTTCCACATCAAACGTGAAAGGAGCCTTGATTTCCTTGATGGCACTACAGAGAAAACCCAAGATCACTGTCTCAAGACTAGAGGGATCCTGAGGTCACTGGAGCAACATGAA
Source organism: Dama dama (assembly GCF_033118175.1). Classification (NCBI taxonomy): domain Eukaryota; kingdom Metazoa; phylum Chordata; class Mammalia; order Artiodactyla; family Cervidae; genus Dama; species Dama dama. The sequence continues at coordinate 735,090 of NC_083693.1, forward strand.
AGGTCTCCGTGGATCCCAAAACAACTCGAGATGAGAGCTTAGTCCCTGGCTTCGACTCAAGAGGAATACCAACTTTCCACAAGCACCTCAAGAGGAGGCTTCTCTCAGCTACAAGTATGTGAGAGGGACCCTGAGTTTATGGCCTCAAGTGGAATGGACACTGAGATGCTCTGACTCGAAGTAAGGCCGGATATCCCTGCAGTGAATTGAATGCAGGCTCGTCTTGCATCTCCCAAGACGAAGGGATGTCTGAATCCCCTGTGGAGACCACAGAGAAAGACCTAACTTTCTGCCTCATCGCGACCAGAGACCTCACATCCTTTGAAAATCCGAGAGGTCCGCGGAGATCAATGCTTCCAAAGGAGACGATGCCTGACTCCTCTTGAAAATGGATAGGAGTCCCAGGATCCCTGTGGCACGTGGAAAGGGACACTGGGTTTCCCGCCTCACGTGGAGACGCGTCGCCATTGCCATGCCAAGACTCGAGGAGAATCCCGAGGTGTCCCTCGCACCTAGGCAGGAGTCCTGACGTCGCTGAACAAACACGTGTCTGCAAGGGCCCTCCCCGTCGTAACTCGAGAATATACCCCAGGTTCCGGCCGCAACTCGAGAAAAACCATGAGACTTCCCTCTCGCCGCGAGATGAGGCCCGATTCCCCTGCACTGCGTGCAGAGCAATTCCGTGTTCCACATCAAACGTGAAAGGAGCCTTGATTTCCTTGATGGCACTGCAGAGAAAACCCAAGATCACTGTCTCAAGTCTAGAGGCATCCTAAAGTCACTGGAGCAACACAAAAGGGCTCCGTGGACCCCAAAACAACTCAAGATGAGAGCTTAGGCCTGGCTTCGATTCAAGAGGAATACCAACTTTCCACAAGCACCTCAAGAGGAGGCTTCTCTCAGCTACAGGTATGTGAGAGGGACCCTGATTTTGTACCCTCAATGGAATATACACCAAGATGCTCTGATTCGAAGTAAGGCTGGATATCCCTGCAGTGAATTGAATGCAGGCTCGTCTTGCATCTCCCAAGACGAATGTATGTCTCAATCCCCTGTGGAGACCACAGAGAAAGAACTAATTCTCCGCCTCATGGCGACCGGAGGCCTCACATCCTTTGAAAATTCGAGAGGTCCACAGAGATCAATGCTTCCAAAGGAGACGATGCCTGACTCCTCTTGAAAATGGATAGGAGTCCCAGGATCCCTGTGGCTCGTGGAAAGGGACACTGGGTCTCCCGCCTCACGTGGAGAAGCGTCAGAATAGCCATGCCAAGACTCGAGGAGAATCCCGAGGTGTCCCTCGCACCTAGGCAGGAGTCTTGACGTCGCTGAACAAACACGTGTCTGGAAGGGCCCTCCCCTTTGTAACTCAAGAATATACCACAGGTTCCGTCCGCATCTTGAGAAAAACCATGAGACTTCCCCCTCGCCCTGAGATGAGGCCCTATTCCCCTGCACTGCGTGCAGAGCAATTCCGTGTTCCACATCAAACGTGAAAGGAACCTTGATTTCCTTGATGGCACTCCAGAGAAAACCCAAGATCACTGTCTCAAGTCTAGAGGGATCCTGAGGTCACTGGAGCAACAAGAAAGGGCTCAGTGGACCCCAAATCAACTGGAGATGAGAGCTTAGTCACTGGCTTCGACTCAAGAGGAAAACCAACTTTCCACAAGCACCTCAAGAGGAGGCTTCTCTCAGCTACAGGTATGTGAGAGGGCCCCTGAGTTTGTGGCCTCAAGTGGAATGGACACCGAGATGCTCTGACTCGACGTAAGGCCGGATATCCCTGCAGTGAATTGAATGCAGGCTCGTCTTGCATCTTCCAAGACGAAGGGTTGTCTGAATCCCCTGTGGAGACCACAGAGAAAGACCTAGTCCTACGCCTCAACGCGAACCGAGGCCTCACATCCTTTGAAAACTCGAGAGGTCCACAGAGATCAATGCTTCCAAAGAGACGATGCCTGACTCCTCTTGAAAATGGATAGGAGTCCCAGGATCCCTGTGGCACGTGGAAAGGGACACATGGTCTCCCGATTCACGTGGAGACGCGTCCCAATTGCCATGCCAAGACTCGAGGAGAATCCCGAGGTGTCCCTCGCACCTAGGCAGGAGTCCTGACGTCGCTGAACAAACACGTGTATGGAAGGGCCCTCCCCGTTGTAACTCGAGAATATACCCCAGGTTCCGGCCGCAACTCGAGAAAAACCATGAGACTTCCCCCTCGCCGAGAGATGAGGCCCGATTCCGCTGCACTGCGTGCAGAGCAATTCCGTGTTCCACATCAAACGTGAAAGGAGCCTTGATTTCATTGATGCCACTCCAGCTAGAACCCAAGATAACTGTCTCAAGTCTAGAGGGATCCTGAGGTCACTGGAGCAACACGAAATGGCTCCGTGGATGCAAAATCAACTCGAGATGAGAGCTTAGTCCCTGGCTTCGACTCAAGAGGAATACCAAGTTTCCACAAGCACCTCAAGAGGAGGTTTTTCTCAGCTACAGGTATGTGAGAGAGACCGTGAATTTGTGGCCTCATGTGGAATGGACACCGAGATGCTCTGACTCGAACTAAGGCCGGATATCCCAGCAGTGAATTGAATGCAGGCTCGTCTTCAATCTCCCAAGACGAAGGGATGTCTGAATCCCCTGTGGAGACCACAGAGAAAGATCTAGTTCTCCGCCTCATCGCGACCGGAGGCCTCACATACTTTGAAAACTCGAGAGGTCTGCGGAGATCAATGCATCCAAAGGAGACGATGCCTGACTCCTCTTGCAAATGGATAGGAGTCCCAGGATCCCTGTGGCACGTGGAAAGGGACACTGGGTCTCCCGCCTCATGTGGCGACGGGTCCCAATTTCCATGCCAAGACTCGAGGAGAATCCCGAGGTGTCCCTCGCACCTAGGCAGGAGTCCTGACTTCGCTGAACAAACACGTGTCTGGAAGGGCCCTCCCCATCATAACTCGAGAATATACCCCAGGTTCCGGCCGCAACTCGAGAAAAACCATGAGACTTCCCCCTCGCCGCAAAATGAGGCCCGATTACCATGGACTGCGTGCAGAGCAATTCCGTGTTCCACATCAAACTTGAAAGCAGCCTTGATTTCCTTGATGGCACTCCAGAGAAAACCCAAGATCACTGTCTCAAGTCTAGAGGGATCCTGAGGTCACTGTAGCAACATGAAAGGGCTCCATGGACCCAAAATCAACTCGAGATGAGAGCTTAGTCCCTGGCTTCGACTCAAGAGGAATACCAACTTTTTACAAGCACCCTAAGAGGAGGCTTCTCTCAGCTACAGGTATGTGAGAGGGACCCTGAGTTTGTGGCCTCAAGTGGAATGGACACCGAGATGCTCTGACTCGAACTAACGCCGGATATCCCTGCAGTGAATTGAATACAGGCTCGTCTTGCATCTCCCAAGACGAAGGGATGTCTGAATCCCCTGTGGAGACCACAGAGAAATACCTAGTCCTCCGCCTCATCGCGACCTGAGGCCTCACATCCTTTGAAAACTCGAGAGGTCCGCGGAGATCAATGCTTCCAAAGGAGAGGATGCCTGACTCCTCTTGAAAATGGATAGGAGTCCCAGGATCCCTGTGACACGTGGAAAGGCACCCTGGGTCTCCCGCCTCACGTGGAGACGCGTCCCAATTGCCATGCCAAGACTCGAGGAGAATCCCGAGGTGTCCCTCGCACCTAGGCAGGAGTCCTGACGTCGCTGAACAAACACGTGTCTGGAAGGGCCCTCCCCGTCGTAACTCGACAATATACCCCAGGTTCCGGCCGCAACTCGAGAAAAACCATGAGACTTCCCCCTCGCCGCGAGATGAGGCCCGATTCCCCTGCACTGCGTGCAGAGCAATTCCGTGTTCCACATGAAACGTGAAAGGAGCCTTGGTTTCCTTGATGGCACTCCAGAGAAAACCCAAGATCACTGTCTCAAGGCTGGAGGGATCCTGAGGTCACTGTAGCAACACGAAAGGGCTCCGTGGAACCCAAATCAACTCGAGATGAGAGCTAAGTCCCTGGATTCGACTCAAGAGGAATACCAACTTTCCACAAGCACCTCAAGAGGAGTCTTCTGTCAGCTACACGTATGTGAGAGGGACCCTGAGTTTGTGGCCTCAAGTGGAATGGACACCGAGATGCTCTGACTCGATATAAGGCCGGATATCCCTGCAGTGAATTGAATGCAGGCTCGTCTTGCATCTCCCAAGACGAAGGGATGTCTGAATCCCCTCTGGAGACCACAGAGAAAGAACTAGTTCTCCACCTCATCGCGACCGGAGGCCTCACATCCTTTGAAATTTTAGAGTTCCGCGGAGATCAATGCTTCCAGAGGAGACGATGCCTGAATCCTCTTGAAAATGGATAGGAGTCCCAGGATCCCTGTGGCACGTGGAAAGGGACCCTGGATCTCCCGCCTAACGTGGAGACGAGTCCCAATTGCCATGCCAAGACTCGAGGGGAAATCCGAGTTGTCCCTCGCACCTAGGCAGGAGTTCTGATGTCGCTGAACAGACACGTGTCTGTACGGGCCCTCCCCATCGTAACTCGAGAATATACCCCAGGTTCCGGCCGCAACTCGAGAAAAACCATGAGACTTCCCCCTCGCCGCAACATGAGGCCCGATTCCCCTGCACTGCATGCAAAGCAATTCCGTGTTCCACATCAAACGTGAAAGGAGCCTTGATTTCATTGATGCCACTCCAGCTAGAACCCAAGATAACTGTCTCAAGTCTAGAGGGATCCTGAGGTCACTGGAGCAACACGAAATGGCTCCGTGGACGCAAAATCAACTCGAGATGAGAGCTTAATCCCTGGCTTCGACTCAAGAGGAATACCAAGTTTCCACAAGCACCTCAAGAGGAGGTTTTTCTCAGCTACAGGTATGTGAGAGAGACCGTGAATTTGTGGCCTCATGTGGAATGGACACCGAGATGGTCTGACTCGAACTAAGGCCGGATATCCCAGCAGTGAATTGAATGCAGGCTCGTCTTCAATCTCCCAAGACGAAGGGATGTCTGAATCCCCTGTGGAGACCACAGAGAAAGATCTAGTTCTCCGCCTCATCGCGACCGGAGGCCTCACATACTTTGAAAACTCGAGAGGTCTGCGGAGATCAATGCATCCAAAGGAGACGATGCCTGACTCCTCTTGCAAATGGATAGGAGTCCCAGGATCCCTGTGGCACGTGGAAAGGGACACTGGGTCTCCCGCCTCATGTGGCGACGGGTCCCAATTTCCATGCCAAGACTCGAGGAGAATCCCGAGGTGTCCCTCGCACCTAGGCAGGAGTCCTGACTTCGCTGAACAAACACGTGTCTGGAAGGGCCCTCCCCATCATAACTCGAGAATATACCCCAGGTTCCGGCCGCAACTCGAGAAAAACCATGAGACTTCCCCCTCGCCGCAAAATCAGGCCCGATTACCATGGACTGCGTGCAGAGCAATTCCGTGTTCCACATCAAACTTGAAAGCAGCCTTGATTTCCTTGATGGCACTCCAGAGAAAACCCAAGATCACTGTCTCAAGTCTAGAGGGATCCTGAGGTCACTGTAGCAACATGAAAGGGCTCCATGGACCCAAAATCAACTCGAGATGAGAGCTTAGTCCCTGGCTTCGACTCAAGAGGAATACCAACTTTTTACAAGCACCCTAAGAGGAGGCTTCTCCCAGCTACAGGTATGTGAGAGGGACCCTGAGTTTGTGGCCTCAAGTGGAATGGACACCGAGATGCTCTGACTCGAACTAAGGCCGGATATCCCTGCAGTGAATTGAATACAGGCTCGTCTTGCATCTCCCAAGACGAAGGGATGTCTGAATCCCCTGTGGAGACCACAGAGAAAGAACTATTCTACGGCTCATCGCGACCGGAGGCCTCACATCCTTTGAAAACTCGAGAGGTCGCGGAGATCAATGCTTCCAAAGGAGACGATGCCTGACTCCTCTTGAAAATGGATAGGAGTCCCAGGATCCCTGTGGCACGTGGAAAGGGACCCTGGGTCTCCCGCCTCACGTGGAGACGGGTAACAATTGCCATGCCAAGCCTCGGTGAGAATACCGAGGTGTCCATCGAACCTAGGCATGGGTTCTGAAGTCGCTGAACAAACACGTGTCTGGAAGTGAACCCCCCTTCGTAACTCGAGAATATACCCCAGGTTCCGGCCGCAACTCGAGAAAAACCATGAGACTTCCCCCTCGCCATGAGATGAGGCCCGATTCCCCAGCACTGCGTGCCGAGCAATTCCGTGTTCACATCAAACGTGAAAGGAGCCTTGATTTCCTGGATGGCACTGCAGGAAAACCCAAGATCACTGTCTCAAGTCTAGAGGGATCCTGAGGTCACTGTAGCAACATGAATGGGCTCCGTGGACCCCAAATCAACTCGAGATGAGAGCTTAGTCCCTGGCTTCGACTCAAGAGGAATACCAAGTTTCCACAAGCAACTCAAGAGGAGACTTCCCTCAGCTACAGGTATGTGAGAGGGACCCTGAGTTTGTGGCCTCAAGTGGAATGGACATGAGATGCTCTGACTCGAAGTAAGGCCGGATATCCCTGCAGTGAATTGAATGCAGGCTCGTCTTGCATCTCCCAAGACGAAGGGATGTCTGAATCCCCTGTGGAGACCACAGAGAAAGACCTAGTTCTCCGCCTCATCGCGACCGGAGGCCTCACATCCTTTGAAAACTCGAGAGGACCACGGAGATCAATGCTTCCAAAGGAGACGATGCCTGACTCCTCTTGAAAATGGATAGGAGTCCGAGGATCCCTGTGGCACGTGGAAAGGGACAATGGGTCTCCCGCCTCACGTGGAGACGCGTCCCAATTGCCAAGCCAAGACTCGAAGAGAATCCCGAGGTGTCCCTCGCACCTAGGCAAGAATCCTGACGTCGCTGAACAAACACGTGTCTGGAAGGGCCCTCCCCATCGTAACTCGAGAATATACCCCAGGTTCCGGCCGCAACTCGAGAAAAACCATGAGACTTCCCCCTCGCCGCAACATGAGGCCCGATTCCCCTGCACTGCATGCAAAGCAATTCCGTGTTCCACATCAAACGTGAAAGGAGCCTTGATTTCATTGATGCCACTCCAGCTAGAACCCAAGATAACTGTCTCAAGTCTAGAGGGATCCTGAGGTCACTGGAGCAACACGAAATGGCTCCGTGGACGCAAAATCAACTCGAGATGAGAGCTTAGTCCCTGGCTTCGACTCAAGAGGAATACCAAGTTTCCACAAGCACCTCAAGAGGAGGTTTTTCTCAGCTACAGGTATGTGAGAGAGACCGTGAATTTGTGGCCTCATGTGGAATGGACACCGAGATGGTCTGACTCGAACTAAGGCCGGATATCCCAGCAGTGAATTGAATGCAGGCTCGTCTTCAATCTCCCAAGACGAAGGGATGTCTGAATCCCCTGTGGAGACCACAGAGAAAGATCTAGTTCTCCGCCTCATCGCGACCGGAGGCCTCACATACTTTGAAAACTCGAGAGGTCTGCGGAGATCAATGCATCCAAAGGAGACGATGCCTGACTCCTCTTGCAAATGGATAGGAGTCCCAGGATCCCTGTGGCACGTGGAAAGTGACACTGGGTCTCCCGCCTCATGTGGTGACGGGTCCCAATTTCCATGCCAAGACTCGAGGAGAATCCCGAGGTGTCCCTCGCACCTAGGCAGGAGTCCTGACTTCGCTGAACAAACACGTGTCTGGAAGGGCCCTCCCCATCATAACTCGAGAATATACCCCAGGTTCCGGCCGCAACTCGAGAAAAACCATGAGACTTCCCCCTCGCCGCAAAATGAGGCCCGATTACCATGGACTGCGTGCAGAGCAATTCCGTGTTCCACATCAAACTTGAAAGCAGCCTTGATTTCCTTGATGGCACTCCAGAGAAAACCCAAGATCACTGTCTCAAGTCTAGAGGGATCCTGAGGTCACTGTAGCAACATGAAAGGGCTCCATGGACCCAAAATCAACTCGAGATGAGAGCTTAGTCCCTGGCTTCGACTCAAGAGGAATACCAACTTTTTACAAGCACCCTAAGAGGAGGCTTCTCTCAGCTACAGGTATGTGAGAGGGACCCTGAGTTTGTGGCCTCAAGTGGAATGGACACCGAGATGCTCTGACTCGAACTAACGCCGGATATCCCTGCAGTGAATTGAATACAGGCTCGTCTTGCATCTCCCAAGACGAAGGGATGTCTGAATCCCCTGTGGAGACCACAGAGAAATACCTAGTCCTCCGCCTCATCGCGACCTGAGGCCTCACATCCTTTGAAAACTCGAGAGGTCCGCGGAGATCAATGCTTCCAAAGGAGAGGATGCCTGACTCCTCTTGAAAATGGATAGGAGTCCCAGGATCCCTGTGACACGTGGAAAGGGACCCTGGGTCTCCCGCCTCACGTGGAGACGCGTCCCAATTGCCATGCCAAGACTCGAGGAGAATCCCGAGGTGTCCCTCGCACCTAGGCAGGAGTCCTGACGTCGCTGAACAAACACGTGTCTGGAAGGGCCCTCCCCGTCGTAACTCGACAATATACCCCAGGTTCCGGCCGCAACTCGAGAAAAACCATGAGACTTCCCCCTCGCCGCGAGATGAGGCCCGATTCCCCTGCACTGCGTGCAGAGCAATTCCGTGTTCCACATGAAACGTGAAAGGAGCCTTGGTTTCCTTGATGGCACTCCAGAGAAAACCCAAGATCACTGTCTCAAGGCTGGAGGGATCCTGAGGTCACTGTAGCAACACGAAAGGGCTCCGTGGAACCCAAATCAACTCGAGATGAGAGCTAAGTCCCTGGATTCGACTCAAGAGGAATACCAACTTTCCACAAGCACCTCAAGAGGAGTCTTCTGTCAGCTACACGTATGTGAGAGGGACCCTGAGTTTGTGGCCTCAAGTGGAATGGACACCGAGATGCTCTGACTCGATATAAGGCCGGATATCCCTGCAGTGAATTGAATGCAGGCTCGTCTTGCATCTCCCAAGACGAAGGGATGTCTGAATCCCCTCTGGAGACCACAGAGAAAGAACTAGTTCTCCACCTCATCGCGACCGGAGGCCTCACATCCTTTGAAATTTTAGAGTTCCGCGGAGATCAATGCTTCCAGAGGAGACGATGCCTGAATCCTCTTGAAAATGGATAGGAGTCCCAGGATCCCTGTGGCACGTGGAAAGGGACCCTGGATCTCCCGCCTCACGTGGAGACGAGTCCCAATTGCCATGCCAAGACTCGAGGGGAATTCCGAGTTGTCCCTCGCACCTAGGCAGGAGTTCTGATGTCGCTGAACAGACACGTGTCTGTACGGGCCCTCCCCATCGTAACTCGAGAATATACCCCAGGTTCCGGCCGCAACTCGAGAAAAACCATGAGACTTCCCCCTCGCCGCAACATGAGGCCCGATTCCCCTGCACTGCATGCAAAGCAATTCCGTGTTCCACATCAAACGTGAAAGGAGCCTTGATTTCATTGATGCCACTCCAGCTAGAACCCAAGATAACTGTCTCAAGTCTAGAGGGATCCTGAGGTCACTGGAGCAACACGAAATGGCTCCGTGGACGCAAAATCAACTCGAGATGAGAGCTTAGTCCCTGGCTTCGACTCAAGAGGAATACCAAGTTTCCACAAGCACCTCAAGAGGAGGTTTTTCTCAGCTACAGGTATGTGAGAGAGACCGTGAATTTGTGGCCTCATGTGGAATGGACACCGAGATGGTCTGACTCGAACTAAGGCCGGATATCCCAGCAGTGAATTGAATGCAGGCTCGTCTTCAATCTCCCAAGACGAAGGGATGTCTGAATCCCCTGTGGAGACCACAGAGAAAGATCTAGTTCTCCGCCTCATCGCGACCGGAGGCCTCACATACTTTGAAAACTCGAGAGGTCTGCGGAGATCAATGCATCCAAAGGAGACGATGCCTGACTCCTCTTGCAAATGGATAGGAGTCCCAGGATCCCTGTGGCACGTGGAAAGGGACACTGGGTCTCCCGCCTCATGTGGCGACGGGTCCCAATTTCCATGCCAAGACTCGAGGAGAATCCCGAGGTGTCCCTCGCACCTAGGCAGGAGTCCTGACTTCGCTGAACAAACACGTGTCTGGAAGGGCCCTCCCCATCATAACTCGAGAATATACCCCAGGTTCCGGCCGCAACTCGAGAAAAACCATGAGACTTCCCCCTCGCCGCAAAATCAGGCCCGATTACCATGGACTGCGTGCAGAGCAATTCCGTGTTCCACATCAAACTTGAAAGCAGCCTTGATTTCCTTGATGGCACTCCAGAGAAAACCCAAGATCACTGTCTCAAGTCTAGAGGGATCCTGAGGTCACTGTAGCAACATGAAAGGGCTCCATGGACCCAAAATCAACTCGAGATGAGAGCTTAGTCCCTGGCTTCGACTCAAGAGGAATACCAACTTTTTACAAGCACCCTAAGAGGAGGCTTCTCCCAGCTACAGGTATGTGAGAGGGACCCTGAGTTTGTGGCCTCAAGTGGAATGGACACCGAGATGCTCTGACTCGAACTAAGGCCGGATATCCCTGCAGTGAATTGAATACAGGCTCGTCTTGCATCTCCCAAGACGAAGGGATGTCTGAATCCCCTGTGGAGACCACAGAGAAAGAACTATTCTACGGCTCATCGCGACCGGAGGCCTCACATCCTTTGAAAACTCGAGAGGTCGCGGAGATCAATGCTTCCAAAGGAGACGATGCCTGACTCCTCTTGAAAATGGATAGGAGTCCCAGGATCCCTGTGGCACGTGGAAAGGGACCCTGGGTCTCCCGCCTCACGTGGAGACGGGTAACAATTGCCATGCCAAGCCTCGGTGAGAATACCGAGGTGTCCATCGAACCTAGGCATGGGTTCTGAAGTCGCTGAACAAACACGTGTCTGGAAGTGAACCCCCCTTCGTAACTCGAGAATATACCCCAGGTTCCGGCCGCAACTCGAGAAAAACCATGAGACTTCCCCCTCGCCATGAGATGAGGCCCGATTCCCCAGCACTGCGTGCCGAGCAATTCCGTGTTCACATCAAACGTGAAAGGAGCCTTGATTTCCTGGATGGCACTGCAGGAAAACCCAAGATCACTGTCTCAAGTCTAGAGGGATCCTGAGGTCACTGTAGCAACATGAATGGGCTCCGTGGACCCCAAATCAACTCGAGATGAGAGCTTAGTCCCTGGCTTCGACTCAAGAGGAATACCAAGTTTCCACAAGCAACTCAAGAGGAGACTTCCCTCAGCTACAGGTATGAGAGAGGGACCCTGAGTTTGTGGCCTCAAGTGGAATGGACATGAGATGCTCTGACTCGAAGTAAGGCCGGATATCCCTGCAGTGAATTGAATGCAGGCTCGTCTTGCATCTCCCAAGACGAAGGGATGTCTGAATCCCCTGTGGAGACCACAGAGAAAGACCTAGTTCTCCGCCTCATCGCGACCGGAGGCCTCACATCCTTTGAAAACTCGAGAGGACCACGGAGATCAATGCTTCCAAAGGAGACGATGCCTGACTCCTCTTGAAAATGGATAGGAGTCCGAGGATCCCTGTGGCACGTGGAAAGGGACAATGGGTCTCCCGCCTCACGTGGAGACGCGTCCCAATTGCCAAGCCAAGACTCGAAGAGAATCCCGAGGTGTCCCTCGCACCTAGGCAAGAATCCTGACGTCGCTGAACAAACACGTGTCTGGAAGGGCCCTCCCCATCGTAACTCGAGAATATACCCCAGGTTCCGGCCGCAACTCGAGAAAAACCATGAGACTTCCCCCTCGCCGCAACATGAGGCCCGATTCCCCTGCACTGCATGCAAAGCAATTCCGTGTTCCACATCAAACGTGAAAGGAGCCTTGATTTCATTGATGCCACTCCAGCTAGAACCCAAGATAACTGTCTCAAGTCTAGAGGGATCCTGAGGTCACTGGAGCAACACGAAATGGCTCCGTGGACGCAAAATCAACTCGAGATGAGAGCTTAGTCCCTGGCTTCGACTCAAGAGGAATACCAAGTTTCCACAAGCACCTCAAGAGGAGGTTTTTCTCAGCTACAGGTATGTGAGAGAGACCGTGAATTTGTGGCCTCATGTGGAATGGACACCGAGATGGTCTGACTCGAACTAAGGCCGGATATCCCAGCAGTGAATTGAATGCAGGCTCGTCTTCAATCTCCCAAGACGAAGGGATGTCTGAATCCCCTGTGGAGACCACAGAGAAAGATCTAGTTCTCCGCCTCATCGCGACCGGAGGCCTCACATACTTTGAAAATTCGAGAGGTCTGCGGAGATCAATGCATCCAAAGGAGACGATGCCTGACTCCTCTTGCAAATGGATAGGAGTCCCAGGATCCCTGTGGCACGTGGAAAGGGACACTGGGTCTCCCGCCTCATGTGGCGACGGGTCCCAATTTCCATGCCAAGACTCGAGGAGAATCCCGAGGTGTCCCTCGCACCTAGGCAGGAGTCCTGACTTCGCTGAACAAACACGTGTCTGGAAGGGCCCTCCCCATCATAACTCGAGAATATACCCCAGGTTCCGGCCGCAACTCGAGAAAAACCATGAGACTTCCCCCTCGCCGCAAAATGAGGCCCGATTACCATGGACTGCGTGCAGAGCAATTCCGTGTTCCACATCAAACTTGAAAGCAGCCTTGATTTCCTTGATGGCACTCCAGAGAAAACCCAAGATCACTGTCTCAAGTCTAGAGGGATCCTGAGGTCTCTGTAGCAACATTAAAGGGCTCCATGGACCCAAAATCAACTCGAGATGAGAGCTTAGTCCCTGGCTTCGACTCAAGAGGAATACCAACTTTTTACAAGCACCCTAAGAGGAGGCTTCTCTCAGCTACAGGTATGTGAGAGGGACCCTGAGTTTGTGGCCTCAAGTGGAATGGACACCGAGATGCTCTGACTCGAACTAACGCCGGATATCCCTGCAGTGAATTGAATACAGGCTCGTCTTGCATCTCCCAAGATGAAGGGATGTCTGAATCCCCTGTGGAGACCACAGAGAAAGAACTAGTTCTCCACCTCATCGCGACCGGAGGCCTCACATCCTTTGAAATTTTAGAGTTCCGCGGAGATCAATGCTTCCAAAGGAGACGATGCCTGAATCCTCTTGAAAATGGATAGGAGTCCCAGGATCCCTGTGGCACGTGGAAAGGGACCCTGGATCTCCCGCCTCACGTGGAGACGAGTCCCAATGCCATGCCAAGACTCGAGGGGAATCCCGAGGTGTCCCTCGCACCTAGGCAGGAGTTCTGATGTCGCTGAACAAACACGTGTCTGGAAGGGCCCTCCCCATCGTAATTCGAGAATATACCCCAGGTTCCGGCCGCAACTCGAGAAAAACCATGAGACTTCCCCCTCGCCGCAACATGAGGCCCGATTCCCCTGCACTGCATGCAAAGCAATTCCGTGTTCCACATCAAACGTGAAAGGAGCCTTGATTTCATTGATGCCACTCCAGCTAGAACCCAAGATAACTGTCTCAAGTCTCGAGGGATCCTGAGGTCACTGGAGCAACACGAAATGGCTCCGTGGATGCAAAATCAACTCGAGATGAGAGCTTAGTCCCTGGCTTCGACTCAAGAGGAATACCAAGTTTCCACAAGCACCTCAAGAGGAGGTTTTTCTCAGCTACAGGTATGTGAGAGAGACCGTGAATTTGTGGCCTCATGTGGAATGGACACCGAGATGCTCTGACTCGAACTAAGGCCGGATATCCCAGCAGTGAATTGAATGCAGGCTCGTCTTCAATCTCCCAAGACGAAGGGATGTCTGAATCCCCTGTGGAGACCACAGAGAAAGATCTAGTTCTCCGCCTCATCGCGACCGGAGGCCTCACATACTTTGAAAACTCGAGAGGTCTGCGGAGATCAATGCATCCAAAGGAGACGATGCCTGACTCCTCTTGCAAATGGATAGGAGTCCCAGGATCCCTGTGGCACGTGGAAAGGGACACTGGGTCTCCCGCCTCATGTGGCGACGGGTCCCAATTTCCATGCCAAGACTCGAGGAGAATCCCGAGGTGTCCCTCGCACCTAGGCAGGAGTCCTGACTTCGCTGAACAAACACGTGTCTGGAAGGGCCCTCCCCATCATAACTCGAGAATATACCCCAGGTTCCGGCCGCAACTCGAGAAAAACCATGAGACTTCCCCCTCGCCACAAAATGAGGCCCGATTACCATGGACTGCGTGCAGAGCAATTCCGTGTTCCACATCAAACTTGAAAGCAGCCTTGATTTCCTTGATGGCACTCCAGAGAAAACCCAAGATCACTGTCTCAAGTCTAGAGGGATCCTGAGGTCACTGTAGCAACATGAAAGGGCTCCAAGGACCCAAAATCAACTCGAGATGAGAGCTTAGTCCCTGGCTTCGACTCAAGAGGAATACCAACTTTTTACAAGCACCCTAAGAGGAGGCTTCTCCCAGCTACAGGTATGTGAGAGGGACCCTGAGTTTGTGGCCTCAAGTGGAATGGACACCGAGATGCTCTGACTCGAACTAACGCCGGATATCCCTGCAGTGAATTGAATACAGGCTCGTCTTGCATCTCCCAAGACGAAGGGATGTCTGAATCCCCTGTGGAGACCACAGAGAAAGAACTATTCTACGGCTCATCGCGACCTGAGGCCTCACATCCTTTGAAAACTCGAGAGGTCGCGGAGATCAATGCTTCCAAAGAAGACGATGCCTGACTCCTCTTGAAAATGGATAGGAGTCCCAGGATCCCTGTGGCACGTGGAAAGGGACCCTGGGTCTCCCGCCTCACGTGGAGACGGGTAACAATTGCCATGCCAAGCCTCGGGGAGAATACCGAGGTGTCCATCGAACCTAGGCATGGGTTCTGAAGTCGCTGAACAAACACGTGTCTGGAAGTGAACCCCCCTTCGTAACTCGAGAATATACCCCAGGTTCCGGCCGCAACTCGAGAAAAACCATGAGACTTCCCCCTCGCCATGAGATGAGGCCCGATTCCCCAGCACTGCGTGCCGAGCAATTCCGTGTTCACATCAAACGTGAAAGGAGCCTTGATTTCCTGGATGGCACTGCAGGAAAACCCAAGATCACTGTCTCAAGTCTAGAGGGATCCTGAGGTCACTGTAGCAACATGAATGGGCTCCGTGGACCCCAAATCAACTCGAGATGAGAGCTTAGTCCCTGGCTTCGACTCAAGAGGAATACCAAGTTTCCACAAGCAACTCAAGAGGAGACTTCCCTCAGCTACAGGTATGTGAGAGGGACCCTGAGTTTGTGGCCTCAAGTGGAATGGACATGAGATGCTCTGACTCGAAGTAAGGCCGGATATCCCTGCAGTGAATTGAATGCAGGCTCGTCTTGCATCTCCCAAGACGAAGGGATGTCTGAATCCCCTGTGGAGACCACAGAGAAAGACCTAGTTCTCCGCCTCATCGCGACCGGAGGCCTCACATCCTTTGAAAACTCGAGAGGACCACGGAGATCAATGCTTCCAAAGGAGACGATGCCTGACTCCTCTTGAAAATGGATAGGAGTCCGAGGATCCCTGTGGCACGTGGAAAGGGACAATGGGTCTCCCGCCTCACGTGGAGACGCGTCCCAATTGCCAAGCCAAGACTCGAAGAGAATCCCGAGTTGTCCCTCGCACCTAGGCAAGAATCCTGACATCGCTGAACAAACACGTGTCTGAAAGGGCCCTCCCCATCGTAACTCGAGAATATACCCCAGGTTCCGGCCGCAACTCGAGAAAAACCATGAGACTTCCCCCTCGCCGCAACATGAGGCCCGATTCCCCTGCACTGCATGCAAAGCAATTCCGTGTTCCACATCAAACGTGAAAGGAGCCTTGATTTCATTGATGCCACTCCAGCTAGAACCCAAGATAACTGTCTCAAGTCTAGAGGGATCCTGAGGTCACTGGAGCAACACGAAATGGCTCCGTGGACGCAAAATCAACTCGAGATGAGAGCTTAGTCCCTGGCTTCGACTCAAGAGGAATACCAAGTTTCCACAAGCACCTCAAGAGGAGGTTTTTCTCAGCTACAGGTATGTGAGAGAGACCGTGAATTTGTGGCCTCATGTGGAATGGACACCGAGATGGTCTGACTCGAACTAAGGCCGGATATCCCAGCAGTGAATTGAATGCAGGCTCGTCTTCAATCTCCCAAGACGAAGGGATGTCTGAATCCCCTGTGGAGACCACAGAGAAAGATCTAGTTCTCCGCCTCATCGCGACCGGAGGCCTCACATACTTTGAAAACTCGAGAGGTCTGCGGAGATCAATGCATCCAAAGGAGACGATGCCTGACTCCTCTTGCAAATGGATAGGAGTCCCAGGATCCCTGTGGCACGTGGAAAGGGACACTGGGTCTCCCGCCTCATGTGGCGACGGGTCCCAATTTCCATGCCAAGACTCGAGGAGAATCCCGAGGTGTCCCTCGCACCTAGGCAGGAGTCCTGACTTCGCTGAACAAACACGTGTCTGGAAGGGCCCTCCCCATCATAACTCGAGAATATACCCCAGGTTCCGGCCGCAACTCGAGAAAAACCATGAGACTTCCCCCTCGCCGCAAAATGAGGCCCGATTACCATGGACTGCGTGCAGAGCAATTCCGTGTTCCACATCAAACTTGAAAGCAGCCTTGATTTCCTTGATGGCACTCCAGAGAAAACCCAAGATCACTGTCTCAAATCTAGAGGGATCCTGAGGTCACTGTAGCAACATGAAAGGGCTCCATGGACCCAAAATCAACTCGAGATGAGAGCTTAGTCCCTGGCTTCGACTCAAGAGGAATACCAACTTTTTACAAGCACCCTAAGAGGAGGCTTCTCTCAGCTACAGGTATGTGAGAGGGACCCTGAGTTTGTGGCCTCAAGTGGAATGGACACCGAGATGCTCTGACTCGAACTAACGCCGGATATCCCTGCAGTGAATTGAATACAGGCTCGTCTTGCATCTCCCAAGACGAAGGGATGTCTGAATCCCCTGTGGAGACCACAGAGAAATACCTAGTCCTCCGCCTCATCGCGACCTGAGGCCTCACATCCTTTGAAAACTCGAGAGGTCCGCGGAGATCAATGCTTCCAAAGGAGAGGATGCCTGACTCCTCTTGAAAATGGATAGGAGTCCCAGGATCCCTGTGACACGTGGAAAGGGACCCTGGGTCTCCCGCCTCACGTGGAGACGCGTCCCAATTGCCATGCCAAGACTCGAGGAGAATCCCGAGGTGTCCCTCGCACCTAGGCAGGAGTCCTGACGTCGCTGAACAAACACGTGTCTGGAAGGGCCCTCCCCGTCGTAACTCGACAATATACCCCAGGTTCCGGCCGCAACTCGAGAAAAACCATGAGACTTCCCCCTCGCCGCGAGATGAGGCCCGATTCCCCTGCACTGCGTGCAGAGCAATTCCGTGTTCCACATGAAACGTGAAAGGAGCCTTGGTTTCCTTGATGGCACTCCAGAGAAAACCCAAGATCACTGTCTCAAGGCTGGAGGGATCCTGAGGTCACTGTAGCAACACGAAAGGGCTCCGTGGACCCCAAATCAACTCGAGATGAGAGCTAAGTCCCTGGATTCGACTCAAGAGGAATACCAACTTTCCACAAGCACCTCAAGAGGAGTCTTCTGTCAGCTACACGTATGTGAGAGGGACCCTGAGTTTGTGGCCTCAAGTGGAATGGACACCGAGATGCTCTGACTCGATATAAGGCCGGATATCCCTGCAGTGAATTGAATGCAGGCTCGTCTTGCATCTCCCAAGACGAAGGGATGTCTGAATCCCCTCTGGAGACCACAGAGAAAGAACTAGTTCTCCACCTCATCGCGACCGGAGGCCTCACATCCTTTGAAATTTTAGAGTTCCGCGGAGATCAATGCTTCCAGAGGAGACGATGCCTGAATCCTCTTGAAAATGGATAGGAGTCCCAGGATCCCTGTGGCACGTGGAAAGGGACCCTGGATCTCCCGCCTCACGTGGAGACGAGTCCCAATTGCCATGCCAAGACTCGAGGGGAATTCCGAGTTGTCCCTCGCACCTAGGCAGGAGTTCTGATGTCGCTGAACAGACACGTGTCTGTACGGGCCCTCCCCATCGTAACTCGAGAATATACCCCAGGTTCCGGCCGCAACTCGAGAAAAACCATGAGACTTCCCCCTCGCCGCAACATGAGGCCCGATTCCCCTGCACTGCATGCAAAGCAATTCCGTGTTCCACATCAAACGTGAAAGGAGCCTTGATTTCATTGATGCCACTCCAGCTAGAACCCAAGATAACTGTCTCAAGTCTAGAGGGATCCTGAGGTCACTGGAGCAACACGAAATGGCTCCGTGGACGCAAAATCAACTCGAGATGAGAGCTTAGTCCCTGGCTTCGACTCAAGAGGAATACCAAGTTTCCACAAGCACCTCAAGAGGAGGTTTTTCTCAGCTACAGGTATGTGAGAGAGACCGTGAATTTGTGGCCTCATGTGGAATGGACACCGAGATGGTCTGACTCGAACTAAGGCCGGATATCCCAGCAGTGAATTGAATGCAGGCTCGTCTTCAATCTCCCAAGACGAAGGGATGTCTGAATCCCCTGTGGAGACCACAGAGAAAGATCTAGTTCTCCGCCTCATCGCGACCGGAGGCCTCACATACTTTGAAAACTCGAGAGGTCTGCGGAGATCAATGCATCCAAAGGAGACGATGCCTGACTCCTCTTGCAAATGGATAGGAGTCCCAGGATCCCTGTGGCACGTGGAAAGGGACACTGGGTCTCCCGCCTCATGTGGCGACGGGTCCCAATTTCCATGCCAAGACTCGAGGAGAATCCCGAGGTGTCCCTCGCACCTAGGCAGGAGTCCTGACTTCGCTGAACAAACACGTGTCTGGAAGGGCCCTCCCCATCATAACTCGAGAATATACCCCAGGTTCCGGCCGCAACTCGAGAAAAACCATGAGACTTCCCCCTCGCCGCAAAATCAGGCCCGATTACCATGGACTGCGTGCAGAGCAATTCCGTGTTCCACATCAAACTTGAAAGCAGCCTTGATTTCCTTGATGGCACTCCAGAGAAAACCCAAGATCACTGTCTCAAGTCTAGAGGGATCCTGAGGTCACTGTAGCAACATGAAAGGGCTCCATGGACCCAAAATCAACTCGAGATGAGAGCTTAGTCCCTGGCTTCGACTCAAGAGGAATACCAACTTTTTACAAGCACCCTAAGAGGAGGCTTCTCCCAGCTACAGGTATGTGAGAGGGACCCTGAGTTTGTGGCCTCAAGTGGAATGGACACCGAGATGCTCTGACTCGAACTAAGGCCGGATATCCCTGCAGTGAATTGAATACAGGCTCGTCTTGCATCTCCCAAGACGAAGGGATGTCTGAATCCCCTGTGGAGACCACAGAGAAAGAACTATTCTACGGCTCATCGCGACCGGAGGCCTCACATCCTTTGAAAACTCGAGAGGTCGCGGAGATCAATGCTTCCAAAGGAGACGATGCCTGACTCCTCTTGAAAATGGATAGGAGTCCCAGGATCCCTGTGGCACGTGGAAAGGGACCCTGGGTCTCCCGCCTCACGTGGAGACGGGTAACAATTGCCATGCCAAGCCTCGGTGAGAATACCGAGGTGTCCATCGAACCTAGGCATGGGTTCTGAAGTCGCTGAACAAACACGTGTCTGGAAGTGAACCCCCCTTCGTAACTCGAGAATATACCCCAGGTTCCGGCCGCAACTCGAGAAAAACCATGAGACTTCCCCCTCGCCATGAGATGAGGCCCGATTCCCCAGCACTGCGTGCCGAGCAATTCCGTGTTCACATCAAACGTGAAAGGAGCCTTGATTTCCTGGATGGCACTGCAGGAAAACCCAAGATCACTGTCTCAAGTCTAGAGGGATCCTGAGGTCACTGTAGCAACATGAATGGGCTCCGTGGACCCCAAATCAACTCGAGATGAGAGCTTAGTCCCTGGCTTCGACTCAAGAGGAATACCAAGTTTCCACAAGCAACTCAAGAGGAGACTTCCCTCAGCTACAGGTATGTGAGAGGGACCCTGAGTTTGTGGCCTCAAGTGGAATGGACATGAGATGCTCTGACTCGAAGTAAGGCCGGATATCCCTGCAGTGAATTGAATGCAGGCTCGTCTTGCATCTCCCAAGACGAAGGGATGTCTGAATCCCCTGTGGAGACCACAGAGAAAGACCTAGTTCTCCGCCTCATCGCGACCGGAGGCCTCACATCCTTTGAAAACTCGAGAGGACCACGGAGATCAATGCTTCCAAAGGAGACGATGCCTGACTCCTCTTGAAAATGGATAGGAGTCCGAGGATCCCTGTGGCACGTGGAAAGGGACAATGGGTCTCCCGCCTCACGTGGAGACGCGTCCCAATTGCCAAGCCAAGACTCGAAGAGAATCCCGAGGTGTCCCTCGCACCTAGGCAAGAATCCTGACGTCGCTGTACAAACACGTGTCTGGAAGGGCCCTCCCCATCGTAACTCGAGAATATACCCCAGGTTCCGGCCGCAACTCGAGAAAAACCATGAGACTTCCCCCTCGCCGCAACATGAGGCCCGATTCCCCTGCACTGCATGCAAAGCAATTCCGTGTTCCACATCAAACGTGAAAGGAGCCTTGATTTCATTGATGCCACTCCAGCTAGAACCCAAGATAACTGTCTCAAGTCTAGAGGGATCCTGAGGTCACTGGAGCAACACGAAATGGCTCCGTGGACGCAAAATCAACTCGAGATGAGAGCTTAGTCCCTGGCTTCGACTCAAGAGGAATACCAAGTTTCCACAAGCACCTCAAGAGGAGGTTTTTCTCAGCTACAGGTATGTGAGAGAGACCGTGAATTTGTGGCCTCATGTGGAATGGACACCGAGATGGTCTGACTCGAACTAAGGCCGGATATCCCAGCAGTGAATTGAATGCAGGCTCGTCTTCAATCTCCCAAGACGAAGGGATGTCTGAATCCCCTGTGGAGACCACAGAGAAAGATCTAGTTCTCCGCCTCATCGCGACCGGAGGCCTCACATACTTTGAAAATTCGAGAGGTCTGCGGAGATCAATGCATCCAAAGGAGACGATGCCTGACTCCTCTTGCAAATGGATAGGAGTCCCAGGATCCCTGTGGCACGTGGAAAGGGACACTGGGTCTCCCGCCTCATGTGGCGACGGGTCCCAATTTCCATGCCAAGACTCGAGGAGAATCCCGAGGTGTCCCTCGCACCTAGGCAGGAGTCCTGACTTCGCTGAACAAACACGTGTCTGGAAGGGCCCTCCCCATCATAACTCGAGAATATACCCCAGGTTCCGGCCGCAACTCGAGAAAAACCATGAGACTTCCCCCTCGCCGCAAAATGAGGCCCGATTACCATGGACTGCGTGCAGAGCAATTCCGTGTTCCACATCAAACTTGAAAGCAGCCTTGATTTCCTTGATGGCACTCCAGAGAAAACCCAAGATCACTGTCTCAAGTCTAGAGGGATCCTGAGGTCTCTGTAGCAACATTAAAGGGCTCCATGGACCCAAAATCAACTCGAGATGAGAGCTTAGTCCCTGGCTTCGACTCAAGAGGAATACCAACTTTTTACAAGCACCCTAAGAGGAGGCTTCTCTCAGCTACAGGTATGTGAGAGGGACCCTGAGTTTGTGGCCTCAAGTGGAATGGACACCGAGATGCTCTGACTCGAACTAACGCCGGATATCCCTGCAGTGAATTGAATACAGGCTCGTCTTGCATCTCCCAAGATGAAGGGATGTCTGAATCCCCTGTGGAGACCACAGAGAAAGAACTAGTTCTCCACCTCATCGCGACCGGAGGCCTCACATCCTTTGAAATTTTAGAGTTCCGCGGAGATCAATGCTTCCAAAGGAGACGATGCCTGAATCCTCTTGAAAATGGATAGGAGTCCCAGGATCCCTGTGGCACGTGGAAAGGGACCCTGGATCTCCCGCCTCACGTGGAGACGAGTCCCAATGCCATGCCAAGACTCGAGGGGAATCCCGAGGTGTCCCTCGCACCTAGGCAGGAGTTCTGATGTCGCTGAACAAACACGTGTCTGGAAGGGCCCTCCCCATCGTAATTCGAGAATATACCCCAGGTTCCGGCCGCAACTCGAGAAAAACCATGAGACTTCCCCCTCGCCGCAACATGAGGCCCGATTCCCCTGCACTGCATGCAAAGCAATTCCGTGTTCCACATCAAACGTGAAAGGAGCCTTGATTTCATTGATGCCACTCCAGCTAGAACCCAAGATAACTGTCTCAAGTCTAGAGGGATCCTGAGGTCACTGGAGCAACACGAAATGGCTCCGTGGATGCAAAATCAACTCGAGATGAGAGCTTAGTCCCTGGCTTCGACTCAAGAGGAATACCAAGTTTCCACAAGCACCTCAAGAGGAGGTTTTTCTCAGCTACAGGTATGTGAGAGAGACCGTGAATTTGTGGCCTCATGTGGAATGGACACCGAGATGCTCTGACTCGAACTAAGGCCGGATATCCCAGCAGTGAATTGAATGCAGGCTCGTCTTCAATCTCCCAAGACGAAGGGATGTCTGAATCCCCTGTGGAGACCACAGAGAAAGATCTAGTTCTCCGCCTCATCGCGACCGGAGGCCTCACATACTTTGAAAACTCGAGAGGTCTGCGGAGATCAATGCATCCAAAGGAGACGATGCCTGACTCCTCTTGCAAATGGATAGGAGTCCCAGGATCCCTGTGGCACGTGGAAAGGGACACTGGGTCTCCCGCCTCATGTGGCGACGGGTCCCAATTTCCATGCCAAGACTCGAGGAGAATCCCGAGGTGTCCCTCGCACCTAGGCAGGAGTCCTGACTTCGCTGAACAAACACGTGTCTGGAAGGGCCCTCCCCATCATAACTCGAGAATATACCCCAGGTTCCGGCCGCAACTCGAGAAAAACCATGAGACTTCCCCCTCGCCACAAAATGAGGCCCGATTACCATGGACTGCGTGCAGAGCAATTCCGTGTTCCACATCAAACTTGAAAGCAGCCTTGATTTCCTTGATGGCACTCCAGAGAAAACCCAAGATCACTGTCTCAAGTCTAGAGGGATCCTGAGGTCACTGTAGCAACATGAAAGGGCTCCAAGGACCCAAAATCAACTCGAGATGAGAGCTTAGTCCCTGGCTTCGACTCAAGAGGAATACCAACTTTTTACAAGCACCCTAAGAGGAGGCTTCTCCCAGCTACAGGTATGTGAGAGGGACCCTGAGTTTGTGGCCTCAAGTGGAATGGACACCGAGATGCTCTGACTCGAACTAACGCCGGATATCCCTGCAGTGAATTGAATACAGGCTCGTCTTGCATC
Source organism: Dama dama (assembly GCF_033118175.1). Taxonomy (NCBI): domain Eukaryota; kingdom Metazoa; phylum Chordata; class Mammalia; order Artiodactyla; family Cervidae; genus Dama; species Dama dama. The sequence continues at coordinate 758,374 of NC_083693.1, forward strand.
TCCCAAGACGAAGGGATGTCTGAATCCCCTGTGGAGACCACAGAGAAAGAACTATTCTACGGCTCATCGCGACCTGAGGCCTCACATCCTTTGAAAACTCGAGAGGTCGCGGAGATCAATGCTTCCAAAGAAGACGATGCCTGACTCCTCTTGAAAATGGATAGGAGTCCCAGGATCCCTGTGGCACGTGGAAAGGGACCCTGGGTCTCCCGCCTCACGTGGAGACGGGTAACAATTGCCATGCCAAGCCTCGGGGAGAATACCGAGGTGTCCATCGAACCTAGGCATGGGTTCTGAAGTCGCTGAACAAACACGTGTCTGGAAGTGAACCCCCCTTCGTAACTCGAGAATATACCCCAGGTTCCGGCCGCAACTCGAGAAAAACCATGAGACTTCCCCCTCGCCATGAGATGAGGCCCGATTCCCCAGCACTGCGTGCCGAGCAATTCCGTGTTCACATCAAACGTGAAAGGAGCCTTGATTTCCTGGATGGCACTGCAGGAAAACCCAAGATCACTGTCTCAAGTCTAGAGGGATCCTGAGGTCACTGTAGCAACATGAATGGGCTCCGTGGACCCCAAATCAACTCGAGATGAGAGCTTAGTCCCTGGCTTCGACTCAAGAGGAATACCAAGTTTCCACAAGCAACTCAAGAGGAGACTTCCCTCAGCTACAGGTATGTGAGAGGGACCCTGAGTTTGTGGCCTCAAGTGGAATGGACATGAGATGCTCTGACTCGAAGTAAGGCCGGATATCCCTGCAGTGAATTGAATGCAGGCTCGTCTTGCATCTCCCAAGACGAAGGGATGTCTGAATCCCCTGTGGAGACCACAGAGAAAGACCTAGTTCTCCGCCTCATCGCGACCGGAGGCCTCACATCCTTTGAAAACTCGAGAGGACCACGGAGATCAATGCTTCCAAAGGAGACGATGCCTGACTCCTCTTGAAAATGGATAGGAGTCCGAGGATCCCTGTGGCACGTGGAAAGGGACAATGGGTCTCCCGCCTCACGTGGAGACGCGTCCCAATTGCCAAGCCAAGACTCGAAGAGAATCCCGAGTTGTCCCTCGCACCTAGGCAAGAATCCTGACATCGCTGAACAAACACGTGTCTGAAAGGGCCCTCCCCATCGTAACTCGAGAATATACCCCAGGTTCCGGCCGCAACTCGAGAAAAACCATGAGACTTCCCCCTCGCCGCAACATGAGGCCCGATTCCCCTGCACTGCATGCAAAGCAATTCCGTGTTCCACATCAAACGTGAAAGGAGCCTTGATTTCATTGATGCCACTCCAGCTAGAACCCAAGATAACTGTCTCAAGTCTAGAGGGATCCTGAGGTCACTGGAGCAACACGAAATGGCTCCGTGGACGCAAAATCAACTCGAGATGAGAGCTTAGTCCCTGGCTTCGACTCAAGAGGAATACCAAGTTTCCACAAGCACCTCAAGAGGAGGTTTTTCTCAGCTACAGGTATGTGAGAGAGACCGTGAATTTGTGGCCTCATGTGGAATGGACACCGAGATGGTCTGACTCGAACTAAGGCCGGATATCCCAGCAGTGAATTGAATGCAGGCTCGTCTTCAATCTCCCAAGACGAAGGGATGTCTGAATCCCCTGTGGAGACCACAGAGAAAGATCTAGTTCTCCGCCTCATCGCGACCGGAGGCCTCACATACTTTGAAAACTCGAGAGGTCTGCGGAGATCAATGCATCCAAAGGAGACGATGCCTGACTCCTCTTGCAAATGGATAGGAGTCCCAGGATCCCTGTGGCACGTGGAAAGGGACACTGGGTCTCCCGCCTCATGTGGCGACGGGTCCCAATTTCCATGCCAAGACTCGAGGAGAATCCCGAGGTGTCCCTCGCACCTAGGCAGGAGTCCTGACTTCGCTGAACAAACACGTGTCTGGAAGGGCCCTCCCCATCATAACTCGAGAATATACCCCAGGTTCCGGCCGCAACTCGAGAAAAACCATGAGACTTCCCCCTCGCCGCAAAATGAGGCCCGATTACCATGGACTGCGTGCAGAGCAATTCCGTGTTCCACATCAAACTTGAAAGCAGCCTTGATTTCCTTGATGGCACTCCAGAGAAAACCCAAGATCACTGTCTCAAATCTAGAGGGATCCTGAGGTCACTGTAGCAACATGAAAGGGCTCCATGGACCCAAAATCAACTCGAGATGAGAGCTTAGTCCCTGGCTTCGACTCAAGAGGAATACCAACTTTTTACAAGCACCCTAAGAGGAGGCTTCTCTCAGCTACAGGTATGTGAGAGGGACCCTGAATTTGTGGCCTCAAGTGGAATGGACACCGAGATGCTCTGACTCGAACTAACGCCGGATATCCCTGCAGTGAATTGAATACAGGCTCGTCTTGCATCTCCCAAGACGAAGGGATGTCTGAATCCCCTGTGGAGACCACAGAGAAAGAACTATTCTACGGCTCATCGCGACCGGAGGCCTCACATCCTTTGAAAACTCGAGAGGTCGCGGAGATCAATGCTTCCAAAGGAGACGATGCCTGACTCCTCTTGAAAATAGATAGGAGTCCCAGGATCCCTGTGGCACGTGGAAAGGGACCCTGGGTCTCCCGCCTCACGTGGAGACGGGTAACAATTGCCATGCCAAGCCTCGGGGAGAATACCGAGGTGTCCATCGAACCTAGGCATGGGTTCTGAAGTCGCTGAACAAACACGTGTCTGGAAGTGAACCCCCCTTCGTAACTCGAGAATATACCCCAGGTTCCGGCCGCAACTCGAGAAAAACCATGAGACTTCCCCCTCGCCATGAGATGAGGCCTGATTCCCCCGCACTGCGTGCCGAGCAATTCCGTGTTCACATCAAACGTGAATGGAGCCTTGATTTCCTGGATGGCACTGCAGGAAAACCCAAGATCACTGTCTCAAGTCTAGAGGGATCCTGAGGTCACTGTAGCAACATGAATGGGCTCCGTGGACCCCAAATCAACTCGAGATGAGAGCTTAGTCCCTGGCTTCGACTCAAGAGGAATACCAAGTTTCCACAAGCAACTCAAGAGGAGACTTCCCTCAGCTACAGGTATGTGAGAGGGACCCTGAGTTTGTGGCCTCAAGTGGAATGGACATGAGATGCTCTGACTCGAAGTAAGGCCGGATATCCCTGCAGTGAATTGAATGCAGGCTCGTCTTGCATCTCCCAAGACGAAGGGATGTCTGAATCCCCTGTGGAGACCACAGAGAAAGACCTAGTTCTCCGCCTCATCGCGACCGGAGGCCTCACATCCTTTGAAAACTCGAGAGGACCACGGAGATCAATGCTTCCAAAGGAGACGATGCCTGACTCCTCTTGAAAATGGATAGGAGTCCGAGGATCCCTGTGGCACGTGGAAAGGGACAATGGGTCTCCCGCCTCACGTGGAGACGCGTCCCAATTGCCAAGCCAAGACTCGAAGAGAATCCCGAGGTGTCCCTCGCACCTAGGCAAGAATCCTGACGTCGCTGAACAAACACGTGTCTGGAAGGGCCCTCCCCATCGTAACTCGAGAATATACCCCAGGTTCCGGCCGCAACTCGAGAAAAACCATGAGACTTCCCCCTCGCCGCAACATGAGGCCCGATTCCCCTGCACTGCATGCAAAGCAATTCCGTGTTCCACATCAAACGTGAAAGGAGCCTTGATTTCATTGATGCCACTCCAGCTAGAACCCAAGATAACTGTCTCAAGTCTAGAGGGATCCTGAGGTCACTGGAGCAACACGAAATGGCTCCGTGGATGCAAAATCAACTCGAGATGAGAGCTTAGTCCCTGGCTTCGACTCAAGAGGAATACCAAGTTTCCACAAGCACCTCAAGAGGAGGTTTTTCTCAGCTACAGGTATGTGAGAGAGACCGTGAATTTGTGGCCTCATGTGGAATGGACACCGAGATGCTCTGACTCGAACTAAGGCCGGATATCCCAGCAGTGAATTGAATGCAGGCTCGTCTTCAATCTCCCAAGACGAAGGGATGTCTGAATCCCCTGTGGAGACCACAGAGAAAGATCTAGTTCTCCGCCTCATCGCGACCGGAGGCCTCACATACTTTGAAAACTCGAGAGGTCTGCGGAGATCAATGCATCCAAAGGAGACGATGCCTGACTCCTCTTGCAAATGGATAGGAGTCCCAGGATCCCTGTGGCACGTGGAAAGGGACACTGGGTCTCCCGCCTCATGTGGCGACGGGTCCCAATTTCCATGCCAAGACTCGAGGAGAATCCCGAGGTGTCCCTCGCACCTAGGCAGGAGTCCTGACTTCGCTGAACAAACACGTGTCTGGAAGGGCCCTCCCCATCATAACTCGAGAATATACCCCAGGTTCCGGCCGCAACTCGAGAAAAACCATGAGACTTCCCCCTCGCCGCAAAATGAGGCCCGATTACCATGGACTGCGTGCAGAGCAATTCCGTGTTCCACATCAAACTTGAAAGCAGCCTTGATTTCCTTGATGGCACTCCAGAGAAAACCCAAGATCACTGTCTCAAGTCTAGAGGGATCCTGAGGTCACTGTAGCAACATGAAAGGGCTCCATGGACCCAAAATCAACTCGAGATGAGAGCTTAGTCCCTGGCTTCGACTCAAGAGGAATACCAACTTTTTACAAGCACCCTAAGAGGAGGCTTCTCCCAGCTACAGGTATGTGAGAGGGACCCTGAGTTTGTGGCCTCAAGTGGAATGGACACCGAGATGCTCTGACTCGAACTAACGCCGGATATCCCTGCAGTGAATTGAATACAGGCTCGTCTTGCATCTCCCAAGACGAAGGGATGTCTGAATCCCCTGTGGAGACCACAGAGAAAGAACTATTCTACGGCTCATCGCGACCGGAAGCCTCAAATCCTTTGAAAACTCGAGAGGTCGCGGAGATCAATGCTTCCAAAGGAGACGATGCCTGACTCCTCTTGAAAATGGATAGGAGTCCCAGGATCCCTGTGGCACGTGGAAAGGGACCCTGGGTCTCCCGCCTCACGTGGAGACGGGTAACAATTGCCATGCCAAGCCTCGGGGAGAATACCGAGGTGTCCATCGAACCTAGGCATGGGTTCTGAAGTCGCTGAACAAACACGTGTCTGGAAGTGAACCCCCCTTCGTAACTCGAGAATATACCCCAGGTTCCGGCCGCAACTCGAGAAAAACCATGAGACTTCCCCCTCGCCATGAGATGAGGCCCGATTCCCCAGCACTGCGTGCCGAGCAATTCCGTGTTCACATCAAACGTGAAAGGAGCCTTGATTTCCTGGATGGCACTGCAGGAAAACCCAAGATCACTGTCTCAAGTCTAGAGGGATCCTGAGGTCACTGTAGCAACATGAATGGGCTCCGTGGACCCCAAATCAACTCGAGATGAGAGCTTAGTACCTGGCTTCGACTCAAGAGGAATACCAAGTTTCCACAAGCAACTCAAGAGGAGACTTCCCTCAGCTACAGGTATGTGAGAGGGCCCTTGAGTTTGTGGCCTCAAGTGGAATGGACATGAGATGCTCTGACTCGAAGTAAGGCCGGATATCCCTGCAGTGAATTGAATGCAGGCTCGTCTTGCATCTCCCAAGACGAAGGGATGTCTGAATCCCCTGTGGAGACCACAGAGAAAGACCTAGTTCTCCGCCTCATCGCGACCGGAGGCCTCACATCCTTTGAAAACTCGAGAGGACCACGGAGATCAATGCTTCCAAAGGAGACGATGCCTGACTCCTCTTGAAAATGGATAGGAGTCCGAGGATCCCTGTGGAACGTGGAAAGGGACAATGGGTCTCCCGCCTCACGTGGAGACGCGTCCCAATTGCCAAGCCAAGACTCGAAGAGAATCCCGAGGTGTCCCTCGCACCTAGGCAAGAATCCTGACGTCGCTGAACAAACACGTGTCTGGAAGGGCCCTCCCCATCGTAACTCGAGAATATACCCCAGGTTCCGGCCGCAACTCGAGAAAAACCATGAGACTTCCCCCTCGCCGCAACATGAGGCCCGATTCCCCTGCACTGCATGCAAAGCAATTCCGTGTTCCACATCAAACGTGAAAGGAGCCTTGATTTCATTGATGCCACTCCAGCTAGAACCCAAGATAACTGTCTCAAGTCTAGAGGGATCCTGAGGTCACTGGAGCAACACGAAATGGCTCCGTGGACGCAAAATCAACTCGAGATGAGAGCTTAGTCCCTGGCTTCGACTCAAGAGGAATACCAAGTTTCCACAAGCACCTCAAGAGGAGGTTTTTCTCAGCTACAGGTATGTGAGAGAGACCGTGAATTTGTGGCCTCATGTGGAATGGACACCGAGATGGTCTGACTCGAACTAAGGCCGGATATCCCAGCAGTGAATTGAATGCAGGCTCGTCTTCAATCTCCCAAGACGAAGGGATGTCTGAATCCCCTGTGGAGACCACAGAGAAAGATCTAGTTCTCCGCCTCATCACGACCGGAGGCCTCACATACTTTGAAAACTCGAGAGGTCTGCGGAGATCAATGCATCCAAAGGAGACGATGCCTGACTCCTCTTGCAAATGGATAGGAGTCCCAGGATCCCTGTGGCACGTGGAAAGGGACACTGGGTCTCCCGCCTCATGTGGCGACGGGTCCCAATTTCCATGCCAAGACTCGAGGAGAATCCCGAGGTGTCCCTCGCACCTAGGCAGGAGTCCTGACTTCGCTGAACAAACACGTGTCTGGAAGGGCCCTCCCCATCATAACTCGAGAATATACCCCAGGTTCCGGCCGCAACTCGAGAAAAACCATGAGACTTCCCCCTCGCCGCAAAATGAGGCCCGATTACCATGGACTGCGTGCAGAGCAATTCCGTGTTCCACATCAAACTTGAAAGCAGCCTTGATTTCCTTGATGGCACTCCAGAGAAAACCCAAGATCACTGTCTCAAGTCTAGAGGGATCCTGAGGTCACTGTAGCAACATGAAAGGGCTCCATGGACCCAAAATCAACTCGAGATGAGAGCTTAGTCCCTGGCTTCGACTCAAGAGGAATACCAACTTTTTACAAGCACCCTAAGAGGAGGCTTCTCTCAGCTACAGGTATGTGAGAGGGACCCTGAATTTGTGGCCTCAAGTGGAATGGACACCGAGATGCTCTGACTCGAACTAACGCCGGATATCCCTGCAGTGAATTGAATACAGGCTCGTCTTGCATCTCCCAAGACGAAGGGATGTCTGAATCCCCTGTGGAGACCACAGAGAAAGAACTATTCTACGGCTCATCGCGACCGGAGGCCTCACATCCTTTGAAAACTCGAGAGGTCGCGGAGATCAATGCTTCCAAAGGAGACGATGCCTGACTCCTCTTGAAAATAGATAGGAGTCCCAGGATCCCTGTGGCACGTGGAAAGGGACCCTGGGTCTCCCGCCTCACGTGGAGACGGGTAACAATTGCCATGCCAAGCCTCGGGGAGAATACCGAGGTGTCCATCGAACCTAGGCATGGGTTCTGAAGTCGCTGAACAAACACGTGTCTGGAAGTGAACCCCCCTTCGAAACTCGAGAATATACCCCAGGTTCCGGCCGCAACTCGAGAAAAACCATGAGACTTCCCCCTCGCCATGAGATGAGGCCCGATTCCCCAGCACTGCGTGCCGAGCAATTCCGTGTTCACATCAAACGTGAAAGGAGCCTTGATTTCCTGGATGGCACTGCAGGAAAACCCAAGATCACTGTCTCAAGTCTAGAGGGATCCTGAGGTCACTGTAGCAACATGAATGGGCTCCGTGGACCCCAAATCAACTCGAGATGAGAGCTTAGTCCCTGGCTTCGACTCAAGAGGAATACCAAGTTTCCACAAGCAACTCAAGAGGAGACTTCCCTCAGCTACAGGTATGTGAGAGGGACCCTGAGTTTGTGGCCTCAAGTGGAATGGACATGAGATGCTCTGACTCGAAGTAAGGCCGGATATCCCTGCAGTGAATTGAATGCAGGCTCGTCTTGCATCTCCCAAGACGAAGGGATGTCTGAATCCCCTGTGGAGACCACAGAGAAAGACCTAGTTCTCCGCCTCATCGCGACCGGAGGCCTCACATCCTTTGAAAACTCGAGAGGACCACGGAGATCAATGCTTCCAAAGGAGACGATGCCTGACTCCTCTTGAAAATGGATAGGAGTCCGAGGATCCCTGTGGCACGTGGAAAGGGACAATGGGTCTCCCGCCTCACGTGGAGACGCGTCCCAATTGCCAAGCCAAGACTCGAAGAGAATCCCGAGGTGTCCCTCGCACCTAGGCAAGTATCCTGACGTCGCTGAACAAACACGTGTCTGGAAGGGCCCTCCCCATCGTAACTCGAGAATATACCCCAGGTTCCGGCCGCAACTCGAGAAAAACCATGAGACTTCCCCCTCGCCGCAACATGAGGCCCGATTCCCCTGCACTGCATGCAAAGCAATTCCGTGTTCCACATCAAACGTGAAAGGAGCCTTGATTTCACTGATGCCACTCCAGCTAGAACCCAAGATAACTGTCTCAAGTCTAGAGGGATCCTGAGGTCACTGGAGCAACACGAAATGGCTCCGTGGACGCAAAATCAACTCGAGATGAGAGCTTAGTCCCTGGCTTCGACTCAAGAGGAATACCAAGTTTCCACAAGCACCTCAAGAGGAGGTTTTTCTCAGCTACAGGTATGTGAGAGAGACCGTGAATTTGTGGCCTCATGTGGAATGGACACCGAGATGGTCTGACTCGAACTAAGGCCGGATATCCCAGCAGTGAATTGAATGCAGGCTCGTCTTCAATCTCCCAAGACGAAGGGATGTCTGAATCCCCTGTGGAGACCACAGAGAAAGATCTAGTTCTCCGCCTCATCGCGACCGGAGGCCTCACATACTTTGAAAACTCGAGAGGTCTGCGGAGATCAATGCATCCAAAGGAGACGATGCCTGACTCCTCTTGCAAATGGATAGGAGTCCCAGGATCCCTGTGGCACGTGGAAAGGGACACTGGGTCTCCCGCCTCATGTGGCGACGGGTCCCAATTTCCATGCCAAGACTCGAGGAGAATCCCGAGGTGTCCCTCGCACCTAGGCAGGAGTCCTGACTTCGCTGAACAAACACGTGTCTGGAAGGGCCCTCCCCATCATAACTCGAGAATATACCCCAGGTTCCGGCCGCAACTCGAGAAAAACCATGAGACTTCCCCCTCGCCGCAAAATGAGGCCCGATTACCATGGACTGCGTGCAGAGCAATTCCGTGTTCCACATCAAACTTGAAAGCAGCCTTGATTTCCTTGATGGCACTCCAGAGAAAACCCAAGATCACTGTCTCAAGTCTAGAGGGATCCTGAGGAAACTGTAGCAACATGAAAGGGCTCCATGGACCCAAAATCAACTCGAGATGAGAGCTTAGTCCCTGGCTTCGACTCAAGAGGAATACCAACTTTTTACAAGCACACTAAGAGGAGGCTTCTCTCAGCTACAGGTATGTGAGAGGGACCCTGAGTTTGTGGCCTCAAGTGGAATGGACACCGAGATGCTCTGACTCGAACTAACGCCGGATATCCCTGCAGTGAATTGAATACAGGCTCGTCTTGCATCTCCCAAGACGAAGGGATGTCTGAATCCCCTGTGGAGACCACAGAGAAAGAACTATTCTACGGCTCATCGCGACCGGAGTCCTCACATCCTTTGAAAACTCGAGAGGTCGCGGAGATCAATGCTTCCAAAGGAGACGATGCCTGACTCCTCTTGAAAATAGATAGGAGTCCCAGGATCCCTGTGGCACGTGGAAAGGGACCCTGGGTCTCCCGCCTCACGTGGAGACGGGTAACAATTGCCATGCCAAGCCTCGGGGAGAATACCGAGGTGTCCATCGAACCTAGGCATGGGTTCTGAAGTCGCTGAACAAACACGTGTCTGGAAGTGAACCCCCCTTCGTAACTCGAGAATATACCCCAGGTTCCGGCCGCAACTCGAGAAAAACCATGAGACTTCCCCCTCGCCATGAGATGAGGCCCGATTCCCCAGCACTGCGTGCCGAGCAATTCCGTGTTCACATCAAACGTGAAAGGAGCCTTAATTTCCTGGATGGCACTGCAGGAGAACCCAAGATAACTGTCTCAAGTCTAGAGGGATCCTGAGGTCACTGGAGCAACACGAAATGGCTCCGTGGACGCAAAATCAACTCGAGATGAGAGCTTAGTCCCTGGCTTCGACTCAAGAGGAATACCAAGTTTCCACAAGCACCTCAAGAGGAGGTTTTTCTCAGCTACAGGTATGTGAGAGAGACCGTGAATTTGTGGCCTCATGTGGAATGGACACCGAGATGCTCTGACTCGAAATAAGGCCGGATATCCCAGCAGTGAATTGAATGCAGGCTCGTCTTCAATCTCCCAAGACGAAGGGATGTCTGAATCCCCTGTGGAGACCACAGAGAAAGATCTAGTTCTCCGCCTCATCGCGACCGGAGGCCTCACATACTTTGAAAACTCGAGAGGTCTGCGGAGATCAATGCATCCAAAGGAGACGATGCCTGACTCCTCTTGCAAATGGATAGGAGTCCCAGGATCCCTGTGGCACGTGGAAAGGGACACTGGGTCTCCCGCCTCATGTGGCGACGGGTCCCAATTTCCATGCCAAGACTCGAGGAGAATCCCGAGGTGTCCCTCACACCTAGGCAGAAGTCCTGACTTCGCTGAACAAACACGTGTCTGGAAGGGCCCTCCCCATCATAACTCGAGAATATACCCCAGGTTCCGGCCGCAACTCGAGAAAAACCATGAGACTTCCCCCTCGCCGCAAAATGAGGCCCGATTACCATGGACTGCGTGCAGAGCAATTCCGTGTTCCACATCAAACTTGAAAGCAGCCTTGATTTCCTTGATGGCACTCCAGAGAAAACCCAAGATCACTGTCTCAAGTCTAGAGGGATCCTGAGGTCACTGTAGCAACATGAAAGGGCTCCGTGGACCCAAAATCAACTCGAGATGAGAGCTTAGTCCCTGTCTTCGACTCAAGAGGAATACCAACTTTTTACAAGCACCCTAAGCGGAGGCTTCTCTCAGCTACAGGTATGTGAGAGGGACCCTGAGTTTGTGGCCTCAAGTGGAATGGACACCGAGATGCTCTGACTCGAACTAAGGCCGGATATCCCTGCAGTGAATTGAATACAGGCTCGTCTTGCATCTCCCAAGACGAAGGGATGTCTGAATCCCCTGTGGAGACCACAGAGAAAGAACTATTCTACGGCTCATCGCGACCGGAGGCCTCACATCCTTTGAAAACTCGAGAGGTCGCGGAGATCAATGCTTCCAAAGGAGACGATGCCTGACTCCTCTTGATAATGGATAGGAGTCCCAGGATCCCTGTGGCACGTGGAAAGGGACCCTGGGTCTCCCGCCTCACGTGGAGACGGGTAACAATTGCCATGCCAGGCCTCGGGGAGAATACCGAGGTGTCCATCGAACCTAGGCATGGGTTCTGAAGTCGCTGAACAAACACGTGTCTGGAAGTGAACCCCCCTTCGTAACTCGAGAATATACCCCAGGTTCCGGCCGCAACTCGAGAAAAACCATGAGACTTCCCCCTCGCCATGAGATGAGGCCCGATTCCCCAGCACTGCGTGCCGAGCAATTCCGTGTTCACATCAAACGTGAAAGGAGCCTTGATTTCCTGGATGGCACTGCAGGAAAACCCAAGATCACTGTCTCAAGTCTAGAGGGATCCTGAGGTCACTGTAGCAACATGAATGGGTCCGTGGACCCCAAATCAACTCGAGATGAGAGCTTAGTCCCTGGCTTCGACTCAAGAGGAATACCAAGTTTCCACAAGCAACTCAAGAGGAGACTTCCCTCAGCTACAGGTATGTGAGAGGGACCCTGAGTTTGTGGCCTCAAGTGGAATGGACATGAGATGCTCTGACTCGAAGTAAGGCCGGATATCCCTGCAGTGAATTGAATGCAGGCTCGTCTTGCATCTCCCAAGACGAAGGGATGTCTGAATCCCCTGTGGAGACCACAGAGAAAGACCTAGTTCTCCGCCTCATCGCGACCGGAGGCCTCACATCCTTTGAAAACTCGAGAGGACCACGGAGATCAATGCTTCCAAAGGAGACGATGCCTGACTCCTCTTGAAAATGGATAGGAGTCCGAGGATCCCTGTGGCACGTGGAAAGGGACAATGGGTCTCCCGCCTCACGTGGAGACGCGTCCCAATTGCCAAGCCAAGACTCGAAGAGAATCCCGAGGTGTCCCTCGCACCTAGGAAAGAATGCTGACGTCGCTGAACAAACACGTGTCTGGAAGGGCCCTCCCCATCGTAACTCGAGAATATACCCCAGGTTCCGGCCGCAACTCGAGAAAAACCATGAGACTTCCCCCTCGCCGTGAGATGAGGCCCGATTCCCCTGCACTGCGTGCAGAGCAATTCCGTGTTGCACATCAAACGTGAAAGGAGCCTTGATTTCCTTGGTGGCACTCCAGAGAAAACCCAAGATCACTGTCTCAAGTCTAGAGGGATCCTGAGGTCACTGTAGAAACACGAAAGGGCTCCGTGGACCCCAAATCAACTCGAGATGAGAGCTTAGTCCCTGGCTTCGACTCAAGAGGAATACCAACTTTCCACAAGCACCTCAAGAGGAGGCTTCTCTCAGCTACAGGTATGTGAGAGGCACCCTGAGTTTGTGGCCTCAAGTGGAATGGACACCGAGATGCTCTGACTCGAAGTAAGGCCGCATATCCCTGCAGTGAATTGAATGCAGGCTCGTCTTTCATCTCCCAAGACGAAGGGATCTCTGAATCCCCTCTTGAGACCACAGAGAAAGACCTAGTTCTCCGTCTCATTGCGACCCGAGGCCTCACATCCTTTTAAAACTCGAGAGGTCTGCGGAGATCAATCCTTCCAAAGGAGACGAAGCCTGACTCCTCTTGAAAATGGATAGGAGTCCCAGGATCCCTGTGGCACGGGGAAAGGGACCCTGGATCTCCCGCCTCACGTGGAGACGCGTCCCAATTGCCATGCCAAGACTCGAGGAGAATCCCGAGGTGTCCCTCGCACCTAGGCATGGGTTCTGATGTCGATGAACAAACACGTGTCGGGAAGTGAACCCCCCTTCGTAACTCTAAAATATACCCCAGGTTCCGGCCGCAACTCGAGAAAAACCATGAGACTTCCCCCTCGCCATGAGATGAGGCCCGATTCCCCAGCACTGCATGCCGAGCAATTCCGTCTTCCACATCAAACGTGAAAGGAGCCTAGATTTCCTGGATGGCACTGCAGAGAAAACACAAGATCACTGTCTCAAGTCTAGAGGGATCCTGAGGTCACTGTAGCAACATGAAAGGGCTCCGTGGACCCCAAATCAACTCGAGATGAGAGCTTAGACCCTGGCTTCGACTCAAGAGGAATACCAAGTTTCCACAAGCAACTCAAGAGGAGACTTCCCTCAGCCACAGGTATGTGAGAGGGACCCTGAGTTTGTGGCCTCAAGTGGAATGGACATGAGATGCTCTGACTCGAAGTAAGGCCGGATATCCCTGCAGTGAATTGAATGCAGGCTTGTCTTGCATCTCCCAAGACGAAGGGATGTCTGAATCCCCTGTGGAGACCACAGAGAAAGACCTAGTTCTCCGCATCATCGCGACCGGAGGCCTCACATCCTTTGAAAATTCGAGAGGACCACGGAGATCAATGCTTCCAAAGGAGACGATGCCTGACTCCTCTTGAAAATGGATAGGAGTCCGAGGATCCCTGTGGCACGTGGAAAGGGACAATGGGTCTCCCGCCTCACGTGGAGACGCGTCCCAATTGCCAAGCCAAGACTCGAAGAGAATCCCGAGGTGTCCCTCGCACCTAGGCAAGAATCCTGACGTCGCTGAACAAACAAGTGTCTGGAAGGGCCCTCCCCATCGTAACTCGAGAATATACCTCAGGTTCCGGCCGCAACTCGAGAAAAACCATGAGACTTCCCCCTCGCCGTGAGATGAGGCCCGATTCCCCTGCACTGCGTGCAGAGCAATTCCGTGTTCCACATCAAACGTGAAAGGAGCCTTGATTTCCTTGATGGCACTCCAGAGAAAACCCAAGATCACTGTCTCAAGTCTAGAGGGATGTTGAGGTCACTGTATCAACACGAAAGGACTACCTGGAGCCCAAAGCAACTCGAGATGAAAGCATAGTCCCTGGCTTCGACTCAAGAGGAATACCAACCTTCCAAGAGCACCTCAAGAGGAGGCTTCTCTCAGCTACAGGTATGTGAGAGGGACCCTGAGTTGTGGCCTCAAGTGGAATGGACACCGAGATGTTCTGACTCGAAGTAAGGTCGGATATCCCTGCAGTGAATTGAATGCAGGCTCGTCTTGCATCTCGCAAAACGAAGGGATGTCTGAATCCCCAGTGGAGACCACAGAGAAAGACCTAGTTCTCCGCCTCATCTCGACCGGAGGCCTCACATCCTTTGAAAACCCGAGAGGTCCGCGGAGATCAATGCTTCCAAAGGAGACGATGCCTGACTCATCTTGAAAATGGATAGGAGTCCCAGGATCCCTGTGGCACGTGGAAACGGGACCTGGGTTTCCTGCCTCACGTGGAGACGCGTCCCAATTGCCATGCCAAGTCTCGAGGAGAATCCCGAGGTGTCCCTCGCACCTAAGCAGGAGTGCTGACTTCGCTGAACAAACACGGGTCTGGAAGGGCCCTCGCCGTAGTAACTCGAGAATATACCCCAGGTTCCGGCCGCATCTCGAGAAAAACCATGAGACTTCCCCTCGCCGCAACATGAGGCCCGATTCCCCTGCACTGCGTGCAGAGCAATTCCGTGTTCCACATCAAACGTGAAAGGAGCCTTGATTTCCTTGATGGCACTTCAGGGAAAACCCAAGATCACTGTCTCAAGATAGAGGGATCCTGAGGTCAATGGAGCAACACGAAAGGGCTCCGTGGACCCCAAATCAACTCGAGATGAGAGCTTAGTCCCTGGCTTTGACTCAAGAGGAATACCAACTTTCCACAAGCACCTCAAGAGGAGGCTTCTCTCAGCTACAGGTATGTGAGAGGGACCCTGAGTTTGTGGCCTCAAGTGGAATGGACACCGAGATGCTCTGTCTCGAGGTAAGGACAGATATCTCTGCAGTGAATTGAATGCAGGCTCGTCTTCCATCTCCCAAGACGAAGGGATGACTGAATCCCATGTGGAGACCACAGAGAAAGACCTAGTTCTCCACATCATCGAAACCGGAGGCCTCACATTCTTTGAAAATTCGAGAGGTCCGCGGAGATCAATGCTTCCAAAGGAGATGATGCCTGACTCCTCTTGAAAATGGATAGGAGTCCCAGGATCCCTGTGACACGTGGAAAGGGACCCTGGGTCTCCCGCCTCACGTGGAGACGCGTCCCAATTGCCATGCCAAGCCTCGGGGAGAATACCGAGGTGTCCATCGAACCTAGGCATTGGTTCTGACGTCGCTGAACAAACACGTGTCTGGAAGGGCACACCCCGTCGTAACTCGAGAATATACCAAAGGTTCCTGCCGCCACTCGAGAAAAACCATGAGACTTCCCCCTCGCTGTGAGATGAGGCCCGTTTCCCCTGCACTGCGTGCAGAGCAATTCCGTGTTCCACATCAAACGTGAAAGGAGCCTTGATTTCCTTGATGGCACTCCAGAGAAAACCCAAGATCACTGTCTCAAGTCTAGAGGGATGTTGAGGTCACTGTATCAACACGAAAGGACTACCTGGAGCCCAAAGCAACTCGAGATGAGAGCATAGTCCCTGGCTTCGACTCAAGAGGAATACCAACTTTCCAAGAGCACCTCAAGAGGAGGCTTCTCTCAGCTACAGGTATGTGAGAGGGACCCTGAGTTGTGGCCTCAAGTGGAATGGACACCGAGATGTTCTGACTCGAAGTAAGGTCGGATATCCCTGCAGTGAATTGAATGCAGGCTCGTCTTGCATCTCCCAAAACGAAGGGATGTCTGAATCCCCTGTGGAGACCACAGAGAAAGACCTAGTTCTCCGCCTCATCTCGACCGGAGGCCTCACATCCTTTGAAAACCCGAGAGGTGCGCGGAGATCAATGCTTCCAAAGGAGACGATGCCTGACTCATCTTGAAAATGGATAGGAGTCCCAGGATCCCTGTGGCACGTGGAAACGGGACCTGGGTTTCCTGCCTCACGTGGAGACGCGTCCCAATTGCCATGCCAAGTCTCGAGGAGAATCCCGAGGTGTCCCTCGCACCTAAGCAAGAGTGCTGACTTCGCTGAACAAA
The DNA here is from genome assembly GCF_033118175.1 of Dama dama. Taxonomy (NCBI): domain Eukaryota; kingdom Metazoa; phylum Chordata; class Mammalia; order Artiodactyla; family Cervidae; genus Dama; species Dama dama. Next base: position 774,572 of record NC_083693.1, read on the forward strand.
CACGGGTCTGGAAGGGCCCTCGCCGTAGTAACTCGAGAATATACCCCAGGTTCCGGCCGCATCTCGAGAAAAACCATGAGACTTCCCCTCGCCGCAACATGAGGCCCGATTCCCCTGCACTGCGTGCAGAGCAATTCCGTGTTGCACATCAAACGTGAAAGGAGCCTTGATTTCCTTGGTGGGATTCCAGAGAAAACCCAAGATCACTGTCTCAAGTCTAGAGGGATCCTGAGGTCACTGTAGAAACACGAAAGGACTCCGTGGACCCCAAATCAACTCGAGATGAGAGCTTAGTCCCTGGCTTCGACTCAAGAGGAATACCAACTTTCCACAAGCACCTCAAGAGGAGGCTTCTCTCAGCTACAGGTATGTGAGAGGGACCCTGAGTTTGTGGCCTCAAGTGGAAAGGACATCCAGATCCTCTGACTGGAACTAAGGCCGGATATCCCTGCAGTGAATTGAATACAGGCTCGTCTTGCATCTCCCAAGACGAAGGGATGTCTGAATCCCCTGTGGAGACCACAGAGAAAGAACTAGTTCTCCGGCTCATCGCGACCGGAGGCCTCGCATCCTTTGAAAACTCGAGAGGTCGCGGAGATCAATGCTTCCAAAGGAGACGATGCCTGACTCCTCTTGAAAATGGATAGGAGTCCCAGGATCCCTGAGGCACGTGGAAAGGGACCCTGGGTCTCCCGCCTCACGTGGAGACGGGTCCCAATTGCCATGCCAAGCCTCGGGGAGAATACCGAAGTGTCCATCGAACCTAGGCATGGGTTCTGATGTCCCTGAACAAACACGTGTCTGGAAGTGAACCCCCCCTTCGTAACTCGAGAATATACCCCAGGTTCCGGCCGCAACTCGAAAAAACCATGAGACTTCCCCTTCGCCGCGAGATGAGGCCCGATTCCCTTGCACTGCGTGCAGAGCTATTCCGTGTTCAACATCAAACTTGAAAGGAGCATTGATTTCCTTGATGGCAATCCAGAGAGTGTCCAAGATCTCTGTCTCAAGTCTAGAGGGATCCTGAGGTCACTAGGCAACACGAAAGGGCTCCGTGGACTCCAAATCAACTCGAGATGAGAGTTTAGTCCCTGGCATCGACTCAAGAGGAATACCAACTTTCCACAAGCACCTCAAGAGGAGGCTTCTCTCAGCTACAGATATGTGAGAGGGATCCTGAGTTGGTGGACTCAAGTGGAATAGACACCGAGATGCTCTGACTCGAAGTAAGGCCGGATATCCCTGCAGTGAATTGAATGCAGGCTCGTCTTGCATCTCCCAATCCGAAGGGATGTCTGAATCCCCTGTGGAGACCAGAGAGAAAGGCCTAGTTCTCTGCCTCATCGCGACCGGAGGCCTCACATCCTTTCAAAACTGGAGAGGTCCGCGGAGATCAATGCTTCCAAAGGAGACTATGCCTGACTCCTCTTGAAAATGGATAGGAGTCCCAGGATCCCTGTGGCACGTGGAAAGGGACCCTGGGCCTCCCGCCTCACGTGGAGACCCATCCCAATTGCCATGCCAAGACTCGAGGAGAATCCCGAGGTGTCCCTCGCACCTAGGCAGGAGTCCTGACGTCGCTGAACAAACACGTGTCTGGAAGGGCCCTCCCCGTCGTAACTCGAGAATATACCCCAGGTTCCGGCCGCAACTCGAGAAAAACCATGAGACTTCCCCCTCGCCGCGAGATGAGGCCCGATTCCCCTGCACTGCGTGCAGAGCAATTCCGTGTTCCACATCAAACGTGAAAGGAGCCTTGATTTCCTTGATGGCAATCCAGAGAGTGTCCAAGATCACTGTCTCAAGTCTAGAGGGATCCTGAGGTCACTAGGCAACACGAAAGTGCTCCGTGGACTCCAAATCAACTCGACATGAGAGTTTAGTCCCTGGCATCGACTCAAGAGGAATACCAACTTTCCACAAGCACCTCAAGAGGAGGCTTCTCTCAGCTACAGATATGTGAGAGGGATCCTGAGTTGGTGGACTCAAGTGGAATGGACACCGAGATGCTCTGACTCGAAGTAAGGCCGGATATCCCTGCAGTGAATTGAATGCAGGCTCGTCTTGCATCTCCCAATCCGAAGGGATGTCTGAATCCCCTGTGGAGACCACAGAGAAAGGCCTAGTTCTCTGCCTCCTCGCGACCGGAGGCCTCACATCCTTTCAAACCTGGAGAGGTCCACGGAGATCAATGCTTCCAAAGGAGACGATGCCTGACTCCTCTTGAAAATGCATAGGAGTCCCAGGATCCCTGTGGCACGTGGAAAGGGACCCTGGGCCTCCCGGCTCATGTGGAGACGCATCCCAATTGCCATGCCAAGACTCGAGGAGAATCCCGAGGTGTCCCTCGCACCTAGGCAGGAGTCCTAACGTCGCTGAACAAACACGTGTCTGGAAGTTCCCTTCCCCATCGTAACTCGAGAATATACCCAGGTTCCGGCCGCAACTCGAGAAAAACCATGAGACTTCCCCCTCGCCACGAGATGGGGCCCCAATCCCCTGCACTGCGTGCAGAGCAATTCCGTGTTCCACATCAAACGTGAAAGGAGCCTTGATTTCCTTGATGGCACTCCAGAGAAAACCCAAGATCACTGTCTCAGGTCTAGAGGGATCCTGAGGTCACTGGAGCAACACGAAAGGGCTCTGTGGACCCCAAATCAACTCGAGATGAGAGCTTAGTCCTTGGCTTCGACTCAAGAGGAACACCAACTTTCCACAAGCACCTCAAGAGGAGGCTTCTCTCAGCTACAGGTATGTGAGAGGGCCCCTGAGTTTGTGGCCTCAAGTGGAATGGACACCGAGATGCTCTGACTCGAAGTAAGGCCGGACATCCCTGCAGTGAAGTGAATGCAGGCTCGTCTTGCATCTCCCAAGACGAAGGGTTGTCTGAATCCCCTGTGGAGACCACAGAGAAAGACCTAGTCCTCCGCCTCAACGCGAACGGAGGCCTCACATCCTTTGAAAACTCGAGAGGTCCGCGGAGATCAATGCTTCCAAAGGAGACGATGCCTGACTCCTCTTGAAAATGGATAGGCGTCCCAGGATCCCTGTGGCAGGTGGAAAGGGACCCTGGGTCTCCCAACTCAGGTGGAGACACGTCCCAATTGCCATGCCAAGACTCGAGGAGAATCCCGAGGTGTCCCTCGCACCTAGACAGGAGTCCTGACGTAGGTGAACAAACACGTGTCTGAAAGTTCCTTTCCCCATCGTAACTCGAGAATATACCCAGGTTCCGGCCGCAACTCGAGAAAAACCATGAGACTTCCCCCTCGCCGCGAGATGGGGCCCCATTCCCCTGCACTGCGTGCAGAGCAATTCCGTGTTCCACATCAAAAGTGAAAGGAGCCTTGATTTCCTTGATGGCACTCCAGAGAAAACCCAAGATCACTCTCTCAAGTCTAGAGGGATCCTGAGGTCACTGGAGCAACACAGAAGGGCTCCTTGGACCCCAAGTCAACTCGAGATGAGAGCTTAGTCCTTGGCTTCGACTCAAGAGGAACACCAACTTTCCACAAGCACCTCAAGGGGAGGCTTCTCACAGGTACTGGTATGTGAGAGGAACCCTGAGTTTGTGGCCTCAAGTAGAATGGACACCGAGATGCTCTGACTCGAAGTAAGACCGGATATCCCTGAGGTGAACTGAATGGAGGCTCGTCTTGCATCTCCGAAGACGAAGGGATGTCTGAATCCCCTGTGGAGACCACAGAGAAAGACCTAGTCCTCCGCCTCATCGCGACCGGAGGCCTCACATCCTTTGAAAACTCGAGAGGTCTGCGGAGATCAATGCTTCCAAAGGAGACGATGCCTGACTCCTCTTGAAAATGGATAGGAGTCCCAGGGTCCCTGTGGCACGTGGAAAGGGACCCTGGGTCTCCCGCCTCACGTGGAGACGCGACCCAATTGCCATGCCAAAACTCGAGGAGAATACCGAGGTGTCCCTCGCACCTAGGCAGGAGTCCTGACGTCGATGAACAAACACGTGTCTCGAATGGGCCTCCCCATCGTAAGTCGAGAATATACCCCAGTTTCCGGCCGCAACTCGAGAAAACCATGAGAATTCCCACTCTCCGCGAGATGAGGCCCGATTCCCCTGCACTGCGTGCAGAGCAATTCCGTGTTCCACATCAAACGTGAAAGGAGCCTTGATTTCCTTGATGGCACTCCAGAGAAAACCCAAGATCACTGTCTTAAGTCTAGAGGGATCCTGAGGTCACTGGAGCAACACGAAAGGGCTCCATGGACCCCAAATCAACTCGAGATGAGAGCTTAGTCCCTGGCTTCGACCAAAGAGGAATACCAACTTTCCACAAGCACCTCAAGAGGAGGCTTCTCTCAGCTACAGGTATGTGAGAGGGACCCTGAGTTTGTGGCCTCAAGTGGAATGGACACCGAGATGCTCTGACTCGAAGGAAGGCCGGATATCCCTGCAGTGAATTGAATGCAGGCTCGTCTTGCATCTCCCAAGACGAAGGGATGTCTGAATCCCCTGTGGATACCACAGAGAAAGACCTAGTCCTCCGCCTCATCACGACCGGAACCCTCACATCCATTGAAAACTAGAGAGGTCCTCGGAGATCAATGCTTCCAAAGGAGACGATGCTTCACTCCTCTTGAAAATGGATAGGAGTCCCAGGATGCCTGTGGCACGTTATAAGGGACCCTGGGTCTCCCGCCTCACGTGGAGACGCGTCCCAATTGCCATGTCAAGACTCGAGGAGAATCCCGAGGTGTCCCTCGCACCTAGGCAGGAGTCCTGACGTCGCTGAACAAACACGTGTCTGGAAGGGCCCTCCCCTTTGTAACTCGAGAATATACCACAGGTTCCGTCCGCAACTCGAGAAAAACCATGACACTTCCCCCTCGCCGCGAGATGAGGCCCGATTCCCCTGCACTGCGTGCAGAGCAATTCCGTGTTCCACATCAAACGTGAAAGGAGCCTTGATTTCCTTGATGGCACTCCAGAGAAAACCCAAAACCACTGTCTCAAGTCTAGAGGGATCCTGAGGTCACTGGAGCAACACGAAAGGGCTCCGTGGACCCCAAGTCAACTCGAGATGAGAGTTTAGTCCTTGGTTTCGACTCAAGAGGAACACCAACTTTCCCGAAGCACCTCAAGAGGAGGCTTCTCTCAGCTACAGGTATGTGAGAAGGACCCTGAGTTTTTGGCCTCAAGTGGAATGGAAACCGAGATGCTCTGACTCGAAGTAAGGCCGGATATCCCTGCAGTGAATGGAATGCAGGCTCGTCTTGCATCTCCCAAGACGAAGGGATGTCTGAATCCCCTGTGGAGACGACAGAGAAAGACCTAGTCTTCCGCCTCATCGCGACCGGAGGCCTCACATCCTTTGAAAACTCGAGAGGCCTGCGGAGATCAATGCTTCCAAAGGAGACAATTCCTGACTCCTCTTGAAAATGGATAGGAGTCCCAGGATCCCTGTGGCACGTGGAAAGGGACCCTGGGTCTCCCGCGTCACGTGGAGACGCGACCCAATTGCCATGCCAAGACTCGAGGAGAATCCCGAGGTGTCCCTCGCACCTACGCAGGAGTCCTGACATCGCTGAACAAACACGTGTCTGGAAGGGCCCTCCCCGTCGTAACTGGAGAATATACCCCAGGTTCCGGCCACAACTCGAGAAAAACCATGAGACTTCCCCCTCGCCGCGAGATGAGGCCCGATTCCCCTGCACTGCGTGCAGAGCAATTCCGTGTCCCACATTGAACGTGAAACGAGACTTGATTTCCTTGATGGCACTCCAAAGACAACCCAAGATCACTGTCTCAAGTCTAGAGGGATCCTGAGGTCACTGTAGCAACACGAAAGGTCTCCGTGGACCCGAAATCAACTCGAGATGAGAGCTTAGTCCCTTGCTTCGACTCAAGAGGAATACCAACTTTCCACAAGCATCTCAAGAGGAGGCTTCTCTCAGCTACAGGTATGTGAGAGGGATCCTGAATCTGTGGCCTGAAGTGTAATGGACACCGAGATGCTGTGACTCGAAGTAAGGCCGGATATCACTGCAGTGAATTGAATGCAGGCTCGTCTTGCATCTGCCAAGACGAAGGGATGTCTGAATCCCCTGTGGAGACCACAGAGAAAGACCGAGTTCTCCGCCTCATCGCGACCGGAGGCCTCACATCCTTTTAAAACTCCAGAGGTCCGCGGAGATCAATGCTTCCAAAGGAGACGATGCCTGACTCCTCTTGAAAATGGATAGGAGTCCCAGGATCTCTGTGGCACGTGGAAAGGGACCCTGGGTCTCCCGCCTCACGTGGAGACGCGTCCCAATGGCCATGCCAAGACTCGAGGAGAATCACGAGGTGTCCCTCGTACTTAGGCATGAGTCCTGACGTCGCTGAACAAACACGTGTCTGGAAGGGCCCTCCCCGTCTTAACTCGAGAATATACCCCAGGTTCCGGCCGCAAATCGAGAAAAACCATGAGACTTCCCCCTCGCCGCGAGATGAGGCCCGATTCCGCTGCACTGCGTGCAGAGCAATTCCGTGTTCCACATCAAACATGAAAGGAGCCTTGATTTCCTTGATGGCACTCCAGAGAACACCCAAGATCACTGTCTCAAGTCTAGAGGGATCCTGAGGTCACTGTAGCAACAAGAAAGGGTTCCGTGGACCCCAAATCAACTCGAGATGAGAGCTTCGTCCCTGGCTTCAACTCAAGAGGAATACCCACTTTCCACAAGCACTTCAAGAGGAGGCTTCTCTTAGCTACCGGTATGTGAGAGGGACCCTGAATTTGAGCCCTCAAGTGGAATGGACACCGAGATGCTCTGACTCGAAGGAAGGCCGGATGTCCCTGCAGTGAATTGAATGCAGGCTCGTCTTGCATCTCCCACGACGAAGGGATGTCTGAATCCCCTGTGGAGACCACAGAGAAAGACCTAGTTCTCCGCCTCATCGCGACCGGAGGCCTCACGTCCTTTGAAAACTCGAGAGGTCCGCGGAGATCAATGCTTCCAAAGGAGACGATGCCTGACTCCTCTTTAAATGGATAGGAGTCCCAGGATTCCTGTCCACGTGGAAAGGGACCCTGGGTCTCCCGCCTCACGTGGAGACGCGTCCCAATGGCCATGCCAATACTCGAGGAGAATCCCAAGGTGTCCCTCCCACCTAGGCAGGAGTCCTGACGTCGCTGAAGAAACACGTGTCTGGAAGGGCCCTCCCCATCGTAACTCGAGAATATACCCCAGGTTCCGGTCGCAACTCGAGAAAAACCATGAGACTTCCCCCTCGCCGAGAGATGAGGCCCGATTCCACTGCACTGGGTGCAGAGCAATTCCGTGTTCCACATCAAACATGAAAGGAGCCTTGATTTCCTTGATGGCACTCCAGAGAACACCCAAGATCACTGTCTCAAGTCTAGAGGGATCCTGAGGTCACTGTAGCAACACGAAAGGGCTCCGTGGACCCCAAATCAACTCGAGATGAGAGCTTCGTCCCTGGCTTCGACTCAAGAGGAATACCCACTTTCCACAAGCACCTCAAGAGGAGGCTTCTCTCAGCTACAGGTATGTAAGAGGGACCCTGAGTTTGTGGCCTAAAGTGGAATGGACACCGAGATGCTCAGACTCGAAGGAAGGCCGGATATCCCAGCAGTGAATTGAATGCTGGCTCGTCTTGCATCTCCCACGACGAAGGGATGACTGAATCCCCTGTGGAGACCACAGAGAAAGACCTAGTTCTCCGCCTCATCGCGACCGGAGGACTCACGTCCTTTGAAAACTCGAGAGGTCCGCGGAGATCAATGCTTCGAAAGGAGACGATGCCTGACTCCTCTTGAAAATGGATAGGAGTCCCAGGATCCCTGTGGCACGTGGAAAGGGACACTTGGTCTCCCGCCTCACGTGGAGACGCGTCCCAATGGCCATGCCAAGACTCTAGGAGAATCCCGAGGTGTCCCTCGTACCTAGGCAGGAGTCCTGACGTCGCTGAACAAACACGTGTCTGGAAGGGCCCTCCCCGTCGTAACTCGAGAATATACCCCAGGTTCCGGCCGCAACTCGAGAAAAACCATGAGACTTCCCACTCGCCGCAAGATGAGGCCCGATTCCCCTACACTGCGTGCAGAGCAATTCCGTGTTCCACATCAAACATGAAAGGAGCCTTGATTTCCTTGATGGCACTCCAGAGAAGAGCCAAGATCACTGTCTCAAGTCTAGAGGGATCCTGAGGTCACTGTAGCAACACGAAAGTGCTCCGTGGACCCCAAATCAACTCGATATGAGAGCTTCGTCCCTGGCTTCGACTCAAGAGGAATACCCACTTTTCACAAGCACCTCAGGAGAAGGCTTCTCTCAGCTACAGGTATGTGAGAGGGACCCTGAATTTGTGGCCTAAAGTGGAATGGACACCGAGATGCTCTGACTCGAAGGAAGGCCGGATATTCCGGCAGTGAATTGAATGCAGGCTCGTCTTGCATCTCCCATGAAGAAGGGATGTCTGAATCCCCAGTGGATACCACTGAGAAAGACCTAGTTCTCCGCCTCATCGCGACCGGAGGCCTCACGTCCTTTGAAAACTCGAGAGGTCCGTGGAAATCAATGCGTCCAAAGGAGACAATGCCTGACTCTTCTTGAAAATGGATAGGAGTCCCAGGATCCCTGTGGCACGTGGAAAGGGACCCTGGGTCTCCCGCCTCACGTGGAGACACTTCCCAAAAGCCATGCCAAGACTCGAGTAGAATCACGAGGTGTCCCTCGCACCTAGGCAGGAGTCCTGACGGCGCTGAACAAACACGTGTCTGGAAGGGCCCTCCCCGTCGTAACTCGAGAATATACCCCAGGTTCCGGCCTCAAGTCGAGATAAACCATGAGAATTCCCCCTCGCCGCGAGATGAGGCCCGATTCCCCTCCACTGCGTGCAGAGCAATTCCGTGTTCCACATCAAACATGAAAGGAGCCTTGATTTCCTTGATGGCACGCCAGAGAACACCCAAGATCACTGTCTCAAGTCTAGAGGGATCCTGAGGTCACTGTAGCAACTCGAAAGGTCTCCGTGGACCCCAAATCAACTCGAGATGAGAGCTTCGTCCCTGGCTTCGACTCAAGAGGAATACCCACTTTCCACAAGCACCTGAAGAGGAGGCTTCTCTCAGCTACAGGTATGTGAGAGGGAACCTGAGTTTGTGGCCTCAAGTGGAATGGACACCGAGATGCTCGGACTCGAAGGAAGGCAGGATATCCCTGCAGTGAATTGAATGCAGGCTCGTCTTGCATCTTCCACGACGAAGGGATGTCTGAATCCCCTGTGGAGACCACAGAGAAAGACCTAGTTCTCCTCCTCATCGCGACCGGAGGTATCACGTTCTTTGAAAAATCGAGAGGTCCGCGGAGATCAATGCTTCCAAAGGAGACGATGCCTGACTCCTCTTTAAATGGATAGGAGTCCCAGGATCCCTGTCGCACGTGGAAAGGGACCCTGGGTCTCCCGGCTCACGTGGAGACGCGTCCCAATGGCCATGCCAAGACTCGAGGAGAATCCCGAGGTGTCCCTCGTACTTAGGCATGAGTCCTGACGTCGCTGAACACACACGTGTCTGGAAGGGCCCTCCCCGTCATAACTCGAGAATATACCACAGGTTCCGGCCGCAACTCGAGAAAAACAATGAGACTTCCCCCTCGCCGAGAGATGAGGCCCGATTCCACTGCACTGCGTTCAGAGCAATTCCGTGTTCCACATCAAACATGAAAGGAGCCCTGATTTCCTTGATGGCACTCCAGAGAACACCCAAGATGACTGTCTCAAGTCTAGAGGTATCCCGGGGTCACTGTAGCAACATGAAAGGGCTCCGTGGACCCCAAATCAACTCGTGATGACAGCTTCGTCCCTGGCTTCGACTCAAGAGGAATACCCACTTTCCACAAGCACCTCAAGAGGAGGCTTCTCTCAGCTACAGGTATGTGAGAGGGACCCTGAGTTTGTGGCCTCAAGTGGAATGGACACCGAGATGCTCTGACTCGAAGTAAGGCCGGATATCCCTGCAGTGAATTGAATACAGGCTCGTCTTGCATCTCCCACGACGAAGGGATGTCTGAATCCCCTGTGGAGGCCACAGAGAAAGACCTAGTTCTCCGCCTCATCGCGACCGGAGGCCTCACCTCCTTTGAAAACTCGAGAGGTCCGCGGAGATCAATGCTTCCAAAGGAGACGATGCCTGACTCCTCTTGAAAATGGATAGGAGTCCCAGGATCCCTGTGGCACGTGGAAAGTGACCCTGGGTATCCCGCCTCACGTGGAGATGCGTCCCTATGGCCATGCCAAGACTCGAGGAGAATCCCGAGGTGTCCCTCGCACCTAGGCAGGAGTCCTGACGTTGCTGGACAAACACGTGTCTGGAAGGGGCCTCCCTGTCGTAACTCGAGAATATAACCCAGGTTCCGGCCGGAACTCGAGAAAAACCATGAGAATTCCCCCTCGCCGCGAGATGAGGCCCGATTCCCCTCCACTGCGTGCAGAGCAATTCCGTGTTCCACATCAAACATGAAAGGAGCCTTGATTTCCTTGATGGCACTCCAGAGAACACCCAAGATCACTGTTTCAAGTCTAGAGGGATCCTCAGGTCACTGTAGCAACACGAAAGGGCTCCGTGGACCCCAAATCAACTAGAGATGAGAGCTTAGTCCCTGGCTTGGACTCAAGAGGAATACCCACTTTCCACAAGCACCTCAAGAGGAGGCTTCTCTCAGCTACAGGTATGTGAGAGGGACCCTGAGTGTGTGGCCTCAAGTGGAATGGACACCGAGATGCTCTGACTCGAAGGAAGGCCGGATATCCCTGCAGTGAATTGAATGCAGGCTCGTCTTGCATCTCCCACGACGAAGGGATGTCTGAATCCCCTGTGGAGACCACAGAGAAAGACCTAGTTCTCCGCCTCATCGCGACCGGAGGCCTCACGTCCTTTGAAAACTCGAGAGGTCCGCGGAGATCAATGCTTCCAAAGTAGACGATACCTGACTCCTCTTGAAAATGGATAGGAGTCCCAGGATACCTGTGGCACGTGGAAAGGGACCCTGGGTCTCCCGCCTCACGTGGAGACGCATCCCAATGGCCATGCCAAGACTCGAGGAGAATCCCGAGGTGTCCCTCGCACCTAGGCAGGAGTCCTGACGTCGCTGAACAAACATGTGTTTGGAAGGGCCCTCCCCGTCGTAACTCGATAATATACCCCAGGTTCCGGCGACAACTCGAGAAAAACCATGAGACTTCCCCTCGCCGCCAGATGAGGCCCGATTCCCCTGCACTGCATGCAGAGCAATTCCGTGTTCCACATCAAACATGAAAGGAGCCTTGATTTCCTTGATGGCACGCCAGAGAACACCCAAGATCACTGTCTCAAGTCTAGACGGATCCTGAGGTCACTGTGGCAACACGAAAGGGCTCCGTGGACTCCAAATCAACTCGAGATGAGAGTTTCGTCCCTGGCTTCGACTCAAGAGGAATACCCACTTTCCACAATCACCTCAAAAGGAGGCTTCTCTCAGCTATAGGTATGTGAGAGGGACCCTGAGTGTGTTTCCTCAAGTGGAATAGACACCGAGATGCTCTGATTTGATGGAAGACCGGATATCCCTGCAGTGAATTGAATGCAGGCTCGTCTTGCATCTCCCACGATGAAGGGATGTCTGAATCCCCTGTGGAGACCACAGAGAAAGACCTAGTTCTCCGCCTCATCGCGACCGGAGGCCTCACATCCTTTGAAAAATCCAGAGGTCCGCGGAGATCAATGCTTCCAAAGGAGACGATGCCTGACTCCTCTTTAAATGTATAGGAGTCCCAGGATCCGTGTGGCACGTGGAAAGGGACCCTGGGTCTCCCGCCTCACGTGGAGACGCGTCCCAATTGCCATGCCAAGACTCGAGGAGAATCCCGAGGTGTCCATCGCACCTAGGCAGGAGTCCTGACTTCGCTGAACAAACACGTGTCTGGAAGGGCCCAACCCATCGTAACTCGAGAATATACCCCAGGTTCCGGGCGCAACTCGAGAAAAACCATGAGACTTCCCCCTCGCCGCGAGATGAGGCCCGATTCCCCTGCACTGCGTGCAGAGCAATTCCGTGTTCCACATCAAACATGAAAGGAGCCTTGATTTCCTTGATGGCACTCCAGAGAACACCCAAGATCACTGTCTCAAGTCTAGAGGGATCCTGAGGTCACTGTAGCAACTCGAAAGGTCTCCGTGGACACCAAATCAACTCGATATGAGAGCTTCGTCCCTGGCTTCGACTCAAGAGGAATTCCCACTTTCCACAAGCACCTGAAGAGGAGGCTTCTCTCAGCTACAGGTATGTGAGAGGGAACCTGAGTTTGTGGCCTCAAGTGGAATGGACACCGAGATGCTCGGACTCGAAGGAAGGCCGGATATCCCTGCAGTGAATTGAATGCAGGCTCGTCTTGCATCTTCCACGACGAAGGGATGTCTGAATCCTCTGTGGAGACCACAGAGAAAGACCTAGTTCTCCTCCTCATCGCGACCGGAGGCCTCACCTCCTTTGAAAACTCGAGAGGTCCGCGGAGATCAATGCTTCCAAAGGAGACGATGCCTGACTCCTCTTGAAAATGGATAGGAGTCCCAGGATCCCTGTGGCACGTGGAAAGTGACCCTGGGTATCCAGCCTCACGTGGAGATGCGTCCCTATGGCCATGCCAAGACTCGAGGAGAATCCCGAGGTGTCCCTCACACGTAGGCAGGAGTCCTGACGTTGCTGGACAAACACGTGTCTGGAAGGGGCCTCCCTGTCGTAACTCGAGAATATAACCCAGGATCCGGTCGCAACTCGAGAAAAACCATGAGACTTCCCCCTCGCCGCGAGATGAGTCCCGATTCCCCTGCACTGCGTGCAGAGTAATTCCGTGTTCCACATCAAACATGAAAGAACCTTGATTTCCTTGATGGCACTCCAGAGAACACCCAAGATCACTGTCTCAAGTCTAGAGGGATCCTGAGGTCACTGTAGCAACACGAAAGGGCTCCGTGGACCCCAAATCAACTCGAGATGAGAGCTTCGTCCCTGGCTTCGACTCAAGAGGAATACCCACTTTCCACAAGCACCTCAAGAGGAGGCTTCTCTCAGCTACAGGTATGTAAGAGGGACCCTGAGTTAGTGGCCTAAAGTGGAATGGACACCGAGATGCTCAGACTCGAAGGAAGGCCGGATATCCCAGCAGTGAATTGAATGCAGGCTCGTCTTGCATCTCCCACGACGAAGGGATGACTGAATCCCCTGTGGAGACCACAGAGAAAGACCTAGTTCTCCGCCACATCGCGACCGGAGGCCTCACGTCCTTTGAAAACTCGAGAGGTCCGCGGAGATCAATGCTTCCAAAGGAGACGATGCCTGACTCCTCTTTAAATGGATAGGAGTCCCAGGATCCCTGTCCACGTGGAAAGGGACCCTGGGTCTCCCGCCTCACGTGGAGACGCGTCCCAATGGCCATGCCAATACTCGAGGAGAATCCCAAGGTGTCCCTCCCACCTAGGCAGGAGTCCTGACGTCGCTGAACAAACACGTGTCTGGAAGGGCCCTCCCCATCGTAACTCGAGAATATACCCCAGGTTCCGGTCGCAACTCGAGAAAAACCAACAGACTTCCCACTCGCCGCAAGATGAGGCCCGATTCCCCTACACTGCGTGCAGAGCAATTCCGTGTTCCACATCAAACATGAAAGGAGCCTTGATTTCCTTGATGGCACTCCAGAGAAGAGCCAAGATCACTGTCTCAAGTCTAGAGGGATCCTGAGGTCACTGTAGCAACAAGAAAGGGCTCCGTGGACCCCAAATCAACTCGAGATGAGAGCTTCCTCCCTGGCTTCGACTCAAGAGGGAATACCCACTTTCCATAAGCACCTCAAGAGGAGGCTTCTCTCAGCTACAGGTATGTGAGAGGGACCCTGAGTTTGTGGCCTCAAGTGGAATGGACACCGAGATGCTCTGACTCGAAGGAAGGCCGGATATCCTTGCAGTGAATTGAATGCAGGCTCGTCTTGCATCTCCCACGACGAAGGGATGTCTGAATCCCCTGTGGAGCCCACAGAGAAAGACCTAGTTCTCCACCTCATCGCGACCGGAGGCCTCACGTCCTTTGAAAACTCGAGAGGTCCGCGGAGATCAATGCTTCCAAAGGAGACGATGCCTGACTCCTCTTGAAAATGGATAGGAGTCCCAGGATCCCTGTGGCACGTGGAAAGGGACCCTGGGTCTCCCGCCTCACGTGGAGACGCGTCCCAATGGCCATGCCAAGCCTCGGGGAGAATCCCGAGGTGTCCCTCGCACCTAGGCAGGAGTCCTGACGTCGCTGAAGAAACACGTGTCTGGAAGGGCCCTCCCCGACGTAACTCGAGAATATACCCCAGGTTCCGGCCGCAACTCGAGAAAAACCATGAGACTTCCCCCTCGCCGAGAGATGAGGCCCGATTCCCCCCCACTGCGTGCAGAGCAATTCCGTGTTCCACATCAAACATGAAAGGAGCCTTGATTTCCTTGATGGCACTCCAGAGAACACCCAAGATCACTGTCTCAAGTCTAGAGGGATCCTGAGGTCACTGTAGCAACACGAAAGTGCTCCGTGGACCCCAAATCAACTCGATATGAGATCTTCGTCCCTGGCTTCGACTCAAGAGGAATACCCACTTTTCACAAGCACCTCAGGAGAAGGCTTTTCTCAGCTACAGGTATGTGAGAGGGACCCTGAATTTGTGGCCTAAAGTGGAATGGACACCGAGATGCTCTGACTCGAAGGAAGGCCGGATATTCCAGCAGTGAATTGAATGCAGGCTCGTCTTGCATCTCCCATGAAGAAGGGATGTCTGAATCCCCAGTGGATACCACAGAGAAAGACCTAGTTCTCCGCCTCATCGCGACCGGAGGCCTCACGTCCTTTGAAAACTCGAGAGGTCCGTGGAAATCAATGCGTCCAAAGGAGACAATGCCGGACTCTTCTTGAAAATGGATAGGAGTCCCTGGATCCCTGTGGCACGTGGAAAGGGACACTGGGTCTCCCGCCTCACGTGGAGACACTTCCCAAAAGCCATGCCAAGACTCGAGTAGAATCACGAGGTGTCCCTCACACCTAGGCAGGAGTCCTGACGGCGCTGAACAAACACGTGTCTGGAAGGGCCCTCCCCGTCGTAACTCGAGAATATACCCCAGGTTCCGGCCGCAAGTCGAGATAAACCATGAGACTTCCCCCTCGCCGCGAGATGAGGCCCGATTCCCCTGCAGTGCGTGCAGAGCAATTCCGTGTACCACATCAAACATGAAAGGAGCCTTGATTTCCTTGATGGCACTCCAGAGAACACCCAAGATCACTGTCTCAAGTCTAGAGGGATCCTGAGGTCACTGTAGCAACACGAAAGGGCTCCGTGGACCCCAAATCAACTCGAGATGAGAGCTTCGTCCCTGGCTTCGACTCAAGAGGAATACCCACGTTCCACAAGCACCTCAAGAGGAGGCTTCTCTCAGCTACAGGTATGTGAGAGGGACCCTGAGTTTGTGGCCTCAAGTGGAATGGACAGCGAGATGCTCTGACTCGGAGGAAGGCCGGATATCCCTGCAGTGAATTGAATGCAGGCTCGTCTTGCATCTCCCACGATGATGGGATATCTGAATCCCCTGTGGAGACCACAGAGAAAGACCTACTTCTCCGCCTCATCGCGACCGGAGGCCTCACGTCCTTTGAAAACTCGAGAGGTCGGCGGAGATCAATGCTTCCAAAGGAGACGATGCCTGACTCCTCTTGAAAATGGATAGGAGTCCCAGGATCCCTGTGGCACGTGGAAAGGGACCCTGGGTCTCCCGCCTCACGTGGAGACGCATCCCAATGGCCATGCCAAGACTCGAGGAGAATCCCGAGATGTCCCTCGCACCTAGGCAGGAGTCCTGACGTCGCTGAAGATACACATGTCTGGAAGGGCCCTCCCGGACGTAACTCGAGAATATACCCCAGGTTCCGGCCGCAACTCGAGAAAAACCATGAGAATTTCCCCTCGCCACGAGATGAGGCCCGATTCCCCTCCACTGCGTGCAGAGCAATTCCGTGTTCCACATCAAACATGAAAGGAGCCTTGATTTCCTTGATGGCACTCCAGAGAACACCCAAGATCACTGTCTCAAGTCTAGAGGGATCCTCAGGTCACTGTAGCAACAAGAAAGGGCTCCGTGGACCCCAAATCAACTAGAGATGAGAGCTTAGTCCCTGGCTTAGACTCAAGAGGAATACCCACTCTCCACAAGCACCTCAAGAGGAGGCTTCTCTCAGCTACAGGTATGTGAGAGGGACCCTGAGTGTGTGGCCTCAAGTGGAATGGACACCGAGATGCTCTGACTCGAAGGAAGGCCGGATATCCCTGCAGTGAATTGAATGCAGGCTCGTCTTGCATCTCCCACGACGAAGGGATGTCTGAATCCCCTGTGGAGACCACAGAGAAAGACCTAGTTCTCCGCCTCATCGCGACCGGAGACCTCACGTCCTTTGAAAACTCGAGAGGTCCGCGGAGATCAATGCTTCCAAAGTAGACAATACCTGACTCCTCTTGAAAATGGATAGGAGTCCCAGGATACCTGTGGCACGTGGAAAGGGACCCTGGGTCTCCCGCCTCACGTGGAGACGCATCCCAATGGCCATGCCAAGACTCGAGGAGAATCCCGAGGTGTCCCTCGCACCTAGGCAGGAGTCCTGACGTCGCTGAACAAACATGTGTTTGGAAGGGCCCTCCCCGTCGTAACTCGATAATATACCCCAGGTTCCGGCCACAACTCGAGAAAAACCATGAGACTTCCCCTCGCCGCCAGATGAGGCCCGATTCCCCTGCACTGCATGCAGAGCAATTCCGTGTTCCAAATCAAACATGAAAGGAGCCTTGATTTCCTTGATGGCACACCAGAGAACACCCAAGATCACTGTCTCAAGTCTAGACGGATCCTGAGGTCACTGTGGCAACACGAAAGGGCTCCGTGGACTCCAAATCAACTCGAGATGAGAGTTTCGTCCCTGGCTTCGACTCAAGAGGAATACCCACTTTCCACAATCACCTCAAAAGGAGGCTTCTCTCAGCTATACGTATGTGAGAGGGACCCTGAGTGTGTGGCCTCAAGTGTAATGGACACCGAGATGCTCTGATTCGATGGAAGACCGGATATCCCTGCAGTGAATTGAATGTAGGCTCGTCTTGCATCTCCCACGACGAAGGGATGTCTGAATCCCCTGTGGAGACCACAGAGAAAGACCTAGTTCTCCGCCTCATCGCGACCGGAGGCCTCACATCCTTTGAAAAATCCAGAGGTCCGCGGAGATCAATGCTTCCAAAGGAGACGATGCCTGACTCCTCTTTAAATGTATAGGAGTCCCAGGATCCGTGTGGCACGTGGAAAGGGACCCTGGGTCTCCCGCCTCACGTGGAGACGCGTCCCAATGGCCATGCCAAGACTCGAGGAGAATCCCGAGGTGTCCATCGCACCTAGGCAGGAGTCCTGACTTCGCTGAACAAACACGTGTCTGGAAGGGCCCAACCCATCGTAACTCGAGAATATACCCCAGGTTCCGGGCGCAACTCGAGAAAAACCATGAGACTTCCCCCTCGCCGCGAGATGAGGCCCGATTCCCCTGCACAGCGTGCAGAGCAATTCCGTGTTCCACATCAAACATGAAAGGAGCCTTGATTTCCTTGATGGCACTCCAGAGAAAACCCAAGATCACTGTCTCAAGTCTAGAGAGATCCTGAGGTCACTGTAGCAACACGAAAGTGCTCCGTGGACCCCAAATCAACTCGAGATGAGAGCTTAGTCCCCGTCTTCGACTCAAGAGGAATACCAGCTTTCCACAAGCACCTCAAGAGGAGGCTTCTCTAAGCTACAGGTATGTGAGAGGGACCCTGAGTTTCTGGCCTCTACTGGAATGGACACTGAGATGCTCTGACTCGAAGTAAGGCCGGATATCCCTGCAGTGAATTGAATGCAGGCACGTCTTGCATCTCCCAAGACGAAGGGATGTCTGAATCCCCTGTGGAGACCACAGAGAAAGACCTCGTTCTCCGCCTCATCGCGACCGGAGGCCTCACATCCTTTGAAAACTCGAGAGGTCCGCGGAGATCAATGCTTCCAAAGGAGACGATGCCTGACTCCTATTGAAAATGGTTAGGCGTCCCAGGATCCCTGTGGCACGTGGAAAGGGACCGTGGGTCTCCCTCCTCACGTGAAGACGCGTCCCAATAGCCATGCCAAGACTCGAGGAGAATACCGAGGTGTCCCTCGCATCTAGGCAGGAGTCCTGACGTTGCTGAACAAACATGTGTTTGGAAGGGCCCTCCCTGTCGTAACTCGAGAATATACCCCAGGATCCAGCCGCAATTCGAGAAAAACCATGAGACTTCACCCTTGCCGCGAGATGAGGCCCGATTCCCCTGCACTGCGTGCAGAGCAATTCTGTGTTCCACATGAAACGTGAAAGGAGCCTTGATTTCCTTGATGGCACTCCAGAGAAAACCCAAGATCTCTGTCTCAAGTCTAGAGGGATCCTGAGATCACTGTAGCAACACGAAAGAGCTCCGTGGACGCCAAATCAACTCGAGATGAGAGCGTAGTCCCTGGCTTCGACTCAAGAAGAATACCAACTTTCCACAAGCACCTCAAGAGGAGGCTTCTCTCAGCTACAGGTATGTGAGAGGGACCATGAGATTGTGGCCTCAAGTGGAATGGACACCGAGATGCTCTGACTGGAAGTAAGGCCGGATATCCCTGCAGTGAATTGAATGCAGGCTCGTCTTGCATCTCCCAAGACGAAGGGATGTCTGAATCCCCTGTGGAGACCACAGAGAAAGACCTAGTTCTCCGCCTCATCGCGGCCGGAGGCCTGACATCCTTTGAAAACTCGAGAGGTCCGCGGAGATCAATGCTTCCAAAGGAGACGATGCCTGACTCCTCTTGAAAATGGATAGGAGTCCCAGGATCCCTGTGGCACGTGCAAAGGGACCCGGGGTCTCCCGCCTCACGTGGAGACCCGTCCCAATTGCCATGCCTAGACGCGAGGAGAATTCCGAGGTGTCCCTCGCACCTAGGCAGGAGTCCTGACGTCGCTGAACAAACACGTGTCTGGAAGGGCCCTCCTCGTCGTAACTCGAGAATATACCCCAGGTTCCTGCCGCAACTCGAGAAAAACCATGAGACTTCCCCCACGCCGCGACATGAGGCCCGATTCCCATGCACTGCGTGCAGAGCAATTCCGTGTTCCACATCAAACGTGAAAGGAGCCTTGATATCCTTGTCGGCACTCCAGAGAATACCCAAGATCACTGTCTCAAGTCTAGAGGGATCCTGAGGTCACTGTAGCAACACGAAAGGGTTCCACGAGCCAAAAATCAACTCGAGATGAGAGCTTAGTCCCTGGCTTCGACTCAAGAGGAATACTAACTTTCCACAAGCACCTCAAGAGGAGGCTTCGCTCAGCTACAGGTATGTGAGAGGGTCCCTGAGTTTGTGGCCTCAAGTGGAATGGACACCGAGATGCTCTGACTCGAAGTAAGGCCATGTATCCCTGCAGTGAATTGAATGCAGGCTCGTCTTGCATCTCCCAAGACGAAGGCATGTCTGAATCTCCTGTGGAGATCACAGAGAAAGACCGAGTTCTCCACCTCATCAAGACCGGAGGCCTCATATCCTTTGAAAACTCGAGAGGTCCGCGGAGATAAATGCTTCCAAAGGAGACGATGCCTGACTCCTCTTGAAAATGGATAGGAGTCCCAGGATCCGTGTGGCACATGTACAGGGACACTGGGTCTCCCGCCTCACGTGGAGGCGCGACACAATTGCCATGAAAAGACTCGAGGAGAATCCCGAGATGTCCCTCGCACCTAGGCAGGAGATCTGAGGTCACTGAACAAACACTTGTCTGGAAGGGCCCTCCCGTTATAACTCGAGAATATACATAAGGTTCCGGCGGCAACTCGAGAAAAACCATGAGACTTCCCCTCGCCGGAAGATGAGGCCTGATTCCCCCACACTGCATGCAGAGCAATTCTGCGTTCCACATCAAACGTGAAAGGAGCCTTGCTTTCCTTGATGGCACTCCAGAGAAAACCCAAGATCACTGTCTCAAGTCTAGAGGGATCCTGACGTCACTGTAGTAACACGAAAGGGCTCTGTGGACCCCAAATCAACTCGAGATGAGAGCTTAGTAAGTGGCTTCGACTCAAGAGGAATACCCACTTTCCACAAGCACCTCAAGAGGAGGCTTCTCTGAGCTACAGGTATGTGAGAGGGACCCTGACTTTGTGGCCTCAAGTGGATAGGACACCGCGATGCTCTGACTGGAAGTAAGGCCGGATAGCCCTTCAGTGAATGGAATGCAGGCTCGTCTTGCATCTCCCAAGACGAAGGGATTTCTGAATCCCCTGTGGATACCACAGAGAAAGACCTAGTTCTCCGCCTCATCGCGACCGGAGGCCTCACATCCTTTGAAAACTCGAGAGGTCCGCGGAGATCAATGCTTCCAAAGGAGACGATGCCTGACTCCTCTTGAATATGGATAGGAGTCCCATGATCCCTGTGGCACGTGGTAAGGGATCCTGGGTCTCCTGTCTCACGTGGAGACGCGTCCCAATTGCCATGCCAAGACTCGAGGAGAATCCCGAGGTGTCCCTCGCACCTAGGCAGGAGTCCTGACGTTGCGGAACAGACACGTGTCTCGAAGGGCCCTCCCCGTCCTAACTCGAGAATATACCCCAGGTTCCGGCCGCAACTCGAGAAAAACCATGAGACTTCCCCCTCGCCGCGAGATGAGGCCCGATTCCCCTGCTCTGAGTGCAGAGCAATTCCGTGTTCCACATCAAACGTGAAAGGAACCTTGATTTCCTTGATGGCACTCCAGAGAAAACCCAAGATCACTGTCTCAAGTCTAGAGAGATCCTGAGGTCACTGTAGCAACACGAAAGTGCTCCGTGGACCCCAAATCAACACAAGATGAGAGCTTAGTCCCTGGCTTCGACTCAAGAGGAATACCAACTTTCCAAAAGCACCTCAAGAGGAGGCTTCTCTCAGCTACAGGTATGTGAGAGGGACCCTGAGTGTGTCGCCTCAAGTGGAATGGACACCGAGTTGCTCTGACTCGAAGTAAAGCCGGATATCCATGCAGTGAATTGAACGCAGGCTCGTCTTTCATCTCCCAAGACGAACGGATGCTGAATCCCCTGTGGAGACAACAGACAAAGACCTAGTTCTCCGCCTAATCGCGACCGGAGGCCTCACATCCTTTGAAAACTCGAGAGGTCCGCGGAGATCAATGCTTCCAAAGAGACGATGCCTGACTCCTCTTGAAAATGGATAGGAGTCCCAGGATCCCTGTGGCACGTGGAAAGGGACCCTGGGTCTCCCGCCTCACGTGGATACGCGTCCAATGGCCATGCCAAGACTCGAGGAGAATCCCGAGGTGTCCCTCTCACCTAGGCAGGAATCCTGACATCGCTGAACAAACAGGTGCCTGGAAGGACTTTCCCCGTCGTAACTCGAGAATATACCTCAGGTTCCGGCCGCAACTCTTGAAAAACCATGAGAATTCCCCCTCGCCGCGAGATGAGGCCCGATTCCCCTGCACTGCGTGCAGAGCAATTCCGTGTTCCACATCAAACTTGAAACGAGCCTTGATTTCCTTGATGGCACTCCAGAGAAAACCCAAGATCACTGTCTCATGTCTAGAGGGATCCTGAGGTCCCTGTAGCAACACGAAAGTGATACGTGGACACCAAATCAACTCGAGATGAGAGCTTAGTCCCTGGCTTCAACTCAACAGGAATACCAACTTTCCACAAGCACCTCAAGAGGAGGCTTCTCTCAGCTACAGGTATGTGAGAGGGACCGTGAGTTTCTGGCCTCTACTGGAATGGACACCGAGATTCTCTGACTCGAAGTAAGGCCGGATATCCCTGCAGTGAATTGAATGCAGGCTCGTCTTGCATCTCCCAAGACGAAGGGATGTCTGAATCCCCTGTGGAGACCACAGAGAAAGACCTAGTTCTCCGCCTCATCGCGACCGGATGCCTCACATCCTTTGAAAACGCGAGAGGGCCACGGAGATCAGTGCTTCCAAAGGAGACGATGCCTGACTTCTCTTGAAAATGGATAGGAGTAACAGGATCCCTGTGGCGCGTGGAAAGGGACCCTGGGTCTCCCGCTTCACGTGGAGACACGTCCCAATTGCCATGCCAAGACTCGAGGAAAATCCCGAGGTGTCCTTCGCAACTATCCAGGAGTCCTGCCATCGCTGAGCAAACAGGTGTCTGGAAGGTCCCTCCCCGTCGTAACTCGAGAATGTACCCCAGGTTCCGGCCGCAACTCGAGAAAAACCATGAGACTTCCCCCTCACCGCGAGATGAGGCCCGATTCCCCTGCACTGCGTGCAGAGCAATTCCTTGATCCACATCAAACGTGAAAGGAGCCTTGATTTCTTTGATGGCACTCCAGAGAAAACCAAAGATCACTGTCTCAAGTCTAGAGGGATCCTGAGGTCACTGTAGCAACAGGAAAGGGCTCCGTGGACCCCAAATCAACTCGAGATGAGAGCTTAGTCCCTGGCTTCGACTCAAGAGGAATACCAACTTTCCACAAGCACCTCAAGAGGAGGCTTCTCTCAGCTACAGGTATGTGAGAGGGTCCCTGAGTTTGTGGCCTCAAGTGGAATGGACACCGAGATGCTCTGACTTGAAGTAAGGCCGGATATCCCTACAGTGAATTGAATGCAGGCTCGTCTTGCATCTCCCAAGAGGAAGGGATGTCTGAATCCCCTGTGGAGACCACAGAGAAAGACCTCGTTCTCCGCCTCATCGCGACCGGAGGCCTCACATTCTTTGAAAACGCGAGAGGTCCGCGGAGATCAGTGCTTCCAAAGGAGACGATGCCTGACTCCTTTTGAAAATGGATAGGAGTCCCAGGATCCCTGTGGCACGTGGAAAGGGACCCTGGGTCTCCGGCCTCACGTCGAGACGCGTCCAAATTGCCATGCCAAGACTAGAGGGGAATACCGAGGTGTCCCTCGCACCGAGGCAGGAGTCCTGACGTCGCTGAACAAAGACGTGTCTGGAAGGGCCCTCCTCGTCGTAACTCGAAAATATACCACAGGTTCCGGCCGCAACTCGAGAAAAACCATGAGACTTACCCCTCGTCGCGAGATGAGGCCCGATTCCCCTGCACTGCGTGCAGAGCAATTCCGTGTTCCACATCAAACGTGAAAGGAGCCTTGATTTCCTTGATGGCACTCCAGAGAAAACCCAAGATCACTGTCTCAAGTCTAGAGGGATCCTGAGGTCACTGTAGCAACACGAAAGGGCTCCGTGGACCCCAAATCAACTGGAGATGAGAGCTGAGTCCCTGGCTTCAACTCAAGAGGAATACCAACTTTCCAAATGCACATCAAGCGGAGGCTTCTCTCAGCTACAGGTATGTGAGAGGGACCCTGAGTTTGTGGCCTCAAGTGGAATGGACACCGAGATGCTCTGACTCGAAGTAAGGCCGGATATCCCTGCAGTGAATTGAATGCAGGCTCGTCTTGCATCTCCCAAGAGGAAGGGATGTCTGAATGCCCTGTGGAGACCACAGGAAAAGACCTCGTTTTCCGCCTCATCGCGACCGGAGGCCTCACATCCTTTGAAAACTCGAGAGGTCCACGGAGATCAGTGCTTCCAAAGGAGACGATGCCTGACTCCTCTTGAAAATGGAGAGGAGTCCCGGGATCCCTGTGGCACGTGGAATGGGACCCTGGGTCTCCCGCCTCACGTGGAGACGCGTCCCAATTGCCATGCCAAGACTCGAGGAGAATCCCGAGGTATCCCTCGCACCTAGGCAGGAGTCCTGACGTCGCTGAACAAACACGTGTCTGGAAGGGCCCTCCCCGTCGTAGCTCTAGAATATACCCCAGTTTCCGGCCGCAACTCGAGAAAAACCATGAGACTTCCCCCTCGCCACAAGACGAGGCCCGATTCCCCTGCACTGCGTGCAGAGCAATTCCGTGTTCCATATCAAACGTGAAAGGAGCCTTGATTTCCTTGATGGCACTCCAGAGAAAACCCAAGATCACTGTCTCAAGTCTAGAGGGATCCTGAGGTCACTGTAGCAACACGAAAGGTCTCCGTGGACCCCAAATCACCTCGAGATGAGAGCTTAGACCCTGGCTTCGACTCAAGAGGAATACCAGCTTTCCATAACCACCTCAAGAGGAGGCTTCTCTCAGCTACAGGTATGTGAGAGGGTCCCTGAGTTTGTGGCCTCAAGTGGAATGGACACCTAGATGCTCTGACTCGAAGGAAGGCCGGATATCCCTGCAGTGAATTGAATGCAGGCTCGTCTTGCATCTCCCAAGATGAAGGGATGTGTGAATCCCTTGTGGAGACCACAGAGAAACACCTAGTTCTCCGACTCATCGCGACCGGAGGCCGCACATCCTTTGAAAACTCGAGAGGTCCGCGCAGACCAGTGCTTCCAAAGGAGACGATGCCTGACTCCTCTTGAAAATGGATAGGAGTCCCAGGATCCCTGTGGCACGTGGAAAGGGACACTGGGTCTCCCGCCTCACGTGGAGACGCGTCCCAATTGCCATGCCAAGACTCGAGGAGAATCTCTATGTGTCCCTCGCACATAGGCAGGAGTCCTGACTTTGCTGAACAAACACGTGTCTGGAAGGGCCCTCCCCGTCGTAACTCGAGAATATACCCCAGGTTCCGGCCGCAACTCGAGAAAAACCATGAGACTTCCCCCTCGCCGCGAGATGAGGCCCGATTCCCCTGCACTGCGTGCAGAGCAATTCCGTGTTCCACATCAAACGTGAAAGGAGCCTTGATTTCCTTGATGGCACTCCAGAGAAAACCCAAGATCACTGTCTCAAGTCTAGAGGGATCCTGAGGTCACTGTAGCAACACGAAAGGGCTCCGTGGACCCCAAATCAACTCGAGATGAGAGCTTAGTCCCTGGCTTCGACTCAAGAGGAATACCAACTTTCCACAAGCACCTCAAGAGGAGGCTTCTCTCAGCTACAGGTATGTGAGAGGGTCCCTGAGTTTGTGTCCTCAAGTGGAATGGACACCGAGATGCTCTGACTCGAAGTAAGGCCGGATATCACTGCAGTGAATTGAATGCAGGCACGTCTTGCATCTCCCAAGACGAAGGGATGTCTGACTCCCCTGTGAAGACCACAGAGAAAGACCTAGTTCTCCGCCTCATTGCGACCGGAGGCCCCACATCCTTTGAAAACTCGAGAGGTCCGCGGAGATCAGTGCTTCCAAAGGAGACGATGCCTGACTCCTCTTGAAAATGGATAGGAGTCCCAGGATCCCTGTGGCACGTGGAAAGGGACACTGTGTCTCCCGCCTCACGTGGAGACACCTCCCAATTGCCATGGCAAGAGTCGAGGAGAATCCCGAGGTGTCCCTCGCACCTAGGCAGGAGTCCTGACGTCGCTGAACAAACACGTGTCTGGAAGGGGCCTCCCCATCGTAACTCGTTAATATAGGCCAGGTTCCGGCCGCTACTCGAGAAAAACCATGAGACTTCCCCCTCGGGGCGAGATGAGGCTCGATACCCCTGCACTGCGTGCAGAGCAATTCCGTGTTCCACATCAAACGTGAAATGAGCCTTGATTTCCTTGATGGCACTCCAGAGAAAACCCAAGATCACTGTCTCAAGTCTAGAGGGATCCTGAGGTCACTGTAGCAACAGCAAACGGCTCCGTGGACCCCAAATCAACTCGAGATGAGAGCTTAGTCCCTGGCTTCGACTCAAGAGGAATAACAACTTTCCACAAGCACCTCAAGTGGAGGCTTCTCTCAGCTACAGGTATGTGAGAGGTACCCTGAGTTTGTGGCCTCAAGTGGAATGGACCCCGAGATGCTCTGACTCGAAGTAAGGCCGGATATCCCTGCAGTGAATTGAATGCAGGCTCGTCTTGCATCTCCCAAGACGAAGGGTTGTCTGAATCCCCTGTGGAGACCACAGGGAAAGACCTCGTTCTCCGCCTCATCGCGACCGGAAGCCTCACATCCTTTGAAAACTCGAGAGGTCCACAGAGATCAATGCTTCCAAAGGAGACGATGCCTGACTCCTCTGGAAAAAGGACAGGAGTCCCAGGATCCCTGTGGCACATGGAAAGGGACACTGGGTCTCCCGCCTCACGTGGAGACACGTCCCAATGCCATGCCACGAGTCGAGGACAATCCCGAGATGTCCCTCGCACCTAGGCAGGAGTCCTGAAGTCGCTGAACAAACACGTGTCTGGAAGGGCCATCACCGTCGTAATTCGAAAATATACCCCAGGTTCCGGCCGCAACTCAAGAAACATTATGAGACTTCCTCCTCGCCGCGAGATGAGGTCCGATTCCCCGCACTGCGTGCAGAGCAATTCTGTGTTCCACATCAAACATGAAAGGAGCCTTGATTTCCTTGATGGAACTCCAGAGAAAACCCAAGATCACTGACACAAGTCTAGAGGGATCCTGAGGTCACTGTAGCAACACGAAAGGGCTCCGTGGACCCCAAAACAACTCGAGATGAGAGCTTAGTCCCTGCCTTCGACTCAAGAGGAATATCAACTTTCCAAACGCACCTCAAGAGGAGGCTTCTCTCAGCTACAGGTATGTGAGAGGGACCCTGAGTTTGTGGCCTCAAGTGGAATGGACACCGAGATACTTGAATCGAAGTAAGGCCGGAAATCCCTGCAGTGAATTGAATGCAGGCTCGTCTTGCATCTCCCAAGACGAAGGGATGTCTGACTCCCCTGTGGAGACCACAGACAAAGACCTAGTTCTCCGCCTCATCGCGACTGGAGGCCTCACATCCTTTGAAAACTCGAGAGGTCAGTGGAGATCAATGCTTCCAAAGGAGACGATGCCTGACTCCTCTAGAAAATGGATAGGAGTCCCAGGATGCCTCTGGCACGTGGAAAGGGACCCTGGGTCTCCCGCCTCACGTGGAGACGCGTCCCAATGGCCATGCCAAGACTCGAGGAGAATCCCGAGGTGTCCCTCGCATATAGGCACGAGTCCTGACATCGCTGAATAAACACGTGTCTGGAAGGGCCCTCAACGTCGTAACACGAGAATATACCACAGGTTCCGGCCGCAACTCGAGAAAAACCATGAGACTTCCCCCTCGCCGCGAGATGAGGCCTGATTCCCCAGCACTGCATGCAGAGCAATTCCGTGTTCCACATCAAACGTGAAAGGAGCCGTGATTTCCTTGATGGCACTCCAGAGAAAACCCAAGATCACTGTCTCAAGTCTAGAGGGATCCGAGGTCACTGTAGAAACAAGAAAGGGCTCTGTGGAACCAAATCAACTCGAGATGAGAGCTTAGTCCCTGGCTTCGACTCAAGAGGAATACCAACTTTCCACAAGCACTTCAAGACGAGGGTTCTCTCACCTACAGGTATGTGAGAGGGACCCTGAGTTTCTGACCTCAAGTAGAATGGACACCGAGATGCTCTGACTCGAAGTAAGGCTGGATATCCCTGCAGTGAATTGAATGCAGGCTCGTCTTGCATCTCCCAAGACGAAGGGTTGTCTGAATCCCCTGTGTAGACCAAAGGGAAAGACCTCTTTCTCCGCCTCATCGCTACCGGAGGCCTCACATCCTTTGAAAACTCGAGAGGTCCGCGGAGATCAATGCTTCCAAAGGAGACGATACCTGACTCCTCTTGAAAATGGATAGGAGTCCCAGGATCCCTGTGGCACGTGGAAAGGGACCCTGGGTCTCCCGCGTCACGTGTAGACGCATCCCAATTGCCATGCCAAGACTCGAGGAGAATCCCGAGTTGTCCCTCGCACCCAGGCAGGAGTCCTGACGTCGCTGAACAAACACGTGCCTGGAAGGGCCCTCCCCGTCGTAACTCGAGAATATACCCCAGGTTCCGGCCGCAACTCGAGAAAAACCATGAGACTTCCCCCTCGCCTCGAGATGAGGCCCGATTCCCCTGCACTCCGTGCAGAGCAATTCCGTGTTCCACATCAAACGTGAAAGGAGCCTTGATTTCTTGATGGCACCCCAGAGAAAACCCAAGATCACTGTCTCAACTCTAGAGGGATCCTGAGGTCACTGTAGCAACAAGAAAGCGCTCCAGGGACCCCAAATCAACTCGAGATGAGAGCTTAGTCCCTGGCTTCACCTCAAGAGGAAAACCAACTTTCCAAAAGCACCTCAAGAGGAGGCTTCTCTCAGCCACATGAATGTAACAGGGAACCTGAGTTTGTGGCCTCAAGTGGAATGGACACCGAGATGCTCTGACTCGAAGTAAGGCCGGATATCCCTGCAGTGAATTGAATGCAGGCTCGTCTTGCATCTCCCAAGACGAAGGGATGTCTGAATCCCCTGTGGAGACCACAGAGAAAGACCTAGTTCTACGCCTCATCGCGACCGGAGGCCTCACATGATTTGAAAACTCGAGAGGTCCGCGGAGATCAATGCTTCCAAAGGAGACGATGCCTGACTCCTCTTGAAAATGGATAGGAGTCCCAGGATCCCTGTGGCACGTGGAAAGGGACCCTGGGTCTCCCGCCTCACGTGGAGACACGTCCCAATTGCCAAGCCAAGACACGAGGAGAATCCTGAGGTGTCCCTCGCACCTAGGCAGGAGTCCTGACATCGCTGAACAAACACGTTTCTGGAAGTTCCCTCCCCGTCGTAACTCGAGAATATACCCCAGGTTCCGCCCGCAACTCGAGAAAAACCATGAGACTTCCCCCTCGACGCGAGATGAGGCCCGATTCCCCTGCACTGCATGCAGAGCAATTCCGTGTTCCACATCAAACGTCAAAGGTGCCTTGATTTCCTTGATGGCACTAGAGAAAACCCAAGATCAATGTCGCAAGTCTAGAGGGATCCTGAGGTCAATGTAGCAACACGAAAGGGCTCCGTGTACCCCAAATGAACTCGAGATGAGGGCTGAGTCCCTGGCTTCAACTCAAGAGGAATACCAACTTTCCAAATGCACATCAAGCGGAGGCTTCTCTCAGCTACATATATGTGAGAGGGACCCTGAGTTTGTGGCCTCAAGTGGAATGGACACCGAGATGCTCTGACTCGAAGTAAGGCCAGATATCCCTGCAGTGAATTGAATGCAGGCTCGTCTTGCATCTCCCAAGACGAAGGGATGTCTGAATGCCCTGTGGAGACCACAGGAAAAGACCACGTTCTCTGCCTCATCGCGACCCCAGGCCTCACATTCTTTGAAAACTCGAGAGGTCCACGGAGATCAGTGCTTCCAAAGGAGACGATGCCTGACTCCTCTTGAAAATGGAGAGGAGTCCCGGGATCCCTGTGGAGCGTGGAATGGGACCCTGGGTCTCCCGCCTCACGTGGAGACGCGTCCCAATTGCCATGCCAAGACTCGAGGAGAATCCCGAGGTATCCCTCGCACCTAGGCAGGAGTCCTGACGTCGCTGAACAAACACGTGTCGGGAAGGGCCCTCCCCGTCGTAACTCTAGAATATACCCCAGTTTCCGGCCGCAACTCGAGAAAAACCATAAGACTTCCCCCTCGCCGCAAGACGAGGCCCGATTCCCCTGCACTGCGTGCAGAGCAATTCCGTGTTCCATATCAAACGTGAAAGGAGCCTTGATTTCCTTGATGGCACTCCAGAGAAAACCCAAGATCACTGTCTCAAGTCTAGAGGGATCCTGAGGTCACTGTAGCAACACGAAAGGTCTCCGTGGACCCCAAATCACCTCGAGATGAGAGCTTAGACCCTGGCTTCGACTCAAGAGGAATACCAGCTTTCCATAACCACCTCAAGAGCAGGCTTCTCTCAGCTACAGTTATGTGAGAGGGACCCTGATTTTGTGGCCTCAAGTGTAATGGACACCGAGATGCTCTGAATCTAAGTAAGGCCGGATATCCCTGCAGTGAATTGAATGCAGGCTCGTCTTGCATCTCCCAAGACGAAGTGATGTCTGAATCCCCTGTGGAGACCACAGAGAAAGACCTCGTTCTCCGCCTCATCGCGACCGGTGGCCTCACATCCTTTGCAAATTCGACAGGTCCGCAGAGATCAATGCTTCCAAAGGGGACGATGCCTGATGCCTGTTGAAGATGGATAGGAGTCCCAGGATCCCTGTGGCACGTGGAAAGGGACCCTGGGTCTCCCGCCTCACGTGGAGACGTGTCCCAATTGCCATGCCAATATTCGAGGAGAATCCCGAGGTGTCCCTCGCACGTAGGCAGGAGTCCTGACGTCGCTGAACAAACACATGTCTGGAAGGGGCCTCCCCGTCGTAACTCGAGAATATTCCCCAGGACACGGCCGCAACTCGAGAAAAACAATGAGACTTCCCCCTCGCCGCTAGATGAGGTCCAATTCCCCTGCACTGCGTGCAGAGCAATTCCGTGTTCCACATCAAATTTGAAACGAGCCTTGATTTCCTTGATGGCACTCCAGAGAAAACCCAAGATCACTGTCTCAAGTCTAGAGGGATCCTGAGGTCACTGTAGCAACAGGAAAGGGCTACGTGGACCACAAATCAACTCGAGATGAGAGCTTAGTCCCTTCCTTCGACTCAAGAGGAATACCAACTTGCCACAAGCACCTCCAGAGGAGGCTTCTCTCAGCTACAGGTATGTGAGAGGGTCCCTGAGTTTGTGGCCTCAAGTGGAATGGACACCGAGATGCTCAGACTCGAAGTAAGGCCGGATATCCCTGCAGTGAATTGAATGCAGGCTCGTCTTGCATCTCCCAATACGAAGGGATGTCTGAATCCCCTGTGGAGACCACAGAGAAAGACTTAGTTCTCCTCCTCATTGCGACCAGAGGCCTCACATCCTTTGAAAAATCGAGAGGTCCGCGGAGATCAGTGCTTCCAAAGGAGACGATGCCTGACTCCTCTTGAAAATGGATAGGAGTCCCAGGATCCCTGTGGCACGTGCAAAGGGACCCTGGGTCTCCCGTCTCAAGTGGAGACGCGTCCGAATTGCCATGCCAAGACTCGAGGAGAATCCCGAGGTGTTTCTCGCTCCTAGGCAGGAGTCCTGACGTCACTGAACAAACACGTGTCTGGAAGATCCCTCACCGTCGTAACTCGAGAATGTACCCCAGGTTCCGGCCGGAACTCAAGTAAAACCATGAGACTACCCCCTCGCCGCGAGATGAGGCCCGATTCCCCTGCACTGCGTGCACAGCAATTCTGTGTTCCACATCAAACGTGAAAGGAGCCTTGATTTCCTTGATGGCACTCCAGAGAAAACCCAAGATCACTGTCTCAAGTCTAGAGGGATCCTGAGGTCACTGTAGCAACACGAAAGGTCGCCGTGGACCCCAAATCAACTCGAGATGAGAGCTTATTCCCTGGCTTCGACTCAAGAGGAATACCAACTTTCCACAAGCACCTCAAGAGGAGGCTTCTCTCAGCTACAGGTATGTGAGAGGGTCCCTGAGTTTGTGGCCTCAAGTGGAATGGACACCGAGATGCTCTGACTCGAAGTAAGGCCGGATATCACTGCAGTGAATTGAATGCAGGCTCGTCTTGCATCTCCCAAGACGAAGGGATGTCTGACTCCCCTGTGGAGACCACAGAGAAAGACCTAGTTCTCCGCCTCATTGCGACCGGAGGCCCCACATCTTTGAAAACTCGAGAGGTCCGCGGAGATCAGTGCTTCCAAAGGAGACGATGCCTGACTCCTCTTGAAAATGGATAGGAGTCCCAGGATCCCTGTGGCACGTGGAAAGGGACACTGTGTCTCCCGCCTCACGTGGAGACGCCTCCCAATTGCCATGGCAAGTGTCGAGGAGAATCCCGAGGTGTCCCTCGCACCTAGGCAGGAGTCCTGACGTCGCTGAACAAACACGTGTCTGGAAGGGGCCTCCCCATCGTAACTCGTTAATATAGGCCAGGTTCCGGCCGCTACTCGAGAAAAACCATGAGACTTCCCCCTCGGGGCGAGATGAGGCTCGATACCCCTGCACTGCGTGCAGAGCAATTCCGTGTTCCACATCAAACGTGAAATGAGCCTTGATTTCCTTGATGGCACTCCAGAGAAAACCCAAGATCACTGTCTCAAGTCTAGAGGGATCCTGAGGTCACTGTAGCAACAGCAAACGGCTCCGTGGACCCCAAATCAACTCGAGATGAGAGCTTAGTCCCTGGCTTCGACTCAAGAGGAATAACAACTTTCCACAAGCACCTCAAGTGGAGGCTTCTCTCAGCTACAGGTATGTGAGAGGTACCCTGAGTTTGTGGCCTCAAGTGGAATGGACCCCGAGATGCTCTGACTCAAAGTAAGGCCGGATATCCCTGCAGTGAATTGAATGCAGGCTCGTCTTGCATCTCCCAAGACGAAGGGTTGTCTGAATCCCCTGTGGAGACCACAGGGAAAGACCTCGTTCTCCGCCTCATCGCGACCGGAAGCCTCACATCCTTTGAAAACTCGAGAGGTCCACAGAGATCAATGCTTCCAAGGAGACGATGCCTGACTCCTCTGGAAAAAGGACAGAAGTCCCAGGATCGCTGTGGCACATGGAAAGGGACACTGGGTCTCCCGCCTCACGTGGAGACACGTCCCAATGCCATGCCACGAGTCGAGGACAATCCCGAGATGTCCCTCGCACCTAGGCAGGAGTCCTGAAGTCGCTGAACAAACACGTGTCTGGAAGGGCCATCACCTTCGCAATTCGAAAATATACCCCAGGTTCCGGCCGCAACTCGAGAAACATCATGAGACTTCCTCCTCGCCGCGAGATGAGGTCCGATTCCCCTGCACTGCGTGCAGAGCAATTCTGTGTTCCACATCAAACATGAAAGGAGCCTTGATTTCCTTGATGGAACTCCAGAAAAAACCCAAGATCACTGACTCAAGTCTAGAGGGATCCTGAGGTCACTGTAGCAACACGAAAGGGCTCCGTGGACCCCAAATCAACTCGAGATGAGAGCTTAGTCCCTGCCTTCGACTCAAGAGGAATATCAACTTTCCAAACGCACCTCAAGAGGAGGCTTCTCTCAGCTACAGGTATGTGAGAGGGACCCTGAGTTTGTGGCCTCAAGTGGAATGGACACCGAGATACTTGAATCGAAGTAAGGCCGGAAATCCCTGCAGTGAATTGAATGCAGGCTCGTCTTGCATCTCCCAAGACGAAGGGATGTCTGATTCCCCTGTGGAGACCACAGACAAAGACCTAGTTCTCCGCCTCATCGCGACCGGAGGCCTCACATCCTTTGAAAACTCGAGAGGTCAGTGGAGATCAATGCTTCCAAAGGAGACGATGCCTGACTCCTCTAGAAAATGGATAGGAGTCCCAGGATGCCTCTGGCACGTGGAAAGGGACCCTGGGTCTCCCGCCTCACGTGGAGACGCGTCCCAATGGCCATGCCAAGACTCGAGGAGAATCCCGAGGTGTCCCTCGCATATAGGCACGAGTCCTGACGTCGCTGAATAAACACGTGTCTGGAAGGGCCCTCAACGTCGTAACACGAGAATATACCACAGGTTCCGGCCGCAACTCGAGAAAAACCATGAGACTTCCCCCTCGCCGCGAGATGAGGCCTGATTCCCCAGCACTGCATGCAGAGCAATTCCGTGTTCCACATCAAACGTGAAAGGAGCCGTGATTTCCTTGATGGCACTCCAGAGAAAACCCAAGATCACTGTCTCAAGTCTAGAGGGATCCTGAGGTCACTGTAGAAACAAGAAAGGGCTCTGTGGAACCCAAATCAACTCGAGATGAGAGCTTAGTCCCTGGCTTCGACTCAAGAGGAATACCAACTTTCCACAAGCACCTCAAGACGAGGGTTCTCTCACCTACAGGTATGTGAGAGGGACCCTGAGTTTGTGGCCTCAAGTAGAATGGACACCGAGATGCTCTGACTCGAAGTAAGGCTGGATATCCCTGCAGTGAATTGAATGCAGGCTCGTCTTGCATCTCCCAAGACGAAGGGTTGTCTGAATCCCCTGTGTAGACCAAAGGGAAAGACCTCTTTCTCCGCCTCATCGCTACCGGAGGCCTCACATCCTTTGAAAACTCGAGAGGTCCGCGGAGATCAATGCTTCCAAAGGAGACGATACCTGACTCCTCTTGAAAATGGATAGGAGTCCCAGGATCCCTGTGGCACGTGGAAAGGGACCCTGGGTCTCCCACCTCACGTGGAGACGCATCCCAATTGCCATGCCAAGACTCGAGGAGAATCCCGAGTTGTCCCTCGCACCCAGGCAGGAGTCCTGACGTCGCTGAACAAACACGTGCCTGGAAGGGCCCTCCCTGTCGTAACTCGAGAATATACCCCAGGTTCCGGCCGCAACTCGAGAAAAACCATGAGACTTCCCCCTCGCCTCGAGATGAGGCCCGATTCCCCTGCACTCCGTGCAGAGCAATTCCGTGTTCCACATCAAACGTGAAAGGAGCCTTGATTTCCTTGATGGCACCCCAGAGAAAACCCAAGATCACTGTCTCAACTCTAGAGGGATCCTGAGGTCACTGTAGCAACAAGAAAGCGCTCCAGGGACCCCAAATCAACTCGAGATGAGAGCTTAGTCCCTGGCTTCGACTCAAGAGGAACACCAACTTTCCACAAGCACCTCAAGAGGAAGCTTCTCTCAGCTACAGGTATGTGAGAGGGACCCTGAGTTTGTGGCCTCAAGTGGAATGGACACCGAGATGCTCTGACTCGAAGTAAGGCCGGATATCCCTGCAGTGAATTCAATGCAGGCTCGTCTTGCATCTCCCAAGACGAAGGGATGTCTGAATCCCCTGTGGAGACCACAGAGAAAGACCTAGTTCTACGCCTCATCGCGACCGGAGGCCTCACATGATTTGAAAACTCGAGAGGTCCGCGGAGATCAATGCTTCCAAAGGAGACGATGCCTGACTCCTCTTGAAAATGGATAGGAGTCCCAGGATCCCTGTGGCACGTGGAAAGGGACCCTGGGTCTGCCGCCTCACGTGGAGACACGTCCCAATTGCCAAGCCAAGACACGAGGAGAATCCTGAGGTGTCCCTCGCACCTAGGCAGGAGTCCTGACATCGCTGAACAAACACGTTTCTGGAAGTTCCCTCCCCGTCGTAACTCGAGAATATACCCCAGGTTCCACCCGCAACTCAAGAAAAACCATGAGACTTCCCCCTCGACGCGAGATGAGGCCCGATTCCCCTGCACTGCGTGCAGAGCAATTCCGTGTTCCACATCAAACGTCAAAGTAGCCTTGATTTCCTTGATGGCACTAGAGAAAACCCAAGATCACTGTCGCAAGTCTAGAGGGATCCTGAGGTCACTGTAGCAACAAAGAAGGGTTACGTGGACCCGATTCAACTCCAGATGAAAGCCTAGTGCCTGGGTTCGACTGAAGAGGAATACCAACTTTCCACAAGCACCTCAAGAGGAGGCTTCTCTCAGCTACAGGTATGTGAGAGGGACCCTGAATTTGTGGCCTCAAGTGGAATGGACACCGAAATGCTCTGACTCGAAGTAAGGCCGGATATCCCAACAGTGAATTGAATGCAGGCTCGTCTTGCATCTCCCAAGACGAAGGGAGGTCTCAATCCCCTGTGGAGACCACAGAGAAAGACCTAGTTCTCCGCCTCATCGTGACTGGAGGCCTCACGTCCTTTGAAAACTCGAGAGGTCCGCGGAGACCAATGCTTCCAAAGGAGACGATGCCTGACTCCTCTAGAAAATGGATAGGAGTCCCAGGATCCCTGTGGCACGTGGAAAGCGACCCTGGGTCTCCCGCCTCACGTGGAGACGCGTCCCAATGGCCATGCCAAGACTCGAGGAGAATCCCGAGTTGTCCCTCGCACCTAGGCAGGAGTCCTGACATCGCTGAACAAACACGTGCCTGGAAGGGCCCTCCCCGTCGTTACTCGAGAATATACCCCAGGTTCCGGCCGCACCTCGAGAAAAACCATGAGACTTCCCCCTCGCCGCGAGATGAGGCCCGATTCCCCTGCACTGCGTGCAGAGCAATTCCGTGTTCCACATCAAACATGAAAGGAGCCTTGATTTCCTTGATGGCACTCCAGAGAACACCCAAGATCACTGTCTCAAGTCTAGAGGGATCCTGAGGTCACTGTAGCAACACGAAAGGGCTCCATGGACCCCAAATCAACTCGAGATGAGAGATTCGTCCCTGGCTTCGACTCAAGAGGAATACCCACTTTCCACAAGCACGTCAGGAGGAGGCTACTCTCAGCTACAGGTATGTGAGACGAACCCTGAGTTTGTGGCCTCAAGTGGAATGGACACCGAGATGCTCTGACTTGAAGGAAGGCCGGATATCCCTGCATTGAATTGAATGCACGCTCATCTTGCATCTCCCACGACGAAGGGGTGTCTGAATCCCCTGTGGAGACCACAGAGAAACAACTAGTTCTCCGCCTCATCGCGACCGGAGGCCTCACTTCCTTTGAAAACTCGAGAGGTCCGCGGAGATCAATGCTTCCAAAGGAGACGATGCCTGACTCCTCTTGAAAATGGAAAGGAGTGCCAGGATCCCTGTGCCACGTGGAAAGGGACCGTGGGTCTCCCGCCTCACGTGGAGACGCGTCCCAATGGCCATGCCAAGACTCGAGGAGAATCCCGAGGTGTCCCTCGCACCTAGGCAGGAGTCCTGACGTCGCTGAACAAACAGGTGTCTGGAAGGGCCCTCCCCGTCGTAACTCGAGAATATACCCCAGGTTCCGGCCGCAACTCGACAAAAACCATGAGACTTCCCCCTCACCGCGAGATGAGGCCCGATTCCCCTGCACTGCGTGCAGAGCAATTCCGAGTTCCACATCAAACATGAAAGGAGCCTTGATTTCCTTGATGGCACTCCAGAGAACACCCAAGATCACTGTCTCAAGTCTAGAGGGATCCTCAGGTCACTGTAGCAATACGAAAGGGCTCCGTGGACCCCAAATCAACTCGAGATGAGAGCTTCGTCCCTGAGTTCGACACCAGAGGAATACCCACTTTCCACAAGCACCTCAAGAGGAGGCTTCTCTCAGCTACAGGTATGAGAGAGGGACTCTGAGTTTGTGGCGTCAAGTGGAATGAACACCGAGAAGCTCTGCCTCGAAGGAAGGCCGGATATCCCGGCAGGGAATTGAATGCAGGCTCGTCATGCATCTCCAACGATGAAGGGATGTCTGAATCCCCTGTGGAGACCACAGAGAAAGACCTAGTTCTCCGCCTCATCGCGACCGGAAGCCGCACGTCCTTGAAAGCTCGAGAGGTCCGCGGAGATCAATATTTCCAAAGGAGACGATGCCTG
The DNA here is from genome assembly GCF_033118175.1 of Dama dama. Classification (NCBI taxonomy): domain Eukaryota; kingdom Metazoa; phylum Chordata; class Mammalia; order Artiodactyla; family Cervidae; genus Dama; species Dama dama. The sequence goes on from NC_083693.1 coordinate 811,781, forward strand.
ACTCCTCTTGAAAATGGATAGGAGTCCCAGGATCCCTGTGGCACGTGGAAAGGGACCCTGGGTCTCCCGACTCACGTGGAGTCGCGTCCCAATGGAAATGCCAAGACTCGAGTAGAATCACGAGGTGTCCCTCGCACCTAGGCAGGAGTTCTGAATCGCTGAACAAACACGTGTCTGGAAGGGCCCTCCCCGTCGTAACTCGAGAATATACCCCAGGTTCCGGCCGCAACTCGAGAAAAACCATGAGACTTCCCCCTCGCCACGAGATGAGGCCCGATTCCCCTGCACTGCGTGCAGAGCAATTCCGTGTTCCACATCAAACATGAAAGGAGCCTTGATTTCCTTGATGGCACTCCAGAGAACACCCAAGATCACTGTCTCAAGTCCAGAGGGATCCTGAGGTCACTGCAGCAACACAAAAGGGCTCGGTGCACCCCAAATCAACTCGAGATGAGAGCTTCGTCCCTGGCTTCGACTCAAGAGGAATACCCACGTTCCACAAGCACCTCAAGAGGAGGCTTCTCTCAGCTACAGGTATGTGAGAGGGACCCTGAATTTGTAGCCTCAAGTGGAATGGACACCGAGATGCTCTGACTTGGAGGAAGGCCGGATATCCCTGCAGTGAATTGAATGCAGGCTCGTCTTGCATCTCCCAAGACGAAGGGATGTCTGAATACCCTGTGGAGACCACAGAGAAAGACCTAGTTCTCCGCCTCATCGTGACCGGAGGCCTCACATCCTTTGAATACGTGAGAGGTCTGCGAAGATCAATGCTTCCAAAGGAGACGATGCTTTACTCCTCTTGAAAATGGATAGGAGTCCCAGGATCCCTGTGGCACGTGGAAAGGGACCCTGGGTCTCCCGCCTCACGTGGAGACACGTCCCAATGCCCATGCCAAGACTCGAGGAGAATCCCGAGGTGTCCCTCGCACCTAGGCAGGAGTCCTGACGTCGCTGAAGAAACACGTGTCTGGAAGGGCCCTCCCCGTCGTAACTCGAGAATATACCCCAGGTTCCGGCCGCATCTGGAGAAAAACCATGAGAATTCCCCCTCGCCGCGAGATGAGGCCCGATTCCCCTGCACTGCGTGCAGAGCAATTCCGTGTTCCACATCAAACATGAAAGGAGCCTTGATTTCCTTGATGGCACACCAGAGAACTCCCAAGATCACTGTCTCAAGTCTAGAGGGATCCTGAGGTCACTGGAGCAACACGAAAGGGCTCCGTGGACCCCAAATCAACTCGAGATGAGAGCTTCGTCCCTGGCTTCGACTCAAGAGGAATACCCACTTTTCACAAGCACCTCAAGAGGCTGCTTCTCTCAGCTACAGGTATGTGAGAGGGACCCTGAGTTTGTGGCCTCAAGTGGAATGGACACCGAGATGCTCTGACTTGAAGGAAGGCCGGATATCCCTGCAGTGAATTGAATGCAGGCTCGTCTTGCATTTCCCACGACGAAGGGATGTCTGAATCCCCTGTGGAGACCACAGAGAAAGACCTAGTTCTCCGCCTCATCGTGACCGGAGGCCTCACGTCCTTTGAAATCTCGAGAGGTCCGCGGAGATCAATGCTTCCAAAGGAGACGATGCCTGACTCCTCTTGAAAATGGATAGGAGTCCCAGGATCCCTGTGGCACGTGGAAAGGGACCCTTGGTCTCCCACCTCACGTGGAGACGCGTCCCAATGGCCATGCCAAGACTCGAGGAAAATCCCGAGTTGTCCCTCGCACCTAGGCAGGAGTCCTGTCGTCGCTGAACAAATACGTGTCGGGAAGGGCCCTCCCCGTCGTAACTCTGGAATATACCACAGGTTCCGCCCGCAACTCGAGAGAAAACCATGAGATTTCCCCCTCGCCGCGAGATGAGGCCCGATTCCCCTGCACTGCATGCAGAGCAATTCCGTGTTCCACATCAAACATGAAAGGAGCCTTGATTTCCTTAATGGCACTCCAGAGAACACCCAAGATCACTGTCTCAAGTCTAGAGGGATCCTGAGGTCACTGTAGCAACACAAAAGGGCTCCATGGACCCCAAATCAACTCGAGATGAGAGCTTCGTCCCTGGCTTCGACTCAAGAGGAATACCCACTTTCCACAAGCACCTCAAGAGGAGGCTTCTCTCAGCTACAGGTATGTGAGAGGGACCCTGAGTTTGTGGCCTCAAGTGGAATGGACACCGAGATGCTCTGTCTCGAAGGAAGGCCGGATATCCCTGCAGTGAATTGAATGCAGGCTCGTCTTGCATCTCCCACGACGAAGGGATGTCTGAATCCCCTGTGCAGACCACAGAGAAAGACCTAGTTCTCCACCTCATCATGACCGGAGGCCTCACCTCCTTTGAAAACTCGAGAGGTCCGCGGAGATCAGTGCTTCCAAAGGAGACGATGCCTGACTCCTCTTGAAAATGGATAGGAGTCCCAGGATCCCTGTGGCACGTGGAAATCGACCGTCGGTCTCCCGCCTCACGTGGAGACGCGTCCCAATGGCCATGCCAAGACTCGAGGAGAATCCCGAGGTGTCCCTCGCACCTAGGCAGGAGTCCTGACGTCGCTGAACAAACACGTGTCTGGAAGGGCCCTCACCGTCGTTACTCGAGAATATACCCCAGGTTCCGGCGGCAACTCGAGAAAAACCATGAGACTTCCCCCTCGCCGGGAGATGAGGCCCGATTCCCCTGAACTGCGTGCAGAGCAATTCCGTGTTCCACATCAAACATGAAAGGAGCATTGATTTCCTTAATGGCACTCCAGAGAACACCCAAGATCACTGTCTCAAGTCTAGAGGGATCCTGAGGTCTCTGTAGCAACAGGAAAGGGCTCCGTGGACCCCAAAACAACTCAAGGTGATAGCTTCTTCCCTGGCTTCGACTCAAGAGTAATACCCACTTTCCACAAGCACCTCAAGAGGAGGCTTCTCTCAGCTACAGGTATGTGAGAGGGACCCTGAGTTTGTGGCCTCAAGTGGAATGGACACCGAGATGCTCTGACTCGAAGGAAGGCCGGATATCCCTGCAGTGAATTGAATGCAGGCTCGTCTTGCATCTCCCACGACGAAGGGATGTCTGAATCCCCTGTGGAGACCACAGAGAAAGACCTAGTTCTCCTCGTCATCGCGACCGGAGGCCTCAAGTCCTTTGAAAACTCGAGAGGTCCGCGGAGATCAATGCTTCCAAAGGAGACGATGCCTGACTCCTCTTGAAAATGGATAGGAGTCCCAGGATCCATGTGGCACGTGGAAAGCGACGCTGGGTCTCCCGCCTCACGTGGAGACGCGTCCCAATTGCCATGCCAAGACTCGAGGAGAATCCCGAGGTGTCCCTCGCACCTAGGCAGGAGTCCTGACGTCGCTGAACAAACACGTGTCTGGAAGGGCCCTCCCCGTCGTAACTCGAGAATATACCCCAGGTTCCGGCCGCAACTCGAGAAAAACCATGAGACTTTCCCCTCGCCGCGAGATGAGGCCCGATTCCCCTGCACTGCGTGCAGAGCAATTCCGTGTTCCACAACAAACATGAAAGGAGCCTTGATTTCCTTGATGGCACTCCAGAGAACACCCAAGATCACTGTCGCAAGTCTAGAGGGATCCTGAGGTGACTGTAGCAACAAGAAAGGGCTCCGTGCACCCCAAATCACCTCGAGATGAGAGCTTCGTCCCTGGCTTCGACTCAAGAGGAATACCCACTTTCCACAAGCACCTCAAGAGGAGGCTTCTCTCAGCTACAGGTATGTCAGAGGGACCCTGAGTTTGTGGCCTCAAGTGGAATGGACACCGAGATGCTCTGACTCGAAGGAAGGCCGGATATCCCTGCAGTGAATTGAATGCAGGCTCGTCTTGCATCTCCCACGACGAAGGGATTTCTGAATCCCCTGTGGAGACCATAGAGAAAGGCCTAGTTCTCTGCCTCATCGCGACCGGAGGCCTCACGTCCTTTGAAACCTCGAGAGGTCCGCGGAGATCAATGCTTCCAAAGGAGACGATGCCTGACTTCTCTTGAAAATGGATAGGAGTCCCAGGATCCCTGTGGCACGTGGAAAGGGAACCTGGGTCTCCCGCCTCACGTGGAGACACGTCCCAATGGCCATGCTAAGACTCGAGGAGAATTCCGAGGTGTCCCTCGCACCTAGGCAGGAGTCCTGACGTCGCTGAACAAACACGTGTCTGGAAGGGCCCTCCCCGTCGTAACTCGAGAATATACCCCAGGTTCCGCCCGCAACTCAAGAAAAACCATGAGACTTCCCCCTTCGCCGCAAGATGAGGCCCGATTCCCCTGCACTGCGTGCATAGCAATAACGTGTTCCACATCAAACATGAAAGGAGCCTTGATTTCCTTGATGGCACTCCAGAGAACACACAAGATCACTGTCTCAAGTCTAGAGGGATCCTGAGGTCACTGTAGCAACACAAAAGGGCTCCGTGGACCCCAAATCAACTCGAGATGAGAGCTTCATCCCTGGCTTCGACTCAAGAGGAATACCCACTTTCCTCAAGCACCTCAAGAGGAAGCTTCTCTCAGGTACAGGTATGTAAGAGGGACCCTGAGTTTGTGGCCTCAAGTGGAATGGACACCGAGATGCTCTGACTCGAAGGAAGGCCGGATATCCCTGCAGTGAATTGAATGCAGGCTCGTCTTCCATCTCCCACGACGAAGGGATGTCTGAATCCCCTGTGGAGACCACAGAGAAAGACCTAGTTCTCCACCTCATCGCGACCGGAGGCCTCACGTCCTTTGAAAACTCGAGAGGTCCGACGAGATCAATGCTTCCAACGGAGACGATGCCTGACTCCTCTTGAAAATGGATAGGAGTCTCAGGATCCCTGTGGCACGTGGAAACGGACCCTGGGTCTCCCGCCTCACGTTTTGACGCGTCCCAATGGAAATGCCAAGACTCGAGTAGAATCACGAGGTGTCCCTCGCACCTAGGCAGGGTCCTGACGTCACTGAACAAACACGTGTCTGGAAGGGCCCTCCCCATCGTAACTCGAGAATATACCCCAGGTTCCGGCCGCAACTCGAGAAAAACCATGAGACTTCCCCCTCACCGCGAGATGAGGCCCGATTCCCCTGCACTGCATGCAGAGCAATTCCGTGTTCCACATCAAACATGAAAGGAGCCTTGATTTCCTTGATGGCACTCCAGAGAACACCCAAGATCACTGTCTCAAGTCCAGAGGGATCCTGAGGTCACTGCAGCAACACGAAAGGGCTCCGTGGACCCCATATCAACTCGAGTAGAGAGCTTCGTCCCTGGCTTCGAATCAAGAGGAATACCCACGTTCCACAAGCAGCTCAAGAGGAGGCTTCTCTCAGCTACATGTATGTGAGAGGGACCCTGAATTTGTAGCCTCAAGTGGAATGGACACCGAGATGCTCTGACTTGGAGGAAGGCCGGATATCCCTGCAGTGAATTGAATGCAGGCTCGTCTTGCATCTCCCACGACGAAGGGATGACTGAATCCCCTGTGGAGATCACAGAAAAAGACCTAGTTCTCCGCCTCATCGCGACCGGGGGCCTCACGTCCTTTGAAAACTCGAGAGGTCCGACGAGATCAATGCTTCCAACGGAGACGATGCCTGACTCCTCTTGAAAATGGATAGGAGTCCCAGGATCCATGTGGCAAGTGGAAAGGGATCCTGGGTCTCCCGCCTCACGTGGAGACGCGTCCCAATGGCCATGCCAAGACTCGAGGAGAATCCCGAGGTGTCCCTCGCACCTAGGCAGGAGTCCTGACGTCGCAGAACAAACACGTGTCTGGAAGGGCCCTCCCCGTCGTAACTCGAGAATATACCCCAGGTTCCGGCCGCAACTCGAGAAAAACCATGAGACTTCCCCCTCGCCGCGAGATGAGGCCCGATTCCCCTGCACTGCGTGCCGACCAATTCCGTGTTCCACATCAAAAATGAAAGGAGCCTTGATTTCCTTGATGGCACTCCAGAGAACACCCAAGATCACTGTCTCAAGTCTAGAGGGATCCTAAGGCCACTGTAGCAACACGAAAGGGCTCCGTGGACCCCAAATCAACTCGAAATGAGAGCTTCGTCCAAGGCTTCGACTCAAGAGGAATACCCACTTTCCACAAGCACCTCAAGAGGAGGCTTCTCTCAGCTACAGGTATGTGAGAGGGACCCTGAGTTTGTGGCCTCAAGTGGAATGGACAACGAGATGCTCTGACTCGAAGGAAGGCCGGATATCCCTGCATTGAATTGAATGCAGGCTCATCTTGCATCTCCCACGACGAAGGGATGTCTGAATTCCATGTGGAGACCACAGAGAAAGACCCAGTTCTCCGCCTCATCGCGACCGGAGGCCTCACTTCCTTTGAAAACTCGAGAGGTCCGCGGAGATCAATGCTTCCAAAGGAGACGATGCCTGACTCCTCTTGAAAATGGAAAGGAGTGCCAGGATCCCTGTGCCACGTGGAAAGGGACCGTGGGTCTCCCGCCTCACGTGGAGACGCGTCCCAATGGCCATGCCAAGACTCGAGGAGAATCCCGAGGTGTCCCTCGCACCTAGGCAGGAGTCCTGACGTCGCTGAACAAACAGGTGTCTGGAAGGGCCCTCCCCGTCGTAACTCGAGAATATACCCCAGGTTCCGGCCGCAACTCGACAAAAACCATGAGACTTCCCCCTCACCGCGAGATGAGGCCCGATTCCCCTGCACTGCGTGCAGAGCAATTCCGTGTTCCACATCAAACATGAAAGGAGCCTTGATTTCCTTGATGGCACTCCAGAGAACACCCAAGATCACTGTCTCAAGTCTAGAGGGATCCTCAGGTCACTGTAGCAATACGAAAGGGCTCCGTGGACCCCAAATCAACTCGAGATGAGAGCTTCGTCCCTGAGTTCGACACCAGAGGAATACCCACTTTCCACAAGCACCTCAACAGGAGGCTTCTCTCAGCTACAGGTATGAGAGAGGGACTCTGAGTTTGTGGCGTCAAGTGGAATGAACACCGAGAAGCTCTGCCTCGAAGGAAGGCCGGATATCCCGGCAGGGAATTGAATGCAGGCTCGTCATGCATCTCCAACGATGAAGGGATGTCTGAATCCCCTGTGGAGACCACAGAGAAAGACCTAGTTCTCCGCCTCATCGCGACCGGAAGCCGCACGTCCTTGAAAGCTCGAGAGGTCCACGGAGATCAATATTTCCAAAGGAGACGATGCCTGACTCCTCTTGAAAATGGATAGGAGTCCCAGGATCCCTGTGGCACGTGGAAAGGGACCCTGGGTCTCCCGACTCACGTGGAGTCGCGTCCCAATGGAAATGCCAAGACTCGAGGAGAATCCCGAGGTGTCCCTCGCACCTAGGCAGGAGTCCTGACGTCGCTGAACAAACACGTGTCTGGAAGGGCTCCCCCCGTCGTAACTCGAGAATATACCCCATGTTCCGGCCACAAGTGGAGAAAAACCATGAGACTTCCCCCTCGCCGCGAGATGAGACCCGATTCCCCTGCACTGCATGCAGAGCAATTCCGTGTTCCACATCAAACGTGAAAGAGCCTTGATTTCCTTGATGGCACTCCAGAGAAAACCCAATATCACTGTGTCAAGTCTAGAGGGATCCTGAGGTCAGTGTAGCAACAAGAAAAGGTTCCGTGGACCCCAAATCAACTCGAGATGAGAGCTTAGTCCCTGGCTTCGACTCAAGAGGAATTCCAACTTTCCACAAGCACCTCAAGAGGAGGCTTCTCTCAGCTACAGGTATGTGACAGGGACCCTGAGTTTGTGGCCTCATGTGGAATGGACAACGTGATGCACTGATTCGAACTAAGCCAGGATATCCCTGCAGAGAATTGAATGCAGGCTGGTCTTGCATCTCCCAAGATGAAGGGATGTCTGAATCCCCTGGGGAGACCACAGAGAAAGACCTCGTTCTCCCCCTGATCGGGACCGAAGGCCTCACATCTTTTGAAAACTCGAGAGGTCCGTGGAGATCAATGCTTCCAAAGGAGACGATGCCTGACTCCTCTTGAAAATGGATAGGAGTCCCAGGATCCCTGTGGCACTTGGAAAGGGACCCTGGGTCTCCCGCCTCACATGGAGACGCGTCCCAATTGCCATGCCAAGACTCGAGGGGAATCCCGAGGTGTCCCTCGCAACTAGGGAGGAGTCCTGATGTCGCTGAACAAACACGTGTCTGGAGGGGCCCTCTCAGTCGTAACTCGAGAATATATCCCAGGTTCCGGCCGCAACTCGAGAAAAATCATGCGACTTCCCCTCGCCGCGAGATGAGGCCCGATTCCCCTGCACTGCGTGCAGAGAAATTCCGTGTTCCACATCAAACGTGAAAGGAGCCTTGATTTACTTGATGGCACTCCAGAGAAAACCCAAGATCACTGTCTCAAGTCTAGAGGGATCCTGAGGTCACTGTAGCAACACGAAAGGGCTCCGTGGACCCCAAATCAACTAGAGATGAGAGCTTAGTCACTGGCTTCGACTCAAGAGGAATACCAACTTTCCACAAGCACCTCAAGAGGAGGCTTTTCTCAGCTACAGGTATGTGAGAGGGACCCTGAGTTTGTGGCCTCAAGTGGAATGGACCCTGAGATGTTCTGACTCGAAGTAAGGTCGGATATCCCTGCAGGAAATTGAATGCACGCGTGTGTTGCATCTCCCAAGAGGAAGGGATGTCTGTATCCCCTGTGGAGACCACAGAGAAAGACCTAGTCCTCCCCCTCATCGCGACCGGAGGCCTCACATCCTTTGAAAACGCGAGAGGTCGCGGAGATCAATGCTTCCAAAGGAGACGATGCCTGACTCCTCTTGAAAATGGATAGGAGTCCCAGGATCCCTGTGGCATGTGTAAAGGGAACCTGGGTCTCCCGCCTCACGTGGAGACGCGTCCCAATTGCCATGCCAAGACTTGAGGAGAATCCCGAGGTGTCCCTCGCACCTAGGCAGGCGTCCTGACGTCGCTGAACAAACACGTGTCTGGAAGGGCCCTCCCCGTCGTAACTCGAGAATATACCCCAGGTTCCGGCGGCAACTCGAGAAAAACCATGAGACTTCCCCCTCGCCGCGAGATGAGGCCCGATTCCCCTGCACTGCGTGCAGAGCAATTCCGTGTTCCACATCAAACGTGAATGGAGCCTCGATTTCCTTGATGGCACTCCAGAGAAAACCCAAGATCACTGGCTCAAGTCTAGAGGGATCCTGAGGTCACTGGAGGAACAGGAAAGGGCTCTGTGGACCCCAAATCAACTCGAGATGAGAGCTTAGTCCCTGGCTTCGACTCAAGAGGAATACCAACTTTCCACAAGGACCTCAAGAGGAGGCTTCTCTCAGCTACAGGTATGTGAGAGGGACCCTGAATTTGTGGCCTCAAGTGGAATGGACTCCGAGATGCTCTGACTCGAAGTAAGGCCGAATATCCCTGCAGTGAATTGAATGCAGGCTCGTCTTGCATCTCCCAAGACGAAGGGATGTCTGAATCCCCTGTGGAGACCACAGAGAAAGACCTAGTACTCCGCCTCAAGGCGAACGGAGGCCTCACATCCTTTGAAAACTCGAGAGGTCCGCGGAGATCAATGCTTCCAAAGGAGACGATGCCTGACTCCTCTTGAAAATGGATAGGAGTCCCAGGATCCCTGTGGCACGTGGAAAGGGACCCTGGGTCTCCCGCCTCACATGGAGCCGCGTCCAAATTGCCATGCCAAGACTCGAGGAGAATCCCGAGGTGTCCCTCGCACATAGGCAGGATTCCTGACGTCGCTGAACAAACACGAGTCTGGAAGGGCCCTCCACGTCGTAACTCGAGAATATACCGCAGGTTCCGGCCGCAACTCGAGAAAAACCATGAGACTTCCCGCTCGCCGCGAGATGTGGCCCGATTCCCCTGCACTGCGTGCAGAGCAATTCCGTGTTCCACATCAAACGTGAAAGGAGCCTTGATTTCTTTGATGGCACTCCAGAGAAAACCCAAGATCACTGTCTCAAGTCTAGAGGGATCATGAGGTCACTGGAGCAACACAAAAGTGCTCCGTGCACCCCAAATCAACTCGAGATGAGGGCTTAGTCCCTGGCTTCGACTCAAGAGGAACACCAACTTTCCACAAGCACCTCAACAGGAGGCTTCTCTCAGCTACAGATATGTGAGAGGGACCCTGAGTTTGTGGCCTCAAGTGGAATGGACACCGAGATGCTCTGACTCAAAAGAAGGCCGGATATCCCTGCAGTGAATTGAATGCAGGCTCGTCTTGCATCTCCCACGACGAAGGGATGTCTGAATCCCGTGTGGAGACCACAGAGAAAGACCTAGTCCTCCGCCTCATCACGACCGGAGGCCTCACATCCTTTGAAAACTCGAGAGGTCCGTGGAGATCAATGCTTCCAAAGGAGACGATGCCTGACTCCTCTTGAAAATGGATAGGAGTCCCAGGATCCCTGTGGCACTTGGAAAGGGACCCTGGGTCTCCCGCCTCACATGGAGACGCGTCCCAATTGCCATGCCAAGACTCGAGGAGAATCCCGAGGTGTCCCTCGCACCTACGCATGAGTCCTGACATCGCTGAACAAACACGTGTCTGGAAGGACCCTGCCCGTCTTAACTCGAGAATATACCCTAGGTTCCGGCCGCAACTCGAGAAAAACCATGAGACTTCCCCCTCGCCGCGAGATTAGGCCCGATTCCCCTGCACTGCGTGCAGAAAAATTCCGTGTTCCACATCAAACGTGAAAGGAGCCTTGATTTACTTGATGGCACTCCAGAGAAAACCCAAGATCACTGTCTCAAGTCTAGAGGGATCCTGAGGTCACTGTAGCAACACGAAAGGGCTCCGTGGACCCCAAATCAACTAGAAATGAGAGCTTAGTCACTGGCTTCGTCTCAAGAGGAATACCAACTTTCCACAAGCACCTCAAGAGGAGGCTTTTCTCAGCTACAGGTATGTGAGAGGGACCCTGAGTTTGTGGCCTCAAGTGGAATGGACACCGAGATGCTCTGACTCGAAGTAAGCCCGGATATCCCTGCAGTGAATTGAATGCAGGCTCGTCTTGCATCTCCCAAGACGAAGGGATGTCTGAATCCCCTGTGGAGACGACAGAGAAAGACCTAGTCCTCCGCATCATCGAGACCGGAGGCATCACATCCTTTGAAAACTCGAGAGGTCTGCGGAGATCAATGCTTTCAAAGGAGACGATGCTTGACTCCTCTTGAAAATGGATAGGAGCCCCAGGAACCCTGAGGCACGTGGAAAAGGACCCTGGGAATACCGACTCACGTGGAGACGCGTGCCTATTGCCATGCCAAGACTCGAGGAGAATCCCGATGTGTCCCTCGCACCTAGGCAGGAGTCCTGACATTGCTGAACAAACACGTGTCTGGAAGGGCCCTCCCCGTCGTAACTCGAGAATATACCCCAGGTTCCGGCCGCAACTCGAGAAAAACCATGAGATTTCCCCTTCGCCGCGAGATGAGGCCCGATTCCCCTGAACTGCGTGCAGAGCAATTCCGTGTTCCACATCAAACGTGAAAGGAGCCTTGATTTCCTTGATGGCACTCCAGAGAAAACCCAAGATCACTGTCTCACGTCTAGGGGGATCCTGAGGTCACTGCAGCAACACGAAAGGGCTCCGTGGACCCCAAATCAACTCGAGATGAGAGCTTAGTCCCTGGCTTCGACTCAAGAGGAATACCAACTTTCCACAAGCACCTCAAGAGGAGGTTTCTCTCAGCTACAGGTATGTGAGAGGGCCCCTGAGTTTGTGGCCTCAAGTGGAATGGACACCGAGATGCTCTGACTCGAAGTAAGGCCGGATATCCCTGCAGTGAATTGAATGCAGGCTCGTCTTGCATCTCCCAAGACGAAGGGATGTCTGAATCCGCTGTGGAGACCACAGAGAAAGTCCTAGTCCTCCGCCTCATCGCGACCGGAGGCCTCACATCCTTTGAAAACCCGAGATGTCTGCGGAGATCAATGCTTCCAAAGGAGACGATGCCTGACTACTCTTGAAAATGGATAGGAGTCCCCGGAACCCTGTGGCACGTGGAAAGGGACCCTGGGTCTCCCGCCTCACGTGGAGACGCGTCCCAATTGCCATGCCAAGACTCGAGGAGAATCCCGAGGTGTCCCTCGAACCTAGGCAGGAGTCCTGACGTCGCTGAACAAACACGTGTCTGGAAGGGCCCTCCCCGTCGTAACTCGAGAATGTAACCCAGGTTCATGCCACAACTCTAGAAAAACCATGAGACTTCCGCCTCGCCGCGAGATGAGGCCCGATTCCCCTGCACTGCGTGCAGAGCAATTCCGTGTTCCACATTAGACGTGAAAGGAGCTTTGATTTCCTTGATGGCACTCCAGAGAAAACCCAAAGTCACTGTCTCTAGTCTAGAGGGATCCTGAGGTCACTGTTGCAAAATGAAATGTCTCCGTGGACATCAAATTATCTCGAGATGAGAGCTTAGTCCCTGGCTTCGACTCAAGAGGAATACCAACTTTCCACAAGCACCTCAAGAGAAGCCTTCTCTCAGGTGCAAGTATGTGAGAGGGACCCTGAGTTTGTGGCCTCAAGTGGAATGGACACCAAGATGCTCTGACTCGAAGTAAGGCCGGATATCCCTGCAGTGAATTGAATGCAGCCTCGTCTTGCATCTCCCAAGACGACGGGATGTCTGAATTCACTGTGCAGAACACAGAGAAAGACCTAGCCCTCGCCTCAACGCGACTGGAGGCCTCACATCCTTTGAAAACTCGAGAGGTCTGCAGAGACCAATGCTTCCAAAGGAGACGATGCCTGACTCCTCTTGAAAATGGATAGGAGTCTCAGGATCACTGTGGCACGTGGAAAGGGACACTGGGTCTCCCGCCTCACGTGGAGAAACGTCCCAATTGCCATGCCAAAACTCGAGGAGAATCCCGAGGTGCCCCTCGCACCTAGGCAGGAGTCCTGACGTCGCTGAACAAACACGTTTCTGGAAGGGCCCTCCCCGTCGTAACTCGAGAATATACCCCAGGTTCCGGCCGCAACTCGAGAAAAACCATGAGACTTCCCGCTCGTCGCGAGATGAGGCCCGATTCCCCTGCCCTGCGTGCAGAGCAATTCCGTATTCCACATCAAAAATGAAAGGAGCCTTGATTTCCTTGATGGCACTCCAGAGAAAACCCAAGATCACTGTCTCAAGTCTAGACGGACCTGAGGTCACTGGAGCAACACGAAAGGGCTCCGTGGACCCCAAATCAACTCGAGATGAGAGATTAGTCCCTGGCTTCAACTCAAGAGGAATACCAACTTTCCACAAGCCCCTCAAGAGGAGGCTTCTCTCAGCTACAGGTATGTGAGAGGGACCCTGAGTTTGTGGCCTCAAGTGGAATGGACACCGAGATGCTCTGACTCGAAGTAAGGCCGGATATCGCTGCAGTGAATTGAATGCAGGCTCGTCTTGCATCTTCCAAGAAGAAGGGATGTCTGAATCCCCTGTGGAGACCACAGAGAAAGACCTTGTTATCCACCTCATTGCGACCAAAGGCCTCACATCCTTTGAAAACTCGAGAGGTCCGCGGAGATCAATGCTTCCAAGGTAGATGATGCCTGACTCCTCTTGAAAATGGATAGGATTCCCAGGATCCCTGTGGCACGTGGAAAGGTACCCTGGGTCTCCCGCCTCACGTGGAGACGCGTCCCAATTGCCATGCCAAGATTCGAGGAGAATTCCGAGGTTTCCCTCGCACCTAGACAAGAGTCCTGACATCGCGGAACAAACACGTGTCTGGAAAGGCCCTCCCCATCGTAACTCGAGAATATAACCCAGGTTGCGGCCGCAACTCGAGAAAAACCATGAGACTTCCCCCTCGCCACGAGATGAGGCCCGATTCCCCTGCACTGCATGCAGAGCAATTCCGTGTTCCACATCAAACGTGAAAGGAGCCTTGATTTCCTTGATGGCACTCCAGAGAAAACCCAAAGTCACTGTCTCAAGTCTAGAGGGATCCTGAGGTCAGTGAAGCAACACGAAAAGGCTCCGTGGACCCCAAATCAACTCGAGATGAGAGCTTAGTCCCTGGCTTCGACTCAAGAGGAATACCAACTTTCCACAAGCACCTCAAGAGGAGGCTTCTCTCAGCTAAAGGTATGTGAAAGCGACCCTGAGTTTGTGGCCTCAAGTGGAATGGACACCTAGATGCTCTGACTTGAAGTGAGGCTGGATATCCCTGCAGTGAATTGAATGCAGGCTCGTCTTGCATCTCCCAAGACGAAGGGATGTCTGAATCCCCTGTGGAGACCACAGAGAAAGACCTTGTTATCCACCTCATCGCGACCGGAGGCCTCACATCCTTTGAAAACTCAAGAGGTCCGCTGAGATCAATGCTTCCAAAGGAGACCATGCCTGACTCCTCTTGAAAATGGATAGGAGTCCCAGGATCCCTGTGGCACGTGGAAAGCGACCCTGGGTCTCCCGCCTCACGTGGAGATGCGTCCCAATTGCCATGCCAAGACTCGAGGAGAATCCCGAGGTGTCCCTCGCACCTAGGCAGGAGTCCTGACGTCACTGAACAAACACGTGTCTGGAAGGGCCCTCTCCGTCGTAACTCGAGATATACCCCAGGATCCGGCCGCAACTCGAGAAAAACCATGAGACTTCCCCCTCGCCGCGAGATGAGGCCCGATTCCCCTGCACTGCGTGCAGAGCAATTCCGTGTTCCACATCAAACGTGAAAGGAGCCTTGATTTCCTTAATGGCACTCCAGAGAAAACCCAATAACACTGTCTCAAGTCTAGAGGGATCCTGAGGTCACTGGAGCAACCCGAAAGGGCACTGTGGACTCCAAATAAAGTCGAGATGAGAGCTTAGTCCCTGGCTTCGACTCAAGAGGAATACCAACTTTCCACAAGCACCTCAAGAGGAGGCTTCTCTCAGCTACAGGTATGTGAGAGGGACCCCGAGTTTGTGGCCTCAAGTGGAATGGACACCGAAATGCTCTGACTCGAAGTAAGGCCGGATATCCCTGCAGTGAATTGAATGCAGGCTCGTCCTGCATCTCCCAAGACGAAGGGATGTCTGAATCCCCTGTGGAGACCACAGAGAAAGACCTAGTTCTCCGCCTCATCGCGACCGGAGGCCTCACATCCTTTGAAAACTCGAGAGGTCCACGGAGATCAATGCTTCCAAGGTAGATGATGCCTGACTCCTCTTGAAAATGGATAGGAGTCCCAGGATCCCTGTGGCACGTGGAAAGGGACCCTGGGTCTCCCGCCTCACGTGGAGACGCGTCCCAATTGCCATGCCAAGACTCTAGGAGAATTCCGAGGTTTCCCTCGCACCTAGACAAGAGTCCTGACATCGCGGAACAAACACGTGTCGGGAAAGGCCCTCCCCGTCGTAATTCGAGAATATACACCAGGTTCCGGCCGCAACTCGAGAAAAACCATGAGGCTTCCTCGTCGCCGGGAGATGAGTCCCGATTCCCCTGCACTGCGTGCAGAGCAATTCCGTTTTACACAACAAACGTAAAAGGAGCCTTGATTTCCTTGATGGCACTCCAGAGAAAACCCAAGATTACTGTCTCAAGTCTGGAGGGATCCTGAGGTTACTGGAGCAACAAGAAAGGGCTCCGTGGACCCCAAATCAACTCGAGATGAGAGCTTAGTCCCTGGCTTCGACTCAAGAGGAATACCAACTTTCCACAAGCACCTCAAGAGGAGGCTTCTCTCAGCTACAGGTAGGTGAGAGGGACCCTGAGTTTGTGGCCTCAAATCGAATGAACACCGAGATGCTCTAACTCGAAGTAAGGCCGGATATCCCTGCAGTGAAGTGAATGCAGGCTCGTCTTGCATCTCCCAAGACGAAGGGATGTCTGAATCCCCTGTGGAGACCGCAGAGAAAGACCTAGTTCTCCACCTCATCGCGACCGGAGGCCTCACATCCTTTGAAAACTCGAGAGGTCTGCGGAGATCAATGCTTCCAAAGGAGACGATGCCTGACTCCTCTTGAAAATGGATAGGAGTCCCAGGATCCATGTGGCACGTGGAAGGGGACCCTGGGTCTCCCGCCTCACGTGGAGACGCGTCCAAATTGCCATGCCAAGACTCGAGGAGAATCCCGAGGTCTCCCTCGCTCCTAGGCAGGAGTCCTGACGTCGCTGAACAAACACGTGTCTGGAAGGGCCCTCCCCGTCGTAACTCGAGAATATACCCCAGGTTCCGGCCGCAACTCGAGAAAAACCATGAGACTTCCCCCTCGCAGCGAGATGAAGCTCGATTCCCCTGCACTGCGGGCAGAGCAATTCCGTGTTCCACATCAAACGTGAAAGGAGCCTTGATTTCCTGAAGCACTCCAGAGAAAACCCAAGATCACTGTCTCAAGTTTAGAGGGATCCTGAGGTCACTGGAGCAAAACGAAAGGGCTCTGTGGACCCCAAATCAACTCGAGATGAGAGCTTAGTCCCTGGCTTCGACTCAAGAGGAATACCAACTTTCCATAAGCACCTCAAGAGGAGGCTTCTCTCAGCAACTGGGAGGTGAGAGGGACCCTGAGTTTGTGGCCTCAAGTGGAATGGACAACGAGATGCTCTGACTCGAAGTAAGGCCGGATATCCCTGCAGTGAATTGAATGCAGGCTCGTCTTGCATCTCCCAAGACGAAGGGATGTCTGATTCCCCTGTGGAGACCACAGAGAAAGACCTAGTCCTCCGCCTCAACGCGACCGGAGACCTCACATCCTTTGAAAACTCGAGAGGTCTGCAGAGATCAATGCTTCCAAAGGAGACGATGCATGACTCCTCTTGAAAATGGATAGGAGTCCCAGGATCCCTGTGGCATGTAGAAAAGGACACTGGGTCTCCCGCCTCACGTGGAGACGCGTCCCAATTGCCATGCCAAGACTCGAGGAGAATCCCGAGGTGTCCCTCGCACCTAGGCAGGAGTCCTGACGTCGCTGAAAAAACACGTGTCTGGAAGGGCCCTCCCCGTCGTAAATCGAGAATATACCCCAGGTTCCGGCCGCAACTCAAGAAAAACCATGAGACTTCCCCCTCGCCGCGAGATGAGGCCCGATTCCCCTGCACTGCCTGCAGAGCAATTCCGTATTCCACATCAAACGTGAAAGGAGCCTTGATTTCCTTGATGGCACTCCAGAGAAAACCCAAGATCACTGTCTCAAGTCTAGAGGGATCCTGAGGTCACTGGAGCAACACGAAAGGGCTCTGTGGACGCCAAATCAACTCGAGATGAGAGCTTAGTCCCTGGCTTCGACTCAAGAGGAATACCAACTTTCCACAAGCACCTCAAGAGGAGGCTTCTCTCAGCTACAGGTTGTGAGAGGGACCCTGAGTTTCTAGCCTCAAGTGGATTGGACACCGAGATGCTCTGAC
The DNA here is from genome assembly GCF_033118175.1 of Dama dama. Taxonomy (NCBI): domain Eukaryota; kingdom Metazoa; phylum Chordata; class Mammalia; order Artiodactyla; family Cervidae; genus Dama; species Dama dama. The sequence goes on from NC_083693.1 coordinate 829,083, forward strand.
TCGAAGTAAGGCCGGATATCCCTGCAGTGAATTGAATGCAGGCTCGTCTTGCATCTCCCAAGACAAAGGGATGTCTGATTCCCCTGTGGAGACCACAGAGAAAGATCTAGTCCTCCTCCTCAACGCGAACCGAGGCCTCACATCCTTTGAAAACTCGAGAGGTCCGCGGAGATCAATGCTTCCAAAGGAGACGATGCCTGACTCCTCTTGAAAATGGATAGGAGTCCCAGGATCCCTGAGGCACGTGGAAAGGTACCCTGGATTTCCGGCCTCACGTGGAGACGCGTCCCAATTGCCATGCCAAGACTCGAGGAGAATCACGAGGTGTCCCTCGCCTCTAGGCAGGAGTCCTGACGACGCTGAACAAACACGTGTCTGGAAGGGCCCTCCCCGTCGTAACTCGAGAATATACCGCAGGTTCCGGACGCAACTCGAGAAAAACCATGAGACTTCCCCCTCGCCGCAAGATGAGGCCCGATTCCCCTGCACTGCGTGCAGAGCAATTCCGTGTTCCACATCAAACGTGAAAGGAGCCTTGATTTCCTTGATGGCACTCCAGAGAAAACCCAAGATCACTGTCTCAAGTCTAGAGGGATCCTGAGGTCACTGGAGCAACACGAAAGGGCTCCATGGACCCCAAATCAACTCGAGATGAGAGCTTAGTCCCTGGATTTGACTCAAGAGGAATACCAACATTCCACAAGCACCTCAAGAGGAGGCTTCTCTCAGCTACAGGTACGTGAGAGAGACCCTGAGTTTGTGGCCTCAAGTGGAATGGACACCGAGATGCTCTGACTCGAAGTAAGGCCGGATATCCCTGCAGTGAAATGAATGCAGGCTCTTCTTGCATCTCCCAAGATGAAGGGTTGTCTGAATCCCCTGTGGAGTCCACAGAGAAAGACCTAGTCCTCCGCCTCAACGCGAATGGAGCCCTCACATCCTTTGAAAACTCGAGAGGTCCGCGCAGATCAATGCTTCCAAAGGAGACGATGCCTGACTCCTCTTGAAAATGGATAGGAGTCCCAGGATCCCTGTGGTACGTGGAAAGGTACCCTGGATCTCCCGCCTCAGGTGGAGACGCGTCCCAATTGCCATGCCAAGACTCGAGGAGAATCCCGAGGTGTCCCTCGCACCTAGGCAGGAGTCCTGACGTCGCTGAACAAACATGTGTTTCGAAGGGCCCTCCCCGTCGTAACTCGAGAATATACCCCAGGTTCCGGCCGCAACTCGAGAAAAACCATGAGACTTCCCCCTCGTCGCGAGATGAGGCCCGATTCCCCTGCACTGCGTGCAGAGCAATTCCGTGTTCCACATCAAACGTGAAAGGAGCCTTGATTTCCTTGATGGCACTCCAGAGAAAACCCAAGATCACTGTCTCAAGTCTAGAGGGACCCTGAGGTCACTGGAGCAACACGAAAGGGCTCCGTGGACCCCAAATAAACTCGAGATGAGAGCTTAGTCCCTGGCTTCGACTCAAGAGGAATACCAACTTTCCACAAGCACCTCAAGAGGAGGCTTCTCTCAGCTACAGGTAGGTGAGTGGTACCCTGAGTTTGTGGCCTCAAATCGAATGGACACCGAGATGCTCTGACTCGAAGTAAGGCCGGATATCCCTGCAGTGAAGTGAATGCAGGCTCGTCTTGGATCTAACAAGGCGAAGGGATGTCTGAATCCCCTGTGGAGACCACAGAGAAAGACCTAGTCCTCCGCCTCAACGCGACCGGAGGCCTCACATCCTTTGAAAACTCAAGAGGTCCGCGGACATCAATGCTTCCAAAGGAGACGAAGCCTGACTGCGCTTGAAAATGGATAGGAGTCCCAGGATCCCTGTGGCACGTGGAAAGGGAAACTGGGTCTCCCGCCTCACGTGGAGACGCGTCCCAATTGCCATGCCAAGACTCGAGGAGAATCCCGAGGTGTCCCTCGCACCTAGGCAGGAGTCCTGACGTCGCTGAACAAACACGTGTCTTGGGAGGCCCTCTCCGTCGTAACTCGAGAATATACCCCAGGTTCCGGCCGCAACTCGAGAAAAACCATGAGACTTCCCCCTCGCCGCGAGATGAGGCCCGATTCCCCTGCACTGAATGCAGAGCAATTCCGTGTTCCACATCAAACGTGAAAGGAGCCTTGATTTCATTGATGGCACTCCAGGGAAAACCCAAGATCACTGTCTCAAGTCTAGAGGGATCCTGAGGTCACTGGAGCAACACGAAAGTTCTCTGTGGACCCCAAATCAACTCGAGATGAGAGCTTTGTCCCTGGCTTCGACTCAAGAGGAATACCAACTATCCACAAGCACCTCAGAGAAGGCTTCTCTCAGCTACAGGTATGTGAGAGGGACCCTGAGTTTGTGGCCTCAACTGGAATGGACACCGAGATGCTCTGACTCGAAGTAAGGCCGGATATCCCTGCAGTGAATTGAATGCAGGCTCGTCTTGCATCTCCCAAGAAGAAGGTATGTCTGAATCCCCTGTGGAGACCACAGAGAAAGACCTAGTTCTCCGCCTCATCGCGACTGGAGGCCTCACATCCTTTGAACACTCGAGAGGTCCGCGGAGATCAATGCTTCCAAAGGAGACGATGCCTGACTCCTCTTGAAAATGGATAGGAGTCCCAGGATCCCTGTGGCACGTGGAAAGGGACCCTGGGTCTCCCGCCTCACGGGGAGACGCGTCCCCATTGCCATGCCAAGATTCGAGGAGAATCCCGAGGTGTCCCTCGCACCTAGGCAGGAGTCCTGACGTCGCTGAACAAACACGTGTCTGGAGGGGCCCTCCCCGTCGTAACTCGAGAATATACCCCAGGTTCCGGCCGCAACTCGAGAAAAACCGGGAAACTTCCCCCTCGCCGCGAGATGAAGCCCGATTCCCCTGCACTGCGTGCAGAGCTATTCCGTGTTCCACATCAAACCTGAAAGGAGCCTTGATTTCCTTGATGGCACTCCAGAGAAATCCCAAGATCACTGTCTCAAGTCTAGAGGGATCCTGAGGTCACTGGAGCAACACGAAAGGGCTCCGTGGACCCCAAATCAACTCGAGATGAGAGCTTAGTCCCTGGCTTCGACTCAAGAGGAATACCAACTTTCCACAAGCACCTCAAGAGGAGGCTTCTCTCAGCTACAGGTATGTGAGAAGGACCCTGAGTTTGTGGCCTCAAGTGGAATGGACACCGAGATGCTCTGACTCGAAGTAAGGCCGGATATCCCTGCAGTGAATTGAATGCAGGGTCGTCTTGCATCTCCCAAGACGAAGGGTTGTCTGAATCCCCTGTGGAGACCACAGAGAAAGACCTAGTCCTCCACCTCATTGCGAACCGAGGCCTCATATCCTTTGAAAACTCAAGAGGTACGCGGAGATCAATGCTTCCAAAGGAGACGATGCCTGACTCCTCTTGAAAATGGATAGGAGTCCCAGGATCCCTGTGGCACGTGGAAAGGTACCCTGTATCTCCCGCCTCAGGTGGAGACGCGTCCCAATTGCCATGCCAAGACTCGAGGAGAATCCCGAGGTGTCCCTCGCACCTAGACAGGAGTCCTGACGTCGCTGAACAAACACGTGTCTCGAAGGGCCCTCCCCGTCGTAACTCGAGAATATACCCCAGGTTCCGGCCGCAACTCGAGAAAAACCATGAGACTTCCCGCTCGCCGCGAGATGAGGCCCGATTCCCCTGCACTGCATGCAGAGCAATTCCGTGTTCCACATCAAACGTGAAAGGAGCCTTGATTTCCTTGATGGCACTCCAGAGAAAACCCAAGATCACTGTCTCAAGTCTAGAGGGATCCTGAGGTCACTGGAGCAACACGAAAGGGCTCTGTGGACCCCAAATCAACTCGAGATGAGAACTTATTCCCTGTCTTCGACTCAAGAGGAATACCAAGTTTCCAGAAGCACCTCAAGAGGAGGCTTCTCTCAGCTACAGGTATGTGAGAGGAACCTGAGTTTGTGGCCTCAAGTGGAATGGACACCGAGATGCTCTGACTCGAAGTAAGGCCGGATATCTCTGCAGTGAATTGAATGCAGGCTCGTCTTGCATCTCCCAAGACGAAGGGATGTCTGAATCCCCTGTGGAGACCACAGAGAAAGACCTAGTTCTCCGCCTCATCGAGACCGGAGGCCTCACGTCCTTTGAAAACTCGAGACGTCCGCGGAGATCAATGCTTCCAAAGGAGACGATGCCTGACTCCTCTTGAAAATGGATAGGAGTCCCAGGATCCCTGTGGCACGTGGAATGGGACCCTGGGTCTCACGCCTCTCGTGGATACGCGTCCCAATTGCCATGCCAAGACTCGAGGAGAATCCCGAAGTGTCCCTCGCACCTAGGCAGGAGTCCTGACGTCGCTGAACAAACACGTGTCTGGAAAAGACCTCCCCGTCGTAACTCGAGAATATACCCCAGGTTCCGGCCGCAACTCGAGAAAAACCATGAGACTTCCCCCTCGCTGCGAGTTGAGACCCGATTCCCCTGCACTGCGTGCAGAGCAATTCCGTGTTCCACATCAAACGTGAAAGGAGCCTTGATTTCCTTGATGGCACTCCAGAGAAAACCCGAGATCACTGTCTCAAGTCTAGAGGGATCCTGAGGTCACTGGAGCAACATGAAAGGGCTCCGTGGACCCCAAATCAACTCGAGATGAGAGCTTAGTCCCTGGCTTCGACTCAAGAGGAATACCAACTTTCCACAAGCACCTCAAGAGGAGGCTTCTCCCAGCTACAGGTATGTGAGAGGGACCCTGAGATTGTGGCCTCAAGTGGATTGGACACCGAGATGCTCTGACTCGAAGTAAGGCCGGATATCCCTGCAGTGAATTGAATGCAGGCTCGTCTTGCATCTCCCAAGACGAAGGGATGTCTGAATCCGCTGTGTACGACAGAGAAAGACATAGTCCTCAACCTCATCGCGACCGGAGGCCTCACATCCTTTGAAAATTCGAGAGGTATGCGGAGATCAATGCTTCCAAAGGAGACGATGCCTGACTCCTCTTGCAAATGGATAGGAGTCCCAGGATCCCTGTGGCAAGTGGAAAGGGACCCTGGGTCTACCGCCTCACGTGGAGATGCGTCCCAATTGCCATGCCAAGACTCGAGGAGAATCCCGAGGTGTCCCTCGCAGCTAGGCAGGAGTCCTGAGATCGCTGAACAAACACGTGTCTGAAAGGGCCCTCCCCGTCGTAACTCGAGAATATACCAAAGGTTCCGGCCGCAACTCGAGAAAAACCATGAGACTTCCCCCTCGCCGTGAGGTGAGGCCCGATTCCCCTGCACTGCGTGCAGAGCAATTCCGTGTTCCACATCAAACGTGAAAGGAGCCTTGATTTCCTTGGTGGCACTCCAGAGAAAACCCAAGATCACTGTCTCAAGTCTAGAGGGATCCTGAGGTCACTGGAACAACACGAAAGGGCTCCGTGGACCCCAAATGAACTCGAGATGAGAGCTTAGTCCCTGGCGTCGACTCAAGAGGAATACCAACTTTTCACAAGCACCTCAAGAGGAGGCTTCTCTCAGCTACAGGTAAGTGAGAGGGAACCTGTGTGTGTGGCCTGAAGTGGAATGGACACCGAGATGCTCTGACTCGAATTAAGGCCGGATATCCCTGCAGTGAATTGAATGCAGGCTCGTCTTGCATCTCCCAAGACGAAGGGATGTCTGAATCCCCTGTGGAGATGACAGAGAAAGACCTAGTCCTCCGCCTCATCGCGCCCGGATTCCTCACATCCTTTGAAAACTCGAGAGGTTTGCGGAGATCAATGCTTCCAAAGGAGACGATGCCTGACTCTTCTTGAAAATGGGTAGGAGTCCCAGGATCCCTGTGGCACGTGGAAAGAGACCCTGGGTCTCCCGCCTCACGTGGAGACGCATCCAAACTGCCATGCCAAGACTCGAGGAGAATCCCGAGGTGTCCCTCGCACCTAGGCAGGAGTCCTGACATTGCTGAACAAACATGTGTCTGGAAGGGCCCTCCCCGTCGTAACTCGAGAATATACCCCATGTTCAGGTCGCAACTCGAGAAAAATCATGAGACTTCCCCCTCGCCGCGAGATGAGACCCGATTCCCCTGCACTGCGTGCAGAGCAATTCCGTGTTCCACATTAAACGTGAAAGGAGCCGTGATTTCCTTGATGGCACTCCAGAGAAAACCCAAGATCACTGTCTCAAGTCTAGAGGGATCCTGAGGTCACTGTAGCAACACGAAATTTCTCCGTGGACCCCAAATCAACTCGAGATGAGAGCTTAGTCCCTGGCTTCGACTCAAGAGGAATACCAACTTTCCACAAGCACCTCAAGTGGAGGCTTCTCTCAGCTACAGGTATGTGAGAGGGACCCTGAGTTTGTGGGCTCAAGTGGAATGGACACCGAGATTCTCTGACTTGAAGTAAGGCCGGATATCCCTGCAGTGAATTGAATGCAGGCTCGTCTTGCATCTCCCAAGATGAAGGGATGTCTGAATCCGCTGTGGAGACCACTGAGAATGACCTCGTCCTCCGCCTTATCGCGACTGGAGTCCTCACATCTTTTGAAAACTCGAGAGGTCCACGGAGATCAATGCTTCCAAAGGAGACGATGCCTGACTCCTCTTGAAAATGGATAGGAGTCCCAGGATCACTGTGACACATGGAAAGGGACCCTGGGTCTCCCGCCTCACGTGGAGACGCGTCCCAATTGTCATGCCAAGACTCGAGGAGAATCCCGAGGTGTCCGTCGCACCTAGGCAGGAGTCCTGACGTCGCTGAACAAACACGTGTCTGGAAGGGCCCTCCCCGTCGTAACTCGAGAATATACCCCAGGTTCCGGCCGCAACTCGAGAAAAACCATGAGACTTCCCACTCGCCGCGAGATGAGGCCCGATTCCCCTGCACTGCGTGCAGAGCAATTCCGTGTTCCACATCAAACGTGAAAGGAGCCTTGATTTCCTTGATGGCACTCCAGAGAAAACCCAAGATCACTGGCTCAAGTCTAGAGGGATCCTGAGGTCACTGGAGCAACACGAAAGGGCTCCGTGGACCCCAAATCAACTCGAGATGAGAGCTTAGTCCCTGGCTTCGACTCAAGAGGAATACCAACTTTCCACAAGCACCTCAAGAGGAGGCTTCTCTCAGCTACAGGTATGTGAGAGGGACCCTGAGTTTGTGGCCTCAAGTGGAATGGACACCGAGATGCTCTGACTCGAAGTAAGGCCGGATATCCCTGCAGTGAATTGAATGCAGGCTCGTCTTGCATCTCCCAATACGAAGGGATGTCTGAATCCCCTGTGGAGACGACAGAGAAAGACCTAGTCCTCCGCCTCATCGCGCCCGGAGGCCTCACATCCTTTGAAAACTGGAGAGGTCTGCGGAGATCAATGCATCCAAAGGAGAGGATGCCTAACTCCTCTTGAAAATGCATAGGAGTCCCAGGTTCCCTGTGGCACGTGGAAACGGACCCTGGGTCTCCCGCCTCACGTGGAGACGCGTCCCAAATGCCATGCCAAGACTCAAGGAGAATCCCGAGGTGTCCCTCGCACCTAGGCAGGAGTCCTGACGTCTCTGAACAAACACGTGTCTGGAAGGGCCCTCGCCTTCGTAACTCGAGAATATACCCCAGGTTCCGGCCGAAACTCGAGAAAAACCATGAGACTTCCCACTCGCCGCGAGATGAGGCCCGATTCCCCTGCACTGCGTGCAGAGTAATTCCGTGTTCCACATCAAACGTGAAAGGAGCCTTGATTTCCTTGATGACACTCCAGAGAAAACGCAAGATCACTGGCTCAAGTCTAGAGGGATCCTGAGGTCACTGGAGCAACACCAAAGGGCTCCGTGAACCCCAAATCAACTCGAGATGAGAGCTTAGTCCCTGGCTTCGACTCAAGAGGAATACCAACTTTCCACAAGCACCCAAGAGGAGACTTCTCTCAGCTACAGGTAAGTGAGAGGGACCCTGAGTATGTGGCCTCAAGTCGAATGGACACCGAGATGCTCTGACTCAAAGTAAGGCCGGATATCCCTGCAGTGAATTGAATGCAGGCTCGTCTTGGATCTCCCAAGACGAAGGGTTGTCTGAATCCCCTGTGGAGACCACAGAGAATGACATAGTCCTCCACCTCAAAGCAACCGGAGGCCTCATATCCTTTGAAAACTCGAGAGGTCCGCGGAGATCAATACTTCAAAAGGAGACGATGCCTGACTCCTCTTGAAAATGGATAGGAGTCCCAGGATCCATGTGGCACGTGGAAGGGGACCCTGGGTCTCCCGCATCACGTGGAGACGCGTCCCAATTGCCATGCCAAGACTCGAGGAGAATCCCGAGGTCTCCCTCGCTCCTAGGCAGGAGTCCTGACGTCGCTGAACAAACACGTGTCTGGAAGGGCCCTCCCCGTCGTAAATCGAGAATATACCCCAGGTTCCGGCCACAACTCGAGAAAAACCATGTGACTTCCCCCTCGCCGTTAGATGAGGCCCGATTCCCCTGCACTGCGTGCAGAGCAATTCCGTGTTCCACATCAAACGTGAAAGGAGCCTTGATTTCCTTGATGGCTCTCCAGAGAAAACCCAAGATCACTGTCTCAAGTCTAGAGGGATCCTGAGGTCACTGGAGCAACACGAAAGGGCTCCGTGGACGCCAAATCAACTTGAGATGAGAGCTTAGTCCCTGGCTTCGACTCAAGAGGAATACCAACTTTCCACAAGCACCTCAAGTGGAGGCTTCTCTCAGCTACAGGTATGTGAGAGGGCCCCTTAGTTTGTGGCCTCAAGTGGAATGGACACCGAGATGCTCTGACTCGAAGTAAGGCCGGATATCCCTGCAGTGAAGTGAATGCAGGCTCGTCTTGCATCTCCCAAGATGAAGGGATGTCTGAATCCCCTGTGGAGACCACAGAGAAAGACCTAGTACTCCGCCTCAACGCGAACGGAGGCCTCACATGCTTTTAAAACTCGAGAGGTCCGTGGAGATCAATGCTTCCAAAGGAGACGATGCCTGATTCCTCTTGAAAATGGATAGGAGTCCCAGGATCCCTGTGGCACGTGGAAAGGGACCCTGGGTCTCCCGCCTCACGTGGAGACGCGTCCCAATTGCCATGCAAAGACTCGAGGAGAATCCCGAGGTGTCCCTCGCACCTAGGCAGGAGTCCTGACGTCGCTGAACAAACACGTGTCTGGAAGGGCCCTCCCCGTCGTAACTCGAGAATATACCCCAGGTTCCGGCCGCAACTCGAGAAAAAACATGAGATTTCCCCCTCGCCGCGAGTTGAGGCCCAATTCCCCTGCACTGCATGCAGAGCAATTCCGTGTTCCACATCAAACGTGAAAGGAGCCTTGATTTCCTTGATGGCACTCCAGAGAAAAACCAAGATCACTGTCTCAAGTCTAGAGGGATCCTGAGGTCACTGGAGTACACGAAAGTGCTCCGTGGACCCCTAATCAACTCGAGATGAAAGCTTAGTCCCTGGCTTCGACTCAAGAGGAATACCAACTTTCCACAAGCACCTCAAGAGGAGGCTTCTCTCAGCTACAGGTATGTGAGAGGGACCCTGAGTTTGTGGCCTCAAGTGGAATGGACACCGAGATGCTCTGACTCGAAGTAAGGCCGGATATCCCTGCAGTGAATTGAATGCAGGCTCGTCCTGCATCTCCCAAGACAAAGGGATGTCTGAATCCCCTGTGGAGACCACAGAGAAAGACCTAGTCCTCCGCCACAACGCGAACGGAGGCCTCACATGCTTTTAAAACTCGAGAGGTCCGTGGAGATCAATGCTTCCAAAGGAGACGATGCCTGACTCCTCTTGAAAATGGATAGTAGTCCCAGGATCACTGTGGCACGTGGAAAGGGATCCTGAGTCTTCCGCCTCACGTGGAGACGCATCCCAATTGCCATGGCAAGACTCGAGGAGAATCCCGAGGTGTCCCTCGCACCTAGGCAGGAGTCCTGACGTCGCTGAACAAACACGTGTCTGGAAGGTCCCTCCCCGTCTTAACTCGAGAATATACCACAGGTTCCGGCCGCAACTCGAAAAAAAACATGAGACTTCCCCCTCGACGCGAGATGAGGCCCAATTCCCCTGCACTGCCTGCAGAGCCATTCCGTGTACCACATCAAAAATGAAAGGAGCCTTGATTTCCTTGATGGCACTCCAGAGAAAACCCAAGATCACTGTCTCAAGTCTAGAGGGATCCTGAGGTCACTGGAGCAACACGAGAGGGCTCCGTGGACCCCAAATCAACTCGAGATGAGAGCTTAGTCCCTGGCTTCGACTCAAGAGGAATACCAAGTCTCCACAAGCACCTCAAGAGGAGCCTTCTCTCAGCTACAGGTATGTGAGAGGGACCCTGAATTTGTGGCCCCAAGTGGAATGAACACCGAGATGCTCTGACTCGAAGTAAGGCCAGATATCCCTGCAGTGATTTGAATGCAGGCTCGTCTTGCATCTCACAAGACGAAGGGATGTCTGAATCCCCTGTGGAGACCACAGAGAGACCTATTCCTCCACCTCAAAGCGACTGGAGGCCTCACATCCTTTGAAAACTCGAGAGGTCCGCGGAGATCAATGTTTCCAAAGGAGACGATGCCTGACTCCTCTTGAAAATAGATAGGAGTCCCAGGATCCCTGTGGCACGTTGCAAGGGAAACTGGGTCTCCCGCCTCACGTGGAGACGCGTCCCAATTGCCATGCCAAGACGCGAGAAGAATCCCGAGGTGTCCCTCGCTCCTAGGCAGGAGTCCTCACGTCGCTGAACAAACACGTGTCTGGAAGGGCCCTCCCCGTCGTAACTCGAGAATATACCCCAGGTTCCGGCCACAACTCGAGAAAAACCATGAGACTTCCCCCTCGCCGCGAGATGAGGCCCGATTCCCCTGCATTGCGTGCAGAGCAATTCCGTGTCCCACATTAAACGTGAAAGGAGCATTGATTTCCTTGATGGCACTACAGAGAAAACCCAAGATCACTGTCACAAGTCTAGAGGGATCCTGAGGTCACTGGAGCAACACCAAAATGCTCCGTGGACCCCAAATCAACTCGAGATGAGAGCTTAGTCACTGGCTTCGACTCAAGAGGAATACCAACTTTCCACAAGCACCTCAAGAGGAGGCTTATCTCAGCTACAGGTATGTGAGAGGGACCCTGAGTTTGTGGCCTCAAGTGGAATGGACACCGAGATGCTCTGACTGGAAGTAAGACCGGATATCCCGGCAGTGAATTGAATGCAGGCTCGTCTTGCGTCTCCCAAGACGAAGGGTTGTCTGAATCCCCTGTGGAGACCACAGAGAAAGACCTAGTTCTCCGCCTCATCGAGACCGGAGGCCTCACATCCTTTGAAAACTCGAGAGGTCCGCCGAGATCAATGCTTCCAAAGGAGACGATGAATGACTCTTCTTGAAAATGGATAGGAGTCCCAGGATCCCTGTGGCACGTGGAAAGTGATCCTGGGTCTTCCACCTCACGTGGAGATGCGTCCCAATTGCCATGCCAAGACTCGAGGAGAATCCCGAGGTGTCCCTCACACCTACGCAAGAGTCCTGACGTCACTGAACAAACACGTGTCTGGAAGGGCCCTCTACGTCGTAACTCGAGAATATACCCCAAGTTCCAGCCGCAACTCGAGAAAAACCATGAGACTTCCCCCTCGCCGCGAGATGAGGCCCGATTCCACTACACTGCGTGCAGAGCAATTCCGTGTTCCACATCAAACGTGAAAGGAGCCTTGATTTCCTTAATGGCACTCCAGAGAAAACCCAAGATCACTGTCTAGAGTCTAGAGGGATCCTGAGGTCACTGGAGCAGCAAGAAAGGGCTCCGTGGACCCCAAATCAACTCGAGATGAGAGCTTAGTCCCTGGCTTCGACTCAAGAGGAATACCAACTTTCCACAAGCACCTCAAGAGGAGGCTTCTCTCAGCTACAGGTATGTGAGAGGGACCCTGAGTTTGTGGCCTCAAGTGGAATGGACACCGAGATGCTCTGACTCGAAGTAAGGCCGGATATCCCTGCAGTGAATTGAATGCAGGCTCGTCTTGCATCTCCCAAGACGAAGGGATGTCTGTATCCCCTGTGGAGGCCACAGAGAAAGACCTAGTCCTCCGCCTCATCGCGACCGGAGGCCTCACATCCTTTGAAAACTCGAGAGGTCCGCGGAGATCAATGCTTCCACAGGAGACGATGCCTGACTCCTCTTGAAAATGGATAGGAGTCCCAGGATCCCTGTGGCACGTGGAAAGGGACTCTGGGTCTCCCGCCTCACGTGGAGACGCGTTCCAATGGCCATGCCAAGACTCGAGGAGAATCCCGAGGTGTCCCTCGCACGTAGGCAGGAGTCCTGACGTCGCTGAACAAACACGTGTCTGGAAGGGCCCTCCCCGTCGTAACTCGAGAATATACACCAGGTTCCAGCCGTAACTCGAAAAAAACCATGAGACTTCCCCGTGGCTGCGAGATGAGGCCCGATTTCCCTGCACTGTGTGCAGAGCAATTCCGTGTTCCACATCACACATGGACAGAGCCTTGATTTCCTCGATGGCACTCCAGAGAACATCCAAGATCACTGTCTCAAGTCTAGAGGGATCCTGAGGTCATTGTAGCAACATGAAAGGGCTCCGTGGACCCCAAATCAACTTGAGATGAGAGCTTCGTCCTTGGCTTCGACTCAAGAGGAATACCAACTTTCCAAAAGCACCTCAAGAGGAGGCTTCTCTCAGCTACAGGTATGTGAGAGGGACCCTGAGTTCGTGGCCTCAAGTGGAATGGACACCGAGATGCTCTGACTCGAAGGAAGGCCGGATATCCCTGCAGTGAATTGAATGCAGGCTCGGCTTGCATCTCCCACGACGAAGGGATGTCTGAATCCCCTGTGGAGACCACAGAGAAAGACCTAGTTCTCCGCCTCATCGTGACCGGAGGCCTCACGTCCTTTGAAAACTCGAGAGGTCCGCCGAGATCAATGCTTCCACAGGAGACGATGCCTGACTCCTCTTGAAAATGCATAGGAGTCCCAGGATCAAAGTGGCATGTGGAAAGGGACCCTGGGTCTCCCGCCTCACGTGGAGATGCGTCCCAATTGCCATGCCAAGACTCGAGGAGAATCCCGAGGTGTCCCTCGCACCTAGGCAGGAGTCCTGACGTCGCTGAACAAACACGTGTCTGGAAGGGCCCTCCCCGTCGTAACTCGAGAATATACACCAGGTTCGAGCCGCAACTCGAAAAAAACCATGAGACTTCCCCCTCGCCACGAGATGAGGCCCGATTCCCCTGCACTGTGTGCAGAGCAATTCCGTGTTCCACATCAAACATGGACGGAGGCTTGATTTCCTCGATGGCACTCCAGAGAACACCCAAGATCACTGTCTCAAGTCTAGAGGGTTCCTGAGGTCACAGTAGCAACATGAAAGGGCTCCGTGGACCCCAAATCAACTCGAGATGAGAGCTTCGTCCTTGGTTTCGACTCAAGAGGAATACCCACTTTCCACAATCATCTCAAGAGGAGGCTTCTCTCAGCTACAGGTATGTGAGAGGGACCCTGAGTTTGTGGCCTCAAGTGGAATGGACACCGAGATGCTCTGACTCGAAGGAAGGCCGGATATCCCTGCCGTGAATTGAATGCAGGCTCGGCTTGCATCTCCCACGACGAAGGGATGTCTGAATCCCCTGTGGATACCACAGAGAAAGACCTAGTTCTCCGCCTCATCGCGACCTGAGGCCTCACGTTCTTTGAAAACTCGAGAGGTCCGCGGAGATCAATCCTTCCAAAGGAGACGATGCCTGACACCTCTTGAAAATGGATAGGAGTCCCAGGATCCCTGTGGCACCTGGAAAGGGATCATGGGTCCCTGGCCTCACGTGGAGACGCGTCCCAATGGCCATGCCAAGACTCGAGGAGAATCCTGAGGTGTCCCTCGCACCTAGGCAGGAGACTGACGTCGCTGAACAAACACGTGTCTGGAAGGGCCCTCCCCGTCGTAACTCGAGAATATACCCCAGGTTCCGGCCGCAACTCGTGAAAAACCATGAGACTTCCCCCTCGCCGCGAGTTGAGCCCCGATTCCCCTGCACTGCGTGCAGAGCAATTCCGTGTTTCATATCAAACATTAAAGGAGCCTTGATTTCCTTGATGGTTTCCAGAGAACACCCAACATCACTGTCTCAAGTCTAGAGGGATCCTGAGCTCACTGTAGCAACACGAAAGTGCTCCGTGGACCCCAAATCAACTCGAGATGAGAGCTTCCTCCCTGGCATCGACTCAGGAGGGAATACCCACTTTCCATAAGCACCTCAAGAGGAGGTTTCTCTCAGCTACAGGTATGTGAGAGGGACCTGAGTTTGTGGCCTGAAGTGGAATGGACACCGTGATGCTCTGACTCGAAGGAAGGCAGGATATCCCTACAGTGAATTCAATGCAAGCTCGGCTTGCATCTCAAAGAAGAAGGGATGTCTGAATCCCCTGTGGAGACCACAGAGAAAGACTTAGTTCTCCGCCTCATCGCGACCGGGTGCCTCACGTCCTTTGAAAACTCGAGAGGTCCGTGGAGATCAATGCTTCCAAAGGAGACGATGCCTGACTCCTCTTTAAATGGATAGGAGTCCCAGGATCCCTGTCCATGTGGAAAGGGACCCTGGGTCTCCCGCCTCACGTGGAGACGCGTCCCAATGGCCATGCCAATATTCGAGGAGAATCCCAAGGTGTCCCTCCCACCTAGGCAGGAGTCCTGATGTCGCTGAACAAACACGTGTCTGGAAGGGCCCTCCCCATCGTAACTCGAGAATATACCCCAGGTTCCGGTCGCAACTCGAGAAAAACCATGAGACTTCCCCCTCGCCGAGAGATGAGGCCCGATTCCACTGCACTGCGTGCAGAGCAATTCCGTGTTCCACATCAAACATGAAAGGAGCCTTGATTTCCTTGATGGCACTCCAGAGAACACCCAAGATCACTGTCTCAAGTCTAGAGGGATCCTGAGGTCACTGGAGCAACACGAAACGGCTCCGTGGACCCCAAATCAACTCGAGATGAGAGCTTCGTCCCTGGCTTCGACTCAAGAGGAATACCCACTTTCCACAAGCACCTCAAGAGGAGGCTTCTCTCAGCTACAGGTATGTAAGAGGGACCCTGAGTTTGTGGCCTAAAGTGGAATGGACACCGAGATGCTCAGACTCGAAGGAAGGCCGGATATCCCAGCAGTGAATTGAATGCAGGCTCGTCTTGCATCTCCCACGACGAAGGGATGACTGAATCCCCTGTGGAGACCACAGAGAAAGACCTAGTTCTCCGCCTCATCGCGACTGGAGGCCTCACATCCTTTGAAAACTCGAGAGGTCCGCGGAGATCAATGCTTCCAAAGGAGACGATGCCTGACTCCTCTTGAAAATGGATAGGAGTCCCAGGATCCCTGTGGCACGTGGAAAGGGACACTTGGTCTCCCGCCTCACGTGGAGACGCGTCCCAATGGCCATGCCAAGACTCTAGGAGAATCCCGAGGTGTCCCTCGTACCTAGGGAGGAGTCCTGACGTCGCTGAACAAACACGTGTCTGGAAGGGCCCTCCCCGTCGTAACTCGAGAATATACCCCAGGTTCCGGCCGCAACTCGAGAAAAACCATGAGACTTCCCCCTCGCCGCAAGATGAGGCCCGATTCCCCTACACTGCGTGCAGAGCAATTCCGTGTTCCACATCAAACATGAAAGGAGCCTTGATTTCCTTGATGGCACTCCAGAGAAGAGCCAAGATCACTGTCTCAAGTCTAGAGGGATCTTGAGGTCACTGTAGCAACAAGAAAGGGCTCCGTGGACCCCAAATCAACTCGAGATGAGAGCTTCCTCCCTGGCTTCGACTCAAGAGGGAATACCCACTTTCCATAAGCACCTCAAGAGGAGGCTTCTCTCAGCTACAGGTATGTGAGAGGGACCCTGAGTTTGTGGCCTCAAGTGGAATGGACACCGAGATCCTCTGACTCGAAGGAAGCCCGGATATCCTTGCAGTGAATTGAATGCAGGCTCGTCTTGCATCTCCCACGACGAAGGGATGTCTGAATCCCCTGTGGAGCCCACAGAGAAAGACCTAGTTCTCCACCTCATCGCGACCAGAGGCCTCACGTCCTTTGAAAACTCGAGAGGTCCGCGGAGATCAATGCTTCCAAAGGAGACGATGCCTGACTCCTCTTGAAAATGGATAGGAGTCCCAGGATCCCTGTGGCATGTGGAAAGATACCCTGGGTCTCCCTCCTCACGTGGAGACGCGTACCAATGCCCATGCCAAGACTTGAGGAGAATCCCGAGGTATCCCTCGCACCTAGGCAGGAGTCCTGACGTCGCTGAACAAACACGTGTCTGGAAGGGCCCTCCCCGTGGTAACTCGAGAATATACCCCAGGTTCCGGCCGCAACTCGAGAAAAACCATGAGACTTCCCCCTCGCCGAGAGATGAGGCCCGATTCCACTGCACTTCATGCAGACCAATTCCGTGTTCCACATCAAACATGAAAGGAGCCTTGATTTCCTTGATGGCACTCCAGAGAACACCCAAGATCACTGTCTCAAGTCTAGAGGGATCCTGAGGTCACTGTAGCAACATGAAATGGCTCCGTGGACCCCAAATCAACTCGAGATGAGAGCTTCGTCCCTGGCTTCGACTCAAGAGGAATACCCACTTTCCAGAAGCACCTCAAGAGGAGGCTTCTCTCAGTTACAGGTATCTGAGAGGGACCCTGAGTTTGTGGCCTCAAGTGGAAAGCACACCGAGATGCTCTGACTCGAAGAAAGGCCGGATATCCCGGCAGTGAATTGAATGCAGGCTCGTCTTGCATCTCCCCTGACGAAGGTATGTCTGAATCCCCTATTGAGACCACAGAGAAAGACCTAGCTCTCCGCCTCATCGCGACCGGAGGCCTCACGTCCTTTGAAAACTCGAGAGGTCCGCGGAGATCAATGCTTCCAAAGGAGACGATGCCTGACTCCTCTTGAAAATGGATAGGAGTCCCAGGATCCCTGTGGCACGTGGAAACGGACCCTGGGTCTCCCGCCTCACGTGGAGACGCGTCCCAATGGCCATGCCAAGACACGAGGAGAATCCCGAGGTGTCCCTCGCACCTAGGCAGGAGTCCTGACGTCGCTGAACAAACACGTGTCTGGAAGGGCCCTCCCCATCGTAACTCGAAATTATACCCCAGGTTCCGGCCGCAACTCGAGAAAAATCATGACACTTCCCCCTCGCCGCGAGATGAGGCCCGATTCCCCTGCACTGCGTGCAGAGCAATTCCGTGTTCCACATCAAACATGAAAGGAGCCTTGATTTCCTTGATGGCACACCAGAGAACACCCAAGATCACTGTCTCAAGTCTGGAGGGATCCTGAGGTCACTGTAGCAACATGAAAGGGCTCCGTGGACCCCAAATCAACTCGAGATGAGAGCTTCGTCCCTGGCTTCGACTCAAGAGGAATACCCACTTTCCACAAGCACCTCAAGAGGAGGCTTCTCTCAGCTACAGGTATGTAAGAGGGACCCTGAGTTTGTGGCCTAAAGTGGAATGGACACCGAGATGCTCAGACTCGAAGGAAGGCCGGATATCCCAGCAGTGAATTGAATGCAGGCTCGTCTTGCATCTCCCACGACGAATGGATGACTGAATCCCCTGTGGAGACCACAGAGAAAGACCTAGTTCTCCGCCTCATCGCGACCGGAGGCCTCACGTCCTTTGAAAACTCGAGAGGTCCGCGGAGATCAATGCTTCCAAAGGAGACGATGCCTGACTCCTCTTGAAAATGGATAGGAGTCCCAGGATCCCTGTGGCACGTGGAAAGGGACACTTGGTCTCCCGCCTCACGTGGAGACGCGTCCCAATGGCCATGCCAAGACTCTAGGAGAATCCCGAGGTGTTCCTCGTACCTAGGCAGGAGTTCTGACGTCGCTGAACAAACACGTGTCTGGAAGGGCCCTCCCCGTCGTAACTCGAGAATATACCCCAGGTTCCGGCCGCAACTCGAGAAAAAACATGAGACTTCCCCCTCGCCGCAAGATGAGGCCCGATTCCCCTACACTGCGTGCAGAGCTATTCCGTGTTCCACATCAAACATGAAAGGAGCCTTGATTTCCTTGATGGCACTCCAGAGAAGAGCCAAGATCACTGTCTCAAGTCTAGAGGGATCCTGAGGTCACTGTAGCAACAAGAAAGGGCTCCGTGGACCCCAAATCAACTCGAGATGAGAGCTTCCTCCCTGGCTTCGACTCAAGAGGGAATACCCACTTTCCATAAGCACCTCAAGAGGAGGCTTCTCTCAGCTACAGGTATGTGAGAGGGACCCTGAATTTGTGGCCTCAAGTGGAATGGACACCGAGATCCTCTGACGCGAAGGAAGCCCGGATATCCTTGCAGTGAATTGAATGCAGGCTCGTCTTGCATCTCCCACGACGAAGGGATGTCTGAATCCCCTGTGGAGCCCACAGAGAAAGACCTAGTTCTCCACCTCATCGCGACCAGAGGCCTCACGTCCTTTGAAAACTCGAGAGGTCCGCGGAGATCAATGCTTCCAAAGGAGACGATGCCTGACTCCTCTTGAAAATGGATAGGAGTCCCAGGATCCCTGTGGCATGTGGAAAGATACCCTGGGTCTCCCTCCTCACGTGGAGACGCGTACCAATGCCCATGCCAAGACTTGAGGAGAATCCCGAGGTATCCCTCGCACCTAGGCAGGAGTCCTGACGTCGCTGAACAAACACGTGTCTGGAAGGGCCCTCCCCGTCCTAACTCGAGAATATACCCCAGGTTCCGGCCGCAACTCGAGAAAAACCATGAGACTTCCCCCTCGCCGAGAGATGAGGCCCGATTCCACTGCACTTCATGCAGACCAATTCCGTGTTCCACATCAAACATGAAAGGAGCCTTGATTTCCTTGATGGCACTCCAGAGAACACCCAAGATCACTGTCTCAAGTCTAGAGGGATCCTGAGGTCACTGTAGCAACACGAAAGGGCTCCATTGGCCAAAAATCAACTCGAGATGAGAGCTTCGTCCCTGGCTTCGACTCAAGAGGAATACCCACTTTCCACAAGCACCTCAAGAGGAGGCTTCTCTCAGTTACAGGTATCTGAGAGGGACCCTGAGTTTGTGGCCTCAAGTGGAATGGACACCGAGATGCTCTGACTCGAAGTAAGGCCGGATATCCCTGCAGCGAATTGAATGCACGCTCGTCTTGCGTCTCCCAAGACGATGGGATGTCTGAATCCCATGTGGAGACCACAGAGAAAGACCTAGTTCTCCGCCTCTTCGCGACCGAAGGCCTCACATCCTTTGAATACTCGAGAGGTCCGCGGAGATCAATGCTTCCAAAGGAGACGATGCCTGACTCCTGTTGAAAATGTATAGGAGTCCCACGATCCCTGTGGCACGTGGAAAGGGACCCTGGGTCTCCCGCCTCACGTGGAGACGCGTCCCAACTGCCATGCCAAGACTCGAGGAGAATCCCGAGTGTCCCTCGAACCTAGGCAGGAGTCCTGTCGTCGCGGAACAAACACGTGTCTCGAAGGGCCCTCCCCGTCCTAACTCGAGAATATACCCCAGGTTCCGGCCGCAACTCGAGAAAAACCATGAGACTTCCCCCTCGCCGCGACATGAGGCCCGATTCCCATGCACTGCGTGCAGAGCAATTCCGTGTTCCACATCAAACGTTAAAGGAGCCTTGATATCCTTGTCGGCACTCCAGAGAACACCCAAGATCACTGTCTCAAGTCTAGAGGGATCCTGAGGTCACTGTAGCAACACGAAAGGGCTCCATTGGCCAAAAATCAACTCGAGATGAGAGCTTAGTCCCTGGCTTCGACTCAAGAGGAATACCAACTTTCCACAAGCACCTCAAGAGGAGGCTTCGCTCAGCTACAGGTATGTGAGAGGGACCCTGAGTTTGTGGCCTCAAGTGGAATGGACACCGAGATGCTCTGACTCGAAGTAAGGCCATGTATCCCTGCAGTGAATTGAATGCAGGCTCGTCTTGCATCTCCCAAGACGAAGGCATGTCTGAATCTCCTGTGGAGATCACAGAGAAAGACCGAGTTCTCCACCTCATCACGACCGGAGGCCTCATATCCTTTGAAAACTCGAGAGGTCCGCGGAGATAAATGCTTCCAAAGGAGACGATGCCTGACTCCTCTTGAAAATGGATAGGAGTCCCAGGATCCGTGTGGCACATGTACAGGGACACTGGGTCTCCCGCCTCACGTGGAGGCGCGACCCAATTGCCATGAAAAGACTCGAGGAGAATCCCGAGGTGTCCCTCGCACCTAGGCAGGAGATCTGAGGTCACTGAACAAACACTTGTCTGGAAGGGCCCTCCCCTTAATAACTCGAGAATATACCCAAGGTACCGGTGGCAACTCGAGAAAAACCATGAGACTTCCCCTCGCAGGAAGATGAGGCCTGATTCCCCCACACTGCATGCAGAGCAATTCTGCGTTCCACATCAAACGTGAAAGGAGCCTTGATTTCCTTGACGGCACTCCAGAGAAAACCCAAGATCACTGTCTCAAGTCTAGAGGGATCCTGAGGTCACTGTAGTAACACGAAAGGGCTCTGTGGACCCCAAATCAACTCGAGATGAGAGCTTAGTAAGTGGCTTACTCAAGAGGAATACCCACTTTCCACAAGCACCTCAAGAGGAGGCTTCTCTGAGCTACAGGTATGTGAGAGGGACCCTGACTTTGTGGCCTCAAGTGGATAGGACACCGAGATGATCTGACTGGAAGTAAGGCTGGATAGCCCTTCAGTGAATGGAATGCAGGCTCGTCTTGCATCTCCCAAGACGAAGGGATTTCTGAATCCCCTGTGGATACCACAGAGAAAGACCTAGTTCTCCGACTCATCGCGACCGGAGGCCTCACATCCTTTGAAAACTCGAGAGGTCCATGGAGATCAATGCTTCCAAAGGAGACGATGCCTGACTCCTCTTGAATATGGATAGGAGTCCCATGATCCCTGTGGCACGTGGAAAGGACCCTGGGTCTCCTGTCTCACGTGGAGACGCGTCCCAATTGCCATGCCAAGACTCGAGGAGAATCCCGAGGTGTCCCTCGCACCTAGGCAGGAGTCCTGACGTCGCGGAACAAACACGTGTCTGGAAGTGCCCTCACCCTCGTAACTCGAGAATATACCCCAGGTTCCGGCCGCAACTCGAGAAAAACCATGAGACTTCCCCCTCGCCGCGAGATGAGGCCCGATTCCCCTGCTCTGAGTGCAGAGCAATTCCGTGTTCCACATCAAACGTGAAAGGAGCCTTGATTTCCTTGATGGCACTCCAGAGAAAACCCAAGATCACTGTCTCAAGTCTAGAGAGATCCTGAGGTCAGTGTAGCAACACGAAAGTGCTCCGTCGACCCCAAATCAACACAAGATGAGAGCTTAGTCCCTGGCTTCGACTCAAGAGGAATACCAACTTTCCAAAAGCACCTCAAGAGGAGGCTTCTCTCAGCTACAGGTATGTGAGAGGGACCCTGAGTGTGTCGCCTCAAGTGGAATGGACACCGAGATGCTCTGACTCGAAGTAAAGCCGGATATCCCTGCAGTGAATTGAATGCAGGCTCGTCTTTCATCTCCCAAGACGAACGGATGCTGAATCCCCTGTGGAGACAACAGACAAAGACCTAGTTCTCCGCCTAATCGCGACCGGAGGCCTCACATCCTTTGAAAACTCGAGAGGTCCGCGGAGATCAATGCTTCCAAAGAGACGATGCCTGACTCCTCTTGAAAATGGATAGGAGTCCCAGGATCCCTGTGGCACGTGGAAAGGGACCCTGGGTCTCCCGCCTCACGTGGACACGCGTCCCAATGGCCATGCCAAGACTCGAGGAGAATCCCGAGGTGTCCCTCTCACCTAGGCAGGAGTCCTGACGTCGCTGAACAAACAGGTGCCTGGAAGGACTTTCCCCGTCGTAACTCGATAATATACCCCAGGTTCCGGCCGCAACTCTTGAAAAACCATGAGACTTCCCCCTCGCCGCGAGATGAGGCCCGATTCCCCTACACTGCGTGCAGAGCAATTCCGTGTTCCACATCAAACGTGAAAGGATCCTTGATTTCCTTGATGGCACTCCAGAGAAAACCCAAGATCACTGTCTCAAGTCTAGAGGGATCCTGAGATCACTGTAGCAACACGAAAGGGCTCCGTGGACCGCAAATCAAATCGATATGAGAGCTTAGTCCCTGGCTTTGACTCAAGAGGAATACCAACTTTCCACAAGCACCTCAAGAGTAGGCTTCTCTCAGCTACAGGTATGGGAGAGGGACCCTGAGATTGTGGCCTCAAGTGGAATGGACACCGAGATGCTCTGACTCGAAGTAAGGCCGGATATCCCTGCAGTGAATTGAATACAGGCTCGTCTTACATCTCCCAAGACGAAGGGATGTCTGAATGCCCTGTGGACACCACAGAGAAAGACTTCGTTCTCCGCCTCAACGCGACCGGAGACCTCACATCCTTTGAAAACTCGAGAGGTCCGCAGAGATCAATGCTTCCAAAGGAGACGATGCCTGACTCCTCTTGAAAATGGATAGGAGTCCCAGGATCCCTGTGGCACATGGTAAGGGACCCTGGGTCTCCCTCCTCACGTGGAGACCCGTCCCAATTGCCATGCCAAGACTCGAGGAATATCCCGAGGTGTCCCTCGCACCTAGGCAGGAGTCCTGACGTCGCTGAACAAACACGTGTGTGGAAGGGCCCTCCCCGTCGTAACTCGAGAATATACCCCAGGTTCCGACGGCAACTCGAGAAAAACCATGAGACTTCCCACTCGCCGTGAGATGAGGCCCGATTCCCCTGCACTGCGTGCAGAGCAATTCCGTGTTCCACATCAAACTTGAAACGAGCCTTGATTTCCTTGATGGCACTCCAGAGAAAACCCAAGATCACTGTCTCATGTCTAGAGGGATCCTGAGGTCCCTGTAGCAACACGAAAGTGATCCGTGGACACCAAATCAACTCGAGATGAGAGCTTAGTCCCTGGCTTCAACTCAACAGGAATACCAACTTTCCACAAGCACCTCAAGAGGAGGCTTCTCTCAGCTACAGGTATGTGAGAGGGACCGTGAGTTTCTGGCCTCTACTGGAATGGAAACCGAGATTCTCTGACTCGAAGTAAGGCCGGATTTCCCTGCAGTGAATTGAATGCAGGCTCGTCTTGCATCTCCCAAGACGAAGGGATGTCTGAATCCCCTGTGGAGACCACAGAGAAAGACCTAGTTCTCCGCCTCATCGCGACCGGATGCCTCACATCCTTTGAAAACGCGAGAGGGCCACGGAGATCAGTGCTTCCAAAGGAGATGATGCCTGACTTCTCTTGAAAATGGATAGGAGTAACAGGATCCCTGTGGCGCGTGGAAAGGGACCCTGGGTCTCCCGCTTCACGTGGAGACACGTCCCAATTGCCATGCCAAGACTCGAGGAGAATCCCGAGGAGTCCTTCGCAACTATCCAGGAGTCCTGACATCGCTGAGCAAACAGGTGTCTGGAAGGTCCCTCCCCGTCGTAACTCGAGAATGTACCCCAGGTTCCGGCCGCAACTCGAGAAAAACCATGAGACTTCCCCCTCACCGCGAGATGAGGCCTGATTCCCCTGCACTGCGTGCAGAGCAATTCCTTGATCCACATCAAACGTGAAAGGAGCCTTGATTTTTTTGATGGCACTCCAGAGAAAACCAAAGATCACTGTCTCAAGTCTAAAGGGATCCTGAGGTCACTGTAGCAACACGAAAAGGCTCCGTGGACCCGAAATCAACTCGAGATGAGAGCTTAGTCCCTGGCTTCGACTCAAGAGGAATACCAACTTTCCACAAGCACCTCAAGAGGAGGCTTCTCTCAGCTACAGGTATGTGAGAAGGTCCCTGAGTTTGTGGCCTCAAGTGGAATGGACACCGAGATGCTCTGACTCGAAGTAAGGCCAGATATCCCTACAGTGAATTGAATGCAGGCTCGTCTTGCATCTCCCAAGAGGAAGGGATGTCTGAATCCCCTGTGGAGACCACAGAGAAAGACCTCGTTCTCCGCCTCATCGCGACCGGAGGCCTCACATCCTTTGAAAACGCGAGAGGTCTGCGGAGATCAGTGCTTCCAAAGGAGACGATGCCTGACTCCTCCTGAAAATGGACAGGAGTCCCAGGATCCCTGTGGCACGTGGAAAGGGACCCTGGGTCTCCCGCCTCACTTGGAGACGCGTCCCAATTGCCATGCTAAGACCAGAGGGGAATACCGAGGTGTCTCTCGCACCTAGGCAGGAGTCCTGACGTCGCTGAACAAACACGTGTCTGGAAGGGCCCTCCTCGTCGTAACTCGAGAATATACCACAGGTTCCGGCCGCAACTCAAGAAAAACCATGAGACTTCCCCCTCGCCGAGAGATGAGGCCCGATTCACCTGCACTGCGTGCAGAGCAATTCCGGGTTCCACATCAAACTTGAAAGGAGCCTTGATTTCCTTGATGGCACTCCAGAGAACACCCAAGATCACTGTCTCAAGTCTAGAGGGATCCTGAGGTCACTGGAGCAACACGAAAGGGCTCCGTGGACCCCAAATCAACTCGAGATGAGAGCTTCGTCCCTGGCTTCGACTCAAGAGTAATACCCACTTTCCACAAGCACCTCAAGAGGAGGCTTCTCTCAGCTACAGGTATCTAAGAGGGACCCTGAGTTTGTGGCCTAAAGTGGAATGGACACCGAGATGCTCAGACTCGAAGGAAGGCCGGATATCCCAGCAGTGAATTGAATGCAGGCTCGTCTTGCATCTCCCACGACGAAGGGATGACTGAATCCCCTGTGGAGACCACAGAGAAAGACCTAGTTCTCCGCCTCATCGCGACTGGAGGCCTCACATCCTTTGAAAACTCGAGAGGTCCGCGGAGATCAATGCTTCCAAAGGAGACGATGCCTGACTCCTCTTGAAAATGGATAGGAGTCCCAGGATCCCTGTGGCACGTGGAAAGGGACACTTGGTCTCCCGCCTCACGTGGAGACGCGTCCCAATGGCCATGCCAAGACTCTAGGAGAATCCCGAGGTGTCCCTCGTACCTAGGCAGGAGTCGTGACGTCGCTGAACAAACACGTGTCTGGAAGGGCCCTCCCCGTCGTAACTCGAGAATATACCCCAGGTTCCGGCCGCAACTCGAGAAAAACCATGAGTCTTCCCCCTCGCCGCAAGATGAGGCCCGATTCCCCTACACTGCGTGCAGAGCAATTCCGTGTTCCACATCAAACATGAAAGGAGCCTTGATTTCCTTGATGGCACTCCAGAGAAGAGCCAAGATCACTGTCTCAAGTCTAGAGGGATCCTGAGGTCACTGTAGCAACAAGAAAGGGCTCCGTGGACCCCAAATCAACTCGAGATGAGAGCTTCCTCCCTGGCTTCGACTCAAGAGGGAATACCCACTTTCCATAAGCACCTCAAGAGGAGGCTTCTCTCAGCTACAGGTATGTGAGAGGGACCCTGAGTTTGTGGCCTCAAGTGGAATGGACACCGAGATCCTCTGACTCGAAGGAAGCCCGGATATCCTTGCAGTGAATTGAATGCAGGCTCGTCTTGCATCTCCCACGACGAAGGGATGTCTGAATCCCCTGTGGAGCCCACAGAGAAAGACCTAGTTCTCCACCTCATCGCGACCAGAGGCCTCACGTCCTTTGAAAACTCGAGAGGTCCGCGGAGATCAATGCTTCCAAAGGAGACGATGCCTGACTCCTCTTGAAAATGGATAGGAGTCCCAGGATCCCTGTGGCATGTGGAAAGATACCCTGGGTCTCCCTCCTCACGTGGAGACGCGTACCAATGCCCATGCCAAGACTTGAGGAGAATCCCGAGGTATCCCTCGCACCTAGGCAGGAGTCCTGACGTCGCTGAACAAACACGTGTCTGGAAGGGCCCTCCCCGTCCTAACTCGAGAATATACCACAGGTTCCGGCCGCAACTCGAGAAAAACCATGAGACTTCCCCCTCGCCGAGAGATGAGGCCCGATTCCACTGCACTTCATGCAGACCAATTCCGTGTTCCACATCAAACATGAAAGGAGCCTTGATTTCCTTGATGGCACTCCAGAGAACACCCAAGATCACTGTCTCAAGTCTAGAGGGATCCTGAGGTCACTGTAGCAACACGAAAAGGCTCCGTGGACCCGAAATCAACTCGAGATGAGAGCTTAGTCCCTGGCTTCGACTCAAGAGGAATACCAACTTTCCACAAGCACCTCAAGAGGAGGCTTCTCTCAGCTACAGGTATGTGAGAAGGTCCCTGAGTTTGTGGCCTCAAGTGGAATGGACACCGAGATGCTCTGACTCGAAGTAAGGCCAGATATCCCTACAGTGAATTGAATGCAGGCTCGTCTTGCATCTCCCAAGAGGAAGGGATGTCTGAATCCCCTGTGGAGACCACAGAGAAAGACCTCGTTCTCCGCCTCATCGCGACCGGAGGCCTCACATCCTTTGAAAACGCGAGAGGTCTGCGGAGATCAGTGCTTCCAAAGGAGACGATGCCTGACTCCTCCTGAAAATGGACAGGAGTCCCAGGATCCCTGTGGCACGTGGAAAGGGACCCTGGGTCTCCCGCCTCACTTGGAGACGCGTCCCAATTGCCATGCTAAGACCAGAGGGGAATACCGAGGTGTCTCTCGCACCTAGGCAGGAGTCCTGACGTCGCTGAACAAACACGTGTCTGGAAGGGCCCTCCTCGTCGTAACTCGAGAATATACCACAGGTTCCGGCCGCAACTCAAGAAAAACCATGAGACTTCCCCCTCGCCGAGAGATGAGGCCCGATTCACCTGCACTGCGTGCAGAGCAATTCCGGGTTCCACATCAAACTTGAAAGGAGCCTTGATTTCCTTGATGGCACTCCAGAGAACACCCAAGATCACTGTCTCAAGTCTAGAGGGATCCTGAGGTCACTGGAGCAACACGAAAGGGCTCCGTGGACCCCAAATCAACTCGAGATGAGAGCTTCGTCCCTGGCTTCGACTCAAGAGTAATACCCACTTTCCACAAGCACCTCAAGAGGAGGCTTCTCTCAGCTACAGGTATCTAAGAGGGACCCTGAGTTTGTGGCCTAAAGTGGAATGGACACCGAGATGCTCAGACTCGAAGGAAGGCCGGATATCCCAGCAGTGAATTGAATGCAGGCTCGTCTTGCATCTCCCACGACGAAGGGATGACTGAATCCCCTGTGGAGACCACAGAGAAAGACCTAGTTCTCCGCCTCATCGCGACTGGAGGCCTCACATCCTTTGAAAACTCGAGAGGTCCGCGGAGATCAATGCTTCCAAAGGAGACGATGCCTGACTCCTCTTGAAAATGGATAGGAGTCCCAGGATCCCTGTGGCACGTGGAAAGGGACACTTGGTCTCCCGCCTCACGTGGAGACGCGTCCCAATGGCCATGCCAAGACTCTAGGAGAATCCCGAGGTGTCCCTCGTACCTAGGCAGGAGTCGTGACGTCGCTGAACAAACACGTGTCTGGAAGGGCCCTCCCCGTCGTAACTCGAGAATATACCCCAGGTTCCGGCCGCAACTCGAGAAAAACCATGAGTCTTCCCCCTCGCCGCAAGATGAGGCCCGATTCCCCTACACTGCGTGCAGAGCAATTCCGTGTTCCACATCAAACATGAAAGGAGCCTTGATTTCCTTGATGGCACTCCAGAGAAGAGCCAAGATCACTGTCTCAAGTCTAGAGGGATCCTGAGGTCACTGTAGCAACAAGAAAGGGCTCCGTGGACCCCAAATCAACTCGAGATGAGAGCTTCCTCCCTGGCTTCGACTCAAGAGGGAATACCCACTTTCCATAAGCACCTCAAGAGGAGGCTTCTCTCAGCTACAGGTATGTGAGAGGGACCCTGAGTTTGTGGCCTCAAGTGGAATGGACACCGAGATCCTCTGACTCGAAGGAAGCCCGGATATCCTTGCAGTGAATTGAATGCAGGCTCGTCTTGCATCTCCCACGACGAAGGGATGTCTGAATCCCCTGTGGAGCCCACAGAGAAAGACCTAGTTCTCCACCTCATCGCGACCAGAGGCCTCACGTCCTTTGAAAACTCGAGAGGTCCGCGGAGATCAATGCTTCCAAAGGAGACGATGCCTGACTCCTCTTGAAAATGGATAGGAGTCCCAGGATCCCTGTGGCATGTGGAAAGATACCCTGGGTCTCCCTCCTCACGTGGAGACGCGTACCAATGCCCATGCCAAGACTTGAGGAGAATCCCGAGGTATCCCTCGCACCTAGGCAGGAGTCCTGACGTCGCTGAACAAACACGTGTCTGGAAGGGCCCTCCCCGTCCTAACTCGAGAATATACCCCAGGTTCCGGCCGCAACTCGAGAAAAACCATGAGACTTCCCCCTCGCCGAGAGATGAGGCCCGATTCCACTGCACTTCATGCAGACCAATTCCGTGTTCCACATCAAACATGAAAGGAGCCTTGATTTCCTTGATGGCACTCCAGAGAACACCCAAGATCACTGTCTCAAGTCTAGAGGGATCCTGAGGTCACTGTAGCAACATGAAATGGCTCCGTGGACCCCAAATCAACTCGAGATGAGAGCTTCATCCCTGGCTTCGACTCAAGAGGAATACCCACTTTCCACAAGCACCTCAAGAGGAGGCTTCTCTCAGTTACAGGTATCTGAGAGGGACCCTGAGTTTGTGGCCTCAAGTGGAAAGCACACCGAGATGCTCTGACTCGAAGAAAGGCCGGATATCCCGGCAGTGAATTGAATGCAGGCTCGTCTTGCATCTCCCCTGACGAAGGTATGTCTGAATCCCCTATTGAGACCACAGAGAAAGACCTAGCTCTCCGCCTAATCGCGACCGGAGGCCTCACGTCATTTGAAAACTCGAGAGGTCCGCGGAGATCAATGCTTCCAAAGGAGACGATGCCTGACTCCTCTTGAAAATGGATAGGAGTCCCAGGATCCCTGTGGCAGGTGGAAACGGACCCTGGGTCTACCGCCTCACGTGGAGACGCGTCCCAATGGCCATGCCAAGACACGAGGAGAATCCCGAGGTGTCCCTCGCACCTAGGCAGGAGTCCTGACGTCGCTGAACAAACACGTGTCTGGAAGGG
Source organism: Dama dama (assembly GCF_033118175.1). NCBI lineage: Eukaryota > Metazoa > Chordata > Mammalia > Artiodactyla > Cervidae > Dama > Dama dama. The sequence goes on from NC_083693.1 coordinate 858,107, forward strand.
CCCTCCCCATCGTAACTCGAAATTATACCACAGGTTCCGGCCGCAACTCGAGAAAAATCATGACACTTCCCCCTCGCCGCGAGATGAGGCCCGATTCCCCTGCACTGCGTGCAGAGCAATTCCGTGTTCCACATCAAACATCAAAGGAGCCTTGATTTCCTTGATGGCACACCAGAGAACACCCAAGATCACTGTCTCAAGTCTGGAGGGATCCTGAGGTTACTGTAGCAACATGAAAGGGCTCCGTGGACCCCAAATCAACTCGAGATGAGAGCTTCGTCCCTGTCTTCGACTCAAGAGGAATACCCACTTTCCACAAGCACCTCAAGAGGAGGCTTCTCTCAGCTACAGGTATGTAAGAGGGACCCTGAGTTTGTGGCCTAAAGTGGAATGGACACCGAGATGCTCAGACTCGAAGGAAGGCCGGATATCCCAGCAGTGAATTGAATGCAGGCTCGTCTTGCATCTCCCACGACGAAGGGATGACTGAATCCCCTGTGGAGACCACAGAGAAAGACCTAGTTCTCCGCCTCATCGCGACCGGAGGCCTCACGTCCTTTGAAAACTCGAGAGGTCCGCGGAGATCAATGCTTCCAAAGGAGACGATGCCTGACTCCTCTTGAAAATGGATAGGAGTCCCAGGATCCCTGTGGCACGTGGAAAGGGACACTTGGTCTCCCGCCTCACGTGGAGACGCGTCCCAATGGCCATGCCAAGACTCTAGGAGAATCCCGAGGTGTCCCTCGTACCTAGGCAGGAGTCCTGACGTCGCTGAACAAACACGTGTCTGGAAGGGCCCTCCCCGTCGTAACTCGAGAATATACCCCAGGTTCCGGCCGCAACTCGAGAAAAACCATGAGACTTCCCCCTCGCCGCAAGATGAGGCCCGATTCCCCTACACTGCGTGCAGAGCAATTCCGTGTTCCACATCAAACATGAAAGGAGCCTTGATTTCCTTGATGGCACTCCAGAGAAGAGCCAAGATCACTGTCTCAAGTCTAGAGGGATCCTGAGGTCACTGTAGCAACAAGAAAGGGCTCCGTGGACCCCAAATCAACTCGAGATGAGAGCTTCCTCCCTGGCTTCGACTCAAGAGGGAATACCCACTTTCCATAAGCACCTCAAGAGGAGGCTTCTCTCAGCTACAGGTATGTGAGAGGGACCCTGAGTTTGTGGCCTCAAGTGGAATGGACACCGAGATCCTCTGACTCGAAGGAAGCCCGGATATCCTTGCAGTGAATTGAATGCAGGCTCGTCTTGCATCTCCCACGACGAAGGGATGTCTGAATCCCCTGTGGAGCCCACAGAGAAAGACCTAGTTCTCCACCTCATCGCGACCAGAGGCCTCACGTCCTTTGAAAACTCGAGAGGTCCGCGGAGATCAATGCTTCCAAAGGAGACGATGCCTGACTCCTCTTGAAAATGGATAGGAGTCCCAGGATCCCTGTGGCATGTGGAAAGATACCCTGGGTCTCCCTCCTCACGTGGAGACGCGTACCAATGCCCATGCCAAGACTTGAGGAGAATCCCGAGGTATCCCTCGCACCTAGGCAGGAGTCCTGACGTCGCTGAACAAACACGTGTCTGGAAGGGCCCTCCCCGTCCTAACTCGAGAATATACCCCAGGTTCCGGCCGCAACTCGAGAAAAACCATGAGACTTCCCCCTCGCCGAGAGATGAGGCCCGATTCCACTGCACTGCGTGCAGACCAATTCCGTGTTCCACATCAAACATGAAAGGAGCCTTGATTTCCTTGATGGCACTCCAGAGAACACCCACGATCACTGTCTCAAGTCTAGAGGGATCCTGAGGTCACTGTAGCAACATGAAATGGCTCCGTGGACCCCAAATCAACTCGAGATGAGAGCTTCGTCCCTGCTTTCGACTCAAGAGGAATACCCACTTTCCACAAGCACCTCAAGAGGAGGCTTCTCTCAGTTACAGGTATGTGAGAGGGACCCTGAGTTTGTGGCCTCAAGTGGAATGGACACCGAGATGCTCTGACTCGAAGTAAGGCCGGATATCCCTGCAGTGAATTGAATGCACGCTCACCTTGCGTCTCCCAAGACGATGGGATGTCTGAATCCCATGTGGAGACCACAGAGAAAGACCTAGTTCTCCGCCTCTTCCCGACCGAAGGCCTCACATCCTTTGAATACTCGAGAGGTCCGCGGAGATCAATGCTTCCAAAGGAGACGATGCCTGACTCCTGTTGAAAATGTATAGGAGTCCCACGATCCCTGTGGCACGTGGAAAGGGACCCTGGGTCTCCCGCCTCACGTGGAGACGCGTCCCAACTGCCATGCCAAGACTCGAGGAGAATCCCGAGTGTCCCTCGAACCTAGGCAGGAGTCCTGTCGTCGCGGAACAAACACGTGTCTCGAAGGGCCCTCCCCGTCCTAACTCGAGAATATACCCCAGGTTCCGGCCGCAACTCGAGAAAAACCATGAGACTTCCCCCTCGCCGCGACATGAGGCCCGATTCCCATGCACTGCGTGCAGAGCAATTCCGTGTTCCACATTAAACGTTAAAGGAGCCTTGATATCCTTGTCGGCACTCCAGAGAACACCCAAGATCACTGTCTCAAGTCTAGAGGGATCCTGAGGTCACTGTAGCAACACGAAAGGGCTCCATGGGCCAAAAATCAACTCGAGATGAGAGCTTAGTCCCTGGCTTCGACTCAAGAGGAATACCAACTTTCCACAAGCACCTCAAGAGGAGGCTTCGCTCAGCTACAGGTATGTGAGAGGGTCCCTGAGTTTGTGGCCTCAAGTGGAATGGACACCGAGATGCTCTGACTCGAAGTAAGGCCATGTATCCCTGCAGTGAATTGAATGCAGGCTCGTCTTGCATCTCCCAAGACGAAGGCATGTCTGAATCTCCTGTGGAGATCACAGAGAAAGACCGAGTTCTCCACCTCATCACGACCGGAGGCCTCATATCCTTTGAAAACTCGAGAGGTCCGCGGAGATAAATGCTTCCAAAGGAGACGATGCCTGACTCCTCTTGAAAATGGATAGGAGTCCCAGGATCCGTGTGGCACATGTACAGGGACACTGGGTCTCCCGCCTCACGTGGAGGCGCGACCCAATTGCCATGAAAAGACTCGAGGAGAATCCCGAGGTGTCCCTCGCACCTAGGCAGGAGATCTGAGGTCACTGAACAAACACTTGTCTGGAAGGGCCCTCCCCTTAATAACTCGAGAATATACCCAAGGTACCGGCGGCAACTCGAGAAAAATCATGAGACTTCCCCTCGCAGGAAGATGAGGCCTGATTCCCCCACACTGCATGCAGAGCAATTCTGCGTTCCACATCAAACGTGAAAGGAACCTTGATTTCCTTGACGGCACTCCAGAGAAAACCCAAGATCACTGTCTCAAGTCTAGAGGGATCCTGAGGTCACTGTAGTAACACGAAAGGGCTCTGTGGACCCCAAATCAACTCGAGATGAGAGCTTAGTAAGTGGCTTCGACTCAAGCGGAATACCCACTTTCCACAAGCACCTCAAGAGGAGGCTTCTCTGAGCTACAGGTATGTGAGAGGGACCCTGACTTTGTGGCCTCAAGTGGATAGGACACCGAGATGCTCTGACTGGAAGTAAGGCTGGATAGCCCTTCAGTGAATGGAATGCAGGCTCGTCTTGCATCTCCCAAGACGAAGGGATTTCTGAATCCCCTGTGGATACCACAGAGAAAGACCTAGTTCTCCGACTCATCGCGACCGGAGGCCTCACATCCTTTGAAAACTCGAGAGGTCCATGGAGATCAATGCTTCCAAAGGAGACGATGCCTGACTCCACTTGAATATGGATAGGAGTCCCATGATCCCTGTGGCACGTGGAAAGGGACACTGGGTCTCCTGTCTCACGTGGAGACGCGTCCCAATTGCCATGCCAAGACTCGAGGAGAATCCCGAGGTGTCCCTCGCACCTAGGCAGGAGTCCTGACGTCGCGGAACAAACACGTGTCTGGAAGTGCCCTCACCCTCGTAACTCGAGAATATACCCCAGGTTCCGGCCGCAACTCGAGAAAAACCATGAGACTTCCCCCTCACCGCGAGATGAGGCCCGTTTCCCCTGCTCTGAGTGCAGAGCAATTCCGTGTTCCACATCAAACGTGAAAGGAGCCTTGATTTCCTTGATGGCACTCCAGAGAAAACCCAAGATCACTGTCTCAAGTCTAGAGAGATCCTGAGGTCAGTGTAGCAACACGAAAGTGCTCCGTCGACCCCAAATCAACACAAGATGAGAGCTTTGTCCCTGGCTTCGACTCAAGAGGAATACCAACTTTCCAAAAGCACCTCAAGAGGAGGCTTCTCTCAGCTACAGTTATGTGAGAGGGACCCTGAGTGTGTCGCCTCAAGTGGAATGGACACCGAGATGCTCTGACTCGAAGTAAAGCCGGATATCCCTGCAGTGAATTGAATGCAGGCTCGTCTTTCATCTCCCAAGACGAACGGATGCTGAATCCCCTGTGGAGACAACAGACAAAGACCTAGTTGTCCGCCTAATCGCGACCGGAGGCCTGACATCCTTTGAAAACTCGAGAGGTCCGCGGAGATCAATGCTTCCAAAGAGACGATGCCTGACTCCTCTTGAAAATGGATAGGAGTCCCAGGATCCCTGTGGCACGTGGAAAGGGACCCTGGGTCTCCCGCCTCACGTGGAGACGCGTCCCAATGGCCATGCCAAGACTCGAGGAGAATCCCGAGGTGTCCCTCTCACCTAGGCAGGAGTCCTGACGTCGCTGAACAAACAGGTGCCTGGAAGGACTTTCCCCGTCGTAACTCGAGAATATACCCCAGGTTCCGGGCGCAACTCTTGAAAAACCATGAGACTTCCCCCTCGCCGCGAGATGAGGCCCGATTCCCCTACACTGCGTGCAGAGCAATTCCGTGTTCCACATCAAACGTGAAAGGATCCTTGATTTCCTTGATGGCACTCCAGAGAAAACCCAAGATCACTGTCTCAAGTCTAGAGGGATCCTGAGATCACTGTAGCAACACGAAAGGGCTCCGTGGACCGCAAATCAAATCGATATGAGAGCTTAGTCCCTGGCTTTGACTCAAGAGGAATACCAACTTTCCACAAGCACCTCAAGAGTAGGCTTCTCTCAGCTACAGGTATGGGAGAGGGACCCTGAGATTGTGGCCTCAAGTGGAATGGACACCGAGATGCTCTGACTCGAAGTAAGGCCGGATATCCCTGCAGTGAATTGAATACAGGCTCGTCTCACATCTCCCAAGACGAAGGGATGTCTGAATGCCCTGTGGACACCACAGAGAAAGACTTCGTTCTCCGCCTCAACGCGACCGGAGACCTCACATCCTTTGAAAACTCGAGAGGTCCGCAGAGATCAATGCTTCCAAAGGTGACGATGCCTGACTCCTCTTGAAAATGGATAGGAGTCCCAGGATCCCTGTGGCACATGGTAAGGGATCCTGGGTCTCCCTCCTCACGTGGAGACCCGTCCCAATTGCCATGCCAAGACTCGAGGAATATCCCGAGGTGTCCCTCGCACCTAGGCAGGAGTCCTGACGTCGCTGAACAAACACGTGTGTGGAAGGGCCCTCCCCGTCGTAACTCGAGAATATACCCCAGGTTCCGACGGCAACTCGAGAAAAACCATGAGACTTCCCACTCGCCGTGAGATGAGGCCCGATTCCCCTGCACTGCGTGCAGAGCAATTCCGTGTTCCACATCAAACTTGAAACGAGCCTTGATTTCCTTGATGGGACTCCAGAGAAAACCCAAGATCACTGTCTCATGTCTAGAGGGATCCTGAGGTCCCTGTAGCAACACGAAAGTGATCCGTGGACACCAAATCAACTCGAGATGAGAGCTTAGTCCCTGGCTTCAACTCAACAGGAATACCAACTTTCCACAAGCACCTCAAGAGGAGGCTTCTCTCAGCTACAGGTATGTGAGAGGGACCGTGAGTTTCTGGCCTCTACTGGAATGGACACCGAGATTCTCTGACTCGAAGTAAGGCCGGATATCCCTGCAGTGAATTGAATGCAGGTTCGTCTTGCATCTCCCAAGACGAAGGGATGTCTGAATCCCCTGTGGAGACCACAGAGAAAGACCTAGTTCTCCGCCTCATCGCGACCGGATGCCTCACATCCTTTGAAAACGCGAGAGGGCCACGGAGATCAGTGCTTCCAAAGGAGACGATGCCTGACTTCTCTTGAAAATGGATAGGAGTAACAGGATCCCTGTGGCGCGTGGAAAGGGACCCTGGGTCTCCCGCCTCACGTGGAGACGCGTCCCAATTGCCATGCCAAGACTCGAGGAGAATCCCGAGGTGTCCTTCGCAACTATCCAGGAGTCCTGACATCGCTGAGCAAACAGGTGTCTGGAAGGTCCCTCCCCGTCATAACTCGAGAATGTACCCCAGGTTCCGGCCGCAACTCGAGAAAAACCATGAGACTTCCCCCTCACCGCGAGATGAGGCCCAATTCCCCTGCACTGCGTGCAGAGCAATTCCTTGATCCACATCAAACGTGAAAGGAGCCTTGATTTCTTTGATGGCACTCCAGAGAAAACCAAAGATCACTGTCTCAAGTCTAAAGGGATCCTGAGGTCACTGTAGCAACACGAAAAGGCTCCGTGGACCCGAAATCAACTCGAGATGAGAGCTTAGTCCCTGGCTTCGACTCAAGAGGAATACCAACTTTCCACAAGCACCTCAAGAGGAGGCTTCTCTCAGCTACCGGTATGTGAGAAGGTCCCTGAGTTTGTGGCCTCAAGTGGAATGGACACCGAGATGCTCTGACTCGAAGTAAGGCCGGATATCCCTACAGTGAATTGAATGCAGGCTCGTCTTGCATCTCCCAAGAGGAAGGGATGTCTGAATCCCCTGTGGAGACCACAGAGAAAGACCTCGTTCTCCGCCTCATCGCGACCGGAGGCCTCACATCCTTTGAAAACGCGAGAGGTCTGCGGAGATCAGTGCTTCCAAAGGAGACGATGCCTGACTCCTCCTGAAAATGGATAGGAGTCCCAGGATCCCTGTGGCACGTGGAAAGGGACCCTGGGTCTCCCGCCTCACTTGGAGACGCGTCCCAATTTCCATGCTAAGACCAGAGGGGAATACCGAGGTGTCTCTCGCACCTAGGCAGGAGTCCTGACGTCGCTGAACAAAGACGTGTCTGGAAGGGCCCTCCTCGTCGTAACTCGAGAATATACCACAGGTTCCGGCCGCAACTCAAGAAAAACTATGAGACTTCCCCCTCGCCGCGAGATGAGGCCCGATTCACCTGCACTGCGTGCAGAGCAATTCCGGGTTCCACATCAAACTTGAAAGGAGCCTTGATTTCCTTGATGGCACTCCAGAGAAAACCCAAGATCACTGTCTCAAGTCTAGAGGGATCCTGAGGTCACTGTAGCAACAAGAAAGGGCTCAGTGGACCCCAAATCAACTCGAGATGAGAGCTGAGTCCCTGGCTTCAACTCAAGAGGAATACCAACTTTCCAAATGCACATCAAGCGGAGACTTCTCTCAGCTACAGGTATGTGAGAGGGACCCTGAGTTTGTGGCTTCAAGTGGAATGGACACCGAGATGCTCTGACTCGAAGTAAGGCCGGATATCCCTGCAGTGAATTGAATGCAGGCTCGTCTTGCATCTCCCAAGACGAAGGGATGTCTGAATGCCCTGTGGAGTCCACAGGAAAAGACCACGTTCTCTGCCTCATCGCGACCGGAGGCCTGACATCCTTTGAAAACTCGAGAGGTCCGCGGAGATCAGTGCTTCCAAAGGAGACGATGCCTGACTCCTCTTGAAAATGGAGAGGAGTCCCGGGATCCCTGTGGCACGTGCAAAGGGACCCGGGGTCTCCCGCCTCACGTGGAGACCCGTCCCAATTGCCATGCCTAGACGCGAGGAGAATTCCGAGGTGTCCCTCGCACCTAGGCAGGAGTCCTGACGTCGCTGAACAAACAGGTGTCTGGAAGGGACCTCCTCGTCGTAACTCGAGAATATACCCCAGGTTCCTGCCGCAACTGGAGAAAAACCATGAGACTTCCCCCTCGCCGCGACATGAGGCCCGATTCCCATGCACTGCGTGCAGAGCAATTCCGTGTTCCACATCAAACGTGAAAGGAGCCTTGATATCCTTGTCGGCACTCCAGAGATTACCCAAGATCACTGTCTCAAGTCTAGAGGGATCCTGAGGTCACTGTAGCAACACGAAAGGGCTCCGTGGACCCCAAATCAACTCGAGATGAGAGCTTAGTCCCTGGCTTCGACTCAAGAGGAATACCAACTTTCCACAAGCACCTCAAGAGGAGGCTTCTCTCAGCTACAGGTATGTGAGAGGGTCCCTGAGTTTGTGGCCTCAAGTGGAATGGACACCGAGATGCTCTGACTCGAAGTAAGGCCGGATATCACTGCAGTGAATTGAATGCAGGCTCGTCTTGCATCTCCCAAGACAAAGGGATGTCTGACTCCCCTGTGGAGACCACAGAGAAAGACCTAGTTCTCCGCCTCATTGCGACCGGAGGCCCCACATCCTTTGAAAACTCGAGAGGTACACGGAGATCAGTGCTTCCAAAGGAGACGATGCCTGACTCCTCTTGAAAATGGATAGGAGTCCCAGGATCCCTGTGGCACGTGGAAAGGGACACTGTGTCTCCCACCTCACGTGGAGACGCCTCCCAATTGCCATGGCAAGAGTCGAGGAGAATCCCGAGGTGTCCCTCGCACCTAGGCAGGAGTCCTGACGTCGCTGAACAAACACGTGCCTGGAAGGGCCCTCCCCATCGTAACTCGTTAATATAGGCCAGGTTCCGGCCGCTACTCGAGAAATACCATGAGACTTCCCCCTCGGGGCGAGATGAGGCTCGATACCCCTGCACTGCGTGCAGAGCAATTCCGTGTTCCACATCAAACGTGAAATGAGCCTTGATTTCCTTGATGGCACTCCAGAGAAAACCCAAGATCACTGTCTCAAGTCTAGAGGGATCCTGAGGTCACTGTAGCAACAGCAAACGGCTCCGTGGACCCCAAATCAACTCGCGATGAGAGCTTAGTCCCTGGCTTCGACTCAAGAGGAATAACAACTTTCCACAAGCACCTCAAGTGGAGGCTTATCTCAGCTACAGGTATGTGAGAGGTACCCTGAGTTTGTGGCCTCAAGTGGAATGGACCCCGCGATGCTCTGACTCGAAGTAAGGCCGGACATCCCTGCAGTGAATTGAATGCAGGCTCGTCTTGCATCTCCCAAGACGAGGGGTTGTCTGAATCCCCTGTGGAGACCACAGGGAAAGACCTCGTTCTCCGCCTCATCGCCACCGGAAGCCTCACATCCTTTGAAAACTCGAGAGGTCCACAGAGATCAATGCTTCCAAAGGAGAGGATGCCTGACTCCTCTGGAAAAAGGACAGGAGTCCCAGGATCCCTGTGGCACATGGAAAGGGACACTGGGTCTCCCGCCTCACGTGGAGACACGTCCCAATGCCATGCCACGAGTCGAGGACAATCCCGAGGTGTCCCTCGCACCTAGGCAGGAGTCCTGAAGTCGCTGAAAAAACACGTGTCTGGAAGGGCCATCACCGTCGTAATTCGAAAATATACCCCAGGTTCCGGCCGCAACTCGAGAAACATCATGAGGCTTCCTCCTCGCCGCGAGATGAGGCCCGATTCCCCTGCACTGCGTGCAGAGCAATTCTGTGTTCCACATCAAACGTGAAAGGAGCCTTGATTTCCTTGATGGAACTCCAGAAAAAACCCAAGATCACTGACTCAAGTCTAGAGGGATCCTGAGGTCACTGTAGCAACACGAAAGGGCTCCGTGGACCCCAAATCAACTCGAGATGAGAGCTTAGTCCCTGCCTTCGACTCAAGAGAAATATCAACTTTCCAAACGCACCTCAAGAGGAGGCTTCTCTCAGCTACAGGTATGTGAGAGGGACCCTGAGTTTGTGGCCTCAAGTGGAATGGACACCGAGATACTTGAATCGAAGTAAGGTCGGAAATCCCTGCAGTGAATTGAATGCAGGCTCGTCTTGCATCTCCCAAGACGAAGGGATGTCTGATTCCCCTGTGGAGACCACAGACAAAGACCTAGTTCTCCGCCTCATCGCGACTGGAGGCCTCACATCCTTTGAAAACTCGAGAGGTCAGTGGAGATCAATGCTTCCAAAGGAGACGATGCCTGACTCCTCTAGAAAATGGATAGGAGTCCCAGGATGCCTCTGGCACGTGGAAAGGGACCCTGTGTCTCCCGCCTCACGTGGAGACGCGTCCCAATTGCCATGCCAAGACTCGAGGAGAATCCCGAAGTGTCCCTCTCATATAGGCACGAGTCCTGACGTCGCTGAATAAACACGTGTCTGGAAGGGCCCTCAACGTCGTAACACGAGAAGATACCACAGGTTCCGGCCGCAACTCGAGAAAAACCATGAGACTTCCCTCTCGCCGCGAGATGAGGCCTGATTCCCCAGCACTGCATGCAGAGCAATTCCGTGTTGCACATCAAACGTGAAAGGAGCCGTGATTTCCTTGATGGCACTCCAGAGAAAACCCAAGATCACTGTCTCAAGTCTAGAGGGATCCTGAGGTCACTGTAGAAACAAGAAAGGGCTCTGTGGAACCCAAATCAACTCGACATGAGAGCTTAGTCCCTGGCTTCGACTCAAGAGGAATACCAACTTTCCACAAGCACCTCAAGACGAGGGTTCTCTCACCTACAGGTATGTGAGAGGGACCCTGAGTTTGTGGCCTCAAGTAGAATGGACACCGAGATGCTCTGACTCGAAGTAAGGCTGGATATCCCTGCAGTGAATTGAATGCAGGCTCGTCTTGCATCTCCCAAGACGAAGGGTTGTCTGAATCCCCTGTGTAGACAAAAGGGAAAGACCTCTTTCTCCGCCTCATCGCTACCGGAGGCCTCACATCCTTTGAAAACTCGAGAGGACCGCGGAGATCAATGCTTCCAAAGGAGACGATGCCTGACTCCTCTTGAAAATGGATAGGAGTCCCAGGATCCCTGTGGCACGTGGAAAGGGACCCTGGGTCTCCCGCCTCACGTGTAGACGCATCCCAATTGCCATGCCAAGACTCGAGGAGAATCCCGAGCTGTCCCTCCCACCCAGGCAGGAGTCCTGACGTCGCTGAACAAACACGTGCCTGGAAGGGCCCTCCCCGTCGTAACTCGAGAATATACCCCAGGTTCCAGCCGCAACTCGAGAAAAACCATGAGACTTCCCCCTCGCCGCAAGATGAGGCCCGATTCCCCTGCACTGCGTGCAGAGCAATTCCGTGTTCCACATCAAACGTGAAAGGAGCCTTGATTTCCTTGATGGCACCCCAGAGAAAACCCAAGATGACTGTCTCAACTCTAGAGGGATCCTGAGGTCACTGTAGCAACAAGAAAGCGCTCCAGGGACCCCAAAACAACTCGAGATGAGAGCTTAGTCCCTGGCTTCACCTCAAGAGGAAAACCAACTTTCCAAAAGCACCTCAAGAGGAGGCTTCTCTCAGTCACATGAATGTGACAGGGAACCTGAGTTTGTGGCCTCAAGTGGAATGGACACCGAGATGCTCTGACTCGAAGTAAGGCCGGATATCCCTGCAGTGAATTGAATGCAGGCTCGTCTTGCATCTCCCAAGACGAAGGGATGTCTGAATCCCCTGTGGAGACCACAGAGAAAGACCTAGTTCTAAGCCTCATCGCGACCGGAGGCCTCACATGATTTGAAAACTCGAGAGGTCCGCGGAGATCAATGCTTCCAAAGGAGACGATGCCTGACTCCTCTTGAAAATGGATAGGAGTCCCAGGATCCCTGTGGCACGTGGAAAGGGACCCTGGGTCTCCCGCCTCACGTGGAGACACGTCCCAATTGCCAAGCCAAGACTCGAGGAGAATCCTGAGGTGTCCCTCGCACCTAGGCAGGAGTCCTGACATCGCTGAACAAACACGTTTCTGGAAGTTCCCTCCCCGTCGTAACTCGAGAATATACCCCAGGTTCCGCCCGCAACTCGAGAAAAACCATGAGACTTCCCCTTTGCCGCGAGATGAGGCCCGATTCCCCTGCACTGCGTGCAGAGCAATTCCGTGTTCCACATCAAACGTCAAAGTAGCCTTGATTTCCTTGATGGCACTAGAGAAAACCCAAGATCACTGTCTCAAGTCTAGAGGGATCCTGAGGTCACTGGAGCAGCATGAAAGGGCTCAGTGGACCCCAAAACAACTCGAGATGAGAGCTTAGTCCCTGGCTTCGACTCAAGAGGAATACCAACTTTCCACAAGCACCTCAAGAGGAGGCTTCTCTCAGCTACAGGTATGTGAGAGGGACCCTGAGTTTGTGGCCTCAAGTGGAATGGACACCGAGATGCTCTGACTCGAAGTAAGGCCGGATATCCCTGCAGTGAATTGAATGCAGGCTCGTCTTGCATCTCCCAAGACGAAGGGATGTCTGAATCCCCTGTGGAGACCACAGAGAAAGACCTAGTCCTCCACCTCAACGCGACCGGAGGCCTCACATCCTTTGAAAACTCGAGAGGTCCGCGGAGTCAATGCTTCCAAAGGAGACGATGCCTGACTCCTCTTGAAAATGGTTAGGAGTCCTAGGATCCCTGTCCACATGGAAGGGGAACCTGGGTCTCCCGCTTCACGTGGAGACGCGTCCCAATGGCCATGCCAAGACTCGAGGAGAATCCCAAGTTGTCCCTCGCACCTAGGCAGGAGTCCTGACGTTGCTGAACAAACACGTGTCTGGAAGGGCCCTCCCCGTCGTAACTCGAGAATATACCACAGGTTCCGGCCGCAACTCGAGAAAAACCATGAGACTTCCCCCTCGCCTCGACATGAGGCCCGATTCCCCTGCACTGCGTGCAGAGTAATTCCGTGTTCCATATCAAACGTGAAAGGAGCCTTGATTTCCTTGATGGCACTCCAGAGAAAACCCAAGATCACTGTCTCAAGTCTAGAGGGATCCTGAGGTCACTGGAGCAACACGAAAGGGCTCCGTGGACCCCAAATCAACTCGAGATGAGACCTTAGTCCCTGGCTTCGACTCAAGAGTAATACCAACTTTCCACAAGCACCTCAAGAGGAGGCTTCTCTCAGCTATAGGTATGTGACAGGGACCCTGAGTTTGTGGCCTCAAGTGGAATGGACACCGAGATGCTCTGACTCGAAGTAAGGCCGGATATCCCTGCAGTGAATTGAATGCAGGCTCGTCCTGCATCTCCCAAGACGAAGGGATGTCTGAATCCCCTGTGGAGTCCACATAGAAAGACCTAGTCCTCCGCCTCATCGCGACCGGAGGCCTCACATCCTTTGAAAACTCGAGAGGTCCGCGGAGATCAATGCTTCCAAAGGAGACGATGCCTGACTCCTCTTGAAAATGGATAGGAGTCCCAGGATCCGTGTGGTACGTGCAAAGGGACCCTGGGTCTCCCGCCTCACAAGGAGGCGCGTCCCAATTGCCATGCCAAGACTCGAGGGGAATCCCGAGTTGTCCCTAGCACCTAGGCAGGAGTCCTGACGTCGCTGAAAAAAACGCGTGTCTGGAAGGTCCATCCCCGTCATAACTCGAGAATATACCCCAGGTTCCGGCCGCAACTCGAGAAAAACCATGAGACTTCCCCCTCGCCGCGAGATGAGGCCTGATTCCTGTGCACTGTGTGCAGAGCAATTCCGTGTTCCACATCAAACGTGAAAGGAGCCTTGATTTCTTGATGGCACTTCAGAGAAAACCCACGATCACTGTCTCTAGTCTAGAGGGATCCTGAGGTCACTGTAGAAACACGAATGGGCTCCATGGACCCCAAATCAACTCGAGATGAGAGCTTAGTCCCTGGCTTCGATTCAAGAGGAATACCAACTTACCACAAGCACCTCAAGAGGAGGCTTCTCTCAGCTACAGGTATGTGAGAGGGACCCTGAGTTTGTGACCTAAAGTGGAATGGACACCGAGATGCTCTGACTCGAAGTAAGGCCGGATATCCCTGCAGTGAATTGAATGCAGGCTCGTCTTGCATCTCCCAAGACGAAGGGATGTCTGAATCTCCTGTGGAGACCACAGAGAAAGACCTAGTTCTCCGCCTCCTCGCGACCGGAGGCCTCACATCCTTTGAAAACTCGAGAGGTCCGCGGAGATCAATGCTTCCAAAGGAGACGATGCCTGACTCCTCTTGAAAATGGATAGGAGTCCCAGGATCCCTGTGGCACGTGGAAAGGGACCCTGGGTCTCCCGCCTCACGTGGAGACGCGTCCCAATGGCCATGCCAAGACTCGAGGAGAATCCCGAGGTGTCCCTCGCACCCAGGCAGGAGTCCTGACATCGCTGAATAAACACGTGTCTGGAAAGACCCTTCTGGTCGTAACTCGAGAATGTACCCCAGGTTCCGGCCGCAACTCGAGAAAAACCATGAGACTTCCCACTCGCCACGAGATGAGGCCCGATTCCCCTGCACTGCGTGCAGAGCAATTCCGTGTTCCAAATCAAACAAGAAAGGAGCCTTGATTTCCTTAATGGCACTCCAGAGAAAACCCAAGATCACTGTCTCAAGTCTAGAGGGATACTGAGGTCACTGTAGCAACACGAAAGGGCTCCGTGGACTCCAAATCAACTCGAGATGAGAGCTTCGTCCCTGGCTTCGACTCAAGAGGAATACCCACTTTCCACAAGCACCTCAAGAGGAGGCTTCTCTCAGCTACAGGTATGTGAGAGGGACCCTGTGTTTGTGGCCTAAAGTGGAATGGACACCGAGATGCTCTGACTCGAAGGAAGGCCGGATATCCCTGCAGTGAATTGAATGCAGGCGTCTTTTGCATCTCCCACGACGAAGGGATGTCTGAATCCCCTGTGGAGACCACAGAGAAAGACCTAGTTCTCCGCCCCATCGCGATCGGAGGCCTCACGTCCTTTGAAAACTCGAGAGGTCCGTGGAGATCAATGCTTCCAAAGGAGACGATACCTGACTCCTCTTGAAAATGGATAGGAGTCCCAGGATCCCTGTGGCACGTGGAAAGGGACCCTGGGTCTCCCGCCTCACGTGGAGACGCATCCCAATGGCCATGCCAAGACTCGAGGAGAATCCCGAGGTGTCCCTCGCACCTAGGCAGGAGTCCTGAGGTCGATGAACAAACAGGTGTCTGGAAGGGCCCACCTGTCGTAACTCGAGAATATACCCCAGTTTCCGGCCGAAACTCGAGAAAAACCATGAGTCTTCCCCCTCGCCGCGAGAAGAGGCCCGATTCCCCTGCACTGTGTGCAGAGTAATTCCGTGTTCCACATCAAACCTGAAAGGAGGCTTGATTTCCTTGATGGCACTCCAGAGAAAAAGCAATATCACTGTGTCAAGTCTAGAGGGATCCTGAGGTCACTGGAGAAACACGAAAGGGCTCCGTGGACCCCAAATCAACTCGAGATGAGAGCTTATTCCCTGGCTTCGACTCAAGAGGAATACCAACTTTCCACAAGCACCTCAAGAGGAGGCTTCTCTCAGCTACAGGTATGTGAGAGGGACCCTGAGTTTGTTGCCTCAAGTGGAATGGACACCGAGATGCTCTGACTCGAAGTAAGGCCGGATATCCCTGCAGTGAATTGAATGCAGGCTCGTCTTGCACCTCTCAAGACGAAGGGATGTCTGAATCCCCTGTGGAGACCACAGAGAAACACCTAGTCCTCCGGCTCAACGCGACCGGAGGCCTCACATCCTTTGAAAACTCGAGAGGTCCGCGGAGATCAATGCTTCCAAAGGAGACGATGCCTGACTCCTCTTGAAAATAGATAGGAGTCCCAGGATCCCTGTGGCACGTTTAAAGGGACCCTGGGTCTCCCGCCTCCCGTGGAGACGCGTCCCAATTGCCATGCCAAGAATCGAGGAGAATCCCGAGGTGTCCCTCGCACCTAGGCAGGAGTCCTGACGTCGCTGAACAAACACGTGTCTGGAAGGGCCCTCCTCGTCGTAACTCGAGAATATACCCAAGGTTCCGGCCGCAACTCGAGAAAAACCATGAGATTTCCCCCTTTCCGCGAGCTTAGGCCCGATTCCCCTGCACTGCATGCAGAGCAATTCCGTGTTCCACATCAAACGTGAAAGGACCCTTGATTTCCTTGATGGCACTCCAGAGAAAACCCAAAATCACTTTCTCAAGTCTCGAGGGATCCTGAGGTCACTGGAGCAACACGAAAGGGCTCCGTGGACCCCAAATCAACTCGAGATGAGAGCTTAGTCCCTGGCTTAGACTCAAGAGGAATACCAACTTTCCACAAGCACCTCAAGAGGAGGCTTCTCTCAGCTACAGGTATGTGAGAGGGACACTGAGTTTGTGGCCTCAAGTGGAATGGACACCGAGATGCTCTGACTCGAAGTAAGGCCGGATATCCCTGCAGTGAATTGAATGCAGGCTCGTCTTGCATCTCCCAAGATGAAGGGATGTCTGAATCCCTTGTGGAGACCACAGAGAAAGACCTAGTCCTCCGCCTCATCGCGACCGGAGGCCTCACATCCTTTGAAAACTCGAGAGGTCTGCAGAGATCAATGCTTCCAAAGGAGACGATGCCTGACTCCTCTTGAAAATGGATAGGAGTCCCAGGATCACTGTGGCACGTGGAAAGGGACACTGGGTCTCCCGCCTCACGTGGAAACGCGTCCCAATTGCCATGCCAAGACTCGAGGAGTATCCCGAGGTGTCCCTCGCACCTAGTCAGGAGTCCTGACGTCGCTGAACAAACACGTGACTGGAAGGGCCCTCCCCATCGTAACTCGAGAATATAACCCAGGTTCGTGCCGCAACTCGAGGAAAACCATGAGACTTCCCCCTCGCCGTGAGATGAGGCCCGATTCCCCTGTAATGCGTGCAGAGCAATTCTGTGTTCCACATCAAACGTGAAAGGAGCCTTGATTTCCTTGATGGCACTCCAGAGAAAACCCAAGATCACTGTCTCAAGTATAGAGGGATCCTGAGGTCACTGGAGCAACAAGAAAGGGCTCCGTGGACCCCAAATCAACTCGAGATGAGAGCTTAGTCCCTGGCTTAGACTCAAGAGGAATACCAACTTTCCACAAGCACCTCAAGAGGAGGCTTCTCTCAGCTACAGGTATGTGAGAGGGACCCTGAGTTTGTGGCCTCAAGTGCAATGGACACCGAGATGCTCTGACTCGAAGTAAGGCCGGATATCCCTGCAGTGAATTGAATGAAGGCTCGTCTTGCATCTCCCAAGACGAAGGGATGTCTGAATCCCCTGTGGAGACCACAGAGAAAGACCTAGTCCTCCGCCTCATCGCGACCGGAGGCCTCACATCCTTTGAAAACTCGAGAGGTCTGCAGAGATCAATGCTTCCAAAGGAGACGATGCCTGACTCCTCTTGAAAATGGATAGGAGTCCCAGGATCACTGTGGCACGTGGAAAGGGATCCTGGGTCTCCCGCCTCACGTGGAGACGCGTCCCAATTGCCATGCCAAGACTCAAAGAGAATCCCGAGGTGTCCCTCGCACCTAGGCAGGAGTCCTGACGTCGCTGAACAAACACGTGTCTGGAAGGGCCCTCCCCGTCGTAACTCGAGAATATACCAAAGGTTCCGGCCGCATCTCGAGAAAAACCATGAGACTTCCCCCTCGCCGCGAGATGAGGCCCGATTCCCCTGGACTGCGTGCAGAGCAATTCCGTGTTCCACATCAAACGTGACAGGAGCCTTGATTTTCTTGATGGCAGTCCAGAGAAAACCCAACATCACTGTCTCAAGTCTAGAGGGATCCTGAGGTCACTGGAGCAACACGAAACGGCTCCGTGGACCCCAAATCAACTCGAGATGAGAGCTTAGTCCCTGGCTTCAACTCAAGAGGAATACCAACTTTCCACAAGCACCTCAAGAAGAGGCTTCTCTCAGCTACAGGTATATTTGAGGGACTCTGAGTGTGTGGCCTCAAGTGGAATGGACACCGAGATGCTCTGACTCGAAGTAAGGCCGGATATCCCTGCAGTGAATTGAATGCAGGCTCGTCTTGCATCTCCCAAGACGAAGGGATGTCTGAATCCCCTGTGGAGACCACAGAGAAAGACCTAGTCCTCCACCTCAACGCAACCGGAGGCCTTATATCCTTTGAAAACTCGAGAGGTCTGCGGAGATCAATGCTTCTAAAGGAGACGATGCCTGACTCCTCTTGAAAATGGATAGGAGTCCCAGGATCCCTGTGGCACGTGGAAAGGGACCCTGGGTCTCCCGCCTCACGTGGAGACGCGTCCCAATTGCCATGCCAAGACTCGAGGAGAATCCCGAGGTGTCCCTCGCACCTAGGCAGGAGTCCTGACGTCGCTGAACAAACACGTGTCTGGAAGGGCCCTCCCCGTCGTAACTCGAGAATATACCCCAGGTTCCGGCCGCAACTCGAGAAAAACCATGAGACTTCCCCCTCGCCGCGAGATGAGGCCCGATTCCCCTGCACTGCGTGCAGAGCAATTCCGTGTTCCACATCAAACGTGAAAGGAGCCTTGATTTCCTTGATGGCACTCCAGAGAAAACCCAAGATCACTGTCTCAGGTCTAGAGGGATCCTGAGGTCACTGGAGCAACAGGAAAGGGCTCCGTGGACCCCAAATCAACTCGAGATGAGAGCTTAGTCCCTGGCTTCGACTCAAGAGGAATACCAACTTTCCACAAGCACCTCAAGAGGAGGCTTCTCTCAGCTACAGGTATGTGAGAGGGACCCTGAGTTTGTGGCCTCAAGTGGAATGGACACCAAGATGCTATGACTCGAAGTAAGGCGGGATATCCCTGCAGTGAATTGAATGCAGGCTCGTCTTGCATCTCCCAAGACGAAGGGATGTCTGAATCCCCTGTGGAGACCACAGAGAAATACCTAGTCCTCCGCCTCAACGCGACCAGAGGCCTCACATCCTTTGAAAACTCGAGAGGTCTGCGGAAATCAATGCTTCCAAAGGAGACGATGCCTGACTCCTCTTGAAAATGGATAGGAGTCCGAGGATCCCTGTGGCACGTGGAAAGGGACCCTGGGTCTCCCGCCTCACGTGGAGACGCGTCCCAATTGCCATGCCAAGACTCGAGGAGAATCCCGAGGTGTCCCTCGCACCTAGGCAGGAGTCCTGACGTCGCTGAACAAACACGCGTCTGGAAGGGCGCTCCCCATCGTAACTCGAGAATATACCCCAGGTTCCGGCCGCAACTCGAGAAAAACCATGAGACTTCCCCCTCGCCGCGAGATGAGGCCCGATTCCCCTGCCCTGCATGCAGAGCAATTCCGTATTCCACATCAAAAGTGAAAGGAGCCTTGATTTCCTTGATGGCACTCCAGAGAAAACCCAAGATCACTGTCCCTAGTCTAGAGGGCTCCTGAGCTCACTGTAGCAACACGAAAGGGCTCCATGGACCCCAAATCAACTCGAGATGAGAGCTCAGTCCCTGGCTTCGACTCAAGAGGAATACCAACTTTCCACAAGCACCTCAAGAGGAGGCTTCTCTCAGCTACAGGTATGTGAGAGGGCCCCTGAGTTTGTGGCCTCCAGTGGAATGGACACCGAGATGCTCTGACTCGAAGTAAGGCCGGATATCCCTGCAGTGAATTGAATGCAGGCTCGTCTTGCATCTCCCAAGACGAAGGGATGTCTGAATCTCCTGTGGAGACCACAGAGAAAAACCTAATTCTCCGCCTCATCACGAGCAGAGGCCTCAAATCCTTTGAAAACTCGAGAGGTCCGCGGAGATCATTGCTTCCTAAGGAGACGATGCCTGACTCCTCTTGAAAATGGATAGGAGTCCCAGGATCCCTGTGGCACATGGAAAGGGACCCTGGGTCTCCCGCCTCACGTGGAGACGCGTCCCAATTGCCATGCCAAGACTTGAGGAGAATCCCGAGGTGTCCCTCGCACCTAGGCAGGAGTCCTGACGTCGCTGAATAAACACGTGTCTGGAAGGGCCCTCCCCGACGTAACTCGAGAATATACCCCAGGTTCGGGCCGCAACTCGAGAAAAACCATGAGACTTCCCCCTCGCCGCGAGATGAGGCCTGATTCCCCTGCCCTGCGTGCAAAGCAATTCCGTTTTCCACATCAAAAGTGAAAGGAGCCTTGATTTCCTTGATGGCACTCCAGAGAAAACCCAAGTTCACTGTCTCAAGTCTAGAGGGATCCTGAGGTCACTGGAGCAACACGAAAGGGCTCCGTGGACCACAAATCAACTCGAGATGAGAGCTTAGTCCCTGGCTTCGACTCAAGAGGAATACCAACTTTCCACAAGCACCTCAAGAGGAGGCTTCTCTCAGCTACAGGTATGTGAGAGGGACCCTGAGTTTGTGGCCTCAAGTGGAATGGACACCGAGATGCTCAGACTCGAAGTAAGGCCGGATATCCCTGCAGTGAATTGAATGCAGGCTCGTCTTGCATCTCCCAAGACGAAGGGATGTCTGAATCCCCTGTAGAGATGACAGAGAAAGAGCTAGTCCTAAGCCTCATCGCGAGCGGAGGCCTCACATCCTTTGAAAACTCGAGAGGTCCGCGGAGATCAATGCTTCCAAAGGAGACGATGCCTGACTCCTCTTGAAAATGGATAGGAGTCCCAGGATCCCTGTGGCACGTGGAAAGGGACCCTGGGTCTCCCGCCTCACGTGGAGACGCGTCCAAATTGCCATGCCAAGACTCGAGGAGAATCCCGAGGTGTCCCTCGCACCTAGGCAGGAGTCCTGACGTCGCTGAACAAACACGTGTCTGGAAGGGCCCTCCCCGTCGTAACTCGAGAATATACCCCAGGTTCGGGCCGCAACTCGAGAAAAACCATGAGATTTTCCCCTCGCGGCGAGTTGAGGTCCGATTCCCCTGCACTGCATGCAGAGCAATTCCGTGTTCCACATCAAACGTGAAAGGAGCCTTGATTTCCTTGATGACACTCCAGAGAAAACCCAAGATCACTGTCTCAAGTCTAGAGGGATCCTGAGGTCACTGGACCAACAGGAAAGGGCTCCGTGGACCGAAATCAAGTCGAGATGAGAGCTTAGTCCCTGGCTTCGACTCAAGAGGAATACCAACTTTCCACAAGCACCTCAAGAGGAGGCTTCTCTCAGCTACATGTATATTTGAGGGACCCCGAATTGTGGCCTCAAGTGGAATGGACACCGGGATGCTCTGACTCGAAGTAAGGCCGGATATCCCTGCAGTTAATTGAATGCAGGCTCGTCTTGCATCTCCCAAGACGAAGGGATGTCTGAATCCCCTGTGGAGACCACAGAGAAAAACCTAATTTTCCGCCTCATCGCGAGCGGAGGCCTCACATCCTTTGAAAACTCGAGAGGTCCGCGGAGATCATTGCTTCCAAAGGAGACGATGACTGACTCCTCTTGAAAATGGATAGGAGTCCCAGGATCCCTGTGGCACGTGGAAAGGGACTCTGGGTCTCCCGCCTCAAGTGGAGACGCGTCCCAATTGCCATGCCAAGACTCGAGGAGAATCCCGAGGTGTCCCTCGCACCTAGGCAGGAGTCCTGACGTTGCTGAACAAACACGTGTCTGGAAGGGCCCTCCCCGTCCTAACTCGAGAATATACCCCAGGTTCCGGCCGAAACTCGAGAAAAGCCATGAGACTTCCCCCTCGCCGCAAGATGAGGCCCGATTCCCCTGCCCTGCATGCAGAGCAATTCCGTATTCCACATCAAAAGTGAAAGGAGCCTTGATTTCCTTGATGGCACTCCAGAGGAAACCCAAGATCACTGTCACAAGTCTAGAGGGATCCTGAGGTCACTGGAGCAACAAGAAAGGGCTCCGTGGACCCCAGATCAACTCGAGATGAGAGCTTAGTCCCTGGCTTCGACTCAAGAGGAATATAAACTTTCCACAAGCACCTCAAGAGGAGGCTTCTCTGAGCTACAGGTATGTGAGAGGGACCCTGAGTTAGTGGCCTCAAATGGAATGGACACCGAGATGCTCTGACTCGAAGTAAGGCCGGATATCCCTGCAGTGAATTGAATGCAGGCTCGTCTTGCATCTCCCAAGACGAAGGGATGTCTGAATCCCCTGTGGAGACCACAGAGAAAGACCTAACTTTCTGCCTCATCGCGACCAGAGACCTCACATCCTTTGAAAATCCGAGAGGTCCGCGGAGATCAATGCTTCCAAAGGAGACGATGCCTGACTCCTCTTGAAAATGGATAGGAGTCCCAGGATCCCTGTGGCACGTGGAAAGGGACACTGGGTTTCGCGCCTCACGTGGAGACGCGTCCCCATTGCCATGCCAAGACTCGAGGAGAATCCCGAGGTGTCCCTCGCACCTAGGCAGGAGTCCTGACGTCGCTGAACAAACACGTGTCTGGAAGGGCCCTCCCCGTCGTAACTCGAGAATATACCCCAGGTTCCGGCCGCAACTCGAGAAAAACCATGAGACTTCCCCCTCGCCGCTGGATGAAGCCCGATTCCCCTGCACTGCGTGCAGAACAATTCCGTGTTCCACATCAAACGTGAAAGGAGCCTTGATTTCCTTGATGGCACTGCAGAGAAAACGCAAGATCACTGTCTCAAGTCTAGAGGGATCCTGAGGTCACTGGAGCAACACGAAAGGGCTCTGTGGACCCCAAATCAACTCGAGATGAGAGCTTAGTCCCTGGCTTCGACTCAAGAGGAATACCAACTTTCCAAAGCACCTCAAGGGGAGGCTTCTCTCAGCTACAGGTGTGTGAGAGGGACCCTGAGTTTGTGGCCTCAAGTGGAATGGACACCGAGATGCTCTGACTCGAAGTAAGGCCGGATATCCCTGCAGTGAATTGAATGCATGATCGTCTTGCATCTCCCAAGACGAAGGGATGTCTGAATCCCCTGTAGAGATGACAGAGAAAGAGCTAGTCCTCCGCCTCATCGCGAGCGGAGGCCTCACATCCTTTGAAAACTCGAGAGGTCCGCGGAGATCAGTGCTTCCAAAGGAGACGATGCCTGACTCCTCTTGAAAATGGATAGGATTCCCAGGATCCCTGTGGCACGTGGAAAGGGACCCTGGGTCTCCCTCCTCACGTGGAGACGCGTCCCAATTGCCATGCCAAGACTCGAGGAGAATCCCGAGTTGTCCCTTGCACCTAGGCAGGAGTCCTGACGTCGCTGAACAAACACGTGTCTGCAAGGGCCCTCCCCGTCGTAACTCGAGAATATACCCCAGGTTCCGGCCGCAACTCGAGAAAAACCATGAGACTTCCCCCTCGCCACGAAATGAGGCCCGATTCCCCTGCCCTGCATGCAGAGCAATTCCGTATTCCACATCAGAAGTGAAAGGAGCCTTGATTTCCTTGATGACACTCCAGAGAAAACCCAAGATCACTGTCCCAAGTCTAGAGGGATCCTGAGGTCACTGTAACAACACGAAAGGGCTCCATGGACCCCAAATCAACTCGAGATGAGAGCTTAGTCCCTGGCTTCGACTCAAGAGGAATACCAACTTTCCACAAGCACCTCAAGAGGAGGCTTCTCTCAGCTACAGGTATGTGAGAGGGCCCCTGAGTTTGTGGCCTCAAGTGGAATGGACATTGAGATGCTCTGACTCGAAGCAAGGCCGGATATCCCTGCAGTGAATTGAATGCAGGCTCGTCTTGCATCTCCCAAGACGAAGGGATGTCTGAATCCCCTGTGGAGACCACAGAGAAAAACCTAATTCTCCGCCTCATCGCGAGAGGAGGCCTCACATCCTTTGAAAACTCGAGAGATCCGCGGAGATCATTGCTTCCAAAGGAGACGATGCCTGACTCCTCTTG
The DNA here is from genome assembly GCF_033118175.1 of Dama dama. Taxonomy (NCBI): domain Eukaryota; kingdom Metazoa; phylum Chordata; class Mammalia; order Artiodactyla; family Cervidae; genus Dama; species Dama dama. The sequence goes on from NC_083693.1 coordinate 881,800, forward strand.
AAAATGGATAGGAGTCCCAGGATCCCTGTGGCACGTGGAAAGGGACACTGGGTCTCCTGCCTCACGTGGAGACGCGTCCCAATTGCCATGCCAAGACTCGTGGAGAATCCCGAGGTGTCCCTCGCACCTAGGCAGGAGTCCTGACGTCGCTGAACAAACACGTGTCTGGAAAGGCCCTCCCCGTCGTAACTCGAGAATATACCCCAGGTTCGGGCCACAACTCGAGAAAAACCATGAGACTTCCCCCTCGCCGCGAGATGAGGCCTGATTCCCCTGCCCTGCGTGCAAACCAATTCCGTTTTCCACATCAAACGTGAAAGGAGCCTTGATTTCCTTGATGGCACTCCAGAGAAAACCCAAGATCACTGTCTCAAGTCTAGAGGGATCCTGAGGTAACTGGAGCAACACGAAAGGGCTCCGTGGACCAGAAATCAACTCGGGATGAGAGCCTAGTCCCTGGCTTCGACTCAAGAGGAATATCAACTTTCCACAAGCACCTCAAGAGGAGGCTTCTCTGAGCTACAGGTATGTGAGAGGGACCCTGAGGTTGTGGCCTCAAATGGAATGGACACCGAGATGCTCTGACTCGAAGTCAGGCCGGATATCCCTGCAGTGAAATGAATGCAGGCTCGTCTTGCATCTCCCAAGACGAAGGGATGTCTGAATCCCCTGTGGAGACCACAGAGAAAGACCTAACTTTCTGCCTCATCGCGACCAGAGACCTCACATCCTTTGAAAATTCGAGAGGTCCGCGGAGATCAATGCTTCCAAAGGAGACGATGCCTGACTCCTCTTGAAAATGGATAGGAGTCCCAGGATCCCTGTGGCACGTGGAAAGGGACACTGGGTTTCCTGCCTCACGTGGAGACGCGTCCCCATTGCCATGCCAAGACTCGAGGAGAATCCCGAGGTGTCCCTCGCACCTAGGCAGGAGTCCTGACGTCGCTGAACAAACACGTGTCTGGAAGGGCTCTCCCCGTCGTAACTCGAGAATATACCCCAGGTTCCGGCCGCAACTCGAGAAAAACCATGAGACTTCCCCTCGCCGCTGGATGAAGCCCGATTCCCCTGCACTGCGTGCAGAACAATTCCGTGTTCCACATCAAACGTGAAAGGAGCCTTGATTTCCTTGATGGCACTCCAGAGAAAACGCAAGATTACTGTCTCAAGTCTAGAGGGATCCTGAGGTCACTGGAGCAACACGAAAGGGCTCTGTGAACCCCAAATCAACTCGAGATGAGAGCTTAGTCCCTGGCTTCGACTCAAGAGGAATACCAACTTTCCACAAGCACCTCAAGAGGAGGCTTCTCTCAGCTACAGGTATGTGAGAGGGACCCTGAGTTTGTGGCCTCAAGTGGAATGGACACCGAGATGCTCTGACTCGAAGTAAGGCCGGATATCCCTGCAGTGAATTGAATGCAGGCTCGTCTTGCATCTCCCAAGACGAAGGGATGTCTGAATCTCCTGTGGAGACCACAGAGAAAAACCTAATTCTCCGCCTCATCACGAGCAGAGGCCTCAAATCCTTTGAAAACTCGAGAGGTCCGCGAGATCATTGCTTCCAAAGGAGACGATGCCTGACTCCTCTTGAAAATGGATAGGAGTCCCAGGATCCCTGTGGCACGTGGAAAGGGACCCTGGGTCTCCCGCCTCACGTGGAGACGCGTCCCAATTGCCATGCCAAGACTTGAGGAGAATCCCGAGGTGTCCCTCGCACCTAGGCAGGAGTCCTGACGTTGCTGAACAAACAAGTGTCTGGAAGGGCCCTCCCCGACGTAACTCGAGAATATACCCCAGGTTCGGGCCGCAACTCGAGAAAAACCATGAGACTTCCCCCTCGCCGCGAGATGAGGCCTGATTCCCCTGCCCTGCGTGCAAAGCAATTCCGTTTTCCACATCAAAAGTGAAAGGAGCCTTGATTTCCTTGATGGCACTCCAGAGAAAACCCAAGTTCACTGTCTCAAGTCTAGAGGGATCCTGAGGTCACTGGAGCAACACGAAAGGGCTCCGTGGACCACAAATCAACTCGAGATGAGAGCTTAGTCCCTGGCTTCGACTCAAGAGGAATACCAACTTTCCACAAGCACCTCAAGAGGAGACTTCTCTCAGCTACAGGTATCTGAGAGGGACCCTGAGTTTGTGGCCTCAAGTGGAATGGACACCGAGATGCTCTGACTCGAAATAAGGCCGGATATCCCTGCAGTGAATTGAATGCAGGCTCGTCTTGCATCTCCCAAGACGAAGGGATGTCTGAATCCCCTGTGGAGATGACAGAGAAAGAGCTAGTCCTAAGCTTCATCGCGAGCGGAGGCCTCACATCCTTTGAAAACTCGAGAGGTCCGCGGAGATCAATGCTTCCAAAGGAGACGATGCCTTACTCCTCTTGAAAATGGATAGGAGTCCCAGTATCCCTGTGGCACGTGGAAAGGGACCCTGTGTCTCCCGCCTCACGTGGAGACGCGTCCCAATTGCCATGCCAAGACTCGAGGAGAATCCCGAGGTGTCCCTCGCACCTAGGCAGGAGTCCTGACGTCGCTGAACAAACACGTGTCTGGAAGGGCTCTCCCCGTCGTAACTCGAAAATATACCCCAGGTTCCGGCCGCAACTCGAGAAAAACCATGAGACTTCCCCCTTGCCACGAGATGAGGCCCGATTCCCCTGCACTGCGTGCAGAGCAATTCCGTGTTCCACATCAAATTTGAAAGGAGCCTTGATTTCCTTGATGGCACTCCAGAGAAAACCCAAGATCACTGTCTCAAGTCTAGAGGGATCCTGAGGTCACTGGAGCAACACGAAAGGGCTCGGTGGACCCCAAATCAACTCGAGATGAGAGCTTAGTCCCTGGCTTCGACTCAAGAGGAATATCAACTTTCCACAAGCACCTCAAGAGGAGGCTTCTCTGAGCTACAGGTATGTGAGAGGGACCCTGAGTTTGTGGCCTCAAATGGAATGGGCACCGAGATGCTCTGACTCGAAGTAAGGCCGGATATCCCTGCAGTGAATTGAATGCAGGCTCGTCTTGCATCTCCCAAGACGAAGGGATGTCTGAATCCCCTGTGGAGACCACAGAGAAAGACCTAACTTTCTGCCTCATCGCGACCAGAGACCTCACATCCTTTGAAAATCCGAGAGGTCCGCGGAGATCAATGCTTCCAAAGGAGACGATGCCTGACTCCTCTTGAAAATGGATAGGAGTCCCAGGATCCCTGTGGCACGTGGAAAGGGACACTGGGTTTCCCGCCTCACGTGGAGACGCGTCGCCATTGCCATGCCAAGACTAGAGGAGAATCCCGAGGTGTCCCTCGCACCTAGGCAGGAGTCCTGACGTCGCTGAACAAACACGTGTCTGGAAGGGCCCTCCCCGTCGTAACTCGAGAATATACCCCAGGTTCCGCCGCAACTCGAGAAAAACCATGAGACTTCCCCCTCGCCGCGAGATGAGGCCTGATTCCCCTGCCCTGCGTGCAAAGCAATTCCGTTTTCCACATCAAAAGTGAAAGGAGCCTTGATTTCCTTGATGGCACTCCAGAGAAAACCCAAGTTCACTGTCTCAAGTCTAGAGGGATCCTGAGGTCACTGGAGCAACACGAAAGGGCTCCGTGGACCACAAATCAACTCGAGATGAGAGCTTAGTCCCTGGCTTCGACTCAAGAGGAATACCAACTTTCCACAAGCACCTCAAGAGGAGGCTTCTCTCAGCTACAGGTATGTGAGAGGGACCCTGAGTGTGTGGCCTCAAGTGGAATGGACACCGAGATGCTCCGACTCGAAGTAAGGCCGGATATCCCTGCAGTGAATTGAATGCACGATCGTCTTGCATCTCCCAAGACGAAGGGATGTCTGAATCCCCTGTAGAGATGACAGAGAAAGAGCTAGTCCTCCGCCTCATCGCGAGCGGAGGCCTCACATCCTTTGAAAACTTGAGAGGTCCGCGGAGATCAATGCTTTCAAAGGAGACGATGCCTGACTTTTCTTGAAAATGGATAGGAGTCCCAGGATCCCTGTGGCACGTGGAAAGGGACCCTGGGTCTCCCGCCTCACGTGGAGACGCGTCCCCATTGACATGCCAAGACTCGAGGAGAATCCCGAGGTGTCCCTCGCACCTAGGCAGGAGTCCTGACGTCGCTGAACAAACACATGTCCTGAAGGGCTCTCCCCGTCGTAACTCGAGAATATACCCCAGGTTCCGGCCGCAACTCGAGAAAAACCATGAGACTTCCCCCTTGCCACGAGATGAGGCCCGATTCCCCTGCACTGCGTGCAGAGCAATTCCGTGTTCCACATCAAATTTGAAAGGAGCCTTGATTTCCTTGATGGCACTCCAGAGAAAACCCAAGATCACTGTCTCAAGTCTAGAGGGATCCTGAGGTCACTGGAGCAACACGAAAGGGCTCCGTGGACCCCAAATCAACTCGAGATGAGAGCTTAGTCCCTGGCTTCGACTCAAGAGGAATATCAACTTTCCACAAGCACCTCAAGAGGAGGCTTTTCTGAGCTACAGGTATGTGAGAGGGACCCTGAGTTTGTGGCCTCAAATGGAATGGGCACCGAGATGCTCCGACTCGAAGTAAGGCCGGATATCCCTGCAGTGAATTGAATGCAGGCTCGTCTTGCATCTCCCAAGACGAAGGGATGTCTGAATCCCCTGTGGAGACCACAGAGAAAGACCTAACTTTCTGCCTCATCGCGACCAGAGACCTCACATCCTTTGAAAATCCGAGAGGTCCGCGGAGATCAATGCTTCCAAAGGAGACGATGCCTGACTCCTCTTGAAAATGGATAGGAGTCCCAGGATCCCTGTGGCACGTGGAAAGGGACACTGGGTTTCCCGCCTCACGTGGAGACGCGTCGCCATTGCCATGCCAAGACTCGAGGAGAATCCCGAGGTGTCCCTCGCACCTAGGCAGGAGTCCTGACGTCGCTGAACAAACACGTGTCTGGAAGGGCCCTCCCCGTTCTAACTCGAGAATATACCCCAGGTTCCGCCGCAACTCGAGAAAAACCATGAGACTTCCCCCTCGCCGCGAGATGAGGCCTGATTCCCCTGCCCTGCGTGCAAAGCAATTCCGTTTTCCACATCAAAAGTGAAAGGAGCCTTGATTTCCTTGATGGCACTCCAGAGAAAACCCAAGTTCACTGTCTCAAGTCTAGAGGGATCCTGAGGTCACTGGAGCAACACGAAAGGGCTCCGTGGACCACAAATCAACTCGAGATGAGAGCTTAGTCCCTGGCTTCGACTCAAGAGGAATACCAACTTTCCACAAGCACCTCAAGAGGAGGCTTCTCTCAGCTACAGGTATGTGAGAGGGACCCTGAGTTTGTGGCCTCAAGTGGAATGGACACCGAGATGCTCCGACTCGAAGTAAGGCCGGATATCCCTGCAGTGAATTGAATGCAGGCTCGTCTTGCATCTCCCAAGACGAAGGGATGTCTGAATCCCCTGTGGAGACCACAGAGAAAAACCTAATTCTCCGCCTCATCGCGAGCGGAGGCCTCACATCCTTTGAAAACTCGAGAGGTCCGCGGAGATCATTGCTTCCAAAGGAGACGATGCCTGACTCCTCTTGAAAATGGATAGGAGTCCCAGGATCCCTGTGGCACGTGGAAAGGGACCCTGGGTCTCCTGCCTCACGTGGAGACGCGTCCCAATTGCCATGCCAAGACTCGAGGAGAATCCCGAGGTGTCCCTCGCACCTAAGCAGGAGTCCTGACGTCGCTGAACAAACACGTGTCTGGAAGGGCCCTCCCCGTCGTAACTCGAGAATATACCCCAGGTTCGGGCCGCAACTCGAGAAAAACCATGAGACTTCCCCCTCGCCGCGAGATGAGGGCTGATTCCCCTGCCCTGCGTGCAAACCAATTCCGTTTTCCACATCAAACGTGAAAGGAGCCTTGATTTCCTTGATGGCACTCCAGAGAAAACCCAAGATCACTGTGTCAAGTCTAGAGGGATCCTGAGGTAACTGGAGCAACACGAAAGGGCTCCGTGGACCACAAATCAACTCGGGATGAGAGCTTAGTCCCTGGCTTCGACTCAAGAGGAATACCAACTTTCCACAAGCACCTCAAGAGGAGGCTTCTCTCAGCTACATGTATATTTGAGGGACCCCGATTTTGTGGCCTCAAGTGGAATGGACACCGGGATGCTCTGACTCGAAGTAAGGCCGGATATCCCTGCAGTGAATTGAATGCAGGCTCGTCTTGCATCTCCCAAGACGAAGGGATGTCTGAATCCCCTGTGGAGACCACAGAGAAAAACCTAATTCTCCGCCTCATCGCGAGCGGAGGCCTCACATCCTTTGAAAACTCGAGAGGTCCGCGGAGATCATTGCTTCCAAAGGAGACGATGACTGACTCCTCTTGAAAATGGATAGGAGTCCCAGGATCCCTGTGGCACGTGGAAAGGGACCCTGGGTCTCCCGCCTCACGAGGAGACGCGTCCCAATTGCCATGCCAAGTCTCGAGGAGAATCCCGAGGTGTCCCTCGCACCTAGGCAGGAGTCCTGACGTCGCTGAACAAACACGTGTCTGGAAGGGCCCTCCCCGTCCTAACTCGAGAATATACCCCAGGTTCCGGCCGCAACTCGAGAAAAACCATGAGACTTCCCCCTCGCCGCGAGATGAGGCCCGATTCCCCTGCCCTGCATGCAGAGCAATTCCGTATTCCACATCAAAAGTGAAAGGAGCCTTGATTTCCTTGATGGCACTCCAGAGAAAACCCAAGATCACTGTCCCTAGTCTAGAGGGATCCTGAGCTCACTGTAGCAACACGAAAGGGCTCCATGGACCCCAAATCAACTCGAGATGAGAGCTTAGTACCTGGCTTCGACTCAAGAGGAATACCAACTTTCCACAAGCACCTCAAGAGGAGGCTTCTCTCAGCTACAGGTATGTGAGAGGGCCCCTGAGATTGTGGCCTCAAGTGGAATGGACACCGAGATGCTCTGACTCGAAATAAGGCCGGATATCCCTGCAGTGAATTGAATGCAGGCTCGTCTTGCATCTCCCAAGACGAAGGGATGTCTGAATCCCCTGTGGAGATGACAGAGATAGAGCTAGTCCTAAGCCTCATCGCGAGCGGAGGCCTCACATCCTTTGAAAACTCGAGAGGTCCATGGAGATCAATGCTTCCAAAGGAGACGATGCCTGACTCCTCTTGAAAATGGATAGGAGTCCCAGGATACCTGTGGCACGTGGAAAGGGACCCTGGGTCTCCCGCCTCACGTGGAGACGCGTCCCAATTGCCATGCCAAGACTCGAGGCGAATCCCGAGGTGTCCCTCGCACCTAGGCAGGAGTCCTGACGTCGCTGAACAAACACGTGTCTGGAAGGGCTCTCCCCGTCGTAACTCGAGAATATACCCCAGGTTCCGGCTGCAACTCGAGAAAAACCATGAGACTTCCCCCTTGCCACGAGATGAGGCCCGATTCCCCTGCACTGCGTGCAGAGCAATTCCGTATTCAACATCAAATTTGAAAGGAGCCTTGATTTCCTTGATGGCACTCCAGAGGAAACCCAAGATCACTGTCACAAGTCTAGAGGGATCCTGAGGTCACTGGAGCAACACGAAAGGGCTCCGTGGACCCCAGATCAACTCGAGATGAGAGCTTAGTCCCTGGCTTCGACTCATGAGGAATATAAACTTTCCACAAGCACCTCAAGAGGAGGCTTCTCTGAGCTACAGGTATGTGAGAGGGACCCTGAGTTTGTGGCCTCAAATGGAATGGACACCGAGATGCTCTGACTCGAAGTAAGGCCGGATATCCCTGCAGTGAATTGAATGCAGGCTCGTCTTGCATCTCCCAAGACGAAGGGATGTCTGAATCCCCTGTGGAGACCACAGAGAAATACCTAACTTTCTGCCTCATCGCGACCAGAGACCTCACATCCTTTGAAAATCCGAGAGGTCCGCGGAGATCAATGCTTCCAAAGGAGACGATGCCTGACTCCTATTGAAAATGGATAGGAGTCCCAGGATCCCTGTGGCACGTGGAAAGGGACACTGGGTTTCCCGCCTCACGTGGAGACGCGTCCCCATTGCCATGCAAAGACTCGAGGAGAATCCCGAGGTGTCCCTCGCACCTAGGCAGGAGTCCTGACGTCGCTGAACAAACACGTGTCTGGAAGGGCCCTCCCCGTCGTAACTCGAGAATATACCCCAGGTTCCGGCCGCAACTCGAGAAAAACCATGAGACTTCGCCCTCGCCGCTGGATGAAGCCCGATTCCCCTGCACTGCGTGCAGAACAATTCCGTGTTCCACATCAAACGTGAAAGGAGCCTTGATTTCCTTGATGGCACTGCAGAGAAAACGCAAGATCACTGTCTCAAGTCTAGAGGGATCCTGAGGTCACTGGAGCAACACGAAAGGGCTCTGTGGACCCCAAATCAACTCGAGATGAGAGCTTAGTCCCTGGCTTCGACTCAAGAGGAATACCAACTTTCCAAAGCACCTCAAGGGGAGGCTTCTCTCAGCTATAGGTGTGTGAGTGGGACCCTGAGTTTGTGGCCTTAGGTGGAATGGACACCGAGATGCTCTGACTCGAAGTAAGGCCGGATATCCCTGCAGTGAATTGAATGCAGGCTCGTCTTGCATCTCCCAAGACGAAGGGATGTCTGAATCCCCTGTGGAGACCACAGAGAAAGACCGAGTTCTCCGCCTCATCGCGACCGGAGGCCTCACATCCTTTGAAAACTCGAGAGGTCCGCGGAGATCAATGCTTCCAAAGGAGACGATGCCTGACTCCTCTTGAAAATGGATAGGAGTCTCAGGATCGCTGTGGCACGTGGAAAGGGACCCTGGGTCTCCCGCCTCACGTGGAGACGCGTCCAAATTGCCATGCCAAGACTCGAGGAGAATCCCGAGGTGTCCCTCGCACCTAGGCAGGAGTCCTGACGTCGCTGAACAAACACGTGTCTGGAAGGGCCCTCCCCGTCGTAACTCGAGAATATACCCCAGGTTCGGGCCGGAACTCGAGAAAAACCATGAGATTTCCCCCTCGCCGCGAGTTGAGGTCCGATTCCCCTGCACTGCATGCAGAGCAATTCCGTGTTCCACATCAATTGTGAAAAGAGCCTTGATTTCCTTGATGACACTCCAGAGAAAACCCAAGATCACTGTCTCAAGTCTAGAGGGATCCTGAGGTCACTGGACCAACAGGAAAGGGCTCCGTGGACCGAAATCAACTCGAGATGAGAGCTTAGTCCCTGGCTTAGACTCAAGAGGAATACCAACTTTCCACAAGCACCTCAAGAGGAGGCTTCTCTCAGCTACATGTATATTTGAGGGACCCCGAGTTTGTGGCCTCAAGTGGAATGGACACCGGGATGCTCTGACTCGAAGTAAGGCCGGATATCCCTGCAGTGAATTGAATGCAGGCTCGTCTTGCATCTCCCAAGACGAAGGGATGTCTGAATCCCCTGTGGAGACCACAGAGAAAAACCTAATTCTCCGCCTCATCGCGAGCGGAGGCCTCACATCCTTTGAAAACTCGAGAGGTCCGCGGAGATCATTGCTTCCAAAGGAGACGATGACTGACTCCTCTTGAAAATGGATAGGAGTCCCAGGATCCCTGTGGCACGTGGAAAGGGACCCTGGGTCTCCCGCCTCACGTGGAGACGCGTCCCAATTGCCATGCCAAGACTCGAGGAGAATCCCGAGGTGTCCCTCGCACCTAGGCAGGAGTCCTGACGTCGCTGAACAAACACGTGTCTGGAAGGGCCCTCCCCGTCCTAACTCGAGAATATACCCCAGGTTCCGGCCGCAACTCGAGAAAAACCATGAGACTTCCCCCTCACGGCGAGATGAGGCCCGATTCCCCTGCCCTGCATGCAGAGCAATTCCGTATTCCACATCAAAAGTGAAAGGAGCCTTGATTTCCTTGATGGCACTCCAGAGAAAACCCAAGATCACTGTCCCTAGTCTAGAGGGATCCTGAGCTCACTGTAGCAACAAGAAAGGGCTCCATGGACCCCAAATCAACTCGAGATGAGAGCTTAGTCCCTGGCTTCGACTCAAGAGGAATACCAACTTTCCACAAGCACCTCAAGAGGAGGCTTCTCTCAGCTACAGGTATGTGAGAGGGCCCCTGAGTTTGTGGCCTCAAGTGGAATGGACACCGAGATGCTCTGACTCGAAGTAAGGCCGGATATCCCTGCAGTGAATTGAATGCACGATCGTCTTGCATCTCCCAAGACGAAGGGATGTCTGAATCTCCTGTGGAGACCACAGAGAAAAACCTAATTCTCCGCCTCATCACGAGCAGAGGCCACACATCCTTTGAAAACTCGAGAGGTCCGCGGAGATCATTGCTTCCAAAGGAGACGATGCCTGACTCCTCTTGAAAATGGATAGGAGTCCCAGGATCCCTGTGGCACGTGGAAAGGGACCCTGGGTCTCCCGCCTCACGTGGAGACGCGTCCCAATTGCCATGCCAAGACTCGAGGAGAATCCCGAGGTGTCCCTCGCACCTAGGCAGGAGTCCTGACATCGCTGAACAAACACGTGTCTGGAAGGGCCCTCCCAGTCGTAACTCGAGAATATACCCCAGGTTCCGGCCGCAACTCGAGAAAAACCATGAGACTTCCCCCTCGCCGCGAGATGAGGCCTGATTCCCCTGGCCTGCGTGCAAAGCAATTCCGTTTTCCACATCAAAAGTGAAAGGAGCCTTGATTTCCTTGATGGCACTCCAGAGAAAACCCAAGTTCACTGTCTCAAGTCTAGAGGGATCCTGAGGTCACTGGAGCAACACGAAAGGGCTCCGTGGACCCCAAATCAACTCGAGATGAGAGCTTAGTCCCTGGCTTCGACTCAAGAGGAATACCAACTTTCCACAAGCACCTCAAGAGGAGGCTTCTCTCAGCTACAGGTATGTGAGAGGGACTCTGAGTTTGTGGCCTCAAGTGCAATGGACACCGAGATGCTCTGACCTGAAGTAAGTCCGGATATCCCTGCAGTGAATTGAATGCAGGCTCGTCTTGCATCTCCCAAGACGAAGGGATGTCTGAATCCCCTGTGGAGACCACAGAGAAAGACCTAGTCCTCCGCCTCATCGTGACCGGAGGCCTCATATCCTTTGAAAACTCGAGAGGTCTGCAGAGATCAATGCTTCCAAAGGAGACGATGCCTGACTCCTCTTGAAAATGGATAGGAGTCCCAGGATCACTGTGGCACGTGGAAAGGGACCCTGGGTCTCGCGCCTCACGTGGAGACGCGTCCCAATTGCCATGCCCAGACTCGAGGAGAATCCCGAGGTGTCCCTCACACCTAGGCAGGAGTCCTGAAGTCGCTGAACAAACACGTGTCTGGAAGGGCCCTCCCCGTCGTAACTCGAGAATATACCCCAGGTTCAGGCCGCAACTCGAGAAAAACCATGAGACTCCCCCCTCGCCGCGAGATGAGGCCCGATTCCCATGTACTGGGTGCAGAGCAATTCCGTGTTCGACATCAAACGTGAAAGGAGACTTGATTTCCTTGATGGCACTCCAGAGAAAACCCAAGATCACTGTCTCAAGTCTAGAGGGATCCTGAAGTCACTGGAGCAACACGAAAGGGCTCCGTGGACCCCAAATCAACTCGAGATGAGAGCTTAGTCCCTGGCTTCGACTCAAGTGGAATATCAACTTTCCACAAGCACCTCAAGAGGAGGCTTCTCTCAGCTACAGGTATGTGAGAGGGACCCTGAGTTTGTGGCCTCAAGTGGAATGGACACCGAGATGCTCTGACACAAAGTAAGGCCAGATATCCCTGCACTGAATTGAATGCAGGCTCGTCTTGCATCTCCCAAGATGAAGGGATGTCTGAATCCCCTGTGGAGACCACAGAGAAAGACCTTGTTCTCCGCCTCATCGCGACCGGAGCCCTCACATCGTTTGAAAACTCGAGAGGTCCGCGGAGATCAACGCTTACAAAGGAGACGATGCCTGACTCCTCTTGAAAATGGATAGGAGTCCCAGGATCCCTGTCTCACGTGGAAAGGGACCCTTGGTCTCGCGCCTCACGTGGAGACGCGTCCCAATTGCCAGGCCAAGACTCGATGATAATACCGAGGTGTCCCTCGCAGCTAGGCAGAAGTCCTGATGTCGCTGAACAAACACGGGTCTGGAAGGGCCCTCCCCTTTGTAACTCGAGAATATACCCCAGGTTCCGGCCGCAACTCGAGAAAAACCATGAGACTTCCCCCTCGCCGCGAGATGAGGCCCGATTCCCATGCACTGCGTGCAGAGAAATTCCTTGTTCCACATCAAACATGAAAGGAGCCATGATTTCCTTTATGGCACTCCAGAGAAAACCCTAGATCACTGCCTCAAGTCTAGAGGGATCCTGAGTTCACTGTATCAACACGAAAGTGATCCGTGGACCATAAATCAACTCGAGATGAGAGCTTAGTCCCTGGCTTCGACTCAAGAGGAATACCAACTTTCCTCAAGCACCTCACGAGGAGGCTTCTCTCAGCTACAGGTATGTGAGAGGGACCCTGAGTTTGTGGCCTCAAGTGGAATGGACACCGAGATGCTCTGACTCGAAGTAAGGCCGGATATCCCTGCAGTGAATTGAATGCAAGCTCGTCTTGGATCTCCCAAGACGAAGGGATGTCTGAATCCCCTGTGGAGACCAAAGAGAAAGACCTAGTCTTCCGCCTCAATGCGCCCGGAGGCCTGACATCCTTTCAAAACTCGAAAGGTCTGCGGAGATCAATGCTTCCAAAGGAGACGATGCCTGACTCCTCTTGAAAATGGATAGGAGTCCCAGGATTACTCTGGCAAGTGTAAAGGGACACTGGGTCTCCCGCCTCACGTGGAGACGCATCCCAATTGCCATGCCAAGACTCGAGGAGAATCCCGAGGTGTCCCTCGCACCTAGGCAGGAGTCCTGACATCGCTGAACAAACACTTGTCTGGAAGGGCCCTACCCGTCTTAACTCGAGAATATACCCCAGGTTCCGGCTGCAACTTGAGAAAAACCATGAGACATCCCCCTTGCCGCGAGATGAGGCCCGATTCCCCTGCACTGCGTGCAGAGCAATTCCGTGTTCCACATCAAACGTGAAAGGAGCCTTGATTTCCTTGATGGCACTCCAGAGAAAACCCAAGATCACTGTCTCAAGTCTAGAGGGATCCTGAGGTCACTGGACCAACAGGAAAGGGCTCCGTGGACCGAAATCAACTCGAGATGAGAGCTTAGTCCCTGGCTTAGACTCAAGAGGAATACCAACTTTCCACAAGCACCTCAAGAGGAGGCTTCTCTCAGCTACAGGTATGTGACAGGGACCCTGAGTTTGTGGCCTCAAGTGTAATGGACACCGAGATGCTCTGACTCGAAGTAAGGCCGGATATCCCTGCAGTCAATTGAATGCAGGCTCGTCTTGCGTCCTCCAAGACGAAGGGATGTCTGAATCCCCTGTGGAGACCACAGAGAAAGACCTAGTCCTCCGCCTCATCCGAACGGAGGCCTCACATCCTTTGAAAATTCGAGAGTTGTGTGGAGATCAATGCTTCCAAAGGAGACGATGCCTGACTCCTCTTGAAAATGGATAGGAGTCCCAGGATCCCTGTGGCACGTGGAAAGGGACCCTGCATCTCCCGCCTCACGTGGAGACACGTACCAATTGCCATGCCAAGACTCGAGGAGAATCACGAGTTGTCCCTTGCACCTAGGCAGGAGTCCTGACGTCGCTGAACAAACACGTGTCTGGAAGGGCCCTCCCCGTCGTAACTCGAGAATATACCCCAGGTTCCGGCCGCAACTCGAGAAAAACCATGAGACTTCCCCCTCGCCGCGAGATGAGGCCCGATTCCCCTGCACTGCGTGCAGAGCAATTCCGTGTTCCACATCAAACGTGAAAGGAACCTTGATTTCGTTGATGGCACTCCAGAGAAAACCCAAGATCACTGTCTCAAGTCTAGAGGGATCCTGAGGTCACTGGAGCAACACGAAAGGGCTCCGTGGACCCCAAATCAACTCGAGATGAGAGCTTAGTCCCTGGCTTCGACTCTAGAGGAATACCAACTTTCCACAAGCACCTCAAGAGGAGGCTTCTCTCAGCTACAGGTATGTGAGAGGGACCCTGAGTTTGTGGCCTCAAGTGGAATGGACACCGAGATGGTCTGACTCGAAGTAAGTCCGGATATCCCTGCAGTGAATTGAATGCAGGCTCGTCTTGCATCTCCCAAGACGAAGGGTTGTCTGAATCCCCTGTGGAGACCATAGAGAAAGATCTAGTCCTCCACCTCAACGCAACCGGAGGCCTCATATCCTTTGAAAACTCGATAGGTCCGCGGAGATCAATGCTTCCAAAGGAGACGATTCCTGACTCCTCTTGAAAATGGATAGGAGTCCCAGGATCCCTGTGGCACGTGGAAAGGGACCGTGGGTCTCCCGCCTCACGTGGATACGCGTCCCAATTGCCATGCCAAGACTCGAGGAGAATCCCGAGGTGTCCCTCGCACCTAGGCAGGAGTCCTGACGTCGCTGAACAAACACGTGTCTGGAAGGGCCCTCCCCGTCGTAACTCGAGAATATACCCCCGGTTCCGGCCGCAACTCGAGAAAAACCATGAGACTTCCCCCTCGCCGCGAGATGAGGCCCGATTCCCCTGCACTGCGTGCAGAGCAATTCCGTGTTCCACATCAAACGTGAAAGGAGCCTTGATTTCCTTGATGGCACTCCAGAGAAAACCCAAGATCACTGTCTCAAGTCTAGAGGGATCCTGAGGTCACTGGACCAACATGAAAGGGCTCCGTCGACCCCAAATCAACTCGAGATGAGAGCTTAGTCCCTGGCTTCGACTCAAGAGGAATACCAACTTTCCACATGCACCTCAACAGGAGGCTTCTCTCAGCTACAGGTATATTTGAGGGACCCTGAGTTTGTGGCCTCAAGTGGAATGGACACCGAGATGCTCTGACTCGAAGTAAGGCCGGATATCCCTGCAGTGAATTGAATGCAGGCTCGTCTTGCATCTCCCAAGACGAAGGGATGTGTGAATCCCCTGTGGAGACCACAGAGAAAGACCTAATTCTCCGCCTCATCGCGAGCGGAGGCCTCACATCCTTTGAAAACTCGAGAGGTCCGAGGAGATCAATGCTTCCAATGGAGATGATG
The DNA here is from genome assembly GCF_033118175.1 of Dama dama. NCBI lineage: Eukaryota > Metazoa > Chordata > Mammalia > Artiodactyla > Cervidae > Dama > Dama dama. The sequence goes on from NC_083693.1 coordinate 896,902, forward strand.
CCTGACTCCTCTTGAAAATGGGTAGGAGTCCCAGGATCACTGTGGCACGTGGAAAGGGACCCTGGGTCTCCCGCCTCACGTGGAGACGCGTCCCAATTGCCATGCCAGGACTCGAGGGGAATCCCGAGGTGTCCCTCGCACCTAGGCAGGAGTCTTGATGTCGCTGAACAAACAGGTGTCTGGAAGGGCCCTCCCCGTCGTAACTCGAGAATATAACCCAGGTTCCGGCCGCAACTCGAGAAAAACCATGAGACTTCCCCCTCGCCGCGACATCAGGCCCGATTCCCGTACCCTGCGTGCAGAGCAATGCCGTATTGCACATCAAAAGTGAAAGGAGCCTTGATTTCCTAGATGGCACTCCAGAGAAAACCCAAGATCACTGTCTCAAGTCTAGAGGGATCCTGAAGTCACTGGAGCAACACGAAAGGGCTCCGTGGACCCCAAATCAACTCGAGATGAGAGCTTAGTCCCTGGCTTCGACTCAAGAGGAATACCAACTTTCCACAAGCACCTCAAGAGGAGACTTCTCTCAGCTACAGGTATGTGAGAGGGCCCCTGAGTTTGTGGCCTCAAGTGGAATGGACACCGAGATGCTCTGACTCGAAGTAATGCCGGATATCCCTGCAGTGAATTGAATGCAGGCTCGTCTTGCATCTCCCAAGACGAAGGGATGTCTGAATCCGCTGTGGAGACGATAGAGAAAGACCTAGTCCTCCGCCTCATCGACCCCGGAGGCCTCACATCCTTTGAAAACTCGAGAGGTCCGCGGAGATCAATGCTTCCAAAGGAGACGATGCCTGACTCCTCTTGAAAATGGATAGGAGTCCCAGGATCCCTGTGGCACGTGGAAAGGGACGCTGGGTCTCCCGCCTCACGTGGAGACGCGTCCCAATTGCCATGCCAAGACTCGAGGAGAATCCCGAGGTGTCCCTCGCACCTAGGCAGGAGTCCTGACGTTGCTGAACAAACACGTGTCTGGAAGGGCCCTCCCCGTCGTAACTCGAGAATATACCCCAGGTTCCGGCCGCAACTCGAGAAAAAGCATGAGACTTCCCCCTCGCCTCGAGATGAAGCCCGATTCCCCTGCACTGCGTGCAGAGCAATTCCGTGTTCCACATCAAACGTGAAAGGAGCCTTGATTTCCTTGATGGCACTCCAGAGAAAATCCAAGATCACTGTCTCAAGTCTAGAGGGATCCTGAGGTCACTGGAGCAACTCGAAAGGGCTCTGTGCACCCCAAATCAACTCGAGATGAGAGCTTAGTCCCTGGCTTCGACTCAAGAGGAATACCACGTTTCCACAAGCACCTCAAGAGGAGGCTTCTCTCAGCTACAGGTATGTGAGAGGGACCCTGAGTTGCTGACCTCAAGTGGAATGGACACCGAGATGGTCTGACTCGAAGTAAGGCCAGATATCCCTGCAGTGAATTGAATGCAGGTTCGTCTTGCATCTCCCAAGACGAAGGGTTGTCTGAATCCCCTGTGGAGACCACAGAGAAAGACCTAGTCCTCCGCCTCAACGCGACCGGATGCCTCACATCCTTTGAAAACTCGAGAGGTCCGCGGAGATCAATACTTCCGAAGGAGACGATGCCTGACTCCTCTTGAAAATGGATAGGAGTCCCAGGATCCCTGTGGCACGTGGAAAGGGACCCTGGGTCTCCCGCCTCACGTGGAGACGCGTCCCAATTGCCATGCCAAGACTCGAGGAGAATCCCGAGGTGTCCCTCGCACCTAGGCAGGAGTCCTGACATCGCTGAACAAACACTTGTCTGGAAGGGCCCTACCCGTCTTAACTCGAGAATATACCCCAGGTTCCGGCTGCAACTTGAGAAAAACCATGAGACATCCCCCTTGCCGCGAGATGAGGCCCGATTCCCCTGCACTGCGTGCAGAGCAATTCCGTGTTCCACATCAAACGTGAAAGGAGCCTTGATTTCCTTGATGGCACTCCAGAGAAAACCCAAGATCACTGTCTCAAGTCTAGAGGGATCCTGAGGTCACTGGACCAACAGGAAAGGGCTCCGTGGACCGAAATCAACTCGAGATGAGACTTTAGTCCCTGGCTTAGACTCAAGAGGAATACCAACTTTCCACAAGCACCTCAAGAGGAGGCTTCTCTAAGCTACAGGTATGTGACAGGGACCCTGAGTTTGTGGCCTCAAGTGTAATGGACACCGAGATGCTCTGACTCGAAGTAAGGCCGGATATCCCTGCAGTCAATTGAATGCAGGCTCGTCTTGCATCCTCCAAGACGAAGGGATGTCTGAATCCCCTGTGGAGACCACAGAGAAAGACCTAGTCCTCCGCCTCATCCGAACGGAGGCCTCACATCCTTTGAAAATTCGAGAGTTGTGTGGAGATCAATGCTTCCAAAGGAGACGATGCCTGACTCCTCTTGAAAATGGATAGGAGTCCCAGGATCCCTGTGGCACGTGGAAAGGGACCCTGCATCTCCCGCCTCACGTGGAGACACGTACCAATTGCCATGCCAAGACTCGAGGAGAATCACGAGTTGTCCCTTGCACCTAGGCAAGAGTGCTGACGTCGCTGAACAAACACGTGTCTGGAAGGGCCCTCCCCGTCGTAACTCGAGAATATACCCCAGGTTCCGGCCGCAACTCGAGAAAAACCATGAGACTTCCCCCTCGCCGCGAGATGAGGCCCGATTCCCCTGCACTGCGTGCAGAGCAATTCCGTGTTCCACATCAAACGTGAAAGGAGCCTTGATTTCGTTGATGGCACTCCAGAGAAAACCCAAGATCACTGTCTCAAGTCTAGAGGGATCCTGAGGTCACTGGAGCAACACGAAAGGGCTCCGTGGACCCCAAATCAACTCGAGATGAGAGCTTAGTCCCTGGCTTCGACTCAAGAGGAATACCAACTTTCCACAAGCACCTCAAGAGGAGGCTTCTCTCAGCTACAGGTATGTGAGAGGGACCCTGAGTTTGTGGCCTCAAGTGGAATGGACACCGAGATGGTCTGACTCGAAGTAAGGCCGGATATCCCTGCAGTGAATTGAATGCAGGCTCGTCTTGCATCTCCCAAGACGAAGGGTTGTCTGAATCCCCTGTGGAGACCATAGAGAAAGATCTAGTCCTCCACCTCAACACAACCGGAGGCCTCATATCCTTTGAAAACTCGATAGGTCCGCAGAGATCAATGCTTCCAAAGGAGACGATGCCTGACTCCTCTTGAAAATGGATAGGAGTCCCAGGATCCCTGTGGCACGTGGAAAGGGACCGTGGGTCTCCCGCCTCACGTGGATACGCGTCCCAATTGCCATGCCAAGACTCGAGGAGAATCCCGAGGTGTCCCTCGCACCTAGGCAGGAGTCCTGACGTCGCTGAACAAACACGTGTCTGGAAGGGCACTCCCCGTCGTAACTCGAGAATATACCCCCGGTTCCGGCCGCAACTCGAGAAAAACCATGAGACTTCCCCCTCGCCGCGAGATGAGGCCCGATTCCCCTGCACTGCGTGCAGAGCAATTCCGTGTTCCACATCAAACGTGAAAGGAGCCTTGATTTCCTTGATGGCACTCCAGAGAAAACCCAAGATCACTGTCTCAAGTCTAGAGGGATCCTGAGGTCACTGGACCAACATGAAAGGGCTCCGTCGACCCCAAATCAACTCGAGATGAGAGCTTAGTCCCTGGCTTCGACTCAAGAGGAATACCAACTTTCCACATGCACCTCAAGAGGAGGCTTCTCTCAGCTACAGGTATATTTGAGGGCCCCTGAGTTTGTGGCCTCAAGTGGAAAGGACACCGAGATGCTCTGACTCGAAGTAAGGCCGGATATTTCTGCAGTGAATTGAATGCAGGCTCGTCTTGCATCTCCCAAGACGAAGGGATGTCTGAATCCCCTGTGGAGACCACAGAGAAAGACCTAATTCTCCGCCTCATCGCGACCAGAGGTCTCACATCCTTTGAAAACTCGAGAGGTCCGCGGATATCAATGCTTCCAAAGGAGACGATGCCTGACTCCTCTTGAAAATGGATAGGAGTCCCAGCATCCCTGTGGCACGTAGAAAGGGACCCTGGGTCTCCCGCCTCACGTGGAGACGCGTCCCAATTGCCATGCCAAGACTCGAGGAGAATCCCGAGGTGTCCCTCGCACCTAGGCAGGAGTCCTGACGTTGCTGAACAAACACGTGTCTGGAAGGGCCCTCCCCGTCGTAACTCGAGAATATACCCCAGGTTCCGGCCGCAACTCGAGAAAAACCATGAGACTTCCCCCTCGCCGCGACATGAGGCCCGATTCCCCTAGATTGCGTGCAGAGCAATTCCGTGTTCCACATCAAACGTGAAAGGAGACTTGATTTCCTTGATGGCACTCCAGAGAAAACCCAAGATCACTGTCTCAAGTCTAGAGGGATCCTGAAGTCACTGGAGCAACACGAAAGGGCTCCGTGGACCCCAAATCAACTCGAGATGAGAGCTTAGTCCCTGGCTTCGACTCAAGAGGAATACCAACTTTCCACAAGCACCTCAAGAGGAGGCTTCTCTCAGCTACAGGTATGTGAGAGGGCCCCTGAGTTTGTGGCCTCAAGTGGAATGGACATTGAGATGCTCTGACTCGAAGTAAGGCCGGATATCCCTGCAGTGAATTGAATGCAGGCTCGTCTTGCATCTCCCAAGACGAAGGGATGTCTGAATCCGCTGTGGAGACGATAGAGAAAGACCTAGTCCTCCGCCTCATCGACACTGGAGGCCTCACATCCTTTGAAAACTCGAGAGGTCCGCGGAGATCAATGCTTACAAAGGAGACGATGCCTGACTCCTGTTGAAAATGGATAGGAGTCCCAGGATCCCTGTGGCACGTGGAAAGGGACCCTGGGTCTCCCGCCTCACGTGGAGACGCGTCCCAATTGCCATGCCAAGACTCGAGGAGAATCCCGAGGTGTCCCTCGCACCTAGGCAGGAGTCCTGACGTCGCTGAACAAACACGTGTCTGGAAGGGCCCTCCCCGTCGTATCTCGAGAATATACCCCAGGTTCCGGCCGCAACTCGAGAAGAAGCATGAGACTTCCCCCTCGCCGCGAGATGAGGCCCGATTCCCCTGCACTGCGTGCAGAGCAATTCCGTGTTCCACATCAAACGTGAAAGGAGCCTTGATTTCCTTGATGGCACTCCAGAGAAAATACAAGATCACTGTCTCAAGTCTAGAGGGATCCTGAGGTCACTGTAGCAACACAAAAGGGCTCCGTGGACCCCAAATAAACTCGAAATGAGAGCTTAGTCCCTGGCTTCGACTCAAGAGGAATACCACGTTTCCACAAGCACCTCAAGAGGAGGCTTCTCTCAGCTACAAGTATGTGAGAGGGACCCTGAGTTTGTGGCCTCAAGTGGAATGGACACCGAGATGCTCTGACTCGAAGTAAGGCCGGATATCCCTGCAGTGAATTGAATGCAGGCTCGTTTTGCATCTCCCAAGACGAAGGGTTGTCTGAATCCCCTGTGGAGACCACAGAGAAAGACCTAGTCCTCCACCTCAACGCAACCGGAGGCCTCATATCCTTGGAAAACTCGAGAGGTCCGCGGGGATCAATGCTTCCAAAGGAGACGATGCCTGACTCCTCTTGAAAATGGATAGGAGTCCCAGGATCCCTGTGGCACGTTGAAAGGGACCCTGGGTCTCCCGCCTCACGTGGAGACGCGTCCCAATTGCCATGCCAAGACTCGAGGGGAATCCCGAGGTGTCCCTCGCACGTAGGCAGGAGTCCTGACCTCGCTGTACAAACACGTGTCTGGAAGGGCCCTCCCCGTCGTAACTCGAGAATATACCCCAGGTTCCGGCCGCAACTCGAGAAAAACCATGAGACTTCCCCCTCGCCGCGAGATGAGGCCCGATTCCCCTGCACTGCGTGCAGAGCAATTCCGTGTTCCACATCAAACGTGAAAGGAGCCTTGATTTCGTTGATGGCACTCCAGCGAAAACCCAAGATCACTGTCTCAAGTCTAGAGGGATCCTGAGGTCACTGGAGCAACACGAAAGGGCTCCGTGGACCCCAAATCAACTCGAGATGAGAGCTTAGTCCCTGGCTTCGAGTCAAGAGGAATACCAACTTTCCACAGGCACCTCAAGAGGAGGCTTCTCTCAGCTAAAAGTATGTGAGAGGGACCCTGAGTTTGTGGCCTCAAGTGGAATGGACACCGAGATGCTCTGACTCGAAGTAAGGCCGGATATCCCTGCAGTGAATTGAATGCAGGCTCGCCTTGCGTCTCCCAAGACGAAGGGATGTCTGAATCCCCTGTCGAGACCACAGAGAAAGACCTAATTCTCCGCCTCATCGCGAGCGGAGGCCTCACATCCTTTGAAAACTCGAGAGGTCCGAGGAGATCAATGCTTCCAAAGGAGATGATGCCTGACTCCTCTTGAAAATGGATAGGAGTTCCAGGATCCCTGTGGCACGTTTAAAGGGACCCTGAGTCTCCCGCCTCACGTGGAGACGCGTCCCAATTGCCATGCCAAGACTCGAGGAGAATCCCGAGTTGTCCCTCGCACCTAGGCAGGAGTTCTGACGTCGCTGAACAAACACGTGTCTGGAAGGGCCCTCCCCGTCGTAACTCGAGAATATACCCCAGGTTCCGGCCGCAACTCGAGAAAAACCATGAGACTTCCCCCTCGGCGCGAGATGAGGCCCGATTCCCCTGCACTGCGTGCAGAGCAATTCCATGTTCCACATCAAACATGAAAGGAGCCTTGATTTCTTTGATGGCACTCCAGAGAAAACCCAAGATCAGTGTCTCAAGTCTAGAGGGATCCTGAGGTCACTGTAGCAACACGAAAGGGCTCCGTGGACCCCAAATCAACTCGAGATGAGAGCTTAGTCCCTGGCTTCGACTCAAGAGGAATACCAACTTTCCACAAGCACCTCAAGAGGAGGCTTCTCTCAGCTACAGGTATATTTGAGGAACCCTGAGTTTGTGGCCTCAAGTGGAATGGACACCGAGATGCTCTGACTCGAAGTAAGGCCGGATATCCCTGCAGTGAATTGAATGCAGGCTCGTCTTGCATCTCCCAAGACGAAGGGATGTCTGAATCCCCTGTGGAGACCACAGAGAAAGACCTAGTCTTCCGCCCCAATGCGCCCGGAGGCCTGACATCCTTTGAAAACTCGAGAGGTATGCGGAGATCAATGCTTCCAAAGGAGACGATGCCTGACTCCACTTGAAAATGGATAGGAGTCCCAGGATCACTCTGGCAAGTGGAAAGGGACCCTGGGTCTCCCTCCTCACGTGGAGACGCATCACAATTGCCATGCCAAGACTCGAGGAGAATCCCGAGGTGTCCCTCGCACCTAGGCAGGAGTCCTGACTTCGCTGAACAAACACATGTCTGGAAGGGCCCTCCCCATCGTAACTCGAGAATACACCCCTGGATCCGGACGCAACTCGAGAAAAACCATGAGAATTCCCCCTCACAGCGAGATGAGGCCCGATTCCCCTGCCCTGCGTGCAGAGCAATTCCGTATTCCACATCAAAAGTGAAAGGAGCCTTGATTTCCTTGATGGCACTCCAGCGAAAACCCAAGATCACTGTCTCAAGTCTAGAGGGATCCTGAGGTCACTGGACCAATATGAAAGGGCTCCGTCGACAAAAAATCCACACGAGATGAGAGCTTAGTCCCTGGCTTAGACCCAAGAGGAATACCAACTTTCCACAAGCACCTCAAGAGGAGGCTTCTCTCAACTACAGGTATATTTGAGGGACCCTGAGTTTGTGGCCTCAAGTGGAATGGACACCGAGATGCTCTGACTCGAAGTAAGGCCGGATATCCCTGCAGTGAATTGAATGCAGGCTCGTCTTGCATCTCCCAAGACGAAGGAATATCTGAATCCCCTGTGGAGACCACAGAGAAAAACCTAGTCCTCCGCCTCAATGCGACCGGAGGCCTGACATCCTTTGATAATTCGAGAGGTCTGCGGAGATCAATGCTTCCAAAGGAGACGATGCCTGACTCCTCTTGAAAATGGATAGGAGTCCCAGGATCCCTGTGGCACGTGGAAAGGGACCCTGGGTCTCCCGACTCACGTGGAGACGCATCCCAATTGCCATGGCAAGACTCGAGGAGAATCCCGAGGTGTCCCTCGCACCTAGGCAGGAGTCCTGACGTCGCTGAACAAACACATGTCTGGAAGGGCCCTCCCCATCTTAACTCGAGAATATAGCCGAGGTTCTGGCCGCAACTCGAGAAAAACCATGCGACTTTCCCCTCGCCGCGACATCAGGCCCGATTCATCTGCCCTGCGTGCAGAGCAATTCCCTATTCCACATCAAAAGTGAAAGGAGCCTTGATTTCCTTGATGGCACTCCAGCGAAAACCCAAGATCACTGTCTCAAGTCTAGAGGGATCCTGAGGTCACTGTACCAACACGAAAGGGCTCCGTGGACCCCAAATCAACTCGAGATGAGAGCTTAGTCCCTGGCTTCGACTCAAGAGGAATACCAACTTTCCACAAGCACCTCTCTCAGCTACAGGTATGTGAGAGGGCCCCTGAGTTTGTGGCCTCAAGTGGAATGGACACCGAGATGCTCTGACTCGACGTAAGGCCGGATATCCCTGCAGTGAATTGAATGCAGGCTCGTCTTGCATCTCCCAAGACGAAGGGATGTCTGAATCCCCTGTGGAGACCACAGAGAAAGACCTACTTCTCCGCCTCAACGCGAACGGAGGCCTCACATCCTTTGAAAACTCAAGAGGTGCGCGGAGATCAATGCTTCCAAAGGCGACGTTGCCTGACTCCTCTTGAAAATGGATAGGAGTCCCAGGATCCCTATGGAACGTGGAAAGTGACCCTGGGTTTCCCGCATCACGTGGATACGCGTCCCAATTACCATGCCAAGACTCGTGGAGAATACCCAGGTGTCCCTCGCACCAAGGCAGGAGTCCTGACGTCGCTGAACAAACACGTGTCTGGAAGGGCCCTCGCCGTCGTACTTCGAGAATATACCCCAGGTTCCGGCCGCAACTCGAGAAAAACCATGAGACTTACTCCTCGCCGCGAGATGAGGCCCGATTCCCCTGCACTGCGTGCAGAGCAATTCCGTGTTCCACATCAAACGTGAAAGGAGCCTTGATTTCCTTGATGGCACTCCAGAGAAAACCCAAGATCTCTGTCTCAAGTCTAGAGTGATCCTGAGGTCACTGGAGCAACACGAAAGGGCTCCGTGGACCCCAAATCAACTCGAGATGAGAGCTTAGTCCCTGGCTTCGACTCAAGAGGAATACCAACTTTCCACAAGCACCTCTCTCAGCTACAGGTATGTGAGAGGGACCCTGAGTTTGTGGCCTCAAGTGGAATGGACACCGAGATGCTCTGACTCGAAGTAAGGCCGGATATCCCTGCAGTGAATTGAATGCAGGCTCGTCTTGCATCTCCCAAGACGAAGGGATGTCTGAATCCTCTGTGGAGACGACAGAGAAAGACCTAGTTCTCCGCCTCATCGCGGACGGAGGCCTCACATCCTTTGAAAACTCGAGAGGTGCGCGGAGATCAATGCTTCCAAAGGAGACAATGCCCGACTCCTCTTGAAAATGAATAGGAGTCCCAGGATCCCTGTGGCACGTGGAAAGGGACCCTGCATCTCCCGCCTCATGTGGAGACGCGTCCCAATTGCCATGCTAAGACTCGACGAGAATCCCGAGGTGTCCCTCGCACCTAGGCAGGAGTCCTAACGTCGCTGAACAAACACGTGTCTGGAAGTGCCCTCCCCATCGTAACTCGAGAATATACCCTAGGTTCTGGCCGCAACTCTAGAAAAACCATGAGACTTCCCCCTCGCCGCCAGATGAGGCCCGATTCCCCTGCACTGCGTGCAGAGCAATTCCGTGTTCCACATCAAACGTGAAAGGAGCCTTGATTTCCTTGATGGCACTCCAGAGAAAACCCAAGATCACTGTCTCAAGTCTAGAGGGATCCTGAGGTCACTGGAGCAACATGAAAGGGCTCCGTGGACCCCAAATCAACTCGAGATGAGAGCTTAGTCCCTGGCTTCGACTCAAGAGGAATACCAACTTTCCACAAGCACCTCAAGAGGAGGCTTCTCTCAGATACAGGTATGTGAGAGGGACCCTGAGTTTGTGGCCTCAAGTGGAATGGACACCGAGATGCTCTGACTCGATGTAAGGCCGGATATCCCTGCAGTGAATTGAATGCAGGCTCGTCTTGCATCTCCCAAGACGAAGGTTTGTCTGAATCCCCTGTGGAGACCACAGAGAAAGACCTAGTTCTCCGCCTCATCGCGAAGGGAGGCCTCACATCCTTTGAAAATTCAAGACGTCCGCGGAGATCAATGCTTCCAAAGGAGACGATGCCTGACTCCTCTTGAAAATGGATAGGAGTCCCAGGATCCCTGTGGCACGTGGAAAGGGAACCTGGGTCTCCCGCCTCACGTGGAGACGCGTCCCAATTGCCATGCCAAGACTCGTGGAGAATCCTGAGGTGTCCCTCGCACCTAGGCAGGAGTCCTGATGTCGCTGAACAAACACGTGTCTGGAAGGGCCCTCCCCGTCGTAACTCGAGAATATACCCCAGGTTCTGTCCGCAACTCGAGACAAACCATGAAATTCCCCCTCGCCGCGAGATGAGGCCCAAATCCCCTGCACTGCGTGCAGAGCAATTCCGTGTTCCACATCAAACGTGAAAGGAGCCTTGAGTTCCTTGATGGCACTCCAAAGAAAACCCAAGATCACTGTCTCAAGCCTAGAGGGATCCTGAGGTCACTGGAAGAACATGAAAATGGCTCCGTGGACCCCAAATCAACTCGAGATGAGAGCTTAGTCCCTGGCTTCGACTCAAGAGAAATACCAACTTTCCACAAGCACCTCAAGAGGAGGCTTCTCTCAGCTACAGGTATGTGAGAGGGACCCTGAGTTTGTGGCCTCAAGTGGAATGGACACCGAGATGCTCTGACTCGAAGTAAGGCCGGATATCCCTGCAGTGAATTGAATGCAGGCTCGTCTTGCATCTCCCAAGACGAAGGGATGTCTGAATCCCCTGTGGAGACCACAGAGAAAAACCTAATTCTCCGCCTCATCGCGAGTGGAGGCCTCACATCCTTTGAAAACCCGAGAGGTCCGCGGAGATCAATGCTTCCAAAGGAGACGATGCCTGACTCCTCATGAAAATGGACAGGAGTCCCAGGATCCCTGTGGCACGTGGAAAGGGACGCTGGGTTCCCCGCCTCACGTGGAGACGCCTCCCAATTGCCATGCCAAGACTCGAGGAGAATCCCGAGGTGTCCCTCACTCCTAGGCAGGAGTCCTGACGTCGGTGAACAAACACGTGTCTGGAAGGGCCCTCCCAGTCGTAACTCGAGAATATACCCCAGGTTCCGGCTGCAACTCGAGAAAAACCAGGAGACTTCCCCCTCGCCGCGACATGATGCCCGATTCCCCTGGACTGCGTGCAGAGCAATTCCGTGTTCCACATCAAACGTGAAAGGAGCCTTGATTTCCTTGATGGCACTCCAGAGAAAACCCAAGATCACTGTCTCAAGTCTAGAGGGATCCTGAGGTCAGTGGAGCAACACGAAAGGGCTCCGTGGACCCCAAATCAACTCGAGATGAGAGCTTAGTCCCTGGCTTCGAGTCAAGAGGAATACCAACATTCCACAAGCACCTCAAGAGGAGGCTTCTCTCAGCTACAGGAAAGTGAGAGGGACCCTGAGGTTGTGGCCTCAAGTGGAATGGACACCGAGATGCTCTGACTCGAAGTAAGGCCGGATATCCCTGCAGTGAATTGAATGCACGCTCATCTTGCATCTCCCAAGACGAAGGGATGTCTGAATCCCCTGTGTAGACCACAGAGAAAGACCTAGTTCTCTGCCTCATCGCGACCGGAGGCCTCACATCCTTTGAAAACTCGAGAGGTCAGCGGAGATCAATGCTTCCAAAGGAGACGATGCCTGACTCCTCTTGAAAATGGATAGGAGTCCCAGGATCCCTGTGGCACGTCGAATGGGAATCTGGGTCTCCCGCCTCACGTGGAGACGCGTCCCAATTGCCATGCCAAGAATCGAGGATAATCCCGAGGTGTCCCTCGCACCTAGGCAGGAGTCCTGACGTCGCTGAACAAACACGTGTCTGGAAGGGCCCTCCCCGTCGTAACTCAAGAATATACCCCAGGTTCTGTCCGCAACTGGAAACAAACCATGAAATTCCCCCTCGCCGCGAGATGAGGTCTGAATCCCCTGCACTGCGTGCTGAGCAATTCCGAGTTCCACATCGAACGTGAAAGGAGCCTTGATTTCCTTGATGGCACTCCAGAGCAAACCCAAGATCACTGTCTCAAGTCTAGATCCTGAGGTCACTGGAGCAACACGAAAGGGCTCCGTGAACCCCCAATCAACTCGAGATGAGAGCTTAGTCCATGGCTTCGACTCAACAGGCATACCAACTTTCCACAAGCACCTCAAGAGGAGGCTTCTCTCAGCTACAGGTATGTGAGAGGGACCCTGAGTTTGTGTCCTCAAGTGGAATGGACACCGAGATGCTCTGATTCGCAGTAAGGCCGGATATCCCTGCAGTGAATTGAATGCAGGCTCGTCTCGCATCTCCCAAGACGAAGGGATGTCTGAATCCCCTGTGGAGACCACAGAGAAAGACCTAGTTCTCCGCCTCATCGCGACCGGAGGCCTCACATCCTTTGAAAACTCGAGAGGTCCGCGGAGATCAATGCTTCCAAACGAGACGATGCCTGACTCCTCTTGAAAATGGATAGGAGTCCCAGGATATCTGTGGCACGTGGAAAGGGACACTGGGTCTCCCGCCTCACGTGGACACGCCTCCCAATTGCCATTCCAAGACTCGAGGAGAATCCCGAGGTGTCCCTCGCACCTAGGCAGGAGTCCTGACGTCGCTGAACAAACACGTGTCTGGAAGGGCCCTCCCCGTCGTAACTCAAGAATATACCCCAGGTTCCGGCTGCAACTCGAGAAAAACCATGAGACTTCCCCCTCGCCGCGAGATGAGGCCCGATTCCCCTGCACTGCATGCAGAACAATTCCGTATTCCACATCAAAAATGAAAGGAGCCTTGATTTCTTTGATGGCACTCCAGAGAAAACCCAAGATCACTGGCTCAAGTCTAGAGGGATCCTGAGGTCACTGGAGCAACACGAAAGGGCTCCGTGGACCCCAAATCAACTCGAGATGAGAGCTTAGTCCCTGGCTTCGACTCAAGAGGAATACCAACTTTCCACAAGCACCTCAAGAGGAGGCTTCTCTCAGCTACAGGAAAGTGAGAGGGACCCTGAGGTTGTGGCTTCAAGTGTAATGGACAGCGAGATGCTCTGACTCGAAGTAAGGCCGGATATCCCTGCAGAGAATTGAATGCCGGCGCGTCTTGCATCTCCCAAGACGAAGGGATGTCTGAATCCCCTTTGGAGACCACAGAGAAAGACCTAGTTCTCCTCCTCATCGCGACCGGAGGCCTCACATCTTTTGAAAACTGGAGAGGTCTGCAGAGATCAATGCTTCCACAGGAGACGATGCCTGACTCCTCTTGAAAATGGATAGGAGTCCCAGGATCCCTTGGCACGTGGAAAGGGAGCCTGGGTCTCCCGCCTCACGTGGAGACGCGTCCCAATTGCCATGCCAAGACTCGAGGAGAATCCCGAGGTGTCCCTCGCACCTAGGCAGGAGTACTGACGTCGCTGAACAAACACGTGTCTGGAAGGGCCCTCCCCGTCGTAACTCGAGTATATATCCCAGGTTCCGGCCGCAACTCGAGAAAAACCATGAGACATCCCCCTCGCCGCGAGATGAGGCCCGATTCCCCTGCATTGCGTGCAGAGCAATTCCGTGTTCCACATCAAACCTGAAAGGAGCCTTGATTTCCTTGATGGCACTCCAGAGAAAACCCAGGATCACTGTCTCAAGTCTAGAGGGATCCTGAGGTAACTGGAGCAACACGAAAGGGCTCCGTGAACCCCCAATCAACTCGAGATGAGAGCTTAGTCCATGGCTTCGACTCAACAGGCATACCAACTTTCCACAAGCACCTCAAGAGGAGGCTTCTTTCAGCTACAGGTATGTGAGAGGGACCCTGAGTTTGTGTCCTCAAGTGGAATGGACACCGAGATGCTCTGACTCGCAGTAAGGCCGGATATCCCTGCAGTGAATTGAATGCAGGCTCGTCTCGCATCTCCCAAGACGAAGGGATGTCTGAATCCCCTGTGGAGACCACAGAGAAAGACCTAGTTCTCCGCCTCATCGCGACCGGAGGCCTCACATCCTTTGAAAACTCGAGAGGTCCGCGGAGATCAATGCTTCCAAACGAGACGATGCCTGACTCCTCTTGAAAATGCATAGGAGTCCCAGGATATCTGTGGCACGTGGAAAGGGACCCTGGGTCTCCCGCCTCACGTGGACACGCCTCCCAATTGCCATTCCAAGACTCGAGGAGAATCCCGAGGTGTCCCTCGCACCTAGGCAGGAGTCCTGACGTCGCTGAACAAACACGTGTCTGGAAGGGCCCTCCCCGTCGTAACTCGAGAATATACCCCAGGTTCCGGCTGCAACTCGAGAAAAACCATGAGACTTCCCCCTCGCCGCGAGATGAGGCCCGATTCCCCTGCACTGCATGCAGAGCAATTCCGTGTTCCACATCAAACGTGAAAGGAGCCTTGATTTCCTTGATGGCACTCCAGAGAAAACCCAGGATCACTGTCTCAAGTCTAGAGGGATCCTGAGGTCACTGGAGCAACACGAAAGGGCTCCGTGGACCCCAAATCAACTCGAGATGAGAGCTTAGTCCCTGGCTTCGACTCAAGAGGAATACCAACTTTCCACAAGCACCTCAAGAGGAGGCTTCTCTCAGCTACAGGAAAGTGAGAGGGACCCTGAGGTTGTGGCCTCAAGTGGAATGGACACCGAGATGCTCTGACTCGAAGTAAGGCCGGATATCCCTGCAGTGAATTGAATGCAGGCTCGTCTTGCATCTCCCAAGACGAAGGGATGTCTGAATCCCCTGTGTAGACCACAGAGAAAGACCTAGTTCTCTGCCTCATCGCGACCGGAGGCCTCACATCCTTTGAAAACTCGAGAGGTCAGCGGAGATCAATGCTTCCAAAGGAGACCATGCCTGACTCCTCTTCAAAATGGATAGGAGTCCCAGGATCTCTGTGGCACGTGGAAAGGGACCCTGGGTCTCCCGCCTCACGTGGGGACGCGTCCCAATTGCCATGCCAAGAATCGAGGAGAATCCTGAGGTGTCCCTCGCACCTAGGCAGGAGTCCTGATGTCGCTGAACAAACACGTGTCTGGAAGGGCCCTCCCCGTCGTAACTCGAGAATATACCCCAGGTTCTGTCCGCAACTCGAGACAAACCATGAAATTCCCCCTCGCCGCGAGATGAGGCCCAAATCCCCTGCACTGCGTGCAGAGCAATTCCGTGTTCCACATCAAACGTGAAAGGAGCCTTGAGTTCCTTGATGGCACTCCAAAGAAAACCCAAGATCACTGTCTCTAGCCTAGAGGGATCCTGAGGTCACTGGAAGAACATGAAAATGGCTCCGTGGACCCCAAATCAACTCGAGATGAGAGCTTAGTCCCTGGCTTCGACTCAAGAGAAATACCAACTTTCCACAAGCACCTCAAGAGGAGGCTTCTCTCAGCTACAGGTATGTGAGAGGGACCCTGAGTTTGTGGCCTCAAGTGGAATGGACACCGAGATGCTCTGACTCGAAGTAAGGCCGGATATCCCTGCAGTGAATTGAATGCAGGCTCGTCTTGCATCTCCCAAGACGAAGGGATGTCTGAATCCCCTGTGGAGACCACAGAGAAAAACCTAATTCTCCGCCTCATCGCGAGCGGAGGCCTCACATCCTTTGAAAACCCGAGAGATCCGCGGAGATCAATGCTTCCAAAGGAGACGATGACTGACTCCTCATGAAAATGGACAGGAGTCCCAGGATCCCTGTGGCACGTGGAAAGGGACGCTGGGTTTCCCGCCTCACGTGGAGACGCCTCCCAATTGCCATGCCAAGACTCGAGGAGAATCCCGAGATGTCCCTCGCTCCTAGGCAGGAGTCCTGACGTCGGTGAACAAACACGTGTCTGGAAGGGCCCTCCCAGTCGTAACTCGAGAATATACCCCAGGTTCCGGCTGCAACTCGAGAAAAACCAGGAGACTTCCCCCTCGCCGCGACATGATGCCCGATTCCCCTGGACTGCGTGCAGAGCAATTCCGTGTTCCACATCCAACATGAAAGGAGCCTTGATTTCCTTGATGGCACTCCAGGGAAAACCCAAGATCACTGTCTCAACTCTAGACGGATCCTGAGGTCACTGTAGCAACACGAAAGGGCTCCGTGGACCACAAATCAACTCGAGATGAGAGCTTAGTTCCTGGCTTCGACTCAAGAGGAATGCCAACTTTCCACAAGCACCTCAAGAGGAGGCTTCTCTCAGCTACAGGTATGTGAGAGGGACCCTGAGTTTGTGGCCTCAAGTGGAATGGACACCGAGATGCTCTGACTCAAAGTAAGGCCGGATATCCCTGCAGTGAATTGAATGCAGGCTCGTCTTGCATCTCCCAAGACGAAGGGTTGTCTGAATCCCCTGTGGAGACCACAGATAAAGACCTAGTCCTCCGCCTCCTCGCGACCGGAGGCCTCATATCCTTTGAAAACTCCAGAGGTCCGCTGAGATCAATACTTCCGAAGGAGACGATGCCTGACTCCTCTTGAAAATGGATAGGAGTCCCAGGATATCTGTGGCACGTCGAAAGGGACCCTGGGTCTCCCGCCTCACGTGAAGACGCGTCCCAATTTCCATGCCAAGACTCGAGGAGAATCCCGAGGTGTCCCTCGCACCTAGGCAGGAGTCCAGACGTCGTTGAAAAAACACGTGTCTGGAAGGGCCCTCCCCGTCGTAACTCGAGAATATACCCCAGGTTCCGACCGCAACTCGAGAAAAACCATGAGACTTCCCCCTCGCCGCGAGATGAGGCCCGATTCCCCTGCACTGCATGCAGAGCAATTCCGTGTTCCACATCAAACGTGAAAGGAGCCTTGATTTCCTTGATGGCACTCCAGAGAAAACCGAAGATCACTGTCTCAAGTCTAGAGGGATCCTGAGGTCATTGGAGCAACACGAAAGGGCTCCGTGGACCCCAAGTCAACTCGAGATGAGAGCTTAGTCCCTGGCTTCGACTCAAGAGGAATACCAACTTTCCACAAGCACCTCAAGAGGAGGGTTCTCTCAGCTACAGGTTGGTGAGAGGGACCCTGAGTTTGTATCCTCAAGTGGAATGGACACCGAGATGCTCTGACTCGAAGTAAGGCCGGATATCCCTGCAGTGAAGAGAATGCAGGCTCGTCTTGCATCTCCCAAGACGAAGGGATGTCTGAATCCCCTGTCGAGACCACAGAGAAAGACCTAGTTCTCCGCCTAATCGCTACTGGAGGCCTCACATCCTTTGAAAACTCGAGAGGTCCGCGGAGATCAATGCTTCCAAAGGAGACGATGCCTTACTTCTCTTGAAAATGAATAGGAGTACCAGGATCCCTGTGGCACGTGGAAAGGGACCCTTCGTCTTCCGCTTCACGTGGAGACGCGTCCCAATTGCCATGCCAAGACTCGAGGAGAATCCCGAGGTGTCCCTCGCACCTAGGCAGGAGTCCTGACGTCGCTGAACAAACACGTGTCTGGAAGGTCCCTCCCCGTCATAACTCGAGAATATACCCCAGGTTCCGGCCGCAACTCGAGAAAAACCATGAGACTTCCCCCTCGCCGCGAGATGAGGCCCGATTCCCCTGCACTGCGTGCAGAGCAATTCCGTGATCCACATCAAACGTGAAAGGAGCCTTGATTTCCTGGATGGCACTCCAGAGAAAACCCAAGATCACTGTCTCAACTCTAGAGGGATCCTGAGGTCACTGGAGCAACACGAAAGGGCTCCGTGGACCCCAAATCAACTCGCGATGAGAGCTTTGTCCCTGGCTTCGACTCAAGAGGAATACCAACTTTCCACAAGCACCTCAAGAGGAGGCTTCTCTCAGCTACAGGTATGTGAGAGGGACCCTGAGTTTGTGGCCTCAAGTGGAATGGACACCGAGATGCTCTGACTCGAAGTAAGGCCGGATATCCCTGCAGTGAATAGAATGCAGGCTCGTCCTGCATCTCCCAAGACGAAGGGATGTCTGAATCCCCTGTGGCGACCACAGAGAAAGACCTAGTCCTCTGCCTCATCGCGACTGGAGGCCTCACATCCTTTGAAAACTCGAGAGGTCCGCGGAGATCAATGCTTCCAAGGGAGATGATGCCTGACTCCTCTTGAAAATGGATAGGAGTCCGAGGATCCCTGTGGCACGTGGAAAGGGACCCTGGGTCTCCCGCCTCACGTGGAGACGCGTCCCAATTGCCATGCCAAGACTCGAGGAGAATCCCGAGATGTCCCTCGCACCTAGGCCGGAGTCCTGACGTCGCTGAACAAACACGTGTCTGGAAGGGCCCTCCCCGTCGTAACTCGAGAATATATTCCAGCTTCCGGCCGCAACTCGAGAAAATCCATTAGGCTTCCCCCTCGCCGCGAGATGAGGCCAGATTCCCCTGCACTGCGGGCAGAGCAATTCCGTGTTCCACATCAAACGTGAAATGAGCCTTGATTTCCTTGATGGCACTCCAGAGAAAACCCAAGATTTCTGTCTCAAGTCTAGAGGGATCCTGAGGTCAGTGAAGCAACACGAAAAGGCTCCGTGGACCCCAAATCAACTCGAGATGAGAGCTTAGTCCCTGGCTTCGACTCAAGAGGAATACCAACTTTCCACAAGCACCTCAAGAGGAGGCTTCTCTCAGCTAAAGGTATGTGAAAGCGACCCTGATTTTGTGGCCTCAAGTGGAATGGACACCGAGATGCTCTGACTCGAAGTGAGGCCGGATATCCCTGCAGTGAATTGAATGCAGGCTCGTCTTGCATTTCCCAAGACGAAGGGATGTCTGAATCCCCTGTGGAGACCACAGAGAAAGACCTTGTTATCCACCTCATGGCGACCGGAGGCCTCACATCCTTTGAAAACTCAAGAGGTCCGCTGAGATCAATGCTTCCAAAGTAGACGATGCCTGACTCCTCTTGAAAATGGATAGGAGTCCCAGGATCCCTGTGGCACGTGGAAAGCGACCCTGGGTCTCCCGCCTCACGTGGAGACGCGTCCCAATGGCCATGCCAAGACTCGAGGAGAATCCCGAGGTGTCCCTCGCACCTAGGCAGGAGTCCTGACGTCGCGGAACAAACACGTGTCTGGAGGGGCCCTCCCCGTCGTAACTCGAGATATACCCCAGGTTCCGACCGCAACTCGAGAAAAACCATGAGACTTCCTCTCGCCGCGAGATGAGGCCCGTTTCCCCTGCACTGCGTGCAGAGCAATTCCGTGTTCCACATCAAACGTGAAAGGAGCCTTGATTTCCTTAATGGCACTCCAGAGAAAACCCAATAACACTGTCTCAAGTCTAGAGGGATCCTGAGGTCACTGGAGCAACCTGAAAGGGCACTGTGGACTCCAAATGAAGTCGAGATGAGAGCTTAGTCCCTGGCTTCGACTCAAGAGGAATACCAACTTTCCACAAGCACCTCAAGAGGAGGCTTCTCTCAGCTACAGGTATGTGAGAGGGACCCTGAGTTTGTTGCCTCAAGTGGAATGGACACCGAGATGCTCTGACTCGAAGTAAGGCCGGATATCCCTGCAGTGAATTGAATGCAGGCTCGTCCTGCATCTCCCAAGACGAAGGGATGTCTGAATCCCCTGTGGAGACCACAGAGAAAGACCTAGTTCTCCGCCTAATCGCGACCGGAGGCCTCACATCCTTTGAAAACTCGAGAGGTCCGCGGAGATCAATGCTTCCAAGGTAGATGATGCCTGACTCCTCTTGAAAACGGATAGGAGTCCCAGGATCCCTGTGGCACGTGGAAAGGGACCCTGGGTCTCCCGCCTCACGTGGAGACGCGTCCCAATTGCCATGCCAAGACTCGATGAGAATCCCGAGGTGTCCCTCGCACCTAGGCAGGAGTCCTGATGCCGCGGAACAAACACGTGTCTGGAAGGGCCCTCCCCGTCGTCACTCGAGAATATACCACAGGTTCCGTCCGCAACTCGAGAAAAACCATGAGACTTCCCCCTCGCCGCGAGAAGAGGCCCGATTCCCCTGAACTGCGTGCAGAGCAACTCCGTGTTCTAAATCAAACGTGAAATGAGACTTGATTTCCTTGATGGCATCCAGAGAACACCCAAGATCACAGTCTCAAGTCTAGAGGGATCCTGAGGTCACTGTAGCAACACGAAAGGGCTCCATGGACGCCAAATCAACTCGAGATGAGAGCTTCGTCCCTGGCTTCGACTCAAGAGGAATACCCACTTTCCACAAGCACCTCAAGAGGAGGCTTCTCTCAGCTACAGGTATGTGAGAGGGACCCTGAGTTTGTGGCCTCAAGTGGAATGGACACCGAGATGCTCTGACTCTAAGGAAGGCCGGATATCCCGGCAGTGAATTGAATGCAGGCCTCTTTTGCATCTCCCACGACGAAAGGATGTCTGAATCCCCTGTGGAGACCACAGAGAAAGACCTAGTTCTCCGCCTCATCGCGATCGGAGGCCTCACGTCCTTTGAAAACTCGAGAGGTCCGCGGAGATCAATGCTTCCAAGGGAGACGATGCCTGACTCCTCTTCAAAATGGATAGGAGTCCCAGGATCCCTGTGGCACGTGGAAAGGGACCCTGGTTCTCCCGCCTCACGTGGAGACGCGTCCCAATGGCCATGCCAAGACTCGAGGAGAATCCCGAGGTGTCCCTCGCACCCAGGCAGGAGTCCTGACATCGCTGAATAAACACGTGTCTGGAAAGACCCTTCTGGTCGTAACTCGAGAATGTACCCCAGGTTCCGGCCGCAACTCGAGAAAAACCATGAGACTTCCCACTCGCCACGAGATGAGGCCCGATTCCCCTGCACTGCGTGCAGAGCAATTCCGTGTTCCAAATCAAACATGAAAGGAGCCTTGATTTCCTTAATGGCACTCCAGAGAAAACCCAAGATCACTGTCTCAAGTCTAGAGGGATACTGAGGTCACTGTAGCAACACGAAAGGGCTCCGTGGACTCCAAATCAACTCGAGATGAGAGCTTCGTCCCTGGCTTCGACTCAAGAGGAATACCCACTTTCCACAAGCACCTCAAGAGGAGGCTTCTCTCAGCTACAGGTATGTGAGAGGGACCCTGTGTTTGTGGCCTAAAGTGGAATGGACACCGAGATGCTCTGACTCGAATGAAGGCCGGATATCCCTGCAGTGAATTGAATGCAGGCGTCTTTTGCATCTCCCACGACGAAGGGATGTCTGAATCCCCTGTGGAGACCACAGAGAAAGACCTAGTTCTCCGCCCCATCGCGATCGGAGGCCTCACGTCCTTTGAAAACTCGAGAGGTCCGTGGAGATCAATGCTTCCAAAGGAGACGATACCTGACTCCTCTTGAAAATGGATAGGAGTCCCAGGATCCCTGTGGCACGTGGAAAGGGACCCTGGGTCTCCCGCCTCACGTGGAGACGCATCCCAATGGCCATGCCAAGACTCGAGGAGAATCCCGAGGTGTCCCTCGCACCTAGGCAGGAGTCCTGAGGTCGATGAACAAACAGGTGTCTGGAAGGGCCCACCTGTCGTAACTCGAGAATATACCCCAGTTTCCGGCCGAAACTCGAGAAAAACCATGAGTCTTCCCCCTCGCCGCGAGAAGAGGCCCGATTCCCCTGCACTGTGTGCAGAGTAATTCCGTGTTCCACATCAAACCTGAAAGGAGGCTTGATTTCCTTGATGGCACTCCAGAGAAAAAGCAATATCACTGTGTCAAGTCTAGAGGGATCCTGAGGTCACTGGAGAAACACGAAAGGGCTCCGTGGACCCCAAATCAACTCGAGATGAGAGCTTATTCCCTGGCTTCGACTCAAGAGGAATACCAACTTTCCACAAGCACCTCAAGAGGAGGCTTCTCTCAGCTACAGGTATGTGAGAGGGACCCTGAGTTTGTTGCCTCAAGTGGAATGGACACCGAGATGCTCTGACTCGAAGTAAGGCCGGATATCCCTGCAGTGAATTGAATGCAGGCTCGTCTTGCACCTCTCAAGACGAAGGGATGTCTGAATCCCCTGTGGAGACCACAGAGAAACACCTAGTCCTCCGGCTCAACGCGACCGGAGGCCTCACATCCTTTGAAAACTCGAGAGGTCCGCGGAGATCAATGCTTCCAAAGGAGACGATGCCTGACTCCTCTTGAAAATAGATAGGAGTCCCAGGATCCCTGTGGCACGTTTAAAGGGACCCTGGGTCTCCCGCCTCCCGTGGAGACGCGTCCCAATTGCCATGCCAAGAATCGAGGAGAATCCCGAGGTGTCCCTCGCACCTAGGCAGGAGTCCTGACGTCGCTGAACAAACACGTGTCTGGAAGGGCCCTCCTCGTCGTAACTCGAGAATATACCCAAGGTTCCGGCCGCAACTCGAGAAAAACCATGAGATTTCCCCCTTTCCGCGAGCTTAGGCCCGATTCCCCTGCACTGCATGCAGAGCAATTCCGTGTTCCACATCAAACGTGAAAGGACCCTTGATTTCCTTGATGGCACTCCAGAGAAAACCCAAAATCACTTTCTCAAGTCTCGAGGGATCCTGAGGTCACTGGAGCAACACGAAAGGGCTCCGTGGACCCCAAATCAACTCGAGATGAGAGCTTAGTCCCTGGCTTAGACTCAAGAGGAATACCAACTTTCCACAAGCACCTCAAGAGGAGGCTTCTCTCAGCTACAGGTATGTGAGAGGGACACTCAGTTTGTGGCCTCAAGTGGAATGGACACCGAGATGCTCTGACTCGAAGTAAGGCCGGATATCCCTGCAGTGAATTGAATGCAGGCTCGTCTTGCATCTCCCAAGATGAAGGGATGTCTGAATCCCTTGTGGAGACCACAGAGAAAGACCTAGTCCTCCGCCTCATCGCGACCGGAGGCCTCACATCCTTTGAAAACTCGAGAGGTCTGCAGAGATCAATGCTTCCAAAGGAGACGATGCCTGACTCCTCTTGAAAATGGATAGGAGTCCCAGGATCACTGTGGCACGTGGAAAGGGACACTGGGTCTCCCGCCTCACGTGGAAACGCGTCCCAATTGCCATGCCAAGACTCGAGGAGTATCCCGAGGTGTCCCTCGCACCTAGTCAGGAGTCCTGACGTCGCTGAACAAACACGTGACTGGAAGGGCCCTCCCCATCGTAACTCGAGAATATAACCCAGGTTCGTGCCGCAACTCGAGGAAAACCATGAGACTTCCCCCTCGCCGTGAGATGAGGCCCGATTCCCCTGTAATGCGTGCAGAGCAATTCTGTGTTCCACATCAAACGTGAAAGGAGCCTTGATTTCCTTGATGGCACTCCAGAGAAAACCCAAGATCACTGTCTCAAGTATAGAGGGATCCTGAGGTCACTGGAGCAACAAGAAAGGGCTACGTGGACCCCAAATCAACTCGAGATGAGAGCTTAGTCCCTGGCTTAGACTCAAGAGGAATACCAACTTTCCACAAGCACCTCAAGAGGAGGCTTCTCTCAGCTACAGGTATGTGAGAGGGACCCTGAGTTTGTGGCCTCAAGTGCAATGGACACCGAGATGCTCTGACTCGAAGTAAGGCCGGATATCCCTGCAGTGAATTGAATGAAGGCTCGTCTTGCATCTCCCAAGACGAAGGGATGTCTGAATCCCCTGTGGAGACCACAGAGAAAGACCTAGTCCTCCGCCTCATCGCGACCGGAGGCCTCACATCCTTTGAAAACTCGAGAGGTCTGCAGAGATCAATGCTTCCAAAGGAGACGATGCCTGACTCCTCTTGAAAATGGATAGGAGTCCCAGGATCCCTGTGGCACGTGGAAAGGGATCCTGGGTCTCCCGCCTCACGTGGAGACGCGTCCCAATTGCCATGCCAAGACTCAAAGAGAATCCCGAGGTGTCCCTCGCACCTAGGCAGGAGTCCTGACGTCGCTGAACAAACACGTGTCTGGAAGGGCCCTCCCCGTCGTAACTCGAGAATATACCAAAGGTTCCGGCCGCAACTCGAGAAAAACCATGAGACTTCCCCCTCGCCGCGAGATGAGGCCCGATTCCCCTGGACTGCGTGCAGAGCAATTCCGTGTTCCACATCAAACGTGACAGGAGCCTTGATTTTCTTGATGGCAGTCCAGAGAAAACCCAACATCACTGTCTCAAGTCTAGAGGGATCCTGAGGTCACTGGAGCAACACGAAACGGCTCCGTGGACCCCAAATCAACTCGAGATGAGAGCTTAGTCCCTGGCTTCAACTCAAGAGGAATACCAACTTTCCACAAGCACCTCAAGAAGAGGCTTCTCTCAGCTACAGGTATATTTGAGGGACTCTGAGTGTGTGGCCTCAAGTGGAATGGACACCGAGATGCTCTGACTCGAAGTAAGGCTGGATATCCCTGCAGTGAATTGAATGCAGGCTCGTCTTGCATCTCCCAAGACGAAGGGATGTCTGAATCCCCTGTGGAGACCACAGAGAAAGACCTAGTCCTCCACCTCATCGCAACCGGAGGCCTTATATCCTTTGAAAACTCGAGAGGTCTGCGGAGATCAATGCTTCTAAAGGAGACGATGCCTGACTCCTCTTGAAAATGGATAGGAGTCCCAGGATCCCTGTGGCACGTGGAAAGGGACCCTGGGTCTCCCGCCTCACGTGGAGACGCGTCCCAATTGCCATGCCAAGACTCGAGGAGAATCCCGAGGTGTCCCTCGCACCTAGGCAGGAGTCCTGACGTCGCTGAACAAACACGCGTCTGGAAGGGCGCTCCCCGTCGTAACTCGAGAATATACCGCAGGTTCCGGCCGCAACTCGAGAAAAACCATGAGACTTCCCCCTCGCCGCGAGATGAGGCCCGATTCCCCTGCCCTGCATGCAGAGCAATTCCGTATTCCACATCAAAAGTGAAAGGAGCCTTGATTTCCTTGATGGCACTCCAGAGAAAACCCAAGATCACTGTCCCTAGTCTAGAGGGCTCCTGAGCTCACTGTAGCAACACGAAAGGGCTCCATGGACCCCAAATCAACTCGAGATGAGAGCTCAGTCCCTGGCTTCGACTCAAGAGGAATACCAACTTTCCACAAGCACCTCAAGAGGAGGCTTCTCTCAGCTACAGGTATGTGAGAGGGCCCCTGAGTTTGTGGCCTCCAGTGGAATGGACACCGAGATGCTCTGACTCGAAGTAAGGCCGGATATCCCTGCAGTGTATTGAATGCAGGCTCGTCTTGCATCTCCCAAGACGAAGGGATGTCTGAATCTCCTGTGGAGACCACAGAGAAAAACCTAATTCTCCGCCTCATCACGAGCAGAGGCCTCAAATCCTTTGAAAACTCGAGAGGTCCGCGGAGATCATTGCTTCCTAAGGAGACGATGCCTGACTCCTCTTGAAAATGGATAGGAGTCCCAGGATCCCTGTGGCACGTGGAAAGGGACCCTGGGTCTCCCGCCTCACGTGGAGACGCGTCCCAATTGCCATGCCAAGACTTGAGGAGAATCCCGAGGTGTCCCTCGCACCTAGGCAGGAGTCCTGACGTCGCTGAACAAACACGTGTCTGGAAGGGCCCTCCCCGACGTAACTCGAGAATATACCCCAGGTTCGGGCCGCAACTCGAGAAAAACCATGAGACTTCCCCCTCGCCGCGAGATGAGGCCTGATTCCCCTGCCCTGCGTGCAAAGCAATTCCGTTTTCCACATCAAAAGTGAAAGGAGCCTTGATTTCCTTGATGGCACTCCAGAGAAAACCCAAGTTCACTGTCTCAAGTCTAGAGGGATCCTGAGGTCACTGGAGCAACACGAAAGGGCTCCGTGGACCACAAATCAACTCGAGATGAGAGCTTAGTCCCTGGCTTCGACTCAAGAGGAATACCAACTTTCCACAAGCACCTCAAGAGGAGGCTTCTCTCAGCTACAGGTATGTGAGAGGGACCCTGAGTTTGTGGCCTCAAGTGGAATGGACACCGAGATGCTCTGACTCGAAGTAAGGCCGGATATCCCTGCAGTGAATTGAATGCAGGCTCGTCTTGCATCTCCCAAGACGAAGGGATGTCTGAATCCCCTGTAGAGATGACAGAGAAAGAGCTAGTCCTAAGCCTCATCGCGAGCGGAGGCCTCACATCCTTTGAAAACTCGAGAGGTCCGCGGAGATCAATGCTTCCAAAGGAGACGATGCCTGACTCCTCTTGAAAATGGATAGGAGTCCCAGGATCCCTGTGGCACGTGGAAAGGGACCCTGGGTCTCCCGCCTCACGTGGAGACGCGTCCAAATTGCCATGCCAAGACTCGAGGAGAATCCCGAGGTGTCCCTCGCACCTAGGCAGGAGTCCTGACGTCGCTGAACAAACACGTGTCTGGAAGGGCCCTCCCCGTCGTAACTCGAGAATATAACCCAGGTTCGGGCCGCAACTCGAGAAAAACCATGAGATTTTCCCCTCGCGGCGAGTTGAGGTCCGATTCCCCTGCACTGCATGCAGAGCAATTCCGTGTTCCACATCAAACGTGAAAGGAGCCTTGATTTCCTTGATGACACTCCAGAGAAAACCCAAGATCACTGTCTCAAGTCTAGAGGGATCCTGAGGTCACTGGACCAACAGGAAAGGGCTCCGTGGACCGAAATCAAGTCGAGATGAGAGCTTAGTCCCTGGCTTCGACTCAAGAGGAATACCAACTTTCCACAAGCACCTCAAGAGGAGGCTTCTCTCAGCTACATGTATATTTGAGGGACCCCGAATTGTGGCCTCAAGTGGAATGGACACCGGGATGCTCTGACTCGAAGTAAGGCCGGATATCCCTGCAGTTAATTGAATGCAGGCTCGTCTTGCATCTCCCAAGACGAAGGGATGTCTGAATCCCCTGTGGAGACCACAGAGAAAAACCTAATTCTCCGCCTCATCGCGAGCGGAGGCCTCACATCCTTTGAAAACTCGAGAGGTCCGCGGAGATCATTGCTTCCAAAGGAGACGATGACTGACTCCTCTTGAAAATGGATAGGAGTCCCAGGATCCCTGTGGCACGTGGAAAGGGACTCTGGGTCTCCCGCCTCACGTGGAGACGCGTCCCAATTGCCATGCCAAGACTCGAGGAGAATCCCGAGGTGTCCCTCGCACCTAGGCAGGAGTCCTGACGTTGCTGAACAAACACGTGTCTGGAAGGGCCCTCCCCGTCCTAACTCGAGAATATACCCCAGGTTCCGGCCGAAACTCGAGAAAAGCCATGAGACTTCCCCCTCGCCGCAAGATGAGGCCCGATTCCCCTGCCCTGCATGCAGAGCAATTCCGTATTCCACATCAAAAGTGAAAGGAGCCTTGATTTCCTTGATGGCACTCCAGAGGAAACCCAAGATCACTGTCACAAGTCTAGAGGGATCCTGAGGTCACTGGAGCAACAAGAAAGGGCTCCGTGGACCCCAGATCAACTCGAGATGAGAGCTTAGTCCCTGGCTTCGACTCAAGAGGAATATAAACTTTCCACAAGCACCTCAAGAGGAGGCTTCTCTGAGCTACAGGTATGTGAGAGGGACCCTGAGTTTGTGGCCTCAAATGGAATGGACACCGAGATGCTCTGACTCGAAGTAAGGCCGGATATCCCTGCAGTGAATTGAATGCAGGCTCGTCTTGCATCTCCCAAGACGAAGGGATGTCTGAATCCCCTGTGGAGACCACAGAGAAAGACCTAACTTTCTGCCTCATCGCGACCAGAGACCTCACATCCTTTGAAAATCCGAGAGGTCCGCGGAGATCAATGCTTCCAAAGGAGACGATGCCTGAGTCCTCTTGAAAATGGATAGGAGTCCCAGGATCCCTGTGGCACGTGGAAAGGGACACTGGGTTTCGCGCCTCACGTGGAGACGCGTCCCCATTGCCATGCCAAGACTCGAGGAGAATCCCGAGGTGTCCCTCGCACCTAGGCAGGAGTCCTGACGTCGCTGAACAAACACGTGTCTGGAAGGGCCCTCCCCGTCGTAACTCGAGAATATACCCCAGGTTCCGGCCGCAACTCGAGAAAAACCATGAGACTTCCCCCTCGCCGCTGGATGAAGCCCGATTCCCCTGCACTGCGTGCAGAACAATTCCGTGTTCCACATCAAACGTGAAAGGAGCCTTGATTTCCTTGATGGCACTGCAGAGAAAACGCAAGATCACTGTCTCAAGTCTAGAGGGATCCTGAGGTCACTGGAGCAACACGAAAGGGCTCTGTGGACCCCAAATCAACTCGAGATGAGAGCTTAGTCCCTGGCTTCGACTCAAGAGGAATACCAACTTTCCAAAGCACCTCAAGGGGAGGCTTCTATCAGCTACAGGTGTGTGAGAGGGACCCTGAGTTTGTGGCCTCAAGTGGAATGGACACCGAGATGCTCTGACTCGAAGTAAGGCCGGATATCCCTGCAGTGAATTGAATGCATGATCGTCTTGCATCTCCCAAGACGAAGGGATGTCTGAATCACCTGTAGAGATGACAGAGAAAGAGCTAGTCCTCCGCCTCATCGCGAGCGGAGGCCTCACATCCTTTGAAAACTCGAGAGGTCCGTGGAGATCAATGCTTCCAAAGGAGACGATGCCTGACTCCTCTTGAAAATGGATAGGAGTCCCAGGATCCCTGTGGCACGTGGAAAGGGACCCTGGGTCTCCTGCCTCACGTGGAGACGCGTCCCAATTGCCATGCCAAGACTCGAGGAGAATCCCGAGGTGTCCCTCGCACCTAAGCAGGAGTCCTGACGTCGCTGAACAAACACGTGTCTGGAAGGGCCCTCCCCGTCGTAACTCGAGAATATACCCCAGGTTCCGGCCGCAACTCGAGAAAAACCATGAGACTTCCCCCTCGCCACGAAATGAGGCCCGATTCCCCTGCCCTGCATGCAGAGCAATTCCGTATTCCACATCAGAAGTGAAAGGAGCCTTGATTTCCTTGATGACACTCCAGAGAAAACCCAAGATCACTGTCCCTAGTCTAGAGGGATCCTGAGGTCACTGTAACAACACGAAAGGGCTCCATGGACCCCAAATCAACTCGAGATGAGAGCTTAGTCCCTGGCTTCGACTCAAGAGGAATACCAACTTTCCACAAGCACCTCAAGAGGAGGCTTCTCTCAGCTACAGGTATGTGAGAGGGCCCCTGAGTTTGTGGCCTCAAGTGGAATGGACATTGAGATGCTCTGACTCGAAGCAAGGCCGGATATCCCTGCAGTGAATTGAATGCAGGCTCGTCTTGCATCTCCCAAGACGAAGGGATGTCTGAATCCCCTGTGGAGACCACAGAGAAAAACCTAATTCTCCGCCTCATCGCGAGAGGAGGCCTCACATCCTTTGAAAACTCGAGAGATCCGCGGAGATCATTGCTTCCAAAGGAGACGATGCCTGACTCCTCTTGAAAATGGATAGGAGTCCCAGGATCCCTGTGGCACGTGGAAAGGGACACTGGGTCTCCTGCCTCACGTGGAGACGCGTCCCAATTGCCATGCCAAGACTCGTGGAGAATCCCGAGGTGTCCCTCGCACCTAGGCAGGAGTCCTGACGTCGCTGAACAAACACGTGTCTGGAAAGGCCCTCCCCGTCGTAACTCGAGAATATACCCCAGGTTCGGGCCACAACTCGAGAAAAACCATGAGACTTCCCCCTCGCCGCGAGATGAGGCCTGATTCCCCTGCCCTGCGTGCAAACCAATTCCGTTTTCCACATCAAACGTGAAAGGAGCCTTGATTTCCTTGATGGCACTCCAGAGAAAACCCAAGATCACTGTC
Organism: Dama dama; assembly: GCF_033118175.1. Taxonomy (NCBI): domain Eukaryota; kingdom Metazoa; phylum Chordata; class Mammalia; order Artiodactyla; family Cervidae; genus Dama; species Dama dama. The sequence goes on from NC_083693.1 coordinate 926,697, forward strand.
TCAAGTCTAGAGGGATCCTGAGGTAACTGGAGCAACACGAAAGGGCTCCGTGGACCACAAATCAACTCGGGATGAGAGCCTAGTCCCTGGCTTCGACTCAAGAGGAATATCAACTTTCCACAAGCACCTCAAGAGGAGGCTTCTCTGAGCTACAGGTATGTGAGAGGGACCCTGAGGTTGTGGCCTCAAATGGAATGGACACCGAGATGCTCTGACTCGAAGTAAGGCCGGATATCCCTGCAGTGAAATGAATGCAGGCTCGTCTTGCATCTCCCAAGACGAAGGGATGTCTGAATCCCCTGTGGAGACCACAGAGAAAGACCTAACTTTCTGCCTCATCGCGACCAGAGACCTCACATCCTTTGAAAATTCGAGAGGTCCGCGGAGATCAATGCTTCCAAAGGAGACGATGCCTGACTCCTCTTGAAAATGGATAGGAGTCCCAGGATCCCTGTGGCACGTGGAAAGGGACACTGGGTTTCCTGCCTCACGTGGAGACGCGTCCCCATTGCCATGCCAAGACTCGAGGAGAATCCCGAGGTGTCCCTCGCACCTAGGCAGGAGTCCTGACGTCGCTGAACAAACACGTGTCTGGAAGGGCTCTCCCCGTCGTAACTCGAGAATATACCCCAGGTTCCGGCCGCAACTCGAGAAAAACCATGAGACTTCCCCTCGCCGCTGGATGAAGCCCGATTCCCCTGCACTGCGTGCAGAACAATTCCGTGTTCCACATCAAACGTGAAAGGAGCCTTGATTTCCTTGATGGCACTCCAGAGAAAACGCAAGATTACTGTCTCAAGTCTAGAGGGATCCTGAGGTCACTGGAGCAACACGAAAGGGCTCTGTGAACCCCAAATCAACTCGAGATGAGAGCTTAGTCCCTGGCTTCGACTCAAGAGGAATACCAACTTTCCACAAGCACCTCAAGAGGAGGCTTCTCTCAGCTACAGGTATGTGAGAGGGACCCTGAGTTTGTGGCCTCAAGTGGAATGGACACCGAGATGCTCTGACTCGAAGTAAGGCCGGATATCCCTGCAGTGAATTGAATGCAGGCTCGTCTTGCATCTCCCAAGACGAAGGGATGTCTGAATCCCCTGTGGAGACCACAGAGAAAAACCTAATTCTCCGCCTCATCGCGAGCGGAGGCCTCACATCCTTTGAAAACTCGAGAGGTCCGCGGAGATCATTGCTTCCAAAGGAGACAATGACTGACTCCTCTTGAAAATGGATAGGAGTCCCAGGATCCCTGTGGCACGTGGAAAGGGACCCTGGGTCTCCCGCCTCACGTGGAGACGCGTCCCAATTGCCATGCCAAGACTCGAGGAGAATCCCGAGGTGTCCCTCGCACCTAGGCAGGAGTCCTGACGTTGCTGAACAAACACGCGTCTGGAAGGGTGCTCCCCGTCGTAACTCGAGAATATACCCCAGGTTCCGGCCGCAACTCGAGAAAAACCATGAGACTTCCCCCTCGCCGCGACATCAGGCCCGATTCCCCTTCCCTGCATGCAGAGCAATTCCGTATTCCACATCAAAAGTGAAAGGAGCCTTGATTTCCTTGATGGCACTCCAGAGAAAACCCAAGATCACTGTCCCTAGTCTAGAGGGATCCTGAGCTCACTGTAGCAACACGAAAGGGCTCCATGGACCCCAAATCAACTCGAGATGAGAGCTTAGTCCCTGGCTTCGACTCAAGAGGAATACCAGCTTTCCACAAGCACCTCAAGAGGAGGCTTCTCTCAGCTACAGGTATGTGAGAGGGCCCCTGAGTTTGTGGCCTCAAGTGGAATGGACACCGAGATGCTCTGACTCGAAGTAAGGCCGGATATCCCTGCAGTGAATTGAATGCAGGCTCGTCTTGCATCTCCCAAGGCGAAGGGATGTCTGAATCTCCTGTGGAGACCACAGAGAAAAACCTAATTCTCCGCCTCATCACGAGCAGAGGCCTCAAATCCTTTGAAAACTCGAGAGGTCCGCGAGATCATTGCTTCCAAAGAGACGATGCCTGACTCCTCTTGAAAATGGATAGGAGTCCCAGGATCCCTGTGGCACGTGGAAAGGGACCCTGGGTCTCCCGCCTCACGTGGAGACGCGTCCCAATTGCCATGCCAAGACTTGAGGAGAATCCCGAGGTGTCCCTCGCACCTATGCAGGAGTCCTGACGTTGCTGAACAAACAAGTGTCTGGAAGGGCCCTCCCCGACGTAACTCGAGAATATACCCCAGGTTCGGGCCGCAACTCGAGAAAAACCATGAGACTTCCCCCTCGCCGCGAGATGAGGCCTGATTCCCCTGCCCTGCGTGCAAAGCAATTCCGTTTTCCACATCAAAAGTGAAAGGAGCCTTGATTTCCTTGATGGCACTCCAGAGAAAACCCAAGTTCACTGTCTCAAGTCTAGAGGGATCCTGAGGTCACTGGAGCAACACGAAAGGGCTCCGTGGACCACAAATCAACTCGAGATGAGAGCTTAGTCCCTGGCTTCGACTCAAGAGGAATACCAACTTTCCACAAGCACCTCAAGAGGAGGCTTCTCTCAGCTACAGGTATCTGAGAGGGACCCTGAGTTTGTGGCCTCAAGTGGAATGGACACCGAGATGCTCTGACTCGAAATAAGGCCGGATATCCCTGCAGTGAATTGAATGCAGGCTCGTCTTGCATCTCCCAAGACGAAGGGATGTCTGAATCCCCTGTGGAGATGACAGAGAAAGAGCTAGTCCTAAGCTTCATCGCGAGCGGAGGCCTCACATCCTTTAAAAACTCGAGAGGTCCGCGGAGATCAATGCTTCCAAAGGAGACGATGCCTTACTCCTCTTGAAAATGGATAGGAGTCCCAGGATCCCTGTGGCACGTGGAAAGGGACCCTGTGTCTCCCGCCTCACGTGGAGACGCGTCCCAATTGCCATGCCAAGACTCGAGGAGAATCCCGAGGTGTCCCTCGCACCTAGGCAGGAGTCCTGACGTCGCTGAACAAACACGTGTCTGGAAGGGCTCTCCCCGTCGTAACTCGAAAATATACCCCAGGTTCCGGCCGCAACTCGAGAAAAACCATGAGACTTCCCCCTTGCCACGAGATGAGGCCCGATTCCCCTGCACTGCGTGCAGAGCAATTCCGTGTTCCACATCAAATTTGAAAGGAGCCTTGATTTCCTTGATGGCACTCCAGAGAAAACCCAAGATCACTGTCTCAAGTCTAGAGGGATCCTGAGGTCACTGGAGCAACACGAAAGGGCTCGGTGGACCCCAAATCAACTCGAGATGAGAGCTTAGTCCCTGGCTTCGACTCAAGAGGAATATCAACTTTCCACAAGCACCTCAAGAGGAGGCTTCTCTGAGCTACAGGTATGTGAGAGGGACCCTGAGTTTGTGGCCTCAAATGGAATGGGCACCGAGATGCTCTGACTCGAAGTAAGGCCGGATATCCCTGCAGTGAATTGAATGCAGGCTCGTCTTGCATCTCCCAAGACGAAGGGATGTCTGAATCCCCTGTGGAGACCACAGAGAAAGACCTAAATTTCTGCCTCATCGCGACCAGAGACCTCACATCCTTTGAAAATCCGAGAGGTCCGCGGAGATCAATGCTTCCAAAGGAGACGATGCCTGACTCCTCTTGAAAATGGATAGGAGTCCCAGGATCCCTGTGGCACGTGGAAAGGGACACTGGGTTTCCCGCCTCACGTGGAGACGCGTCGCCATTGCCATGCCAAGACTCGAGGAGAATCCCGAGGTGTCCCTCGCACCTAGGCAGGAGTCCTGACGTCGCTGAACAAACACGTGTCTGGAAGGGCCCTCCCCGTCGTAACTCGAGAATATACCCCAGGTTCCGCCGCAACTCGAGAAAAACCATGAGACTTCCCCCTCGCCGCGAGATGAGGCCTGATTCCCCTGCCCTGCGTGCAAAGCAATTCCGTTTTCCACATCAAAAGTGAAAGGAGCCTTGATTTCCTTGATGGCACTCCAGAGAAAACCCAAGTTCACTGTCTCAAGTCTAGAGGGATCCTGAGGTCACTGGAGCAACACGAAAGGGCTCCGTGGACCACAAATCAACTCGAGATGAGAGCTTAGTCCCTGGCTTCGACTCAAGAGGAATACCAACTTTCCACAAGCACCTCAAGAGGAGGCTTCTCTCAGCTACAGGTATGTGAGAGGGACCCTGAGTGTGTGGCCTCAAGTGGAATGGACACCGAGATGCTCCGACTCGAAGTAAGGCCGGATATCCCTGCAGTGAATTGAATGCACGATCGTCTTGCATCTCCCAAGACGAAGGGATGTCTGAATCCCCTGTAGAGATGACAGAGAAAGAGCTAGTCCTCCGCCTCATCGCGAGCGGAGGCCTCACATCCTTTGAAAACTTGAGAGGTCCGCGGAGATCAATGCTTTCAAAGGAGACGATGCCTGACTTTTCTTGAAAATGGATAGGAGTCCCAGGATCCCTGTGGCACGTGGAAAGGGACCCTGGGTCTCCCGCCTCACGTGGAGACGCGTCCCCATTGACATGCCAAGACTCGAGGAGAATCCCGAGGTGTCCCTCGCACCTAGGCAGGAGTCCTGACGTCGCTGAACAAACACGTGTCTGGAAGGGCTCTCCCCGTCGTAACTCGAGAATATACCCCAGGTTCCGGCCGCAACTCGAGAAAAACCATGAGACTTCCCCCTTGCCACGAGATGAGGCCCGATTCCCCTGCACTGCGTGCAGAGCAATTCCGTGTTCCACATCAAATTTGAAAGGAGCCTTGATTTCCTTGATGGCACTCCAGAGAAAACCCAAGATCACTGTCACAAGTCTAGAGGGATCCTGAGGTCACTGGAGCAACACGAAAGGGCTCCGTGGACCCCAAATCAACTCGAGATGAGAGCTTAGTCCCTGGCTTCGACTCAAGAGGAATATCAACTTTCCACAAGCACCTCAAGAGGAGGCTTTTCTGAGCTACAGGTATGTGAGAGGGACCCTGAGTTTGTGGCCTCAAATGGAATGGGCACCGAGATGCTCCGACTCGAAGTAAGGCCGAATATCCCTGCAGTGAATTGAATGCAGGCTCGTCTTGCATCTCCCAAGACGAAGGGATGTCTGAATCCCCTGTGGAGACCACAGAGAAAGACCTAACTTTCTGCCTCATCGCGACCAGAGACCTCACATCCTTTGAAAATCCGAGAGGTCCGCGGAGATCAATGCTTCCAAAGGAGACGATGCCTGACTCCTCTTGAAAATGGATAGGAGTCCCAGGATCCCTGTGGCACGTGGAAAGGGACACTGGGTTTCCCGCCTCACGTGGAGACGCGTCGCCATTGCCATGCCAAGACTCGAGGAGAATCCCGAGGTGTCCCTCGCACCTAGGCAGGAGTCCTGACGTCGCTGAACAAACACGTGTCTGGAAGGGCCCTCCCCGTTCTAACTCGAGAATATACCCCAGGTTCCGCCGCAACTCGAGAAAAACCATGAGACTTCCCCCTCGCCGCGAGATGAGGCCTGATTCCCCTGCCCTGCGTGCAAAGCAATTCCGTTTTCCACATCAAAAGTGAAAGGAGCCTTGATTTCCTTGATGGCACTCCAGAGAAAACCCAAGTTCACTGTCTCAAGTCTAGAGGGATCCTGAGGTCACTGGAGCAACACGAAAGGGCTCCGTGGACCACAAATCAACTCGAGATGAGAGCTTAGTCCCTGGCTTCGACTCAAGAGGAATACCAACTTTCCACAAGCACCTCAAGAGGAGGCTTCTCTCAGCTACAGGTATGTGAGAGGGACCCTGAGTTTGTGGCCTCAAGTGGAATGGACACCGAGATGCTCCGACTCGAAGTAAGGCCGGATATCCCTGCAGTGAATTGAATGCAGGCTCGTCTTGCATCTCCCAAGACGAAGGGATGTCTGAATCCCCTGTGGAGACCACAGAGAAAAACCTAATTCTCCGCCTCATCGCGAGCGGAGGCCTCACATCCTTTGAAAACTCGAGAGGTCCGCGGAGATCATTGCTTCCAAAGGAGACGATGCCTGACTCCTCTTGAAAATGGATAGGAGTCCCAGGATCCCTGTGGCACGTGGAAAGGGACCCTGGGTCTCCTGCCTCACGTGGAGACGCGTCCCAATTGCCATGCCAAGACTCGAGGAGAATCCCGAGGTGTCCCTCGCACCTAAGCAGGAGTCCTGACGTCGCTGAACAAACACGTGTCTGGAAGGGCCCTCCCCGTCGTAACTCGAGAATATACCCCAGGTTCGGGCCGCAACTCGAGAAAAACCATGAGACTTCCCCCTCGCCGCGAGATGAGGGCTGATTCCCCTGCCCTGCGTGCAAACCAATTCCGTTTTCCACATCAAACGTGAAAGGAGCCTTGATTTCCTTGATGGCACTCCAGAGAAAACCCAAGATCACTGTCTCAAGTCTAGAGGGATCCTGAGGTAACTGGAGCAACACGAAAGGGCTCCGTGGACCACAAATCAACTCGGGATGAGAGCTTAGTCCCTGGCTTCGACTCAAGAGGAATACCAACTTTCCACAAGCACCTCAAGAGGAGGCGTCTCTCAGCTACAGGTATGTGAGAGGGACCCTGAGTTTGTGGCCTCAAGTGGAATGGACATCGAGATGCTCTGACTTGAAGTAAGGCCGGATATCCCTGCAGTGAATTGTATGCACGATCGTCTTGCATCTCCCAAGACGAAGGGATGTCTGAATCCCCTGTAGAGATGACAGAGAAAGAGCTAGTCCTCCGCCTCATCGCGAGCGGAGGCCTCACATCCTTTGAAAACTCGAGAGGTCCGCGGAGATCAATGCTTCCAAAGGAGACGATGCCTGACTCCTCTTGAAAATGGATAGGAGTCCCAGGATCCCTGTGGCACGTGGAAAGGGACACTGGGTTTCCCGTCTCACGTGGAGACGCGTCCCCATTGCCATGCCAAGACTCGAGGAGAATCCCGAGGTGTCCCTCGCACTTAGGCAGGAGTCCTGACGTCGCTGAACAAACACGTGTCTGTAAGGGCCCTCCCCGTCGTAACTCGAGAATATACCCCAGGTTCGGGCCGCAACTCGAGAAAAACCATGAGATTTCCCCCTCGCCGCGAGTTGAGGTCCGATTCCCCTGCACTGCATGCAGAGCAATTCCGTGTTCCACATCAAACGTGAAAGGAGCCTTGATTTCCTTGATGACACTCCAGAGAAAACCCAAGATCACTGTCTCAAGTCTAGAGGGATCCTGAGGTCAGTGGACCAACAGGAAAGGGCTCCGTGGACCGAAATCAAGTCGAGATGAGAGCTTAGTCCCTGGCTTCGACTCAAGAGGAATACCAACTTTCCACAAGCACCTCAAGAGGAGGCTTCTCTCAGCTACATGTATATTTGAGGGACCCCGATTTTGTGGCCTCAAGTGGAATGGACACCGGGATGCTCTGACTCGAAGTAAGGCCGGATATCCCTGCAGTGAATTGAATGCAGGCTCGTCTTGCATCTCCCAAGACGAAGGGATGTCTGAATCCCCTGTGGAGACCACAGAGAAAAACCTAATTCTCCGCCTCATCGCGAGCGGAGGCCTCACATCCTTTGAAAACTCGAGAGGTCCGCGGAGATCATTGCTTCCAAAGGAGACGATGACTGACTCCTCTTGAAAATGGATAGGAGTCCCAGGATCCCTGTGGCACGTGGAAAGGGACCCTGGGTCTCCCGCCTCACGAGGAGACGCGTCCCAATTGCCATGCCAAGTCTCGAGGAGAATCCCGAGGTGTCCCTCGCACCTAGGCAGGAGTCCTGACGTCGCTGAACAAACACGTGTCTGGAAGGGCCCTCCCCGTCCTAACTCGAGAATATACCCCAGGTTCCGGCCGCAACTCGAGAAAAACCATGAGACTTCCCCCTCGCCGCGAGATGAGGCCCGATTCCCCTGCCCTGCATGCAGAGCAATTCCGTATTCCACATCAAAAGTGAAAGGAGCCTTGATTTCCTTGATGGCACTCCAGAGAAAACCCAAGATCACTGTCCCTAGTCTAGAGGGATCCTGAGCTCACTGTAGCAACACGAAAGGGCTCCATGGACCCCAAATCAACTCGAGATGAGAGCTTAGTACCTGGCTTCGACTCAAGAGGAATACCAACTTTCCACAAGCACCTCAAGAGGAGGCTTCTCTCAGCTACAGGTATGTGAGAGGGCCCCTGAGATTGTGGCCTCAAGTGGAATGGACACCGAGATGCTCTGACTCGAAATAAGGCCGGATATCCCTGCAGTGAATTGAATGCAGGCTCGTCTTGCATCTCCCAAGACGAAGGGATGTCTGAATCCCCTGTGGAGATGACAGAGATAGAGCTAGTCCTAAGCCTCATCGCGAGCGGAGGCCTCACATCCTTTGAAAACTCGAGAGGTCCATGGAGATCAATGCTTCCAAAGGAGACGATGCCTGACTCCTCTTGAAAATGGATAGGAGTCCCAGGATACCTGTGGCACGTGGAAAGGGACCCTGGGTCTCCCGCCTCACGTGGAGACGCGTCCCAATTGCCATGCCAAGACTCGAGGCGAATCCCGAGGTGTCCCTCGCACCTAGGCAGGAGTCCTGACGTCGCTGAACAAACACGTGTCTGGAAGGGCTCTCCCCGTCGTAACTCGAGAATATACCCCAGGTTCCGGCCGCAACTCGAGAAAAACCATGAGACTTCCCCCTTGCCACGAGATGAGGCCCGATTCCCCTGCACTGCGTGCAGAGCAATTCCGTGTTCAACATCAAATTTGAAAGGCGCCTTGATTTCCTTGATGGCACTCCAGAGGAAACCCAAGATCACTGTCACAAGTCTAGAGGGATCCTGAGGTCACTGGAGCAACACGAAAGGGCTCCGTGGACCCCAGATCAACTCGAGATGAGAGCTTAGTCCCTGGCTTCGACTCATGAGGAATATAAACTTTCCACAAGCACCTCAAGAGGAGGCTTCTCTGAGCTACAGGTATGTGAGAGGGACCCTGAGTTTGTGGCCTCAAATGGAATGGACACCGAGATGCTCTGACTCGAAGTAAGGCCGGATATCCCTGCAGTGAATTGAATGCAGGCTCGTCTTGCATCTCCCAAGACGAAGGGATGTCTGAATCCCCTGTGGAGACCAAAGAGAAAGACCTAGTCTTCCGCCTCAATGCGCCCGGAGGCCTGACATCCTTTCAAAACTCGAAAGGTCTGCGGAGATCAATGCTTCCAAAGGAGACGATGCCTGACTCCTCTTGAAAATGGATAGGAGTCCCAGGATTACTCTGGCAAGTGTAAAGGGACACTGGGTCTCCCGCCTCACGTGGAGACGCATCCCAATTGCCATGCCAAGACTCGAGGAGAATCCCGAGGTGTCCCTCGCACCTAGGCAGGAGTCCTGACGTCGCTGAACAAACACGTGTCTGGAAGGGCCCTCCCCATCGTAACTCGAGAATATACCCCAGGTTCCGGCCGAAACTCGAGAAAAACCATGAGACTTCCCCCTCGCCGCGAGATGAGGCCCGATTCCCCTGCCCTGCGTGCAGAGCAATTCCGTATTTCACATCAAAAGTGAAAGGAGCCTTGATTTCCTTGATGGCACTGCAGAGAAAACGCAAGATCACTGTCTCAAGTCTAGAGGGATCCTGAGGTCACTGGAGCAACACGAAAGGGCTCTGTGGACCCCAAATCAACTCGAGATGAGAGCTTAGTCCCTGGCTTCGACTCAAGAGGAATACCAACTTTCCAAAGCACCTCAAGGGGAGGCTTCTCTCAGCTATAGGTGTGTGAGTGGGACCCTGAGTTTGTGGCCTTAGGTGGAATGGACACCGAGATGCTCTGACTCGAAGTAAGGCCGGATATCCCTGCAGTGAATTGAATGCAGGCTCGTCTTGCATCTCCCAAGACGAAGGGATGTCTGAATCCCCTGTGGAGACCACAGAGAAAGACCGAGTTCTCCGCCTCATCGCGACCGGAGGCCTCACATAATTTGAAAACTCGAGAGGTCCGCGGAGATCAATGCTTCCAAAGGAGACGATGCCTGACTCCTCTTGAAAATGGATAGGAGTCTCAGGATCGCTGTGGCACGTGGAAAGGGACCCTGGGTCTCCCGCCTCACGTGGAGACGCGTCCAAATTGCCATGCCAAGACTCGAGGAGAATCCCGAGGTGTCCCTCGCACCTAGGCAGGAGTCCTGACGTCGCTGAACAAACACGTGTCTGGAAGGGCCCTCCCCGTCGTAACTCGAGAATATACCCCAGGTTCGGGCTGGAACTCGAGAAAAACCATGAGATTTCCCCCTCGCCGCGAGTTGAGGTCCGATTCCCCTGCACTGCATGCAGAGCAATTCCGTGTTCCACATCAATTGTGAAAAGAGCCTTGATTTCCTTGATGACACTCCAGAGAAAACCCAAGATCACTGTCTCAAGTCTAGAGGGATCCTGAGGTCACTGGACCAACAGGAAAGGGCTCCGTGGACCGAAATCAACTCGAGATGAGAGCTTAGTCCCTGGCTTAGACTCAAGAGGAATACCAACTTTCCACAAGCACCTCAAGAGGAGGCTTCTCTCAGCTACATGTATATTTGAGGGACCCCGAGTTTGTGGCCTCAAGTGGAATGGACACCGGGATGCTCTGACTCGAAGTAAGGCCGGATATCCCTGCAGTGAATTGAATGCAGGCTCGTCTTGCATCTCCCAAGACGAAGGGATGTCTGAATCCCCTGTGGAGACCACAGAGAAAAACCTAATTCTCCGCCTCATCGCGAGCGGAGGCCTCACATCCTTTGAAAACTCGAGAGGTCCGCGGAGATCATTGCTTCCAAAGGAGACGATGACTGACTCCTCTTGAAAATGGATAGGAGTCCCAGGATCCCTGTGGCACGTGGAAAGGGACCCTGGGTCTCCCGCCTCACGTGGAGACGCGTCCCAATTGCCATGCCAAGACTCGAGGAGAATCCCGAGGTGTCCCTCGCACCTAGGCAGGAGTCCTGACGTCGCTGAACAAACACGTGTCTGGAAGGGCCCTCCCCGTCCTAACTCGAGAATATACCCCAGGTTCCGGCCGCAACTCGAGAAAAACCATGAGACTTCCCCCTCACGGCGAGATGAGGCCCGATTCCCCTGCCCTGCATGCAGAGCAATTCCGTATTCCACATCAAAAGTGAAAGGAGCCTTGATTTCCTTGATGGCACTCCAGAGAAAACCCAAGATCACTGTCCCTAGTCTAGAGGGATCCTGAGCTCACTGTAGCAACAAGAAAGGGCTCCATGGACCCCAAATCAACTCGAGATGAGAGCTTAGTCCCTGGCTTCGACTCAAGAGGAATACCAACTTTCCACAAGCACCTCAAGAGGAGGCTTCTCTCAGCTACAGGTATGTGAGAGGGCCCCTGAGTTTGTGGCCTCAGGTGGAATGGACACCGAGATGCTCTGACTCGAAGTAAGGCCGGATATCCCTGCAGTGAATTGAATGCACGATCGTCTTGCATCTCCCAAGACGAAGGGATGTCTGAATCTCCTGTGGAGACCACAGAGAAAAACCTAATTCTCCACCTCATCACGAGCAGAGGCCACACATCCTTTGAAAACTCGAGAGGTCCGCGGAGATCATTGCTTCCAAAGGAGACGATGCCTGACTCCTCTTGAAAATGGATAGGAGTCCCAGGATCCCTGTGGCACGTGGAAAGGGACCCTGGGTCTCCCGCCTCACGTGGAGACGCGTCCCAATTGCCATGCCAAGACTCGAGGAGAATCCCGAGGTGTCCCTCGCACCTAGGCAGGAGTCCTGACATCGCTGAACAAACACGTGTCTGGAAGGGCCCTCCCAGTCGTAACTCGAGAATATACCCCAGGTTCCGGCCGCAACTCGAGAAAAACCATGAGACATCCCCCTCGCCGCGAGATGAGGCCTGATTCCCCTGGCCTGCGTGCAAAGCAATTCCGTTTTCCACATCAAAAGTGAAAGGAGCCTTGATTTCCTTGATGGCACTCCAGAGAAAACCCAAGTTCACTGTCTCAAGTCTAGAGGGATCCTGAGGTCACTGGAGCAACACGAAAGGGCTCCGTGGACCACAAATCAACTCGAGATGAGAGCTTAGTCCCTGGCTTCGACTCAAGAGGAAAACCAACTTTCCACAAGCACCTCAAGGGGAGGCTTCTCTCAGCTACAGGTATGTGAGAGGGACCCTGAGTTTGTGCCCTCAAGTGGAATGGACACCGAGATGCTCTGACTAGAAGTAAGGCCGGATATCCCTGCAGTGAATTGAATGCAGGCTCGTCTTGCATCTCCCAAGACGAAGGGATGTCTGAATCCCCTGTGGAGACCACAGAGAAAGACCGAGTTCTCCGCCTCATTGCGACCGGAGGCCTCACATCCTTTGAAAACTCGAGAGGTCCGTGGAGATCAATGCTTCCAAAGGAGACGATGCCTGACTCCTCTTGAAAATGGATAGGAGTCCCAGGATCCCTGTGACACGTGGAAAGGGACCCTGGGTCTCCCGCCTCACGTGGAGACCCGTCCCAATTGCCATGCCAAGACTCGAGGAGAATCCCGAGGTGTCCCTCGCACCTAGGCAGGAGTCCTGACGTCGCTGAACAAACACGTGTCTGGAAGGGCCCTCCCCGTCGTAACTCGAGAATATACCCCAGGTTCCGGCCGCAACTCGAGAAAAACCATGAGATTTCCCCCTCGCCGCGAGTTGAGGTCCGATTCCCCTGCACTGCATGCAGAGCAATTCCGTGTTCCATATCAAACGTGAAAGGAGCCTTGATTTCCTTGATGACACTCCAGAGAAAACCCAAGATCACTGTCTCAAGTCTAGAGGGATCCTGAGGTCACTGGACCAACAGGAAAGGGCTCCGTGGACCGAAATCAACTAGAGATGAGAGCTTAGTCCCTGGCTTAGACTCAAGAGGAATACCAACTTTCCACAAGCACCTCAAGAGGAGGATTCTCTCAGCTACATGTATATTTGAGGGACCCCGAGTTTGTGGCCTCAAGTGGAATGGACACCGGGATGCTCTGACTCGAAGTAAGGCCGGATATCCCTGCAGTGAATTGAATGCAGGCTCGTCTTGCATCTCCCAAGACGAAGGGATGTCTGAATCCCCTGTGGAGACCACAGAGAAATACCTAATTCTCCGCCTCATCGCGAGCGGAGGCCTCACATCCTTTGAAAACTCGAGAGGTCCGCGGAGATCATTGCTTCCAAAGGAGACGATGACTGACTCCTCTTGAAAATGGATAGGAGTCCCAGGATCCCTGTGGCACGTGGAAAGGGACCCTGGGTCTCCCGCCTCACGTGGAGACGCGTCCCAATTGCTATGACAAGACGGGAGGAGAATCCCGAGATGTCCCTCGCACCTAGGCAGGAGTCCTGACGTCGCTGAACAAACACGTGTCTGGAAGGGCCCTCCCTGTCGTAACTCGAGAATATACCCCAGGTTCCGGCCGCAACTCGAGAAAAACCATGAGACTTCCCCCTCGCCGCGAGATGAGGCCCGATTCCCCTGCCCTGCATGCAGAGCAATTCCGTATTCCACATCAAAAGTGAAAGGAGCCTTGATTTCCTTGATGGCACTCCAGAGAAAACCCAAGATCACTGTCCCTAGTCTAGAGGGATCCTGAGCTCACTGTAGCAACACGAAAGGGCTCCATGGACCCCAAATCAACTCGAGATGAGAGCTTAGTCCCTGGCTTCGACTCAAGAGGAATACCAACTTTCCACAAGCACCTCAAGAGGAGGCTTCTCTCAGCTACAGGTATGTGAGAGGGACTCTGAGTTTGTGGCCTCAAGTGCAATGGACACCGAGATGCTCTGACCTGAAGTAAGTCCGGATATCCCTGCAGTGAATTGAATGCAGGCTCGTCTTGCATCTCCCAAGACGAAGGGATGTCTGAATCCCCTGTGGAGACCACAGAGAAAGACCTAGTCCTCCGCCTCATCGTGACCGGAGGCCTCATATCCTTTGAAAACTCGAGAGGTCTGCAGAGATCAATGCTTCCAAAGGAGACGATGCCTGACTCCTCTTGAAAATGGATAGGAGTCCCAGGATCACTGTGGCACGTGGAAAGGGACACTGGGTCTCGCGCCTCACGTGGAGACGCGTCCCAATTGCCATGCCCAGACTCGAGGAGAATCCCGAGGTGTCCCTCACACCTAGGCAGGAGTCCTGAAGTCGCTGAACAAACACGTGTCTGGAAGGGCCCTCCCCGTCGTAACTCGAGAATATACCCCAGGTTCAGGCCGCAACTCGAGAAAAACCATGAGACTCCCCCCTCACGGCGAGATGAGGCCCGATTCCCATGTACTGGGTGCAGAGCAATTCCGTGTTCGACATCAAACGTGAAAGGAGACTTGATTTCCTTGATGGCACTCCAGAGAAAACCCAAGATCACTGTCTCAAGTCTAGAGGGATCCGGAAGTCACTGGAGCAACACGAAAGGGCTCCGTGGACCCCAAATCAACTCGAGATGAGAGCTTAGTCCCTGGCTTCGACTCAAGTGGAATATCAACTTTCCACAAGCACCTCAAGAGGAGGCTTCTCTCAGCTACAGGTATGTGAGAGGGACCCTGAGTTTGTGGCCTCAAGTGGAATGGACACCGAGATGCTCTGACACAAAGTAAGGCCAGATATCCCTGCACTGAATTGAATGCAGGCTCGTCTTGCATCTCCCAAGATGAAGGGATGTCTGAATCCCCTGTGGAGACCACAGAGAAAGACCTTGTTCTCCGCCTCATCGCGAACGGAGCCCTCACATCGTTTGAAAACTCGAGAGGTCCGCGGAGATCAACGCTTACAAAGGAGACGATGCCTGACTCCTCTTGAAAATGGATAGGAGTCCCAGGATCCCTGTCTCACGTGGAAAGGGACCCTTGGTCTCGCGCCTCACGTGGAGACGCGTCCCAATTGCCAGGCCAAGACTCGAGGATAATACCGAGGTGTCCCTCGCAGCTAGGCAGAAGTCCTGACGTCGCTGAACAAACACGGGTCTGGAAGGGCCCTCCCCTTTGTAACTCGAGAATATACCCCAGGTTCCGGCCGCAACTCGAGAAAAACCATGAGACTTCCCCCTCGCCGCGAGATGAGGCCCGATTCCCATGCACTGCGTGCAGAGAAATTCCTTGTTCCACATCAAACATGAAAGGAGCCATGATTTCCTTTATGGCACTCCAGAGAAAACCCCAGATCACTGCCTCAAGTCTAGAGGGATCCTGAGTTCACTGTATCAACACGAAAGTGATCCGTGGACCATAAATCAACTCGAGATGAGAGCTTAGTCCCTGGCTTCGACTCAAGAGGAATACCAACTTTCCTCAAGCACCTCACGAGGAGGCTTCTCTCAGCTACAGGTATGTGAGAGGGACCCTGAGTTTGTGGCCTCAAGTGGAATGGACACCGAGATGCTCTGACTCGAAGTAAGGCCGGATATCCCTGCAGTGAATTGAATGCAAGCTCGTCTTGGATCTCCCAAGACGAAGGGATGTCTGAATCCCCTGTGGAGACCAAAGAGAAAGACCTAGTCTTCCGCCTCAATGCGCCCGGAGGCCTGACATCCTTTCAAAACTCGAAAGGTCTGCGGAGATCAATGCTTCCAAAGGAGACGATGCCTGACTCCTCTTGAAAATGGATAGGAGTCCCAGGATTACTCTGGCAAGTGTAAAGGGACACTGGGTCTCCCGCCTCACGTGGAGACGCATCCCAATTGCCATGCCAAGACTCGAGGAGAATCCCGAGGTGTCCCTCGCACCTAGGCAGGAGTCCTGACGTCGCTGAACAAACACGTGTCTGGAAGGGCCCTCCCCATCGTAACTCGAGAATATACCCCAGGTTCCGGCCGAAACTCGAGAAAAACCATGAGACTTCCCCCTCGCCGCGAGATGAGGCCCGATTCCCCTGCCCTGCGTGCAGAGCAATTCCGTATTTCACATCAAAAGTGAAAGGAGCCTTGATTTCCTTGATGGAACTCCAGAGAAAACCCACGATCACTGTCTCAAGTCTAGAGGGATCCTGAGGTCACTGGAGCAACACGAAAGGGCTCCGTGGACCCCAAATCAACTCGAGATGAGAGCTTAGTCCCTGGCTTCGACTCAAGAGGAATACCAACTTTCCACAAGCACCTCAAGAGGAGGCTTCACTCAGCTACAGGTATGTGAGAGGGACCCTGAGTTTGTGGCCTCAAGTGGAATGGACACCGAGATGCTCTGACTCGAAGTAAGGCCGGATATCCCTGCAGTGAATTGAATGCAGGCTCGTCTTGCATCTCCCAAGACGAAGGGATGTCTGAATCCCCTGTGGAGACCACAGAGAAAGACCTAGTCCTCCGCCTCATCGCGAGCGGAGGCCTCACATCCTTTGAAAACTCGAGAGGTCCGAGGAGATCAATGCTTCCAATGGAGATGATGCCTGACTCCTCTTGAAAATGGGTAGGAGTCCCAGGATCACTGTGGCACGTGGAAAGGGACCGTGGGTCTCCCGCCTCACGTGGAGACGCGTCCCAATTGCCATGCCAGGACTCGAGGGGAATCCCGAGGTGTCCCTCGCACCTAGGCAGCAGTCTTGATGTCGCTGAACAAACAGGTGTCTGGAAGGGCCCTCCCCGTCGTAACTCGAGAATATAACCCAGGTTCCGGCCGCAACTCGAGAAAAACCATGAGACTTCCCCCTCGCCGCGACATCAGGCCCGATTCCCGTACCCTGCGGGCAGAGCAATGCCGTATTGCACATCAAAAGTGAAAGGAGCCTTGATTTCCTAGATGGCACTCCAGAGAAAACCCAAGATCACTCTCTCAAGTCTAGATTGACCCTGAGGTCACTGTAGCAAAACGAAAGGGCTCTGTGGACCCCAAATCAACTCGAGATGAGAGCTTAGTCCCTGGCTTCGACTCAAGAGGAATACCAACTTTCCACAAGCACCTCAAGAGGAGGCTTCTCTCAGCTACAGGTATGTGAGAGGGCCCCTGAGTTTGTGGCCTCAAGTGGAATGGACACTGAGATGCTCTGACTCGAAGTAAGGCCGGATATCCCTGCAGTGAATTGAATGCAGGCTCGTCTTGTATCTCCCAAGACGAAGGGATGTCTGAATCCCCTGATGAGACCACAGAGAAAGACCTAATTCTCCGCCTCATCGCGACCAGAGGCCTCACATCCTTTGAAAACTCGAGAGGTCCGCGGATATCAATGCTTCCAAAGGAGACGATGCCTGACTCCTCTTGAAAATGGATAGGAGTCCCAGCATCCCTGTGGCACGTAGAAAGGGACCCTGGGTCTCCCGCCTCACGTGGAGACGCGTCCCAATTGCCATGCCAAGACTCGAGGAGAATCCCGAGGTGTCCCTCGCACCTAGGCAGGAGTCCTGACGTTGCTGAACAAACACGTGTCTGGAAGGGCCCTCCCCGTCGTAACTCGAGAATATACCCCAGGTTCCGGCCGCAACTCCAGAAAAACCATGAAACTTCCCCCTCGCCGCGACATGAGGCCCGATTCCCCTAGATTGCGTGCAGAGCAATTCCGTGTTCCACATCAAACGTGAAAGGAGACTTGATTTCCTTGATGGCACTCCAGAGAAAACCCAAGATCACTGTCTCAAGTCTAGAGGGATCCTGAAGTCACTGGAGCAACACGAAAGGGCTCCGTGGACCCCAAATCAACTCGAGATGAGAGCTTAGTCCCTGGCTTCGACTCAAGAGGAATACCAACTTTCCACAAGCACCTCAAGAGGAGACTTCTCTCAGCTACAGGTATGTGAGAGGGCCCCTGAGTTTGTGGCCTCAAGTGGAATGGACACCGAGATTCTCTGACTCGAAGTAATGCCGGATATCCCTGCAGTGAATTGAATGCAGGCTCGTCTTGCATCTCCCAAGACGAAGGGATGTCTGAATCCGCTGTGGAGACGATAGAGAAAGACCTAGTCCTCCGCCTCATCGACCCCGGAGGCCTCACATCCTTTGAAAACTCGAGAGGTCCGCGGAGATCAATGCTTCCAAAGGAGACGATGCCTGACTCCTCTTGAAAATGGATAGGAGTCCCAGGATCCCTGTGGCACGTGGAAAGGGACCCTGGGTCTCCCGCCTCACGTGGAGACGCGTCCCAATTGCCATGCCAAGACTCGAGGAGAATCCCGAGGTGTCCCTCGCACCTAGGCAGGAGTCCTGACGTTGCTGAACAAACACGTGTCTGGAAGGGCCCTCCCCGTCGTAACTCGAGAATATACCCCAGGTTCCGGCCGCAACTCGAGAAAAAGCATGAGACTTCCCCCTCGCCTCGAGATGAAGCCCGATTCCCCTGCACTGCGTGCAGAGCAATTCCGTGTTCCACATCAAACGTGAAAGGAGCCTTGATTTCCTTGATGGCACTCCAGAGAAAATCCAAGATCACTGTCTCAAGTCTAGAGGGATCCTGAGGTCACTGTAGCAACACAAAAGGGCTCCGTGGACGCCAAATCAACTCGAGATGAGAGCTTAGTCCCTGGCTTCGACTCAAGAGGAATACCACGTTTCCACAAGCACCTCAAGAGGAGGCTTCTCTCAGCTACAAGTATGTGAGAGGGACCCTGAGTTTTTGGCCTCAAGTGGAATGGACACCGAGATGCTCTGACTCGAAGTAAGGCCGGATATCCCTGCAGTGAATTGAATGCAGGCTCGTTTTGCATCTCCCAAGACGAAGGGTTTTCTGAATCCCCTGTGGAGACCACAGAGAAAGACCTAGTCCTCCAACTCAACGCAACCGGAGGCCTCATATCCTTTGAAAACTCGAGAGGTCCGCGGAGATCAATGCTTCCAAAGGAGACGATGCCTGACTCCTCTTGAAAATGGATAGGAGTCCCAGGATCCCTGTGGCACGGGGAAAGGGACCCTGGGTCTCCCGCCTCACGTGGAGACGCGTCCCATTTGCCATGCCAAGACTCGAGGAGAATCCCGAGGTGTCCCTTGCACCTAGGCAGGAGTCCTGACGTCTCTGAACAAACACGTGTCTGGAAGGGCACTCCCCGTCGTAACTCGAGAATATACCCCATGTTCCAGCCGCAACTCGAGATAAACCATGAGACTTACTCCTCGCCGCGAGATGAGGCCCGATTCCCCTGCACTGCGTGCAGAGCAATTCGGTGTTCCACATCAAACGTGAAAGGAGCCTTGATTTCCTTGAGGCACTCCAGAGAAAACCCAAAATCACTGTCTCAAGTCTAGAGGGATCCTGAGGTCACTGGGGCAACTCGAAAGGGCTCTGTGCACCCCAAATCAACTCGAGATGAGAGCTTAGTCCCTGGCTTCGACTCAAGAGGAATACCAACTTTACACAAGCACCTCAAGAGGAGGCTTCTCTCAGCTACAGGTATGTGAGAGGGACCCTGAGTTGCTGACCTCAAGTGGAATGGACACCGAGATGGTCTGACTCGAAGTAAGGCCAGATATCCCTGCAGTGAATTGAATGCAGGTTCGTCTTGCATCTCCCAAGACGAAGGGTTGTCTGAATCCCCTGTGGAGACCACAGAGAAAGACCTAGTCCTCCGCCTCAACGCGACCGGATGCCTCACATCCTTTGAAAACTCGAGAGGTCCGCGGAGATCAATACTTCCGAAGGAGACAATGCCTGACTCCTCTTGAAAATGGATAGGAGTCCCAGGATCCCTGTGGCACGTGGAAAGGGACCCTGGGTCTCCCGCCTCACGTGGAGACGCGTCCCAATTGCCATTCCAAGACTCGAGGAGAATCCCGAGGTGTCCCTCGCACCTAGGCAGGAGTCCTGACATCGCTGAACAAACACTTGTCTGGAAGGGCCCTACCCGTCTTAACTCGAGAATATACCCCAGGTTCCGGCTGCAACTTGAGAAAAACCATGAGACATCCCCCTTGCCGCGAGATGAGGCCCGATTCCCCTGCACTGCGTGCAGAGCAATTCCGTGTTCCACATCAAACGTGAAAGGAGCCTTGATTTCCTTGATGGCACTCCAGAGAAAACCCAAGATCACTGTCTCAAGTCTAGAGGGATCCTGAGGTCACTGGACCAACAGGAAAGGGCTCCGTGGACCGAAATCAACTCGAGATGAGAGCTTAGTCCCTGGCTTAGACTCAAGAGGAATACCAACTTTCCACAAGCACCTCAAGAGGAGGCTTCTCTCAGCTACAGGTATGTGACAGGGACCCTGAGTTTGTGGCCTCAAGTGTAATGGACACCGAGATGCTCTGACTCGAAGTAAGGCCGGATATCCCTGCAGTCAATTGAATGCAGGCTCGTCTTGCATCCTCCAAGACGAAGGGATGTCTGAATCCCCTGTGGAGACCACAGAGAAAGACCTAGTCCTCCGCCTCATCCGAACGGAGGCCTCACATCCTTTGAAAATTCGAGAGTTGTGTGGAGATCAATGCTTCCAAAGGAGACGATGCCTGACTCCTCTTGAAAATGGATAGGAGTCCCAGGATCCCTGTGGCACGTGGAAAGGGACCCTGCATCTCCCGCCTCACGTGGAGACACGTACCAATTGCCATGCCAAGACTCGAGGAGAATCACGAGTTGTCCCTTGCACCTAGGCAGGAGTCCTGACGTCGCTGAACAAACACGTGTCTGGAAGGGCCCTCCCCGTCGTAACTCGAGAATATACCCCAGGTTCCGGCCGCAACTCGAGAAAAACCATGAGACTTCCCCCTCGCCGCGAGATGAGGCCCGATTCCCCTGCACTGCGTGCAGAGCAATTCCGTGTTCCACATCAAACGTGAAAGGAACCTTGATTTCGTTGATGGCACTCCAGAGAAAACCCAAGATCACTGTCTCAAGTCTAGAGGGATCCTGAGGTCACTGGAGCAACACGAAAGGGCTCCGTGGACCCCAAATCAACTCGAGATGAGAGCTTAGTCCCTGGCTTCGACTGAAGAGGAATACCAACTTTCCACAAGCACCTCAAGAGGAGGCTTCTCTCAGCTACAGGTATGTGAGAGGGACCCTGAGTTTGTGGCCTCAAGTGGAATGGACACCGAGATGGTCTGACTCGAAGTAAGGCCGGATATCCCTGCAGTGAATTGAATGCAGGCTCGTCTTGCATCTCCCAAGACGAAGGGTTGTCTGAATCCCCTGTGGAGACCATAGAGAAAGATCTAGTCCTCCACCTCAACGCAACCGGAGGCCTCATATCCTTTGAAAACTCGATAGGTCCGCGGAGATCAATGCTTCCAAAGGAGACGATGCCTGACTCCTCTTGAAAATGGATAGGAGTCCCAGGATCCCTGTGGCACGTGGAAAGGGACCGTGGGTCTCCCGCCTCACGTGGATACGCGTCCCAATTGCCATGCCAAGACTCGAGGAGAATCCCGAGGTGTCCCTCGCACCTAGGCAGGAGTCCTGACGTCGCTGAACAAACACGTGTCTGGAAGGGCCCTCCCCGTCGTAACTCGAGAATATACCCCCGGTTCCGGCCGCAACTCGAGAAAAACCATGAGACTTCCCCCTCGCCGCGAGATGAGGCCCGATTCCCCTGCACTGCGTGCAGAGCAATTCCGTGTTCCACATCAAACGTGAAAGGAGCCTTGATTTCCTTGATGGCACTCCAGAGAAAACCCAAGATCACTGTCTCAAGTCTAGAGGGATCCTGAGGTCACTGGACCAACATGAAAGGGCTCCGTCGACCCCAAATCAACTCGAGATGAGAGCTTAGTCCCTGGCTTCGACTCAAGAGGAATACCAACTTTCCACATGCACCTCAAGAGGAGGCTTCTCTCAGCTACCGGTATATTTGAGGGACCCTGAGTTTGTGGCCTCAAGTGGAATGGACACCGAGATGCTCTGACTCGAAGTAAGGCCGGATATCCCTGCAGTGAATTGAATGCAGGCTCGTCTTGCATCTCCCAAGACGAAGGGATGTCTGAATCCCCTGTGGAGACCACAGAGAAAGACCTAATTCTCCGCCTCATCGCGAGCGGAGGCCTCACATCCTTTGAAAACTCGAGAGGTCCGAGGAGATCAATGCTTCCAATGGAGATGATGCCTGACTCCTCTTGAAAATGGGTAGGAGTCCCAGGATCACTGTGGCACGTGGAAAGGGACCCTGGGTCTCCCGCCTCACGTGGAGACGCGTCCCAATTGCCATGCCAGGACTCGAGGGGAATCCCGAGGTGTCCCTCGCACCTAGGCAGGAGTCTTGATGTCGCTGAACAAACAGGTGTCTGGAAGGGCCCTCCCCGTCGTAACTCGAGAATATAACCCAGGTTCCGGCCGCAACTCGAGAAAAACCATGAGACTTCCCCCTCGCCGCGACATCAGGCCCGATTCCCGTACCCTGCGTGCAGAGCAATGCCGTATTGCACATCAAAAGTGAAAGGAGCCTTGATTTCCTAGATGGCACTCCAGAGAAAACCCAAGATCACTGTCTCAAGTCTAGAGGGATCCTGAAGTCACTGGAGCAACACGAAAGGGCTCCGTGGACCCCAAATCAACTCGAGATGAGAGCTTAGTCCCTGGCTTCGACTCAAGAGGAATACCAACTTTCCACAAGCACCTCAAGAGGAGACTTCTCTCAGCTACAGGTATGTGAGAGGGCCCCTGAGTTTGTGGCCTCAAGTGGAATGGACACCGAGATTTTCTGACTCGAAGTAATGCCGGATATCCCTGCAGTGAATTGAATGCAGGCTCGTCTTGCATCTCCCAAGACGAAGGGATGTCTGAATCCGCTGTGGAGACGATAGAGAAAGACCTAGTCCTCCGCCTCATCGACCCCGGAGGCCTCACATCCTTTGAAAACTCGAGAGGTCCGCGGAGATCAATGCTTCCAAAGGAGACGATGCCTGACTCCTCTTGAAAATGGATAGGAGTCCCAGGATCCCTGTGGCACGTGGAAAGGGACCCTGGGTCTCCCGCCTCACGTGGAGACGCGTCCCAATTGCCATGCCAAGACTCGAGGAGAATCCCGAGGTGTCCCTCGCACCTAGGCAGGAGTCCTGACGTTGCTGAACAAACACGTGTCTGGAAGGGCCCTCCCCGTCGTAACTCGAGAATATACCCCAGGTTCCGGCCGCAACTCGAGAAAAAGCATGAGACTTCCCCCTCGCCTCGAGATGAAGCCCGATTCCCCTGCACTGCGTGCAGAGCAATTCCGTGTTCCACATCAAACGTGAAAGGAGCCTTGATTTCCTTGATGGCACTCCAGAGAAAATCCAAGATCACTGTCTCAAGTCTAGAGGGATCCTGAGGTCACTGGAGCAACTCGAAAGGGCTCTGTGCACCCCAAATCAACTCGAGATGAGAGCTTAGTCCCTGGCTTCGACTCAAGAGGAATACCACGTTTCCACAAGCACCTCAAGAGGAGGCTTCTCTCAGCTACAGGTATGTGAGAGGGACCCTGAGTTGCTGACCTCAAGTGGAATGGACACCGAGATGGTCTGACTCGAAGTAAGGCCAGATATCCCTGCAGTGAATTGAATGCAGGTTCGTCTTGCATCTCCCAAGACGAAGGGTTGTCTGAATCCCCTGTGGAGACCACAGAGAAAGACCTAGTCCTCCGCCTCAACGCGACCGGATGCCTCACATCCTTTGAAAACTCGAGAGGTCCGCGGAGATCAATACTTCCGAAGGAGACGATGCCTGACTCCTCTTGAAAATGGATAGGAGTCCCAGGATCCCTGTGGCACGTGGAAAGGGACCCTGGGTCTCCCGCCTCACGTGGAGACGCGTCCCAATTGCCATGCCAAGACTCGAGGAGAATCCCGAGGTGTCCCTCGCACCTAGGCAGGAGTCCTGACATCGCTGAACAAACACTTGTCTGGAAGGGCCCTACCCGTCTTAACTCGAGAATATACCCCAGGTTCCGGCTGCAACTTGAGAAAAACCATGAGACATCCCCCTTGCCGCGAGATGAGGCCCGATTCCCCTGCACTGCGTGCAGAGCAATTCCGTGTTCCACATCAAACGTGAAAGGAGCCTTGATTTCCTTGATGGCACTCCAGAGAAAACCCAAGATCACTGTCTCAAGTCTAGAGGGATCCTGAGGTCACTGGACCAACAGGAAAGGGCTCCGTGGACCGAAATCAACTCGAGATGAGACTTTAGTCCCTGGCTTAGACTCAAGAGGAATACCAACTTTCCACAAGCACCTCAAGAGGAGGCTTCTCTAAGCTACAGGTATGTGACAGGGACCCTGAGTTTGTGGCCTCAAGTGTAATGGACACCGAGATGCTCTGACTCGAAGTAAGGCCGGATATCCCTGCAGTCAATTGAATGCAGGCTCGTCTTGCATCCTCCAAGACGAAGGGATGTCTGAATCCCCTGTGGAGACCACAGAGAAAGACCTAGTCCTCCGCCTCATCCGAACGGAGGCCTCACATCCTTTGAAAATTCGAGAGTTGTGTGGAGATCAATGCTTCCAAAGGAGACGATGCCTGACTCCTCTTGAAAATGGATAGGAGTCCCAGGATCCCTGTGGCACGTGGAAAGGGACCCTGCATCTCCCGCCTCACGTGGAGACACGTACCAATTGCCATGCCAAGACTCGAGGAGAATCACGAGTTGTCCCTTGCACCTAGGCAAGAGTCCTGACGTCGCTGAACAAACACGTGTCTGGAAGGGCCCTCCCCGTCGTAACTCGAGAATATACCCCAGGTTCCGGCCGCAACTCGAGAAAAACCATGAGACTTCCCCCTCGCCGCGAGATGAGGCCCGATTCCCCTGCACTGCGTGCAGAGCAATTCCGTGTTCCACATCAAACGTGAAAGGAGCCTTGATTTCGTTGATGGCACTCCAGAGAAAACCCAAGATCACTGTCTCAAGTCTAGAGGGATCCTGAGGTCACTGGAGCAACACGAAAGGGCTCCGTGGACCCCAAATCAACTCGAGATGAGAGCTTAGTCCCTGGCTTCGACTCAAGAGGAATACCAACTTTCCACAAGCACCTCAAGAGGAGGCTTCTCTCAGCTACAGGTATGTAGGAGGGACCCTGAGTTTGTGGCCTCAAGTGGAATGGACACCGAGATGGTCTGACTCGAAGTAAGGCCGGATATCCCTGCAGTGAATTGAATGCAGGCTCGTCTTGCATCTCCCAAGACGAAGGGTTGTCTGAATCCCCTGTGGAGACCATAGAGAAAGATCTAGTCCTCCACCTCAACACAACCGGAGGCCTCATATCCTTTGAAAACTCGATAGGTCCGCAGAGATCAATGCTTCCAAAGGAGACGATGCCTGACTCCTCTTGAAAATGGATAGGAGTCCCAGGATCCCTGTGGCACGTGGAAAGGGACCGTGGGTCTCCCGCCTCACGTGGATACGCGTCCCAATTGCCATGCCAAGACTCGAGGAGAATCCCGAGGTGTCCCTCGCACCTGGGCAGGAGTCCTGACGTCGCTGAACAAACACGTGTCTGGAAGGGCCCTCCCCATCGTAACTCGAGAATATACCCCCGGTTCCGGCCGCAACTCGAGAAAAACCATGAGACTTCCCCCTCGCCGCGAGATGAGGCCCGATTCCCCTGCACTGCGTGCAGAGCAATTCCGTGTTCCACATCAAACGTGAAAGGAGCCTTGATTTCCTTGATGGCACTCCAGAGAAAACCCAAGATCACTGTCTCAAGTCTAGAGGGATCCTGAGGTCACTGGACCAACATGAAAGGGCTCCGTCGACCCCAAATCAACTCGAGATGAGAGCTTAGTCCCTGGCTTCGACTCAAGAGGAATACCAACTTTCCACATGCACCTCAAGAGGAGGCTTCTCTCAGCTACAGGTATATTTGAGGGCCCCTGAGTTTGTGGCCTCAAGTGGAAAGGACACCGAGATGCTCTGACTCGAAGTAAGGCCGGATATTTCTGCAGTGAATTGAATGCAGGCTCGTCTTGCATCTCCCAAGACGAAGGGATGTCTGAATCCCCTGTGGAGACCACAGAGAAAGACCTAATTCTCCGCCTCATCGCGACCAGAGGTCTCACATCCTTTGAAAACTCGAGAGGTCCGCGGATATCAATGCTTCCAAAGGAGACGATGCCTGACTCCTCTTGAAAATGGATAGGAGTCCCAGCATCCCTGTGGCACGTAGAAAGGGACCCTGGGTCTCCCGCCTCACGTGGAGACGCGTCCCAATTGCCATGCCAAGACTCGAGGAGAATCCCGAGGTGTCCCTCGCACCTAGGCAGGAGTCCTGACGTTGCTGAACAAACACGTGTCTGGAAGGGCCCTCCCCGTCGTAACTCGAGAATATACCCCAGGTTCCGGCCGCAACTCGAGAAAAACCATGAGACTTCCCCCTCGCCGCGACATGAGGCCCGATTCCCCTAGATTGCGTGCAGAGCAATTCCGTGTTCCACATCAAACGTGAAAGGAGACTTGATTTCCTTGATGGCACTCCAGAGAAAACCCAAGATCACTGTCTCAAGTCTAGAGGGATCCTGAAGTCACTGGAGCAACACGAAAGGGCTCCGTGGACCCCAAATCAACTCGAGATGAGAGCTTAGTCCCTGGCTTCGACTCAAGAGGAATACCAACTTTCCACAAGCACCTCAAGAGGAGGCTTCTCTCAGCTACAGGTATGTGAGAGGGCCCCTGAGTTTGTGGCCTCAAGTGGAATGGACACCGAGATGCTCTGACTCGAAGTAAGGCCGGATATCCCTGCAGTGAATTGAATGCAGGCTCGTGTTGCATCTCCCAAGACGAAGGAATATCTGAATCCCCTGTGGAGACCACAGAGAAAAACCTAGTCCTCCGCCTCAATGCGACCGGAGGCCTGACATCCTTTGATAATTCGAGAGGTCTGCGGAGATCAATGCTTCCAAAGGAGACGATGCCTGACTCCTCTTGAAAATGGATAGGAGTCCCAGGATCCCTGTGGCACGTGGAAAGGGACCCTGGGTCTCCCGACTCACGTGGAGACGCATCCCAATTGCCATGCCAAGACTCGAGGAGAATCCCGAGGTGTCCCTCGCACCTAGGCAGGAGTCCTGACGTCGCTGAACAAACACATGTCTGGAAGGGCCCTCCCCATCTTAACTCGAGAATATAGCCGAGGTTCTGGCCGCAACTCGAGAAAAACCATGCGACTTTCCCCTCGCCGCGACATCAGGCCCGATTCATCTGCCCTGCGTGCAGAGCAATTCCCTATTCCACATCAAAAGTGAAAGGAGCCTTGATTTCCTTGATGGCACTCCAGCGAAAACCCAAGATCACTGTCTCAAGTCTAGAGGGATCCTGAGGTCACTGTACCAACACGAAAGGGCTCCGTGGACCCCAAATCAACTCGAGATGAGAGCTTAGTCCCTGGCTTCGACTCAAGAGGAATACCAACTTTCCACAAGCACCTCTCTCAGCTACAGGTATGTGAGAGGGACCCTGAGTTTGTGGCCTCAAGTGGAATGGACACCGAGATGCTCTGACTCGAAGTAAGGCCGGATATCCCTGCAGTGAATTGAATGCAGGCTCGTCTTGCATCTCCGAAGATGAAGGAATGTCTGAATCCCCTGTGGAGACCACAGAGAAAGACCGAGTTCTCCGCCTCAACGGGAACGGAGGCCTCACATCCTTTGAAAACTCGAAAGGTCCGCAGAGATATATGCTTCCAAAGGAGACGATGTCTGACTCCTCTTGAAAATGGATAGGAGTTCCAGGATCCCTGTGGCACGTCCAAAGGGACCCTGGGTCTCCCGTCTCATGTGGAGACGCGTCCCAATTACCATGCCAAGACTCGAGGAGAATCCCGAGGTGTCCCTCGCACCTAGGCAGGAGTCCTGACGTCGCTGAACAAACACGTGTCTGGAAGGGCCCTCCCCGTCGTAACTCGAGAATATACTCCAGGTTCCGGCCGCAACTCGAGAAAAATCATGAGAATTACTCCTCGCCGCGAGATGAGGCCCGATTCCCCTGCAGTGCGTGCAGAGCAATTCCGTGTTCCACATCAAACGTGAAAGGAGCCTTGATTTCCTTGATGGCACTCCAGAGAAAACCCAAGATCACTGTCTCAAGTCTAGAGGGATCCTGAGGTCACTGTAGCAACAGGAAAGGGCTCCGGGACCCCAAATCAACTCGAGATGAGAGCTTAGTCCCTGGTTTCGATTCAAGAATATACCAACTTTCCACAAGCACCTCAAGAGGAGGCTTCTCTCAGCTGCAGGTATGTGAGAGGGACCCTGAGTTTGTGGCCTCAAGTGGAATGGACACCGAGATGCTCTGACTCGAAGTAAGGCCGGATATCCCTGCAGTGAATTGAATGCAGGCTCGTCTTGCATCTCCCAAGACGAAGGGATGTCTGAATCCCCTGTGGAGACCACAGAGAAAGACCGAGTTCTCCGACTCAACGCAAACGGAGGCCTCACATTCTTTGAAAACTCGAGAGGTCAGCGGAGATCAATGCTTCCAAAGGAGAGGATGCCTGACTCATCTTGAAAATGGATAGGAGTCCCAGGACCCCTGTGGCTCGTGGAAAGGGACCCTGGGTCTCCCGCCTCACGTGGAGACGCATCCCAATTGCCATGCCAAGACTCGAGGAGAATCCCGAGGTGTCCCTCGCACCAAGGCAGGAGTCCTGACGTCGCTGAACAAACACGTGTCTGGAAGGGCCCTCCCCATCGCAACTCGAGAATATACCCCAGGTTCAGGCCGCAACTCGAGAAAAACCATGAGACTTCCCCCTCGCCGCGATATGAGGCCCAATTCCCCTGCACTGCGTGCAGAGCAATTCCGTGTTCGCATCAAAAGTGAAAGGAGCCTTGATTTCCTTGATGGCACTCCAGAGAAAACCCAAGATCACTGTCTCAAGTCTAGAGGGATCCTGAGGTCACTGGAGCAACTCGAAAGGGCTCCGTGGACCCCAAATCAACTCGAGATGAGAGCTTAGTCCCTGGCTTCGACTCAAGAGGAATACGAACTTTCCACAAGCACCTCAAGAGGGGGCTTCTCTCAGCTACAGGTATGTGAGAGGGACCCTGAGTTTGTGGCCTCAAGTGGAATGGACACCGAGATGCTCTCACTCAAAGTAAGGCCGGATATCCCTGCAGTGAATTGAATGCAGGCTCGTCTTGCATCTCCCAAGACGAAGGGATGTCTGAAAGCCCTGTGCAGACCACAGAGAAAGACCTAGTCCTCCGCCTCAACGCGACCTGAGGCCTCACATCCTTTGAAAACTCGAGAGGTCTGCGGAGATTAATGCTTCCAAAGGAGCCGATGCCTGACTCCTCTTGAAAATGGATAGGAGTCCCAGGATCACTGTGGCACGTGGAAAGGGAGCCTGGGTCTCACGTCTCACGTGGAGACGCGTCCCAATTGCCACGCCAAGACTCGAGGAGAATCCCGAGGTGTCCCTCGCACCTAGGCAGGAGTCGTGACGTCGCTGAACAAACACGTGTCTGGACGGGCCCTCCCCGTCGTAACTCGAGAATATACCCCAGGTTCCGGCCGCAACTCGCGAAAAACCATGAGACTTCCCCCTCGCTGTGAGATGAGGCCCGACTCCCCTGCACTGCGTGCAGAGCAATTCCGTGTTCCACATCAAACGTGAAAGGAGCCTTGATTTCCTTGATGGCACTCCAGAGAAAACCCAAGATCACTGTCTCAAGTCTAGAGGGATCCTGAAGTCACTGTAGCAACACGAAAGGGCTCCGTGGACCTGAAATCAACTCGAGATGAGAGCTTAGTCCCTGGCTTAGACTCAAGAGGAATACCAACTTTCTACAAGCACCGCAAGAGGAGGCTTCTCTCAGCTACAGGTATGTGAGAGGGCCCCTGAGTTTGTGGCCTCAAGTGGAATGGACACCGAGATGGTCTGACTCGAAGTAAGGCCGGATATCCCTGCAGTGAATTGAATGCAGGCTCGTCTTGCATCTCCCAAGACGAAGGGATGTCTGAATCCCCTGTGGAGACCACAGAGAAAGACCGAGTTCTCCGCCTCTTCGCGACCGGAGGCCTCATATCCTTTGAAAACTCGAGAGGTCCGCGGAGATCAATGCTTCCAAAGGAGACGATGCCTGACTCCTCTTGAAAATGGATAGGAGTCCCAGGATCCCTGTGGCACGTGGAAAGGGACCCTGGGTCTCCCGCCTCACGTGGAGACGCGTCCCAATTGCCATGCCAAGACTCGAGGAGAATCCCGAGGTGTCCCTCGCACCTAGGCAGGAGTCCTGACGTCGCTGAACAAACACGTGTCTGCAAGGGCCCTCCCCTTCGTAACTCGAGAATATACCCAGGTTCCGGCCGCAACTCGAGAAAAACCATGAGACTTCCCCCTCGCCGCGAGATGAGGCCCGATTCCCCTGGACTGCGTGCAGAGCAATTCCGTGTTCCACATCAAACGTGAAAGGAGCCTTGATTTCCTTGATGGCACTCCAGAGAAAACCCAAGATCACTGTCTCAAGTCTAGAGGGATCCTGAGATCACTGTAGCAACTCGAAAGGGCTCCGTGGACCCCAAATCAACTCGAGATGAGAGCTTAGTCCCTGGCTTCGACTCAAGAGGAATACCAACTTTCCACAAGCACCTCAAGAGGAGGCTTCTCTCTGCTACAGGTATGTGAGAGGGCCCCTGAGTTTGTGGCCTCAAGTGGAATGGACACCGAGATGCTCTGACTCGACGTAAGGCCGGATATCCCTGCAGTGAATTGAATGCAGGCTCGTCTTGCATCTCCCAAGACGAAGGGATGTCTGAATCCCCTGTGGAGACCACAGAGAAAGACCTACTTCTCCGCCTCAACGCGAACGGAGGCCTCACATCCTTTTAAAACTCAAGAGGTGCGCGGAGATCAATGCTTCCAAAGGCGACGTTGCCTGACTCCTCTTGAAAATGGATAGGAGTCCCAGGATCCCTATGGAACGTGGAAAGTGACCCTGGGTTTCCCGCATCACGTGGATACGCGTCCCAATTACCATGCCAAGACTCGTGGAGAATACCCAGGTGTCCCTCGCACCAAGGCAGGAGTCCTGACGTCGCTGAACAAACACGTGTCTGGAAGGGCCCTCGCCGTCGTACTTCGAGAATATACCCCAGGTTCCGGCCGCAACTCGAGAAAAACCATGAGACTTACTCCTCGCCGCGAGATGAGGCCCGATTCCCCTGCACTGCGTGCAGAGCAATTCCGTGTTCCACATCAAACGTGAAAGGAGCCTTGATTTCCTTGATGGCACTCCAGAGAAAACCCAAGATCTCTGTCTCAAGTCTAGAGTGATCCTGAGGTCACTGGAGCAACACGAAAGGGCTCCGTGGACCCCAAATCAACTCGAGATGAGAGCTTAGTCCCTGGCTTCGACTCAAGAGGAATACCAACTTTCCACAAGCACCTCTCTCAGCTACAGGTATGTGAGAGGGACCCTGAGTTTGTGGCCTCAAGTGGAATGGACACCGAGATGCTCTGACTCGAAGTAAGGCCGGATATCCCTGCAGTGAATTGAATGCAGGCTCGTCTTGCATCTCCCAAGACGAAGGGATGTCTGAATCCTCTGTGGAGACGACAGAGAAAGACCTAGTTCTCCGCCTCATCGCGGACGGAGGCCTCAAATCCTTTGAAAACTCGAGAGGTGCGCGGAGATCAATGCTTCCAAAGGAGACGATGCCCGACTCCTCTTGAAAATGAATAGGAGTCCCAGGATCCCTGTGGCACGTGGAAAGGGACCCTGCATCTCCCGCCTCATGTGGAGACGCGTCCCAATTGCCATGCTAAGACTCGACGAGAATCCCGAGGTGTCCCTCGCACCTAGGCAGGAGTCCTAACGTCGCTGAACAAACACGTGTCTGGAAGTGCCCTCCCCATCGTAACTCGAGAATATACCCTAGGTTCTGGCCGCAACTCTAGAAAAACCATGAGACTTCACCCTCGCCGCCAGATGAGGCCCGATTCCCCTGCACTGCGTGCAGAGCAATTCCGTGTTCCACATCAAACGTGAAAGGAGCCTTGATTTCCTTGATGGCACTCCAGAGAAAACCCAAGATCACTGTCTCAAGTCTAGAGGGATCCTGAGGTCACTGGAGCAACATGAAAGGGCTCCGTGGACCCCAAATCAACTCGAGATGAGAGCTTAGTCCCTGGCTTCGACTCAAGAGGAATACCAACTTTCCACAAGCACCTCAAGAGGAGGCTTCTCTCAGATACAGGTATGTGAGAGGGACCCTGAGTTTGTGGCCTCAAGTGGAATGGACACCGAGATGCTCTGACTCGATGTAAGGCCGGATATCCCTGCAGTGAATTGAATGCAGGCTCGTCTTGCATCTCCCAAGACGAAGGTTTGTCTGAATCCCCTGTGGAGACCACAGAGAAAGACCTAGTTCTCCGCCTCATCGCGAAGGGAGGCCTCACATCCTTTGAAAATTCAAGACGTCCGCGGAGATCAATGCTTCCAAAGGAGACGATGCCTGACTCCTCTTGAAAATGGATAGGAGTCCCAGGATCCCTGTGGCACGTGGAAAGGGAACCTGGGTCTCCCGCCTCACGTGGAGACGCGTCCCAATTGCCATGCCAAGACTCGAGGAGAATCCCGAGGTGTCCCTCGCACCTAGGCAGGAGTCCTGATGTCGCTGAACAAACACATGTCTGGAAGGGCCCTCGCCGTCGTAACTCGAGAATATACCCCAGGTTCCGGCCGCAACTCGAGAAAAACCATGAGACTTCCCGCTGGCCGCGACATGAGGCCCGATTCCCGTGCACTGCGTGCAGAGCAATTCCGTGTTCCACATCAAACATGAAAGGAGCCTTGATTTCCCTGATGGCACTCCAGAGAAAACCCAAGATCACTGTCTCAAGTCTAGAGGGATCCTGAGGTTACTGGAGCAACCCGAAAGGGCTCCGTGGACCCCAAATCAACTCGAGATGACAGCTTAGTCCCTGGCTTCGACGCAAGAGGAATACCAACTTTCCACAAGCACCTCAAGAGGAGGCTTCTCTCAGCTACAGGTATGTGAGAGGGACCCTGAGTTTGTGGCCTCAAGTGCAATGGACACCGAGATGCTCTGACTCGAAGTAAGTCCGGATATCCCTGCAGTGAATTGAATGCAGGCTCGTCTTGCATCTCCCAAGACGAAGGGATGTCTGAATCCCCTGTGGAGACCACAGAGAAAAACCTAGTCCTCCGCCTCATCATGACCGGAGGCCTCATATCATTTGAAAACTCGAGAGGTCTGCAGAGATCAATGCTTCCAAAGGATACGATGCGTGGCTCCTCTTGAAAATGCATAGGAGTCCCAGGATCACTGTGGCACGTGGAAAGGGACCCTGGGTCACCCGCCTCATGTGGAGACGCGTCCCAATTGCCATGCCAAGACTCGAGGAGAATCCCGAGGTGTCCCTCGCACCTAGGCAGGAGTCCTGACGTCGCTGAACAAACACGTGTATGGAAGGGCCCTCCCCGTCGTAACTCGAGAATATACCCCAGGTTTCGACCGCAACTCGAGAAAAACCATGAGACTTCCCCCTCGCCGCGAGATGAGGCCCGATTCCCCTGTACTGCGTGCAGAGCAATTCCGTGTTCCACATGAAACGTGAAAGGAACCTTGATTTCCTTGATGGCACTCCCGAGAAAACCCAAGATCACTGTCTCAATTCTAGAGGGATCCTGAGGTCACTGGAGCAACACCAAAGGGCTCAGTGGACCCCAAATCAACTCGAGATGAGAGCTTAGTCCCTGGCTTCGACTCAAGAGGAATACCAACTTTCCACAAGCACCTCAAGAGGAGGCTTCTCTCAGCTACAGGTATGTGAGAGGGACCCTGAGTTTGTGGCCTCAAGTGGAATGGACACCGAGATGCTCTGACTCGAAGTAAAGCCGGATATCCCTGCAGTGAATTGAATGCAGGCTCGTCTTGCATCTCCCAAGACGAAGGGTTGTCTGAATCCCCTGTGGAGTCCACAGAGAAAGACCTAGTCCTCCGCCTCAACGCGAACGGAGGCCTCACGTCCTTTGAAAACTCGAGAGGTCCGCGGAGATCAATGCTTCCAAAGGAGACGATGACTTGAAAATGGATAGGAGTCCCAGGATCCCTGTGGCACGAGGAAAGGGACACTGGGTCTCCCGCCTCACGTGGAGACGCGTCCCAATTGCCATGCCAAGACTCGAGGAGAATCCCGAGGTGTCCCTCGCACCTAGGCAGGAGTCCTGACGTCGCTGAACAAACACGTGTCAGGAAGGGCCCTCCTCGTCGTAACTCGGGAATATACCCCAGGTTCCGGCCGAAACTCGAGAAAAACCATGAGACTTCCCCCTCGCCGCGACATGAGGCCCGATTCCCCTGCATTGTGTGCCGAGCAATTCCGTGTTCCACATCAAACGTGAAAGGAGCCTTGATTTCCTTGATGGCACTCCAGAGAAAACCCAAGATCACTGTCTCTAGTCTAGAGGGATCCTGAGGTCCCTGGAGCAACACGAAAGAGCTCCGTGGCCCACAAATCAACCTGAGATGAGAGCTTAGTCCCTGAATTCGACTCAAGAGGAATACCAACTTTACACAAGTACCTCAAGAGGAGGCTTCTCTCAGCTACAGGTATGTGAGATGGACCCTGAGTTTGTGGCCTCAAGTGGAATGGACACCGAGATGCTCTGACTCGAAGTAAGGCCGGATATCCCTGCAGTGAATTGAATGCAGGCTCGTCTTGCATCTCCTAAGACGAAGGGATGTCTGAATCCCCTGTGGAGACCACAGAGAAAAACCTAGTCCTCAGCCTCATCGCGACCGGAGACATCACATCCTTTGAAAAATCGAGAGGTCTGCGGAGATCAATGCTTCCAAAGGAGACGATGCCTGACTCCTCTTGAAAATGGATAGGAGTCCCAGGATCCCTGTGGCACGTGGAAAGGGACCCTGGGTCTCCCGCCTCTCGTGGAGACGCGTCCCAATTGCCATGCCAAGACTCGAGGAGAATCCCGAGGTGTCCCTCGCACCTAGGCAGGAGTCCTGACGTCGCTGAACAAACACGTGTCTGGAAGGGCCCTCCCCGTCGCAACTCGAGAATATACACCAGGTTCCGGCCGCAACTCGAGAAAAACCATGAGACTTCCCTCTCGCCGCGACATGAGGCCCGATTCCCCTGCACTGTGTGCAGAGCAATGCCGTGTTCCACATCAAACGTGAAAGGAGCCTTGATTTCCTTGATGGCACTCCAGAGAAAACCCAAGATCACTGTCTCAAGTCTAGAGGGATCCTGACGTCACTGGAGCAACAGGAAAGTTCTCCGTGGACCCCAAATCAACTCGAGATGAGAGCTTAGTCCCTGGCTTCGACACAAGAGGATTACCAACTTTCCACAAGCACCTCAAGAGGAGGCTTCTCTCAGCTACAGATATGTGAGAGGGACACTGAGTTTGTGGCCTCAAGTGGAATGGACACCGAGATGCTCTGACTCGAAGTAAGGCCGGATATCCCTGCAGTGAATTGAATGCAGGCTCGTCTTGCATCTCCCAAGATGAAGGGATGTCTGAATCCGCTGTGGAGACCACAGAGAAAGACCTAGTCCTCCGCCTCATCGCGACCGTAGGCCTCACATCCTTTGACATCTCGAGAGGTCCACGGAGATCAATGCTTCCAAAGGAGACGATGCCTGACTCTCTTGAAAATAGATAGGAGTCCCAGGATCCCTATGGCACGTGTAAAGGGACTCTGGGTCTCACGCCTCACATGGATACGCGTCCCAATTGCCATGCCAAGACTCGAGGAGAATCCCGAGGTGTCCCTCGCACCTAGGCAGGAGTCCTGACGTCGCTGAACAAACACGTTTCTGGAAGGGCCCTCCCCGTCGTTACAC
Organism: Dama dama; assembly: GCF_033118175.1. Lineage (NCBI taxonomy): Eukaryota > Metazoa > Chordata > Mammalia > Artiodactyla > Cervidae > Dama > Dama dama. Next base: position 962,285 of record NC_083693.1, read on the forward strand.
AAGAATATACCCCAGGTTCCGACCGCAACTCGAGAAAAACCATGAGACTTCCCCCTCGCCGCGAGATGAGACCCGATTCCCCTGCACTGTGTGCAGAGCAATTCCGTGTTCCACATCAAACGTGAAAGGAGCCTTGATTTCCTTGATGGCACTCCAGAGAAAACTCAAGATCACTGTCTCATGTCTAGAGGGATCCTGAGGTCACTGGAGTAACACGAAAGGTCTCCGTGGACCCCAAATCAACTCGAAATGAGAGCTTAGTGTCTGGCTTCGACTCAAGAGGATTACCAACTTTTCACAAGCACCTCAAGAGGAGGCTTCTCTCAGCTACAGGTATGTGAGAGGGACCCTGAGTTTGTGGCCTCAAGTGGACTGGACACTGAGATGCTCTGACAGGACGTAAGGCCGGATATCACTGCAGTGAATTGAGTGCAGGCTCGTCTTGCATTTCCCAAGACGAAGCGATGTCTGAATCCCCTGTGGAGACCACAGAGAAAGACCTAGTTCTCCGGATCATCGCGACCGGAGGCCTCACATCCTTTGAAAACTCGAGAGGTCCGCGGAGATCAATGCTTCCAAAGGAGACGATGCCTGACTCCTCTTGAAAATGGATAGGAGTCCCAGGATCCCTGTGGCACGTGGAAAGGGACACTGGGTCTCCCGCCTCACGTGGAGACGCGTCCCAATTGCCATGCCAAGACTCAAGGAGAATCCCGAGGTGTCCCTCGCACCTAGGCAGGAGTCCTGACGTCGCTGAACAAACACGTGTCTGGAAGGGCCCTCCCTGTCGTAACTCGAGAATATACCACAGGTTCCGGCCGCAACTCGAGAAAAACCATGAAACTTCCCCCTCGCCGCGAGATGAGGCCCGATTACCCTGCCCTGCATGCAGAGCAATTCCGTGTTCCATATCAAACGTGAAAGGAGCCTTGATTTCCTTGATGGCACTCCAGAGCAAACCCAAGATCACACTCTCAAGTCTAGAGGGATCCTGAGGTCAATGGAGCAACACGAAAGGGCTCCGTGGACATCAAATCAACTCGAGATGAGAGCTTAGTCCCTGGCTTCGACTCAAGAGGAATACCAACTTTCCACAAGCACCTCAAGAGGAGGCTTCTCTCAGCTACAGGTATGTGAGAGGGACCCTGAGTTTGTGGCCTCAAGTGGAATGGACACCGAGATGCTCTGACTTGAAGTAAGGCCGGATATCCCTGCAGTGAATTGAATGCAGGCTCGTCTTGCATCTCCCAAGACGAAGGGTTGTCTGAATCCCCTGTGGAGACCACAGAGAAAGACCTAGTCCTCCGCCTCATCGCGAGTGGAGGCCTCACATCCTTTGAAAACTCGAGAGGTCCGCGGAGATCAATGCTTCCAAAGGAGACGATGCCTGACTCCTCTTGAAAATGGATAGGAGTCCCAGGATCCCTGTGGCACGTGGAAAGGGACCCTGGGTCTTCCGCCTCATGTGGAGACGCGTCCCAATTTCCATGCCAAGACTCGAGGAGAATCCCGAGGTGTCCCTCGCACCTAGGCAGGAGTCCTGACGTCGCTGAACAAACACGTGTCTGGAAGGGCCCTCCCCGTCGTAACTCGAGAATATACCCCAGGTTCCGGCCGCAACTCGAGAAAAACCATGAGACTTCCCCCTCGCCGCGAGATGAGGCCCGATTCCCTTGCGATGCATGCAGAGCAATTCCGTGTTCCACATCAAATGAGAAAGGACCCTTGATTTCCTTGATGGCACTCCAGAGAAAACCCAAGATCACTGTCTCAAGTCTACAGGGATGCTGAGGTCACTGGATCAATACGAAAGGCTCCGTGGACCCCAAATGAACTCGAGATGAGAGCTTAGTCCCTGGCTTCGACTCAAGAGGAATACCAACTTTCCACAAGCACCTCAAGAGGAGGCTTCTCTCAGCTACAAGTATGTGAGAGTTACCCTGAGTTTGTGGCCACAAGTGGAATGGACACCGAGAGGCTCTGACTCGAAGTAAGGCCGGATATCCCTGCAGTGAATTGAATGCAGGCTCGTCTTGCATCTCCCAAGACGAAGGGATGTCTGAATCCCCTGTGGAGACCACAGAGAAAGACCTTGTTCTCCCTCTCATCGCGACCGGAGGCCTCACATCCTTTGAAAACTCGAGAGGTCCACGGAGATCAATGCTTCCAAAGGAGACGATGCATGACTCCTCTTGAAAATGGATAGTAGTCCCAGGATCCCTGTGGCACATCGAAAGGGACCCTGGGTCTCCCGCCTCACGTGGAGACACGTCCCAATTGCCATGCCAAGACTCGAGGAGTATCCCGAGTTGTCCCTCGCACCTAAGCAGGGTTCCTGACGTCGCTGAACAAACACGTGTCTGGAAAGACCCTCCCCGTCATAAATCGAGAATATACCGCAGGTTCCGGCCGCAACTCGAGAACAACCATGAGACTTCCCCCTCGCCGTGAGATGAGGCCCGATTCCCCTGCAGTGCGTGCAGAGCAATTCCGTGTTCCACATCAAACGTGAAAGGAGCCTTGATTTCCTTGATGGCACTCCAGAGAAAACCCAAGATCACTGTCTCAAGTCTAGAGGGATCCTGAGGTCACTGGAGCAACACGAAAGGGCTCTGTGGACCCCAAATCAACTCGAGATGAGAGCTTAGTCCCTGGCTTCGAGTCAAGAGGAATACCAAGTTTCCACAAGCACATCAAGACGAGGCTTCTCTCAGCTACAGGTATGTGAGAGGGACCCTGAGTTTGTGGCCTCAGGTGGAATGGACACCGAGATGCTCTGACTCGAAGTAAGGCCGGATATCCGTGCAGTGAATTGAGTGCAGGCTCGTCTTGCATCTCCCAAGACGAAGGGATGTCTGAATCCCCTGTGGAGACCACAGAGAAATACCTAGTTCTCCTCCTCATTGTGACCGGAGGCCTCCCATCTTTGAAAACTCGAGAGGTCCGCGGAGATCAATGCTTCCAAAGGAGACGATACCTGACTCCTCTTGAAAAAGGATAGGAGTCCCAGGATGCCTGTGGCACGAGGAAAGGGACCCTGGGTCTCCCGCCTCACGTGGAGACGCGTCCCAATTGCCATGCCAAGACTCGTGGAGAATCCCGGGGTGTCCCTCGCACCTAGGCAGGAGTCCTGACGTCGCTGAACAAACACGTGTCTGGAAGGGCCCTCCCCGTCGTAACTCGAGAATATACCCCAGGATCCGGCCGCAACTCGAGAAAAACCATGAGACTTCCCCTTCGCCGCGAGATGAGGCCCGATTCCCCTGGACTGCGTGCAGAGCAATTCCGTGTTCCACATCCAACCTGAAAGGAGCCTTGATTTCCTTGATGGCACTCCAGAGAAAACCCAGGATCACTATCTCAAGTCTAGAGGGATCCTGAGGTCACTGGAGCAACACGAAAGGGCTCCGTGGACCCCAAATCAACTCGAGATGAGAGCTTAGTCCCTGGCTTCGACTCAAGAGGAATACCAACGTTCCACAAGCACCTCAAGAGGAGGCTTCTCTCAGCCACAGGTATGTGAGAAGGACCCTGAGTTTGTAGCCTCAAGTGGAATGGACACCGAGATGCTCTGACTCGAAGTAAGGCCAGATATCCCTGCAGTGAATTGAATGCAGGCTCGTCTTGCATCTCCCAAGACGAAGGGATGTCTGAATCCCCTGTGGAGACCACAGAGAAAGACCTAGTTCACCGCCTCATTGCGACCGGAGGCCTCACATCCTTTGAAAACTCAAGAGGTCCGCGGAGATCAATGCTTCCAAAGGAGACGATGCCTGACTCCTATTGAAAATGGATAGGAGTCCCAGGATCCCTGTGGCACGTGGGAAGGGACCCTGGGTCTCCCGCCTCACGTGGAGACGCGTCCCAATTTCCATGCCAAGACTCGAGGAGAATCCCGAGGTGTCCCTCGCACCTAGGCAGGAGTCCTGACGTCGCTGAACAAACACGTGTCTGGAAGGGCCCTCCCCATCGTAACTCGAGAATATACCCAAGGTTCCGGCCGCAACTAGAGAAAAACTATGAGATTTCCCCCTCGCCGCGAGTTGAGGCCCGATCCCCCTGCACTGCATGCAGAGCAATTCCGTGTTCCACATCAAACGTGAAAGGAGCCTTGATTTCCTTGATGGCACTCCAGAGAAAACCCAGGATCACTGTCTCAAGTCTAGAGGGATCCTGAGGTCACTGGAGCAACACGAAAGGGCTCCGTGGACCCCAAATCAACTCGAGATGAGAGCTTAGTCCCTGGCTTCGACTCAAGAGGAATACCAACTTTCCACAAGCACCTCAAGAGGAGGCTTCTCTCAGCTACAGGAAAGTGAGAGGGACCCTGAGGTTGTGGCCTCAAGTGGAATGGACACCGAGATGCTCTGACTCGAAGTAAGGCCGGATATCCCTGCAGTGAATTGAATGCAGGCTCGTCTTGCATCTCCCAAGACGAAGGGATGTCTGAATCCCCTGTGTAGACCACAGAGAAAGACCTAGTTCTCTGCCTCATCGCGACCGGAGGCCTCACATCCTTTGAAAACTCGAGAGGTCAGCGGAGATCAATGCTTCCAAAGGAGACCATGCCTGACTCCTCTTCAAAATGGATAGGAGTCCCAGGATCCCTGTGGCACGTGGAAAGGGACCCTGGGTCTCCCGCCTCACGTGGGGACGCGTCCCAATTGCCATGCCAAGAATCGAGGAGAATCCTGAGGTGTCCCTCGCACCTAGGCAGGAGTCCTGATGTCGCTGAACAAACACGTGTCTGGAAGGGCCCTCCCCGTCGTAACTCGAGAATATACCCCAGGTTCTGTCCGCAACTCGAGACAAACCATGAAATTCCCCCTCGCCGCGAGATGAGGCCCAAATCCCCTGCACTGCGTGCAGAGCAATTCCGTGTTCCACATCAAACGTGAAAGGAGCCTTGAGTTCCTTGATGGCACTCCAAAGAAAACCCAAGATCACTGTCTCAAGCCTAGAGGGATCCTGAGGTCACTGGAAGAACATGAAAATGGCTCCGTGGACCCCAAATCAACTCGAGATGAGAGCTTAGTCCCTGGCTTCGACTCAAGAGAAATACCAACTTTCCACAAGCACCTCAAGAGGAGGCTTCTCTCAGCTACAGGTATGTGAGAGGGACCCTGAGTTTGTGGCCTCAAGTGGAATGGACACCGAGATGCTCTGACTCGAAGTAAGGCCGGATATCCCTGCTGTGAATTGAATGCAGGCTCGTCTTGCATCTCCCAAGACGAAGGGATGTCTGAATCCCCTGTGGAGACCACAGAGAAAAACCTAATTCTCCGCCTCATCGCGAGTGGAGGCCTCACATCCTTTGAAAACCCGAGAGGTCCGCGGAGATCAATGCTTCCAAAGGAGACGATGCCTGACTCCTCATGAAAATGGACAGGAGTCCCAGGATCCCTGTGGCACGTGGAAAGGGACGCTGGGTTTCCCGCCTCACGTGGAGACGCCTCCCAATTGCCATGCCAAGACTCGAGGAGAATCCCGAGGTGTCCCTCACTCCTAGGCAGGAGTCCTGACGTCGGTGAACAAACACGTGTCTGGAAGGGCCCTCCCAGTCGTAACTCGAGAATATACCCCAGGTTCCGGCTGCAACTCGAGAAAAACCAGGAGACTTCCCCCTCGCCGCGACATGATGCCCGATTCCCCTGGACTGCGTGCAGAGCAATTCCGTGTTCCACATCAAACGTGAAAGGAGCCTTGATTTCCTTGATGGCACTCCAGAGAAAACCCAAGATCACTGTCTCAAGTCTAGAGGGATCCTGAGGTCAGTGGAGCAACACGAAAGGGCTCCGTGGACCCCAAATCAACTCGAGATGAGAGCTTAGTCCCTGGCTTCGAGTCAAGAGGAATACCAACATTCCACAAGCACCTCAAGAGGAGGCTTCTCTCAGCTACAGGAAAGTGAGAGGGACCCTGAGGTTGTGGCCTCAAGTGGAATGGACACCGAGATGCTCTGACTCGAAGTAAGGCCGGATATCCCTGCAGTGAATTGAATGCAGGCTCATCTTGCATCTCCCAAGACGAAGGGATGTCTGAATCCCCTGTGTAGACCACAGAGAAAGACCTAGTTCTCTGCCTCATCGCGACCGGAGGCCTCACATCCTTTGAAAACTCGAGAGGTCAGCGGAGATCAATGCTTCCAAAGGAGACGATGCCTGACTCCTCTTGAAAATGGATAGGAGTCCCAGGATCCCTGTGGCACGTCGAATGGGAATCTGGGTCTCCCGCCTCACGTGGAGACGCGTCCCAATTGCCATGCCAAGAATCGAGGATAATCCCGAGGTGTCCCTCGCACCTAGGCAGGAGTCCTGACGTCGCTGAACAAACACGTGTCTGGAAGGGCCCTCCCCGTCGTAACTCAAGAATATACCCCAGGTTCTGTCCGCAACTGGAAACAAACCATGAAATTCCCCCTCGCCGCGAGATGAGGTCTGAATCCCCTGCACTGCGTGCTGAGCAATTCCGAGTTCCACATCGAACGTGAAAGGAGCCTTGATTTCCTTGATGGCACTCCAGAGCAAACCCAAGATCACTGTCTCAAGTCTAGATCCTGAGGTCACTGGAGCAACACGAAAGGGCTCCGTGAACCCCCAATCAACTCGAGATGAGAGCTTAGTCCATGGCTTCGACTCAACAGGCATACCAACTTTCCACAAGCACCTCAAGAGGAGGCTTCTCTCAGCTACAGGTATGTGAGAGGGACCCTGAGTTTGTGTCCTCAAGTGGAATGGACACCGAGATGCTCTGATTCGCAGTAAGGCCGGATATCCCTGCAGTGAATTGAATGCAGGCTCGTCTCGCATCTCCCAAGACGAAGGGATGTCTGAATCCCCTGTGGAGACCACAGAGAAAGACCTAGTTCTCCGCCTCATCGCGACCGGAGGCCTCACATCCTTTGAAAACTCGAGAGGTCCGCGGAGATCAATGCTTCCAAACGAGACGATGCCTGACTCCTCTTGAAAATGGATAGGAGTCCCAGGATATCTGTGGCACGTGGAAAGGGACACTGGGTCTCCCGCCTCACGTGGACACGCCTCCCAATTGCCATTCCAAGACTCGAGGAGAATCCCGAGGTGTCCCTCGCACCTAGGCAGGAGTCCTGACGTCGCTGAACAAACACGTGTCTGGAAGGGCCCTCCCCGTCGTAACTCAAGAATATACCCCAGGTTCCGGCTGCAACTCGAGAAAAACCATGAGACTTCCCCCTCGCCGCGAGATGAGGCCCGATTCCCCTGCACTGCATGCAGAGCAATTCCGTATTCCACATCAAAAATGAAAGGAGCCTTGATTTCTTTGATGGCACTCCAGAGAAAACCCAAGATCACTGGCTCAAGTCTAGAGGGATCCTGAGGTCACTGGAGCAACATGAAAGGGCTCCGTGGACCCCAAATCAACTCGAGATGAGAGCTTAGTCCCTGGCTTCGACTCAAGAGGAATACCAACTTTCCACAAGCACCTCAAGAGGAGGCTTCTCTCAGCTACAGGAAAGTGAGAGGGACCCTGAGGTTGTGGCTTCAAGTGTAATGGACAGCGAGATGCTCTGACTCGAAGTAAGGCCGGATATCCCTGCAGAGAATTGAATGCCGGCGCGTCTTGCATCTCCCAAGACGAAGGGATGTCTGAATCCCCTTTGGAGACCACAGAGAAAGACCTAGTTCTCCGCCTCATCGCGACCGGAGGCCTCACATCTTTTGAAAACTGGAGAGGTCTGCAGAGATCAATGCTTCCACAGGAGACGATGCCTGACTCCTCTTGAAAATGGATAGGAGTCCCAGGATCCCTGTGGCACGTGGAAAGGGAGCCTGGGTCTCCCGCCTCACGTGGAGACGCGTCCCAATTGCCATGCCAAGACTCGAGGAGAATCCCGAGGTGTCCCTCGCACCTAGGCAGGAGTACTGACGTCGCTGAACAAACACGTGTCTGGAAGGGCCCTCCCCGTCGTAACTCGAGTATATATCCCAGGTTCCGGCCGCAACTCGAGAAAAACCATGAGACTTCCCCCTCGCCGCGAGATGAGGCCCGATTCACCTGCATTGCGTGCAGAGCAATTCCGTGTTCCACATCAAACCTGAAAGGAGCCTTGATTTCCTTGATGGCACTCCAGAGAAAACCCAGGATCACTGTCTCAAGTCTAGAGGGATCCTGAGGTAACTGGAGCAACACGAAAGGGCTCCGTGAACCCCCAATCAACTCGAGATGAGAGCTTAGTCCATGGCTTCGACTCAACAGGCATACCAACTTTCCACAAGCACCTCAAGAGGAGGCTTCTTTCAGCTACAGGTATGTGAGAGGGACCCTGAGTTTGTGTCCTCAAGTGGAATGGACACCGAGATGCTCTGACTCGCAGTAAGGCCGGATATCCCTGCAGTGACTTGAATGCAGGCTCGTCTCGCATCTCCCAAGACGAAGGGATGTCTGAATCCCCTGTGGAGACCACAGAGAAAGACCTAGTTCTCCGCCTCATCGCGACCGGAGGCCTCACATCCTTTGAAAACTCGAGAGGTCCGCGGAGATCAATGCTTCCAAACGAGACGATGCCTGACTCCTCTTGAAAATGCATAGGAGTCCCAGGATATCTGTGGCACGTGGAAAGGGACCCTGGGTCTCCCGCCTCACGTGGACACGCCTCCCAATTGCCATTCCAAGACTCGAGGAGAATCCCGAGGTGTCCCTCGCACCTAGGCAGGAGTCCTGACGTCGCTGAACAAACACGTGTCTGGAAGGGCCCTCCCCGTCGTAACTCGAGAATATACCCCAGGTTCCGGCTGCAACTCGAGAAAAACCATGAGACTTCCCCCTCGCCGCGAGATGAGGCCCGATTCCCCTGCACTGCATGCAGAGCAATTCCGTGTTCCACATCAAACGTGAAAGGAGCCTTGATTTCCTTGATGGCACTCCAGAGAAAACCCAGGATCACTGTCTCAAGTCTAGAGGGATCCTGAGGTCACTGGAGCAACACGAAAGGGCTCCGTGGACCCTAAATCAACTCGAGATGAGAGCTTAGTCCCTGGCTTCGACTCAAGAGGAATACCAACTTTCCACAAGCACCTCAAGAGGAGGCTTCTCTCAGCTACAGGAAAGTGAGAGGGACCCTGAGGTTGTGGCCTCAAGTGGAATGGACACCGAGATGCTCTGACTCGAAGTAAGGCCGGATATCCCTGCAGTGAATTGAATGCAGGCTCGTCTTGCATCTCCCAAGACGAAGGGATGTCTGAATCCCCTGTGTAGACCACAGAGAAAGACCTAGTTCTCTGCCTCATCGCGACCGGAGGCCTCACATCCTTTGAAAACTCGAGAGGTCAGCGGAGATCAATGCTTCCAAAGGAGACCATGCCTGACTCCTCTTCAAAATGGATAGGAGTCCCAGGATCCCTGTGGCACGTGGAAAGGGACCCTGGGTCTCCCGCCTCACGTGGGGACGCGTCCCAATTGCCATGCCAAGAATCGAGGAGAATCCTGAGGTGTCCCTCGCACCTAGGCAGGAGTCCTGATGTCGCTGAACAAACACGTGTCTGGAAGGGCCCTCCCCGTCGTAACTCGAGAATATACCCCAGGTTCTGTCCGCAACTCGAGACAAACCATGAAATTCCCCCTCGCCGCGAGATGAGGCCCAAATCCCCTGCACTGCGTGCAGAGCAATTCCGTGTTCCACATCAAACGTGAAAGGAGCCTTGAGTTCCTTGATGGCACTCCAAAGAAAACCCAAGATCACTGTCTCTAGCCTAGAGGGATCCTGAGGTCACTGGAAGAACATGAAAATGGCTCCGTGGACCCCAAATCAACTCGAGATGAGAGCTTAGTCCCTGGCTTCGACTCAAGAGAAATACCAACTTTCCACAAGCACCACAAGAGGAGGCTTCTCTCAGCTACAGGTATGTGAGAGGGACCCTGAGTTTGTGGCCTCAAGTGGAATGGACACCGAGATGCTCTGACTCGAAGTAAGGCCGGATATCCCTGCAGTGAATTGAATGCAGGCTCGTCTTGCATCTCCCAAGACGAAGGGATGTCTGAATCCCCTGTGGAGACCACAGAGAAAAACCTAATTCTCCGCCTCATCGCGAGCGGAGGCCTCACATCCTTTGAAAACCCGAGAGATCCGCGGAGATCAATGCTTCCAAAGGAGACGATGACTGACTCCTCGTGAAAATGGACAGGAGTCCCAGGATCCCTGTGGCACGTGGAAAGGGACGCTGGGTTTCCCGCCTCACGTGGAGACGCCTCCCAATTGCCATGCCAAGACTCGAGGAGAATCCCGAGATGTCCCTCGCTCCTAGGCAGGAGTCCTGACGTCGGTGAACAAACACGTGTCTGGAAGGGCCCTCCCAGTCGTAACTCGAGAATATACCCCAGGTTCCGGCTGCAACTCGAGAAAAACCAGGAGACTTCCCCCTCGCCGCGACATGATGCCCGATTCCCCTGGACTGCGTGCAGAGCAATTCCGTGTTCCACATCCAACATGAAAGGAGCCTTGATTTCCTTGATGGCACTCCAGGGAAAACCCAAGATCACTGTCTCAAGTCTAGACGGATCCTGAGGTCACTGTAACAACACGAAAGGGCTCCGTGGACCACAAATCAACTCGAGATGAGAGCTTAGTCCCTGGCTTCGACTCAAGAGGAATGCCAACTTTCCACAGGCACCTCAAGAGGAGGCTTCTCTCAGCTACAGGTATGTGAGAGGGACCCTGAGTTTGTGGCCTCAAGTGGAATGGACACCGAGATGCTCTGACTCGAAGTAAGGCCGGATATCCCTGCAGTGAATTGAATGCAGGCTCCTCTTGCATCTCCCAAGACGAAGGGTTGTCTGAATCCCCTGTGGAGACCACAGATAAAGACCTAGTCCTCCGCCTCCTCGCGACCGGAGGCCTCATATCCTTTGAAAACTCCAGAGGTCCGCTGAGATCAATACTTCCGAAGGAGACGATGCCTGACTCCTCTTGAAAATGGATAGGAGTCCCAGGATATCTGTGGCACGTCGAAAGGGACCCTGGGTCTCCCGCCTCATGTGGAGACGCGTCCCAATTGCCATGCCAAGACTCGAGGAGAATCCTGAGTTGTCCCTCGCACCTAGGCAGGGGTACTGACGTCGCTGAACAAACACGTGTCTGGAAGGGCCCTCCCCGTCGCAAATCGAGAATATACCCCAGGTTCCGGCCGCAACTCGAGAAAAACCATGAGACTTCCCCTTCCCCGCGAGATGAGGCCCGATTCCCCTGCACTGCGTGCAGAGCAATTCCGTGTTCCACATCCAACCTGAAAGGAGCCTTGATTTCCTTGATGGCACTCCAGAGAAAACCCAGGATCACTATCTCAAGTCTAGAGGGATCCTGAGGTCACTGGAGCAACACGAAAGGGCTCCGTGGACCCCAAATCAACTCGAGATGAGAGCTTAGTACCTGGCTTCGACTCAAGAGGAATACCAACTTTCCACAAGCACCTCAAGAGGAGGCTTCTCTCAGCCACAGGTATGTGAGAAGGACCCTGAGTTTGTAGCCTCAAGTGGAATGGACACCTAGATGCTCTGACTCGAAGTAAGGCCAGATATCCCTGCAGTGAATTGAATGCAGGCTCGTCTTGCATCTCCCAAGACGAAGGGATGTCTGAATCCCCTGTGGAGACCACAGAGAAAGACCTAGTTCACCGCCTCATTGCGACCGGAGGCCTCACATCCTTTGAAAACTCAAGAGGTCCGCGGAGATCAATGCTTCCAAAGGTGACGATGCCTGACTCCTCTTGAAAATGGATAGGAGTCCCAGGATCCCTGTGGCACGTGGGAAGGGACCCTGGGTCTCCCGCCTCACGTGGAGACGCGTCCCAATTGCCATGCCAAGACTCGAGGAGAATCCCGAGGTGTCCCTCGCACCTAGGCAGGAGTCCTGATGTCGCTGAACAAACACGTGTCTGGAAGGGCCCTCCCCATCGTAACTCGAGAATATACCCAAGGTTCCGGCCGCAACTAGAGAAAAACCATGAGATTTCCCCCTCGCCGCGAGTTGAGGCCTGATTCCCCTGCACTGCATGCAGAGCAATTCCGTGTTCCACATCAAACGTGAAAGGAGCCTTGATTTCCTTGATGGCACTCCAGAGAAAACCCAAGATCACTGTCTCAAGTCTAGAGGGATCCTGAGGTCACTGGAGCAACACGAAAGGGCTCCGTGGACCCCAAATCAACTCGAGATGAGAGCTTAGTCCCTGGCTTCGAGTCAAGAGGAATACCAACATTCCACAAGCACCTCAAGAGGAGGCTTCTCTCAGCTACAGGAAAGTGAGAGGGACCCTGAGGTTGTGGCCTCAAGTGGAATGGACACCGAGATGCTCTGACTCGAAGTAAGGCCGGATATCCCTGCAGTGAATTGAATGCAGGCTCGTCTTGCATCTCCCAAGACGAAGGGATGTCTGAATCCCCTGTGTAGACCACAGAGAAAGACCTAGTTCTCTGCCTCATCGCGACCGGAGGCCTCACATCCTTTGAAAACTCGAGAGGTCAGCGGAGATCAATGCTTCCAAAGGAGACGATGCCTGACTCCTCTTGAAAATGGATAGGAGTCCCAGGATCCCTGTGGCACGTCGAATGGGACTCTGGGTCTCCCGCCTCACGTGGAGACGCGTCCCAATTGCCATGCCAAGAATCGAGGAGAATCCCGAGGTGTCCCTCGCACCTAGGCAGGAGTCCTGACGTCGCTGAACAAACACGTGTCTGGAAGGGCCCTCCCCGTCGTAACTCAGGAATATACCCCAGGTTCTGTCCGCAACTGGAAACAAACCATGAAATTCTCCCTCGCCGCGAGATGAGGTCCGAATCCCCTGCACTGCGTGCTGAGCAATTCCGAGTTCCACATCGAACGTGAAAGGAGCCTTGATTTCCTTGATGGCACTCCAGAGAAAACCCAAGATCACTGTCTCAAGTCTAGATCCTGAGGTCACTGGAGCAACACGAAAGGGCTCCGTGAACCCCCAATCAACTCGAGATGAGAGCTTAGTCCATGGCTTCGACTCAACAGGCATACCAACTTTCCACAAGCACCTCAAGAGGAGGCTTCTCTCAGCTACAGGTATGTGAGAGGGACCCTGAGTTTGTGTCCTCAAGTGGAATGGACACCGAGATGCTCTGATTCGCAGTAAGGTCGGATATCCCTGCAGTGAATTGAATGCAGGCTCGTCTCGCATCTCCCAAGACGAAGGGATGTCTGAATCCCCTGTGGAGACCACAGAGAAAGACCTAGTTCTCCGCCTCATCGCGACCGGAGGCCTCACATCCTTTGAAAACTCGAGAGGTCAGCGGAGATCAATGCTTCCAAAGGAGACCATGCCTGACTCCTCTTCAAAATGGATAGGAGTCCCAGGATCCCTGTGGCACGTGGAAAGGGACCCTGGGTCTCCCGCCTCACGTGGGGACGCGTCCCAATTGCCATGCCAAGAATCGAGGAGAATCCTGAGGTGTCCCTCGCACCTAGGCAGGAGTCCTGATGTCGCTGAACAAACACGTGTCTGGAAGGGCCCTCCCCGTCGTAACTCGAGAATATACCCCAGGTTCTGTCCGCAACTCGAGACAAACCATGAAATTCCCCCTCGCCGCGAGATGAGGCCCAAATCCCCTGCACTGCGTGCAGAGCAATTCCGTGTTCCACATCAAACGTGAAAGGAGCCTTGAGTTCCTTGATGGCACTCCAAAGAAAACCCAAGATCACTGTCTCAAGCCTAGAGGGATCCTGAGGTCACTGGAAGAACATGAAAATGGCTCCGTGGACCCCAAATCAACTCGAGATGAGAGCTTAGTCCCTGGCTTCGACTCAAGAGAAATACCAACTTTCCACAAGCACCTCAAGAGGAGGCTTCTCTCAGCTACAGGTATGTGAGAGGGACCCTGAGTTTGTGGCCTCAAGTGGAATGGACACCGAGATGCTCTGACTCGAAGTAAGGCCGGATATCCCTGCAGTGAATTGAATGCAGGCTCGTCTTGCATCTCCCAAGACGAAGGGATGTCTGAATCCCCTGTGGAGACCACAGAGAAAAACCTAATTCTCCGCCTCATCGCGAGTGGAGGCCTCACATCCTTTGAAAACCCGAGAGGTCCGCGGAGATCAATGCTTCCAAAGGAGACGATGCCTGACTCCTCATGAAAATGGACAGGAGTCCCAGGATCCCTGTGGCACGTGGAAAGGGACGCTGGGTTTCCCGCCTCACGTGGAGACGCCTCCCAATTGCCATGCCAAGACTCGAGGAGAATCCCGAGGTGTCCCTCACTCCTAGGCAGGAGTCCTGACGTCGGTGAACAAACACGTGTCTGGAAGGGCCCTCCCAGTCGTAACTCGAGAATATACCCCAGGTTCCGGCTGCAACTCGAGAAAAACCAGGAGACTTCCCCCTCGCCGCGACATGATGCCCGATTCCCCTGGACTGCGTGCAGAGCAATTCCGTGTTCCACATCAAACGTGAAAGGAGCCTTGATTTCCTTGATGGCACTCCAGAGAAAACCCAAGATCACTGTCTCAAGTCTAGAGGGATCCTGAGGTCAGTGGAGCAACACGAAAGGGCTCCGTGGACCCCAAATCAACTCGAGATGAGAGCTTAGTCCCTGGCTTCGAGTCAAGAGGAATACCAACATTCCACAAGCACCTCAAGAGGAGGCTTCTCTCAGCTACAGGAAAGTGAGAGGGACCCTGAGGTTGTGGCCTCAAGTGGAATGGACACCGAGATGCTCTGACTCGAAGTAAGGCCGGATATCCCTGCAGTGAATTGAATGCAGGCTCATCTTGCATCTCCCAAGACGAAGGGATGTCTGAATCCCCTGTGTAGACCACAGAGAAAGACCTAGTTCTCTGCCTCATCGCGACCGGAGGCCTCACATCCTTTGAAAACTCGAGAGGTCAGCGGAGATCAATGCTTCCAAAGGAGACGATGCCTGACTCCTCTTGAAAATGGATAGGAGTCCCAGGATCCCTGTGGCACGTCGAATGGGAATCTGGGTCTCCCGCCTCACGTGGAGACGCGTCCCAATTGCCATGCCAAGAATCGAGGATAATCCCGAGGTGTCCCTCGCACCTAGGCAGGAGTCCTGACGTCGCTGAACAAACACGTGTCTGGAAGGGCCCTCCCCGTCGTAACTCAAGAATATACCCCAGGTTCTGTCCGCAACTGGAAACAAACCATGAAATTCCCCCTCGCCGCGAGATGAGGTCTGAATCCCCTGCACTGCGTGCTGAGCAATTCCGAGTTCCACATCGAACGTGAAAGGAGCCTTGATTTCCTTGATGGCACTCCAGAGCAAACCCAAGATCACTGTCTCAAGTCTAGATCCTGAGGTCACTGGAGCAACACGAAAGGGCTCCGTGAACCCCCAATCAACTCGAGATGAGAGCTTAGTCCATGGCTTCGACTCAACAGGCATACCAACTTTCCACAAGCACCTCAAGAGGACGCTTCTCTCAGCTACAGGTATGTGAGAGGGACCCTGAGTTTGTGTCCTCAAGTGGAATGGACACCGAGATGCTCTGATTCGCAGTAAGGCCGGATATCCCTGCAGTGAATTGAATGCAGGCTCGTCTCGCATCTCCCAAGACGAAGGGATGTCTGAATCCCCTGTGGAGACCACAGAGAAAGACCTAGTTCTCCGCCTCATCGCGACCGGAGGCCTCACATCCTTTGAAAACTCGAGAGGTCCGCGGAGATCAATGCTTCCAAACGAGACGATGCCTGACTCCTCTTGAAAATGGATAGGAGTCCCAGGATATCTGTGGCACGTGGAAAGGGACACTGGGTCTCCCGCCTCACGTGGACACGCCTCCCAATTGCCATTCCAAGACTCGAGGAGAATCCCGAGGTGTCCCTCGCACCTAGGCAGGAGTCCTGACGTCGCTGAACAAACACGTGTCTGGAAGGGCCCTCCCCGTCGTAACTCAAGAATATACCCCAGGTTCCGGCTGCAACTCGAGAAAAACCATGAGACTTCCCCCTCGCCGCGAGATGAGGCCCGATTCCCCTGCACTGCATGCAGAGCAATTCCGTATTCCACATCAAAAATGAAAGGAGCCTTGATTTCTTTGATGGCACTCCAGAGAAAACCCAAGATCACTGGCTCAAGTCTAGAGGGATCCTGAGGTCACTGGAGCAACACGAAAGGGCTCCGTGGACCCCAAATCAACTCGAGATGAGAGCTTAGTCCCTGGCTTCGACTCAAGAGGAATACCAACTTTCCACAAGCACCTCAAGAGGAGGCTTCTCTCAGCTACAGGAAAGTGAGAGGGACCCTGAGGTTGTGGCTTCAAGTGTAATGGACAGCGAGATGCTCTGACTCGAAGTAAGGCCGGATATCCCTGCAGAGAATTGAATG
This sequence comes from Dama dama, assembly GCF_033118175.1. Lineage (NCBI taxonomy): Eukaryota > Metazoa > Chordata > Mammalia > Artiodactyla > Cervidae > Dama > Dama dama. The sequence goes on from NC_083693.1 coordinate 978,620, forward strand.
CCGGCGCGTCTTGCATCTCCCAAGACGAAGGGATGTCTGAATCCCCTTTGGAGACCACAGAGAAAGACCTAGTTCTCCGCCTCATCGCGACCGGAGGCCTCACATCTTTTGAAAACTGGAGAGGTCTGCAGAGATCAATGCTTCCACAGGAGACGATGCCTGACTCCTCTTGAAAATGGATAGGAGTCCCAGGATCCCTGTGGCACGTGGAAAGGGAGCCTGGGTCTCCCGCCTCACGTGGAGACGCGTCCCAATTGCCATGCCAAGACTCGAGGAGAATCCCGAGGTGTCCCTCGCACCTAGGCAGGAGTACTGACGTCGCTGAACAAACACGTGTCTGGAAGGGCCCTCCCCGTCGTAACTCGAGTATATATCCCAGGTTCCGGCCGCAACTCGAGAAAAACCATGAGACTTCCCCCTCGCCGCGAGATGAGGCCCGATTCCCCTGCATTGCGTGCAGAGCAATTCCGTGTTCCACATCAAACCTGAAAGGAGCCTTGATTTCCTTGATGGCACTCCAGAGAAAACCCAGGATCACTGTCTCAAGTCTAGAGGGATCCTGAGGTAACTGGAGCAACACGAAAGGGCTCCGTGAACCCCCAATCAACTCGAGATGAGAGCTTAGTCCATGGCTTCGACTCAACAGGCATACCAACTTTCCACAAGCACCTCAAGAGGAGGCTTCTTTCAGCTACAGGTATGTGAGAGGGACCCTGAGTTTGTGTCCTCAAGTGGAATGGACACCGAGATGCTCTGACTCGCAGTAAGGCCGGATATCCCTGCAGTGAATTGAATGCAGGCTCGTCTCGCATCTCCCAAGACGAAGGGATGTCTGAATCCCTTGTGGAGACCACAGAGAAAGACCTAGTTCTCCGCCTCATCGCGACCGGAGGCCTCACATCCTTTGAAAACTCGAGAGGTCCGCGGAGATCAATGCTTCCAAACGAGACGATGCCTGACTCCTCTTGAAAATGCATAGGAGTCCCAGGATATCTGTGGCACGTGGAAAGGGACCCTGGGTCTCCCGCCTCACGTGGACACGCCTCCCAATTGCCATTCCAAGACTCGAGGAGAATCCCGAGGTGTCCCTCGCACCTAGGCAGGAGTCCTGACGTCGCTGAACAAACACGTGTCTGGAAGGGCCCTCCCCGTCGTAACTCGAGAATATACCCCAGGTTCCGGCTGCAACTCGAGAAAAACCATGAGACTTCCCCCTCGCCGCGAGATGAGGCCCGATTCCCCTGCACTGCATGCAGAGCAATTCCGTGTTCCACATCAAACGTGAAAGGAGCCTTGATTTCCTTGATGGCACTCCAGAGAAAACCCAGGATCACTGTCTCAAGTCTAGAGGGATCCTGAGGTCACTGGAGCAACACGAAAGGGCTCCGTGGACCCCAAATCAACTCGAGATGAGAGCTTAGTCCCTGGCTTCGACTCAAGAGGAATACCAACTTTCCACAAGCACCTCAAGAGGAGGCTTCTCTCAGCTACAGGAAAGTGAGAGAGACCCTGAGGTTGTGGCCTCAAGTGGAATGGACACCGAGATGCTCTGACTCGAAGTAAGGCCGGATATCCCTGCAGTGAATTGAATGCAGGCTCGTCTTGCATCTCCCAAGACGAAGGGATGTCTGAATCCCCTGTGTAGACCACAGAGAAAGACCTAGTTCTCTGCCTCATCGCGACCGGAGGCCTCACATCCTTTGAAAACTCGAGAGGTCAGCGGAGATCAATGCTTCCAAAGGAGACCATGCCTGACTCCTCTTCAAAATGGATAGGAGTCCCAGGATCCCTGTGGCACGTGGAAAGGGACCCTGGGTCTCCCGCCTCACGTGGGGACGCGTCCCAATTGCCATGCCAAGAATCGAGGAGAATCCTGAGGTGTCCCTCGCACCTAGGCAGGAGTCCTGATGTCGCTGAACAAACACGTGTCTGGAAGGGCCCTCCCCGTCGTAACTCGAGAATATACCCCAGGTTCTGTCCGCAACTCGAGACAAACCATGAAATTCCCCCTCGCCGCGAGATGAGGCCCAAATCCCCTGCACTGCGTGCAGAGCAATTCCGTGTTCCACATCAAACGTGAAAGGAGCCTTGAGTTCCTTGATGGCACTCCAAAGAAAACCCAAGATCACTGTCTCTAGCCTAGAGGGATCCTGAGGTCACTGGAAGAACATGAAAATGGCTCCGTGGACCCCAAATCAACTCGAGATGAGAGCTTAGTCCCTGGCTTCGACTCAAGAGAAATACCAACTTTCCACAAGCACCTCAAGAGGAGGCTTCTCTCAGCTACAGGTATGTGAGAGGGACCCTGAGTTTGTGGCCTCAAGTGGAATGGACACCGAGATGCTCTGACTCGAAGTAAGGCCGGATATCCCTGCAGTGAATTGAATGCAGGCTCGTCTTGCATCTCCCAAGACGAAGGGATGTCTGAATCCCCTGTGGAGACCACAGAGAAAAACCTAATTCTCCGCCTCATCGCGAGCGGAGGCCTCACATCCTTTGAAAACCCGAGAGATCCGCGGAGATCAATGCTTCCAAAGGAGACGATGCCTGACTCCTCATGAAAATGGACAGGAGTCCCAGGATCCCTGTGGCACGTGGAAAGGGACGCTGGGTTTCCCGCCTCACGTGGAGACGCCTCCCAATTGCCATTCCAAGACTCGAGGAGAATCCCGAGGTGTCCCTCGCACCTAGGCAGGAGTCCTGACGTCGCTGAACAAACACGTGTCTGGAAGGGCCCTCCCCGTCGTAACTCAAGAATATACCCCAGGTTCCGGCTGCAACTCGAGAAAAACCATGAGACTTCCCCCTCGCCGCGAGATGAGGCCCGATTCCCCTGCACTGCATGCAGAGCAATTCCGTATTCCACATCAAAAATGAAAGGAGCCTTGATTTCTTTGATGGCACTCCAGAGAAAACCCAAGATCACTGGCTCAAGTCTAGAGGGATCCTGAGGTCACTGGAGCAACACGAAAAGGTTCCGTGGACCCCAAATCAACTCGAGTTGAGAGCTTAGTCCCTGGCTTCGACTCAAGAGGAATACCAACTTTCCACAAGCACCTCAAGAGGAGGCTTCTCTCAGCTACAGGAAAGTGAGAGGGACCCTGAGGTTGTGGCTTCAAGTGGAATGGACACCGAGATGCTCTGACTCGAAGGAAGGCCGGATATCCCTGCAGAGAATTGAATGCCGGCGCGTCTTGCATCTCCCAAGACGAAGGGATGTCTGAATCCCCTGTGTAGACCACAGAGAAAGACCTAGTTCTCTGCCTCATCGCGACAGGAGGCCTCACATCCTTTGAAAACTCGACAGGTCCGCGGAGATCAATGCTTCCAAAGGAGACCATGCCTGACTCCTCTTCAAAATGGATAGGAGTCTCAGGATCCCTGTGGCACGTCGAAAGGGACCCTGGGTCTCCCGCCTCACGTGGAGACGCGTCCCAATTGCCATGCCAAGACTCGAGGAGAAACCCTAGGTGTCCCTCGCACCTAGGCAGGAGTCCTGACGTAACTGAACAAACACGTGTCTGGAAGGGCCCTTCCAGTCGTAACTCGAGAATATACCCCATGTTCCGGCCGCAACTCGAGAAAAACCATGAGACTTCCCCCTCGCCGCGAGATGAGGCCCGAATCCCCTGCACTGCGTGCAGAGCAATTCCGTGTTCCACATCAAACGTGAAAGGAGCCTTGATTTCCTTGATGGCACTCCAGAGGAAACCCAAGATCACTGTCTCAAGTCTAGAGTGATCCTGAGGTCACTGTAGCAACACGAAAGGGCTCCGTGGACCCCAAATCAACTTGAGATGAGAGCTTAGTCCCTGGCTTCGACTCAAGAGTCATACAACTTTCCACAAGCACCTCAAGAGGAGGTTTCTCTCAGCTACAGGAATGTGAGAGGGACCCTGAGTTTGTGTCCTCAAGTGGAATGGACACCGAGATGCTCTGACTCGATGTAAGGCCGGATATCCCTGCAGTGAATTGAATGCAGGCTCATCTTACATCTCCCAAGATGAAAGGATGTCTGAATCCCCTGTGGAGACCACAGAGAAAGACCTAGTTCTCCGCCTCAACGCGACCGGAGGCCTCACATTCTTTGAAAACTCGAGAGGTCCGCGGAGATCAATGCTTCCAAAGGAGACAATGCCTGACTCCTCTTGAAAATGGATAGGAGTCCCAGGATCCTTGTGGCACGTGGAAAGGGACCCTGGGTCTCCCGCCTCACGTGGAGACGCGTCCCAATTGCCATGCCAAGACTCGAGGAGAATCCCGAGGTGTCCCTCGCACCTAGGCAGGAGTCCTGACGCCGCTGAACAAACACGTGTCTGGAAGGGCCCTCCCCGTCGTAGCTCGATAATATACCCCAGGTTCCGGCCGCAACTCGAGGAAAACCATGAGACTTCCCCCTGGCCGCGAGATGAGGCCCGATTCCCCTGCACTGCATGCAGAGAAATTCCGTGTTCCTCATCAAACGTGAAATGAGCCTTGATTTCCTTGATGGCACTCCAGAGAAAACCCAAGATCACTGTCTCAAGTCTAGAGGGATCCTGAGGTCACTGGAGCAACACGAAAGGGCTCCGTGGACCCCAAATTAACTCGAGATGAGAGCTTAGTCCCTGGCTTCGACTCAAGAGGAATACCAACTTTCCACAAGCTCCTCAAGAGGAGGCTTCTCTCAGCTACAGGTATGTGAGAGGGACCCTGAGTTTGTGGCCTCAATTGGAATGGACACCGAGATGCTCTGACTCGAATTAAGGCCGGATATCCCTGCAGTGAATTGAATGCAGGCTCCTCTTGCATCTCCCAAGAGGAAGGGAGGTCTGAATCTCCTGTGGAGACCACAGAGAAAGACTTAGTTCTCCCCCTCATCGCGACCGGAGGCCTCACATCCTTTGAAAACTCGAGAGGTCCACGGAGATCAATGCTTCCAAAGGAGACGATGCCTGACTCCTCTTGAAAATGGATAGGAGTCCCAGGATCCCTGTGGCACGTGGAAAGGGACCCTGGGTTTCCCGCCTCACGTGGAGACGCGTCCCAATTGCCATGCCAAGACTCGAGGAGAATCCCGAGGTGTCCCTCGCACCTAGGCAGGAGTCCTGACGTCGCTGAACAAACACGTGTCTGGAAGGGCCCTCCCCGTCGTAACTCGAGGATATACCCCAGGTTCCGGCCACAACTCGAGAAAAACCATGAGACTTCCCCCTCGCCGCGAGATGAGGCCCGATTCCCCTGCACTGCGTGCAGAGCAATTCCGTGTTCCACATTAAACGTGAAAGGAGCCTTGATTTCCTTGATGGCACTCCAGAGAATACCCAAGATCACTGTCTCAAGTCTAGAGGGATCCTGAGGTCACTGGAGCAACACGAAAGGGCTCCGTGGACCCCAAATCATCTCGTGATGAGAGCTTAGTCCCTGGCTTCGACTCAAGAGGAATACCAACTTTCCACAAGCACCTCAAGAGGAGGCTTCTCTCAGCTACAGGTATGTGAGAGGGACCCTGAGTTTGTGGCCTCAAATGGAATGGACCCCGAGATGCTCTGACTCGAAGTAAGGCCGGATATCCCTGCAGTGAATTGAATGCAGGCTCGTCTTGCATCTCCCAAGACGAAGGGATGTCTGAATCCCTTGTGGAGACCACAGAGAAAGTCCTAGTCCTCCGCCTCATCGCGACCGGAGGCCTCACATCCTTTGAAAACTCGAGAGGTCCGCGGAGATCAATGCTTCCAAAGGAGACGATGCCTGACTCCTCTTGAAAATGGATAGGTGTCTCAGGATCCCTGTGGCACGTGGAAAGTGACCCTGGGTCTCCCGCCTCACGTGGAGACGCGTCCCAATTGCCATGCCAAGACTCGAGGAGAATCCTGAGGAGTCCCTCGCACCAAGGCAGGAGTCCTGACGTCGCTGAACAAACACGTGTCTGGAAGGGCCCTCCCCGTTGTAACTCGAGAATATACCCCGGTCCTGGCTGCAACTCGAGAAAAACCATGAGACTTCCCCCTCGCCGCGAGATGAGGGCCGATTTCCCTGCACTGCTTGCAGAGCAGTTCCGTGTTCCACATTAAACGTGAAAGGAGCCTTGATTTCCTTGATGGCACTCCAGAGAAAACCCAAGATCACTGTCTCAAGTCTAGAGGGATCCTGAGGTCACTGGAGCACCACGAAAGGGCTCCGTGGACCCCAAATCAACTCGAGATGAGAGCTTAGTCCCTGGCTTCGAGTCAAGAGGAATACCAAGTTTCCACAAGCAAATCAAGACGAGGCTTCTCTCAGCTACAGGTATGTGAGAGGGACCCTGAGTTTGTGGCCTCAGGTGGAATGGACACCGAGATGCTCTGACTCGAAGTAAGGCCGGATATCCGTGCAGTGAATTGAGTGCAGGCTCGTCTTGCATCTCCCAAGACGAAGGGATGTCTGAATCCCCTGTGGAGACCACAGAGAAATACCTAGTTCTCCTCCTCATTGCGACCGGAGGCCTCCCATCTTTGAAAACTCGAGAGGTCCGCCGAGATCAATGCTTCCAAAGGAGACGATGCCTGACTCCTCTTGAAAAAGGATAGGAGTCCCAGGATGCCTGTGGCACGTGGAAAGGGACTCTGGGTCTCCCGCCTCACGTGGAGACGCGTCCCAATTGCCATGCCAAGACTCGAGGAGAATCCCGGGGTGTCCCTCGCACCTAGGCAGGAGTCCTGACGTCGCTGAACAAACACGTGTCTGGAAGGGCCCTCCCCGTCGTAACTCGAGAATATACCCCAGGTTCCGGCCGCAACTCGAGAAAAACCATGAGACTTCCCCCTCGCCGCGAGATGAAGCCCGATTCCCCTGCACTGCATGCAGAGCAATTCTGAGTTCCACATCAAACGGGAAAGGAGCCTTGATTTCCTTGATGGCACTCCAGAGAAAACCCAAGATCACTGTCTCAAGTATAGAGCGATCCTGAGGTCACTGGAGCAACACGAAAGGGCTCGTGGACCCCAAATCAACTCGAGATGAGAGCTTAGTCCCTGGCTTCCACTCAAGAGGAATAACAACTTTCCACAAGCACCTCAAGAGGAGGCTTCTCTCAGGTACAGGTATGTGAGAGGGACCCTGAGTTTGTGGCCTCAAGTGGAATGGACACCGAGATGCTCTGACTCAAAGTAAGGCCGGATATCCCTGCAGTGAATTGAATGCAGGCTCGTCTTGCATCTCCCAAGACGAAGGGATGTCTGAATCCCCTGTGGAGACCAGAGAGAAAGACCGAGTTCTCCGCCTCATCGCGACCGGAGGCCTCACATCGTTTGAAAACTCGAGAGGTCCGCGGAGATCAATGCTTCCAAAGGAGACGATGCCTGACTCCTCTTGAAAATGGATAGGAGTCACAGGATCCCTGTGGCACGTGGAAAGGGACCCTGGGTCTCACGCCTCATGTGGAGACGCGTTCCAATTGCCATGCCAAGACTTTAGGAGAATCCCGAGGTGTCCCTCGCACCTATCACGTGTCTGGAAGGGTCCTCCCTGTCGTAAATCGAGAATATACCCCAGGTTCCGGCCGCAACTCGAGAAAAACCATGAGACTTTCCCCTCGACGCGAGATGAGGCCCGATTCCCCTGGACTGCGTGCAGAGCAATTCCGTGTTCCACATCAAACCTGAAAGGAGCCTTGATTTCCTTGATGGCACTCCAGAGAAAACCCAGGATCACTGTCTCAAGTCTAGAGGGATCTTGAGGTCACTGGAGCAACACGAAAGGGCTCCGTGGACCCCAAATCAACTTGAGATGAGAGCTTAGTACCTGGCTTCGACGCAAGAGGAATACCAACTCTCCACAAGCACCCCAAGAGGAGGGTTCTCTCAGCCACAGGTATGTGAGAAGGACCCTGAGTTTGTGGCCTCAAGTGGAATGGACACCGAGATGCTCTGACTCGAAGTAAGGCCAGATATCCCTGCAGTGAATTGAATGCAGGCTCGTCTTGCATCTCTCAAGACGAAGGAATGTCTGAATCCCCTGTGGAGACCACAGAGAAAGAACTACTTCTCCGCCTCATCGCGAACGGAGGCCTCACATCCTTTGAAAACTCAAGAGGTCCGCGGAGATCAATGCTTCCAAAGGAGACGATGCCTGACTCCTCTTGAAAATGGATAGGAGTCCCAGGATCCCTGTGGCACGTGGAAAGGGACCCTGGGTCTCCCACCTCACGTGGAGACGCGTCCCAATTGCCATGCCAAGACTCGAGGAGAATCCTGAGGTGTCCCTCGCACCTAGGCAGGAGTCCTGACGTCGCTGAACAAACACGTGTCTGGAAGGGCCGTCCCCGTCGTAACTCGAGAATATACCCCAGGTTCCGGCCGCAACTCGAGAAAAACCATGAGACTTCCCCCTCGCCAATACATGAGGCCCGATTCCCCTGCACTGCATGCAGAGCAATTCCGTATTCCACATCAAAAATGAAAGGAGCCTTGATTTCTTTGATGGCACTCCAGAGAAAACCCAAGATCACTGTCTCAAGTCTAGAGGGATCCTGAGGTCACTTGAGAAACACGAAAGGGCTCCGTGGACCCCAAATCAACTCGAGATGAGAGCTTATTCCCTGGCTTAGACTCAAGAGGAATACCAACTTTCCACAAGCACCTCAAGAGGAGGCTTCTCTCAGCTAATGGTATGTGAGAGGGACCCTGAGTTTGTGGCCTCAAGTGGAATGGACACCGAGATGCTCTGACTCGAAATAAGGCCGGATATCCCTGCAGTGAATGGAATGCAGGCTCGTCTTGCATCTCCCAAGACGAAGGGATGTCTGAAACCCCTGTGCAGACCACAGAGAAAGACCTAGTCCTCCTCCTCATCGCGACCTGTGGCCTCACATTCTTTGAAAACTCGAGAGGTCAGCGGAGATCAATGCTTCCAAAGGAGACGATGCCTGACTCCTCTTGAAAATGGATAGGAGTCCCAGGATCCCTGTGGCACCTGGAAAGGGACCCTGGGTCTTTCGCCTCACGTGGAGACGCGTCCCAATTGCCATGCCAAGACTCGAGGAGAATCCCGAGGTGTCCCTCGCACCTAGGCAGGAGTGCTGACGTCGCTGAACAAACACGTGTCTGGAAGTGCCCTCCCCGTCATAACTCGAGAATATACCCCAGGTTCCGGCCGCAACTCGAGAAAAACCATGAGACTTCCCCCTCGCCGCGAGATGAGGCCCGATTCCCCTGCACTGCGTGCAGAGCAATTCCGTGTTCCACATCAAACGTGAAAGGAGCCTTGATTTCCTTGATGACACTCCAGAGAAATCCCAAGATCACTGTCTCAAGTATAGAGGGATCCTGAGGTCACTGGAGCAACACAAAAGGGCTCCGTGGACCCCAAATCAACTCGAGATGAGAGCTTAGTCCCTGGCTTCGACTCAAGAGGAATACCAACTTTCCACAAGCACCTCAAGAGGAGGCTTCTCTCAGTTACAGGTATGTGAGAGGGACCCTGAGTTTGTGGCCTCAAGTGGAATGGACACCGAGATGCTCTGACTCAAAGTAAGGCCGGATATCCCTGCAGTGAATTGAATGCAGGCTCGTCTTGCATCTCCCAAGACGAAGGGATGTGTGAATCCCCTGTGGAGACCACAGAGAAAGACCGAGTTCTCCGCCTCATCGCGACCAGAGGCCTCACATCCTTTGAAAACTCGAGAGGTCCACGGGGATCAATGCTTCCAAAGAGACGATGCCTGACTCCTCTTGAAAATGGATAGGAGTCACAGGATCCCTGTGGCACGTGGAAAGGGACCCTGGGTCTCCCGCCTCATGTGGAGACGCGTTCCAATTGCCATGCCAAGACTTTAGGAGAATCCCGAGGTGTCCCTCGCACCTATCACGTGTCTGGAAGGGTCCTCCCCGTCGTAAATCGAGAATATACCCCAGGTTCCGGCCGCAACTCGAGAAAAACCATGAGACTTTCCCCTCGACGCGAGATGAGGCCCGATTCCCCTGGACTGCGTGCAGAGCAATTCCGTGTTCCACATCAAACCTGAAAGGAGCCTTGATTTCCTTGATGGCACTCCAGAGAAAACCCAGGATCACTGTCTCAAGTCTAGAGGGATCTTGAGGTCACTGGAGCAACACGAAAGGGCTCCGTGGACCCCAAATCAACTTGAGATGAGAGCTTAGTACCTGGCTTCGACGCAAGAGGAATACCAACTCTCCACAAGCACCCCAAGAGGAGGGTTCTCTCAGCCACAGGTATGTGAGAAGGACCCTGAGTTTGTGGCCTCAAGTGGAATGGACACCGAGATGCTCTGACTCGAAGTAAGGCCAGATATCCCTGCAGTGAATTGAATGCAGGCTCGTCTTGCATCTCTCAAGACGAAGGAATGTCTGAATCCCCTGTGGAGACCACAGAGAAAGAACTACTTCTCCGCCTCATCGCGACCGGAGGCCTCACATCCTTTGAAAACTCAAGAGGTCCGCGGAGATCAATGCTTCCAAAGGAGACGATGCCTGACTCCTCTTGAAAATTGATAGGAGTCCCAGGATCCCTGTGGCACGTGGAAAGGGACCCTGGGTCTCCCACCTCACGTGGAGACGCGTCCCAATTGCCATGCCAAGAATCGAGGAGAATCCTGAGGTGTCCCTCGCACCTAGGCAGGAGTCCTGACGTCACTGAACAAACACGTGTCTGGAAGGGCCGTCCCCGTCGTAACTCGAGAATATACCCCAGGTTCCGTCCGCAACTCGAGAAAAACCATGAGACTTCCCCCTCGCCAATACATGAGGCCCGATTCCCCCGCACTGCATGCAGAGCAATTCCGTATTCCACATCAAAAATGAAAGGAGCCTTGATTTCTTTGATGGCACTCCAGAGAAAACCCAAGATCACTGTCTCAAGTCTAGAGGGATCCTGAGGTCACTTGAGAAACACGAAAGGGCTCCGTGGACCCCAAATCAACTCGAGATGAGAGCTTACTCCCTGGCTTAGACTCAAGAGGAATACCAACTTTCCACAAGCACCTCAAGAGGAGGCTTCTCTCAGCTAATGGTATGTGAGAGGGACCCTGAGTTTGTGGCCTCAAGTGGAATGGACACCGAGATGCTCTGACTCGAAATAAGGCCGGATATCCCTGCAGTGAATGGAATGCAGGCTCGTCTTGCATCTCCCAAGACGAAGGGATGTCTGAAACCCCTGTGCAGACCACAGAGAAAGACCTAGTCCTCCTCCTCATCGCGACCTGTGGCCTCACATTCTTTGAAAACTCGAGAGGTCAGCGGAGATCAATGCTTCCAAAGGAGACGATGCCTGACTCCTCTTGAAAATGGATAGGAGTCCCAGGATCCCTGTGGCACGTGGAAAGGGACCCTGGGTCTTTCGCCTCACGTGGAGACGCGTCCCAATTGCCATGCCAAGACTCGAGGAGAATCCCGAGGTGTCCCTCGCACCTAGGCAGGAGTGCTGACGTCGCTGAACAAACACGTGTCTGGAAGGGCCCTCCCCGTCATAACTCGAGAATATACCCCAGGTTCCGGCCGCAACTCGAGAAAAACCATGAGACTTCCCCCTCGCCGCGAGATGAGGCCCGATTCCCCTGCACTGCGTGCAGAGCAATTCCGTGTTCCACATCAAACGGGAAAGGAGCCTTGATTTCCTTGATGGCACTCCAGAGAAAACCCAAGATCATTGTCTCAAGCCTAGAGGGATCCTGAGGTCACTGTAGCAACACGAAAGGGCTCCGTGGACCCCAAATCAACTCGTGATGAGAGCTTAGTCCCTCGCTTCGACTCAAGAGGAATACCAACTTTCCACAAGCACCTCAAGAGGAGGCTTCTCTCAGCTACAGTTATGTGAGAGGGACCCTGAGTTTGTGGCCTCAAGTGCAATGGACACCGAGATGCTCTGACTCGAAGTAAGGCCGGATATCCCTGCAGTGAATTGAATGCAGGCTCGTCTTGCATCTCCCAAGACGAAGGGATGTCTGAATCCCCTGTGGAGACGACAGAGAAAGACCTAGTCCTCCGCCTCTTCGTGACCGGAGGCCTCATATCCTTTGAAAACTCGAGAGGTCTGCAGAGATCAATGCTTCCAAAGGAGACGATGCCTGACTCCTCTGGAAAATGCATAGGAGTCCCAGGATCCCTGTGGCACGTGGAAAGGGACCCTGGGTCTCCCGCCTCACGTGGAGACGCGTCCAAATTGCCATGCCAAGACTCGAGGAGAATTCCGAGGTGTCCCTCGCACCAAGGCAGGAGTCCTGACGTCCCTGAACAAAACGTGTCTGGAAGGGCCCTCCCCGTTGTAACTCGAGAATATACCCCAGGTCCTGGCTGCAACTCGAGAAAAACCATGAGACTTCCCCCTCGCCACGAGATGAGGGCCGATTTCCCTGCACTGCTTGCAGAGCAGTTCCGTGTTCCACATCAAACGTGAAAGGAGCCTTGATTTCCTTGATGGCACTCCAGAGAAAACCCAAGATCACTGTCTCAAGTCTAGAGGGATCCTGAGGTCACTGGAGCAACAGGAAAGGGCTCTGTGGACCCCAAATCAACTCGAGATGAGAGCTTAGTCCCTGGCTTCGACTCAAGAGGAATACCAACTTTCCACAAGCACCTCAAGAGGAGGCTTCTCACAGCTACAGGTATGTGAGAGGGACCCTGAGTTTGTGGCCTCAAGTGGAATGGACACCGAGATGCTCTGACTCCAAGGAAGGCCGGATATCCCTGCAGTGAATTGAATGCAGGCTCGTCTTGCATCTCCCAAGACGAAGGAATGTCTGAATCCCCTGTGGAGACCACAGAGAAAGACCTAGTCCTCCGCATCAACGCAAACGGAGGCCTCATATCCTTTGAAAACTCGAGAGGTCCGCGGAGATCAATACTTCCAAAGGAGACGATGCCTGACTCCTCTTGAAAATGGATAGGAGTCCCAGTATCCCTGTGGCACGTGGAAAGGGACCTTGGGTCTCCCGCCTCACGTGGAGACGCGTCCCAATTGCCATGCCAAGACTCGAGGAGAATCCCGAGGTGTCCCTCGCACCTAGGCAGGAGTCCTGACGTCGCTGAACAAACACGTGTCTGGAATGGCCCTCCCCATCGTAACTCGAGAATATACCCCAGGTTCCGGTCACAACTCGAGAAAAACTATGAGACTTCCCCCTCGCCGCGACATGAGCCCCGATTTCCCTGCACTGCATGCAGAGCAATTCCGTGTTCCACATCAAAAGAGAAAGGAGCCTTGATTTCCTTGATGGCACTCCAGAGAAAACCCAAGATCACTGTCTCAAGTCTAGAGGGATCCTGAGGTCACTGGAGCAAAAGGAAAGGGCTCCGTGGACCCCAAATCAACTCGAGATGAGAACTTAGTCCCTGGCTTCGACTCAAGAGGAATACCAACTTTCCACAAGCACCTCAAGAGGAGTCTTCTCTCAGCAACAGTTATGTGAGAGGGACCCTGAGTTTGTGGCCTCAAGTGGAATGGACACCGAGATGCTCTGACTCGAAGTAAGGCCGGATATCCCTGCAGTGAAGTGAATGCTGGCTCGTCTTGCATCTCCCAAGACGAAGAGATGTCTGAATCCGCTGTGGAGACCACAGAGAAAGACCTAGTCCCCCGCCTCATCGCGACCGGAGGCCTCACATCCTTTGAAAATTCGAGAGGTCTGCAGAGATCAATGCTTCCAAAGGAGCCGATGCCTGACTCCTCTTGAAAATGGATAGGAGTCACAGGATCCCTGTGGCACGTGGAAAGGGGCACTGGGTCTCCCGCCTCACCTGTAGACGCCTCCCAATTGCCATGGCAAGACTCGAGGAGAATCCCGAGGTGTCCCTCGCACCTAGGCAGGAGTCCTGATGTCGCTGAACAAACACGTGTCTGGAAGGGCCCTCCCCGTCGTAACTCAAGAATATACCCCAAGTTCTGGCCACAACTCTAGAAAAATTATGAGACTTCCCCCTCGCCGCGAGATGAGGCCAGATTTCACTGCAGTGCGTGCAGAGCAATTTCGTGTTCCCCATCAAATGAGAAAGGAGCCTTGATTTCCTTGATGGCACTCCAGAGAAAACCCAAGATCACTGTCTCAAATCTAGAGGGATCCTGAGGTCACTGGAGCAACACGAAAAGGCTCTGTGGACCCGAAATGAACTCGAGATGCGAGCTTAGTCCCTGGCTTCGACTCAAGAGGAATACCAACTTTCCACAAGCACCTCAAGAGGAGGCTTCTCTCAGCTAAAAGTATGTGAGAGTTACCCTGAGTTTGTGGCCACAAGTGGAATGGACACCGAGAGGCTCTGACTCGAAGTAAGGCCGGATATCCCTGCAGTGAATTGAATGCAGGCTCGTCTTGCATCTCCCAAGACGAAGGGATGTCTGAATCCACTGTGGAGACCACAGAGAAAGAACTAGTTCTCCGCCTCAACGCGACCAGAGGCCTCACATCCTTTGAAAACTCGAGAGGTCCGCGGAGATCAATGCTTCCAAAGGAGACGATGCCTGACTCCTCTTGAAAATGGATAGGAGTCCCAGGATCCCTGTGGAAGGTGGAAAGGGGCCCTTGGTCTCCCGCCTCACGAGGAGACGCGTCCCAATTGCCATGCCAACACTCGAGGAGAATCCCGATGTGTCCCTCGCACCTAGGGAGGAGTTCTGACGTCGCTGAACAAACACGTGTCTGGGAGGGCCCTCCCCGTCGTAACTCGAGAATATACCCCAGGTTCCGGCTGCAACTAGAGAAAAACCATGAGACATCCCCCTCGCCGCGAGATGAGGCCCGATTCCCCTGCACTGCGTGCAGAGCAATTCCGTGTTCCACATCAAACGTGAAAGGAGCCTTGATTTCCTTGATGGCACTCCAGAGAAAACCCAACATCACTGTCTCAAGTCTAGAGGGATCCTGAGGTCACTGTAGCAACACGAAAGGGCTCTGTGGACCCCAAATCAACTCGAGATGAGAGATTAGTCCCTGGCTTCGACTCAAGAGCAATACCACGTTTCCACAAGCACCTCAAGAGGAGGATTCTCTCAGCTACAGGTATGTGAGAGGGACCCGCATTTTGTGGCTTCAAGTGGAATGGACACCGAGATGCTCTTACTCGAAGTAAGGCCGGTTATCCCTGCAGTGAATTGAATGCAGGCTCCTCTGGCAACTCCCAAGATGAAGGGATGTCTGAATCCCCTGTGGAGACCACAGAGAAAGACCTAGTTATCCCTCTCATTGCGACCGGAGGCCTCACATCCTTTGAAAATTCAAGAGGTCCACAGAGATCAATGCTTTCAAAGGAGACGATTCCTGACTCCTCTTGAAAATGGATAGGAGTCCCAGGATCCCTGTGGCACGTGGAAAGGGACTCTGGGGCTCCCGCCTCACGTGGAGACGCATCCCAATTGCCATGCCAAGACTCGAGGAGAATCCCGAGGTGTCCCTCGCCCCTAGGCAGGCGTCCTGAGGTCGCTGAACAAACACGTGTCTGGAAAGACCCTCCCCGTCGTAAATCGAGAATATACCCCTGGTTCCGGCCGCAACTCGAGAACAACCATGAGACTTCCCACTCGCCGCGAGATGAGGCCCGATTCCTCTGCACTGCGTGCAGAGCAATTCCGTGTTCCACATCAAACGTGAAAGGAGCCTTGATTTCCTTGATGGCACTCCAGAGAAAACCCAAGATCACTGTCTCAAGTCTAGAGGGATCCTGAAGTCACTGTAGCAAAACGAAATGGCTCCATGGACTCCAAATCAACTCGAGATGAGAGCTTAGTCCCTGGCTTCGACTCAAGTGTCATACCAACTTTCAACAAGCACCTCAAGAGAAGGTTTCTCTCAACTACAGGTATGTGAGAGGGTCCCTGAGTTTGTGGCCTCAGGTGGAATGGACCCTGAGATGCTGTAACTCGAAGTAAGGCCGGATATCCCTGCAGAGAATTGAATGCCGGCGCGTCTTGCATCTCCCAAGACGAAGGGATGTCTGAATCCCCTTTGGAGACCACAGAGAAAGACCTAGTTCTCCGCCTCATCGCGACCGGAGGCCTCACATCTTTTGAAAACTGGAGAGGTCTGCAGAGATCAATGCTTCCACAGGAGACGATGCCTGACTCCTCTTGAAAATGGATAGGAGTCCCAGGATCCCTGTGGCACGTGGAAAGGGAGCCTGGGTCTCCCGCCTCACGTGGAGACGCGTCCCAATTGCCATGCCAAGACTCGAGGAGAATCCCGAGGTGTCCCTCGCACCTAGGCAGGAGTACTGACGTCGCTGAACAAACACGTGTCTGGAAGGGCCCTCCCCGTCGTAACTCGAGTATATATCCCAGGTTCCGGCCGCAACTCGAGAAAAACCATGAGACTTCCCCCTCGCCGCGAGATGAGGCCTGATTCCCCTGCATTGCGTGCAGAGCAATTCCGTGTTCCACATCAAACCTGAAAGGAGCCTTGATTTCCTTGATGGCACTCCAGAGAAAACCCAGGATCACTGTCTCAAGTCTAGAGGGATCCTGAGGTCACTGGAGCAACACGAAAGGGTTCCGTGGACCCCAAATCAACTCGAGATGAGAGCTTAGATCCTGGTTTCGAGTCAAGAGGAATACTAACTTTCCACAAGCACCTCAAGAGGAGGCTTCTCTCTGCTAAAGGTATGTGAGAGGGACCCTGAGCTTGTGGCCTCAAGTGGAATGGACATCGAGATGCTCTGACTCGAAGTAAGGCCGCATATCCCTGCAGTGAATTGAATGTAGGCTCGTCTTGCATCTCCCAAGACGAAGGGATGTCTGAATCCCCTGCGGAGACCGCAGAGAAAGACCTAGTCCTTCGCCTCATCGCGACCGGAGGCCTCACATCCTTTGAAAACTCGAGAGGTCCGCGGAGATCAATGCTTCCAAAGAGACGATGCCTGACTCCTCTTGAAAATGGATAGGAGTACCAGGATCCCTGTGGCACGTGGAAAGGGACCCTGGGTCTCCCGCCTCATGTGGAGACGCGTTCCAATTGCCATGCCAAGACTTTAGGAGAATCCCGAGGTGTCCCTCGCACCTATCACGTGTCTGGAAGGGTCCTCCCCGTCGTAAATCGAGAATATACCCCAGGTTCCGGCCGCAACTCGAGAAAAACCATGAGACTTTCCCCTCGACGCGAGATGAGGCCCGATTCCCCTGGACTGCGTGCAGAGCAATTCCGTGTTCCACATTAAACCTGAAAGGAGCCTTGATTTCCTTGATGGCACTCCAAAGAAAACCCAGGATCACTGTCTCAAGTCTAGAGGGATCCTGAGGTCACTGGAGCAATATGAAAGGGCTCCGTGGACCCCAAATCAACTTGTGATGAGAGCTTAGTCCCTGGCTTCGACTCAAGAGGAATACCAACTTTCCACAAGCACCTCAAGAGGAGGCTTCTCTCAGCTACAGTTATGTGAGAGGGACCCTGAGTTTGTGGCCTCAAGTGCAATGGACACCGAGATGCTCTGACTCGAAGGAAGGCCGGATATCCCTGCAGTGAATTGAATGCAGGCTCGTCTTGCATCTCCCAAGACGAAGGGATGTCTGAATCCCCTGTGGAGACCACAGAGAAAGACCTAGTCCTCCGCCTCATCGTGACCGGAGGCCTCATATCCTTTGAAAACTCGAGAGGTCTGCAGAGATCAATGTTTCCAAAGGAGACGATGCCTGACTCCTCTTGAAAATGCATAGGAGTCCCAGGATCCCTGTGGCACGTGGAAAGGGACCGTGGGTCTCCCGCCTCACGTGGAGACGCGTCCCAATTGCCATGCCAAGACTCGAGGAGAATCCTGAGGAGTCCCTCGCACCAAGGCAGGAGTCCTGATGTCGCTGAACAAACACGTGTCTGGAAGGGCCCTCCCCGTTGTAACTCGAGAATATACCTCAGGTCCTGGCTGCAACTCGAGAAAAACCATGAGACTTCCCCCTCGCCGCGAGATGAGGGCCGATTTCCCTGCACTGCTTGCAGAGCAGTTCCGTGTTACACATCAAACGTGAAAGGAGCCTTGATTTCCTTGATGGCACTCCAGAGAAAACCCAAGATCACTGTCTCAAGTCTAGAGGGATCCTGAGGTCACTGGAGCACCACGAAAGGGCTCCGTGGACCCCAAATCAACTCGAGATGAGAGCTTAGTCCCTGGCTTCGAGTCAAGAGGAATACCAAGTTTCCACAAGCACATCAAGACGAGGCTTCTCTCAGCTACAGGTATGTGAGAGGGACCCTGAGTTTGTCGCCTCAGGTGGAATGGACACCGAGATGCTCTGACTCGAAGTAAGGCCGGATATCCGTGCAGTGAATTGAGTGCAGGCTCGTCTTGCATCTCCCAAGACGAAGGGATGTCTGAATCCCCTGTGGAGACCACAGAGAAATACCTAGTTCTCCTCCTCATTGCGACCGGAGGCCTCCCATCTTTGAAAACTCGAGAGGTCCGCGGAGATCAATGCTTCCAAAGGAGACGATGCCTGACTCCTCTTGAAAAAGGATAGGAGTCCCAGGATGCCTGTGGCACGTGGAAAGGGACTCTGGGTCTCCCGCCTCATGTGGAGACGCGTCCCAATTGCCATGCCAAGACTCGAGGAGAATCCCGGGGTGTCCCTCGCACCTAGGCAGGAGTCCTGACGTCGCTGAACAAACACGTGTCTGGAAGGGCCCTCCCCGTCGTAACTCGAGAATATACCCCAGGTTCCGGCCGCAACTCGAGAAAAACCATGAGACTTCCCCCTCGCCGCGAGATGAAGCCCGATTCCCCTGCACTGCGTGCAGAGCAATTCTGAGTTCCACGTCAAACGTGAAAGGAGCCTTGATTTCCTTGATGGCACTCCAGAGAAAACCCAAGATCACTGTCTCAAGTCTAGAGCGATCCTGAGGACACTGGAGCAACAAGAAAGTTCTCCATGGACCCCAAATCAACTCGAGATGAGAGCTTAGTCCCTGGCTTCGAGTCAAGAGGAATACCAACTTTCCAAAAGCACCTCAAGAGGAGGCTTCTCTCAGCTAAAAGTATGTGAGAGGGACCCTGAGTTTGTGGCCTCAAGTGGAATGGATACCGATATTCTCTGACTCGAAGTAAGAACGGACATCCCTGCAGTGAATTGAATGCAGGCTCGTCTTGCATCTCCCAAGACGAAGGGATGTCTGAATCCGCTGTGGAGACCACAGAGAAAGACCTAGTCCTCCGCCTCTTCGCGACCGGAGGCCTCACATCCTTTGAAAACTCGAGAGGTCCGCGGAGATCAATTCTTCCAAAGGAGACGATGCCTGACTCCTCTTGAAAATGGATAGGAGTCCCAGGATCCCTGTGGCACGTGGAAAGGGACCCTGGGTCTCCCGCCTCACGTGGAGACGCATCCCAATTGCCATGCCAAGACTCGAGGAGAATCCCGAGGTGTCCCTCGCACCTAGGCAGGAGTCCTGACGTCGCTGAACAAACACGTGTCTGGAAGGGCCCTCCCCATCGTAACTCGAGAATATACCCCAGGTTCCGGCCGCAACTCGAGAAAAACCATGAGACTTCCCCCTCGCTGCGAGATGAGACCCGATTCCCCTGCACTGCGTGCAGAACAATTCCGTGTTCCACATCAAACGTGAAAGGAGCCTTGATTTCCTTGATGACACTCCAGAGAAATCCCAAGATCACTGTCTCAAGTATAGAGGGATCCTGAGGTCACTGGAGCAACACGAAAGGGCTCGTGGACCCCAAATCAACTCGAGATGAGAGCTTAGTCCCTGGCTTCGACTCAAGAGGAATACCAACTTTCCACAAGCACCTCAAGAGGAGGCTTCTCTCAGGTACAGGTATGTGAGAGGGACCCTGAGTTTGTGGCCTCAAGTGGAATGGACACCGAGATGCTCTGACTCAAAGTAAGGCCGGATATCCCTGCAGTGAATTGAATGCAGGCTCGTCTTGCATCTCCCAAGACGAAGGGATGTCTGAATCCCCTGTGGAGACCAGAGAGAAAGACCGAGTTCTCCGCCTCATCGCGACCGGAGGCCTCACATCGTTTGAAAACTCGAGAGGTCCGCGGAGATCAATGCTTCCAAAGGAGACGATGCCTGACTCCTCTTGAAAATGGATAGGAGTCCCAGGATTCCTGTGGCACGTGGAAAGGGACCCTGGGTCTCCCGCCTCACGTGGAGACGCGTCCCAATTGCCATGCCAAGACTCGAGGAGAATCCCGAGGTGTCCCTGGCACCTAGGCAGGAGTCCTGACGTCGCTGAACAAACACGTGTCTGGAAGGGCCTTCCCCGTCGTAAATCGAGAATATACCGCAGGTTCCGGCCGCAACTCGAGAAAAACCATGAGACTTTCCCCTCGACGCGAGATGAGGCCCGATTCCCCTGGACTGCGTCCAGAGCAATTCCGTGTTCCACATCAAACCTGAAAGGAGCCTTGATTTCCTTGATGGCACTCCAGAGAAAACCCAGGATCACTGTCTCAAGTCTAGAGGGATCTTGAGGTCACTGGAGCAACACGAAAGGGCTCCGTGGACCCCAAATCAACTCGAGATGAGAGTTTAGTACCTGGCTTCGACGCAAGAGGAATACCAACTCTCCACAAGCACCCCAAGAGGAGGGTTCTCTCAGCCACAGGTATGTGAGAAGGACTCTGAGTTTGTGGCCTCAAGTGGAATGGACACCGAGATGCTCTGACTCGAAGTAAGGCCAGATATCCCTGCAATGAATTGAACGCAGGCTCGTCTTGCATCTCTCAAGACGAAGGAATGTCTGAATCCCCTGTGGAGACCACAGAGAAAGTCCTAGTTCTCCGCCTCATCACGACCGGAGGCCTCACATCCTTTGAAAACTCAAGAGGTCCGCGGAGATCAATGCTTCCAAAGGAGACGATGCCTGACTCCTCTTGAAAATGGATAGGAGTCCCAGGATCCCTGTGGCACGTGGAAAGGGACCCTGGGTCTCCCGCCTCACGTGGAGACGCGTCCCAATTGCCATGCCAAGACTCGAGGAGAATCCCGAGGTGTCCCTCGCACCTAGGCAGGAGTCCTGACGTCGCTGAACAAACACGTGTCTGGAAGGGCCGTCCCCGTCGTAACTCGAGAATATACCACAGGTTCCGGCCGCAACTCGAGAAAAACCATGAGACTTCCCCCTCGCCGAGAGATGAGGCCCGATTCCCCTGCACTGCATGCAGAGCAATTCCGTATTCCACATCAAAAATGAAAGGAGCCTTGATTTCTTTGATGGCACTCCAGAGAAAACCCAAGATCACTGTCTCAAGTCTAGAGGGATCCTGAGGTCACTGGAGCAACACGAAAGGGCTCCGTGGACCCCAAATCAACTCGAGATGAGAGCTTAGGCCCTGGCGTCGACTCAAGAGGAATACCAACTTTCCACAAGCACCTCAAGGGGAGGCTTCTCTCAGCTACATGAATGTGAGAGGGACCCTGAGTTTGTGGCCTCAAGGGGAATGGACACCGAGATGCTCTGACTCGAAGTAAGGCCGGATATCCCTGCAGTGAAGTGAATGCAGGCTCGTCTTGCATCTCCCAAGACGAAGGGATGTCTGAAACCCCTGTGCAGACCACAGAGAATGACATAGTCCTCCTCCTCATCGCGACCTGTGGCCTCACATTCTTTGAAAACTCGAGAGGTCAGCGGAGATCAATGCTTCCAAAGGAGACGATGCCTGACTCCTCTTGAAAATGGATAGGAGTCCCAGGATCCCTGTGGCACGTGGAAAGGGACACTGGGTCTCCCGCCTCACGTGGAGACGCATCCCAATTGCCATGCCAAGACTCGCGGAGAATCCCGAGGTGTCCCTCGCACCTAGGCAGGAGTCCTGACGTCGCTGAACAAACACGTGTCTGGAAGGGCCCTCCCCGTCGTAATTCGAGAATATACCCCAGGTTCCGGCCGCAACTCGAGAAAAACCATGAGACTTCCCCCTCGCTGCGAGATGAGACCCGATTCCCCTGCACTGCGTGCAGAACAATTCCGTGTTCCACATCAAACGTGAAAGGAGCCTTGATTTCCTTGATGACACTCCAGAGAAATCCCAAGATCACTGTCTCAAGTATAGAGGGATCCTGAGGTCACTGGAGCAACACAAAAGGGCTCCGTGGACCCCAAATCAACTCGAGATGAGAGCTTAGTCCCTGGCTTCGACTCAAGAGGAATACCAACTTTCCACAAGCACCTCAAGAGGAGGCTTCTCTCAGGTACAGGTATGTGAGAGGGACCCTGAGTTTGTGGCCTCAAGTGGAATGGACACCGAGATGCTCTGACTCGAAGTAAGGCCGGATATCCCTGCAGTGAATTGAATGCAGGCTCGTCTTGCATCTCCCAAGACGAAGGGATGTGTGAATCCCCTGTGGAGACCACAGAGAAAGACGGAGTTCTCCGCCTCATCGCGACCAGAGGCCTCACATCCTTTGAAAACTCGAGAGGTCCACGGGGATCAATGCTTCCAAAGAGACGATGCCTGACTCCTCTTGAAATTGGATAGGAGTCACAGGATCCCTGTGGCACGTGGAAAGGGACCCTGGGTCTCCCGCCTCATGTGGAGACGCGTTCCAATTGCCATGCCAAGACTTTAGGAGAATCCCGAGGTGTCCCTCGAACCTATCACGTGTCTGGAAGGGTCCTCCCCGTCGTAAATCGAGAATATACCCCAGGTTCCGGCCGCAACTCAAGAAAAACCATGAGACTTTCCCCTCGACGCGAGATGAGGCCCGATTCCCCTGGACTGCGTGCAGAGCAATTCCGTGTTCCACATCAAACCTGAAAGGAGCCTTGATTTCCTTGATGGCACTCCAGAGAAAACCCAGGATCACTGTCTCAAGTCTAGAGGGATCTTGAGGTCACTGGAGCAACACGAAAGGGCTCCGTGGACCCCAAATCAACTTGAGATGAGAGCTTAGTACCTGGCTTCGACGCAAGAGGAATACCAACTCTCCACAAGCACCCCAAGAGGAGGGTTCTCTCAGCCACAGGTATGTGAGAAGGACCCTGAGTTTGTGGCCTCAAGTGGAATGGACACCGAGATGCTCTGACTCGAAGTAAGGCCAGATATCCCTGCAGTGAATTGAATGCAGGCTCGTCTTGCATCTCTCAAGACGAAGGAATGTCTGAATCCCCTGTGGAGACCACAGAGAAAGAACTACTTCTCCGCCTCATCGCGACCGGAGGCCTCACATCCTTTGAAAACTCAAGAGGTCCGCGGAGATCAATGCTTCCAAAGGAGACGATGCCTGACTCCTCTTGAAAATTGATAGGAGTCCCAGGATCCCTGTGGCACGTTGAAAGGGACCGTGGGTCTCCCACCTCACGTGTAGACGCGTCCCATTTGCCATGCCAAGACTCGAGGAGAATCCCGAGGTGTCCCTCGCACCTAGGCAGGAGTCCTGACGTCGCTGAACAAACACGTGTCTGGAAGGGCCGTCCCCATCGTAACTCGAGAATATACCCCAGGTTCCGGCCGCAACTCGAGAAAAACCATGAGACTTCCCCCTCGCCAATACATGAGGCCCGATTCCCCTGCACTGCATGCAGAGCCATTCCGTATTCCACATCAAAAATGAAAGGAGCCTTGATTTCTTTGATGGCACTCCAGAGAAAACCCAAGATCACTGTCTCAAGTCTAGAGGGATCCTGAGGTCACTTGAGAAACACGAAAGGGCTCCGTGGACCCCAAATCAACTCGAGATGAGAGCTTACTCCCTGGCTTAGACTCAAGAGGAATACCAACTTTCCACAAGCACCTCAAGAGGAGGCTTCTCTCAGCTAATGGTATGTGAGAGGGACCCTGAGTTTGTGGCCTCAAGTGGAATGGACACCGAGATGCTCTGACTCGAAATAAGGCCGGATATCCCTGCAGTGAATGGAATGCAGGCTCGTCTTGCATCTCCCAAGACGAAGGGATGTCTGAAACCCCTGTGCAGACCACAGAGAAAGACCTAGTCCTCCTCCTCATCGCGACCTGTGGCCTCACATTCTTTGAAAACTCGAGAGGTCAGCGGAGATCAATGCTTCCAAAGGAGACGATGCCTGACTCCTCTTGAAAATGGATAGGAGTCCCAGGATCCCTGTGGCACGTGGAAAGGGACCCTGGGTCTTCCGCCTCACGTGGAGACACGTCCCAATTGCCATGCCAAGACTCGAGGAGAATCCTGACGTGTCCCTCGCACCTAGGCAGGAGTGCTGACGTCGCTGAACAAACACGTGTCTGGAAGTGCCCTCCCCGTCATAACTCGAGAATATACCCCAGGTTCCGGCCGCAACTCGAGAAAAACCATGAGACTTCCCCCTCGCCGCGAGATGAGGCCAGATTCCCCTGCACTGCGTGCAGAGCAATTCCGTGTTCCACATCAAACGGGAAAGGAGCCTTGATTTCCTTGATGGCACTCCAGAGAAAACCCAAGATCATTGTCTCAAGTCTAGAGGGATCCTGAGGTCACTGGAGCAACACGAAAGGGCTCCGTGGACCCCAAATCAACTCGTGATGAGAGCTTAGTCCCTCGCTTCGACTCAAGAGGAATACCAACTTTCCACAAGCACCTCAAGAGGAGGCTTCTCTCAGCTACAGTTATGTGAGAGGGACCCTGAGTTTGTGGCCTCAAGTGCAATGGACACCGAGATGCTCTGACTCGAAGTAAGGCTGGATATCCCTGCAGTGAATTGAATTCAGGCTCGTCTTGCATCTCCCAAGACGAAGGGATGTCTGAATCCCCTGTGGAGACGACAGAGAAAGACCTAGTCCTCCGCCTCTTCGTGACCGGAGGCCTCATATCCTTTGAAAACTCGAGAGGTCTGCAGAGATCAATGCTTCCAAAGGAGACGATGCCTGACTCCTCTGGAAAATGCATAGGAGTCCCAGGATCCCTGTGGCACGTGGAAAGGGACACTGGGTCTCCCGCCTCACGTGGAGACGCGTCCAAATTGCCATGCCAAGACTCGAGGAGAATCCAGAGGTGTCCCTCGCCCCTAGGCAGGCGTCCTGAGGTCGCTGAACAAACACGTGTCTGGAAAGACCCTCCCCGTCGTAAATCGAGAATATACCGCAGGTTCCGGCCGCAACTCGAGAACAACCATGAGACTTCCAACTCGCCGCGAGATGAGGCCCGATTCCTCTGCACTGCGTGCAGAGCAATTCCGTGTTCCACATCAAACTTGAAAGGAGCCTTGATTTCCTTGATGGCACTCCATACAAAACCCAAGATCACTGTCTAAAGTCTAGAGGGATCCTGAGGTCACTGTAGCAACAAGACAGGGCTCCGTGGACCTCAAATCAACTCGAGATGAGAGCTTAGTCCCTGGCTTCGACTCAAGGGGAATACCAACTTTCCACAAGCACCTCAAGAGGAGGCTTCTCTCAGCTACAGGTATGTGAGAGGGACCCTGAGTTTGTGGCCTCAAGTGGAATGGACACCGAGACGCTGTGACTCGAAGTAAGGCCCGTTATCCCTGCAGTGAATTGAATGCAGGCTCGTCTTGCATCTCCCAAGATGAAGGGATGTCTGAATCCCCTGAGGATACCACAGAGAAAGATCTAGTTCTCACCACATCGTGAGCGGAGGACTCACATCCTTTGAAAACTTGAGAGGTCCTCGGAGATCAATGCTTCCAAAGGAGACGATGCCTGACTCCTCTTGAAAATTGATAGGAGTCCCAGGATCCCTGTGGCACGGGGAAAGGGACCCTGGGTCTCCCTTTCACGTGGAGACGCCTCGCAATTGCCATGCCAAGACTCGAGGAGAATACCGAGGTGTCCTTCGCACCTAGGCAGGAGTCCAGACGTCCCTGAACAAACACGTGTCTGGAAGGGACCTCCCCGTCGTAACTCGAGAATATACCCCAGGTTCCAGCCGCAACTCGAGAAAAACCATGAGACTTCCCCCTCGCCGCGACATGAGGCCCGATTCCCCTGCACTGCGTGCAGAGCAATTCCGTGTTCCACATCAAACGGGAAAGGAGACTTGATTTCCTTGATGGCACTCCAGAGAAAACCCAAGATCACTGTCCCAAGTCTAGAGGGATCCTGAGGTCATTGGAGCAACAAGAAAGGGCTCCGTGGACCCGAAATCAACTCGAGATGAGAGCTTAGTCCCTAACTTCGATTCAAGAGGTATACCAACGTTCCACAAGCACCTCAAGAGGAGGCTTCTCTCAGCTACAGGTATGTGAGAGGGACCCTGAGTTTGTGGCCTCAAGTGGAATGGACATCGAGATGCTCTGACTCGAAGTAAGGCCAGATATCCCTGCAGTAAATTGAATGCAGGCTCGTCTTGCATCTCCCAAGACGAAGGGATGTCTGAATCCCCTGTGGAGACCACAGAGAAAGACCTAGTTCTCGCCACATCGCGACAGGAGGCCTCACATCGTTTGAAAACTCGAGAGGTCCGCGGAGATCAATGCTTCCAAAGGAGACGATTCCTGACTCCTCTTGAAAATGGATAGGAGTCCGAGGATCCCTGTGGCACGTGGAAAGGGAACCTGGGTCTCCTGCCACACGTGGAGACGCGAGCCAATTGCCATGCCAAGACTCGAGGTGAATCCCGAGGTGTCCCTCACACCAAGGCAGGAGTCCTGACGTCGCTGAACAAACACGTGTCTGGAAGGGCCTTCCCCGTCGTAACTCGAGAATATACCCCAGGATCCGGCCGCAACTCGAGAAAAACGATGAGAATCCCCCCTCGCCGAGAGATGAGGCCCGATTTCCCTGGACTGGCTGCAGAGCAATTCCGTGTTCCACATCAAACGTGAAAGGAGCCTTGATTTCCTTGATGGCCCTCCAGAGAAAACCCAAGATCACTGTCTCAAGTCTAGAGGGATCCTGAGGTCACTGTAGCAACATGAAAGGGCTCCGAGGACCCGAAATCAACTCGAGATGAGAGCTTAGTCCCTGGCTTCGACTCAAGAGCAATACCAACTTTCCACAAGCACCTCAAGAGGAGGCTTCTCTCAGCTGCAGGTATGTGAGAGGGACCCTGAGTTTGTGGCCACAAGTGTAATGGACATCGAGGTGTTCTGACTCGAAGTAAGGCGAGATATCCCTGCAGTGAATTGAATGCAGGCCCGTCTTGCATCTCCCAAGACGAAGGCATGTCTGAATCCCCTGTGGAGACCACAGAAAAAGACCTAGTTCTCCGCATCATCACCACTGGAGTCCTCACATCCTTTGAAAAATGGAGAGGTCCGCGGAGATCAATGCTTCCAAAGGAGACGATGACTGACTCCTCTTGAAAATGGATAGGAGTCCCAGGATCCGTGTGGCACGTGGAAAGGGACACTAGGTCTCCCGCCTCACGTGGAGACGCGTCTCAATTGCCATGCCAAAACTCGAGGAGAATCCCTAGTTGTCCCTCGCACCTAGGCAGGAGTACAGACGTCGCTGAACAAACACGTGTCTGGAAGGGCCCTACCCATCGTAACTCGAGAATATACCCCAGGTTCCGGCCGCAACTCGAGAAAAACCATGAGACTTCCCCCTAGCCGCGGGATGAGGCCCATTTCCCCTGCCCTGCGTGCAGAGCAATTCCGTGTTCCACATCAAACGTGAAAGGAGCCTTGATTTCCTTGATGGCACTCCAGAGAAAACCCAACGTCACTGTCTCAAGTCTAGAGGGATCCTGAGGTCACTGGAGCAACACGAAAGGGCTCCGTGGACCCCAAATCAACTCGAGATGAGAGCTTAGTCCCTGGCTTCGAGTCAACAGGAATACCAACTTTCCACAAGCACCTCAAGAAGAGGCTTCTCTCAGCTACAGGTATGTGAGAGGGACCCTGAGTTTGTGGCCTCAAATGGAATGGACACCGAGATGCTCTGACTCGAAGTAAGGCCGGATATCCCTGCAGTGAATTGAATGCAGGCTCGTCTTGCATCTCCCAAGACGAAGGGATGTCTGAATCCGCTGGGGAGACCACAGAAAGACCGAGTACTCCGCCTCATCGCGACCGGAGGCCTCACATCCTTTGAAAACTCGAGAGGTCCGAGGAGATCAATGCTTCCAAAGAGACGATGCCTGACTCCTCTTGAAAATGGATAGGAGTCCCAGGATCCCTGTGGCACGTGAAAAGGGACCCTGGGTCTCCCGCCTCACGTGGAGACGCGGCCAAAATGCCATGCCAAGACTCGAGGAGAATCCCGAGGTGTCCCTCGCACCTAGGCAGGAGTCCTGACGTCGCTCAACAAACACGTGTCTGGAAGGGCCCTCCCCGTCGTAACTCGAGAATATATCCCAGGTTCCGGCCGCAACTGAAGAAAACCATGAGATTCACCCCTCGCCGCGAGTTGAGGCCCGATTCCCCTGCACTGCATGCAGAACAATTCCGTGTTCCACATCAAACGTGAAAGGAGCCTTGATTTCCTTGATGGCACTCCAGAGAAAACCCAAGATCACTGTTTCAAGTCTAGAGGGATCCTGAGGTCACTGTAGCAACACGAAAGGGCTCTGTGGACCCGAAATCAACTCGAGATGAGAGTTTAGTCCCTGGCTTCGACTCAAGAAGAATACCAACTTTCCACAAGCACCTCAAGAGGAGGCTTCTCTCAGCTACAGGTATGTGAGAGGGCCCCTGAGTTTGTGGCCTCAAATGGAATGGACACCGAGATGCTCTGACTCGAAGTAAGGCCGGATATCCCTGCAGTGAATTGAATGCAGGCTCGTCTTGCATCTCCCAAGGCGAAGGGATGTCTGAATCCCCTGTGGAGACCACAGAGAAAGACCTAATTCTCCGCCTCATCGCGAGCGGAGGCCTCACATCCTTTGAAAACTCGAGAGGTCCGCGGAGATCAATGCTTCCAAAGGAAACGATGCCTGACTCCTCTTGAAAATGGATAGGAGTCCCAGGATCCCTGTGGCACGTGGAAAGGGACCCTGGGTCTCCCGCCTCACGTGGAGAGGCGTCCCAATAGCCATGCCAAGACTCGAGGAGAATCCCGAGGTGTCCCTCGCACCTAGGCAGTAGTCCTGACGTCACTGAACAAACACGGTTCTGGAAGGCCCCTCCCTGTCGTAACTCGAGAATATACCCCAGGTTCCGGCCGCAACTCGAGAAAAACCATGAGACTCCCCCCTCGCCGCGAGATGAGGCCCGATTCCCCTGCCCTGCGTGCAGAGCAATTCCGTGTTCCACATCAAACGTGAAAGGAGCCTTGATTTCCTTGATGGCACTCCAGAGAAAACCCAAGATCACTGTTTCAAGTCTAGAGGGATCCTGAGGTCACTGGACCAACAGGAAAGGGCTCCGTGGACCACAAATCAACTCGAGATGAGAGCTTAGTCCCTGGCTTCAACTCAAGAGGAATATGAACTTTCCACAAGCCCCTCAAGAGGAGGCTTCTCTCAGCTACAGGTATGTGAGAGGGACCCTGAGTTTGTGGCATAAAGTGGAATGGACACCGAGATGCTCTGACTCGAAGTAAGGCCGGATATCCCTGCAGTGAATTGAATGCAGGCTCGTCTTGCATCTCCCAAGAAGAAGGGATGTCTGAATCCCCTGTGGAGACCACAGAGAAAGACCTACTCCTCCGCCTCATCGCGACCGGAGGCCTCACATCCTTTGAAAACTCGAGAGGTCTGCGGAGATCAATGCTTCCAAAGGAGACGATGCCTGACTCCTCTTGAAAATGGATAGTAGTCCCAGGATCCCTGTGGCACGTGGAAAGGGACACTGGGTCTCCCGCCTCACGTGGAGACGCGTCCCAATTGCCATGCCAGACTCGAGGAGAATCCCGAGGTGTCCCTCGCACCTAGGCAGGAGTCCTGACGTCGCTGTACAAACACGTGTCTGGAAGGGACCTCCCCGTCGTAACTCGAGAATATACCCCAGGTTCAGGCCGCAACTCGAGAAAAACCATGAGACTTCCCCCTCGCCGCGAGATGAGGCCCAATTCCCCTGCCCTGCGTGCAGAGCAATTCCGTATTCCACATCAAAAATGAATGGAGCCTTGATTTCCTTGATGGCACTCCAGAGAAAACCCAAGATCAGTGTCTCAAGTCTAGAGGGATCCTGAGGTCACTGTAGCAACAACAAAGGGCTCAGTGGACCCCAAATCAACTCGAGATGAGAGCTTAGTCCCTGGCTTCGACTCAAGAGGAATACGAACTTTCCACAAGCACCTCAAGAGGAGGCTTCTCTCAGCTACAGGTATGTGAGAGGGACCCTGAGTTTGTTGCCTCAAGTGGAATGGACACCGAGATGCTCTGACTCGAAGTAAGGCCGGATATCCCTGCAGTGAATTGAATGCAGGCTCATCTTGCATCTCCCAAGACGAAGGGATGTCTGAATCCGCTGGGGAGAACACAGAGAAAGAGCGAGTTCTCCGCCTCATCGCGACCGGAGGCCTCACATCCTTTGAAAACTCTAGAGGTCCGAGGAGATCAATGCTTCCAAAGAGACGATGCCTGACTCCTCTTGAAAATGGATAGGAGTCCCAGGATCCCTGTGGCACGTGAAAAGGGACCCTGGGTCTCCCGCCTCACGTGGAAAGGCGTCCCAATTGCCATGCCAAGACTCGAGGAGAATCCCCAGGTGTCCCTCGCACCTAGGCAGGAGTCCTGACGTCACTGAACAAACACGTGTCTGGAAGTCCCCTCCCCGTCGTAACTCGAGAATATACCCCAGGTTCCGGCCGCAACTCAAGAAAAACCATGAGACTCCCCCCTCGCCGCGAGATGAGGCCCGATTCCCCTGCCCTGCGTGCAGAGCAATTCCGTATTCCACATCAAAATAGAAAGGAGCCTTGATTTCCTTGATGGCACTCCAGAGAAAACCCAAGATCACTGTCTCAAGTCTAGAGGGATCCTGAGGTCACTGGAGCAACAAGTAAGGGCTCTGTGGACCCCAAATCAACTCGAGATGAGAGCTTAGTCCCTGGTTTTGACTCAAGAGGAATACCAACTTTCCACAAGCACCTCAAGAGGAGGCTTCTCTCAGCTACAGGTATATTTGAGGGACCCTGAGTTTGTGGCCTCAAGTGGAATGGACACCGAGATGCTCTGACTCGAAGTAAGGCCGGATATTCCTGCAGTGAATTGAATGCAGGCTCGTCTTGCATCTCCCAAGACGAAGGGATGTGTGAATCCCCTGTGGAGACCACAGAGAAAGACCGTGTTCTCCGCCTCATCGCGACCGGAGGCCTCACATCCTTTGAAAACTCGAGAGGTCCCCGGAGATCAATGCTTCCAAAGGAGACGATGCCTGACTCCTCTTGAAAATGGATAGGAGTCCTAGGATTCCTGTGGCTCGTGAAAAGGGACCCTGGGTCTCCCGCCTCACGTGGAGACGCGTCCCCATTGCCATGGCAAGACTCGAGGAGAACCCCGAGGTGTCCCTCGCACCTAGGCAGGAGTCCTGACGTCGCTCAACAAACACGTGTCTGGAAGGGCCCTCCCTGTCGTAACTCGAGAATATATCCCAGGTTCCGGCCGCAACTGAAAAATACCATGAGATTTACCCCTCCCCGCGAGTTGAGGCCCGATTCCCCTGCACTGCATGCAGAGTAATTCCGTGTTCGACATCAAACGTGAAAGGAGCCTTGATTTCCTTGATGGCACTCCAGAGAAAACCCAAGATCACTGTTTCAAGTCTAGAGGGATCCTGAGGTCACTGGACCAACAGGAAAGGGCTCCGTGGACCACAAATCAACTCGTGATGAGAGCTTAGTCCCTGGCTTCAACTCAAGAGGAATATGAACTTTCCACAAGCCCCTCAAGAGGAGGCTTCTCTCAGCTACAGGTATGTGAGAGGGACCCTGAGTTTGTGGCATCAAGTGGAATGGACACCGAGATGCTCTGACTCGAAGTAAGACCGGATATCCCTGCAGTGAATTGAATGCAGGCTCATCTTGCATCTCCCAAGACGAAGGGATGTCTGAATCCCCTGTGGAGACCACAGAGAAAGACCTAATTCTGCGCCTCATCGCGAGCGGAGGCCTCACATCCTTTGAAAACTCGAGAGGTCCGCGGAGATCAATGCTTCCAAAGGAGACGATGCCTGACTCCTCTTGAAAATGGATAGGTGTCCCAGGATCCCTGTGGCACGTGGAAAGGGACCCTGGGTCTCCCGCCTCACGTGGAGACGCGTCCCAATTGCCATGCCAAGACTCGAGGAGAATCCCGATGTGTCCCTCGCACCTAGGCAGGAGTCCTGACGTCGCTGAACAAACACGTGTCTGGAAGGGCCCTCCCCATCGTAACTCGAGTATATACCCCAGGTTCCGGCCGCAACTCGAGAAAAACCATGAGATTTCCCCCTCGCCGCGAGTTGAGACCCGATTCCCCTGCACTGCATGCAGAGCAATTCCGTGTTCCACATCAAACGTGAAAGGAGCCTTGATTTCCTTGATGGCACTCCAGAGAAAACCCAAGATCACTGTCTCAAGTCTAGAGGGATCCTGAGGTCACTGGAGCAACATGAAATGGCTCCGTGGACCCCAAATCAACTCGAGATGAGAGCTTAGTCCCTGGCTTCGACTCAAGAGGAATAGCAACTTTCCACAAGCACCTCAAGAGGAGGCTTCTCTCAGCTACAGCTATGTGAGAGGGCCACTGAGTTTGTGGCCTCAAGTGGAATGGACACCGAGATTCTCTGACTCGAAGTAAGGCCGGATATCCCTGCAGTGAATTGAATGCAGGCTCGTCTTGCATCTCCCAAGTAGAAGGGATGTCTGAATCCCCTGTGGAGACCACAGAGAAAGACCGAGTTCTCCGCCTCATCGCGACCAGAGGCCTCACATCCTTTGAAAACTCGAGAGGTCTGCGGAGATCAATGCTTCCAAAGGAGACGATGCCTGACTCCTCTTGAAAATGGATAGGAATCCCAGGATCCCTGTGGCACGTGGAAAGGGACACTGGGTCTCCCGCCTCACGTGGAGTCGCGTCCCAATTGCCATGCCAAGACTCGAGGAGAATCCCGAAGTGTCCCTCGCACTTAGGCAGGAGTCCTGACGTCGCTGAACAAACACGTGTCTGGAAGGGCCCTCCCCGTCGTAACTCGAGAATATACCCCAGGTTCCGGCCGCAACTCGAGAAAAACCATGAGATTTCCCCCTCGCCGCGAGTTGAGGCCCGATTCCCCTGCACTGCATGCAGAGCAATTCCGTTTTCCACATCAAACGTGAAAGTAGCCTTGATTTCCTTGATGGCACTCCAGAGAAAACGCAAGATCACTGTCTCAAGTCTAGAGGGATCCTGAGGTCACCGGAGCCACATGAAAGGGCTCCATGGACCCCAAATCAACTCGAGATGAGAGCTTAGTCCCTGGCTTCGACACAAGTGGAATACCAACTTTCCACAAGCAACTCAAGAGGAGGCTTCTCTCAGCTACAGGTATGTGAGAGGGACCCTGAGTTTGTGACCTCAAGTGGAATGGACACCGAGATGCTCTGACTCGAAGTAAGGCCGGATATCCCTGCAGTGAATTGAATGCAGGCTCGTCTTGCATCTCCCAAGACGAAGGGATGTCTGAATCCCCTGTGGAGACCACAGAGAAAGACCTACTCCTCCGCCTCATCGCGACCGGAGGCCTCACATCCTTTGAAAACTCGAGAGGTCTGCAGAGATCAATGCTTCTAAAGGAGACGATGCCTGACTCTTCTTGAAAATGGATAGGAGTCCCAGGATCACTGTGGCACTTGGAAAGGGACCCTGGGTCTCCCGCCTCACGTGGAGACACGTCCCAATTGCCATGCCAAGACTCGAGGAGAATCCCGAGGTGTCCCTCGCACTTAGTCAGGAGTCCTGACGTCGCTGAACAAACACGTGTCTGGAAGGGCCCTCCCCGTCGTAACTCGAGAATATACCCCAGGTTCCGGCCGCAACTCGAGAAAAACCATGAGACTTCCCCCTCGCCGCGAGTTGAGGCCCGATTCCCCTGCACTGCATGCAGAGCAATTCCGTTTTCCACATCAAACGTGAAAGTAGCCTTGATTTCCTTGATGGCACTCCAGAGAAAACGCAAGATCACTGTCTCAAGTCTAGAGGGATCCTGAGGTCACTGGAGCCACATGAAAGGGCTCCATGGACCCCAAATCAACTCGAGATGAGAGCTTAGTCCCTGGCTTCGACACAAGTGGAATACCAACTTTCCACAAGCAACTCAAGAGGAGGCTTCTCTCAGCTACAGGTATGTGAGAGGGACCCTGAGTTTGTGACCTCAAGTGGAATGGACACCGAGATGCTCTGACTCGAAGTAAGGCCGGATATCCCTGCAGTGAATTGAATGCAGGCTCATCTTGCATCTCCCAAGACGAAGGGATGTCTGAATCCCCTGTGGAGACCACAGAGAAAGACCTACTCCTCCGCCTCATCGCGACCGGAGGCCTCACATCCTTTGAAAACTCGAGAGGTCTGCAGAGATCAATGCTTCTAAAGGAGACGATGCCTGACTCTTCTTGAAAATGGATAGGAGTCCCAGGATCACTGTGGCACTTGGAAAGGGACCCTGGGTCTCCCGCCTCACGTGGAGACACGTCCCAATTGCCATGCCAGACTCGAGGAGAATCCCGAGGTGTCCCTCGCACCTAGGCAGGAGTCCTGACGTCGCTGTACAAACACGTGTCTGGAAGGGACCTCCCCGTCGTAACTCGAGAATATACCTCAGGTTCCGGCCGCAACTCGAGAAAAACCATGAGACTTCCCCCTCGCCGCGAGATGAGGCCAAATTCCCCTGCCCTGCGTGCAGAGCAATTCCGTATTCCACATCAAAAATGAAAGGAGCCTTGATTTCCTTGATGGCACTCCAGGGAAAACCCAAGATCAGTCTCTCAAGTCTAGAGGGATCCTGAGGTCACTGTAGCAACACGAAATGGCTCCGTGGACCCCAAATCAACCCGAGATGAGAGCTTAGTCCCTGGCTTCGACTCAAGAGGAATACCAATTTTCCCCAAGCACCTCAAGAGGAGGCTTCTCTCAGCTACAGGTATGTGAGAGGGACCCTGAGTTTGTGACCTCAAGTGGAATGGACACCGAGAAGCTCTGACTCGAAGTTAGGCCGGATATCCCTGCAGTGAATTGAATGCAGGGTCGTCTTGCATCTCCCAAGACGAAGGGATGTCTGAATCCCCTGTGGAGACCACAGAGAAAGACCCAGTTCTCCGCCTCATCGCGACGGGAAGCCTCACATCCTTTGAAAACTCGAGAGGTCGGCGGAGATCAATGCTTCCAAAGGAGACGATGCCTGACTCCTCTTGAAAATGGATAGGAGTCCCAGGATCCCTGTGACACGTGGAAAGGGACCCTGGGTCTCCCGCCTCACGTGAAGACGCATCCCAATTGCCATGTCAAGACTCGAGGAGAATCCAGAGGTGTCCCTGGCACCTAGGCAGGAGTCCTGACATCGCTGAACAAACACTTGTCTGGAAGGGCCCTCCCCGTCGTAACTCGAGTATATACCCCAGGTTCCCGCCGCAACTCGAGAAAAACCATGAGAGTTCCCCCTCGGCGCGAGATGAGGCCCGATGCCCCTGCACTGCGTGCAGAGCAATTCCGTGTTCCACATCAAACGTGAAAGGAGACTTGATTTCCTTGGTGGCACTCCAGAGAAAACCCAAGATCACTGTCTCAAGTCTAGAGGGATCCTGACGTCACTGTTGCAACACCAAAGGGCTCCGTGGAACCCAAATCAACTCGAGATGAGAGCTTAGTCCCTGGCTTCGACTCAAGAGGAATACCAAGTTTCCACAAGCACCTCAAGAGGAGGCTTCTCTCAGCTACAGGTATGTGAGAGGGACCCTGAATTTGTGGCCTCATGTGGAATGGACACCGAGATGCTCTGACTCGAAGTAAGGCCGGATATCCCTTCAGTTAATTGAATGCCGGCCCGTCTTGAATCTCCCAAGACGAAGGGATGTCTGAATCCCCTGTGGAGACCGCAGAGAAAGACCTAGTTCTCCGCCTCATCGCGAACGGAGGCCTCGGATCCTTTGAAAACTCAAGAGGTCCTCGGAGATCAATGCTTCCAAAGGAGACGATGCCTGACTCCTCTTGAAAATGGATAGGAGTCCCAGGATCCGAGTGGCACGTGGAAAGGGACACTGGGTCTCCCGCCTCACGTGGAGACGCGTCTCAATTGCCATGTCAAAACTCGAGGAGAATCCCGAGTTGTCCCTCGCACCTAGGCAGGAGTCCAGACGTCGCTGAACAAACACGTGTCTGGAAGGGCCCTCCCCGTCGTAACTGGAGAATATACCCCAGGTTCCGGCCGCAACTCGAGAAAAACCATGAGACTTCCCCCTCGCCGCGGGATGAGGCCCATTTCCCCTGCCCTGCGTGCAGAGCAATTCCGTGTTCCACATCAAACGTGAAAGGAGCCTTGATTTCCTTGATGGCACTCCAGAGAAAACCCAAGATCACTGTCTCAAGTCTAGAGGGATCCTGAGGTCACTGGAGCAACACCAAAGGGCTCCATGAACCCCAAATCAACTCGAGATGAGAGCTTAGTCCCTGGCTTCGACTCAAGAGGAATACGAACTTTCCACAAGCACCTCAAGAGGAGGCTTCTCTCAGCTACAGGTATGTGAGAGGGACCCTGAGTTTGTTGCCTCAAGTGGAATGGACACCGAGATGCTCTGACTCGAAGTAAGGCCGGATATCCCTGCAGTGAATTGAATGCAGGCTCATCTTGCATCTCCCAAGACGAAGGGATGTCTGAATCCGCTGGGGAGACCACAGAGAAAGACCGAGTTCTCCGCCTCAACGCGAACCGAGGCCTCACATCCTTTGAAAACTCGAGAGGTCCGAGGAGATCAATGCTTCCAAAGGAGACGATGCCTGACTCCTCTTGAAAATGGATAGGAGTCCCAGGATCCCTGTGGCATGTGAAAAGGGACCCTGGGTCTCCCGCCTCACGTGGAGACGCGTCCAAAATGCCATGCCAAGACTCGAGGAGAATCCCGAGGTGTCCCTTGCACCTAGGCAGGAGTCTTGACGTCGCTCAACAAACACGTGTCTGGAAGGGCCCTCCGCGTCGTAACTCGAGAATATATCCCAGGTTCCGGCCGGAACTGAACAAAACCATGAGATTTACCCCTCGCCGCGAGTTGAGGCCCGATTCCCCTGCACTGCATGCAGAGCAATTCCGTGTTCGACATCAAACGTGAAAGGAGCCTTGATTTCCTTGATGGCACTCCAGAGAAAACCCAAGATCACTGTTTCAAGTCTAGAGGGATCCTGAGGTCACTGTAGCAACACGAAAGGGCTCTGTGGACCCGAAATCAACTCGAGATGAGAGTTTAGTCCCTGGCTTCGACTCAAGAAGAATACCAACTTTCCACAAGCACCTCAAGAGGAGGCTTCTCTCAGCTACAGGTATGTGAGAGGGCCCCGGAGTTTGTGGCCTCAAATGGAATGGACACCGAGATGCTCTGACTCGAAGTAAGGCCGGATATCCCTGCAGTGAATTGAATGCAGGCTCGTCTTGCATCTCCCAAGGCGAAGGGATGTCTGAATCCCCTGTGGAGACCACAGAGAAAGACCTAATTCTCCGCCTCATCGCGAGCGGAGGCCTCACATCCTATGAAAACTCGAGAGGTCCGCGGAGATCAATGCTTCCAAAGGAAACGATACCTGACTCCTCTTGAAAATGGATAGGAGTCCCAGGATCCCTGTGGCACGGGGAAAGGGACACTGGGTCTCCCGCCTCACGTGGAGAGGCGTCCCAATTGCCATGCCAAGATTCGAGGAGAATCCCGAGGTGTCCCTCGCACCTAGGCAGGAGTCCTGACGTCACTGAACAAACACGTGTCTGGAAGGGCCCTCCCCGTTGTAACTCGAGAATATACCCCAGGTTCCGGCCGCAACTCGAGAAAAACCATGAGACTTCCCCCTCGCCGCGAGATGAGGCCCGATTCCCCTGCCCTGCGTGCAGAGCAATTCCGTATTCCACATCAAAAAAGAAAGGAGCCTTGATTTCCTTGATGGCACTCCAGAG
Organism: Dama dama; assembly: GCF_033118175.1. Classification (NCBI taxonomy): domain Eukaryota; kingdom Metazoa; phylum Chordata; class Mammalia; order Artiodactyla; family Cervidae; genus Dama; species Dama dama. The sequence continues at coordinate 1,016,425 of NC_083693.1, forward strand.
AAAACCCAAGATCACTGTCTCAAGTCTAGAGGGATCCTGAGGTCACTGGAGCCACATGAAAGGGCTCCATGGACCCCAAATCAACTCGAGATGAGAGCTTAGTCCCTGGCTTAGACTCAAGAGGAATACCAACTTTCCACAAGCACCTCAAGAGGAGGCTTCTCTCAGCTACAGGTATATTTGAGGGACCCCGAGTTTGTGGCCTCAAGTGGAAAGGACACCGAGATGCTCTGACTCGAAGTAAGACCGGATATCCCTGCAGTGAATTGAATGCAGGCTCGTCTTGCATCTCCCAAGACGAAGGGTTGTCTGAATCCCCTGTGGAGACCACAGAGAAAGACCTACTCCTCCGCCTCATAGCGACCGGAGGCCTCACATCCTTTGAAAACTGGAGAGGTCTGAAGAGATCAATGCTTCTAAAGGAGACGATTCCTGACTCCTCTTGAAAATGGATAGGAGTCCCAGGATCCCTGTGGCACTTGGAAAGGGAACCTGGGTCTCCCGCCTCACATGGACACACGTCCCAATTGCCATGCCAGACTCGAGGAGAATCCCGAGGTGTCCCTCGCACCTAGGCAGGAGTCCAGACGTCGCTGAACAAACACGTGTCTGGGAGGGCCCTCCCCGTCGTAACTGGAGAATATACCCCAGGTTCCGGCCGCAACTCGAGAAAAACCATGAGACTTCCCCCTCGCCGCGGGATGAGGCCCATTTCCCCTGCCCTGCGTGCAGAGCAATTCCGTGTTCCACATCAAACGTGAAAGGAGCCTTGATTTCCTTGATGGCACTCCAGAGAAAACCCAAGATCACTGTCTCAAGTCTAGAGGGATCCTGAGGTCACTGGAGCAACACCAAAGGGCTCCATGAACCCCAAATCAACTCGAGATGAGAGCTTAGTCCCTGGCTTCGACTCAAGAGGAATACGAACTTTCCACAAGCACCTCAAGAGGAGGCTTCTCTCAGCTAAAGGTATGTGAGAGGGACCCTGAGTTTGTTGCCTCAAGTGGAATGGACACCGAGATGCTCTGACTCGAAGTAAGGCCGGATATCCCTGCAGTGAATTGAATGCAGGCTCATCTTGCATCTCCCAAGACGAAGGGATGTCTGAATCCGCTGGGGAGACCACAGAGAAAGACCGAGTTCTCCGCCTCAACGCGAACCGAGGCCTCACATCCTTTGAAAACTCGAGAGGTCCGAGGAGATCAATGCTTCCAAAGGAGACGATGCCTGACTCCTCTTGAAAATGGATAGGAGTCCCAGGATCCCTGTGGCACGTGAAAAGGGACCCTGGGTCTCCCGCCTCACGTGGAGACGCGTCCAAAATGCCATGCCAAGACTCGAGGAGAATCCCGAGGTGTCCCTTGCACCTAGGCAGGAGTCTTGACGTCGCTCAACAAACACGTGTCTGGAAGGGCCCTCCGCGTCGTAACTCGAGAATATATCCCAGGTTCCGGCCGGAACTGAACAAAACCATGAGATTTACCCCTCGCCGCGAGTTGAGGCCCGATTCCCCTGCACTGCATGCAGAGCAATTCCGTGTTCGACATCAAACGTGAAAGGAGCCTTGATTTCCTTGATGGCACTCCAGAGAAAACCCAAGATCACTGTTTCAAGTCTAGAGGGATCCTGAGGTCACTGTAGCAACACGAAAGGGCTCTGTGGACCCGAAATCAACTCGAGATGAGAGTTTAGTCCCTGGCTTCGACTCAAGAAGAATACCAACTTTCCACAAGCACCTCAAGAGGAGGCTTCTCTCAGCTACAGGTATGTGAGAGGGCCCCGGAGTTTGTGGCCTCAAATGGAATGGACACCGAGATGCTCTGACTCGAAGTAAGGCCGGATATCCCTGCAGTGAATTGAATGCAGGCTCGTCTTGCATCTCCCAAGGCGAAGGGATGTCTGAATCCCCTGTGGAGACCACAGAGAAAGACCTAATTCTCCGCCTCATCGCGAGCGGAGGCCTCACATCCTATGAAAACTCGAGAGGTCCGCGGAGATCAATGCTTCCAAAGGAAACGATACCTGACTCCTCTTGAAAATGGATAGGAGTCCCAGGATCCCTGTGGCACGGGGAAAGGGACACTGGGTCTCCCGCCTCACGTGGAGAGGCGTCCCAATTGCCATGCCAAGATTCGAGGAGAATCCCGAGGTGTCCCTCGCACCTAGGCAGGAGTCCTGACGTCACTGAACAAACACGTGTCTGGAAGGGCCCTCCCCGTTGTAACTCGAGAATATACCCCAGGTTCCGGCCGCAACTCGAGAAAAACCATGAGACTTCCCCCTCGCCGCGAGATGAGGCCCGATTCCCCTGCCCTGCGTGCAGAGCAATTCCGTATTCCACATCAAAAAAGAAAGGAGCCTTGATTTCCTTGATGGCACTCCAGAGAAAACCCAAGATCACTGTCTCAAGTCTAGAGGGATCCTGAGGTCACTGGAGCCACATGAAAGGGCTCCATGGACCCCAAATCAACTCGAGATGAGAGCTTAGTCCCTGGCTTAGACTCAAGAGGAATACCAACTTTCCACAAGCACCTCAAGAGGAGGCTTCTCTCAGCTACAGGTATATTTGAGGGACCCCGAGTTTGTGGCCTCAAGTGGAAAGGACACCGAGATGCTCTGACTCGAAGTAAGACCGGATATCCCTGCAGTGAATTGAATGCAGGCTCGTCTTGCATCTCCCAAGACGAAGGGTTGTCTGAATCCCCTGTGGAGACCACAGAGAAAGACCTACTCCTCCGCCTCATAGCGACCGGAGGCCTCACATCCTTTGAAAACTGGAGAGGTCTGAAGAGATCAATGCTTCTAAAGGAGACGATTCCTGACTCCTCTTGAAAATGGATAGGAGTCCCAGGATCCCTGTGGCACTTGGAAAGGGAACCTGGGTCTCCCGCCTCACATGGACACACGTCCCAATTGCCATGCCAGACTCGAGGAGAATCCCGAGGTGTCCCTCGCACCTAGGCAGGAGTCCTGACGTCGCTGAACAAACACATGTCTGGAAGGGACCTCCCCGTCGTAACTCGAGAATATACCCCAGGTTCCGGCCGCAACTCGAGAAAAACCATGAGACTTCCCCCTCGCCGCGAGATGAGGCCCGATTCCCCTGCCCTGCGTGCAGAGCAATTCCGTATTCCACATCAAAAATGAAAGGAGCCTTGATTTCCTTGATGGCACTCCAGAGAAAACATAACATCAGTGTCTCAAGTCTAGAGGGATCCTGAGGTCCCTGGAGCAACACGAAAGGGCTCCAAGGACCCCAAATCAACTCGAGATGAGAGCTTAGTCCCTGGCTTAGACTCAAGGGGAATACCAACTTTCCACAAGCACCTCAAGAGGAAGCTTCGCTCAGCTACAGGTATGTGAGAGGAACCCTGAATTTGTGGCCTCAAGTGGAATGGACACCGAGATGCTCTGACTCGAAGTAAGGCCGGATATCCCTGCAGTGAATTGAATGCAGGATCGTCTTGCATCTCCCAAGACGAAGGGTTGTCTGAATCCCCTGTGGAGACCACAGAGAAAGACATCGTTCTCCGCCTCATCGAGCCCGAAGGCCCCACATCCTTTGAAAACTCGAGAGGTCTGCGGAGATCAATGCTTCCAAAGGAGACGATGCCTGACTCCTCTTGAAAATGGATAGGAGTCCCAGGATCCCTGTGGCACGTGGAAAGGGACCCTGGGTCTCCCGCCTCACATGGAGAGGCGTCGCAATTGCCATGCCAAGACTCGAGAAGAATCCCGAGGTGTCCCTCGCACCTAGGCAGGAGTCCTGACGTCGCTGAACAAACACGTGTCTGGGAGGGCCCTCCCCGTCGTAACTCGAGAATATACCCCAGGTTCCGGCCGCAACTCGAGAAAAACCATGAGACTTCCCCCTCGCCGCGAGATGAGGCCCGATTCCCCTGCACTGCATGCAGAACATTTCCGTGTTCCACATCAAACGTGAAAGGAGCCTTGATTTCCTTGATGGCACTCCAGAGAAAACCCAAGATCACTGTCTCAAGTCTAGAGGGATCCTGAGGTCACTGGAGCAACACGAAAGGGCTCCGTGGACCCCAAATCAACTCGAGATGAGAGCTTAGTCCCTAGCTTCGACTCAAGAGGAATACCAACTTTCCACAAGCACCTCAAGAGGAGGCTTCTCTCAGCTACAGGTATGTGAGAGGGACCCTGAGTTTGAGGCCTCAAGTGGAATGGACACCGAGATGCTGTGACTCGAAGTAAGACCAGATATCCCTGGAGTGAATTGAATGCAGGCTCATCTTGCATCTCCCAAGACGAAGGGATGTCTGAATCCCCTGTGGAGTCCACAGAGAAAGACCTAGTCCTCCGCCTCATCGCGACCGGAGGCCTCACATCCTTTGAAAACTCGAGAGGTCCGCGGAGATCAATGCTTCCAAAGGAGACGATGCCTGACTCCTCTTGAAAATGGATAGGAGTCCCAGGATCAATGTGGCACGTGGAAAGGGACCCTGGGTCTCCCGCCTCACGTGGAGACACGTCCCAATTGCCATGCCAAGACTCGAGGAGAATCCCGAGGTGTCCCTCGCACCTATGCAGGAGTCCTGACGTCGCTGAACAAACACGTGTAAGGAATGGCCCTCCCCGTCGTAACTCGAGAATATACCCCAGGTTCCGGCCGCAACTCGAGATAAACCATGACACTTCCCCCTCGCCGCGAGATGAGGTCCGATTCCCCTGCACTGCGTGCAGAGCAATTCCGTGTTCCACATCAAACGTGAAAGGAGCCTTTATATCCTTGATGGCACTCCAGAGAAAACCCAAGGTCACTGTTTCAAGTCTAGAGGGATCCTGAGGTCACTGGAGCAACACGAAAGGGCTCCGTGGACCCCAAATCAACTCGAGATGAGAGCTTAGTCCCTGGCTTCGACTCAAGAGGAATACCAACTTTCCACAAGCACCTCAAGAGGAGGCTTCTCTCAACTACATGTATGTGAGAGGGACCCTGAGTTTGTGGCCTCAAGTGGAATGGACCCCGAGATGCTCTGACTCGAAGTAAGGCTGGATATCCCTGCAGTGAATTGAATGCAGGCTCGTCTTGCATCTCCCAAGACGAAGGGTTGTCTGAATCCCCTGTGGAGACCACAGAGAAAGACCTAGTCTCCGTCTCAACGCGAACAGAGGCCTCACATCCTTTGAAAACTCGAGAAGTCCGCGGAGATCAATGCTTCCAAAGGAGACGATGCCTGACTCCTCTTGAAAATGGATAGGAGTCCCAGGATCCCTGTGGCACGTGGAAAGGGACCCTGCGTCTCCCGCCTCACGTGGAGACGCGTCCCAATTGCCATGCCAAGACTCGAGGAGAATCCCGAGGTGTCCCTCGCACCTAGGCAGGAGTCCTGACGTCGCTGAACAAACACATGTCTGGAAGGGCCCTCCCCGTCGTAACTCGAGAATATACCCCAGGTTCCGGCCGCAACTCGAGAAAAACCATGAGACTTCCCCCTCGCTGCGAGATGAGGCCCGATTCCCCTGCACTGCGTGCAGAGCAATTCCGTATTCCACAACAAAAAAGAAAGGAGACTTGATTTCCTTGATGGCACTCCAGAGAAAACCCAAGATCACTGTCTCAAGTCTAGAGGGATCCTGAGGTCACTGGAGCAACACCAAAGGGCTCCGTGGACCCCAAATCAACTCGAGATGAGAGCTTAGTCCCTGGCTTCGACTCAAGAGGAATACCAATTTCCACAAGCACCTCAAGAGGAGGCTTCTCCCAGCTACAGGTATGTGAGAGGGACCCTGAGTTTGTGGCCTCAAGTGGAATGGACACGAAGATGCTCTGACTCGAAGTAAGGCCGGATATTCCTGCAGTGAATTGAAAGCAGGCTTGTCTTGCATCTCCCAAGACGAAGGGATGTCTGAATCCCCTGTGGAGACCACAGAGAAAGACCTAGTTCTCCGCCTCATCGAGACCGGAGGCCTCCCATACTTTGAAAACTCGAGAGGTCCGCTGAGATCAATGCTTCCAAAGGAGACGATGCCTGACTCTTCTTGAAAATGGATAGGAGTCCCAGGATCCCTGTGGCACGTGGAAAGGGACCCTGGGTCTCCCGCCTCACGTGGAGACGCATCCCAATTGCCATGCCAAGACTCGAGGAGAATCCCGAGGTGTCCCTCGCACCTAGGCAGGAGTCCTGACGTCGCTGAACAAACACGTGTCTGGAAGGGCCCTCCCCGTCGTAACTCGAGAATATACCCCAGGTTCCGACCGTAACTTGAGAAAAAACCTGAGACATCCCCCTTGCCGCGAGATGAGGCCCGATTCCCATGCACTGTGTGCAGAGCAATTCCGTGTTCCACATCAAACTTGAAAGGAGCCTTGATTTCCTTGATGGCACTCCAGAGAAAACCCAAGATCACTGTCTCAAGTCTAGAGGGATCCTGAGGTCACTGGAGCAACAAGAAAGGGCTCCGTGGACCCCAAATCAACTCGAGATGAGAGCTTAGTCCCTGGCTTCGACTCAAGAGGAATACGAACTTTCCACAAGCACCTCAAGAGGAGGCTTCTCTCAGCTACAGGTATGTGAGAGTGACCCTGAATTTGTGGCCTCAAGTGTAAAAGACACCGAGATGCTCTGACTCGAATTAAGGCCGGATATCCCTGCAGTGAATTGAATGCAGGCTCGTCTTGCATCTCCCAAAACGAAGGGATGTCTGAAAGCCCTGTGGAGACGACAGAGAAAGACCTAGTCCTCTGCCTCATCGCGACCCGAGGCCTCACATCCTTTGAAAACTCGAGAGGTCTGAGGAGATCAATGCTTCCAAAGGAGACAATGCCTGAATCCTCTTGAAAATGGATAGGAGTCCCAGGATCCCTGTGGCACGTGGAAAGGGACCAAGGGTCTCTTGCCTCATGTGGAGACGCGTTCCAATTGCCATGCCAAGACTTTAGGAGAATCCAAAGGTGTCCCTCGCACCTATCACGTGTCTGGAAGGGCCCTCCCCTTCGTAACTCGAGAATATACCCCAGGTTCCGGCCGCAACTCGAGAAAAACCATGAGACTTCCCCCTCGCCGCGAGATGAGGCCCGATTCCCCTGCCCTGCGTGCAGAGCAACTGCGTATTCCACATCAAAAATGAAAGGAGCCTTGATTTCTTTGATGGCACTCCAGAGAAAACCCAAGATTACTGTCTCAAGTCTAGAGGGATCCTGAGGTCACTGTAGCAACATGAAAGGGCTCTGTGGTCCCCAAATCAACTCGAGATGAGAGCTTAGTCCCTGGCTTCGACTCAAGAGGAATACCAACTTTCCACAAGCAGCTCAAGAGGAGGCTTCTCTCAGCTACATGTAAGTGAGAGGGCCCCTGAGTTTGTGGCCTCAAATGGAATGGACACCGAGATGCTCTGACTCGAAGTAAGGCCGAATATCCCTGCAGTGAATTGAATGCAGGCTCGTCTTGCATCTCCCAAGATGAAGGGATGTCTAAACCCCTGTGGAGACCACAGGGAAAGACCTAGTCCACCGCCTCATCGCGACCAGAGGCCTCACATCCTTTGAAAACTCGAGAGCTCCACAGATAACAATGCTTCCAAAGGAGACGATGCCTGACTCCTCTTGAAAATGGATAGGAGTCCCAGGATCCATGTGGCACGTGGAAAGGGACCCTGGGTCTCCCGCCTCACGTGGAGACGCGTCCCAATACCCATGCCAAGACTCGAGGAGAATCCCGAGGTGTCCCTCGCACCTAGGCAGGAGTCCTGACGTCGCTGAACAAACACATGTCTGGAAGGGCCCTCCCCGTCGTAACTCGAGAATATACCCCAGGTTCGGGCCGCAACTCGAGAAAAACCATGAGACTTCCCCCTCGCCGCGAGATGAGGCCTGATTCCCCTGCCCTGCGTGCAAAGCAATTCCGTTTTCCACATCAAACGTGAAAGGAGCCTTGATTTCCTTGATGGCACTCCAGAGAAAACCCAAGTTCTCTGTCTCAAGTCTAGAGGGATCCTGAGGTCACTGGAGCAACACGAAAGGGCTCCGTGGACCACAAATCAACTCGAGATGAGAGTTTAGTCCCTAGCTTCGACTCAAGAGGAATACCAACTTTCCACAAGCACCTCAAGAGGAGGCTTCTCTCAGCTACAGGTATGTGAGAGGGACCCTGAGTTTGTGGCCTCAAGTGGAATGGACACCGAGATGCTCTGACTCAAAGTAAGGCCGGATATCCCTGCAGTGAATTGAATGCACGATCGCCATGCATCTCCCAAAACGAAGGGATGTCTGAATCCCCTGTGGAGATGACAGAGAAAGAGCTAGTCCTCCGCCTCATCACGAGCGGAGGCCTCACATCCTTTGAAAACTCGAGAGGTCCGCGGAGATCAATGCTTCCAAAGGAGACGATGCCTGACTCCTCTTGAAAATGGATAGGAGTCCCAGGATCCCTGTGGCACGTGGAAAGGGACCCTGGATCTCCCGCCTCACATGGAGACGCGTCCAATTGCCATGCCAAGACTCGAGGAGAATCCCGAGGTGACCCTCGCACCTAGGCAGGAGTCCTGACGTCGCTGAACAAACACGTGTCTGGAAGGGCCCTCCCCGTCGTAACTCGAGAATATACCCCAGGTTCCGGCCGCAACTCGAGAAAAACCATGAGACTTCCCCCTCGCCGCTGGATGAAGCCCGATTCCCCTGCACTGCGTGCAGAACAATTCCGTGTTCCACATCAAACGTGAAAGGAGCCTTGATTTCCTTGATGGCACTCCAGAGAAAACCCAAGATCACTGTCTCAAGTCTAGAGGAATCCTGAGGTCACTGGAGCAACACGAACGGGCTCCGTGGACCCCAAATCAACTCGAGATGAGAGCTTAGTCCCTGGCTTCGACTCAAGAGGAATACCAACTTTCCACAAGGACCTCAAGAGGAGGCTTCTCTCAGCTACAGGTATGTGAGAGGGACCCTGAGTTTGTGGCCTCAAGTGGAATGGACACCGAGATGCTCTGACTCGAAGTAAGGCCGGATATCCCTGCAGTGAATTGAATGCAGACTCGTCTTGCATCTAACAAGACGAAGGGATGTCTGAATCCCCTGTGGAGACCACAGAGAAAGACCGAGTTCTCCGCCTCATCGAGACCGGAGGCCTCACATTCTTTGAAAACTCGAGAGGTCCGCGGAGATCAATGCTTCCAAAGGAGACGATGCCTGACTCCTCTTGAAAATGGATAGGAGTCCCAGGATCCCTGTGGCACGTGGAAAGGGACCCTGGGTCTCCCGCCTCACGTGGAGACGCGTCCAAATTGCCATGCCAAGACTCGAGGAGAATCCCGAGGTGTCCCTCACACCTAGGCAGGAGTCCTGACGTCGCTGAACAAACACGTGTCTGGAAGGGCCCTCCCCGTCGTAACTCGAGAACATACCCCAGGTTCGGGCCGCAACTCGAGAAAAACAATGAGATTTCCCCCTCGCCGCGAGTTGAGGCACGATTTCCCTGCACTGCATGCAGAGCAATTCCGTGTTCCACATCAAACGTGAAAGGAGCCTTGATTTCCTTGATGACACTCCAGAGAAAACCCAAGATCACTGTCTCAAGTCTAGAGGGATCCTGAGGTCACTGGACCAACAGGAAAGGGCTCCGTGGACCGAAATACACTCGAGATGAGAGCTTAGTCCCTGGCGTAGACTCAAGAGGAATACCAACTTTCCACAAGCACCTCAAGAGGAAGCTTCTCTCAGCTACATGTATATTTGAGGGACCCCGAGTTTGTGGCCTCAAGTGGAATGGACACCGGGATGCTCTGACTCGAAGTAAGGCCGGATATCCCTGCAGTGAATTGAATGCAGGCTCGTCTTGCATCTCCCAAGACGAAGGGATGTCTGAATCCCCTTTGGAGACCACAGAGAAAAACCTAATTCTCCGCCTACTCGCGAGCGGAGGCCTCACATCCTTTGAAAACTCGAGAGTTCCGCGGAGATCATTGCTTCCAAAGGAGACGATGACTGACTCCTCTTGAAAATGGATAGGAGTCCCAGGATCCCTGTGGCACGTGGAAAGGAACCCTGGGTCTCCCGCCTCACGAGGAGACGCGTCCCAATTGCCATGCCAAGACTCGAGGAGAATCCCGAGGTGTCCCTCGCACCTAGGCAGGAGTCCTGACGTCGCTGAACAAACACGTGTCTGGAAGGGCCCTCCCCGTTGTAACTCGAGAATATACCCCAGGTTCGGGCCGCAACTCGAGAAAAACCATGAGACTTCCCCCTCGCCGCGAGATGAGGCCTGATTCCCCTGCCCTGCGTGCAAAGCAATTCCGTTTTCCACATCAAACGTGAAAGCAGCCTTGATTTCCTTGATGGCACTCCAGAGAAAACCCAAGAACACTGTTTCAAGTCTAGAGGGATCCTGAGGTCACTGGACCAAAAGGAAACGGCTCCGTGGACCGAAATCAACTCGAGATGAGAGCTTAGTCCCTGGCTTAGACTCAAGAGGAATACCAACTTTCCACAAGCACCTCAAGAGGAGGCTTCTCTCAGTTACAGGTATGTGAGAGGGACCCTGAGTTTGTGGCCTCAAGTGGAATGGACACCGAGATGCTCTGACTCAAAGTAAGGCCGGATATCCCTGCAGTGAATTGAATGCAGGCTCGTCTTGCATCTCCCAAGACGAAGGGATGTGTGAATCCCCTGTGGAGACCACAGAGAAAGACCGAGTTCTCCGCCTCATCGCGACCAGAGGCCTCACATCCTTTGAAAACTCGAGAGGTCCACGGGGATCAATGCTTCCAAAGAGACGATGCCTGACTCCTCTTGAAAATGGATAGGAGTCACAGGATCCCTGTGGCACGTGGAAAGGGACCCTGGGTCTCCCGCCTCATGTGGAGACGCGTTCCAATTGCCATGCCAAGACTTTAGGAGAATCCCGAGGTGTCCCTCGCACCTATCACGTGTCTGGAAGGGTCCTCCCCGTCGTAAATCGAGAATATACCCCAGGTTCCGGCCGCAACTCAAGAAAAACCATGAGACTTTCCCCTCGACGCGAGATGAGGCCCGATTCCCCTGGACTGCGTGCAGAGCAATTCCGTGTTCCACATCAAACCTGAAAGGAGCCTTGATTTCCTTGATGGCACTCCAGAGAAAACCCAGGATCACTGTCTCAAGTCTAGAGGGATCTTGAGGTCACTGGAGCAACACGAAAGGGCTCCGTGGACCCCAAATCAACTTGAGATGAGAGCTTAGTACCTGGCTTCGACGCAAGAGGAATACCAACTCTCCACAAGCACCCCAAGAGGAGGGTTCTCTCAGCCACAGGTATGTGAGAAGGACCCTGAGTTTGTGGCCTCAAGTGGAATGGACACCGAGATGCTGTGACTCGAAGTAAGGCCAGATATCCCTGCAGTGAATTGAATGCAGGCTCGTCTTGCATCTCTCAAGACGAAGGAATGTCTGAATCCCCTGTGGAGACCACAGAGAAAGAACTACTTCTCCGCCTCATCGCGACCGGAGGCCTCACATCCTTTGAAAACTCAAGAGGTCCGCGGAGATCAATGCTTCCAAAGGAGACGATGCCTGACTCCTCTTGAAAATTGATAGGAGTCCCAGGATCCCTGTGGCACGTGGAAAGGGACCCTGGGTCTCCCACCTCACGTGGAGACGCGTCCCAATTGCCATGCCAAGACTCGAGGAGAATCCTGAGGTGTCCCTCGCACCTAGGCAGGAGTCCTGACGTCGCTGAACAAACACGTGTCTGGAAGGGCCGTCCCCGTCGTAACTCGAGAATATACCCCAGGTTCCGTCCGCAACTCGAGAAAAACCATGAGACTTCCCCCTCGCCAATACATGAGGCCCGATTCCCCCGCACTGCATGCAGAGCAATTCCGTATTCCACATCAAAAATGAAAGGAGCCTTGATTTCTTTGATGGCACTCCAGAGAAAACCCAAGATCACTGTCTCAAGTCTAGAGGGATCCTGAGGTCACTTGAGAAACACGAAAGGGCTCCGTGGACCCCAAATCAACTCGAGATGAGAGCTTACTCCCTGGCTTAGACTCAAGAGGAATACCAACTTTCCACAAGCACCTCAAGAGGAGGCTTCTCTCAGCTAATGGTATGTGAGAGGGACCCTGAGTTTGTGGCCTCAAGTGGAATGGACACCGAGATGCTCTGACTCGAAATAAGGCCGGATATCCCTGCAGTGAATGGAATGCAGGCTCGTCTTGCATCTCCCAAGACGAAGGGATGTCTGAAACCCCTGTGCAGACCACAGAGAAAGACCTAGTCCTCCTCCTCATCGCGACCTGTGGCCTCACATTCTTTGAAAACTCGAGAGGTCAGCGGAGATCAATGCTTCCAAAGGAGACGATGCCTGACTCCTCTTGAAAATGGATAGGAGTCCCAGGATCCCTGTGGCACGTGGAAAGGGACCCTGGGTCTTTCGCCTCACGTGGAGTCGCGTCCCAATTGCCATGCCAAGACTCGAGGAGAATCCCGAGGTGTCCCTCGCACCTAGGCAGGAGTGCTGACGTCGCTGAACAAACACGTGTCTGGAAGTGCCCTCCCCGTCATAACTCGAGAATATACCCCAGGTTCCGGCCGCAACTCGAGAAAAACCATGAGACTTCCCCCTCGCCGCGAGATGAGGCCCGATTCCCCTGCACTGCGTGCAGAGCAATTCCGTGTTCCACATCAAACGTGAAAGGAGCCTTGATTTCCTTGATGACACTCCAGAGAAATCCCAAGATCACTGTCTCAAGTATAGAGGGATCCTGAGGTCACTGGAGCAACACAAAAGGGCTCCGTGGACCCCAAATCAACTCGAGATGAGAGCTTAGTCCCTGGCTTCGACTCAAGAGGAATACCAACTTTCCACAAGCACCTCAAGAGGAGGCTTCTCTCAGTTACAGGTATGTGAGAGGGACCCTGAGTTTGTGGCCTCAAGTGGAATGGACACCGAGATGCTCTGACTCAAAGTAAGGCCGGATATCCCTGCAGTGAATTGAATGCAGGCTCGTCTTGCATCTCCCAAGACGAAGGGATGTGTGAATCCCCTGTGGAGACCACAGAGAAAGACCGAGTTCTCCGCCTCATCGCGACCAGAGGCCTCACATCCTTTGAAAACTCGAGAGGTCCACGGGGATCAATGCTTCCAAAGAGACGATGCCTGACTCCTCTTGAAAATGGATAGGAGTCACAGGATCCCTGTGGCACGTGGAAAGGGACCCTGGGTCTCCCGCCTCATGTGGAGACGCGTTCCAATTGCCATGCCAAGACTTTAGGAGAATCCCGAGGTGTCCCTCGCACCTATCACGTGTCTGGAAGGGTCCTCCCCGTCGTAAATCGAGAATATACCCCAGGTTCCGGCCGCAACTCGAGAAAAACCATGAGACTTTCCCCTCGACGCGAGATGAGGCCCGATTCCCCTGGACTGCGTGCAGAGCAATTCCGTGTTCCACATCAAACCTGAAAGGAGCCTTGATTTCCTTGATGGCACTCCAGAGAAAACCCAGGATCACTGTCTCAAGTCTAGAGGGATCTTGAGGTCACTGGAGCAACACGAAAGGGCTCCGTGGACCCCAAATCAACTTGAGATGACAGCTTAGTACCTGGCTTCGACGCAAGAGGAATACCAACTCTCCACAAGCACCCCAAGAGGAGGGTTCTCTCAGCCACAGGTATGTGAGAAGGACCCTGAGTTTGTGGCCTCAAGTGGAATGGACACCGAGATGCTCTGACTCGAAGTAAGGCCGCATATCCCTGCAGTGAATTGAATGCAGGCTCGTCTTGCATCTCTCAAGACGAAGGAATGTCTGAATCCCCTGTGGAGACCACAGAGAAAGAACTACTTCTCCGCCTCATCGCGACCGGAGGCCTCACATCCTTTGAAAACTCAAGAGGTCCGCGGAGATCAATGCTTCCAAAGGAGACGATGCCTGACTCCTCTTGAAAATTGATAGGAGTCCCAGGATCCCTGTGGCACGTGGAAAGGGACCCTGGGTCTCCCACCTCACGTGGAGACGCGTCCCAATTGCCATGCCAAGACTCGAGGAGAATCCTGAGGTGTCCCTCGCACCTAGGCAGGAGTCCTGACGTCGCTGAACAAACACGTGTCTGGAAGGGCCGTCCCCGTCGTAACTCGAGAATATACCCCAGGTTCCGGCCGCAACTCGAGAAAAACCATGAGACTTCCCCCTCGCCAATACATGAGGCCCGATTCCCCTGCACTGCGTGCAGAGCAATTCCGTGTTCCACATCAAACGGGAAAGGAGCCTTGATTTCCTTGATGGCACTCCAGAGAAAACCCAAGATCATTGTCTCAAGCCTAGAGGGATCCTGAGGTCACTGTAGCAACACGAAAGGGCTCCGTGGACCCCAAATCAACTCGTGATGAGAGCTTAGTCCCTCGCTTCGACTCAAGAGGAATACCAACTTTCCACAAGCACCTCAAGAGGAGGCTTCTCTCAGCTACAGTTATGTGAGAGGGACCCTGAGTTTGTGGCCTCAAGTGCAATGGACACCGAGATGCTCTGACTCGAAGTAAGGCCAGATATCCCTGCAGTGAATTGAATGCAGGCTCGTCTTGCATCTCCCAAGACGAAGGGATGTCTGAATCCCCTGTGGAGACGACAGAGAAAGACCTAGTCCTCCGCCTCTTCGTGACCGGAGGCCTCATATCCTTTGAAAACTCGAGAGGTCTGCAGAGATCAATGCTTCCAAAGGAGACGATGCCTGACTCCTCTGGAAAATGCATAGGAGTCCCAGGATCCCTGTGGCACGTGGAAAGGGACCCTGGGTCTCCCGCCTCACGTGGAGACGCGTCCAAATTGCCATGCCAAGACTCGAGGAGAATTCCGAGGTGTCCCTCGCACCAAGGCAGGAGTCCTGACGTCGCTGAACAAAACGTGTCTGGAAGGGCCCTCCCCGTTGTAACTCGAGAATATACCCCAGGTCCTGGCTGCAACTCGAGAAAAACCATGAGACTTCCCCCTCGCCACGAGATGAGGGCCGATTTCCCTGCACTGCTTGCAGAGCAGTTCCGTGTTCCACATCAAACGTGAAAGGAGCCTTGATTTCCTTGATGGCACTCCAGAGAAAACCCAAGATCACTGTCTCAAGTCTAGAGGGATCCTGAGGTCACTGGAGCAACAGGAAAGGGCTCTGTGGACCCCAAATCAACTCGAGATGAGAGCTTAGTCCCTGGCTTCGACTCAAGAGGAATACCAACTTTCCACAAGCACCTCAAGAGGAGGCTTCTCACAGCTACAGGTATGTGAGAGGGACCCTGAGTTTGTGGCCTCAAGTGGAATGGACACCGAGATGCT
The DNA here is from genome assembly GCF_033118175.1 of Dama dama. Taxonomy (NCBI): domain Eukaryota; kingdom Metazoa; phylum Chordata; class Mammalia; order Artiodactyla; family Cervidae; genus Dama; species Dama dama. Next base: position 1,031,686 of record NC_083693.1, read on the forward strand.
CTGACTCCAAGGAAGGCCGGATATCCCTGCAGTGAATTGAATGCAGGCTCGTCTTGCATCTCCCAAGACGAAGGAATGTCTGAATCCCCTGTGGAGACCACAGAGAAAGACTTAGTCCTCCGCATCAACGCAAACGGAGGCCTCATATCCTTTGAAAACTCGAGAGGTCCGCGGAGATCAATACTTCCAAAGGAGACAATGCCTGACTCCTCTTGAAAATGGATAGGAGTCCCAGTATCCCTGTGGCTCGTGGAAAGGGACCTTGGGTCTCCCGCCTCACGTGGAGACGCGTCCCAATTGCCATGCCAAGACTCGAGGAGAATCCCGAGGTGTCCCTCGCACCTAGGCAGGAGTCCTGACGTCGCTGAACAAACACGTGTCTGGAATGGCCCTCCCCATCGTAACTCGAGAATATACCCCAGGTTCCGGTCACAACTCGAGAAAAACTATGAGACTTCCCCCTCGCCGCGACATGAGCCCCGATTTCCCTGCACTGCATGCAGAGCAATTCCGTGTTCCACATCAAAAGAGAAAGGAGCCTTGATTTCCTTGATGGCACTCCAGAGAAAACCCAAGATCACTGTCTCAAGTCTAGAGGGATCCTGAGGTCACTGGAGCAAAAGGAAAGGGCTCCGTGGACCCCAAATCAACTCGAGATGAGAACTTAGTCCCTGGCTTCGACTCAAGAGGAATACCAACTTTCCACAAGCACCTCAAGAGGAGTCTTCTCTCAGCAACAGTTATGTGAGAGGGACCCTGAGTTTGTGGCCTCAAGTGGAATGGACACCGAGATGCTCTGACTCGAAGTAAGGCCGGATATCCCTGCAGTGAAGTGAATGCTGGCTCGTCTTGCATCTCCCAAGACGAAGAGATGTCTGAATCCGCTGTGGAGACCACAGAGAAAGACCTAGTCCCCCGCCTCATCGCGACCGGAGGCCTCACATCCTTTGAAAATTCGAGAGGTCTGCAGAGATCAATGCTTCCACAGGAGACGATGCCTGACTCCTCTTGAAAATGGATAGGAGTCCCAGGATCCCTGTGGCACGTGGAAAGGGAGCCTGGGTCTCCCGCCTCACGTGGAGACGCGTCCCAATTGCCATGCCAAGACTCGAGGAGAATCCCGAGGTGTCCCTCGCACCTAGGCAGGAGTACTGACGTCGCTGAACAAACACGTGTCTGGAAGGGCCCTCCCCGTCGTAACTCGAGTATATATCCCAGGTTCCGGCCGCAACTCGAGAAAAACCATGAGACTTCCCCCTCGCCGCGAGATGAGGCCTGATTCCCCTGCATTGCGTGCAGAGCAATTCCGTGTTCCACATCAAACCTGAAAGGAGCCTTGATTTCCTTGATGGCACTCCAGAGAAAACCCAGGATCACTGTCTCAAGTCTAGAGGGATCCTGAGGTCACTGGAGCAACACGAAAGGGTTCCGTGGACCCCAAATCAACTCGAGATGAGAGCTTAGATCCTGGTTTCGAGTCAAGAGGAATACTAACTTTCCACAAGCACCTCAAGAGGAGGCTTCTCTCTGCTAAAGGTATGTGAGAGGGACCCTGAGCTTGTGGCCTCAAGTGGAATGGACATCGAGATGCTCTGACTCGAAGTAAGGCCGCATATCCCTGCAGTGAATTGAATGCAGGCTCGTCTTGCATCTCCCAAGACGAAGGGATGTCTGAATCCCCTGCGGAGACCGCAGAGAAAGACCTAGTCCTTCGCCTCATCGCGACCGGAGGCCTCACATCCTTTGAAAACTCGAGAGGTCCGCGGAGATCAATGCTTCCAAATAGACGATGCCTGACTCCTCTTGAAAATGGATAGGAGTACCAGGATCCCTGTGGCACGTGGAAAGGGACCCTGGGTCTCCCGCCTCATGTGGAGACGCGTTCCAATTGCCATGCCAAGACTTTAGGAGAATCCCGAGGTGTCCCTCGCACCTATCACGTGTCTGGAAGGGTCCTCCCCGTCGTAAATCGAGAATATACCCCAGGTTCCGGCCGCAACTCGAGAAAAACCATGAGACTTTCCCCTCGACGCGAGATGAGGCCCGATTCCCCTGGACTGCGTGCAGAGCAATTCCGTGTTCCACATTAAACCTGAAAGGAGCCTTGATTTCCTTGATGGCACTCCAAAGAAAACCCAGGATCACTGTCTCAAGTCTAGAGGGATCCTGAGGTCACTGGAGCAATATGAAAGGGCTCCGTGGACCCCAAATCAACTTGTGATGAGAGCTTAGTCCCTGGCTTCGACTCAAGAGGAATACCAACTTTCCACAAGCACCTCAAGAGGAGGCTTCTCTCAGCTACAGTTATGTGAGAGGGACCCTGAGTTTGTGGCCTCAAGTGCAATGGACACCGAGATGCTCTGACTCGAAGGAAGGCCGGATATCCCTGCAGTGAATTGAATGCAGGCTCGTCTTGCATCTCCCAAGACGAAGGGATGTCTGAATCCCCTGTGGAGACCACAGAGAAAGACCTAGTCCTCCGCCTCATCGTGACCGGAGGCCTCATATCCTTTGAAAACTCGAGAGGTCTGCAGAGATCAATGCTTCCAAAGGAGACGATGCCTGACTCCTCTTGAAAATGCATAGGAGTCCCAGGATCCCTGTGGCACGTGGAAAGGGACCGTGGGTCTCCCGCCTCACGTGGAGACGCGTCCCAATTGCCATGCCAAGACTCGAGGAGAATCCTGAGGAGTCCCTCGCACCAAGGCAGGAGTCCTGACGTCGCTGAACAAACACGTGTCTGGAAGGGCCCTCCCCGTTGTAACTCGAGAATATACCTCAGGTCCTGGCTGCAACTCGAGAAAAACCATGAGACTTCCCCCTCGCCGCGAGATGAGGGCCGATTTCCCTGCACTGCTTGCAGAGCAGTTCCGTGTTACACATCAAACGTGAAAGGAGCCTTGATTTCCTTGATGGCACTCCAGAGAAAACCCAAGATCACTGTCTCAAGTCTAGAGGGATCCTGAGGTCACTGGAGCACCACGAAAGGGCTCCGTGGACCCCAAATCAACTCGAGATGAGAGCTTAGTCCCTGGCTTCGAGTCAAGAGGAATACCAAGTTTCCACAAGCACATCAAGACGAGGCTTCTCTCAGCTACAGGTATGTGAGAGGGACCCTGAGTTTGTCGCCTCAGGTGGAATGGACACCGAGATGCTCTGACTCGAAGTAAGGCCGGATATCCGTGCAGTGAATTGAGTGCAGGCTCGTCTTGCATCTCCCAAGACGAAGGGATGTCTGAATCCCCTGTGGAGACCACAGAGAAATACCTAGTTCTCCTCCTCATTGCGACCGGAGGCCTCCCATCTTTGAAAACTCGAGAGGTCCGCGGAGATCAATGCTTCCAAAGGAGACGATGCCTGACTCCTCTTGAAAAAGGATAGGAGTCCCAGGATGCCTGTGGCACGTGGAAAGGGACTCTGGGTCTCCCGCCTCACGTGGAGACGCGTCCCAATTGCCATGCCAAGACTCGAGGAGAATCCCGGGGTGTCCCTCGCACCTAGGCAGGAGTCCTGACGTCGCTGAACAAACACGTGTCTGGAAGGGCCCTCCCCGTCGTAACTCGAGAATATACCCCAGGTTCCGGCCGCAACTCGAGAAAAACCATGAGACTTCCCCCTCGCCGCGAGATGAAGCCCGATTCCCCTGCACTGCGTGCAGAGCAATTCTGAGTTCCACGTCAAACGTGAAAGGAGCCTTGATTTCCTTGATGGCACTCCAGAGAAAACCCAAGATCACTGTCTCAAGTCTAGAGCGATCCTGAGGACACTGGAGCAACAAGAAAGTTCTCCATGGACCCCAAATCAACTCGAGATGAGAGCTTAGTCCCTGGCTTCGAGTCAAGAGGAATACCAACTTTCCAAAAGCACCTCAAGAGGAGGCTTCTCTCAGCTAAAGGTATGTGAGAGGGACCCTGAGTTTGTGGCCTCAAGTGGAATGGATACCGATATTCTCTGACTCGAAGTAAGGCCGGACATCCCTGCAGTGAATTGAATGCAGGCTCGTCTTGCATCTCCCAAGACGAAGGGATGTCTGAATCCGCTGTGGAGACCACAGAGAAAGACCTAGTCCTCCGCCTCTTCGCGACCGGAGGCCTCACATCCTTTGAAAACTCGAGAGGTCCGCGGAGATCAATTCTTCCAAAGGAGACGATGCCTGACTCCTCTTGAAAATGGATAGGAGTCCCAGGATCCCTGTGGCACGTGGAAAGGGACCCTGGGTCTCCCGCCTCACGTGGAGACGCATCCCAATTGCCATGCCAAGACTCGAGGAGAATCCCGAGGTGTCCCTCGCACCTAGGCAGGAGTCCTGACGTCGCTGAACAAACACGTGTCTGGAAGGGCCCTCCCCGTCGTAACTCGAGAATATACCCCAGGTTCCGGCCGCAACTCGAGAAAAACCATGAGACTTCCCCCTCGCTGCGAGATGAGACCCGATTCCCCTGCACTGCGTGCAGAACAATTCCGTGTTCCACATCAAACGTGAAAGGAGCCTTGATTTCCTTGATGACACTCCAGAGAAATCCCAAGATCACTGTCTCAAGTATAGAGGGATCCTGAGGTCACTGGAGCAACACGAAAGGGCTCGTGGACCCCAAATCAACTCGAGATGAGAGCTTAGTCCCTGGCTTCGACTCAAGAGGAATACCAACTTTCCACAAGCACCTCAAGAGGAGGCTTCTCTCAGGTACAGGTATGTGAGAGGGACCCTGAGTTTGTGGCCTCAAGTGGAATGGACACCGAGATGCTCTGACTCAAAGTAAGGCCGGATATCCCTGCAGTGAATTGAATACAGGCTCGTCTTGCATCTCCCAAGACGAAGGGATGTCTGAATCCCCTGTGGAGACCAGAGAGAAAGACCGAGTTTTCCGCCTCATCGCGACCGGAGGCCTCACATCGTTTGAAAACTCGAGAGGTCCGCGGAGATCAATGCTTCCAAAGGAGACGATGCCTGACTCCTCTTGAAAATGGATAGGAGTCCCAGGATTCCTGTGGCACGTGGAAAGGGACCCTGGGTCTCCCGCCTCACGTGGAGACGCGTCCCAATTGCCATGCCAAGACTCGAGGAGAATCCCGAGGTGTCCCTGGCACCTAGGCAGGAGTCCTGACGTCGCTGAACAAACACGTGTCTGGAAGGGCCTTCCCCGTCGTAAATCGAGAATATACCCCAGGTTCCGGCCGCAACTCGAGAAAAACCATGAGACTTTCCCCTCGACGCGAGATGAGGCCCGATTCCCCTGGACTGCGTCCAGAGCAATTCCGTGTTCCACATCAAACCTGAAAGGAGCCTTGATTTCCTTGATGGCACTCCAGAGAAAACCCAGGATCACTGTCTCAAGTCTAGAGGGATCTTGAGGTCACTGGAGCAACACGAAAGGGCTCCGTGGACCCCAAATCAACTCGAGATGAGAGTTTAGTACCTGGCTTCGACGCAAGAGGAATACCAACTCTCCACAAGCACCCCAAGAGGAGGGTTCTCTCAGCCACAGGTATGTGAGAAGGACTCTGAGTTTGTGGCCTCAAGTGGAATGGACACCGAGATGCTCTGACTCGAAGTAAGGCCAGATATCCCTGCAATGAATTGAACGCAGGCTCGTCTTGCATCTCTCAAGACGAAGGAATGTCTGAATTCCCTGTGGAGACCACAGAGAAAGTCCTAGTTCTCAGCCTCATCACGACCGGAGGCCTCACATCCTTTGAAAACTCAAGAGGTCCGCGGAGATCAATGCTTCCAAAGGAGACGATGCCTGACTCCTCTTGAAAATGGATAGGAGTCCCAGGATCCCTGTGGCACGTGGAAAGGGACCCTGGGTCTCCCGCCTCACGTGGAGACGCGTCCCAATTGCCATGCCAAGACTCGAGGAGAATCCCGAGGTGTCCCTCGCACCTAGGCAGGAGTCCTGACGTCGCTGAACAAACACGTTTCTGGAAGGGCCGTCCCCGTCGTAACTCGAGAATATACCACAGGTTCCGTCCGCAACTCGAGAAAAACCATGAGACTTCCCCCTCGCCGAGAGATGAGGCCCGATTCCCCTGCACTGCATGCAGAGCAATTCCGTATTCCACATCAAAAATGAAAGGAGCCTTGATTTCTTTGATGGCACTCCAGAGAAAACCCAAGATCACTGTCTCAAGTCTAGAGGGATCCTGAGGTCACTGGAGCAACACGAAAGGGCTCCGTGGACCCCAAATCAACTCGAGATGAGAGCTTAGGCCCTGGCGTCGACTCAAGAGGAATACCAACTTTCCACAAGCACCTCAAGGGGAGGCTTCTCTCAGCTACATGAATGTGAGAGGGACCCTGAGTTTGTGGCCTCAAGGGGAATGGACACCGAGATGCTCTGACTCGAAGTAAGGCCGGATATCCCTGCAGTGAAGTGAATGCAGGCTCGTCTTGCATCTCCCAAGACGAAGGGATGTCTGAAACCCCTGTGCAGACCACAGAGAATGACATAGTCCTCCTCCTCATCGCGACCTGTGGCCTCACATTCTTTGAAAACTCGAGAGGTCAGCGGAGATCAATGCTTCCAAAGGAGACGATGCCTGACTCCTCTTGAAAATGGATAGGAGTCCCAGGATCCCTGTGGCACGTGGAAAGGGACCCTGGGTCTCCCGCCTCACGTGGAGACGCATCCCAATTGCCATGCCAAGACTCGCGGAGAATCCCGAGGTGTCCCTCGCACCTAGGCAGGAGTCCTGACGTCGCTGAACAAACACGTGTCTGGAAGGGCCCTCCCCGTCGTAACTCGAGAATATACCCCAGGTTCCGGCCGCAACTCGAGAAAAACCATGAGACTTCCCCCTCGCTGCGAGATGAGACCCGATTCCCCTGCACTGCGTGCAGAACAATTCCGTGTTCCACATCAAACGTGAAAGGAGCCTTGATTTCCTTGATGACACTCCAGAGAAATCCCAAGATCACTGTCTCAAGTATAGAGGGATCCTGAGGTCACTGGAGCAACACGAAAGGGCTCGTGGACCCCAAATCAACTCGAGATGAGAGCTTAGTCCCTGGCTTCGACTCAAGAGGAATACCAACTTTCCACAAGCACCTCAAGAGGAGGCTTCTCTCAGGTACAGGTATGTGAGAGGGACCCTGAGTTTGTGGCCTCAAGTGGAATGGACACCGAGATGCTCTGACTCAAAGTAAGGCCGGATATCCCTGCAGTGAATTGAATGCAGGCTCATCTTGCATCTCCCAAGACGAAGGGATGTCTGAATCCCCTGTGGAGACCAGAGAGAAAGACCGAGTTCTCCGCCTCATCGCGACCGGAGGCCTCACATCGTTTGAAAACTCGAGAGGTCCGCGGAGATCAATGCTTCCAAAGGAGACGATGCCTGACTCCTCTTGAAAATGGATAGGAGTCCCAGGATTCCTGTGGCACGTGGAAAGGGACCCTGGGTCTCCCACCTCACGTGGAGACGCGTCCCAATTGCCATGCCAAGACTCGAGGAGAATCCCGAGGTGTCCCTGGCACCTAGGCAGAGGTCCTGACGTCGCTGAACAAACACGTGTCTGGAAGGGCCTTCCCCGTCGTAAATCGAGAATATACCCCAGGTTCCGGCCGCAACTCGAGAAAAACCATGAGACTTTCCCCTCGACGCGAGATGAGGCCCGATTCCCCTGGACTGCGTCCAGAGCAATTCCGTGTTCCACATCAAACCTGAAAGGAGCCTTGATTTCCTTGATGGCACTCCAGAGAAAACCCAGGATCACTGTCTCAAGTCTAGAGGGATCTTGAGGTCACTGGAGCAACACGAAAGGGCTCCGTGGACCCCAAATCAACTCGAGATGAGAGTTTAGTACCTGGCTTCGACGCAAGAGGAATACCAACTCTCCACAAGCACCCCAAGAGGAGGGTTCTCTCAGCCACAGGTATGTGAGAAGGACTCTGAGTTTGTGGCCTCAAGTGGAATGGACACCGAGATGCTCTGACTCGAAGTAAGGCCAGATATCCCTGCAATGAATTGAACGCAGGCTCGTCTTGCATCTCTCAAGACGAAGGAATGTCTGAATCCCCTGTGGAGACCACAGAGAAAGTCCTAGTTCTCCGCCTCATCACGACCGGAGGCCTCACATCCTTTGAAAACTCAAGAGGTCCGCGGAGATCAATGCTTCCAAAGGAGACGATGCCTGACTCCTCTTGAAAATGGATAGGAGTCCCAGGATCCCTGTGGCACGTGGAAAGGGACCCTGGGTCTCCCGCCTCACGTGGAGACGCGTCCCAATTGCCATGCCAAGACTCGAGGAGAATCCCGAGGTGTCCCTCGCACCTAGGCAGGAGTCCTGACGTCGCTGAACAAACACGTGTCTGGAAGGGCCGTCCCCGTCGTAACTCGAGAATATACCACAGGTTCCGGCCGCAACTCGAGAAAAACCATGAGACTTCCCCCTCGCCGAGAGATGAGGCCCGATTCCCCTGCACTGCATGCAGAGCAATTCCGTATTCCACATCAAAAATGAAAGGAGCCTTGATTTCTTTGATGGCACTCCAGAGAAAACCCAAGATCACTGTCTCAAGTCTAGAGGGATCCTGAGGTCACTGGAGCAACACGAAAGGGCTCCGTGGACCCCAAATCAACTCGAGATGAGAGCTTAGGCCCTGGCGTCGACTCAAGAGGAATACCAACTTTCCACAAGCACCTCAAGGGGAGGCTTCTCTCAGCTACATGAATGTGAGAGGGACCCTGAGTTTGTGGCCTCAAGGGGAATGGACACCGAGATGCTCTGACTCGAAGTAAGGCCGGATATCCCTGCAGTGAAGTGAATGCAGGCTCGTCTTGCATCTCCCAAGACGAAGGGATGTCTGAAACCCCTGTGCAGACCACAGAGAATGACATAGTCCTCCTCCTCATCGCGACCTGTGGCCTCACATTCTTTGAAAACTCGAGAGGTCAGCGGAGATCAATGCTTCCAAAGGAGAACATGCCTGACTCCTCTTGAAAATGGATAGGAGTCCCAGGATCCCTGTGGCACGTGGAAAGGGACCCTGGGTCTCCCGCCTCACGTGGAGACGCATCCCAATTGCCATGCCAAGACTCGCGGAGAATCCCGAGGTGTCCCTCGCACCTAGGCAGGAGTCCTGACGTCGCTGAACAAACACGTGTCTGGAAGGGCCCTCCCCGTCGTAACTCGAGAATATACCCCAGGTTCCGGCCGCAACTCGAGAAAAACCATGAGACTTCCCCCTCGCTGCGAGATGAGACCCGATTCCCCTGCACTGCGTGCAGAACAATTCCGTGTTCCACATCAAACGTGAAAGGAGCCTTGATTTCCTTGATGACACTCCAGAGAAATCCCAAGATCACTGTCTCAAGTATAGAGGGATCCTGAGGTCACTGGAGCAACACAAAAGGGCTCCGTGGACCCCAAATCAACTCGAGATGAGAGCTTAGTCCCTGGCTTCGACTCAAGAGGAATACCAACTTTCCACAAGCACCTCAAGAGGAGGCTTCTCTCAGGTACAGGTATGTGAGAGGGACCCTGAGTTTGTGGCCTCAAGTGGAATGGACACCGAGATGCTCTGACTCGAAGTAAGGCCGGATATCCCTGCAGTGAATTGAATGCAGGCTCGTCTTGCATCTCCCAAGACGAAGGGATGTGTGAATCCCCTGTGGAGACCACAGAGAAAGACCGAGTTCTCCGCCTCATCGCGACCAGAGGCCTCACATCCTTTGAAAACTCGAGAGGTCCACGGGGATCAATGCTTCCAAAGAGACGATGCCTGACTCCTCTTGAAATTGGATAGGAGTCACAGGATCCCTGTGGCACGTGGAAAGGGACCCTGGGTCTCCCGCCTCATGTGGAGACGCGTTCCAATTGCCATGCCAAGACTTTAGGAGAATCCCGAGGTGTCCCTCGAACCTATCACGTGTCTGGAAGGGTCCTCCCCGTCGTAAATCGAGAATATACCCCAGGTTCCGGCCGCAACTCAAGAAAAACCATGAGACTTTCCCCTCGACGCGAGATGAGGCCCGATTCCCCTGGACTGCGTGCAGAGCAATTTCGTGTTCCACATCAAACCTGAAAGGAGCCTTGATTTCCTTGATGGCACTCCAGAGAAAACCCAGGATCACTGTCTCAAGTCTAGAGGGATCTTGAGGTCACTGGAGCAACACGAAAGGGCTCCGTGGACCCCAAATCAACTTGAGATGAGAGCTTAGTACCTGGCTTCGACGCAAGAGGAATACCAACTCTCCACAAGCACCCCAAGAGGAGGGTTCTCTCAGCCACAGGTATGTGAGAAGGACCCTGAGTTTGTGGCCTCAAGTGGAATGGACACCGAGATGCTCTGACTCGAAGTAAGGCCAGATATCCCTGCAGTGAATTGAATGCAGGCTCGTCTTGCATCTCTCAAGACGAAGGAATGTCTGAATCCCCTGTGGAGACCACAGAGAAAGGACTACTTCTCCGCCTCATCGCGACCGGAGGCCTCACATCCTTTGAAAACTCAAGAGGTCCGCGGAGATCAATGCTTCCAAAGGAGACGATGCCTGACTCCTCTTGAAAATTGATAGGAGTCCCAGGATCCCTGTGGCACGTGGAAAGGGACCCTGGGTCTCCCACCTCACGTGTAGACGCGTCCCATTTGCCATGCCAAGACTCGAGGAGAATCCCGAGGTGTCCCTCGCACCTAGGCAGGAGTCCTGACGTCGCTGAACAAACACGTGTCTGGAAGGGCCGTCCCCGTCGTAACTCGAGAATATACCCCAGGTTCCGGCCGCAACTCGAGAAAAACCATGAGACTTCCCCCTCGCCAATACATGAGGCCCGATTCCCCTGCACTGCATGCAGAGCCATTCCGTATTCCACATCAAAAATGAAAGGAGCCTTGATTTCTTTGATGGCACTCCAGAGAAAACCCAAGATCACTGTCTCAAGTCTAGAGGGATCCTGAGGTCACTTGAGAAACACGAAAGGGCTCCGTGGACCCCAAATCAACTCGAGATGAGAGCTTACTCCCTGGCTTAGACTCAAGAGGAATACCAACTTTCCACAAGCACCTCAAGAGGAGGCTTCTCTCAGCTAATGGTATGTGAGAGGGACCCTGAGTTTGTGGCCTCAAGTGGAATGGACACCGAGATGCTCTGACTCGAAATAAGGCCGGATATCCCTGCAGTGAATGGAATGCAGGCTCGTCTTGCATCTCCCAAGACGAAGGGATGTCTGAAACCCCTGTGCAGACCACAGAGAAAGACCTAGTCCTCCTCCTCATCGCGACCTGTGGCCTCACATTCTTTGAAAACTCGAGAGGTCAGCGGAGATCAATGCTTCCAAAGGAGACGATGCCTGACTCCTCTTGAAAATGGATAGGAGTCCCAGGATCCCTGTGGCACGTGGAAAGGGACCCTGGGTCTTCCGCCTCACGTGGAGACGCGTCCCAATTGCCATGCCAAGACTCGAGGAGAATCCTGAGGTGTCCCTCGCACCTAGGCAGGAGTGCTGACGTCGCTGAACAAACACGTGTCTGGAAGTGCCCTCCCCGTCATAACTCGAGAATATACCCCAGGTTCCGGCCGCAACTCGAGAAAAACCATGAGACTTCCCCCTCGCCGCGAGATGAGGCCAGATTCCCCTGCACTGCGTGCAGAGCAATTCCGTGTTCCACATCAAACGGGAAAGGAGCCTTGATTTCCTTGATGGCACTCCAGAGAAAACCCAAGATCATTGTCTCAAGTCTAGAGGGATCCTGAGGTCACTGGAGCAACACGAAAGGGCTCCGTGGACCCCAAATCAACTCGTGATGAGAGCTTAGTCCCTCGCTTCGACTCAAGAGGAATACCAACTTTCCACAAGCACCTCAAGAGGAGGCTTCTCTCAGCTACAGTTATGTGAGAGGGACCCTGAGTTTGTGGCCTCAAGTGCAATGGACACCGAGATGCTCTGACTCGAAGTAAGGCCGGATATCCCTGCAGTGAATTGAATTCAGGCTCGTCTTGCATCTCCCAAGACGAAGGGATGTCTGAATCCCCTGTGGAGACGACAGAGAAAGACCTAGTCCTCCGCCTCTTCGTGACCGGAGGCCTCATATCCTTTGAAAACTCGAGAGGTCTGCAGAGATCAATGCTTCCAAAGGAGACGATGCCTGACTCCTCTGGAAAATGCATAGGAGTCCCAGGATCCCTGTGGCACGTGGAAAGGGACACTGGGTCTCCCGCCTCACGTGGAGACGCGTCCAAATTGCCATGCCAAGACTCGAGGAGAATCCAGAGGTGTCCCTCGCCCCTAGGCAGGCGTCCTGAGGTCGCTGAACAAACACGTGTCTGGAAAGACCCTCCCCGTCGTAAATCGAGAATATACCGCAGGTTCCGGCCGCAACTCGAGAACAACCATGAGACTTCCAACTCGCCGCGAGATGAGGCCCGATTCCTCTGCACTGCGTGCAGAGCAATTCCGTGTTCCACATCAAACTTGAAAGGAGCCTTGATTTCCTTGATGGCACTCCATACAAAACCCAAGATCACTGTCTAAAGTCTAGAGGGATCCTGAGGTCACTGTAGCAACAAGACAGGGCTCCGTGGACCTCAAATCAACTCGAGATGAGAGCTTAGTCCCTGGCTTCGACTCAAGGGGAATACCAACTTTCCACAAGCACCTCAAGAGGAGGCTTCTCTCAGCTACAGGTATGTGAGAGGGACCCTGAGTTTGTGGCCTCAAGTGGAATGGACACCGAGACGCTGTGACTCGAAGTAAGGCCCGTTATCCCTGCAGTGAATTGAATGCAGGCTCGTCTTGCATCTCCCAAGATGAAGGGATGTCTGAATCCCCTGAGGATACCACAGAGAAAGATCTAGTTCTCACCACATCGTGAGCGGAGGACTCACATCCTTTGAAAACTTGAGAGGTCCTCGGAGATCAATGCTTCCAAAGGAGAGGATGCCTGACTCCTCTTGAAAATTGATAGGAGTCCCAGGATCCCTGTGGCACGGGGAAAGGGACCCTGGGTCTCCCTTTCACGTGGAGACGCCTCGCAATTGCCATGCCAAGACTCGAGGAGAATACCGAGGTGTCCTTCGCACCTAGGCAGGAGTCCAGACGTCCCTGAACAAACACGTGTCTGGAAGGGACCTCCCCGTCGTAACTCGAGAATATACCCCAGGTTCCAGCCGCAACTCGAGAAAAACCATGAGACTTCCCCCTCGCCGCGACATGAGGCCCGATTCCCCTGCACTGCGTGCAGAGCAATTCCGTGTTCCACATCAAACGGGAAAGGAGACTTGATTTCCTTGATGGCACTCCAGAGAAAACCCAAGATCACTGTCCCAAGTCTAGAGGGATCCTGAGGTCATTGGAGCAACAAGAAAGGGCTCCGTGGACCCGAAATCAACTCGAGATGAGAGCTTAGTCCCTAACTTCGATTCAAGAGGTATACCAACGTTCCACAAGCACCTCAAGAGGAGGCTTCTCTCAGCTACAGGTATGTGAGAGGGACCCTGAGTTTGTGGCCTCAAGTGGAATGGACATCGAGATGCTCTGACTCGAAGTAAGGCCAGATATCCCTGCAGTAAATTGAATGCAGGCTCGTCTTGCATCTCCCAAGACGAAGGGATGTCTGAATCCCCTGTGGAGACCACAGAGAAAGACCTAGTTCTCGCCACATCGCGACAGGAGGCCTCACATCGTTTGAAAACTCGAGAGGTCCGCGGAGATCAATGCTTCCAAAGGAGACGATTCCTGACTCCTCTTGAAAATGGATAGGAGTCCGAGGATCCCTGTGGCACGTGGAAAGGGAACCTGGGTCTCCTGCCACACGTGGAGACGCGTCCAAATTGCAATGCCAAGACTCGGGGAGAATCCCGAGTTGTCCATCGAACCAAGGCAGGAGTTCTGACGTCGTTAAACAAACACGTTTCTGGAAGGGCCACCCACGTCGTAACTCGAGAATATACCCCAAGTTCCGGCCACAAGTGGAGTAAAACCATGAGACTTCCGCCTCGCCGCGAGATGAGGCCCGATTCCCCTGCACTGCGGGCAGAGCAATTCTGTGTTCCACATCAAACGTGAAAGGAGCCTTGATTTCCTTGATGGCACTCCAGAGAAAACCCAAGATCACTGTTTCAAGTCTAGAGGGATCCTGAGGTCACTGGAGCAACACGAAAGGGCTCCGTGGACCCCAAATCAACTCCAGATGAGAGCTTAGTCCCTGGCTTCGAGTCAAGAGGAATACCAACTTTCCCCAAGAACCTCAAGAGGAGGCTTTTCTCAGCTACATGTATGTGAGAGGGACCCTGAGTTTGTGGCCTCAAGTGGAATGGACACCGAGATGCTCTGACTCGAAGTAAGGCTGGATTTCGCTGCAGTGAATTGAATGCAGGCTCGTCTTGCATCTCCCAAGACGAAGGGATGTCTGTATCCCCTGTGGAGACCACAGAGAAAGACCTAGTTCTCCGCCTCATTGCGACAAGGCCTCACATCCTTTGAAAATTCGAAAAGTCCGCGGAGATCAATGCTTCCAAAGGAGACGATGCCTGACTCCTCTTGAAAATGGATAGGAGTCCCAGGATCCCTGTTTCACGTGGAAAGGGACCCTGGGTCTCTCACCTCACGTGGAGACGCGTCCCAATTGCCATGTCAAGCCTCGAGGAGAATCCCGAGGTGTCCCTAGCACCAAGGCAGGAGTCCTGACATCGCTGAACAAACACGTTTCTGAAAGGTCCCTCCCCGTCGTAACTCAAGAATATACCCCAGGATCCGGCCGCAACTCGAGAAAAACCATGAGACTTCCCCCTCGCCACGAGATGAGGGCCGATTTCCCTGGACTGGCTGCAGAGCAATTCCGTGTTCCACATCAAACGTGAAAGGAGCCTTGATTTCCTTGATGGCCCTCCAGAGAAAACCAAAGATCACTGTCTCAAGTCTAGAGGGATCCTGAGGTCACTGTAGCAACATGAAAGGGCTCCGAGGACCCGATATCAACTCGAGATGAGAGCTTAGTCCTGGCTTCGACTCAAGAGCAATACCAACTTTCCACAAGCACCTCAAGAGGAGGCTTCTCTCAGCTGGAGGTATGTGAGAGGGACCCTGAGTTTGTGGCCTGAAGTGGAATGGACATCGAGGTGTTCTGACTCGAAGTAAGGCCAGATATCCCTGCAGTGAATTGAATGCAGGCTCGTCTTGCATCTCCCAAGACGAAGGCATGTCTGAATCCCCTGTGGAGACCACAGAGAAAGACCTAGTTCTCCGCATCATCGCCACTGGAGTCCTCACATCCTTTGAAAAATGGAGAGGTCCGCGGAGATCAATGCTTCCAAAGGAGACGATGACTGACTCCTCTTGAAAATGGATAGGAGTCCGAGGATCACTGTTGCACGTGGAAAGGGACCCTGGGTTTCCCGCCTCACGTGGAGACGCGAGCCAATTGCCATGACGAGACTCGAGGAGAATCCCGGGTGTCCCTCCCACCTAGGCAGGAGTCCTGACGTCGCTGAACAAACACGTTTCTGGAAGGGCCCTCCCCGTCGTAACTCGAGAATATACCCCAGGTTGCGGTCGCAACTCGAGAAAAACCATGAGAATTCGCCCTCGCCGAGAGATGAGGCCCGATTCCCCTGCACTGCGTGCAGAGCAATTCCGTGTTCCACATCAAACGTGAAAGGAGCCTTGATTTCCTTGATGGCACTCCAGAGAAAACCCAAAGTCACTGTCTCTAGTCTAGAGGGATCCTGAGGTCACTGGTGCAAAAAGAAAGGGATCCGTGGACCCCAAATAATCTCGTGATGAGAGCTTAGTCCCTGGCTTCGACTCAAGAGGAATACCAACTTTCCTCAAGCACCTCAAGAGGA
Source organism: Dama dama (assembly GCF_033118175.1). Taxonomy (NCBI): domain Eukaryota; kingdom Metazoa; phylum Chordata; class Mammalia; order Artiodactyla; family Cervidae; genus Dama; species Dama dama. The sequence continues at coordinate 1,047,466 of NC_083693.1, forward strand.
GGCTTCTCTCAGCTACAGGTATGTGAGAGGGACCCTGAGTTTGTGGCCTCAAGTGGAATGGACACCGAGATGCTCTGACTGGAAGTAAGGCTGGATATCCCTGCAGTGAATTGAATGCAGGCTCGTCTTGCATCGCCCAAGACAAAGGGATGTCTGAATCCCCTGTGGAGACCACAGAGAAAGTCCTAGTTCTCCGCCTCATCGCGACCACAGGCATCACATCCTTTGAAAACTCGAGAGGTCCGCGGAGATCAATGCTTCCAAAGGAGACGATGCCTGACTCCTCTTGAAAATGGATAGGAGTCCCAGGATCACTGTGGCACGTGGAAAGGGACCCTGGGTCTCCCGCCTCACGTGGAGTCGCGTCCCAATTGCTATGCCAAGACTTGAGGAGAATCCCGAGGTGTCCCTCGCACCTAGGGAGGAGTCCTGACGTCGCTGAACAAACACGTGTCTGGAAGGGCCCTCCCTGTCGTAACTCGAGAATATACCCCAGGTTCTGGCCGCAACTCGAGAAAAACCATGAGACTTCCCCCTCGCCGCGAGATGAGGCCCAATTCCCCTGCACTGCGTGCAGAGCAATTCCGTGCTCCACATCATACATGATAGGAGCCTTGATTTCCTTGATGGCACTCCAGAGAAAACCCAAGATCACTGTCTCAAGTCTAGAGGGATCCTGAGGTCACTGGACCAACACGAAAGGTCTCCGTGGACCGCAAACCAACTCGAGATGAGAGCTTAGTCCCTGGCTTCGACTCAAGAGGAATACCAACTTTCCACAAGCACCTCAAGAGAAGGCTTCTCTCAGCTACAAGTATGTGAGAGGGACCCTGAGTTTGTGGCCTCAAGTGGAATGGACACCGAGATGCTCTGACTCGAAGTAAGGCCGGATATCCCTGCAGTGAATTGAATGCAGGCTCGTCTTGCATCTCCCAAGTCGAAGGGATGTCTGAATCCCATGTGGAGACCACAGAGAAAGACCTAGTCCTCCGCCTCATCGCGACCGGAGGCCTCATATCCTTTGAAAACTCGAGAGGTCCGCGGAGATCAATGCTTCCAAAGGAGACGATGCCTGACTCCTCTTGAAAATGAATAGGAGTCCCAGGATCCCTGTGGCACGTGGAAAGGGACCCTGGGTCTCCCGCCTCACGTGGAGACGCGTCCCAATTGCCATGCCAAGACTCGAGGAGAATCCCGAGGTGTCCCTCGCACCTAGGCAGGAGTCCTGACGTCGCTGAACAAACACGTGTCTGGAAGGGCCCTCCCTGTCGTAACTCGAGAATATACCCCAGGTTCCGCAGCAACTCGAGAAAAACCATGAGACTTCCCCCTCGCCGCGAGATGAGGCCCCATTACCCTGCACTGCGTGCAGAGCAATTCCGTGTTCCACATCAAAAGTGAAAGGAGCCTTGATTTCCTTGATGGCATTCCAGAGAAAACCCAAGATCACTGTCTCAAGTCTAGAGGGATCCTGAGGTCACTGGAGCAACACGAAAGGGCTCTGTGGACCCCAAATCAACTCGAGATGAGAGCTTAGTCCCTGGCTTCGACTCAAGAGGAATACCAACTTTCCACAAGCACCTCAAGAGGAGGGTTCTCTCAGCCACAGGTATGTGAGAAGGACCCTGAGTTTGTGGCCTCAAGTGGAATGGACACCGAGATGCTCTGACTCGAAGTAAGGCCAGATATCCCTGCAGTGAATTGAATGCAGGCTCGTCTTCCATCTCCCAAGACGAAGGGATGTCTGAATCCCCTGTGGAGACCACAGAGAAAGACCTAGTTCTCCGCCTCATTGCGACCGGAGGCCTCATATCCTTTGAAAACTCAAGAGGTCCGCGGAGATCAATGCTTCCAAAGGACAGGATGCCTGACTCCTCTTGAAAATGGATAGGAGTCCCAGGATCCCTGTGGCACGTGGAAAGGGACCCTGGGTCTCCCGCCTCACGTGGAGACACATCCCAATTCCCATGCCAAGACTCGAGGAGAATCCCGAGGTGTCCCTCGCACCTAAGCAGGGGTCCTGAAGTCGCTGAACAAACACGTGTCTGGAAAGACCCTCCCCGTCATAAATCGAGAATATACCGCAGGTTCCGGCCGCAACTCGAGAAAAACCATGAGACTTCCCCCTCGCCGCGAGATGAGGCCCGATTCCCCTGCAGTGCGTGCAGAGCAATTCCGTGTTCCACATCAAACGTGAAAGGAGCCTTGATTTCCTTGATGGCACTCCAGAGAAAACCCAAGATCACTGTCTCAAGTCTAGAGGGATCCTGAGGTCACTGGAGCACCACGAAAGGGCTCCGTGGACCCCAAATCAACTCGAGATGAGAGCTTAGTCCCTGGCTTCGAGTCAAGAGGAATACCAAGTTTCCACAAGCACATCAAGACGAGGCTTCTCTCAGCTACAGGTATGTGAGAGGGACCCTGAGTTTGTGGCCTCAGGTGGAATGGACACCGAGATGCTCTGACTCGAAGTAAGGCCGGATATCCCTGCAGTGAATTGAATGCAGGCTCGTCTTGCATCTCCCAAGACGAAGGGATGTCTGAATCCCCTGTGGAGACCACAAAGAAAAACCTAATTCTCCGCCTCATCGCGAGCGGAGGACTCACATCCTTTGAAAACCCGAGAGGTCCGCGGAGATCAATGCTTCCAAAGGAGACGATGCCTGACTCCTCATGAAAATGGATAGGAGTCCCAGGATCCCTGTGGCACGTGGGAAGGGACCCTGGGTCTCCCGCCTCACGTGGAGACGCGTCCCAATTGCCATGCCAAGACTCGAGGAGAATCCCGAGTTGTCCCTCGCTCCTAGGCAGGAGTCCTGACGTCGCTGAACAAACACGTGTCTGGAAGGGCCCTCCCCGTCGTAACTCGAGAATATACCCAAGGTTCCGGCCGCAACTAGAGAAAAACCATGAGATTTCCCCCTCGCCGGGAGTTGAGGCCCGATTCCCCTGCACTGCATGCAGAGCAATTCCGTGTTCCACATCAAACGTGCAAGGAGCCTTGATTTCCTTGATGGCACTCCAGAGAAAACCCAAGATCACTGTCTCAAGTCTAGAGGGATCCTGAGGTCACTGGAGCAACACGAAAGGGCTCCGTGGACCCCAAATCAACTCGAGATGAGAGCTTAGTCCCTGGCTTCGACTCAAGAGGAATACCAACTTTCCACAAGCACCTCAAGAGGAGGCTTCTCTCAGCTACAGGAAAGTGAGAGGGACCCTGAGGTTGTGGCCTCAAGTGGAATGGACACCGAGATGCTCTGACTCGAAGTAAGGCCGGATATCCCTGCAGTGAATTGAATGCAGGCTCGTCTTGCATCTCCCAAGACGAAGGGATGTCTGAATCCCCTGTGTAGACCACAGAGAAAGACCTAGTTCTCTGCCTCATCGCGACCGGAGGCCTCACATCCTTTGAAAACTCGAGAGGTCAGCGGAGATCAATGCTTCCAAAGGAGACCATGCCTGACTCCTCTTCAAAATGGATCGGAGTCCCAGGATCCCTGTGGCACGTGGAAAGGGACCCTGGGTCTCCCACCTCACGTGGAGACGCGTCCCAATTGCCATGCCAAGAATCGAGGAGAATCCCGAGGTGTCCCTCGCACCTAGGCAGGAGTCCGGACGTCGCTGAACAAACACGTGTCTGGAAGGGCCCTCCCCGTCGTAACTCAAGAATATACCCCAGGTTCTGTCCGCAACTCGAGACAAACCATGAAATGCCCCCTCGCCGCGAGATATGGCCCGAATCCCCTGCACTGCCTGCTGAGCAATTCCGTATTCCACATCCAACGTGAAAGGAGCCTTGATTTCCTTGATGGCACTCCAGAGCAAACCCAAGATCACTGTCTCAAGTCTAGAGGCATTCTGAGGTCACTGTAGGAACACGAAAGGGCTCCGTGGACCCCAAATCAACTCGAGATGAGAGCCTAGTCCCTGGCTTTGACTCAGGAGAAATACCAACTTTCCACAAGCACCTGAAGAGGAGGTTTCTCTCAGCTAGAGGTATGTGAGAGGGACCCTGAATTTGTGGCCTCAAGTAGAATGGACACCGAGATGCTCTGACTAGAAATAAGACCGGATATCCCTGCAGTGAATTGAATGCAGGCTCGTCTTGCATCTCCCTAGAGGAAGGGAGGTCTGAATCTCCTGTGGAGACCACAGAGAAAGACTTAGTTCTCCCCCTCATCGCGACCGGAGGCCTCACATACTTTGAAAACTCTAGAGGTCCGCGGAGATCAATGCTTCCAAAGGAGACGATGCCTGACTCCTCCTGAAAATGGATAGGAGTCCCAGGATCCCTGTGGCACGTGGAAAGGGACCCTGGGTTTCCCGCCTCACGTGGAGACGCGTCCTAATTGCCATGCCAAGCCTCGAGGAGAATCCCGAGGTGTCCCTCGCACCTAGGCAGGAGTCCTGACGTCGCTGAACAAACACGTGTCTGGAAGGGCCCTCCCCGTCGTAACTCGAGAATATACCCCAGGTTCCGGCCACAACTCGAGAAAAACCAAGACACTTCCCCCTCACCAAGAGATGAGGCCCGATTCCCCTGCACTGCGTGCAGAGCAATTCCGTGTTCCACATTAAACGTGAAAGGAGCCTTGATTTCCTTGATGGCACTCCAGAGAATACCCAAGATCACTGTCTCAAGTCTAGAGGGATCCTGAGGTCACTGGAGCAACACGAAAGGGCTCCGTGGACCCCAAATCAACCCGTGATGAGAGCTTAGTCCCTGGTTTCGACTCAAGAGTAATACCAAATTTCCACAAGCACCTCAAGAGGAGGCTTCTCTCAGCTACAGGAATGTGAGAGGGACCCTGAGTTTGTGGCCTCAAATGGAATGGACACCGAGATGCTCTGACTCGAAGTAAGGCCGGATATCCCTGCAGTGAATTGAATGCAGGGTCGTCTTGCATCTCCCAAGACGAATGGATGTCTGAATCCCCTGTGGAGACCACAGAGAAACTCCTAGTCCTCCGCCTCATCGCGACCGGAGGCCTCACATCCTTTGAAAACTCGAGAGGTCCGCGGAGATCAATGCTTCCAAAGGAGACGATGCCTGACTCCTCTTGAAAATGGATAGGTGTCTCAGGATCCCTGTGGCACGTGGAAAGGGACCCTGGGTCTCCCGCCTCATGGGGAGACGTGTCCCAATTGCCATGCCAAGACTCGAGGAGAATCCCGAGGTGTCCCTCGCACCTAGGCAGGAGTACTCAGGTAGCTGAACAAACACGTGTCTGGAAGGGCCCTCTCCGTCTTAACTCGATATTATACCCCAGGTTCCGGCCGCAACTCGAGAAAAACCATGAGACTTCCCCCTCGCCGCGAGATGAGGCCCGATTCCCCTGCACTGCGTGCAGAGCAATTCCGTGTTCCACATCAAACGTGAAAGGAGCCTTGATTTCCTTGATGGCACTCCAGAGAAAACCCAAGATCACTGTCTCAAGTCTAGAGGGATCCTGAAGTCACTGTAGCAAAACGAAATGGCTCCATGGACCCCAAATCAACTCGAGATGACAGCTTAGTCCCTGGCTTCGACTCAAGAGTCATACCAACTTTCCACAAGCACCTCAAGAAGGGGTTTCTCTCAGCTACAGGTATGTGAGAGGGTCCCTGAGTTTGTGGCCTCAGGTGGAATGGACCCTGAGATGCTGTGACTCGAAGTAAGGCCAGATATCCCTGCAGAGAATTGAATGCCGGTGCGTCTTGCATCTCCCAAGACGAAGGGATGTCTGAATCCCCTGTGCAGACCACAGAGAAAGACCTAGTTCTCCGCCTCATCGCGACCGGAGGCCTCACATCTTTTGAAAACTGGAGAGGTCCGCGGAGATCAATGCTTCCACAGGAGACGATGCCTGACTCCTCTTGAAAATGGATAGGAGTCCCAGGATCCCTGTGGCACGTGGAAAGGGACACTGGGTCTCCCGCCTCACGTGGAGACGCGTCCCAATTGCCATGCCAAGACTCGAGGAGAATCCCGAGGTGTCCCTCGCACCTAGGCAGGAGTACTGACGTCGCTGAACAAACACGTGTCTGGAAGGGCCCTCCCCGTCGTAACTCGAGAATATACCCCAGGTTCCGGCCGCAACTCGAGAAAAACCATGAGAATTCCCCCTCGCCGCGAGATGAGGCCTGATTCCCCTGCACTGCGTGCAGAGCAATTCCGTGTTCCACATCAAACGGGAAAGGAGACTTGATTTCCTTGATGGCACTCCAGAGAAAACAGAAGACCACTGTCTCAAGTCTAGAGGGATCCTGCGGTCACTGGAGCAACACCAAAGGGCTCCGTGGACCCCAAATCTGCTCGAGATGAGAGCTTAGTCCCTGGCTTCGACTCAAGAGGAATTCCGAGTTTCCACAAGCACTTCAAGAGGAGGTTTCTCTCAGCTACATGTATGTGAGAGGGACCCTGAGTTTTTGGCCTCAAGTGGAATGGACACCGAGATACTCTGACTTAAGTAAGGCCGGATATCCCTGCAGTGAATTGAATGCAGGCTCGTCTTGCATCTCCCAAGACGAAGGGATGTCTGAATCCCCTGTGGAGACCACAAGAAAGACCTAGTTCTCCGCCTCATCGCGAGCGAAGGCCTCACATTCTTTGAAAACTCGAGAGGTCCGTGGAGATCAATGCTTTCAAAGGAGGAGATGCCTGACTCCTCTTGAAAATGGATAGGAGTCCCAGGATCCCTGTGGCACGTGGAAAGGGACCCTGGGTCTCCCGCCTCACGTGGAGACGCGTCCCAATTGCCATGCCAAGACTCGAGGAGAATCCCGAGGTGTTCCTCGCACCTAGGCAGGAGTCCTGACATCGCTGAACAAACACGTGTCTGGAAGGGCCCTCCCCGTTGTAACTCGAAAATATACCCCAGGTTCCGGCCGCAACTCGAGAAAAACCATGAGACTTCCCCATCGCCGCGAGATGAGGCCCGATTCCCCTGCACTGCGTGCAGAGCAATTCCGTGTTCCACATCAAATGGGAAAGGAGCCCTGATTTCCTTGATGGCACTCCAGAGAAAACCCAAGATCACTGTCTCAAGTCTAGAGGGATCCTGAGGTCACTGGCGCAACACGAAAGGGTTCCGTGGACCCCAAATCAACTCGAGATGAGAGCTTAGATCCTGGATTCGAGTCAAGAGGAATACTAACTTTCCACAAGCACCTCAAGAGGAGGCTTCTCTTTGCTAAAGCTATGTGAGAGGGACCCTGAGTTTGTGGCCTCAGGTGGAATGGACACCGAGATGCTCTGACTCGAAGTAAGGCCGGATATCCCTGCAGTGAATTGAATGCAGGCTCGTCTTGCATCTCCCAAGACGAAGGGATGTCTGAATCCCCTGCGGAGACCGCAGAGAAAGACCTAGTCCTCCGCCTCATCGCGACCGGAGGCCTCACATCCTTTGAAAACTCGAGAGGTCAGCGGATATCAATGCTTCCAAAGAGACGATTCCTGACTCCTCTTGAAAATGGATAGGAGTCCCAGGATCACTGTGGCACGTGGAAAGGGACCCTGGGTCTCCCGCCTCATGTGGAGACGCGTTCCAATTGCCATGCCAAGACTTTAGGAGAATCCCGAGGTGTCCCTCGCACCTATCACGTGTCTGGAAGGGTCCTCCCCGTCGTAAATCGAGAATATACCCCAGGTTCCGGCCGGAACTCGAGAAAAACCATGAGACTTTCCCCTCGTCGCGAGATGAGGCCCGATTCCCCTGGACTGCGTGCAGAGCAATTCCGTGTTCCACATCAAACCTGAAAGGAGCCTTGATTTCCTTGATGGCACTCCAGAGAAAACCCAGGATCACTGCCTCAAGTCTAGAGGGATCCTGAGGTCACTGGAGCAACACGAAAGGGCTCCGTGGACCCCAAATCAACTCGAGATGAGAGCTTAGTCCCTGGCTTAGACTCAAGAGGAATACCAACTTTCCACAAGCACCTCAAGAGGAGGCTTCTCTCAGCTACAGGTATGTGAGAGGGACCCTGAGTTTGTGGCCTCAAGTGGAATGGACACCGAGCTGCTCTGACTCGAAATAAGGCCGGATATCCCTGCAGTGAATGGAATGCAGGTTCGTCTTGCATCTCCCAAGATGAAGGGATGTCTGAAACCCCTGTGCAGACCACAGAGAAAGACCTAGTCCTCCTCCTCATCGCGACCTGTGGCCTCACATTCTTTGAAAACTCGAGAGGTCAGCGGAGATCAATGCTTCCAAAGGAGACGATGCCTGACTCCTCTTGAAAATGGATAGGAGTCCCAGGATCCCTGTGGCACGTGGAAAGGGACCCTGGGTCTCCCGCCTCACGTGGAGACGCGTCCCAATTGCCATGCCAAGACTCGAGCAGAATACCTAGGTGTCCCTCGCACCTAGGCAGGAGTCCTGACGTCGCTGAACAAACACGTGTCTGGAAGGGCCCTCCCCATCGTAAATCGAGAATGTACCCCAGGTTCCGGCCGTAACTCGAGAAAAACCATGAGACTTCCCCCTCTCCGCGACATGATGCCCGATTCCCCTTCACTGCGTGCAGAGCAATTCCGTGTTCCAAATCAAACGTGAAAGGAGCCTTGATTTCCTTGATGGCACTCCAGAGAAAACCCAAGATCACTGTCTCAAGTCTAGAGGGATCCTGAGGTCACTGGAGCAACACGAAAGGGCTCCGTGGACCCCAAATCAACTCGAGATGAGAGCTTAGTCCCTGGTTTCCACTAAAGAGGAATACCAACTTTCCACAAGCACCTCAAGAGGAGGCTTCTCTCAGCTACAGGTATGTGAGAGGGACCCTGAGTTTGTGGCCTCAAGTGGAATGGACACCGAGATGCTCTGACTCGAAGTAAGGCCGGATATCCCTGCAGTGAATTGAATGCAGGCTCGTCTTGCATCTCCCAAGACGAAGGGATGTCTGAATCCCCTGTCAAGACCACAGAGAAAGACCTAGTCCTCCGCATCAACGCAAACGGAGGCCTCATATCCTTTGAAAACTCGAGAGGTCCGCGGAGATAAATACTTCCAAAGGAGACGATGCCTGACTCCTCTTGAAAATGGATAGGAGACCCAGGATCCCTGTGGCACGTGGAAAGGGACCTTGGGTCTCCCGCCTCACGTGGTGACGCGTCCCAATTGCCATGCCAAGACTCGAGGAGAATCCCGAGGTGTCCCTCGCACCTAGGCAGGAGTCCTGACGTCGCTGAACAAACACGTGTCTGGAAGGGCCCTCCCCATCGTAACTCGAGAATATACCCCAGGTTCCGGCCGCAACTCGAGAAAAACCATGAGACTTCCCCCTCGCCGCAACTTGAGCCCCGATTTCCCTGCACTGCATGCAGAGCAATTCCGTGTTCCAAGTCAAAAGTGAAAGGAGCCTTGATTTCCTTGATGGCACTCCAGAGAAAACCCAAGATCACTGTCTCAAGTCTAGAGGGATCCTGAGGTCACTGGAGCAAAAGGAAAGGGCTCCGTGGACCCCAAATCAACTCGAGATGACAGCTTAGTCCCTGGCTTCGACTCAAGAGGAGTACCAACATTCCACAAGCACCTCAAGAGGAGTCTTCTCTCAGCCACAGGTATGTGAGAAGGACCCTGAGTTTGTGGCCTCAAGTGGAATGGACACCGAGATGCTCTGATTCGAAGTAAGGCCGGATATCCCTGCAGTGAAGTGAATGTAGGCTCGTCTTGCATCTCCCAAGACGAAGAGATGTCTGAATCCGCTGTGGAGACCACAGAGAAAGACCTAGTCCCCCGCCTCATCGCGACCGGAGGCCTCACATCCTTTGAAAATTCGAGAGGTCTGCGGAGATCAATGCTTCCAAAGGAGACGATGCCTGACTCCTCTTGAAAATGGATAGGAGTCCCACGATCCCTGTGGCACGTGGAAAGGGACCCTGCGTCTCCCGCCTCACGTGGAGACGCGTCCCAATTGCCATGCCAAGACTCGAGGAGAATCCCGAGGTGTCCCTCGCACCTAGGCAGGAGTCCTGACGTCGCTGAACAAACACGTGTCTGGAAGGGCCCTCCCCGTCGTAACTCGAGAATATACCCCAGGTCCCGGCCGCAACTCGAGAAAAACCATGAGACTTCCCCCTCGCCGCGAGATGAGGCCCAATTCCCTTGCACTGTGTGCAGAGCAATTCCGTGTTCCACATCAAACGTGAAAGGAGCCTTGATTTCCTTGATGGCACTCCAGAGAAAACCCAAGATCACTGTCTCAAGTCTAGAGGGATCCTGAGGTCACAGTAGCAACACGAAAGGGCTCCGTGGACCCAAAATCAATTCGAGATGAGAGCTTAGTCCCTGGCTTCGACTCAAGAGGAATACCACGTTTCCACAAGCACCTCAAGAGGAGGCTTCTCTCAGCTACAGGTATGTGAGAGGGACCCGCAGTTTGTGGCCTCAAGTGGAATGGACACCGAGATGCTCTGACTCGAAGTAAGGCCGGTTATCCCTGTAGTGAATTGAATGCAGGCTCGTCTTGCATCTCCCAAGATGAAGGGATGTCTGAATCCCCTGTGGAGACCACAGAGAAAGACCTAGTTCTCCCTCTCATTGCGACCGGAGGCCTCACATCCTTTGAAAATTCAAGAGGTCCACAGAGATCAATGCTTTCAAAGGAGACGATTCCTGACTCCTCTTGAAAATGGATAGGAGTCCCAGGATCCCTGTGGCACGTGGAAAGGGACTCTGGGGCTCCCGCCTCACGTGGAGACGCATCCCAATTGCCATGCCAAGACTCGAGGAGAATCCAGAGGTGTCCCTCGCCCCTAGGCAGGGGTCCTGAGGTCGCTGAACAAACACGTGTCTGGAAAGACCCTCCCCGTCGTAAATCGAGAATATACCGCAGGTTCCGGCCGCAACTCGAGAACAACCATGAGAGTTCCCCTTCGCCGTGAGATGAGGCCCGATTCCCCTGCACTGCGTGCGGAGCAATTCCGTGTTCCACATCAAACGTGAAAGGAGCCTTGATATCCTTGATGGCACTCCAGAGAAAACCCAAGATCACTGTCTCAAGTCTAGAGGTATACTCAGGTCACTGTAGCAGCTCGAAAGGGCTTCGTGGACCCCAAATCACCTTGAGATGAGAGCTAAGTCCCTGGCTTCGACTCAAGAGGAATACCAACTTTCCACAAGCACCTCAAGAGGAGGCTTCTCTCAGCTACAGGTATGTGAGAGGGACCCTGAGTTTGTGGCCTCAAGTGGAATGGACACCGAGATACTCTGCCTCGAAGTAAGGCCGGATATCCCTGCAGTGAATTGAATGCAGGCTCGTCTTGCATCTCCCAAGAAGACTGGATGTCTGAATCCCCTGTGGAGACCACAGAGAAAGACCTAGTTCTCGCCACATCGCGACTGGAGGCCTCACATCCTTTGAAAATTCGAGAGGTCCGCGGAGATCAATGCTTCCAAAGGAGATGATTCCTGACTCCTCTTGAAAATGGATAGGAGTCCCAGGATCCCTGTGGCACGTGGAAAGGGAACCTGGGTCTCCCGCCACACGTGGAGACGCGTCCAAATTGCCATGCCAAGACTCGGGGAGAATCCCGAGTTGTCCATCGAACCAAGGCAGGACTTCTGCGTCGTTAAACAAACACGTTTCTGGAAGGGCCACCCACTTCATAACTCGAGAATATACCCCAGGTTCCGGCCACAAGTGGAGTAAAACCATGAGACTTCCGCCTCGCCGCGAGATGAGGCCCGATTCCCCTGCACTGCGGGCAGAGCAATTCTGTGTTCCACATCAAACGTGAAAGGAGCCTTGATTTCCTTGATGGCACTCCAGAGAAAACCCAAGATCACTGTCTCAAGTCTAGAGGGATCCTGAGGTCACTGGAGCAACACGAAAGGGCTCCGTGGACCCCAAATCAACTCGAGATGAGAGCTTAGTCCCTGGCTTCGAGTCAAGAGGAATACCAACTTTCCCCAAGAACCTCAAGAGGAGGCTTTTCTCAGCTACATGTATGTGAGAGGGACCCTGAGTTTGTGGCCTCAAGTGGAATGGACACCGAGATGCTCTGACTCGAAGTAAGGCCGTATATCCCTGCAGTGAATTGAGTGCAGGCTCGACTTGCATCTCCCAAAACGAAGGGATGTCTGAATCCCCTGTGGAGACCACAGAGAAAGACCTAGTTCTCCTCCTCATCGCGACAGGAGGCCTCACATCCTTTGAAAACTGGAGAGGTCCGTGGAGTTCAATGCTTCAAAGGAGATGATGCCTGACTCCTCTTGAAAATGGATAGGAGACCCAGGATCCCTGTGGCACGTGGAAAGGGACCCTGGGTCTCCCGCCTCACGTGGAGACGCGAGCCAATTGCCATGCCAAGACTCGAGGTGAATCCCGAGGTGTCCCTCACACCAAGGCAGGAGTCCTGACGTCGCTGAATAAACACGTGTCTGGAAGGGCCCTCCCCGTCGTAACTCGAGAATATACCCCTGGATCCGGCCGCAACTCGAGAAAAACCATGAGACTTCCCCCTCGCCGCGAGTTGAGGCCCGATTTCCCTGGACTGGCTGCAGAGCAATTCCGTGTTCCACATCAAACGTGAAAGGAGCCTTGATATACTTGATGGCCCTCCAGAGAAAACCCAAGATCACTGTCTCAAGTCTAGAGGGATCCTGAGGTAACTGTAGCAACATGAAAGGGCTCCGAGGACCCGAAATCAACTCAAGATGAGAGCTTAGTCCCTGGCTTCGACTCAAGAGCAATACCAACTTTCCACAAGCACCTCAAGAGGAGGCTTCTCTCAGCTGCAGGTATGTGAGAGGGACCCTGAGTTTGTGGCCTCAAGTGGAATGGACATCGAGGTGTTCTGACTCGAAGTAAGGCCAGATATCCCTGCAGTGAATTGAATGCAGGCTCGTCTTGCATCTCCCAAGACGAAGGCATGTCTGAATCCCCTGTGGAGACCACAGAGAAAGACCTAGTTCTCCGCATCATCGCCACTGGAGTCCTCACATCCTTTGAAAAATGGAGAGGTCCGCGGAGATCATTGCTTCCAAAGGAGACGATGACTGACTCCTCTTGAAAATGGATAGGAGTCCGAGGATCCCTGTTGCACGTGGAAAGGGAACCTGGGTCTCCCGCCTCACGTGGGGACGCGAGCCAATTGCCATGACGAGACTCGAGGAGAATCCCGGGTGTCCCTCCCACCTAGGCAGGAGTCCTGACGTCGCTGAACAAACACGTGCCTGGAAGGGCCCTCCCTGTCGTAACTCGAGAATATACCCCGGGTTGCGGTCGCAACTCGAGAAAAACCATGAGACTTCGCCCTCGCTGCGAGATGAGGCCCGATTCCCCTGCACTGCGTGCAGAGCAATTCCGTGTTCCACATCAAACGTGAAAGGAGCCTTGATTTCCTTGATGGCACTCCAGAGAAAACCCAAAGTCACTGTCTCTAGTCTAGAGGGATCCTGAGGTCACTGGTGCAAAAAGAAAGGGATCCGTGGACCCCAAATCATCTCGAGATGAGAGCTTAGTCCCTGGCTTCGACTCAAGAGGAATACCAACTTTCCACAAGCACCTCAAGAGGAGGCTTCTCTCAGCTACAGGTATGGGAGAGGGACCCTGAGTTTGTGGCCTCAAATGGAATGGACACCGAGATGCTCTGACTAGAAATAAGACCGGATATCCCTGCAGTGAATTGAATGCAGGCTCGTCTTGCATCTCCCTAGAGGAAGGGAGGTCTGAATCTCCTGTGGAGACCACAGAGAAAGACTTAGTTCTCCCCCTCATCGCGACCGGAGGCCTCACATACTTTGAAAACTCTAGAGGTCCGCGGAGATCAATGCTTCCAAAGGAGACGATGCCTGACTCCTCCTGAAAATGGATAGGAGTCCCAGGATCCCTGTGGCACGTGGAAAGGGACCCTGGGTCTCCCGCCTCATGGGGAGACGTGTCCCAATTGCCATGCCAAGACTCGAGGAGAATCCCGAGGTGTCCCTCGCACCTAGGCAGGAGTACTCAGGTAGCTGAACAAACACGTGTCTGGAAGGGCCCTCTCCGTCTTAACTCGATATTATACCCCAGGTTCCGGCCGCAACTCGAGAAAAACCATGAGACTTCCCCCTCGCCGCGAGATGAGGCCCGATTCCCCTGCACTGCGTGCAGAGCAATTCCGTGTTCCACATCAAACGTGAAAGGAGCCTTGATTTCCTTGATGGCACTCCAGAGAAAACCCAAGATCACTGTCTCAAGTCTAGAGGGATCCTGAAGTCACTGTAGCAAAACGAAATGGCTCCATGGACCCCAAATCAACTCGAGATGACAGCTTAGTCCCTGGCTTCGACTCAAGAGTCATACCAACTTTCCACAAGCACCTCAAGAAGGGGTTTCTCTCAGCTACAGGTATGTGAGAGGGTCCCTGAGTTTGTGGCCTCAGGTGGAATGGACCCTGAGATGCTGTGACTCGAAGTAAGGCCAGATATCCCTGCAGAGAATTGAATGCCGGTGCGTCTTGCATCTCCCAAGACGAAGGGATGTCTGAATCCCCTGTGCAGACCACAGAGAAAGACCTAGTTCTCCGCCTCATCGCGACCGGAGGCCTCACATCTTTTGAAAACTGGAGAGGTCCGCGGAGATCAATGCTTCCACAGGAGACGATGCCTGACTCCTCTTGAAAATGGATAGGAGTCCCAGGATCCCTGTGGCACGTGGAAAGGGACACTGGGTCTCCCGCCTCACGTGGAGACGCGTCCCAATTGCCATGCCAAGACTCGAGGAGAATCCCGAGGTGTCCCTCGCACCTAGGCAGGAGTACTGACGTCGCTGAACAAACACGTGTCTGGAAGGGCCCTCCCCGTCGTAACTCGAGAATATACCCCAGGTTCCGGCCGCAACTCGAGAAAAACCATGAGAATTCCCCCTCGCCGCGAGATGAGGCCTGATTCCCCTGCACTGCGTGCAGAGCAATTCCGTGTTCCACATCAAACGGGAAAGGAGACTTGATTTCCTTGATGGCACTCCAGAGAAAACAGAAGACCACTGTCTCAAGTCTAGAGGGATCCTGCGGTCACTGGAGCAACACCAAAGGGCTCCGTGGACCCCAAATCTGCTCGAGATGAGAGCTTAGTCCCTGGCTTCGACTCAAGAGGAATTCCTAGTTTCCACAAGCACTTCAAGAGGAGGTTTCTCTCAGCTACATGTATGTGAGAGGGACCCTGAGTTTTTGGCCTCAAGTGGAATGGACACCGAGATGCTCTGACTTAAGTAAGGCCGGATATCCCTGCAGTGAATTGAATGCAGGCTCGTCTTGCATCTCCCAAGACGAAGGGATGTCTGAATCCCCTGTGGAGACCACAAGAAAGACCTAGTTCTCCGCCTCATCGCGAGCGAAGGCCTCACATTCTTTGAAAACTCGAGAGGTCCGTGGAGATCAATGCTTTCAAAGGAGGCGATGCCTGACTCCTCTTGAAAATGGATAGGAGTCCCAGGATCCCTGTGGCACGTGGAAAGGGACCCTGAGTCTCCCGCCTCACGTGGAGACGCGTCCCAATTGCCATGCCAAGACTCGAGGAGAATCCCGAGGTGTTCCTCGCACGTAGGCAGGAGTCCTGACATCGCTGAACAAACACGTGTCTGGAAGGGCCCTCCCCGTTGTAACTCGAAAATATACCCCAGGTTCCGGCCGCAACTCGAGAAAAACCATGAGACTTCCCCATCGCCGCGAGATGAGGCCCGATTCCCCTGCACTGCGTGCAGAGCAATTCCGTGTTCCACATCAAATGGGAAAGGAGCCCTGATTTCCTTGATGGCACTCCAGAGAAAACCCAAGATCACTGTCTCAAGTCTAGAGGGATCCTGAGGTCACTGGCGCAACACGAAAGGGTTCCGTGGACCCCAAATCAACTCGAGATGAGAGCTTAGATCCTGGATTCGAGTCAAGAGGAATACTAACTTTCCACAAGCACCTCAAGAGGAGGCTTCTCTTTGCTAAAGCTATGTGAGAGGGACCCTGAGTTTGTGGCCTCAGGTGGAATGGACACCGAGATGCTCTGACTCGAAGTAAGGCCGGATATCCCTGCAGTGAATTGAATGCAGGCTCGTCTTGCATCTCCCAAGACGAAGGGATGTCTGAATCCCCTGCGGAGACCGCAGAGAAAGACCTAGTCCTCCGCCTCATCGCGACCGGAGGCCTCACATCCTTTGAAAACTCGAGAGGTCAGCGGATATCAATGCTTCCAAAGAGACGATTCCTGACTCCTCTTGAAAATGGATAGGAGTCCCAGGATCACTGTGGCACGTGGAAAGGGACCCTGGGTCTCCCGCCTCATGTGGAGACGCGTTCCAATTGCCATGCCAAGACTTTAGGAGAATCCCGAGGTGTCCCTCGCACCTATCACGTGTCTGGAAGGGTCCTCCCCTTCGTAAATCGAGAATATACCCCAGGTTCCGGCCGGAACTCGAGAAAAACCATGAGACTTTCCCCTCGTCGCGAGATGAGGCCCGATTCCCCTGGACTGCGTGCAGAGCAATTCCGTGTTCCACATCAAACCTGAAAGGAGCCTTGATTTCCTTGATGGCACTCCAGAGAAAACCCAGGATCACTGCCTCAAGTCTAGAGGGATCCTGAGGTCACTGGAGCAACACGAAAGGGCTCCGTGGACCCCAAATCAACTCGAGATGAGAGCTTAGTCCCTGGCTTAGACTCAAGAGGAATACCAACTTTCCACAAGCACCTCAAGAGGAGGCTTCTCTCAGCTACAGGTATGTGAGAGGGACCCTGAGTTTGTGGCCTCAAGTGGAATGGACACCGAGCTGCTCTGACTCGAAATAAGGCCGGATATCCCTGCAGTGAATGGAATGCAGGTTCGTCTTGCATCTCCCAAGATGAAGGGATGTCTGAAACCCCTGTGCAGACCACAGAGAAAGACCTAGTCCTCCTCCTCATCGCGACCTGTGGCCTCACATTCTTTGAAAACTCGAGAGGTCAGCGGAGATCAATGCTTCCAAAGGAGACGATGCCTGACTCCTCTTGAAAATGGATAGGAGTCCCAGGATCCCTGTGGCACGTGGAAAGGGACCCTGGGTCTCCCGCCTCACGTGGAGACGCGTCCCAATTGCCATGCCAAGACTCGAGCAGAATACCTAGGTGTCCCTCGCACCTAGGCAGGAGTCCTGACGTCGCTGAACAAACACGTGTCTGGAAGGGCCCTCCCCATCGTAAATCGAGAATGTACCCCAGGTTCCGGCCGTAACTCGAGAAAAACCATGAGACTTCCCCCTCTCCGCGACATGATGCCCGATTCCCCTTCACTGCGTGCAGAGCAATTCCGTGTTCCAAATCAAACGTGAAAGGAGCCTTGATTTCCTTGATGGCACTCCAGAGAAAACCCAAGATCACTGTCTCAAGTCTAGAGGGATCCTGAGGTCACTGGAGCAACACGAAAGGGCTCCGTGGACCCCAAATCAACTCGAGATGAGAGCTTAGTCCCTGGTTTCCACTAAAGAGGAATACCAACTTTCCACAAGCACCTCAAGAGGAGGCTTCTCTCAGCTACAGGTATGTGAGAGGGACCCTGAGTTTGTGGCCTCAAGTGGAATGGACACCGAGATGCTCTGACTCGAAGTAAGGCCGGATATCCCTGCAGTGAATTGAATGCAGGCTCGTCTTGCATCTCCCAAGACGAAGGGATGTCTGAATCCCCTGTCAAGACCACAGAGAAAGACCTAGTCCTCCGCATCAACGCAAACGGAGGCCTCATATCCTTTGAAAACTCGAGAGGTCCGCGGAGATCAATACTTCCAAAGGAGACGATGCCTGACTCCTCTTGAAAATGGATAGGAGACCCAGGATCCCTGTGGCACGTGGAAAGGGACCTTGGGTCTCCCGCCTCACGTGGTGACGCGTCCCAATTGCCATGCCAAGACTCGAGGAGAATCCCGAGGTGTCCCTCGCACCTAGGCAGGAGTCCTGACGTCGCTGAACAAACACGTGTCTGGAAGGGCCCTCCCCATCGTAACTCGAGAATATACCCCAGGTTCCGGCCGCAACTCGAGAAAAACTATGAGACTTCCCCCTCGCCGCAACTTGAGCCCCGATTTCCCTGCACTGCATGCAGAGCAATTCCGTGTTCCAAGTCAAAAGTGAAAGGAGCCTTGATTTCCTTGATGGCACTCCAGAGAAAACCCAAGATCACTGTCTCAAGTCTAGAGGGATCCTGAGGTCACTGGAGCAAAAGGAAAGGGCTCCGTGGACCCCAAATCAACTCGAGATGACAGCTTAGTCCCTGGCTTCGACTCAAGAGGAGTACCAACATTCCACAAGCACCTCAAGAGGAGTCTTCTCTCAGCCACAGGTATGTGAGAAGGACCCTGAGTTTGTGGCCTCAAGTGGAATGGACACCGAGATGCTCTGATTCGAAGTAAGGCCGGATATCCCTGCAGTGAAGTGAATGTAGGCTCGTCTTGCATCTCCCAAGACGAAGAGATGTCTGAATCCGCTGTGGAGACCACAGAGAAAGACCTAGTCCCCCGCCTCATCGCGACCGGAGGCCTCACATCCTTTGAAAATTCGAGAGGTCTGCGGAGATCAATGCTTCCAAAGGAGACGATGCCTGACTCCTCTTGAAAATGGATAGGAGTCCCAGGATCCCTGTGGCACGTGGAAAGGGACCCTGCGTCTCCCGCCTCACGTGGAGACGCGTCCCAATTGCCATGCCAAGACTCGAGGAGAATCCCGAGGTGTCCCTCGCACCTAGGCAGGAGTCCTGACGTCGCTGAACAAACACGTGTCTGGAAGGGCCCTCCCCGTCGTAACTCGAGAATATACCCCAGGTCCCGGCCGCAATTCGAGAAAAACCATGAGACTTCCCCCTCGCCGCGAGATGAGGCCCAATTCCCTTGCACTGTGTGCAGAGCAATTCCGTGTTCCACATCAAACGTGAAAGGAGCCTTGATTTCCTTGATGGCACTCCAGAGAAAACCCAAGATCACTGTCTCAAGTCTAGAGGGATCCTGAGGTCACAGTAGCAACACGAAAGGGCTCCGTGGACCCAAAATCAATTCGAGATGAGAGCCTAGTCCCTGGCTTCGACTCAAGAGGAATACCACGTTTCCACAAGCACCTCAAGAGGAGGCTTCTCTCAGCTACAGGTATGTGAGAGGGACCCGCAGTTTGTGGCCTCAAGTGGAATGGACACCGAGATGCTCTGACTCGAAGTAAGGCCGGTTATCCCTGTAGTGAATTGAATGCAGGCTCGTCTTGCATCTCCCAAGATGAAGGGATGTCTGAATCCCCTGTGGAGACCACAGAGAAAGACCTAGTTCTCCCTCTCATTGCGACCGGAGGCCTCACATCCTTTGAAAATTCAAGAGGTCCACAGAGATCAATGCTTTCAAAGGAGACGATTCCTGACTCCTCTTGAAAATGGATAGGAGTCCCAGGATCCCTGTGGCACGTGGAAAGGGACTCTGGGGCTCCCGCCTCACGTGGAGACGCATCCCAATTGCCATGCCAAGACTCGAGGAGAATCCAGAGGTGTCCCTCGCCCCTAGGCAGGGGTCCTGAGGTCGCTGAACAAACACGTGTCTGGAAAGACCCTCCCCGTCGTAAATCGAGAATATACCGCAGGTTCCGGCCGCAACTCGAGAACAACCATGAGAGTTCCCCTTCGCCGTGAGATGAGGCCCGATTCCCCTGCACTGCGTGCGGAGCAATTCCGTGTTCCACATCAAACGTGAAAGGAGCCTTGATATCCTTGATGGCACTCCAGAGAAAACCCAAGATCACTGTCTCAAGTCTAGAGGTATACTCAGGTCACTGTAGCAGCTCGAAAGGGCTTCGTGGACCCCAAATCACCTCGAGATGAGAGCTAAGTCCCTGGCTTCGACTCAAGAGGAATACCAACTTTCCACAAGCACCTCAAGAGGAGGCTTCTCTCAGCTACAGGTATGTGAGAGGGACCCTGAGTTTGTGGCCTCAAGTGGAATGGACACCGAGATACTCTGCCTCGAAGTAAGGCCGGATATCCCTGCAGTGAATTGAATGCAGGCTCGTCTTGCATCTCCCAAGAAGACTGGATGTCTGAATCCCCTGTGGAGACCACAGAGAAAGACCTAGTTCTCGCCACATCGCGACTGGAGGCCTCACATCCTTTGAAAATTCGAGAGGTCCGCGGAGATCAATGCTTCCAAAGGAGATGATTCCTGACTCCTCTTGAAAATGGATAGGAGTCCCAGGATCCCTGTGGCACGTGGAAAGGGAACCTGGGTCTCCCGCCACACGTGGAGACGCGTCCAAATTGCCATGCCAAGACTCGGGGAGAATCCCGAGTTGTCCATCGAACCAAGGCAGGACTTCTGCGTCGTTAAACAAACACGTTTCTGGAAGGGCCACCCACTTCATAACTCGAGAATATACCCCAGGTTCCGGCCACAAGTGGAGTAAAACCATGAGACTTCCGCCTCGCCGCGAGATGAGGCCCGATTCCCCTGCACTGCGGGCAGAGCAATTCTGTGTTCCACATCAAACGTGAAAGGAGCCTTGATTTCCTTGATGGCACTCCAGAGAAAACCCAAGATCACTGTCTCAAGTCTAGAGGGATCCTGAGGTCACTGGAGCAACACGAAAGGGCTCCGTGGACCCCAAATCAACTCGAGATGAGAGCTTAGTCCCTGGCTTCGAGTCAAGAGGAATACCAACTTTCCCCAAGAACCTCAAGAGGAGGCTTTTCTCAGCTACATGTATGTGAGAGGGACCCTGAGTTTGTGGCCTCAAGTGGAATGGACACCGAGATGCTCTGACTCGAAGTAAGGCCGTATATCCCTGCAGTGAATTGAGTGCAGGCTCGACTTGCATCTCCCAAAACGAAGGGATGTCTGAATCCCCTGTGGAGACCACAGAGAAAGACCTAGTTCTCCTCCTCATCGCGACAGGAGGCCTCACATCCTTTGAAAACTGGAGAGGTCCGTGGAGTTCAATGCTTCAAAGGAGATGATGCCTGACTCCTCTTGAAAATGGATAGGAGACCCAGGATCCCTGTGGCACGTGGAAAGGGACCCTGGGTCTCCCGCCTCACGTGGAGACGCGAGCCAATTGCCATGCCAAGACTCGAGGTGAATCCCGAGGTGTCCCTCACACCAAGGCAGGAGTCCTGACGTCGCTGAATAAACACGTGTCTGGAAGGGCCCTCCCCGTCGTAACTCGAGAATATACCCCTGGATCCGGCCGCAACTCGAGAAAAACCATGAGACTTCCCCCTCGCCGCGAGTTGAGGCCCGATTTCCCTGGACTGGCTGCAGAGCAATTCCGTGTTCCACATCAAACGTGAAAGGAGCCTTGATTTCCTTGATGGCCCTCCAGAGAAAACCCAAGATCACTGTCTCAAGTCTAGAGGGATCCTGAGGTAACTGTAGCAACATGAAAGGGCTCCGAGGACCCGAAATCAACTCAAGATGAGAGCTTAGTCCCTGGCTTCGACTCAAGAGCAATACCAACTTTCCACAAGCACCTCAAGAGGAGGCTTCTCTCAGCTGCAGGTATGTGAGAGGGACCCTGAGTTTGTGGCCTCAAGTGGAATGGACATCGAGGTGTTCTGACTCGAAGTAAGGCCAGATATCCCTGCAGTGAATTGAATGCAGGCTCGTCTTGCATCTCCCAAGACGAAGGCATGTCTGAATCCCCTGTGGAGACCACAGAGAAAGACCTAGTTCTCCGCATCATCGCCACTGGAGTCCTCACATCCTTTGAAAAATGGAGAGGTCCGCGGAGATCATTGCTTCCAAAGGAGACGATGACTGACTCCTCTTGAAAATGGATAGGAGTCCGAGGATCCCTGTTGCACGTGGAAAGGGAACCTGGGTCTCCCGCCTCACGTGGGGACGCGAGCCAATTGCCATGACGAGACTCGAGGAGAATCCCGGGTGTCCCTCCCACCTAGGCAGGAGTCCTGACGTCGCTGAACAAACACGTGCCTGGAAGGGCCCTCCCTGTCGTAACTCGAGAATATACCCCGGGTTGCGGTCGCAACTCGAGAAAAACCATGAGACTTCGCCCTCGCTGCGAGATGAGGCCCGATTCCCCTGCACTGCGTGCAGAGCAATTCCGTGTTCCACATCAAACGTGAAAGGAGCCTTGATTTCCTTGATGGCACTCCAGAGAAAACCCAAAGTCACTGTCTCTAGTCTAGAGGGATCCTGAGGTCACTGGTGCAAAAAGAAAGGGATCCGTGGACCCCAAATCATCTCGAGATGAGAGCTTAGTCCCTGGCTTCGACTCAAGAGGAATACCAACTTTCCACAAGCACCTCAAGAGGAGGCTTCTCTCAGCTACAGGTATGGGAGAGGGACCCTGAGTTTTTGGCCTCAGGTGGAATGGACACCGAGATGCTCTGACTGGAAGTAAGGCTGGATATCCCTGCAGTGAATGGAATGCAGGCTCGTCTTGCATCGCCCAAGACAAAGGGATGTCTGAATCCCCTGTGGAGACCACAGAGAAAGACCTACTTCTCCGCCTCATCGCGACCGGAGGCCTCATATCCTTTGAAAACTCGAGAGGTCCACGGAGATCAATGCCTCCAAAGGAGACGATGCCTGACTCCTCTTGAAAATGGATAGGAGTCCCAGGATCCCTGTGGCACGTGGAAAGGGACCCTGGGTCTCCCGCCTCACGTGGAGACGCGTCCCAATTGCCATGCCAAGACTCGAGGAGAATCCTGAGGTGTCCCTCGCACCTAGGCAGGAGTCCTGACGTCGCTGAACAAACACGTGTCTGGAAGGGCCCTCCCTGTCGTAACTCGAGAATATACCCCAGGTTCCACAGCAACTCGAGAAAAACCATGAGACTTCCCCCTCGCCGCGAGATGAGGCCCGATTACCCTGCACTGCGTGCAGAGCAATTCCGTGTTCCACATCAAAAGTGAAAGGAGCCTTGATTTCCTTGATGGCATTCCAGAGAAAACCCAAGATCACTGTCTCAAGTCTAGAGGGATCCTGAGGTCACTGGAGCAACACGAAAGGGCTCCGTGGACCCCAAATCAACTCGAGATGAGAGCTTAGTCCCTGGCTTCGACTCAAGAGGAATACCAACTTTCCACAAGCACCTCAAGAGGAGGCTTCTCTCAGCTACAGGAATGTGAGAGGGACCCTGAGTTTGTGGCCTCAAGTGGAATGGATACCGAGATGCTCTGACTCGCAGTTAGGCCGGATATCCCTGCAGTGAATTGAATGCAGGCTCGTCTTGCATCTCCCAAGACAAAGGGATGTGTGAATCCCCTGTGGAGACCACAGATAAAGACCTAGTCCTCCGCCTCAACGCGACCGGAGGCCTCACATCCTTTGAAAACTCGAGAGGTCCGCGGAGATCAATGCTTCCAAAGGAGACGATGCCTGACTCCTCTTGAAAATGGATAGGAGTCCCAGGATCCCTGTTGCACGTGGAAAGGGACCCTGGGTCTCCCGCCTCACGTGGAGACGCGTCCCAATTGCCATGCCAAGACTCGAGGAGAATCCCGAGGTGTCCTTCGCACCTAGGTAGGAGTCCTGACGTCGCTGAACAAACACGTGTCTGGAAGGGTCCTCCCAATCGGAACTCGAGAATATACCCTAGGTTCCGGCCGCAAATCGAGAAAAACCATGAGATTTCCACCTAGCCGCGAGGTGAGGCCCGATTCCCCTGCACTGCATGCAGAGCAATTCCGTGTTCCACATCAAACGTGAAAGGAGCCCTGATTTCCTTGATGGCACTCTAGAGAAAACCCAAGATCACTGTCTCAAGTCTAGAGGGATCCTGAGGTCACTTTAGCAACACGAAAGGGCTCCGTGGACCCCAAATCAACTCGAGATGAGAGCTTAGTCCCTGGCTTCGACTCAAGAGGAATACCAACTTTCCACAAGCACCTCAAGAGGAGGCTTCTCTCAGCTACAGGTATGTGAGAGGGACCCTGAGCTTGTGGCCTCAAGTGGAATGGACACCGAGATGCTTTGACTCGAAGTAAGCCCGGATATCCCTGCAGTAAATTGAATGCAGGCTCGTCTTGCATCTCCCAAGACGAAGGGATGTCTGAATCCCCTGTGGAGACGACAGAGAAAGAACTAGTCCTCTGCCTCATCGCGTCCGGAGGACTCACATCCTTTGAAAACTCGAGAGGTCTGCAGAGATGAATGCTTCCAAAGGAGACGATGCCTGACTCTTCTTGAAAATGGATAGGAGTCCCAGGATCCCTGTGGCACGTGGAAAGGGACCCTGGGTCTCCCGCCTCACGTGGAGACGCGTCCCAATTGCCATGCCAAGACTCGAGGAGAATCCCGAGGTGTCCCTCGCACCTAGGCAGGAGTCCTGACATCGCTGAACAAACACGTGTCTGGAAGGGCCCTCCCCGTCGTAACTCGAGAATATACCCCAGGTTCCGGCCACAACTCGAGATAAACCATGAGATTTCCCCTTCAGCGCGAGATGAGGCCCGATTCCCCTGCACTGCGTGCAGAGCAATTCCGTGTTCCACATCAAACGTGAAAGGAGCCTTGATTTCCTTGATGGCACTCCAGAGAAAACCCAAGATCAGTGTCTCAAGTCTAGAGGGATCCTGAGGTCACTTGAGCAACACTAAAAGGCTCCGTGGACCCCCAATCAACTCGAGATGATAGCTTAGTCCCTGGCTTCGACTCAAGAGGAATACCAACTTTCAACAAGCACCTCAAGAGGAGGATTCTCTCAGCTACAGTTATGTGAGAGGGACCCTGAGTTTGTGTCCTCAAGTGGAATGGACACCGAGATGCTCTGACTCGAAGTATGGCTGGATATCCCTGCAGTGAATTGAATGCAGGCTCGTCTTGCATCTCCCAAGACGAAGGGAAGTCTGAATCTCCTGTGGAGACCACAGAGAAAGACCTAGTCCTCCGCCTCAACGCGACCGGAGGCCTCACATCCTTTGAAAACTCGAGAGGTCAGCGGAGATCAATGCTTCCAAAGGAGACGAAGCCTGGCTCCTCTTGAAAATGGATAGGAGTCCCAGGATCCCTGTGGCACGTTGAAAGGTACACTGGGTCTCCCGCCACACGTGGAGACGCGTCCCAATTGCCATGCCAAGACTCGAGGAGAATCTCGAGTTGTCCCTCGCACCTAGGCAGGAGTCCTGACGTCGCTGAACAAACACGTGTCTGGAAGGGCCCTGCCCGTCGTAACTCGAGAATATACCCCAGGTTCCGGCCACAACTCGAGAAAAACCATGAGACTTCCCCCTCGCCGCGAGATGGGGCCCGATTCCCCTGCACTGCGGGCAGAGCAATTCTGTGTTCCACATCAAACGTGAAAGGAGCCTTGATTTCCTTGATGGCACTCCAGAGAAAACCCAAGATCACTGTTTCAAGTCTAGAGGGATCCTGAGGTCACTGTAGCAACACGAAAGGGCTCCGTGGACCCCAAATCAACTCGAGATGAGAGCTTAGTCCCTGGCTTCGAGTCAAGACGAATACCAACTTTCCCCAAGAACCTCAAGAGGAGGCTTTTCTCAGCTACATGTATGTGAGAGGGACCCTGAGTTTGTGGCCTCAAGTGGAATGGACACCGAGATGCTCTGACTCGAAGTAAGGCCGGATATCCCTGCAGTGAATTGAGTGCAGGCTCGACTTGCATCTCCCAAAACGAAGGGATGTCTGAATCCCCTGTGGAGACCACAGAGAAAGACCTAGTTCTCCTCCTCATCGCGACAGGAGGCCTCACATCCTTTGAAAACTGGAGAGGTCCGTGGAGTTCAATGCTTCCAAAGGAGATGATGCCTGACTCCTCTTGAAAATGGATAGGAGTCCCAGGATCCCTGTGGCACGTGGAAAGGGACCCTGGGTCCCCCGCCTCATGTGGAGACGCGAGCCAATTGCCATGCCAAGACTCGAGGTGAATCCCGAGGTGTCCCTCACACCAAGGCAGGAGTCCTGACGTCGCTGAACAAACACGTGTCTGGAAGGGCCTTCCCCGTCGTAACTCGAGAATATACCCCAGGATCCGGCCGCAACTCGAGAAAAACGATGAGAATCCCCCCTCGCCGAGAGATGAGGCCCGATTTCCCTGGACTGGCTGCAGAGCAATTCCGTGTTCCACATCAAACGTGAAAGGAGCCTTGATTTCCTTGATGGCCCTCCAGAGAAAACCCAAGATCACTGTCTCAAGTCTAGAGGGATCCTGAGGTCACTGTAGCAACATGAAAGGGCTCCGAGGACCCGAAATCAACTCGAGATGAGAGCTTAGTCCCTGGCTTCGACTCAAGAGCAATACCAACTTTCCACAAGCACCTCAAGAGGAGGCTTCTCTCAGCTGCAGGTATGTGAGAGGGACCCTGAGTTTGTGGCCTCAAGTGTAATGGACATCGAGGTGTTCTGACTCGAAGTAAGGCGAGATATCCCTGCAGTGAATTGAATGCAGGCTCGTCTTGCATCTCCCAAGACGAAGGCATGTCTGAATCCCCTGTGGAGACCACAGAAAAAGACCTAGTTCTCCGCATCATCACCACTGGAGTCCTCACATCCTTTGAAAAATGGAGAGGTCCGCGGAGATCAATGCTTCCAAAGGAGACGATGACTGACTCCTCTTGAAAATGGATAGGAGTCCGAGGATCCCTGTTGCACGTGGAAAGGGAACCTGGGTCTCCCGCCTCACGTGGAGAAGCGAGCCAATTGCCATGACGAGACTCGAGGAGAATCCCGGGTGTCCCTCCCACCTAGGCAGGAGTCCTGACGTCGCTGAACAAACACGTTTCTGGAAGGGCCCTCCCCGTCGTAACTCGGGAATATACCCCAGGTTGCGGTCGCAACTCGAGAAAAACCATGAGACTTCCCCCTCGCTGCGAGATGAGGCCCGATTCCCCTGCACTGCGTGCAGAGCAATTCCGTGTTCCACATCCA
The DNA here is from genome assembly GCF_033118175.1 of Dama dama. Classification (NCBI taxonomy): domain Eukaryota; kingdom Metazoa; phylum Chordata; class Mammalia; order Artiodactyla; family Cervidae; genus Dama; species Dama dama. The sequence continues at coordinate 1,074,262 of NC_083693.1, forward strand.
ACCTGAAAGGAGCCTTGATTTCCTTGATGGCACTCCAGAGAAAACCCAAAGTCACTGTCTCTAGTCTAGAGGGATCCTGAGGTCACTGGTGCAAAAAGAAAGGGATCCGTGGACCCCAAATCATCTCGAGATGAGAGCTTAGTCCCTGGCTTCGACTCAAGAGGAATACCAACTTTCCACAAGCACCTCAAGAGGAGGCTTCTCTCAGCTACAGGTATGTGACAGGGACCCTGAGTTTGTGGCCTCAAGTGGAATGGACACCGAGATGCTCTGACTGGAAGTAAGGCTGGATATCCCTGCAGTGAATGGAATGCAGGCTCGTCTTGCATCGCCCAAGACAAAGGGATGTCTGAATCCCCTGTGGAGACCACAGAGAAAGTCCTAGTTCTCCGCCTCATCGCGACCGCAAGCCTCACATCCTTTGAAAACTCGAGAGGTCTGCGGAGATCAATACTTCCAAAGGAGATGATGCCTGACTCCTCTTGAAAATGGATAGGAGTCCCAGGATCCCTGTGGCACGTGGAAAGGGACCCTGGGTCTCCCGCCTCACGTGGAGTCGCGTCCCAATTGCTATGCCAAGACTTGAGGAGAATCCCCAGGTGTCCCTCGCACCTAGGCAGGAGTCCTGACGTCGCTGAACAAACACGTGTCTGGAAGGGCCCTCCCCGTCGTAACTCGAGTATATACCCCAGGTTCCGGCCGCAACTCGAGAAAAACCCTGAGACTTCCCCCTCGCCGCGAGATGAGGCCCGATTCCCCTGCACTGCGTACAGAGAAATTCCGTGTTCCACATCAAATGTGAAAGGAGCCTTGATTTCCTTGATGGCACTCCAGAGAAAACCCAACATCACTGTGTCAAGACTAGAGGGGTCCTGAGGTCACTGGAGCAACACGAAAGGGCTCCGAGGACCCCAAATCAACTCGAGATGAGAGCTTAGTCCCTGGATTCGACTCAAGAGGAATACCAACTTTCCACAAGCACCTTAAGAGGAGGCTTCTCTCAGCTACACGTAGGTGAGAGGGACCCTGAGTCTGTGGCCTCAAGTGGAATGGACACCGACACGCTGTGACTCGAAGTAAGGCCGGATATCCCTGCAGTGAATTGAATGCAGGCTCGTCTTGCATCTCCCAAGACGAAGGGATGTCTGAATCCCCTGTGGAGACCACAGAGAAAGACCTAGTTCTCCGCCTCATCGCGACCGGAGGCCTGACATCCTTTGAAAACTCGAGAGGTCCGCGGACATCAATGCTTCCAAAGGAGACGATGCCTGACTCCTCTTGAAAATTGATAGGAGACCCAGGATCCCTGTGGCACGTGGAAAGGGACCCTGGGTCTCCCGCCTCACGTGGGGACGCGTCCCAATTGCCATGCCAAGACTCGAGGAGAACCCCGAGGTGTCCCTCGCACCTAGGCAGGAGTCCTGACGTCGCTGTACAAACACGTGTCTGGAAGGGCCCTCCCCGTCGTAACTCAAGAATATACCCCAGGTTCCGGCCGCAACTCGAGAAAAACCATGAGACTTCCCCCTCGCACCAAGATGAGGCCCGATTCCCTTGCACTGCATGCAGCACAATTCCGTGTTCCACATCAAACGTGAAAGGAGCCTTGATTTCCTTGATGGCACTCCAGAGAAAACTCAAGATGACTGTCTCAAGTCTAGAGGGATCCTGAGGTCACTGGAGCAACACGAAAGGGCTCCGTGGACCCCAAATCAACTCGAGATGAGAGCTTAGTCCCTGGTTTCAACTGAAGAGGAATACCAAGTTTCCACAAGCACCTCAAGAGGAGGCTTCTCTCAGCTACAGTATGTGATGGCGACCCTGAGTTTGTGGCCTCAAGTGGAATGGACACCGAGATGCTCTGGCTCGATGTAAGGCCGGATATCCCTGCAGGGAATTGAATGCACGCTAGTCTTGCATCTCCCAAGACGAAGGGATGTCTGAATCCCCTGTGGAGACCACAGAGAAAGTCCTAATTCTCCCCCTCATCGCAACCGGAGGCCTCACATCCTTTGAAAATTCGAGAGGTCCACAGAGATTAATGCTTCCAAAGAGGACGATGCCTGACTCCTCTTGAAAATGGATAGGAGTCCCAGGATCCCTGTGGCACGTGGAAAGGGACACTGGGTCTCCCGCCTCACGTGGAGACGCGTCCCAATTGCCATGCCAAGACTCGAGGAGAATCCCGAAGTGTCCCTCGCACTTAGGCAGGAGTCCTGACGTCGCTGAACAAACACGTGTCTGGAAGGGCCCTCCCCGTCGTAACTCGAGAATATACCCCAGGTTCCGGCCGCAACTCGAGAAAAACCATGAGATTTCCCCCTCGCCGCGAGTTGAGGCCCGATTCCCCTGCACTGCATGCAGAGCAATTCCGTTTTCCACATGAAACGTGAAAGTAGCCTTGATTTCCTGGATGGAACTCCAGAGAAAACCCAAGATCACTGTCTCAAGTCTAGAGGGATCCTGAGGTCACTGTAGCAACACGAAATGGCTCCGTGGACCCCAAATCAACTCGAGATGAGAGCTTAGTCCCTGGCTTCAACTCAAGAGGAATACCAATTTTCCACAAGCACCTCAAGAGAAGGCTTCTCTCAGCTACAGGTATGTGAGAGGGACCCTGAGTTTGTGACCTCAAGTGGAATGGACACCGAGAAGCTCTGACTCGAAGTTAGGCCGGATATCCCTGCAGTGAATTGAATGCAGGCTCGTCTTGCATCTCCCAAGACGAAGGGATATCTGAATCCCCTGTGGAGACCACAGAGAAAGACCCAGTTCTCCGCCTCATCGCGACGGGAAGCCTCACATCCTTTGAAAACTCGAGGGGACCGCGGAGATCAATGCTTCCAAAGGAGACGATGCCTGACTCCTCTTGAAAATGGATAGGAGTCCCAGGATCCGTGTGGCACGTGAAAAGGGACCCTGGGTCTCCCGCCTCACGTGGAGACGCGTCCCAATTGCCATGTCAAGACTCGAGGAGAATTCAGAAGTGTCCCTGGCACCTAGGCAGGAGTCCTGACGTCGCTGAACAAACACTTGTCTGGAAGGGCCCTCCCCGTCATAAATCGAGAATATACCCCAGGTTCCGGCCGCAACTCGAGAAAAACCATGAGACTTCCCCCTCGGCGCGAGATGAGGCCCGATGCCCCTGCACTGCATGCAGAGCAATTCCGTTTTCCACATGAAACGTGAAAGTAGCCTTGATTTCCTTGATGGCACTCCAGAGAAAACCCAAGATCACTGTCTCAAGTCTAGAGGGATCCTGACGTCACTGTTGCAACACCAAAGGGCTCCGTGGAACCCAAATCAACTCGAGATGAGAGCTTAGTCCCTGGCTTCGACTCAAGAGGAATACCAAGTTTCCACAAGCACCTCAAGAGGAGGCTTCTCTCAGCTACAGGTATGTGAGAGGGACCCTGAATTTGTGGCCTCATGTGGAATGGACACCGAGATGCTCTGACTCGAAGTAAGGCCGGATATCCCTTCAGTGAATTGAATGCCGGCCCGTCTTGAATCTCCCAAGACGAAGGGATGTCTGAATCCCCTGTGGAGACCACAGAGAAAGACCTAGTTCTCCGCCTCATCGCGAACGGAGGCCTCGGATCCTTTGAAAACTCAAGAGGTCTGCGGAGATCAATGCTTCCAAAGGAGACGATGCCTGACTCCTCTTGAAAATGGATAGGAGTCCCAGGATCCGTGTGGCACGTGGAAAGGGACACTAGGTCTCCCGCCTCACGTGGAGACGCGTCTCAATTGCCATGCCAAAACTCGAGGAGAATCCCTAGTTGTCCCTCGCACCTAGGCAGGAGTCCAGACGTCGCTGAACAAACACGTGTCTGGAAGGGCCCTCGCCGTCGTAACTCGAGAATATACCCCAGGTTCCGGCCGCAACTCGAGAAAAACCATGAGACTTCCCCCTAGCCGCGGGATGAGGCCCATTTCCCCTGCCCTGCGTGCAGAGCAATTCCGAGTTCCACATCAAACGTGAAAGGAGCCTTGATTTCCTTGATGGCACTCCAGAGAAAAACCAAGGTCACTGTCTCAAGTCTAGAGGGATCCTGAGGTCACTGGAGCAACATGAAAGTGCTCCATGGACCCCAAATCAACTCAAGATGAGAGCTTAGTTCCTGGCTTCGACACAAGTGGAATACCAACTTTCCACAAGCAACTCAAGAGGAGGCTTCTCTCAGCTACAGGTATGTGAGAGGGACCCTGAGTTTGTGGCCTCAAGTGGAATGGACACCGAGATGCTCTGACTCGAAGTAAGGCCGGATATCCCTGCAGTGAATTGAATGCAGGCTCGTCTTGCATCTCCCAAGACGAAGGGATGTCTGAATCCCCTGTGGAGACCACAGAGAAAGACCTACTCCTCCGCCTCATCGCGACCGGAGGCCTCACATCCTTTGAAAACTCGAGAGGTCTGCAGAGATCAATGCTTCTAAAGGATACGATGCCTGACTCTTCTTGAAAATGGATAGGAGTCCCAGGATCACTGTGGCACTTGGAAAGGGACTCTGGGTCTCCCGGCTCACGTGGAGACACGTCCCAATTGCCATGCCAGACTCGAGGAGAATCCCGAGGTGTCCCTCGCACCTAGGCAGGAGTCCTGACGTCGCTGAACAAACACGTGTCTGGAAGGGACCTCCCCGTCGTAACTCGAGAATATACCCCAGGTTCCGGCCGCAACTCGAGAAAAACCATGAGACTTCCCCCTCGCCGCGAGATGAGGCCCAATTCCCCTGCCCTGCGTGCAGAGCAATTCCGTATTCCACATCAAAAATGAAAGGAGCCTTGATTTCCTTGATGGCACTCCAGAGAAAACCCAAGATCAGTGTCTCAAGTCTAGAGGGATCCTGAGGTCACTGTAGCAACACGAAATGGCTCCGTGGAACCCAAATCAACTCGAGAAGAGAGCTTAGTCCCTGGCTTCAACTCAAGAGGAATACCAATTTTCCACAAGCACCTCAAGAGGAGGCTTCTCTCAGCTACAGGTATGTGAGAGGGACCCTGAGTTTGTGACCTCAAGTGGAATGGACACCGAGAAGCTCTGACTCGAAGTTAGGCCGGATATCCCTGCAGTGAATTGAATGCAGGCTCGTCTTGCATCTCCCAAGACGAAGGGATGTCTGAATCCCCTGTGGAGACCACAGAGAAAGACCCAGTTCTCCGCCTCATTGCGACGGGAAGCCTCACATCCTTTGAAAACTCGAGAGGACCGCGGAGATCAATGCTTCCAAAGGAGACGATGCCTGACTCCTCTTGAAAATGGATAGGAGTCCCAGGATCCGTGTGGCACGTGGAAAGGGACCCTGGGTCTCCCGCCTAACGTGGAGACGCGTCCCAATTGCCATGTCAAGACTCGAGGAGAATCCAGAAGTGTCCCTGGCACCTAGGCAGGAGTCCTGACGTCGCTGAACAAACACTTGTCTGGAAGGGCCCTCCCCGTCGTAACTCGAGAATATACCCCAGGTTCCGGCCGCAACTCGAGAAAAACCATGAGACTTCCCCCTCGGCGCGAGATGAGGCCCGATGCCCCTGCACTGCGTGCAGAGTAATTCCGTGTTCCACATCAAACGTGAAAGGAGACTTGATTTCCTTGGTGGCACTCCAGAGAAAACCCAAGATCACTGTCTCAAGTCTAGAGGGATCCTGAGGTCACTGTTGCAACACCAAAGGGCTCCGTGGAACCCAAATCAACTCGAGATGAGAGCTTAGTCCCTGGCTTCGACTCAAGAGGAATACCAAGTTTCCACAAGCACCTCAAGAGGAGGCTTCTCTCAGCTACAGGTATGTGAGAGGGACCCTGAATTTGTGGCCTCATGTGGAATGGACACCGAGATGCTCTGACTCGAAGTAAGGCCGGATATCCCTTCAGTGAATTGAATGCCGGCCCGTCTTGAATCTCCCAACACGAAGGGATGTCTGAATCCCCTGTGGAGACCACAGAGAAAGACCTAGTTCTCCGCCTCATCGCGAACGGAGGCCTCGGATCCTTTGAAAACTCAAAAGGTCTGCGGAGATCAATGCTTCCAAAGGAGACGATGCCTGACTCCTCTTGAAAATGGATAGGAGTCCCAGGATCCCTGTGGCACGTGGAAAGGGACCCTGGGTCTCCCGCCTCACGTGGAGACGCGTCCCAATTGCCATGCCAAGACTCGAGGAGAATCCCGAGGTGTCCGTCGCACCTAGGCAGGAGTCCTGATGTCGCTGAACAAACACGTGTATGGAAGGGCCCTCCCCATCATAACTCGAGAATATACCCCAGGTTCCGGCCGCAACTCGAGAAAAACCATGAGACTTCCCCCTCGACGCGACATGAGGCCCGATTCCCCTGCACTGCATGCAGAGCAATTCCGTTTTCCACATCAAACGTGAAAGGAGCCTTGATTTCCTTGATGACACTCCAGAGAAAACCCAAGATCACTGTCTCAAGTCTAGAGGGATCCTGAGGTCACTGGAGCAAAATGAAAGGGCTCCATGGACCCCAAATCAACTCGAGATGAGAGCTTAGTCCCTGGCTTCGACACAAGAGGAATACCAACTTTCCACAAGCAACTCAAGAGGAGGCTTCTCTCAGCTACAGGTATGTGAGAGGGACCCTGAGTTTGTGGCCTCATGTGGAATGCACACCGAGATGCTCTGACTCGAAGTAAGGCCGGATATCCCTGCAGTGAATTGAATGCAGGCTCGTCTTGCATCTCCCAAGACGAAGGGTTGTCTGAATCCCCTGTGGAGACCACAGAGAAAGACCTACTCCTCCGCCTCATCGCGACCGGAGGCCTCACATCCTTTGAAAACTCGAGAGGTCTGAAGAGATCAATGCTTACAAAGGAGACAATGCCTGACTCTTCTTGAAAATGGATAGGGGTCCCAGGATCACTGTGACACTTGGAAAGGGACCCTGGGTCTCCCGCCTCACGTGGAGACACGTCCCAATTGCCATGCAAGACTCGAGGAGAATCCCGAGGTGTCCCTCGCACCTAGGCAGGAGTCCTGACGTCGCTGAACAAACACGTGTCTGGAAGGGACCTCCCTGTCGTAACTCGAGAATATACCCCAGGTTCCGGCCGCAACTCGAGAAAAACCATGAGACTTCCCCCTCGCCGCGAGATGAGGCCCGATTCCCCTGCCCTGCGTGCAGAGCAATTCCGTATTCCACATCAAAAATGAAAGGAGACTTGATTTCCTTGATGGCACTCCAGAGAAAACCCAAGATCAGTGTCTCAAGTCTAGAGGGATCCTGAGGTCACTGGAGCAACAAGAAAGGGCTCCAAGGACCCCAAATCAACTCGAGATGAGAGCTTAGTCCCTGGCTTCGAGTCAAGAGGAATACCAACTTTCCACAAGCACCTCAAGAAGAGGCTTCTCTCAGCTACAGGTATGTGAGAGGGACCCTGAGTTTGTGGCCTCAAATGGAATGGACACCGAGATGCTCTGACTCGAAGTAAGGCCGGATATCCCTGCAGTGAATTGAATGCAGGCTCGTCTTGCATCTCCCAAGACGAAGGGATGTCTGAATCCGCTGGGGAGACCACAGAAAGACCGAGTACTCCGCCTCATCGCGACCGGAGGCCTCAAATCCTTTGAAAACTCGAGAGGTCCGAGGAGATCAATGCTTCCAAAGAGACGATGCCTGACTCCTCTTGAAAATGGATAGGAGTCCCAGGATCCCTGTGGCACGTGAAAAGGGACCCTGGGTCTCCCGCCTCACGTGGAGACGCGGCCAAAATGCCATGCCAAGACTCGAGGAGAATCCCGAGGTGTCCCTCGCACCTAGGCAGGAGTCCTGACGTCGCTCAACAAACACGTGTCTGGAAGGGCCCTCCCCATCGTAACTCGAGAATATATCCCAGGTTCCGGCCGCAACTGAACAAAACCATGAGATTCACCCCTCGCCGCGAGTTGAGGCCCGATTCCCCTGCACTGCATGCAGAACAATTCCGTGTTCCACATCAAACGTGAAAGGAGCCTTGATTTCCTTGATGGCACTCCAGAGAAAACCCAAGATCACTGTTTCAAGTCTAGAGGGATCCTGAGGTCACTGTAGCAACACGAAAGGGCTCTGTGGACCCGAAATCAACTCGAGATGAGAGTTTAGTCCCTGGCTTCGACTCAAGAAGAATACCAACTTTCCACAAGCACCTCAAGAGGAGGCTTCTCTCAGCTACAGGTATGTGAGAGGGCCCCTGAGTTTGTGGCCTCAAATGGAATGGACACCGAGATGCTCTGACTCGAAGTAAGGCCGGATATCCCTGCAGTGAATTGAATGCAGGCTCGTCTTGCATCTCCCAAGGCGAAGGGATGTCTGAATCCCCTGTGGAGACCACAGAGAAAGACCTAATTCTCCGCCTCATCGCGAGCGGAGGCCTCACATCCTTTGAAAACTCGAGAGGTCCGCGGAGATCAATGCTTCCAAAGGAAACGATGCCTGACTCCTCTTGAAAATGGATAGGAGTCCCAGGATCCCTGTGGCACGTGGAAAGGGACCCTGGGTCTCCCGCCTCACGTGGAGAGGCGTCCCAATAGCCATGCCAAGACTCGAGGAGAATCCCGAGGTGTCCCTCGCACCTAGGCAGTAGTCCTGACGTCACTGAACAAACACGGTTCTGGAAGGCCCCTCCCTGTCGTAACTCGAGAATATACCCCAGGTTCCGGCCGCAACTCGAGAAAAACCATGAGACTCCCCCCTCGCCGCGAGATGAGGCCCGATTCCCCTGCCCTGCGTGCAGAGCAATTCCGTGTTCCACATCAAACGTGAAAGGAGCCTTGATTTCCTTGATGGCACTCCAGAGAAAACCCAAGATCACTGTTTCAAGTCTAGAGGGATCCTGAGGTCACTGGACCAACAGGAAAGGGCTCCGTGGACCACAAATCAACTCGAGATGAGAGCTTAGTCCCTGGCTTCAACTCAAGAGGAATATGAACTTTCCACAACCCCTCAAGAGGAGGCTTCTCTCAGCTACAGGTATGTGAGAGGGACCCTGAGTTTGTGGCATCAAGTGGAATGGACACCGAGATGCTCTGACTCGAAGTAAGGCCGGATATCCCTGCAGTGAATTGAATGCAGGCTCGTCTTGCATCTCCCAAGAAGAAGGGATGTCTGAATCCCCTGTGGAGACCACAGAGAAAGACCTACTCCTCCGCCTCATCGCGACCGGAGGCCTCACATCCTTTGAAAACTCGAGAGGTCTGCGGAGATCAATGCTTCCAAAGGAGACGATGCCTGACTCCTCTTGAAAATGGATAGTAGTCCCAGGATCCCTGTGGCACGTGGAAAGGGACACTGGGTCTCCCGCCTCACGTGGAGACGCGTCCCAATTGCCATGCCAGACTCGAGGAGAATCCCGAGGTGTCCCTCGCACCTAGGCAGGAGTCCTGACGTCGCTGTACAAACACGTGTCTGGAAGGGACCTCCCCGTCGTAACTCGAGAATATACCCCAGGTTCAGGTCGCAACTCGAGAAAAACCATGAGACTTCCCCCTCGCCGCGAGATGAGGCCCAATTCCCCTGCCCTGCGTGCAGAGCAATTCCGTATTCCACATCAAAAATGAAAGGAGCCTTGATTTCCTTGATGGCACTCCAGAGAAAACCCAAGATCAGTGTCTCAAGTCTAGAGGGATCCTGAGGTCACTGTAGCAACAACAAAGGGCTCAGTGGACCCCAAATCAACTCGAGATGAGAGCTTAGTCCCTGGCTTCGACTCAAGAGGAATACGAACTTTCCACAAGCACCTCAAGAGGAGGCTTCTCTCAGCTACAGGTATGTGAGAGGGACCCTGAGTTTGTTGCCTCAAGTGGAATGGACACCGAGATGCTCTGACTCGAAGTAAGGCCGGATATCCCTGCAGTGAATTGAATGCAGGCTCATCTTGCATCTACCAAGACGAAGGGATGTCTGAATCCGCTGGGGAGAACACAGAGAAAGAGCGAGTTCTCCGCCTCATCGCGACCGGAGGCCTCACATCCTTTGAAAACTCTAGAGGTCCGAGGAGATCAATGCTTCCAAAGAGACGATGCCTGACTCCTCTTGAAAATGGATAGGAGTCCCAGGATCCCTGTGGCACGTGGAAAGGGACCCTGGGTCTCCCGCCTCACGTGGAGAGGCGTCCCAATTGCCATGCCAAGACTCGAGGAGAATCCCCAGGTGTCCCTCGCACCTAGGCAGGAGTCCTGACGTCACTGAACAAACACGTGTCTGGAAGTCCCCTCCCCGTCGTAACTCGAGAATATACCCCAGGTTCCGGCCGCAACTCAAGAAAAACCATGAGACTCCCCCCTCGCCGCGAGATGAGGCCCGATTCCCCTGCCCTGCGTGCAGAGCAATTCCGTATTCCACATCAAAATAGAAAGGAGCCTTGATTTCCTTGATGGCACTCCAGAGAAAACCCAAGATCACTGTCTCAAGTCTAGAGGGATCCTGAGGTCACTGGAGCAACAAGTAAGGGCTCTGTGGACCCCAAATCAACTCGAGATGAGAGCTTAGTCCCTGGTTTTGACTCAAGAGGAATACCAACTTTCCACAAGCACCTCAAGAGGAGGCTTCTCTCAGCTACAGGTATATTTGAGGGACCCTGAGTTTGTGGCCTCAAGTGGAATGGACACCGAGATGCTCTGACTCGAAGTAAGGCCGGATATTCCTGCAGTGAATTGAATGCAGGCTCGTCTTGCATCTCCCAAGACGAAGGGATGTGTGAATCCCCTGTGGAGACCACAGAGAAAGACCGTGTTCTCCGCCTCATCGCGACCGGAGGCCTCACATCCTTTGAAAACTCGAGAGGTCCCCGGAGATCAATGCTTCCAAAGGAGACGATGCCTGACTCCTCTTGAAAATGGATAGGAGTCCTAGGATTCCTGTGGCTCGTGAAAAGGGACCCTGGGTCTCCCGCCTCACGTGGAGACGCGTCCCCATTGCCATGGCAAGACTCGAGGAGAATCCCGAGGTGTCCCTCGCACCTAGGCAGGAGTCCTGACGTCGCTCAACAAACACGTGTCTGGAAGGGCCCTCCCTGTCGTAACTCGAGAATATATCCCAGGTTCCGGCCGCAACTGAAAAATACCATGAGATTTACCCCTCCCCGCGAGTTGAGGCCCGATTCCCCTGCACTGCATGCAGAGTAATTCCGTGTTCGACATCAAACGTGAAAGGAGCCTTGATTTCCTTGATGGCACTCCAGAGAAAACCCAAGATCACTGTTTCAAGTCTAGAGGGATCCTGAGGTCACTGGACCAACAGGAAAGGGCTCCGTGGACCACAAATCAACTCGTGATGAGAGCTTAGTCCCTGGCTTCAACTCAAGAGGAATATGAACTTTCCACAAGCCCCTCAAGAGGAGGCTTCTCTCAGCTACAGGTATGTGAGAGGGACCCTGAGTTTGTGGCATCAAGTGGAATGGACACCGAGATGCTCTGACTCGAAGTAAGACCGGATATCCCTGCAGTGAATTGAATGCAGGCTCATCTTGCATCTCCCAAGACGAAGGGATGTCTGAATCCCCTGTGGAGACCACAGAGAAAGACCTAATTCTGCGCCTCATCGCGAGCGGAGGCCTCACATCCTTTGAAAACTCAAGAGGTCCGCGGAGATCAATGCTTCCAAAGGAGACGATGCCTGACTCCTCTTGAAAATGGATAGGTGTCCCAGGATCCCTGTGGCACGTGGAAAGGGACCCTGGGTCTCCCGCCTCACGTGGAGACGCGTCCCAATTGCCATGCCAAGACTCGAGGAGAATCCCGATGTGTCCCTCGCACCTAGGCAGGAGTCCTGACGTCGCTGAACAAACACGTGTCTGGAAGGGCCCTCCCCATCGTAACTCGAGTATATACCCCAGGTTCCGGCCGCAACTCGAGAAAACCATGAGATTTCCCCCTCGCCGCGAGTTGAGACCCGATTCCCCTGCACTGCATGCAGAGCAATTCCGTGTTCCACATCAAACGTGAAAGGAGCCTTGATTTCCTTGATGGCACTCCAGAGAAAACCCAAGATCACTGTCTCAAGTCTAGAGGGATCCTGAGGTCACTGGAGCAACATGAAATGGCTCCGTGGACCCCAAATCAACTCGAGATGAGAGCTTAGTCCCTGGCTTCGACTCAAGAGGAATAGCAACTTTCCACAAGCACCTCAAGAGGAGGCTTCTCTCAGCTACAGCTATGTGAGAGGGCCACTGAGTTTGTGGCCTCAAGTGGAATGGACACCGAGATTCTCTGACTCGAAGTAAGGCCGGATATCCCTGCAGTGAATTGAATGCAGGCTCGTCTTGCATCTCCCAAGTAGAAGGGATGTCTGAATCCCCTGTGGAGACCACAGAGAAAGACCGAGTTCTCCGCCTCATCGCGACCAGAGGCCTCACATCCTTTGAAAACTCGAGAGGTCTGCGGAGATCAATGCTTCCAAAGGAGACGATGCCTGACTCCTCTTGAAAATGGATAGGAATCCCAGGATCCCTGTGGCACGTGGAAAGGGACACTGGGTCTCCCGCCTCACGTGGAGTCGCGTCCCAATTGCCATGCCAAGACTCGAGGAGAATCCCGAAGTGTCCCTCGCACTTAGGCAGGAGTCCTGACGTCGCTGAACAAACACGTGTCTGGAAGGGCCCTCCCCGTCGTAACTCGAGAATATACCCCAGGTTCCGGCCGCAACTCGAGAAAAACCATGAGATTTCCCCCTCGCCGCGAGTTGAGGCCCGATTCCCCTGCACTGCATGCAGAGCAATTCCGTTTTCCACATCAAACGTGAAAGTAGCCTTGATTTCCTTGATGGCACTCCAGAGAAAACGCAAGATCACTGTCTCAAGTCTAGAGGGATCCTGAGGTCACCGAAGCCACATGAAAGGGCTCCATGGACCCCAAATCAACTCGAGATGAGAGCTTAGTCCCTGGCTTCGACACAAGTGGAATACCAACTTTCCACAAGCAACTCAAGAGGAGGCTTCTCTCAGCTACAGGTATGTGAGAGGGACCCTGAGTTTGTGACCTCAAGTGGAATGGACACCGAGATGCTCTGACTCGAAGTAAGGCCGGATATCCCTGCAGTGAATTGAATGCAGGCTCGTCTTGCATCTCCCAAGACGAAGGGATGTCTGAATCCCCTGTGGAGACCACAGAGAAAGACCTACTCCTCCGCCTCATCGCGACCGGAGGCCTCACATCCTTTGAAAACTCGAGAGGTCTGCAGAGATCAATGCTTCTAAAGGAGACGATGCCTGACTCTTCTTGAAAATGGATAGGAGTCCCAGGATCACTGTGGCACTTGGAAAGGGACCCTGGGTCTCCCGCCTCACGTGGAGACACGTCCCAATTGCCATGCCAAGACTCGAGGAGAATCCCGAGGTGTCCCTCGCACTTAGTCAGGAGTCCTGACGTCGCTGAACAAACACGTGTCTGGAAGGGCCCTCCCCGTCGTAACTCGAGAATATACCCCAGGTTCCGGCCGCAACTCGAGAAAAACCATGAGATTTCCCCCTCGCCGCGAGTTGAGGCCCGATTCCCCTGCACTGCATGCAGAGCAATTCCGTTTTCCACATCAAACGTGAAAGTAGCCTTGATTTCCTTGATGGCACTCCAGAGAAAACGCAAGATCACTGTCTCAAGTCTAGAGGGATCCTGAGGTCACTGGAGCCACATGAAAGGGCTCCATGGACCCCAAATCAACTCGAGATGAGAGCTTAGTCCCTGGCTTCGACACAATTGGAATACCAACTTTCCACAAGCAACTCAAGAGGAGGCTTCTCTCAGCTACAGGTATGTGAGAGGGACCCTGAGTTTGTGACCTCAAGTGGAATGGACACCGAGATGCTCTGACTCGAAGTAAGGCCGGATATCCCTGCAGTGAATTGAATGCAGGCTCGTCTTGCATCTCCCAAGACGAAGGGATGTCTGAATCCCCTGTGGAGACCACAGAGAAAGACCTACTCCTCCGCCTCATCGCGACCGGAGGCCTCACATCCTTTGAAAACTCGAGAGGTCTGCAGAGATCAATGCTTCTAAAGGAGACGATGCCTGACTCTTCTTGAAAATGGATAGGAGTCCCAGGATCACTGTGGCACTTGGAAAGGGACCCTGGGTCTCCCGCCTCACGTGGAGACACGTCCCAATTGCCATGCCAGACTCGAGGAGAATCCCGAGGTGTCCCTCGCACCTAGGCAGGAGTCCTGACGTCGCTGTACAAACACGTGTCTGGAAGGGACCTCCCCGTCGTAACTCGAGAATATACCTCAGGTTCCGGCCGCAACTCGAGAAAAACCATGAGACTTCCCCCTCGCCGCGAGATGAGGCCAAATTCCCCTGCCCTGCGTGCAGAGCAATTCCGTATTCCACATCAAAAATGAAAGGAGCCTTGATTTCCTTGATGGCACTCCAGGGAAAACCCAAGATCAGTCTCTCAAGTCTAGAGGGATCCTGAGGTCACTGTAGCAACACGAAATGGCTCCGTGGACCCCAAATCAACCCGAGATGAGAGCTTAGTCCCTGGCTTCGACTCAAGAGGAATACCAATTTTCCCCAAGCACCTCAAGAGGAGGCTTCTCTCAGCTACAGGTATGTGAGAGGGACCCTGAGTTTGTGACCTCAAGTGGAATGGACACCGAGAAGCTCTGACTCGAAGTTAGGCCGGATATCCCTGCAGTGAATTGAATGCAGGGTCGTCTTGCATCTCCCAAGACGAAGGGATGTCTGAATCCCCTGTGGAGACCACAGAGAAAGACCCAGTTCTCCGCCTCATCGCGACGGGAAGCCTCACATCCTTTGAAAACTCGAGAGGTCGGCGGAGATCAATGCTTCCAAAGGAGACGATGCCTGACTCCTCTTGAAAATGGATAGGAGTCCCAGGATCCCTGTGACACGTGGAAAGGGACCCTGGGTCTCCCGCCTCACGTGAAGACGCATCCCAATTGCCATGTCAAGACTCGAGGAGAATCCAGAGGTGTCCCTGGCACCTAGGCAGGAGTCCTGACATCGCTGAACAAACACTTGTCTGGAAGGGCCCTCCCCGTCGTAACTCGAGTATATACCCCAGGTTCCCGCCGCAACTCGAGAAAAACCATGAGAGTTCCCCCTCGGCGCGAGATGAGGCCCGATGCCCCTGCACTGCGTGCAGAGCAATTCCGTGTTCCACATCAAACGTGAAAGGAGACTTGATTTCCTTGGTGGCACTCCAGAGAAAACCCAAGATCACTGTCTCAAGTCTAGAGGGATCCTGACGTCACTGTTGCAACACCAAAGGGCTCCGTGGAACCCAAATCAACTCGAGATGAGAGCTTAGTCCCTGGCTTCGACTCAAGAGGAATACCAAGTTTCCACAAGCACCTCAAGAGGAGGCTTCTCTCAGCTACAGGTATGTGAGAGGGACCCTGAATTTGTGGCCTCATGTGGAATGGACACCGAGATGCTCTGACTCGAAGTAAGGCCGGATATCCCTTCAGTTAATTGAATGCCGGCCCGTCTTGAATCTCCCAAGACGAAGGGATGTCTGAATCCCCTGTGGAGACCGCAGAGAAAGACCTAGTTCTCCGCCTCATCGCGAACGGAGGCCTCGGATCCTTTGAAAACTCAAGAGGTCCTCGGAGATCAATGCTTCCAAAGGAGACGATGCCTGACTCCTCTTGAAAATGGATAGGAGTCCCAGGATCCGAGTGGCACGTGGAAAGGGACACTGGGTCTCCCGCCTCACGTGGAGACGCGTCTCAATTGCCATGCCAAAACTCGAGGAGAATCCCGAGTTGTCCCTCGCACCTAGGCAGGAGTCCAGACGTCGCTGAACAAACACGTGTCTGGAAGGGCCCTCCCCGTCGTAACTGGAGAATATACCCCAGGTTCCGGCCGCAACTCGAGAAAAACCATGAGACTTCCCCCTCGCCGCGGGATGAGGCCCATTTCCCCTGCCCTGCGTGCAGAGCAATTCCGTGTTCCACATCAAATGTGAAAGGAGCCTTGATTTCCTTGATGGCACTCCAGAGAAAACCCAAGATCACTGTCTCAAGTCTAGAGGGATCCTGAGGTCACTGGAGCAACACCAAAAGGCTCCATGAACCCCAAATCAACTCGAGATGAGAGCTTAGTCCCTGGCTTCGACTCAAGAGGAATACGAACTTTCCACAAGCACCTCAAGAGGAGGCTTCTCTCAGCTAAAGGTATGTGAGAGGGACCCTGAGTTTGTTGCCTCAAGTGGAATGGACACCGAGATGCTCTGACTCGAAGTAAGGCCGGATATCCCTGCAGTGAATTGAATGCAGGCTCATCTTGCATCTCCCAAGACGAAGGGATGTCTGAATCCGCTGGGGAGACCACAGAGAAAGACCGAGTTCTCCGCCTCAACGCGAACCGAGGCCTCACATCCTTTGAAAACTCGAGAGGTCCGAGGAGATCAATGCTTCCAAAGGAGACGATGCCTGACTCCTCTTGAAAATGGATAGGAGTCCCAGGATCCCTGTGGCACGTGAAAAGGGACCCTGGGTCTCCCGCCTCACGTGGAGACGCGTCCAAAATGCCATGCCAAGACTCGAGGAGAATCCCGAGGTGTCCCTTGCACCTAGGCAGGAGTCCTGACGTCGCTCAACAAACACGTGTCTGGAAGGGCCCTCCGCGTCGTAACTCGAGAATATATCCCAGGTTCCGGCCGGAACTGAACAAAACCATGAGATTTACCCCTCGCCGCGAGTTGAGGCCCGATTCCCCTGCACTGCATGCAGAGCAATTCCGTGTTCGACATCAAACGTGAAAGGAGCCTTGATTTCCTTGATGGCACTCCAGAGAAAACCCAAGATCACTGTTTCAAGTCTAGAGGGATCCTGAGGTCACTGTAGCAACACGAAAGGGCTCTGTGGACCCGAAATCAACTCGAGATGAGAGTTTAGTCCCTGGCTTCGACTCAAGAAGAATACCAACTTTCCACAAGCACCTCAAGAGGAGGCTTCTCTCAGCTACAGGTATGTGAGAGGGCCCCGGAGTTTGTGGCCTCAAATGGAATGGACACCGAGATGCTCTGACTCGAAGTAAGGCCGGATATCCCTGCAGTGAATTGAATGCAGGCTCGTCTTGCATCTCCCAAGGCGAAGGGATGTCTGAATCCCCTGTGGAGACCACAGAGAAAGACCTAATTCTCCGCCTCATCGCGAGCGGAGGCCTCACATCCTATGAAAACTCGAGAGGTCCGCGGAGATCAATGCTTCCAAAGGAAACGATACCTGACTCCTCTTGAAAATGGATAGGAGTCCCAGGATCCCTGTGGCACGGGGAAAGGGACACTGGGTCTCCCGCCTCACGTGGAGAGGCGTCCCAATTGCCATGCCAAGATTCGAGGAGAATCCCGAGGTGTCCCTCGCACCTAGGCAGGAGTCCTGACGTCACTGAACAAACACGTGTCTGGAAGGGCCCTCCCCGTTGTAACTCGAGAATATACCCCAGGTTCCGGCCGCAACTCGAGAAAAACCATGAGACTTCCCCCTCGCCGCGAGATGAGGCCCGATTCCCCTGCCCTGCGTGCAGAGCAATTCCGTATTCCACATCAAAAAAGAAAGGAGCCTTGATTTCCTTGATGGCACTCCAGAGAAAACCCAAGATCACTGTCTCAAGTCTAGAGGGATCCTGAGGTCACTGGAGCCACATGAAAGGGCTCCATGGACCCCAAATCAACTCGAGATGAGAGCTTAGTCCCTGGCTTAGACTCAAGAGGAATACCAACTTTCCACAAGCACCTCAAGAGGAGGCTTCTCTCAGCTACAGGTATATTTGAGGGACCCCGAGTTTGTGGCCTCAAGTGGAAAGGACACCGAGATGCTCTGACTCGAAGTAAGACCGGATATCCCTGCAGTGAATTGAATGCAGGCTCGTCTTGCATCTCCCAAGACGAAGGGTTGTCTGAATCCCCTGTGGAGACCACAGAGAAAGAGCTACTCCTCCGCCTCATCGCGACCGGAGGCCTCACATCCTTTGAAAACTGGAGAGGTCTGAAGAGATCAATGCTTCTAAAGGAGACGATTCCTGACTCCTCTTGAAAATGGATAGGAGTCCCAGGATCCCTGTGGCACTTGGAAAGGGAACCTGGGTCTCCCGCCTCACATGGACACACGTCCCAATTGCCATGCCAGACTCGAGGAGAATCCCGAGGTGTCCCTCGCACCTAGGCAGGAGTCCTGACGTCGCTGAACAAACACATGTCTGGAAGGGACCTCCCCGTCGTAACTCGAGAATATACCCCAGGTTCCGGCCGCAACTCGAGAAAAACCATGAGACTTCCCCCTCGCCGCGAGATGAGGCCCGATTCCCCTGCCCTGCGTGCAGAGCAATTCCGTATTCCACATCAAAAATGAAAGGAGCCTTGATTTCCTTGATGGCACTCCAGAGAAAACCCAACATCAGTGTCTCAAGTCTAGAGGGATCCTGAGGTCCCTGGAGCAACACGAAAGGGCTCCAAGGACCCCAAATCAACTCGAGATGAGAGCTTAGTCCCTGGCTTAGACTCAAGGGGAATACCAACTTTCCACAAGCACCTCAAGAGGAAGCTTCGCTCAGCTACAGGTATGTGAGAGGAACCCTGAATTTGTGGCCTCAAGTGGAATGGACACCGAGATGCTCTGACTCGAAGTAAGGCCGGATATCCCTGCAGTGAATTGAATGCAGGATCGTCTTGCATCTCCCAAGACGAAGGGTTGTCTGAATCCCCTGTGGAGACCACAGAGAAAGACATCGTTCTCCGCCTCATCGAGCCCGAAGGCCCCACATCCTTTGAAAACTCGAGAGGTCTGCGGAGATCAATGCTTCCAAAGGAGACGATGCCTGACTCCTCTTGAAAATGGATAGGAGTCCCAGGATCCCTGTGGCACGTGGAAAGGGACCCTGGGTCTCCCGCCTCACATGGAGAGGCGTCGCAATTGCCATGCCAAGACTCGAGAAGAATCCCGAGGTGTCCCTCGCACCTAGGCAGGAGTCCTGACGTCGCTGAACAAACACGTGTCTGGGAGGGCCCTCCCCGTCGTAACTCGAGAATATACCCCAGGTTCCGGCCGCAACTCGAGAAAAACCATGAGACTTCCCCCTCGCCGCGAGATGAGGCCCGATTCCCCTGCACTGCGTGCAGAACATTTCCGTGTTCCACATCAAACGTGAAAGGAGCCTTGATTTCCTTGATGGCACTCCAGAGAAAACCCAAGATCACTGTCTCAAGTCTAGAGGGATCCTGAGGTCACTGGAGCAACACGAAAGGGCTCCGTGGACCCCAAATCAACTCGAGATGAGAGCTTAGTCCCTAGCTTCGACTCAAGAGGAATACCAACTTTCCACAAGCACCTCAAGAGGAGGCTTCTCTCAGCTACAGGTATGTGAGAGGGACCCTGAGTTTGAGGCCTCAAGTGGAATGGACACCGAGATGCTGTGACTCGAAGTAAGACCAGATATCCCTGGAGTGAATTGAATGCAGGCTCATCTTGCATCTCCCAAGACGAAGGGATGTCTGAATCCCCTGTGGAGTCCACAGAGAAAGACCTAGTCCTCCGCCTCATCGCGACCGGAGGCCTCACATCCTTTGAAAACTCGAGAGGTCCGCGGAGATCAATGCTTCCAAAGGAGACGATGCCTGACTCCTCTTGAAAATGGATAGGAGTCCCAGGATCAATGTGGCACGTGGAAAGGGACCCTGGGTCTCCCGCCTCACGTGGAGACACGTCCCAATTGCCATGCCAAGACTCGAGGAGAATCCCGAGGTGTCCCTCGCACCTATGCAGGAGTCCTGACGTCGCTGAACAAACACGTGTAAGGAAGGGCCCTCCCCGTCGTAACTCGAGAATATACCCCAGGTTCCGGCCGCAACTCGAGATAAACCATGACACTTCCCACTCGCCGCGAGATGAGGTCCGATTCCCCTGCACTGCGTGCAGAGCAATTCCGTGTTCCACATCAAACGTGAAAGGAGCCTTTATATCCTTGATGGCACTCCAGAGAAAACCCAAGGTCACTGTTTCAAGTCTAGAGGGATCCTGAGGTCACTGGAGCAACACGAAAGGGCTCCGTGGACCCCAAATCAACTCGAGATGAGAGCTTAGTCCCTGGCTTCGACTCAAGAGGAATACCAACTTTCCACAAGCACCTCAAGAGGAGGCTTCTCTCAACTACATGTATGTGAGAGGGACCCTGAGTTTGTGGCCTCAAGTGGAATGGACCCCGAGATGCTCTGACTCGAAGTAAGGCTGGATATCCCTGCAGTGAATTGAATGCAGGCTCGTCTTGCATCTCCCAAGACGAAGGGTTGTCTGAATCCCCTGTGGAGACCACAGAGAAAGACCTAGTCTCCGTCTCAACGCGAACAGAGGCCTCACATCCTTTGAAAACTCGAGAAGTCCGCGGAGATCAATGCTTCCAAAGGAGACGATGCCTGACTCCTCTTGAAAATGGATAGGAGTCCCAGGATCCCTGTGGCACGTGGAAAGGGACCCTGCGTCTCCCGCCTCACGTGGAGACGCGTCCCAATTGCCATGCCAAGACTCGAGGAGAATCCCGAGGTGTCCCTCGCACCTAGGCAGGAGTCCTGACGTCGCTGAACAAACACATGTCTGGAAGGGCCCTCCCCGTCGTAACTCGAGAATATACCCCAGGTTCCGGCCGCAACTCGAGAAAAACCATGAGACTTCCCCCTCGCTGCGAGATGAGGCCCGATTCCCCTGCACTGCGTGCAGAGCAAGGAGACTTGATTTCCTTGATGGCACTCCATAGAAAACCCAAGATCACTGTCTCAAGTCTAGAGGGATCCTGAGGTCACTGGAGCAACACGAAAGGGCTCCGTGGACCCCAAATCAACTCGAGATGAGAGCTTAGTCCCTGGCTTCGACTCAAGAGGAATACCAAGTTTCCACAAGCACCTCAAGAGGAGGCTTCTCTCAGCTACAGGTATGTGAGAGGGACCCTGAGTTTGTGGCCTCAAGTCGAATGGACACCGAGATGCTCTGACTCGAAGTAAGGCCAGATATCCCTGCAGTGAATTGAATGCAGGCTCGTCTTGCATCTCCCAAGACGAAGGGTTGTCTGAATCCCCTGTGGAGACCACAGAGAAAGACCTAGTTCTCCGCCTCAACGCGACCGGAGGCCTCACATCCTTTGAAAACTCGAGACGTCCGCGGAGATCAATGCTTCCAAAGGAGACGATGCCTGACTCCTCTTGAAAATGGATAGGAGTCCCAGGATCCCTGTGGCACGTGGAAAGGGACCCTGCGTCTCCCGCCTCACGTGGAGACGCGTCCCAATTGCCATGCGAAGACTCGAGGAGAATCCCGAGGTGTCCCTCGCACCTAGGCAGGAGTCCTGACGTCGCTGAACAAACACGTGTCTGGAAGGTCCCTCCCCGTCGTAACTCGAGAATACACCCCAGGTTCCGGCCGCAACTCGAGAAAAACCATGAGACTTCCCCCTCGCTGCGAGATGAGGCCCGATTCCCCTGCACTGCGTGCAGAGCAATTCCGTGTTCCACATCAAACGTGAAAGGAGCCTTGATTTCCTTAACGGCACTCCAGAGAAAACCCAAGATCACTGTCTCAAGTCTAGAGGGATCCTGAGGTCACTGGAGAAACACGAAAGGGCTCCGTGGACCCCAAATCAACTCGAGATGAGAGCTTAGTCCCTGGCTTCGACTCAAGAGGAATACCAACTTTCCACAAGCACCTCAAGAGGAGGCTTCTCTCAGCTACAGGTATGTGAGAGGGACCCTGAGTTTGTGACCTCAAGTGGAATGGACACCGAGATGCTCTGACTCGAAGTAAGGCCAGATATCCCTGCAGTGAATTGAATGCAGGCTCGTCTTGCATCTCCCAAGACGAAGGGTTGTCTGAATCCCCTGTGGAGACCACAGAGAAAGACCCAGTTCTCCGCCTCATCGCGACGGGAAGCCTCACATCCTTTGAAAACTCGAGAGGACTGCGGAGATCAATGCTTCCAAAGGAGACGATGCCTGACTCCTCTTGAAAATGGATAGGAGTCCCAGGATCCCTGTGACACGTGGAAAGGGACCCTGGGTCTCCCGCCTCCCGTGGAGACGCATCCCAATTGCCATGTCAAGACTCGAGGAGAATCCAGAGGTGTCCCTGGCACCTAGGCAGGAGTCCTGACGTCGCTGAACAAACACTTGTCTGGAAGGGCCCTCCCCGTCTTAACTCGAGTATATACCCCAGGTTCCGGCCGCAACTCGAGAAAAACCATGAGACTTCCCCCTCGGCGCGAGATGAGGCCCGATGCCCCTGCACTGCGTGCAGAGCAATTCCGTGTTCCACATCAAACGTGAAAGGAGACTTGATTTCCTTGGTGGCACTACAGAGAAAACCCAAGATCACTGTCTCAAGTCTAGAGGGATCCTGACGTCACTGTTGCAACACCAAAGGGCTCCGTGGAACCCAAATCAACTCGAGATGAGAGCTTAGTCCCTGGCTTCGACTCAAGAGGAATACCAAGTTTCCACAAGCACCTCAAGAGGAGGCTTCTCTCAGCTACAGGTATGTGAGAGGGACCCTGAATTTGTGGCCTCATGTGGAATGGACACCGAGATGCTCTGACTCGAAGTAAGGCCGGATATCCCTTCAGTGAATTGAATGCCGGCCCGTCTTGCATCTCCCAAGACGAAGGGATGTCTGAATCCCCTGTGGAGACCGCAGAGAAAGACCTAGATCTCCGCCTCATCGCGAACGGAGGCCTCGGATCCTTTGAAAACTCAAGAGGTCCTCGGAGATCAATGCTTCCAAAGGAGACGATGCCTGACTCCTCTTGAAAATGGATAGGAGTCCCAGGATCCGAGTGGCACGTGGAAAGGGACACTGGGTCTCCCGCCTCACGTGGAGACGCGTCCCCATTGCCATGCCAGGACTCGAGGAGAATCCCGAGGTGTCCCTCGCACCTAGGCAGGAGTCCTGACGTCGCTGAACAAACACATGTCTGGAAGGGACCTCCCCGTCGTAACTCGAGAATATACCCCAGGTTCCGGCCGCAACTCGAGAAAAACCATGAGACTTCCCCCTCGCCGCGAGATGAGGCCCGATTCCCCTGCCCTGCGTGCAGAGCAATTCCGTATTCCACATCAAAAATGAAAGGAGCCTTGATTTCCTTGATGGCACTCCAGAGAAAACCCAACATCAGTGTCTCAAGTCTAGAGGGATCCTGAGGTCCCTGGAGCAACACGAAAGGGCTCCAAGGACCCCAAATCAACTCGAGATGAGAGCTTAGTCCCTGGCTTAGACTCAAGGGGAATACCAACTTTCCACAAGCACCTCAAGAGGAAGCTTCGCTCAGCTACAGGTATGTGAGAGGAACCCTGAATTTGTGGCCTCAAGTGGAATGGACACCGAGATGCTCTGACTCGAAGTAAGGCCGGATATCCCTGCAGTGAATTGAATGCAGGATCGTCTTGCATCTCCCAAGACGAAGGGTTGTCTGAATCCCCTGTGGAGACCACAGAGAAAGACATCGTTCTCCGCCTCATCGAGCCCGAAGGCCCCACATCCTTTGAAAACTCGAGAGGTCTGCGGAGATCAATGCTTCCAAAGGAGACGATGCCTGACTCCTCTTGAAAATGGATAGGAGTCCCAGGATCCCTGTGGCACGTGGAAAGGGACCCTGGGTCTCCCGCCTCACGTGGAGACGCATCCCAATTGCCATGCCAAGACTCGAGGAGAATCCCGAGGTGTCCCTCGCACCTAGGCAGGAGTCCTGACGTCGCTGAACAAACACGTGTCTGGAAGGGCCCTCCCCGTCGTAACTCGAGAATATACCCCAGGTTCCGACCGTAACTTGAGAAAAAACCTGAGACATCCCCCTTGCCGCGAGATGAGGCCCGATTCCCATGCACTGTGTGCAGAGCAATTCCGTGTTCCACATCAAACTTGAAAGGAGCCTTGATTTCCTTGATGGCACTCCAGAGAAAACCCAAGATCACTGTCTCAAGTCTAGAGGGATCCTGAGGTCACTGGAGCAACAAGAAAGGGCTCCGTGGACCCCAAATCAACTCGAGATGAGAGCTTAGTCCCTGGCTTCGACTCAAGAGGAATACGAACTTTCCACAAGCACCTCAAGAGGAGGCTTCTCTCAGCTACAGGTATGTGAGAGTGACCCTGAATTTGTGGCCTCAAGTGTAAAAGACACCGAGATGCTCTGACTCGAATTAAGGCCGGATATCCCTGCAGTGAATTGAATGCAGGCTCGTCTTGCATCTCCCAAAACGAAGGGATGTCTGAAAGCCCTGTGGAGACGACAGAGAAAGACCTAGTCCTCTGCCTCATCGCGACCCGAGGCCTCACATCCTTTGAAAACTCGAGAGGTCTGAGGAGATCAATGCTTCCAAAGGAGACAATGCCTGAATCCTCTTGAAAATGGATAGGAGTCCCAGGATCCCTGTGGCACGTGGAAAGGGACCAAGGGTCTCTTGCCTCATGTGGAGACGCGTTCCAATTGCCATGCCAAGACTTTAGGAGAATCCAAAGGTGGCCCTCGCACCTATCACGTGTCTGGAAGGGCCCTCCCCTTCGTAACTCGAGAATATACCCCAGGTTCAGGCCGCAACTCGAGAAAAACCATGAGACTTCCCCCTCGCCGCGAGATGAGGCCCGATTCCCCTGCCCTGCGTGCAGAGCAACTCCGTATTCCACATCAAAAATGAAAGGAGCCTTGATTTCTTTGATGGCACTCCAGAGAAAACCCAAGATTACTGTCTCAAGTCTAGAGGGATCCTGAGGTCACTGTAGCAACATGAAAGGGCTCTGTGGTCCCCAAATCAACTCGAGATGAGAGCTTAGTCCCTGGCTTCGACTCAAGAGGAATACCAACTTTCCACAAGCAGCTCAAGAGGAGGCTTCTCTCAGCTACATGTAAGTGAGAGGGCCCCTGAGTTTGTGGCCTCAAATGGAATGGACACCGAGATGCTCTGACTCGAAGTAAGGCCGAATATCCCTGCAGTGAATTGAATGCAGGCTCGTCTTGCATCTCCCAAGATGAAGGGATGTCTAAACCCCTGTGGAGACCACAGGGAAAGACCTAGTCCACCGCCTCATCGCGACCAGAGGCCTCACATCCTTTGAAAATTCGAGAGGTCCGCGGAGATCAATGCTTCCGAAGGAGACGATGCCTGACTCCTCTTGAAAATGGATAGGAGTCCCAGGATCGCTGTGGCACGTGGAAAGGGACCCTGGGTCTCCCGCCTCACATGGAGACGCGTCCAAATTGCCATGCCAAGACTCGAGGAGAATCCCGAGGTGTCCCTCGCACCTAGGCAGGAGTCCTGACGTCGCTGAACAAACACGTGTCTGGAAGGGCCCTCCCCGTCGTAACTCGAGCATATACCCCAGGTTCCGCCCGCAACTCGCGAAAAACCATGAGACTTCCCCCTCGCCGCGAGATGAGGCCCGATTCCCCTGCACTGCATGCAGAGCAATTAAGTGTTCCACATCAAAAGTGAAAGGAGCCTTGATTTCCTTGATGGCACTCCAGAGAAAACCCAAGTTCTCTGTCTCAAGTCTAGAGGGATCCTGAGGTCACTGGAGCAACACGAAAGGGCTCCGTGGACCACAAATCAACTCGAGATGAGAGTTTAGTCCCTAGCTTCGACTCAAGAGGAATACCAACTTTCCACAAGCACCTCAAGAGGAGGCTTCTCTCAGCTACAGGTATGTGAGAGGGACCCTGAGTTTGTGGCCTCAAGTGGAATGGACACCGAGATGCTCTGACTCAAAGTAAGGCCGGATATCCCTGCAGTGAATTGAATGCATGATCGCCATGCATCTCCCAAAACGAAGGGATGTCTGAAACCCCTGTGGAGATGACAGAGAAAGAGCTAGTCCTCCGCCTCATCACGAGCGGAGGCCTCACATCCTTTGAAAACTCGAGAGGTCCGCGGAGATCAATGCTTCCAAAGGAGACGATGCCTGACTCCTCTTGAAAATGGATAGGAGTCCCAGGATCCCTGTGGCACGTGGAAAGGGACCCTGGATCTCCCGCCTCACATGGAGACGCGTCCAATTGCCATGCCAAGACTCGAGGAGAATCCCGAGGTGACCCTCGCACCTAGGCAGGAGTCCTGACGTCGCTGAACAAACACGTGTCTGGAAGGGCCCTCCCCGTCGTAACTCGAGAATATACCCCAGGTTCCGGCCGCAACTCGAGAAAAACCATGAGACTTCCCCCTCGCCGCTGGATGAATCCCGATTCCCCTGCACTGCGTGCAGAACAATTCCGTGTTCCACATCAAACGTGAAAGGAGCCTTGATTTCCTTGATGGCACTCCAGAGAAAACCCAAGATCACTGTCTCAAGTCTAGAGGAATCCTGAGGTCACTGGAGCAACACGAACGGGCTCCGTGGACCCCAAATCAACTCGAGATGAGAGCTTAGTCCCTGGCTTCGACTCAAGAGGAATACCAACTTTCCACAAGGACCTCAAGAGGAGGCTTCTCTCAGCTACAGGTATGTGAGAGGGACCCTGAGTTTGTGGCCTCAAGTGGAATGGACACCGAGATGCTCTGACTCGAAGTAAGGCCGGATATCCCTGCAGTGAATTGAATGCAGACTCGTCTTGCATCTAACAAGACGAAGGGATGTCTGAATCCCCTGTGGAGACCACAGAGAAAGACCGAGTTCTCCGCCTCATCGAGACCGGAGGCCTCACATTCTTTGAAAACTCGAGAGGTCCGCGGAGATCAATGCTTCCAAAGGAGACGATGCCTGACTCCTCTTGAAAATGGATAGGAGTCCCAGGATCCCTGTGGCACGTGGAAAGGGACCCTGGGTCTCCCGCCTCACTTGGAGACGCGTCCAAATTGCCATGCCAAGACTCGAGGAGAATCCCGAGGTGTCCCTCACACCTAGGCAGGAGTCCTGACGTCGCTGAACAAACACGTGTCTGGAAGGGCCCTCCCCGTCGTAACTCGAGAACATACCCCAGGTTCCGGCCGCAACTCGAGAAAAACAATGAGATTTCCCCCTCGCCGCGAGTTGAGGCACGATTTCCCTGCACTGCATGCAGAGCAATTCCGTGTTCCACATCAAACGTGAAAGGAGCCTTGATTTCCTTGATGACACTCCAGAGAAAACCCAAGATCACTGTCTCAAGTCTAGAGGGATCCTGAGGTCACTGGACCAACAGGAAAGGGCTCCGTGGACCGAAATACACTCGAGATGAGAGCTTAGTCCCTGGCGTAGACTCAAGAGGAATACGAACTTTCCACAAGCACCTCAAGAGGAAGCTTCTCTCAGCTACATGTATATTTGAGGGACCCCGAGTTTGTGGCCTCAAGTGGAATGGACACCGGGATGCTCTGACTCGAAGTAAGGCCGGATATCCCTGCAGTGAATTGAATGCAGGCTCGTCTTGCATCTCCCAAGACGAAGGGATGTCTGAATCCCCTTTGGAGACCACAGAGAAAAACCTAATTCTCCGCCTACTCGCGAGCGGAGGCCTCACATCCTTTGAAAACTCGAGAGTTCCGCGGAGATCATTGCTTCCAAAGGAGACGATGACTGACTCCTCTTGAAAATGGATAGGAGTCCCAGGATCCCTGTGGCACGTGGAAAGGAACCCTGGGTCTCCCGCCTCACGAGGAGACGCGTCCCAATTGCCATGCCAAGACTCGAGGAGAATCCCGAGGTGTCCCTCGCACCTAGGCAGGAGTCCTGACGTCGCTGAACAAACACGTGTCTGGAAGGGCCCTCCCCGTTGTAACTCGAGAATATACCCCAGGTTCGGGCCGCAACTCGAGAAAAACCATGAGACTTCCCCCTCGCCGCGAGATGAGGCCTGATTCCCCTGCCCTGCGTGCAAAGCAATTCCGTTTTCCACATCAAACGTGAAAGCAGCCTTGATTTCCTTGATGGCACTCCAGAGAAAACCCAAGAACACTGTTTCAAGTCTAGAGGGATCCTGAGGTCACTGGACCAAAAGGAAACGGCTCCGTGGACCGAAATCAACTCGAGATGAGAGCTTAGTCCCTGGCTTAGACTCAAGAGGAATACCAACTTTCCACAAGCACCTCAAGAGGAGGCTTCTCTCAGCTACAGGTATATTTGAGGGACCCCGAGTTTGTGGCCTCAAGTGGAATGGACACCGGGATGCTCTGACTCGAAGTAAGGCTGGATATGCCTGCAGTGAATTGAATGCAGGCTCGTCTTGCATCTCCCAAGACGAAGAGATGACTGAATTCCCTGTGGAGACCTCAGAGAAAGACCTAGTCCTCCGCCTCATCGCGACCGGAGGACTCACATCCTTTGAAAACTCGAGAGGTCTGCGGAGATCAATGCATCCAAAGGAGACGATGCCCGACTCCTCTTGAAAATGGATAGGAGTCCCAGGATCCCTGTGGCACGTGGAAAGGAGCCCAGGGTCTCATGCCTCACGTGGAGACGCATCCCAATTGCCATGCTAAGACTCGAGGAGAATCCCGAGGTGTCCCTCGCACCTAGGCAGGAGTCCTGACGTCGCTGAACAAACACATGTCTGGAAGGGACCTCCCCGTCGTAACTCGAGAATATACCCCAGGTTCTTCAGCAACTCTAGAAAAACCATGAGACTTCCCCCTCGCCGCGAGATGAGGCCCGATTCCCCTGCCCTGCGTGCAGAGCATTCCGTATTCCACATCAAACGTGAAAGGAGCCTTGATTTCCTTGATGGCACTCCAGAGAAAACCCAAGATCACTGTCTCTAGTCTAGAGGGATCCTGAGGTCACTGTAGCAACACAAAAGGGCTCCGTGGACCCAAATCAACTCGAGATGAGGGCTTAGTCCCTGGCTTCGACTCAAGAGGAATACCAACTTTCCACAAGCACCTCACGAGGAGGCTTCTCTCAGCTACAGGTATGTGAGAGGGCCCCTGAGTTTGTGGCCTCAAGTGGAATGGACACCGAGATGCTCTGACTCGATGTAAGGCTGGATATCCCTGCAGTGAATTGAATGCAGGCTCGTCTTGCATCTCCCAGGACGAAGGGATGTCTGAATCCCCTGTGGAGACCACAGAGAAAAACCTAATTCTCCGCCTCATCGCGAGCGGAGGCCTCACATCCTTTGAAAACTCGAGAGGTCCGCGGAGATCAATGCTTCCAAAGGAGACGATGCCTGACTCCTCTTGAAAATGGATAGGAGTCCCAGGATCCCTGTGGCACGTGGAAAGGGACCCTGGGTCTCTCGCCTCATGTGGAGACGCGTCCCCATTGCCATGCCAAGACTCGAGGAGAATACCGAGGTGTCCCTCGCACCTAGTAGGAGTCCTGACGTCGCTGAACAAACACGTGTCTGGAAGGGCCCTCCCCGGCGTAACTCGAGAATATACCCCAGGTTCCGGCCGCAACTCGAGAAAAACCATGAGACTTCCCCCTCGTCGCTGGATGAAGCCCGATTCCCCTGCACTGCGTGCAGAACAATTCCGTGTTCCACATCAAACGTGAAAGGAGCCTTGATTTCCTTGATGGCACTCCAGAGAAAACCCAAGATCACTGTCTCAAGTCTAGAGGGATCCTGAGGTCACTGTAGCAACACGAAAGGGCTCTGTGGACCCGAAATCAACTCGAGATGAGAGTTTAGTCCCTGGCTTCGACTCAAGAGGAATACCAACTTTCCACAAGCACCTCAAGAGGAGGCTTCTCTCAGCTACAGGTATGTGAGAGGGACCCTGAGTTTGTGGCCTCAAGTGGAATGGACACCGAGATGCTCTGACTCGAAGTAAGGCCGGATATCCCTGCAGTGAATTGAATGCAGACTCGTCTTGCATCTAACAAGACGAAGGGATGTCTGAATCCCCTGTGGAGACCACAGAGAAAGACCGAGTTCTCCGCCTCATCGAGACCGGAGGCCTCACATTCTTTGAAAACTCGAGAGGTCCGCGGAGATCAATGCTTCCAAAGGAGACGATGCCTGACTCCTCTTGAAAATGGATAGGAGTCCCAGGATCCCTGTGGCACGTGGAAAGGGACCCTGGGTCTCCCGCCTCACTTGGAGACGCGTCCAAATTGCCATGCCAAGACTCGAGGAGAATCCCGAGGTGTCCCTCACACCTAGGCAGGAGTCCTGACGTCGCTGAACAAACACGTGTCTGGAAGGGCCCTCCCCGTCGTAACTCGAGAACATACCCCAGGTTCCGGCCGCAACTCGAGAAAAACAATGAGATTTCCCCCTCGCCGCGAGTTGAGGCACGATTTCCCTGCACTGCATGCAGAGCAATTCCGTGTTCCACATCAAACGTGAAAGGAGCCTTGATTTCCTTGATGACACTCCAGAGAAAACCCAAGATCACTGTCTCAAGTCTAGAGGGATCCTGAGGTCACTGGACCAACAGGAAAGGGCTCCGTGGACCGAAATACACTCGAGATGAGAGCTTAGTCCCTGGCGTAGACTCAAGAGGAATACGAACTTTCCACAAGCACCTCAAGAGGAAGCTTCTCTCAGCTACATGTATATTTGAGGGACCCCGAGTTTGTGGCCTCAAGTGGAATGGACACCGGGATGCTCTGACTCGAAGTAAGGCCGGATATCCCTGCAGTGAATTGAATGCAGGCTCGTCTTGCATCTCCCAAGACGAAGGGATGTCTGAATCCCCTTTGGAGACCACAGAGAAAAACCTAATTCTCCGCCTACTCGCGAGCGGAGGCCTCACATCCTTTGAAAACTCGAGAGTTCCGCGGAGATCATTGCTTCCAAAGGAGACGATGACTGACTCCTCTTGAAAATGGATAGGAGTCCCAGGATCCCTGTGGCACGTGGAAAGGAACCCTGGGTCTCCCGCCTCACGAGGAGACGCGTCCCAATTGCCATGCCAAGACTCGAGGAGAATCCCGAGGTGTCCCTCGCACCTAGGCAGGAGTCCTGACGTCGCTGAACAAACACGTGTCTGGAAGGGCCCTCCCCGTTGTAACTCGAGAATATACCCCAGGTTCGGGCCGCAACTCGAGAAAAACCATGAGACTTCCCCCTCGCCGCGAGATGAGGCCTGATTCCCCTGCCCTGCGTGCAAAGCAATTCCGTTTTCCACATCAAACGTGAAAGCAGCCTTGATTTCCTTGATGGCACTCCAGAGAAAACCCAAGAACACTGTTTCAAGTCTAGAGGGATCCTGAGGTCACTGGACCAAAAGGAAACGGCTCCGTGGACCGAAATCAACTCGAGATGAGAGCTTAGTCCCTGGCTTAGACTCAAGAGGAATACCAACTTTCCACAAGCACCTCAAGAGGAGGCTTCTCTCAGCTACAGGTATATTTGAGGGACCCCGAGTTTGTGGCCTCAAGTGGAATGGACACCGGGATGCTCTGACTCGAAGTAAGGCTGGATATGCCTGCAGTGAATTGAATGCAGGCTCGTCTTGCATCTCCCAAGACGAAGAGATGACTGAATTCCCTGTGGAGACCACAGAGAAAGACCTAGTCCTCCGCCTCATCGCGACCGGAGGACTCACATCCTTTGAAAACTCGAGAGGTCTGCGGAGATCAATGCATCCAAAGGAGACGATGCCCGACTCCTCTTGAAAATGGATAGGAGTCCCAGGATCCCTGTGGCACGTGGAAAGGAGCCCAGGGTCTCATGCCTCACGTGGAGACGCATCCCAATTGCCATGCTAAGACTCGAGGAGAATCCCGAGGTGTCCCTCGCACCTAGGCAGGAGTCCTGACGTCGCTGAACAAACACATGTCTGGAAGGGACCTCCCCGTCGTAACTCGAGAATATACCCCAGGTTCTTCAGCAACTCTAGAAAAACCATGAGACTTCCCCCTCGCCGCGAGATGAGGCCCGATTCCCCTGCCCTGCGTGCAGAGCATTCCGTATTCCACATCAAACGTGAAAGGAGCCTTGATTTCCTTGATGGCACTCCAGAGAAAACCCAAGATCACTGTCTCTAGTCTAGAGGGATCCTGAGGTCACTGTAGCAACACAAAAGGGCTCCGTGGACCCAAATCAACTCGAGATGAGGGCTTAGTCCCTGGCTTCGACTCAAGAGGAATACCAACTTTCCACAAGCACCTCACGAGGAGGCTTCTCTCAGCTACAGGTATGTGAGAGGGCCCCTGAGTTTGTGGCCTCAAGTGGAATGGACACCGAGATGCTCTGACTCGATGTAAGGCTGGATATCCCTGCAGTGAATTGAATGCAGGCTCGTCTTGCATCTCCCAAGACGAAGGGATGTCTGAATCCCCTGTGGAGACCACAGAGAAAAACCTAATTCTCCGCCTCATCGCGAGCGGAGGCCTCACATCCTTTGAAAACTCGAGAGGTCCGCGGAGATCAATGCTTCCAAAGGAGACGATGCCTGACTCCTCTTGAAAATGGATAGGAGTCCCAGGATCCCTGTGGCACGTGGAAAGGGACCCTGGGTCTCTCGCCTCATGTGGAGACGCGTCCCCATTGCCATGCCAAGACTCGAGGAGAATACCGAGGTGTCCCTCGCACCTAGTAGGAGTCCTGACGTCGCTGAACAAACACGTGTCTGGAAGGGCCCTCCCCGGCGTAACTCGAGAATATACCCCAGGTTCCGGCCGCAACTCGAGAAAAACCATGAGACTTCCCCCTCGTCGCTGGATGAAGCCCGATTCCCCTGCACTGCGTGCAGAACAATTCCGTGTTCCACATCAAACGTGAAAGGAGCCTTGATTTCCTTGATGGCACTCCAGAGAAAACCCAAGATCACTGTCTCAAGTCTAGAGGGATCCTGAGGTCACTGTAGCAACACGAAAGGGCTCTGTGGACCCGAAATCAACTCGAGATGAGAGTTTAGTCCCTGGCTTCGACTCAAGAAGAATACCAACTTTCCACAAGCACCTCAAGAGGAGGCTTCTCTCAGCTACAGGTATGTGAGAGGGCCCCGGAGTTTGTGGCCTCAAATGGAATGGACACCGAGATGCTCTGACTCGAAGTAAGGCCGGATATCCCTGCAGTGAATTGAATGCAGGCTCGTCTTGCATCTCCGAAGGCGAAGGGATGTCTGAATCCCCTGTGGAGACCACAGAGAAAGACCTAATTCTCCGCCTCATCGCGAGCGGAGGCCTCACATCCTATGAAAACTCGAGAGGTCCGCGGAGATCAATGCTTCCAAAGGAAACGATACCTGACTCCTCTTGAAAATGGATAGGAGTCCCAGGATCCCTGTGGCACGGGGAAAGGGACACTGGGTCTCCCGCCTCACGTGGAGAGGCGTCCCAATTGCCATGCCAAGATTCGAGGAGAATCCCGAGGTGTCCCTCGCACCTAGGCAGGAGTCCTGACGTCACTGAACAAACACGTGTCTGGAAGGGCCCTCCCCGTTGTAACTCGAGAATATACCCCAGGTTCCGGCCGAAACTCGAGAAAAACCATGAGACTTCCCCCTCGCCGCGAGATGAGGCCCGATTCCCCTGCCCTGCGTGCAGAGCAATTCCGTATTCCACATCAAAAAAGAAAGGAGCCTTGATTTCCTTGATGGCACTCCAGAGAAAACCCAAGATCACTGTCTCAAGTCTAGAGGGATCCTGAGGTCACTGGAGCCACATGAAAGGGCTCCATGGACCCCAAATCAACTCGAGATGAGAGCTTAGTCCCTGGCTTAGACTCACGAGGAATACCAACTTTCCACAAGCACCTCAAGAGGAGGCTTCTCTCAGCTACAGGTATATTTGAGGGACCCCGAGTTTGTGGCCTCAAGTGGAAAGGACACCGAGATGCTCTGACTCGAAGTAAGACCGGATATCCCTGCAGTGAATTGAATGCAGGCTCGTCTTGCATCTCCCAAGACGAAGGGTTGTCTGAATCCCCTGTGGAGACCACAGAGAAAGACCTACTCCTCCGCCTCATCGCGACCGGAGGCCTCACATCCTTTGAAAACTGGAGAGGTCTGAAGAGATCAATGCTTCTAAAGGAGACGATTCCTGACTCCTCTTGAAAATGGATAGGAGTCCCAGGATCCGAGTGGCACGTGGAAAGGGACCCTGGGTCTCCCGCCTCACGTGGAGACGCGTCCCCATTGCCATGCCAGGACTCGAGGAGAATCCCGAGGTGTCCCTCGCACCTAGGCAGGAGTCCTGACGTCGCTGAACAAACACATGTCTGGAAGGGACCTCCCCGTCGTAACTCGAGAATATACCCCAGGTTCCGGCCGCAACTCGAGAAAAACCATGAGACTTCCCCCTCGCCGCGAGATGAGGCCCGATTCCCCTGCCCTGCGTGCAGAGCAATTCCGTATTCCACATCAAAAATGAAAGGAGCCTTGATTTCCTTGATGGCACTCCAGAGAAAACCCAACATCAGTGTCTCAAGTCTAGAGGGATCCTGAGGTCCCTGGAGCAACACGAAAGGGCTCCAAGGACCCCAAATCAACTCGAGATGAGAGCTTAGTCCCTGGCTTAGACTCAAGGGGAATACCAACTTTCCACAAGCACCTCAAGAGGAAGCTTCGCTCAGCTACAGGTATGTGAGAGGAACCCTGAATTTGTGGCCTCAAGTGGAATGGACACCGAGATGCTCTGACTCGAAGTAAGGCCGGATATCCCTGCAGTGAATTGAATGCAGGATCGTCTTGCATCTCCCAAGACGAAGGGTTGTCTGAATCCCCTGTGGAGACCACAGAGAAAGACATCGTTCTCCGCCTCATCGAGCCCGAAGGCCCCACATCCTTTGAAAACTCGAGAGGTCTGCGGAGATCAATGCTTCCAAAGGAGACGATGCCTGACTCCTCTTGAAAATGGATAGGAGTCCCAGGATCCCTGTGGCACGTGGAAAGGGACCCTGGGTCTCCCGCCTCACATGGAGAGGCGTCGCAATTGCCATGCCAAGACTCGAGAAGAATCCCGAGGTGTCCCTCGCACCTAGGCAGGAGTCCTGACGTCGCTGAACAAACACGTGTCTGGGAGGGCCCTCCCCGTCGTAACTCGAGAATATACCCCAGGTTCCGGCCGCAACTCGAGAAAAACCATGAGACTTCCCCCTCGCCGCGAGATGAGGCCCGATTCCCCTGCACTGCGTGCAGAACATTTCCGTGTTCCACATCAAACGTGAAAGGAGCCTTGATTTCCTTGATGGCACTCCAGAGAAAACCCAAGATCACTGTCTCAAGTCTAGAGGGATCCTGAGGTCACTGGAGCAACACGAAAGGGCTCCGTGGACCCCAAATCAACTCGAGATGAGAGCTTAGTCCCTGGCTTCGACTCAAGAGGAATACCAACTTTCCACAAGCACCTCAAGAGGAGGCTTCTCTCAGCTACAGGTATGTGAGAGGGACCCTGAGT
This sequence comes from Dama dama, assembly GCF_033118175.1. Classification (NCBI taxonomy): domain Eukaryota; kingdom Metazoa; phylum Chordata; class Mammalia; order Artiodactyla; family Cervidae; genus Dama; species Dama dama. Next base: position 1,109,439 of record NC_083693.1, read on the forward strand.
TTGAGGCCTCAAGTGGAATGGACACCGAGATGCTGTGACTCGAAGTAAGACCAGATATCCCTGGAGTGAATTGAATGCAGGCTCATCTTGCATCTCCCAAGACGAAGGGATGTCTGAATCCCCTGTGGAGTCCACAGAGAAAGACCTAGTCCTCCGCCTCATCGCGACCGGAGGCCTCACATCCTTTGAAAACTCGAGAGGTCCGCGGAGATCAATGCTTCCAAAGGAGACGATGCCTGACTCCTCTTGAAAATGGATAGGAGTCCCAGGATCAATGTGGCACGTGGAAAGGGACCCTGGGTCTCCCGCCTCACGTGGAGACACGTCCCAATTGCCATGCCAAGACTCGAGGAGAATCCCGAGGTGTCCCTCGCACCTATGCAGGAGTCCTGACGTCGCTGAACAAACACGTGTAAGGAAGGGCCCTCCCCGTCGTAACTCGAGAATATACCCCAGGTTCCGGCCGCAACTCGAGATAAACCATGACACTTCCCCCTCGCCGCGAGATGAGGTCCGATTCCCCTGCACTGCGTGCAGAGCAATTCCGTGTTCCACATCAAACGTGAAAGGAGCCTTTATATCCTTGATGGCACTCCAGAGAAAACCCAAGGTCACTGTTTCAAGTCTAGAGGGATCCTGAGGTCACTGGAGCAACACGAAAGGGCTCCGTGGACCCCAAATCAACTCGAGATGAGAGCTTAGTCCCTGGCTTCGACTCAAGAGGAATACCAACTTTCCACAAGCACCTCAAGAGGAGGCTTCTCTCAACTACATGTATGTGAGAGGGACCCTGAGTTTGTGGCCTCAAGTGGAATGGACCCCGAGATGCTCTGACTCGAAGTAAGGCTGGATATCCCTGCAGTGAATTGAATGCAGGCTCGTCTTGCATCTCCCAAGACGAAGGGTTGTCTGAATCCCCTGTGGAGACCACAGAGAAAGACCTAGTCCTCCGTCTCAACGCGAACAGAGGTCTCACATCCTTTGAAAACTCGAGAAGTCCGCGGAGATCAATGCTTCCAAAGGAGACGATGCCTGACTCCTCTTGAAAATGGATAGGAGTCCCAGGATCCCTGTGGCACGTGGAAAGGGACCCTGCGTCTCCCGCCTCACGTGGAGACGCGTCCCAATTGCCATGCCAAGACTCGAGGAGAATCCCGAGGTGTCCCTCGCACCTAGGCAGGAGTCCTGACGTCGCTGAACAAACACATGTCTGGAAGGGCCCTCCCCGTCGTAACTCGAGAATATACCCCAGGTTCCGGCCGCAACTCGAGAAAAACCATGAGACTTCCCCCTCGCTGCGAGATGAGGCCCGATTCCCCTGCACTGCGTGCAGAGCAATTCCGTATTCCACAACAAAAAAGAAAGGAGACTTGATTTCCTTGATGGCACTCCAGAGAAAACCCAAGATCACTGTCTCAAGTCTAGAGGGATCCTGAGGTCACTGGAGCAACACGAAAGGTCTCCGTGGACCCCAAATCAACTCGAGATGAGAGCTTAGTCCCTGGCTTCGACTCAAGAGGAATACCAAGTTTCCACAAGCACCTCAAGAGGAGGCTTCTCTCAGCTACAGGTATGTGAGAGGGACCCTGAGTTTGTGGCCTCAAGTCGAATGGACACCGAGATGCTCTGACTCGAAGTAAGGCCAGATATCCCTGCAGTGAATTGAATGCAGGCTCGTCTTGCATCTCCCAAGACGAAGGGTTGTCTGAATCCCCTGTGGAGACCACAGAGAAAGACCTAGTTCTCCGCCTCATCGCGAGGGGAGGCCTCACATCCTTTGAAAACTCGAGACGTCCGCGGAGATCAATGCTTCCAAAGGAGACGATGCCTGACTCCTCTTGAAAATCGATAGGAGTCCCAGGATCCCTGTGGCACGTGGAAAGGGACCCTGCGTCTCCCGCCTCACGTGGAGACGCGTCCCAATTGCCATGCGAAGACTCGAGGAGAATCCCGAGGTGTCCCTCGCACCTAGGCAGGAGTCCTGACGTCGCTGAACAAACACGTGTCTGGAAGGTCCCTCCCCGTCGTAACTCGAGAATACACCCCAGGTTCCGGCCGCAACTCGAGAAAAACCATGAGACTTCCCCCTCGCTGCGAGATGAGGCCCGATTCCCCTGCACTGCGTGCAGAGCAATTCCGTGTTCCACATCAAACGTGAAAGGAGCCTTGATTTCCTTGACGGCACTCCAGAGAAAACCCAAGATCACTGTCTCAAGTCTAGAGGGATCCTGAGGTCAGTGGAGCAACACGAAAGGGCTCCGTGGACCCCAAATCAACTCGAGATGAGAGCTTAGTCCCTGGCTTCGACTCAAGAGGAATACCAACTTTCCAAAAGCACCTCAACAGGAGGCTTCTCTCAGCTACAGGTATGTGAGAGGGACCCTGAGTTTGTGACCTCAAGTGGAATGGACACCGAGATGCTCTGACTCGAAGTAAGGCCAGATATCCCTGCAGTGAATTGAATGCAGGCTCGTCTTGCATCTCCCAAGACGAAGGGTTGTCTGAATCCCCTGTGGAGACCACAGAGAAAGACCCAGTTCTCCGCCTCATCGCGACGGGAAGCCTCACATCCTTTGAAAACTCGAGAGGACCGCGGAGATCAATGCTTCCAAAGGAGACGATGCCTGACTCCTCTTGAAAATGGATAGGAGTCCCAGGATCCCTGTGACACGTGGAAAGGGACCCTGGGTCTCCCGCCTCCCGTGGAGACGCATCCCAATTGCCATGTCAAGACTCGAGGAGAATCCAGAGGTGTCCCTGGCACCTAGGCAGGAGTCCTGACGTCGCTGAACAAACACTTGTCTGGAAGGGCCCTCCCCGTCGTAACTCGAGTATATACCCCAGGTTCCGGCCGCAACTCGAGAAAAACCATGAGACTTCCCCCTCGGCGCGAGATGAGGCCCGATGCCCCTGCACTGCGTGCAGAGCAATTCCGTGTTCCACATCAAACGTGAAAGGAGACTTGATTTCCTTGGTGGCACTCCAGAGAAAACCCAAGATCACTGTCTCAAGTCTAGAGGGATCCTGACGTCACTGTTGCAACACCAAAGGGCTCCGTGGAACCCAAATCAACTCGAGATGAGAGCTTAGTCCCTGGCTTCGACTCAAGAGGAATACCAAGTTTCCACAAGCACCTCAAGAGGAGGCTTCTCTCAGCTACAGGTATGTGAGAGGGACCCTGAATTTGTGGCCTCATGTGGAATGGACACCGAGATGCTCTGACTCGAAGTAAGGCCGGATATCCCTTCAGTGAATTGAATGCCGGCCCGTCTTGCATCTCCCAAGACGAAGGGATGTCTGAATCCCCTGTGGAGACCGCAGAGAAAGACCTAGATCTCCGCCTCATCGCGAACGGAGGCCTCGGATCCTTTGAAAACTCAAGAGGTCCTCGGAGATCAATGCTTCCAAAGGAGACGATGCCTGACTCCTCTTGAAAATGGATAGGAGTCCCTGGATCCGAGTGGCACGTGGAAAGGGACACTGGGTCTCCCGCCTCACGTGGAGACGCGTCCCCATTGCCATGCCAGGACTCGAGGAGAATCCCGAGGTGTCCCTCGCACCTAGGCAGGAGTCCTGACGTCGCTGAACAAACACGTGTCTGGAAGGGCCCTCCCCGTCGTAACTCGAGAAAATACCCTAGGTTCCGACCGTAACTTGAGAAAAACCATGAGACATCCCCCTTGCCGCGAGATGAGGCCCGATTCCCATGCACTGTGTGCAGAGCAATTCCGTGTTCCACATCAAACGTGAAAGGAGCCTTGATTTCCTTGATGGCACTCCAGAGAAAACCCAAGATCACTGTCTCAAGTCTAGAGGGATCCTGAGGTCACTGGAGCAACACCAAAGGGCTCCGTGGACCCCAAATCAACTCGAGATGAGAGCTTAGTCCCTGGCTTCGACTCAAGAGGAATACCAATTTCCACAAGCACCTCAAGAGGAGGCTTCTCCCAGCTACAGGTATGTGAGAGGGACCCTGAGTTTGTGGCCTCAAGTGGAATGGACACGAAGATGCTCTGACTCGAAGTAAGGCCGGATATTCCTGCAGTGAATTGAAAGCAGGCTTGTCTTGCATCTCCCAAGACGAAGGGATGTCTGAATCCCCTGTGGAGACCACAGAGAAAGACCTAGTTCTCCGCCTCATCGAGACCGGAGGCCTCCCATACTTTGAAAACTCGAGAGGTCCGCTGAGATCAATGCTTCCAAAGGAGACGATGCCTGACTCTTCTTGAAAATGGATAGGAGTCCCAGGATCCCTGTGGCACGTGGAAAGGGACCCTGGGTCTCCCGCCTCACGTGGAGACGCATCCCAATTGCCATGCCAAGACTCGAGGAGAATCCCGAGGTGTCCCTCCCACCTAGGCAGGAGTCCTGACGTCGCTGAACAAACACGTGTCTGGAAGGGCCCTCCCCGTCGTAACTCGAGAATATACCCCAGGTTCCGACCGTAACTTGAGAAAAAACCTGAGACATCCCCCTTGCCGCGAGATGAGGCCCGATTCCCATGCACTGTGTGCAGAGCAATTCCGTGTTCCACATCAAACTTGAAAGGAGCCTTGATTTCCTTGATGGCACTCCAGAGAAAACCCAAGATCACTGTCTCAAGTCTAGAGGGATCCTGAGGTCACTGGAGCAACAAGAAAGGGCTCCGTGGACCCCAAATCAACTCGAGATGAGAGCTTAGTCCCTGGCTTCGACTCAAGAGGAATACGAACTTTCCACAAGCACCTCAAGAGGAGGCTTCTCTCAGCTACAGGTATGTGAGAGTGACCCTGAATTTGTGGCCTCAAGTGTAAAAGACACCGAGATGCTCTGACTCGAATTAAGGCCGGATATCCCTGCAGTGAATTGAATGCAGGCTCGTCTTGCATCTCCCAAAACGAAGGGATGTCTGAAAGCCCTGTGGAGACGACAGAGAAAGACCTAGTCCTCTGCCTCATCGCGACCCGAGGCCTCACATCCTTTGAAAACTCGAGAGGTCTGAGGAGATCAATGCTTCCAAAGGAGACAATGCCTGAATCCTCTTGAAAATGGATAGGAGTCCCAGGATCCCTGTGGCACGTGGAAAGGGACCAAGGGTCTCTTGCCTCATGTGGAGACGCGTTCCAATTGCCATGCCAAGACTTTAGGAGAATCCAAAGGTGTCCCTCGCACCTATCACGTGTCTGGAAGGGCCCTCCCATTCGTAACTCGAGAATATACCCCAGGTTCAGGCCGCAACTCGAGAAAAACCATGAGACTTCCCCCTCGCCGCGAGATGAGGCCCGATTCCCCTGCCCTGCGTGCAGAGCAACTCCGTATTCCACATCAAAAATGAAAGGAGCCTTGATTTCTTTGATGGCACTCCAGAGAAAACCCAAGATTACTGTCTCAAGTCTAGAGGGATCCTGAGGTCACTGTAGCAACATGAAAGGGCTCTGTGGTCCCCAAATCAACTCGAGATGAGAGCTTAGTCCCTGGCTTCGACTCAAGAGGAATACCAACTTTCCACAAGCAGCTCAAGAGGAGGCTTCTCTCAGCTACATGTAAGTGAGAGGGCCCCTGAGTTTGTGGCCTCAAATGGAATGGACACCGAGATGCTCTGACTCGAAGTAAGGCCGAATATCCCTGCAGTGAATTGAATGCAGGCTCGTCTTGCATCTCCCAAGATGAAGGGATGTCTAAACCCCTGTGGAGACCACAGGGAAAGACCTAGTCCACCACCTCATCGCGACCAGAGGCCTCACATCCTTTGAAAATTCGAGAGGTCCGCGGAGATCAATGCTTCCGAAGGAGACGATGCCTGACTCCTCTTGAAAATGGATAGGAGTCCCAGGATCGCTGTGGCACGTGGAAAGGGACCCTGGGTCTCCCGCCTCACATGGAGACGCGTCCAAATTGCCATGCCAAGACTCGAGGAGAATCCCGAGGTGTCCCTCGCACCTAGGCAGGAGTCCTGACGTCGCTGAACAAACACGTGTCTGGAAGGGCCCTCCCCGTCGTAACTCGAGCATATACCCCAGGTTCCGCCCGCAACTCGCGAAAAACCATGAGACTTCCCCCTCGCCGCGAGATGAGGCCCGATTCCCCTGCACTGCATGCAGAGCAATTAAGTGTTCCACATCAAAAGTGAAAGGAGCCTTGATTTCCTTGATGGCACTCCAGAGAAACCCCAAGATCACTGTCTCAAGTCTAGAGGGATCCTGAGGTCACTGGAGCAACAAGAAAGGGCTCCGTGGACCCCAAATCAACTCGAGATGAGAGCTTAGTCCCTGGCTTCGACTCAAGAGGAATATCAACTTTCCACAAGAACCTCAACAGGAGGCTTCTCTCAGGTACAGGTATGTGAGAGGGACCCTGAGTTTGTGGCCTCAAGTGGAATGGACACCGAGATGCTCTGACTCGACGTAAGGCCGGATATCCCTGCAGTGAATTGAATGCAGGCTCGTCTTGCATCTCCCAAGACGAAGGGATGTCTGATCCCCTGAGGAGACCACAGAGAAAGACCTAACTTTCTGCCTCATCGCGACCAGAGGCCTCACATCCTTTGAAAACTCGAGAGCTCCACAGATAACAATGCTTCCAAAGGAGACGATGCCTGACTCCTCTTGAAAATGGATAGGAGTCCCAGGATCCATGTGGCACGTGGAAAGGGACCCTGGGTCTCCCGCCTCACGTGGAGACGCGTCCCAATACCCATGCCAAGACTCGAGGAGAATCCCGAGGTGTCCCTCGCACCTAGGCAGGAGTCCTGACGTCGCTGAACAAACACATGTCTGGAAGGGCCCTCCCCGTCGTAACTCGAGAATATACCCCAGGTTCGGGCCGCAACTCGAGAAAAACCATGAGACTTCCCCCTCGCCGCGAGATGAGGCCTGATTCCCCTGCCCTGCGTGCAAAGCAATTCCGTTTTCCACATCAAACGTGAAAGGAGCCTTGATTTCCTTGATGGCACTCCAGAGAAAACCCAAGTTCTCTGTCTCAAGTCTAGAGGGATCCTGAGGTCACTGGAGCAACACGAAAGGGCTCCGTGGACCACAAATCAACTCGAGATGAGAGTTTAGTCCCTAGCTTCGACTCAAGAGGAATACCAACTTTCCACAAGCACCTCAAGAGGAGGCTTCTCTCAGCTACAGGTATGTGAGAGGGACCCTGAGTTTGTGGCCTCAAGTGGAATGGACACCGAGATGCTCTGACTCAAAGTAAGGCCGGATATCCCTGCAGTGAATTGAATGCACGATCGCCATGCATCTCCCAAAACGAAGGGATGTCTGAATCCCCTGTGGAGATGACAGAGAAAGAGCTAGTCCTCCGCCTCATCACGAGCAGAGGCCTCACATCCTTTGAAAACTCGAGAGGTCCGCGGAGATCAATGCTTCCAAAGGAGACGATGCCTGACTCCTCTTGAAAATGGATAGGAGTCCCAGGATCCCTGTGGCACGTGGAAAGGGACCCTGGATCTCCCGCCTCACATGGAGACGCGTCCAATTGCCATGCCAAGACTCGAGGAGAATCCCGAGGTGACCCTCGCACCTAGGCAGGAGTCCTGACGTCGCTGAACAAACACGTGTCTGGAAGGGCCCTCCCCGTCGTAACTCGAGAATATACCCCAGGTTCCGGCCGCAACTCGAGAAAAACCATGAGACTTCCCCCTCGCCGCTGGATGAAGCCCGATTCCCCTGCACTGCATGCAGAACAATTCCGTGTTCCACATCAAACGTGAAAGGAGCCTTGATTTCCTTGATGGCACTCCAGAGAAAACCCAAGATCACTGTCTCAAGTCTAGAGGAATCCTGAGGTCACTGGAGCAACACGAACGGGCTCCGTGGACCCCAAATCAACTCGAGATGAGAGCTTAGTCCCTGGCTTCGACTCAAGAGGAATACCAACTTTCCACAAGGACCTCAAGAGGTGGCTTCTCTCAGCTACAGGTATGTGAGAGGGACCCTGAGTTTGTGGCCTCAAGTGGAATGGACACCGAGATGCTCTGACTCGAAGTAAGGCCGGATATCCCTGCAGTGAATTGAATGCAGACTCGTCTTGCATCTAACAAGACGAAGGGATGTCTGAATCCCCTGTGGAGACCACAGAGAAAGACCGAGTTCTCCGCCTCATCGAGACCGGAGGCCTCACATTCTTTGAAAACTCGAGAGGTCCGCGGAGATCAATGCTTCCAAAGGAGACGATGCCTGACTCCTCTTGAAAATGGATAGGAGTCCCAGGATCCCTGTGGCACGTGGAAAGGGACCCTGGGTCTCCCGCCTCACGTGGAGACGCGTCCAAATTGCCATGCCAAGACTCGAGGAGAATCCCGAGGTGTCCCTCACACCTAGGCAGGAGTCCTGACGTCGCTGAACAAACACGTGTCTGGAAGGGCCCTCCCCGTCGTAACTCGAGAACATACCCCAGGTTCCGGCCGCAACTCGAGAAAAACAATGAGATTTCCCCCTCGCCGCGAGTTGAGGCACGATTTCCCTGCACTGCATGCAGAGCAATTCCGTGTTCCACATCAAACGTGAAAGGAGCCTTGATTTCCTTGATGACACTCCAGAGAAAACCCAAGATCACTGTCTCAAGTCTAGAGGGATCCTGAGGTCACTGGACCAACAGGAAAGGGCTCCGTGGACCGAAATACACTCGAGATGAGAGCTTAGTCCCTGGCGTAGACTCAAGAGGAATACGAACTTTCCACAAGCACCTCAAGAGGAAGCTTCTCTCAGCTACATGTATATTTGAGGGACCCCGAGTTTGTGGCCTCAAGTGGAATGGACACCGGGATGCTCTGACTCGAAGTAAGGCCGGATATCCCTGCAGTGAATTGAATGCAGGCTCGTCTTGCATCTCCCAAGACGAAGGGATGTCTGAATCCCCTGTGGAGACCACAGAGAAAAACCTAATTCTCCGCCTCATCGCGAGCGGAGGCCTCACATCCTTTGAAAACTCGAGAGGTCTGCAGAGATCAATGCTTCCAAAGGAGACGATGCCCGACTCCACTTGAAAATGGATAGGAGTCCCAGGATCCCTATGGCACGTGGAAAGCGACACTGGGTTTCATGCCTCACGTGGAGACGCATCCCAATTGCCATGCCAAGACTCGAGGAGAATCCCGAGGTGTCCCTCGCACCTAGGCAGGAGCCCTGACGTCGCTGAAGAAACACATGTCTGGAAGGGACCTCCCCGTCGTAACTCGAGAATATACCCCAGGTTCCGGCCGCAACTCGAGAAAAACCATGAGACTAACCCCTCGCCGCGAGATGAGGCCCGATTCCCCTGCCCTGCGTGCAGAGCAATTCCGTAATCCACATCAAAAGGGAAAGGAGCCTTGATTTCCTTGATGGCACTCCAGAGAAAACCCAAGATCACTGTCTCAAGTCTAGAGGGATCCTGAGGTCACTGTAGCAACACGAAAGGGCTCCGTGGACCCCAAATCAATTCGAGATGAGAGCTTAGTCCCTGGCTTCGAATCAAGAGGAATACCAACTTTCCACAAGCACCTCAAGAGGAGGCTTCTCTCAGTTACAGGTATGTGAGAGGGCCCCTGAGTTTGTGGCCTCAAGTGGAATGGACACCGAGATGCTCTGACTCGACGTAAGGCCGGATATCCCTGCAGTGAATTGAATGCAGGCTCGTCTTGCATCTCCCAAGACGAAGGGATGTCTGAATCCCCTGTGGAGACCACAGAGAAAAACCTAATTCTCCGCCTCATCGCGAGCGGAGGCCTCACATCCTTTGAAAACTCGAGAGGTCCGCGGAGATCAATGCTTCCAAAGGAGACGATGCCTGACTCCTCTTGAAAATGGATAGGAGTCCAAGGATCCCTGTGGCACGTGGAAAGGGACCCTGAGTCTCCCGCCTCACATGGAGACACGTCCCCATTGCCATGCCAGGACTCGAGGAGAATCCCGAGGTGTCCCTCGCACCTAGGCAGGAGTCCTGAGGTCGCTGAACAAACACGTGTCTGGAAGGGCCCTCCCCGTCGTAACTCGAGAATATACCCAAGGTTCCGGCCGCAACTCGAGAAAAACCATGAGGCTTCCCACTCGCCGCGAGATGAGGCCCGATTCCCCTGCACTGCGTGCAGAGCAATTCCGAGTTCCACATCAAACGTGAAAGGAGCCTTGATTTCCTTGATGGCACTCCAGAGAAAACCCAAGATCACTGTCTCAAGTCTAGAGGGATCCTGAGTTCAATGGAGCAAAAGGAAAGTCCTCCTTGGCCCCCAAATCAACTCGAGATGAGATCTTAGTCCCTGGCTTCGACTCAAGAGGAATACCAACTTTCCAAAAGCACCTCAAGAGGAGGCTTCTCTCAGCTACAGGTATGTGAGAGGGCCCCTGAGTTTGTGGCCTCAAGTGGAATGGACACCGAGTTGCTCTGACTCCAAGTAAGGCCAGATATTCCTGCAGTGAATTGAATGCAGGCTCGTCTTGCATCTCCCAAGACGAAGGGATGTCTGAATCCCCTGTGGAGACGACAGTGAAAGACCTAGTCCTCCACCTCATCGCGACCAGAGGCCTCACATCCTTTGAAAATTCGAGAGGTCCGCGGAGATCAATGCTTCCGAAGGAGACGATGCCTGACTCCTCTTGAAAATAGACAGGAGTCCCAGGATCCCTGTGGCACGTGGAAAGGGACCCTGGGTCTCCCGCCTCACGTGGAGACGCGTCCCAATTGCCATGCCAAGACTCGAGGAGAATCCCGAGGGGTCCCTCGGACCTAGGCAGGAGTCCTGACGTCGATAAACAAACACGTGTCTGGAAAGGACCTCCCCGTCGTAACTCGAGAATATACCCCAGGTTCCGCCCGCAACTCGAGAAAAACCATGAGACTTCCCCCTCGCAGCGAGATGAGGCCCGATTCCCCTGCACTGCGTGCAGAGCAATTCCGTGTTCCACATAAAAAGTGAAAGGAGCCTTGATTTCCTTGATGGCACTCCAGAGAAAACCCAAGATCACTGTCTCAAGTCTAGAGGGATCCTGAGGTCACTGGAGCAACAGGAAAGGGCTCCGTGGACCCCAAATCAACTCGAGATGAGAGCTTAGTCCCTGGCTTAGACTCAAGAGGAATATCAACTTTCCACAAGCACCTCAAGAGGAGGCTTCTCTCAGCTACAAGTATGTGAGAGGGACCCTGAGTTTGTGGCCTCAAGTGGAATGGACACCGAGATGCTCTGACTCGAAGTAAGTCCGGATATCCCTGCAGTGAATTGAATGCAGGCTCGTCTTGCATCTCCCAAGACGAAGGGATGTCTGAATCCCCTGTGGAGACCACAGAGAAAGACCTCATTTTCTGCCTCATCGCGACCAGAGGCCTCACATCCTTTGAAAATTCGAGAGGTCCGCGGAGATCAATGCTTCCAAAGGAGACGATGCCTGACTCCTCTTGAAAATGGATAGGAGTCCCAGGATCCCTGTGGCACGTGGAATGGGACCCTGGGTCTCCCGCCTCCCGTGGAGACGCGTCCCCTTTGCCATGCCAAGATTCGAGGAGAATACCGAGGTGTCCCTCGCACCTAGGCAGGAGTCCTGACGTCGCTGAACAAACACGTGTCTGGAAGGGCCCTCCCCGTCGTAACTCGAGAATATACCCCCGGTTCCGGCCGCAACTCGAGAAAAACCATGAGACTTCGCCCTCGCCGCGAGATGAGGCCCGATTCCCCTGCACTGCATGCAGAGCAATTCCGTGTTCCACATCAAACGTGAAAGGAGCCTTGATTTCCTTGATGGCACTCCAGAGAAAACCCAAGATCACTATCTCAAGTCTAGAGGGATCCTGAGGTCACTGGAGCAACACGAAAGGGCTCCGTGGACCCCAAATCAACTCGAGATGAGAGCTTAGTCCCTGGCTTCGACTCAAGAGGAATATCAACTTTCCACAAGCACCTCAAGAGGAGGCTTCTCTCAGCTACAGGTATGTGAGAGGGACCCTGAGTTTGTGGCCTCAAGTGGAATGGACACCGAGATGCTCTGACTCGAAGTAAGGCCGGATATCCCTGCAGTGAATTGAATGCAGGCTCGTCTTGCATCTCCCAAGACGAAGGGATGTCTGAATCCCCTGTGGAGACCACAGAGAAAGACCGAGTTCTCCGCCTCATCGCGACCGGAGGCCTCACATCCTTTGAAAACTCGAGAGGTCCGCGGAGATCAATGCTTCCAAAGGAGACGATGCCTGACTCCTCTTGAAAATGGATAGGAGTCCAAGGATCCCTGTGGCACGTGGAAAGGGACCCTGGGTCTCCCGCCTCACGTGGAGACGCGTCCCAATTGCCATGCCAAGACTCGAGGAGAATCCCGAGGTGTCCCTCGCACCTAGGCAGGAGTCCTGACGTCGCTGAACAAACACGTGTCTGGAAGGGCCCTCCCCGTCGTAACTCGAGAATATACCCCAGGTTCCGGCCGCAACTCGAGAAAAACCATGAGACTTCCCCCTCGCCGCGAGATGAGGCCGGATTCCCCTGCACTGCGTGCAGAGCAATTCCTTGTTCCACATCAAAAGTGAAAGGAGCCTTGATTTCCTTGATGGCACTCCAGAGAAAACCCAAGATCACTGTCTCCAGTCTAGAGGGATCCTGAGGTCACTGGAGCAACATGAAAGGGCTCCGTTGACCCCAAATCAACTCGAGATGAGAGCTTAGTCCCTGGCTTCGAATCAAGAGGAATATCAACTTTCCGCAAGCACCTCAAGAGGAGGCTTCTCTCAGCTACAGGTATGTGAGAGGGACCCCGAGTTTGTGGCCTCAAGTGGAATGGACACTGAGTTGCTCTGACTCCACGTAAGGCCGGATATCCCTGCAGTGAATTGAATGCAGGCTCGTCTTGCATCTCCCAAGACGAAGGGATGTCTGAATCCCCTGTGGAGACCACAGAGAAAGACCTAATTTTCTGCCTCATCGCGACCAGAGGCCTCACATCCTTTGAAAATTCGAGAGGTCCACAGAGATCAATGCTTCCAAAGGAGACGATGCCTGACTCCTCTTGAAAATGGATAGGAGTCCCAGGATCCCTGTGGCACGTGGAAAGGGACCCTGGGTCTCCCGCCTCACGTGGAGACGCGTCCCCATTGCCATGCCAAGACTCGAGGTGAATCCCGAGGTGTCCCTCGCACCTAGGCAGGAGTCCTGACGTCGCTGAACAAACACGTGTCTGGAAGGGCCCTCCCCGTCGTAACTCGAGAATATACCCCAGGTTCCGGCCGCAACTCGAGAAAAACCATGAGACTTCCCCCTCGCCACTGGATGAAGCCCGATTCCCCTGCACTGCGTGCAGAACAATTCCGTGTTCCACATCAAACGTGAAAGGAGCCTTGATTTCCTTGATGGCACTCCAGAGAAAACCCAAGATCACTGTCTCAAGTCTAGAGGGATCCTGAGGTCACTGGAGCAACACGAAGGAGCTCCGTGGACCCCAAATCAACTCGAGATGAGAGCTTAGTCCCTGGCTTCGACTCAAGAGGAATACCAACTTTCCACAAGCACCTCAAGAGGAGGCTTCTCTCAGCTACAGGTATGTGAGAGGGACCCTGAGTTTGTGGCCTCAAGTGGAATGGACACCGAGATGCTCTGACTCGAAATAAGGCCGGATATCCCTGCAGTGAATTCAATGCAGGCTCGTCTTGCATCTCCCAAGACGAAGGGATGTCTGAATCCCCTGTGGAGACAACAGAGAAAGACCTAGTCCTCCGCCTCCTCGCGACCGGAGGCCTCATATCCTTTGAAAACTCGAGAGGTCCGCGGAGATCAATGCTTCCAAAGGAGACGATGCCTGACTCCTCTTGAAAACAGATAGGAGTCCCAGGATCCCTGTGGCACGTGGAAAGGGACCCTGGGTCTCCCGCCTCACGTGGAGACGCGTCCAAATTGCCATACCAGGACTCGAGGAGAATCCCGAGGTGTCCCTCGCACCTAGGCAGGAGTCCTGACGTCGCTGAACAAACACGTGTCTGGAAGGGCCCTCCCCGTCGTAACTCGTGAGTATACCCCAGGTTTGGGCCGCAACTCGAGAAAAACCATGAGATTTCCCCCTCGCCGCGAGTTGAGGCCCGATTCCCCTGCACTGCATGCAGAGCAATTCCGTGTTCCACATCAAACGTGAAAGGAGCCTTGATTTCCTTGATGGCACTCCAGAGAAAACCCAAGATCACTGTTTCAAGTCTAGAGGGATCCTGAGGTCACTGGACCAAAAGGAAACGGCTCCGTGGACCGAAATCAACTCGAGATGAGAGCTTAGTCCCTGGCTTAGACTCAAGAGGAATACCAACTTTCCACAAGCACCTCAAGAGGAGGCTTCTCTCAGCTACAGGTATATTTGAGGGACCCCGAGTTTGTGGCCTCAAGTGGAATGGACAGCGGGATGCTCTGACTCGAAGTAAGGCCGGATATCCCTGCAGTGAATTGAATGCAGGCTCGTGGTGCATCTCCCAAGACGAAGGGTTGTCTGAATCCCCTGTGGAGACCACAGAGAAAGACCTAGTCCTCCGCCTCATCGCGACCAGAGGCCTCACATCCTTTGAAAACTCGAGAGGTCTGCAGAGATCAATGCTTCCAAAGGAGACGATGCCCGACTCCTCTTGAAAATGGATAGGAGTCCCAGGATCCCTGTGGCACGTGGAAAGGGAGCCTGGGTCTCACGCCTCACGTGGAGACGCATCCCAATTGCCATGCCAAGACTCGAGGAGAATCCTGAGTTGTCCCTCGCACCTAGGCAGGAGTCCTGACGTCACTGAACAAACACGTGTCTGGAAGGGCCCTCTCCGTCATAACTCGAGAAGATACCCCAGGTTCTGGCCGCAACTCGAGAAAAACCATGAGACTTTCCCCTCGGCGCGAGATGAGGCCCGATTCCCGTGTACTGCGTGCAGAGCAATTCCGTGTTCCACATCAAACGTGAAAGGAGCCTTGATTTCCTTGATGGCACTCCAGAGAAAACCCAAGATCACTGTTTCAAGTCTAGAGGGATCCTGAGGTCACTGGAGCAACACGAAAGGGCTCCTCAGACCCCAAATCAACTCGAGATGAGAGCTTAGTCCCTGGCTTCGACTCAAGAGGAATACCAACTTTCCACAAGCACCTCAAGAGGAGGCTTCTCTCAGCTACAGGAATGTGAGAGGGACCCAGAGTTTGTGGCCTCAAGTGGAATGGACATCGAGATGCTCTGACTCGAAGTAAGGCCGGATATCCCTGCAGTGAATTGAATGCAGGCTCGTCTTGCATCTCCCAAGACGAAGGGATGTCTGAATCCCCTGTGGAGACGACAGAGAAAGACCTAGTCCTCGGCCTCATTGCGCCCGGAGGCCTCACATCCTTTGAAAACTCGAGAGGTATGCGGAGATCAATGCATCCAAAGGAGATGATGCCTGACTCCTCTTGAAAATGGATAGGAGTCCCAGGTTCCCTGTGGCACGTGGAAAGGGACCCTGGGTCTCCCGCCTCACGTGGAGACGCGTCCCAATTGCCATGCCAAGCCTCAAGGAGAATCCCGAGGTGTCCCTCGCACCTAGGCAGGAGTCCTGACGTCGCTGAACAAACACGTGTCTGGAAGGGCCCTCCCCGTCGTAACTCGAGAATATACCACAGGTTCCGGCCGCAACTCGAGAAAAACCATGAAACTTCCCCCTCGCCGCGAGATGAGGCCCGATTACCCTGCAGTGCGTGCAGAGCAATTCCGTGTTCCACATCAAACGTGAAAGGAGCCTTGATTTCCTTGATGGCACTCCAGAGAAAACCAAGATCACACTCTCAAGTCTAGAGGGATCCTGAGGTCAATGGAGCAACACGAAAGGGCTCCGTGGACCCCAAATCAACTCGAGATGAGAGCTTAGTCCCTGGCTTCGACTCAAGAGGAATACCAACTTTCCACAAGCACCTCAAGAGGAGGCTTCTCTCAGCTACAGGTATGTGAGAGGGACCCTGAGTTTGTGGCCTCAAGTGGAATGGACACCGAGATGCTCTGACTCGAAGTAAGGCCGGATATCCCTGCAGTGAATTGAAAGCAGGCTCGTCTTGCATCTCCCAAGACGAAGGGATGTCTGAATCCCCTGTCGAGACCACAGAGAAAGTCCTAGTCCTCCACCTCAACGCGACCGGAGGCCTCACAACCTTTGAAAATTCGAGAGGTCCGCGGAGACGAATGCTTCCAAAGGAAACGATGCCTCACTCCTCCTGAAAATGGAATGGAGTCCCAGGATCCCTGTGGCACGTGGAAAGGGACCCTGGGTCTCCCGCCTCACGTGGAGACGCGTCCCATTTGTCATGCCAAGACTCGAGGAGAATCCCGAGGTTTCCCTCGCACCTAGGCAGGAGTCCTGAGGTCGCTGAAAAAACACGTGTCTGGAAGGGTCCTCCCAATCGTAACTCGAGAATATACCCCAGGTTCCGGCCGCAAATGGAGAAAAACCATGAGATTTCCGCCTCGCCGCGAGTTGAGGCCCGATTTCCCTGCACTGCATGCAGAGCAATTCCGTGTTCCACATGAAACGTGAAAGGAGACTTGATTTCCTTGATGGCACTCCAGAGAAAACCCAAGATCACTGTCTCAAGTCTAGAGGGATCCTGAGGTCACTGGAGCAACACGAAAGGGCTCCGTGGACCCCAAATCAACTCGAGATGAGAGCTTAGTCCCTGGCTTTGACTCAAGAGGAATACCAACTTTCCACAAGCACCTCAAGAGGAGGCTTCTCTCAGCTACAGGTATGTGAGAGGGACCCTGAGTTTGTGGCCTCAAATGGAATGGACACCGAGATGCTCTGACTCGAAGTAAGGCCGGATATCCCTTCAGTGAATTGAATGCAGGCTCGTCTTGCATCTCCCAAGACGAAGGAATGTCTGAATCCCCTGTGGAGACCACAGAGAAAGACCTAGTTCTCTGCCAACTCGCGACCGGAGGCCTCACATCCTTTGAAAACTCGAGAGGTCCGCGGAGATCAATGCTTCCAAAGGATACGATGCCTGACTCCTCTTGAAAATGGATAGGAGTCCCAGGATCCCTGTGGCACGTGGAAAGGGACCCTGGGTCTCCCACCTCACGTGGAGACGCGACCCAATTGCCATGCCAAAACTCGAGGAGAATCCCGAGGTGTCCCTCGCACCTAGGCAGGAGTCCTGACGTCGCTGAACAAACACGTGTCTGAAAGGGCCCTCCCAATCGTAAATCGAGAATATACCCCAGGTTCCGACCGCAACTCGAGAAAAACCATGAGACTTCCCCCTCGCCGCGAGATGAGGCCCGATTCCCCTGCACTGCGTGCACAGCAATTCCGTGTACCACATCATACGTGAAAGGAGCCTTGATTTCCTTGATGGCACACCAGAGAAAACCCAAGATCACTCTCTCAAGTCTAGAGGGATCCTGAGGTCACTGGAGCAACAGGAAAGGGCTCCGTGGACCCCAAATCAACTCGAGATGAGAGCTTAGTCCCTGGCTTCAACTCAAGAGGAATACCAACTTTCTACAAGTACCTCAAGAGGAGGCTTCTCTCAGCTACAAGTATGTGAGAGGGACCGTGAGTTTGTGGCCTCAAGTGGAATGGACACCGAGATGCTCTGACTCGAAGTAAGGCCGGACATCCCTGCAGTGAATTGAATACAGGCTCGTCTTGCATCTCCCAAGACGAAGGGATGTCTGAATCCCCTGTGGAGACAACAGATAAAGACCTAGTCCTCCGCCTCAACGCGACCGGAGGCCTCACATCTTTTGAAAACTCGAGAGGCCCGCAGAGATCAATGCTTCCAAAGGAGACGATGCCTGACTCCTCTTGAAAATGGATAGGAGTCCCAGGATCCCTGTGGCACGTGGAAAGGGACCCTGCGTCTCCCGCCTCACGTGGAGACGCATCCCAGTTGCCATGCCAAGACTCGAGGAGAATCCCGAGGTGTCCCTCGCACCTAGGTAGGAGTCCTGACGTCGCTGAACAAACACGTGTCTGGAAGGGTCCTCCCAATCGTAACTCGAGAATATACCCCTGGTTCCGGCCGCAAATCGAGATAAACCATGAGATTTCCACCTAGCCTCGAGTTGAGGCCCGATTCCCCTGCCCTACGTGCAGAGCAATTCCGTGTTCGAAATCAAAAGTGAAAGGAGCCTTGATTTCCTTGATGGCACTCCAGAGAAAACCCAAGATCACTGTCTCAAGTCTAGAGGGATCCTGAGGTCACTGTAGCAACACGAAAGGGCTCCGTGGACCCCAAATCAACACGAGATGAGAGCTTAGTCCCTGGCTTCGACAAAAGAGAAATGCCAACTTTCTACAAGCACCTCAAGAGGAGGCTTCTCTCAGCTACAGGTATGTGAAAGGGACCCTGAGTTTGTGGCCTCAAGTGGAATGGACACAGAGATGCTCTGACTTGAAGTAAGGCCGGATATCCCTGCAGGGAATTGAATGCAGGCTCGTCTTGCATCTGCCAAGACGAAGGGATGTCTGAATCCCCTGTGGAGACCACAGAGAAAGTCCTAGTTCTCCGCCTCATCGCGACCGGAGGCCTCACATCCTTTGAAAACTCGACAGGTCCGCGGAGATCAATGCTTCCAAAGGAGACGATGCCTGACTCCTCTTGAAAATGGATATGAGTCCCAGGATCCCTGTGGCATGTGGAAAGGGACCCTGGGTCTCCCGCCTCACGTGGAGACGCGACCCAATTGCCATGCCAAAACTCGAGGAGAATCCCGAGGTGTCCCTCGCACCTAGGCAGGAGTCCTGACGTCGCTGAACAAACACGTCTCTCGAAGAGCCCTCCCCGTCGTAACTCGAGAATATACCCCAGGTTCCGGCCGCAACTCGAGAAAAACAATGAGACTTCCCCCTCGCCGCGAGATGAGGCCCGATTCTCCTGCCCTGCGTGCAGAGCAATTCCGTGTTCCACATCAAACTTGAAAGGAGCCTTGATTTCCTTGATGGCACTCTAGAGAAACCCAAGATCACTGTCTCAAGTCTAGAGGGATCCTGAGGTCACTGGAGCAACACGAAAGGGCTCCGTGGACCCCAAATCAACTCGAGATGAGAGCTTAGTCCCTGGCTTCGACTCAAGAGGAATACCAATTTCCACAAGCACCTCAAGAGGAGGCTTCTCTCAGCTACAGGTATGTGAGAGGGACCCTGAATTTGTGGCCTCAAGTGTAATGTACACCGAGATGCTCTGACTCAAAATAAGGCCGGATATCCCTGCAGTGAATTGAATGCAGGCTCGTCTTGCATCTCCCAAGACGAAGGGATGTCTGAATCCCCTGTGGAGACCACAGAGAAAGTCCTAGTCCTCCGCCTCATCGCGACCGGAGGCCTCACAACCTTTGAAAATTCGAGAGGTCCGCGGAGACGAATGCTTCCAAAGGAAACGATGCCTGACTCCTCCTGAAAATGGAATGGAGTCCCAGGATCCCTGTGGCACGTGGAAAGGGACCCTGGGTCTCCCGCCTCACGTGGAGACGCGTCCCATTTGTCATGCCAAGACTCGAGGAGAATCCCGAGGTTTCCCTCGCACCTAGGCAGGAGTCCTGAGGTCGCTGAAAAAACACGTGTCTGGAAGGGTCCTCCCAATCGTAACTCGAGAATATACCCCAGGTTCCGGCCGCAAATGGAGAAAAACCATGAGATTTCCGCCTCGCCGCGAGTTGAGGCCCGATTTCCCTGCACTGCATGCAGAGCAATTCCGTGTTCCACATGAAACGTGAAAGGAGACTTGATTTCCTTGATGGCACTCCAGAGAAAACCCAAGATCACTGTCTCAAGTCTAGAGGGATCCTGAGGTCACTGGAGCAACACGAAAGGGCTCCGTGGACCCCAAATCAACTCGAGATGAGAGCTTAGTCCCTGGCTTTGACTCAAGAGGAATACCAACTTTCCACAAGCACCTCAAGAGGAGGCTTCTCTCAGCTACAGGTATGTGAGAAGCACCCTGAGTTTGTGGCCTCAAATGGAATGGACACCGAGATGCTCTGACTCGAAGTAAGGCCGGATATCCCTTCAGTGAATTGAATGCAGGCTCGTCTTGCATCTCCCAAGACGAAGGAATGTCTGAATCCCCTGTGGAGACCACAGAGAAAGACCTAGTTCTCTGCCAACTCGCGACCGGAGGCCTCACATCCTTTGAAAACTCGAGAGGTCCGCGGAGATCAATGCTTCCAAAGGATACGATGCCTGACTCCTCTTGAAAATGGATAGGAGTCCCAGGATCCCTGTGGCACGTGGAAAGGGACCCTGGGTCTCCCACCTCACGTGGAGACGCGACCCAATTGCCATGCCAAAACTCGAGGAGAATCCCGAGGTGTCCCTCGCACCTAGGCAGGAGTCCTGACGTCGCTGAACAAACACGTGTCTGAAAGGGCCCTCCCAATCGTAAATCGAGAATATACCCCAGGTTCCGACCGCAACTCGAGAAAAACCATGAGACTTCCCCCTCGCCGCGACATGAGGCCCGATTCCCCTGCACTGTGTGCAGAGCAATGCCGTGTTCCACATCAAACGTGAAAGGAGCCTTGATTTCCTAGATGGCACTCCAGAGAAAACCCAAGATCACTGTCTCAAGTCTAGAGGGATCCTGAGGTCACTGGAGCAACACGAAAGTTCTCCGTGGACCCCAAATCAACTCGAGATGAGAGCTTAGTCCCTGGCTTCGACACAAGAGGAATACCAACTTTCCACAAGCACCTCAAGAGGAGGCTTCTCTCAGCTACAGGTATGTGAGAGGGACACTGAGTTTGTGGCCTCAAGTGGAATGGACACCGAGATGCTCTGACTCGAAGTAAGGCCGGATATCCCTGCAGTGAATTGAATGCTGGCTCGTCTTGCATCTCCCAAGACGAACGGATGTCTGAATCCGCTGTGGAGACCACAGAGAAAGACCTAGTCCTCCGCCTCATCGCGACCGTAGGCCTCACATCCTTTGACATCTCGAGAGGTCCACGGAGATCAATGCTTCCAAAGGAGACGATGCCTGACTCTCTTGAAAATAGATAGGAGTCCCAGGATCCCTATGGCACGTGTAAAGGGACTCTGGGTCTCACGCCTCACATGGATACGCGTCCCAATTGCCATGCCAAGACTCGAGGAGAATCCCGAGGTGTCCCTCGCACCTAGGCAGGAGTCCTGACGTCGCTGAACAAACACGTTTCTGGAAGGGCCCTCCCCGTCGTTACTCGAGAATATACCCCAAGTTCCGACCGCAACTCGAGAAAAACCATGAGACTTCCCCCTCGCCGCGAGATGAGACCCGATTCCACTGCACTGTGTGCAGAGCAATTCCGTGTTCCACATCAAACGTGAAAGGAGCCTTGATTTCCTTGATGGCACTCCAGAGAAAACTCAAGATCACTGTCTCATGTCTAGAGGGATCCTGAGGTCACTGGAGTAACACGAAAGGGCTCCGTGGACCCCAAATCAACTCGAGATGAGAGCTTAGTGTCTGGCTTCGACTCAAGAGGATTACCAACTTTACACAAGCACCTCAAGAGGAGGCTTCTCTCAGCTACAGGTATGTGAGAGGGACCCTGAGTTTGTGGCCACAAGTGGACTGGACACCGAGATGCTCTGACAGGAAGTAAGGCCGGATATCACTGCAGTGAATTGAGTGCAGGCTCGTCTTGCATTTCCCAAGACGAAGGGATGTCTGAATCCCCTGTGGAGACCACAGAGAAAGACCTAGTTCTCCGCATCATCGCGACCGGAGGCCTCACATCCTTTGAAAACTCGAGAGGTCCGCGGAGATTAATGCTTCCAAAGGAGACGATTCCTGACTCCTCTTGAAAATGGATAGGAGTCCCAGGATCCCTGTGGCACGTGGAAAGGGACCCTGGGTCTCCCGCCTCACGTGGAGACGCGTCCCAATTGCCATGCCAAGACTCGAGGAGAATCCGTAGGTGTCCCTCGCACCTAGGCCCGAGTCCTGACGTCCCTGAACAAACACGTGTCTGGAAGGGCCCTCCCCGTCGTAACTCGTGAATATACCCCAGGGTCCTTCCGCAACTGGAGAAAAAATATGAGACTTCCCCCTCGCCGCGAGATGAGGCCCGATTCCCCTACACTGCGTGCAGTGCAATTCCGTGTTCCACATCAAACGTGAAAGGAGCCTTGATTTCCTTGATGGCACTCCAGAGAAAACCCAAGATCACTGTCTAAAGTCTAGAGGGATCCTGAGGTCACTGGAGCAAAACGAAAGGGCTCAGTCGACCCCAAATCAACTCAAGATGAGAGCTTCATCCCTGGCATCGACTCAAGAGGAATACCAACTTTCCACAAGCACCTCAAGAGGAGGCTTCTCTCAGCTACAGGTATGTGAGAGGGCCACTGAGTTTGTGGCCTCAAGTGGAATGGACACCGAGATACTCTGACTCGAAGTAAGGCCGGATATCCCTGCAGTGAATTGAATGCAGGCTCGTCTTGCATCTCCCAAGACGAAGGGATGTCTGAATCCCCTGTGGAGACCACAGAGAAAGACCTAGTTCTCCGCCTCATCGCGACCGGAGGCCTCACATCCTTTGAAAACTCGAGAGGTCCGCGGAGATCAATGCTTCCAAAGGAGACGATGCCTGACTCCTCTTGAAAATGGATAGGAGTTCCAGGACACCTGTGGAACTTGGAAAGGGACACTGGGTCTCCCGACTCACTTGGAGACGCCATGCAAAGACTCGAAGAGAATCCCGAGGTGTCCCTCGCACCAAGTCAGGAGTCCTGACGTCGCTGAACAAACACTTGTCTGGAAGGGCCCTCCCCGTCGTAACTCGAGAATATACCCCAGGTTTCGGCCGCAACTCGAGAAAAACCATGAGACTTCCCCCTCGCCACGAGATGAGGCCCGATTCCCCTGCACTGCGTGCAGAGCAATTCCGTGTTCCACATGAAACGTGAAAGGAACCTTGATTTCCTTGATGGCACTCCAGAGAAAACCCAAGATCACTGTCTCAATTCTAGAGGGATCCTGAGGTCACTGGAGCAACACCAAAGGCTCAGTGGACCCCAAATCAACTCGAGATGAGAGCTTAGTCCCTGGCTTCGACTCAAGAGGAATACCAACTTTCCACAAGCACCTCAAGAGGAGGCTTCTCTCAGCTACAGGTATGTGAGAGGGCCCCTGAGTTTGTGGCCTCAAGTGGAATGGCCCCGAGATGCTCTGACTCGAAGTAAAGCAGGATATCCCTGCAGTGAATTGAATGCAGGCTCGTCTTGCATCTCCCAAGACGAAGGTTTGTCTGAATCCCCTGTGGAGTCCACAGAGAAAGACATAGTTCTCAGCCTCAACGCGAACGGAGGCCTCACGTCCTTTGAAAATTAGAGAGGTCCGCGGAGATCAATGCTTCCAAAGGAGACGATGACTTGAAAATGGATAGGAGTCCCAGGATCCCTGTGGCACGTGGAAAGGGACCCTGGGTCTCCCGCCTCACGTGGAGACACGTCCCAATTGCCATGCCAAGACTCGAGGAGAATCCTGAGTTGTCCCTCGCACCTAGGCAGGAGTCCTGACGTCACTGAACAAACACGTGTCTGGAAGGGCCCTCTCCGTCATAACTCGAGAAGATACCCCAGGTTCTGGCCGCAACTCGAGAAAAACCATGAGACTTTCCCCTCGGCGCGAGATGAGGCCCGATTCCCGTGTACTGCGTGCAGAGCAATTCCGTGTTCCACATCAAACGTGAAAGGAGCCTTGATTTCCTTGATGGCACTCCAGAGAAAACCCAAGATCACTGTTTCAAGTCTAGAGGGATCCTGAGGTCACTGGAGCAACACGAAAGGGCTCCTCAGACCCCAAATCAACTCGAGATGAGAGCTTAGTCCCTGGCTTCGACTCAAGAGGAATACCAACTTTCCACAAGCACCTCAAGAGGAGGCTTCTCTCAGCTACAGGAATGTGAGAGGGACCCAGAGTTTGTGGCCTCAAGTGGAATGGACATCGAGATGCTCTGACTCGAAGTAAGGCCGGATATCCCTGCAGTGAATTGAATGCAGGCTCGTCTTGCATCTCCCAAGACGAAGGGATGTCTGAATCCCCTGTGGAGACGACAGAGAAAGACCTAGTCCTCGGCCTCATTGCGCCCGGAGGCCTCACATCCTTTGAAAACTCGAGAGGTATGCGGAGATCAATGCATCCAAAGGAGATGATGCCTGACTCCTCTTGAAAATGGATAGGAGTCCCAGGTTCCCTGTGGCACGTGGAAAGGGACCCTGGGTCTCCCGCCTCACGTGAGACGCGTCCCAATTGCCATGCCAAGACTCAAGGAGAATCCCGAGGTGTCCCTCGCACCTAGGCAGGAGTCCTGACGTCGCTGAACAAACATGTGTCTGGAAGGGCCCTCCCCGTCGTAACTCGAGAATATACCCCAGGTTCCGGCCGCAACTCGAGAAAAACCATGAGACTTCCCCCTAGCCGCGAGATGAGGCCCGATTCCCCTGCACTGCGTGCAGTGCAATTCCGTGTTCCACATCAAACGTGAAAGGAGCCTTGATTTCCTTGATGGCACTCCAGAGAAAACGCAAGATCACTGTCTCAAGTCTAGAGGGGTCCTGAGGTCACTGGAGCAACACGAAAGGGCTCCGTGGACCCCAAATCAACTCGAGATGAGAGCTTAGTCCCTGGCTTCAACTCAAGAGGAATACCAACTTTCTACAAGCACCTCAAGAGGAGGCTTCTCTCAGCTACAAGTATGTGAGAGGAACCCTGAGTTTGTGGCCTCAAGTGGAATGGACACCGAGATGCTCTGACTCGAAGTAAGGCCGGATATCCCTGCAGTGAATTGAATACAGGCTCGTCTTGCATCTCCCAAGACAAAGGGATGTCTGAATCCCCTGTGGAGACCACAGATAAAGACCTAGTCCTCCGCCTCAACGCGACCGGAGGCCTCACATCCTTTGAAAACTCGAGAGGTCCGCGGAGTTCAATGCTTCCAAAGGAGTCGATGCCTGACTCCTCTTGAAAATGGATAGGAGTCCCAGGATCCCTGTGGCACGTTGAAAGGGACACTGGGTCTCCCGCCTCACGTGGAGACGCGTCCCAATTGCCATGCCAAGACTCGAGGAGAATCCCGAGATGTCCTCCGCACCTAGGTAGGAGTCCTGACGTCGCTGAACAAACACGTGTCTGGAAGGGTCCTCCCAATCGTAACTCGAGAATATACCCCAGGTTCCGGCCGCAAATCAAGAAAAACCATGAGATTTCCACCTAGCCGCGAGTTGAGGCCCGATTCCCCTGCACTGCATGCAGAGCAATTCCGTATTCCACATCAAACGTGAAAGGAGCCTTGATTTCCTTGATGGCATTCAAGAGAAAACCCAAGATCACTGTCTCAAGTCTAGAGGGATCCTGAGGTCACTGTAGCAACACGAAAGGGCTCCGTGGACCCCAAATCAACACGAGATGAGAGCTTAGTCCCTGGCTTCGACAAAAGAGAAATGCCAACTTTCTACAAGCACCTCAAGAGGAGGCTTCTCTCAGCTACAGGTATGTGAGAGGGACCCTGAGTTTGTGGCCTCAAGTGGAATGGACACAGAGATGCTCTGACTTGAAGTAAGGCCGGATATCCCTGCAGGGAATTGAATGCAGGCTCGTCTTGCATCTCCCAAGACGAAGGGATGTCTGAATCCCCTGTGGAGACCACAGAGAAAGACCGAGTTCTCCGCCTCATCGCGACCGGAGGCCTCACATCCTTTGAAAACTCGACAGGTCCGCGGAGATCAATGCTTCCAAAGGAGACGATGCCTGACTCCTCTTGATAATGGATATGAGTCCCAGGATCCCTGTGGCATGTGGAAAGGGACCCTGGGTCTCCCGCCTCACGTGGAGACGCGACCCAATTGCCATGCCAAAACTCGAGGAGAATCCCGAGGTGTCCCTCGCACCTAGGCAGGAGTCCTGACGTCGCTGAACAAACACGTCTCTCGAAGAGCCCTCCCCGTCGTAACTCGAGAATATACCCCAGGTTCCGGCCGCAACTCGAGAAAAACAATGAGACTTCCCCCTCGCCGCGAGATGAGGCCCGATTCTCCTGCCCTGCGTGCAGAGCAATTCCGTGTTCCACATCAAACTTGAAAGGAGCCTTGATTTCCTTGATGGCACTCCAGAGAAACCCAAGATCACTGTCTCAAGTCTAGAGGGATCCTGAGGTCACTGGAGCAACACGAAAGGGCTCCGTGGACCCCAAATCAACTCGAGATGAGAGCTTAGTCCCTGGCTTCGACTCAAGAGGAATACCAATTTCCACAAGCACCTCAAGAGGAGGCTTCTCTCAGCTACAGGTATGTGAGAGGGACCCTGAATTTGTGGCCTCAAGTGTAATGTACACCGAGATGCTCTGACTCAAAATAAGGCCGGATATCCCTGCAGTGAATTGAATGCAGGCTCGTCTTGCATCTCCCAAGACGAAGGGATGTCTGAATCCCCTGTGGAGACCACAGAGAAAGTCCTAGTCCTCCGCCTCATCGCGACCGGAGGCCTCACAACCTTTGAAAATTCGAGAGGTCCGCGGAGACGAATGCTTCCAAAGGAAACGATGCCTGACTCCTCTTGAAAATGGAATGGAGTCCCAGGATCCCTGTGGCACGTGGAAAGGGACCCTGGGTCTCCCGCCTCACGTGGAGACGCGTCCCATTTGTCATGCCAAGACTCGAGGAGAATCCCGAGGTTTCCCTCGCACCTAGGCAGGAGTCCTGAAGTCGCTGAAAAAACACGTGTCTGGAAGGGTCCTCCCAATCGTAACTCGAGAATATACCCCAGGTTCCGGCCGCAAATCGAGAAAAACTATGAGATTTCCGCCTCGCCGCGAGTTGAGGCCCGATTTCCCTGCACTGCATGCAGAGCAATTCCGTGTTCCACATGAAACGTGAAAGGAGACTTGATTTCCTTGATGGCACTCCAGAGAAAACCCAAGATCACTGTCTCAAGTCTAGAGGGATCCTGAGGTCACTGGAGCAACACGAAAGGGCTCCGTGGACCCCAAATCAACTCGAGATGAGAGCTTAGTCCCTGGCTTTGACTCAAGAGGAATACCAACTTTCCACAAGCACCTCAAGAGGAGGCTTCTCTCAGCTACAGGTATGTGAGAAGCACCCTGAGTTTGTGGCCTCAAATGGAATGGACACCGAGATGCTCTGACTCGAAGTAAGGCCGGATATCCCTGCAGTGAATTGAATGCAGGCTCGTCTTGCATCTCCCAAGACGAAGGAATGTCTGAATCCCCTGTGGAGACCACAGAGAAAGACCTAGTTCTCTGCCAACTCGCGACCGGAGGCGTCACATCCTTTGAAAACTCGAGAGGTCCGCGGAGATCAATGCTTCCAATGGATACGATGCCTGACTCCTCTTGAAAATGGATAGGAGTCCCAGGATCCCTGTGGCACGTGGAAAGGGACCCTGGGTCTCCCACGTCACGTGGAGACGCGACCCAATTGCCATGCCAAAACTCGAGGAGAATCCCGAGGTGTCCCTTGCACCTAGGCAGGAGTCCTGACGTCGCTGAACAAACACGTGTCTGAAAGGGCCCTCCCAATCGTAAATCGAGAATATACCCCAGGTTCCGACCGCAACTCGAGAAAAACCATGAGACTTCCCCCTCGCCGCGAGATGAGGCCCGATTCCCCTGCACTGCGTGCACAGCAATTCCGTGTACCACATCAAACGTGAAAGGAGCCTTGATTTCCTTGATGGCACACCAGAGAAAACCCAAGATCACTCTCTCAAGTCTAGAGGGATCCTGAGGTCACTGGAGCAACAGGAAAGGGCTCCGTGGACCCCAAATCAACTCGAGATGAGAGCTTAGTCCCTGGCTTCAACTCAAGAGGAATACCAACTTTCTACAAGTACCTCAAGAGGAGGCTTCTCTCAGCTACAAGTATGTGAGAGGGACCGTGAGTTTGTGGCCTCAAGTGGAATGGACACCGAGATGCTCTGACTCGAAGTAAGGCCGGACATCCCTGCAGTGAATTGAATACAGGCTCGTCTTGCATCTCCCAAGACGAAGGGATGTCTGAATCCCCTGTGGAGACCACAGATAAAGACCTAGTCCTCCGCCTCAACGCGACCGGAGGCCTCACATCTTTTGAAAACTCGAGAGGCCCGCGGAGATCAATGCTTCCAAAGGAAACGATGCCTGACTCCTCTTGAAAATGGATAGGAGTCCCAGGATCCCTGTGGCACGTGGAAAGGGACCCTGCGTCTCCCGCCTCACGTGGAGACGCATCCCAGTTGCCATGCCAAGACTCGAGGAGAATCCCGAGGTGTCCCTCGCACCTAGGTAGGAGTCCTGACGTCGCTGAACAAACACGTGTCTGGAAGGGTCCTCCCAATCGTAACTCGAGAATATACCCCTGGTTCCGGCCGCAAATCGAGAAAAACCATGAGATTTCCACCTAGCCTCGAGTTGAGGCCCGATTCCCCTGCCCTACGTGCAGAGCAATTCCGTGTTCGACATCAAAAGTGAAAGGAGCCTTGATTTCCTTGATGGCACTCCAGAGAAAACCCAAGATCACTGTCTCAAGTCTAGAGGGATCCTGAGGTCACTGTAGCAACACGAAAGGGCTCCGTGGACCCCAAATCAACTCGAGATGAGAGCTTAGTCCCTGGCTTCGACTCAAGAGGAATACCAATTTCCACAAGCACCTCAAGAGGAGGCTTCTCTCAGCTACAGATATGTGAGAGGGACCCTGAGTTTGTGGCCTCAAGTGGAATGGACACCGAGATGCTCTGACTCGAAGTAAGGCCGGATATCCCTGAAGTGAATTGAATGCAGGATCGTCTTGCATGTCCCAAGACGAAGGGTTGTCTGAATCCCCTGTGGAGACCACAGAGAAAGACCTCGTTCTCCGCCTCATCGAGACCGAAGTCCTCACATCCTTTGAAAACTCGAGAGGTCCGCGGAGATCAATGCTTCCAAAGGAGACGATGCCTGACTCTTCTTGAATATGGATAGGAGTCCCAGGATCCCTGTGGCACGTGGAAAGGGACCCTGGGTCTCCCGCCTCACGTGGAGACGCGTCCCAATTGCCATGCCAAGACTCGAGGAGAATCCCGAGGTGTCCCTCGCACCTAGGCAGGAGTCCTGACGTCGCTCAACAAACACGTGTCTGGAAGGGCCCTCCCTGTCGTAACTCGAGAATATATCCCAGGTTCCGGCCGCAACTGAACAATACCATGAGATTTACCCCTCGCCGCGAGTTGAGGCCCGATTTCCCTGAACTGCGTGCAGAGCAATTCCGTGTTCCACATCAAACGTGAAAGGAGCCTTGATTTCCTTGATGGCACTCCAGAGAAAACCCAAGATCACTGTCTCAAGTCTAGAGGGATCCTGAGGTCACTGGAGCAACATGAAATGGCTCCGTGGACCCCAAATCAACTCGAGATGAGAGCTTAGTCCCTGGCTTAGACTCAAGAGGAATACCAACTTTCCACAAGCACCTCAAGAGGAGGCTTCTCTCAGCTACAGGTATATTTGAGGGACCCCGAGTTTGTGGCCTCAAGCGGAAAGGACACCGAGATGCTCTGACTCGAAATAAGGCCGGATATCCCTGCAGTGAATTGAATGCAGGCTCGTCTTGCATCTCCCAAGAAGAAGGGATGTCTGAATCCCCTGTGGAGACCACAGAGAAAGACCGAGTTCTCCGCCTCATCGCGACCAGAGGCCTCACATCCTTTGAAAACTCGAGAGGTCTGCGGAGATCAATGCTTCCAAAGGAGACGATGCCTGACTCCTCTTGAAAATGGATAGGAGTCCCAGGATCCCTGTGGCACGTGGAAAGGGACACTGGGTTTCCCGCCTCACGTGGAGACGCGTCCCAATTGCCATGCCAAGACTCGAGGAGAATCCCGAGGTGTCCGTCGCACCTAGGCAGGAGTCCTGACGTCGCTGAACAAACACGTGTCTGGAAGGGCCCTCCCCGTCGTAACTCGAGAATATACCCCAGGTTCCGGCCGCAACTCGAGAAAAACCATGAGACTTCCCCCTCGGCGCGAGATGAGGCCCGATGCCCCTGCACTGCGTGCAGAGCAATTCCGTGTTCCACATCAAACGTGAAAGGAGACTTGATTTCCTTGGTGGCACTCCAGAGAAAACCCAAGATCACTGTCTCAAGTCTAGAGGGATCCTGAGGTCACTGTTGCAACACCAAAGGGCTCCGTGGAACACAAATCAACTCGAGATGAGAGCTTAGTCCCTGGCTTCGACTCAAGAGGAATACCAAGTTTCCACAAGCACCACAAGAGGAGGCTTCTCTCAGCTACAGGTATGTGAGAGGGACCCTGAATTTGTGGCCTCATGTGGAATGGACACCGAGATGCTCTGACTTGAAGTAAGGCTGGATATCCCTTCAGTGAATTGAATGCCGGCCCGTCTTGAATCTCCCAAGACGAAGGGATGTCTGAATCCCCTGTGGAGACCACAGAGAAAGACCTAGTTCTCTGCCTCATCGCGAACGGAGGCCTCGGATCCTTTGAAAACTCAAGAGGTCCTCGGAGATCAATGCTTCCAATGGAGACGATGCCTGACTTCTCTTGAAAATGGATAGGAGTCCCAGGATCCGTGTGGCACGTGGAAAGGGACACTGGGTCTCCCGCCTCACGTGGAGAGGCGTCCCAATTGCCATGCCAAAACCCGAGGAGAATCCCGAGTTGTCCCTCGCACCTAGGCAGGAGTCCTGACGTCGCTGAACAAACACGTGTCTGGAAGGGCCCTCCCCGTCGTAACTCGAGAATATACCCCAGGTTCCGGCCGCAACTCGAGAAAAACCATGAGACTTCCCCCTCGCCTCGGGATGAGGCCCATTTCCCCTGCCCTGCGTGCAGAGCAATTCCGTGTTCCACATCAAACGTGAAAGGAGCCTTGATTTCCTTGATGGCACTCCAGAGAAAACCCAAGATCACTGTCTCAAGTGTAGAGGGATCCTGAGGTCACTGGAGCAACACTAAAGGGCTCCATGGACCCCAAATCAACTCGAGATGAGAGCTTAGTCCCTTGCTTCGACTCAAGAGGAATACGAACTTTCCACAAGCACCTCAAGAGGAGGCTTCTCTCAGGTACAGGTATGTGAGAGGGACCCTGAGTTTGTTGCCTCAAGTGGAATGGACACCGAGATGCTCTGACTCGAAGTAAGGCCGGATATCCCTGCAGTGAATTGAATGCAGGCTCATCTTGCATCTCCCAAGACGAAGGGTTGTCTGAATCCGCTGGGGAGACCACAGAGAAAGACCGAGTTCTCCGCCTCATCGCGACCGGAGGCCTCACATCCTTTGAAAACTCGAGAGGTCCGAGGAGATCAATGCTTCCAAAGGAGACGATGCCTGACTCCTCTTGAAAATGGATAGGAGTCCCAGGATCCCTGTGGCACGTGAAAAGGGACCCTGGGTCTCCCGCCTCACGTGGAGACGCGTCCAAAATTCCATGCCAAGACTCGAGGAGAATCCCGAGGTGTCCCTCGCACCTAGGCAGGAGTCCTGACGTCGCTCAACAAACACGTGTCTGGAAGGGCCCTCCCCGTCGTAACTCGAAAATATATCCCAGGTTCCGGCCGCAACTGAACAAAACCATGAGATTTACCCCTCGCCGCGAGTTGAGGCCCGATTCCCCTGCACTGCATGCAGAGCAATTCCGTGTTCGACATCAAACGTGAAAGGAGCCTTGATTTCCTTGATGGCACTCCAGAGAAAACCCAAGATCACTGTTTCAAGTCTAGAGGGATCCTGAGGTCACTGTAGCAACACGGAAGGGCTCTGTGGACCCGAAATCAACTCGAGATGAGAGTTTAGTCCCTGGCTTCGACTCAAGAAGAATACCAACTTTCCACAAGCACCTCAAGAGGAGGCTTCTCTCAGCTACAGGTATGTGAGAGGGCCCCTGAGTTTGTGGCCTCAAATGGAATGGACACCGAGATGCTCTGACTCGATGTAAGGCCGGATATCCCTGCAGTGAATTGAATGCAGGCTCGTCTTGCATCTCCCAAGGCGAAGGAATGTCTGAATCCCCTGTGGAGACCACAGAGAAAGACCTAATTCTCCGCCTCATCGCGAGCGGAGGCCTCACATCCTTTGAAAACTCGAGAGGTCCGCGGAGATCAATGTTTCCAAAGGAAACGATGCCTGACTCCTCTTGAAAATGGATAGGAGTCCCAGGATCCCTGTGGCACGTGGAAAGGGACACTGGGTCTCCCGCCTCACGTGGAGAGGCGTCCCAATTGCCATGCCAAGACTCGAGGAGAATCCCGAGGTGTCCCTCGCACCTAGGCAGGAGTCCTGACGTCAATGAACAAACACGTGTCTGGAAGGGACCTCCCCGTCGTAACTCGAGAATATACCCCAGGTTCCGGCCGCAACTCGAGAAAAACCATGAGACTTCCCCCTCGCCGCGAGATGAGGCCCGATTCCCCTGCCCTGCGTGCAGAGCAATTCCGTATTCCACATCAAAAATGAAAGGAGCCTTGATTTCCTTGATGGCACTCCAGAGAAAACCCAAGATCACTGTCTCAAGTCTAGAGGGATCCTGAGGTCACTGGAGCAACATGAAATGGCTCCGTGGACCCCAAATCAACTCGAGATGAGAGCTTAGTCCCTGGCTTCGACTCAAGAGGAATACCAACTTTCCACAAGCACCTCAAGAGGAGGCTTCTCTCAGCTACAGGTATATTTGAGGGACCCCGAGTTTGTGGCCTCAAGTGGAAAGGACACCGAGATGCTCTGACTCGAAGTAAGGCCGGATATCCCTGCAGTGAATTGAATGCAGGCTCGTCTTGCATCTCCCAAGAAGAAGGGATGTCTGAATCCCCTGTGGAGACCACAGAGAAAGACCGAGTTCTCCGCCTCATCGCGACCAGAGGCCTCACATCCTTTGAAAACTCGAGAGGTCTGCGGAGATCAATGCTTCCAAAGGAGACGATGCCTGACTCCTCTTGAAAATGGATAGGAGTCCCAGGATTACTGTGGCACGTGGAAAGGGACACTGGGTCTCCCGCAACACGTGGAGACGCGGCCCAATTGCCATGCCAAGACTAGAGGAGAATCCCGAGGTGTCCCTCGCACCTAGGCAGGAGTCCTGACGTCGCTGAACAAACACGTGTCTGGAAGGGCCCTCCCCGTCGTAACTCGAGAATATACCCCAGGTTCCGGCCGCAACTCGAGAAAAACCATGAGACTTCCCCCTCGCCGCGAGATTAGGCCCGATTCCCCTGCACTGCATCCAGAACAATTACGTGTTCCACATCAAACGTGAAAGGAGCCTTGATTTCCTTGATGACACTCCAGAGAAAACCCAAGATCACTGTCTCAAGACTAGAGGGATCCTGAGGTCACTGGAGCAACACGAAAGGGCTCTGTGGAAGCCAAATCAACTCGAGATGAGAGCTTACTCCCTGGCTTCGACTCAAGAGGAATACCAACTTTCCACAAGCACCTCAAGAGGAGGCTTCTCTCAGCTACAGGTATGTGAGAGGGACCCTGAGTTTGTGGCCTCAAGTGGAATGGACACCGAGATGCTCTGACTCGAAGAAAGGCCGGATATCCCTGCAGTGAATTGAATGCAAGCTCGTCTTGCATCTCCCAAGACGAAGGGATGGCTGAATCCCCTGTGGAGACCACAGAGAAAGACCTAGTCCTCCGCGTCAACGTGAACGGAAGCCTCACATCCTTTGAAAACTCGAGAAGTCCGCGGATATCAATGCTTCCAAAGGAGACGATGCCTGACTCCTCTTGAAAATGGATAGGAGTCCCAGGATCCCTCTGGCTCGTGGAAAGGGAACCTGGGTCTCCCGCTTCACGTGGAAACGCGTCCCAATTGCCATGCCAAGACTCGAGGAGAATCCCGAGTTGTCCCTCGCACCTAGGCAGGAGTCCTGACGTCGCTGAACAAACACGTGTCTGGAAGGGCCCTCCCCGTCGTAACTCGAGAATATACCCCAGGTTCCGGGCGCAACTTGAGAAAAACCATGAGACTTCCCCCTCGACGCGACATGAGGCCCGATTCCCCTGAACTGCGTGCAGAGCAATTCCGTGTTCCACATCAAACGTGAAAGGAGCCTTGATTTCCTTGATGGCACTCCAGAGAAAACCCAAAATCACTGTCTCAAGTCTAGAGGGATCCTGAGGTCACTGGAGCAACACGAAAGGGCTCCGTGCACCCCAAATCAACTCGAGATGAGAGCTTAGTCCCTGGCTTCGAGTCAAGAGGAATACCAACTTTCCACAAGCACCTCAAGAGGAGGCTTCTCTCAGCTACAGGTATGTGAGAGGGCCCCTGAGTTTGTGGCCTCAAGTGGAATGGACACCGAGATGCTCTGACTCGATGTAAGGCCGGATATCCCTGCAGTGAATTGAATGCAGGCTCGTCTTGCATCTCCCAAGACGAAGGGATGTCTGAATCCCCTGTGGAGACCACAGAGAAAGACCTAATTCTCCACCTCATCGCGACCAGAGGCCTCACATCCTTTGAAAACTCGAGAGGTCCGCGGAGATCAATACTTCCGAAGGGGAGGATGCCTAACTTCTCTTGAAAATGGA
The DNA here is from genome assembly GCF_033118175.1 of Dama dama. Taxonomy (NCBI): domain Eukaryota; kingdom Metazoa; phylum Chordata; class Mammalia; order Artiodactyla; family Cervidae; genus Dama; species Dama dama. The sequence goes on from NC_083693.1 coordinate 1,143,859, forward strand.
TAGGAGTCCCAGGATCGCTGTGGCACGTGGAAAGGGACCCTGGGTCTCCCGCCTCACGTGGATACGCGTCCCAATTGCCATGCCAAGACTCGAGGAGAATCCGAGGTGTCCCTCGCACCTAGGCAGGAGTCCTGATGTCGCTGAAAAAACACGTGTCTGGAAGGGCATTCCTCGTCGTAACTCGAGAATATAACCCAGGTTCCGGCCGCAACTCAAGAAAAACCATGAGATTTCCCCCGCGCCGTGTGTTGAGGCCCGATTCCCCTGCACTGCATGCAGAGAAATTCCGTGTTCCACATCAAACGTGAAAGGAGCCTTGATTTCCTTGATGGCACTCCAGAGAAAACCCAAGATCACTGTCTCAAGTCTAGAGGGATACTGAGGTCACTGGACCAACAGGAAAGGGCTCCGTCGACCCCAAATCAACTCGAGATGAGAGCTTAGACCCTTGCTTCGACTCAAGAGGAATACCAACTTTCCAGAAGCACCTCAAGAGGAGGCTTCTCTCAGCTACAGGTATGTGAGAGGGCCCCTGAGTTTCTGGCCTCAAGTGGAATGGGCACCGAGATGTTCTGACTCGAAGTAAGGCCGGATATCCCTGCAGTGAATTGAATGTAGGCTCGTATTTCATCTTCCAAGACGAAGGGATGTATGAATCCCCTGTGGAGACCACAGAGAAAGACCGAGTTCTCCGCCTCATCGCGACCGGAGGCCTCACATCCTTTGATAACTCGAGAGGTCTGCGGAGATCAATGCTTCCAAAGGAGACGATGCCTGACTCCTCTTGAAAATGGATAGGAGTCCCAGGATCCCTTTGGCACGTGGAAAGGGACCCTGGGTCTCCCGCCTCACGTGGAGACGCGTCCCAATTGCAATGCCAAGACTCGAGGAGAATCCCGAGGTGTCCCTCGCACCTAGGCAGGAGTCCTGACATCACTGAACAAACACGTGTCTGGAAGGGCCCTCCCCGTCGTAACTCGAGAATATACCCCAGGTTCCGGCCGCAACTCGAGAAAAACCATGAGACTTCCCCCTCGCCGCGAGATGAGGCCCGATTCCCCTGCACTGCGTTCAGAGCAATTCCGTGTTCCACATCAAACATGAAAGGAGCCTTGATTTCTTTGATGGCACTCTAGAGAAAACCCAAGATCACTGTCTCAAGTCTAGAGGGATCCTGAGGTCACTGGAGCAACACGAAAGGGCTCCGTGGACCCCAAATCAACTCGAGATGAGAGCTTAGTCCCTGGCTTCGACACAAGAGGAATACCAACTTTCCACAAGCACCACAAGGGGAGGCTTCTCTCAGCTACATGTATATTTGAGGGACCCTGAATTTGTGGCTTCAAGTGTAATGGACACCGAGATGCTCTGACTCGAAGTAAGGCCGGATATCCCTGCAGTGAATTGAATGCAGGCTCGTATTGCATCTCCCAAGACGAAGGGATGTTTGAATCCCCTCTGGAGACCACAGAGAAAGACCGAGTTCTCCGCCTCATCGCGACCAGAGGCCTCACATCCTTTGAAAACTCGAAAAGTCCGCGGAGATCAATGCTTCCAAAGGAGACGATGCCTGACTCCTTTTGAAAATGGATAGGAGTCCCAGGATCCCTGTGGCACGTGGAAAGGGACCCTGGGTCTCCTGCCTCACGTGGATACGCGTCCCAATTGCCATGCCAAGACTCGAGGAGAATCCCGAGGTGTCCCTCGCACCTAGGCAGGAGTCCTGATGTCGCTGAACAAACACGTGTCTGGAAGGGCCCTCCTCGTCGTAACTCGAGAATATAACCCAGGTTCCGGCCGCAACTCAAGAAAAACCATGAGATTTCCCCCGCGCCGCGAGTTGAGGCCCGATTCCCCTGCACTGCATGCAGAGAAATTCCGTGTTCCACATCAAACGTGAAAGGAGCTTTGATTTCCTTGATTGCACTCCAGAGAAAACCCAAGATCACTGTCTCAAGTCTAGAGGGATCCTGAGGTCACTGGACCAACAGGAAAGGGCTCCGTCGACCCCAAATCAACTCGAGATGAGAGCTTAGTCCCTGGCTTAGACTCAAGAGGAATACCAACTTTCCACAAGCACCTCAAGAGGAGGCTTCTCTCAGCTACAGGTATGTGAGATGGACCCTGAGTTTGTGGCCTCAACTGGAATGGACACCGAGATGCTCTGACTCGAAGTAAGGCCGGATATTCCTGCAGTGAATTGAATGCAGGCTCGTCTTGCATCTCCCAAGACGAAGGGATGTCTGAGTCCCTTGTGGAGACCATAAGAAAGACCTAGTTCTCGCCACATCGCGACTGGAGGCCTCACATCCTTTGAAAATTCGAGAGGTCCTCGGAGATCAATGCTTATAAAGGAGAAGATGCCTGACTCCTCTTGAAAATGGATAGCAGTCCCAGGATCCGTGTGGCACGTGGAAAGGGAGCCTGGGTCTCCCGCCGCACGTGGAGACGTGTCCCAATGGCAATGCCAAGACTCGAGGAGAATCCCGAGGTGTCCCTGGCACCTAGGCAGGAGTCCTGACGTCGCTGAACAAACACGTGTCTGAAAGGGCCCTCCCCGTCGCAACTCGAGAATATACCCCAGGTTCCGGCCGCAACTCTAGAGAAACAATGAGACTTCCCCCTCGGCGCGAGATGAGGCCCGATTCCCCTGCACTGCGTGCAGAGCAATTCCGTGTTCCACATCAAACGTGAAAGGAGCCTTGATTTCCTTGATGGCACTCCAGACAAAACCCAAGATCACTGTCTCAAGTCTAGAGGGATCCTGAGGTCACTGTAGCAACACTAAAGGGCTCCGTGGACCCCAAATCAACTCGAGATGAGAGCTTAGTCCCTGGCTTCGACTCAAGAGGAATACCAAGTTTCCACAAGCACCTCAAGAGGAGGCTTCTCTCAGCTACAGGTATGTGAGAGGGACCCTGAGTTTGTGGCCTCAAGTGGAATGGACACCGAGAAGCTCTGACTCGAAGTTAGGCCGGATATCCCTGCAGTGAATTGAATGCAGTCTGGTTTTGCATCTCCCAAGACGAAGGGATGTCTGAATCCCCTGTGGAGACCACAGAGAAAGACCTAGTTCTCCGCCTCATCGCGACCGGAAGCCTCACATCCTTTGAAAACTCGAGAGGTCCGCGGAGATCAATGCTTCCAAAGGAGACAATGCCTGACTCCACTTGAAAGTGGATAGGAGTCCCAGGATCCCTGTGGCACGTGGAAAGGGACTCTGGGTCTCCCGCCTCACGTGGAGACGCGTCCCAATTGCCATGTCAAGACTCGAGGAGAATCCCGAGGTGTCCCTCCCACCTAGGCAGGAGTCCTGACGACGCTGAACAAACACGTGTCTGGAAGGGCCCTCCTCGTCGTAACTCGAGAATATACCCCAGGTTACGGCCGAAACTGGAGAAAAACCATGAGACTTCCATCTAGCCGCGAGATGAGGCAAAATTTCCCTGCACTGCGTGCAGAGCAATTCCGTGTTCCACATCAAACGAGAAAAAAGCCTTGATTTCCTTGATGGCACTCCAGATAAAAACCAAGATCACTCTCTCAAGTCTAGAGGGATACTGAGGTCACTGTAGCAACACGAAAGGGCTCCGTACACCCCAAATCAACTCGAGATGAGACCTTAGTCCCTGGCTTCAACTCAAGAGGAATACCAACTTTAAACAAGCACCTCAAGAGGAGGCTTTTCTCAGCTACAGGTATGTGAGAGGGACCCTGAGTTTGTGGCCTCAAGTGGAATGGACACCGAGATGCTCTGACTCGAAGTAAGGCTGGATATCCCCGCAGTGAATTGAATGCAGGCTCGTCTTGCATCTCCCAAGACGAAGGGATGTCTGTATCCCCTGTGGAGACCACAGAGAAAGACCTAGTTCTCCGCCTCATTGCGACCGGAGGCCTCACATCCTTTGAAAACTCGAAAGGTCCGCGGAGATCAATGCTTCCAAAGGAGACGATGCCTGATTCCTCTTGAAAATGGATAGGAGTCCCAGGATCCCTGTGGAGTGTAGAAAGGGACCCTGGGTCTCCTACTCACGTGGAGACGCGTCCCAATTGCCATGCCAAGACTTCAGGCGAATCCCGAGGTGTCCCTCGCACCTAGGCAGGAGTGATGATGTCAGTGAACAAACACTTTTCTTGCACGGCCCTCCCTGTCGTAACTCGAGAATATACCCCAGGTTCCGGCCGCAACTCGAGAACAACCATGAGACTTCCCAATCGCCGCGAGATGAGGCCCGATTCCCCTGCACTGCGTGCAGAGCAATTCCGTGTTCCACATCAAACGTGAAAGGAGCCTTGATTTCCTTGATGGCACTCCAGAGAAAACCCAAGATCACTGTCTCAAGTCTAGAGGGATCCTGAGGTCACTGGAGCAACACGAAAGGGCTCCGTGGACCCCAAATCAACTCGAGATGAGAGCTTAGTTCCTGGCTTCGACTCAAGTGGAATACCAACTTTCCACAAGCACCTCAAGAGGAGGCTTCTCTCAGCTACAGGTATGTGAGAGGGACCCTGAGTTTGTGGCCTCAAATGGAATGGACACCGAGATGTTCTGACGTGAAGTAAGGCCGGATAGCCCTGCAGTGAATTGAGTGCAGGCTCGTCTTGCATCTCCCAAGACGAAGGGATGTCTGAATCCCCAGTGGAGACCACAGAGAAAGACCTCGTTCTCCGCCTCATCGAGACCGGAGGCCTCACATCCTTTGAAAACTCGAGAGGTCCGCCGAGATCAATGCTTCCAAAGGAGACGATGCCTGACTCCTCTTGAAAATGGATAGGAGTCCCAGGATCCCTGTGGCACGTGGAAACGGACACTGGGTCTCCCGCCTCACGTAGAGAAGCGTCCCAATTGCCATGCCAAGACTCGAGGAGAATCCTGAAGTGTCCCTCGCACCTAGGCAGGAGTCCTGACGTCGCTGAACAAACACGCTTCTGGAAGGGCCCCCAACGTCGTAACTCGAGAATATACCCCAGGTTCCGGCCACAAGTGGAGAAAAACCATGAGACATCCGCTTCGCTGCGAGATGAGGCCCGAATCCCCTTCACTGCGTGCAGAGCAATTCCGTGTTCCACATCAAACGTGAAAGGAGCCTTGATTTCCTTGATGGCACTCCAGAGAAAACCCAAGATCACTGTCTCAAGTCTAGAGGGATCCTCAGGTGACTGTAGCAACACGAAAGGACTCCGTGGACCCCAAATCAACTCGAGATGAGAGCTTAGTCCCTGGCTTCGACTCAAGTGGAATACCAACTTTCCCCAAGCACCTCAAGAGGAGGCTTCTCTCAGCTACAGGTATGTGAGAGGGACCCTGTGTTTGTGGCCTCAAGTGGAATGGACACCGAGATGCTCTCATTCGAAGTAAGGCCGGATATCCATGCAGTGAATTGAGTGCAGGCTCTTCTTGCATCTCCCAAGACGAAGGGATGTCTGAATCCCCTGTGGAGACCACAGAGAAAGACCTAGTTCTCGCCACACAGCGACCGGAGACCTCACATCCTCTGAAAACTCGAGAGGTCCTCGGAGATCAATGCTTCCAAAGGAGACGATGCCTGACTCCTCTTGAAAATGGATAGGAGTCCCAGGATCACTCTGTCCCGTGGAAAGAGACCCTTGATCTCCCGCCTCACGTGGAGACGCTTCCAAATTGCCATGCCAAGACTCGAGGAGAATCCCGAGGTGTCCCTCGCACCTAGGCCCGAGTCCTGACGTTGCTGAACAAACAGGTGTCTGGAAGGGCCCTCCCCGTCGTAACTCGAGAATACACCCCAGGTTCCAGCCGCAACTCGAGAAAAACCCTGAGACTTCCCGCTCGCCGCGAGATGAGGCCCGATTCCCCTGCACTGCGTGCAGAGAAATTCCGTGTTCCACATCAAACGTGAAAGGAGCCTTGATTTCCTTGATGGCACTCCAGAGAAAACCCAAGATCACTGTCTCAAGACTAGAGGGATCCTGAGGTCACTGGAGCAACACGAAAGGGCTCCATGGACCCCAAATCAACTCGAGATGAGAGCTTAGTTTCTGGATTCGACTCAAGAGGAATACCAACTTTCCACAAGCACCTCAAGAGGAGGCTTCTCTCAGCTACAGGTATGTGATAGCGACCCTGAGTTTGTGGCCTCAAGTGGAATGGACACCGAGATGCTCTGACTCGAAGTAAGGCTGGATATCCCTGCAGTGAATTGAATGCAGGCTTGTCTTGCATCTCCCAAGGCGAAGGGATGTCTGAATCCCCTGTGGAGACCACAGAGAAAGACCTAGTTCTCCGACTCAACGCGACCGGAGGCCTCACATCCTTTGAAAACTCGAGAGGTCCATGGAGATCAATGCTTCCAAAGGAGACGATGCCTGACTCCTCTTGAAAAGGGATGGGAGTCCCAGGATCCCTGTGGCACGTGGACAGGGACCCTGGGTCTCCCACCTCACGTGGAGACGCGTCCCAATTTCCATGTCAAGACTCTAGGAGTATCCCGAGGTGTCCCTCGCACCTAGGCAGGAGTGCTGACGTCGCTGAACAAACACGTGTCTGGAAGGGCCCTCCCCGTCGTAACTCGAGAATATACCCCAGGTTCCGGCCGCAACTCGAGAAAAACCATGAGATTTCCGCCTTGCGGCGAGATGAGGCCCGATTCCCCTGCACTGCGTGCAGGTCAATTAGGTGTTCCACCTCAAACGTGAAAGGAGCCTTGATTTCCTTGATGACACTCCAGAGAAAACCCAAAATCACTGTCTAAATCTAGAGGGATCCTGAGGTCACTGTAGCAACAAGAAAGGTCTCCGTGGACCACAAATCAACTCGAGATGAGAGCTTAGTCCCTGGCTTCGACTCAAGAGGAATACCAACTTTCCACAAGCACCTCAAGAGGAGGCTTCTCTCAGCTACAGGTATGTGAGAGGGACCCTGAGTTTGTGGCCTCAAGTGGAATGGACACCGAGATGCTCTGACTCGAAGTAAGGCCGGATATCCCAGCAGTGAATTGAATGCAGGCTCGTCTTGCATCTCCGAAGACGAAAGGATGTCTGAATCCCCTGTGGAAACCACAGATAAAGACCTAGTTCTCCACCTCATCGCGACCGGAGGCCTCACATCCATTGAAAACTCGAGAGCTCCGCGGAGATCAATGCTTCCAAAGGAGACGATGCCTGACTCCTCTTGAAAATGGATAGGAGTCCCAGGATCCCTGTGGCACATGGAAAGGGAACCTGGGTCTCCCGCCTCACGTGGAGACGCGTCCCAATTGCCATGCCAAGACTCGAGGAGAATCCCGAGGTGTCCCTCGCACCTAGGCAGGAGTCCTGATGTCGCTGAACAAACACCTGTCTGGAAGGGCCCTCCCCGTCGTAACTCGAGAATATACCCCAGGTTCCGGCCACAACTCGAGAAAAACCATAAGACTTCCCCCTCGCCACGAGATGAGGCCCGATTCCCCTGCACTGCGTGTAGAGCATATCCGTGTTCCACATCAAACATGAGAGGAGCCTTGATTTACTTGATGGCATTCCAGAGAAAACCCAAGATAACTGTCTCAAGACTAGAGGGATCCTGAGGTCACTGGAGCAACATGAAAGGGCTCCGTGGACCCCAAATCAACACGAGATGAGAGCTTTAGTCCCTGGCTTCGACTCAAGAGGAATACCAACTTTCCACAAGCACCTCAAGAGGAGGCCTCTCTCAGTTACAGGTATGTGAGAGGGACCCTGAGTTTGTGGCCTCAAGTGGAATGTACACCGAGATGCTCTGACTTGTAGTAAGGCCGGATATCCTGGCTGTGAATGGAATGCAGGATTGTCTTGCATCTCCCAAGACGAAAGGATGTCTGAATCCCCTGTGGAGACCACAGAGAAAGACCTATTTCTCCGCCACATCGCGAGCGGCGGCCTCGCATCCTTTGAAAACTCGAGAGGTCCGCGGAGATCAATGCTTCCAAAGGAGACGATGTCTGACTGCTCTTGAAAATTGATAGGAGACCCAGGATCCCTGTCACACGTGGAAAGGGACCCTGGGTCTCCCGCCTCACGTGGAGACGCGTCCCAATTGCCATGCCAAGACTCGAGGAGAATCCCGAGGTGTCCCTCGCACCTAGGCAGGAGTCCTGACGTCGCTGAACAAACACGTTTCTGGAAGAGCCCTCCCCGTCGTAACTCGAGAATATACCCCAGGTTCCGGCCGCAACTCGAGAAAAACCATGAGACTTCTGCCTCTCCTCGAGATGAGGCCCGATTCCCCTGCACTGCGTGCAGAGCAATTCCGTGTTCCACATCAAACGTGAAAGGAGCCTTGATTTCCTTGATGGCACTTCAGATAAAACTCAAAATCACTGTCTCAAGTCTAGAGGGATCCTGAGGTCACTGTAGAAACATGAAAGGGCTCCGTGGACCCCAAATCAACTCCAGATGAGAGCTTAGTCCCTGGCTTCGATTCAAGAGTCATACCAACTTTCCACAAGCACCTCAAGAGGAGGCTTCTCTCAGCTACAGGTATGTGAGAGGGACCCTGAGTTTGTGGCCTCAAGTGGAATGGATACCGAGATGCTCTGACTCGAAGTAAGGCCGGATATCCCTGCAGTGAATTGAATGCAGGCTCGTCTTGCATCTCCGAAGACGAAGGGATGTCTGAATCCCCTGTGGAGACGGCAGAAAAAGACCTAGTTCTCCGCCTCATCGCGACCGGAGGCCTCACATCCTTTGAAAACTCGAGAGGTCCACGGAGATCAATGCTTCCAAAGGAGACGATGCCTGACTCCTCTTGAAAATGGATAGGAGTCCCAGGATCCCTGTAGCACGTGGAAAGGGACCCTGCGTCTCCGCATCACGTGGAGACGCATCCCAATTGCCATGCCAAGACTCGAGGAGAATCCCGAGGTGTCCCTCGCACCTAGGCAGGGGTCCTGAGGTCGCTGAACAAACACGTGCCTGGAAGGGCCCTCCCCATCGTAACTCGAGAATATAACCCAGGTTCCGGTCGCAACTCGAGAAAAACCATGAGACTTCCCCCTAGCCGTGACATGAGTCCCGAATCCCCTGAACTGCGTGCAGAGAAATTCCGTTTTCCACATCAAACGTGAAAGGAGCCTTGACTTCCTTGATGGCACTACAGAGAAAACCCAAGATCACTGTCTCAAGTCTAGAGGGATCCTGAGGTCACTGTAGCAACACAAAAGGGCTCCGTGGACCCCAAATCAACTCGAGATGAGAGCTTAGTCCCTGGCTTCGACTCAAGAGGAATACCACCTTTCCACAAGCACCTCAAGAGGAGGCTTCTCTCAGGTACAGGTATGTGAGAGGGACCCTGAGTTTGTGGCCTCAAGTGGAATGGACACCGAGATGCTCTGACTCGAAATAAGGCCGGATATCCCTGCAGTGAATTGAATGCAGGCTCGTCTTGCATCTCCCAAGACGAAGGGATGTCTGAATCCCCTGTGGAGACCACAGAGAAAGACCTAATTCTCCGCCTCATCGCGAGCGGAGGCCTCACATCCTTTGAAAACTCGAGAGGTCCGCGGAGATCAATGCTTCCAAAGGAGACGATGCCTGACTCCTCTTGAAAATGGATAGGAGTCCCAGGATCCCTGTGGCACGTGGAAAGGGACCCTGGGTCTCCCGCCTCACGTGGAGACGCGTCCCCATTGCCATGCCAAGACTCGAGGAGAATCCGGAGGTGTCCCTCGCACCTAGGCAGGAGTCCTGACGTCGCTGAACAAACACGTGTCTGGAAGGGCCCTCCCCGTCGTAACTCGAGAATATACCCCAGGTTCCGGCCGCAACTCGAGAAAAACCATGAGACTTCTGCCTCTCCTCGAGATGAGGCCCGATTCCCCTGCACTGCGTGCAGAGCAATTCCGTGTTCCACATCAAACGTGAAAGGAGCCTTGATTTCCTTGATGGCACTTCAGATAAAACTCAAAATTACTGTCTCAAGTCTAGAGGGATCCTGAGGTCACTGTAGAAACATGAAAGGGCTCCGTGGACCCCAAATCAACTCGAGATGAGAGCTTAGTCCCTGGCTTCGATTCAAGAGTCATACCAACTTTCCACAAGCACCTCAAGAGGAGGCTTCTCTCAGCTACAGGTATGTGAGAGGGACCCTGAGTTTGTGGCCTCAAGTGGAATGGATACCGAGATGCTCTGACTGGAAGTAAGGCCGGATATCCCTGCAGTGAATTGAATGCAGGCTCGTCTTGCATCTCCGAAGACGAAGGGATGTCTGAATCCCCTGTGGAGACGGCAGAAAAAGACCTAGTTCTCCGCCTCATCGCGACCGGAGGCCTCACATCCTTTGAAAACTCGAGAGGTCCACGGAGATCAATGCTTCCAAAGGAGACGATGCCTGACTCCTCTTGAAAATGGATAGGAGTCCCAGGATCCCTGTAGCACGTGGAAAGGGACCCTGCGTCTCCGCATCACGTGGAGACGCATCCCAATTGCCATGCCAAGACTCGAGGAGAATCCCGAGGTGTCCCTCGCACCTAGGCAGGGGTCCTGAGGTCGCTGAACAAACACGTGCCTGGAAGGGCCCTCCCCATCGTAACTCGAGAATATAACCCAGGTTCCGGTCGCAACTCGAGAAAAACCATGAGACTTCCCCCTAGCCGTGACATGAGTCCCGAATTCCCTGAACTGCGTGCAGAGAAATTCCGTTTTCCACATCAAACGTGAAAGGAGCCTTGATTTCCTTGATGGCACTACAGAGAAAACCCAAGATCACTGTCTCAAGTCTAGAGGGATCCTGAGGTCACTGTAGCAACACAAAAGGGCTCCGTGGACCCCAAATCAACTCGAGATGAGAGCTTAGTCCCTGGCTTCGACTCAAGAGGAATACCACCTTTCCACAAGCACCTCAAGAGGAGGCTTCTCTCAGGTACAGGTATGTGAGAGGGACCCTGAGTTTGTGGCCTCAAGTGGAATGGACACCGAGATGCTCTGACTCGAAATAAGGCCGGATATCCCTGCAGTGAATTGAATGCAGGCTCGTCTTGCATCTCCCAAGACGAAGGGATGTCTGAATCCCCTGTGGAGACCACAGAGAAAGACCTAATTCTCCGCCTCATCGCGAGCGGAGGCCTCACATCCTTTGAAAACTCGAGAGGTCCGCGGAGATCAATGCTTCCAAAGGAGACGATGCCTGACTCCTCTTGAAAATGGATAGGAGTCCCAGGATCCCTGTGGCACGTGGAAAGGGACCCTGGGTCTCCCGCCTCACGTGGAGACGCGTCCCCATTGCCATGCCAAGACTCGAGGAGAATCCGGAGGTGTCCCTCGCACCTAGGCAGGAGTCCTGACGTCGCTGAACAAACACGTGTCTGGAAGGGCCCTCCCCGTCGTAACTCGAGAATATACCCCAGGTTCCGGCCGCAACTCGAGAAACACCATGAGACTTTCCCCTCGCCGCGAGATGATGCCCGATTCCCCTGCATTGCGTGCAGAGCAATTCCGTGTTCCACATCAAACGTGAAAGGAGCCTTGATTTCCTTGATGGCACACCAGAGAAAACCCAAGATCACTGTCTCAAGTCTAGAGGGATCTTGAGGTCACTGTAGCAACACGAAAGGGCTCCGTGGACCCCAAATCAACTCGAGATGAGAGCTTAGTACCTGGCTTCGACTCAGGAGGAATACCAACTTACCACAACCACCTCAAGAGGAGGCTTCTCTCAGCTACAGGTAAGTGAGAGGGACCCTCAGATTGTGGCCTCAAGTGGAATGGACACCGAGGTGCTCTGACTGGAAATAAGGCCCGATATCCCTGGAGTGAATTGAATGCAGGCTCGTCTTGCATCTCCCAAGAGGAAGGGATGTCTGAATCCCCTGTGGAGACCACTGAGAAAGACCTAGATCTCCGCCTCATCGCGACCGGAGGCCTCGCATCCTTTGAAAACTCGAGAGGTGCACAGAGATCAATGCTTCCAAAGGAGACGTTGCCTGACTCCTCTTGAAAATGGATAGGAGTCCCAGGATCCCTGTGGCATGTGGAAAGGGACCCTGGGTCTCCCGCATCACGTGGAGACGCGTCCCAATTACCATGCCAAGACTCGTGGAGAATCCCGAGGTGTCCCTCGCACCAAGGAAGGAGTCCTGACGTCGCTGAACAAACACGTGTCTGGAAGGGCCCTCCCCGTCATAACTCGAGAATATACCCAGGGTTCGGGTCGCAACTCGAGAAAAACCATGAGACTTACTCCTCGCCGCGAGATGAGGCCCGATTCCCCTGCACTGCGTGCAGAGCAATTCCGTGTTCCACATCAAACGTGAAAGGAGCCTTGATTTCCTTGATGGCAATCCAGAGAAAACCAAAGATCACTGTTTCAAGTGTAGAGGGTCCTGAGGTCACTGTAGCAACACGAAAGGGCTCCAGGACCCCAAATCAACTCGAGATGAGAGCTTAGTCCCTGGCTTCGACTCAAGAAGAATACCAACTTTCCACATGCACCTCAAGAGGAGGCTTCTCTCAGCTACAAGTATGTGAGAGGGACCCTGAGTTTTTGGCCTCAAGTGGAATGGACACCGGGATGCTCTGACTCGAAGAAAGGCCGGATATCCCTGCAGTGAATGGAATGCAGGCTCGTCTTGCATCTCCCAAGACGAAGGGATGTCTGAATCCCCTGTGGAGACCACAGAGAAAGACCTAGTTCTCCACCTCATCGCGACCTGTGGCCCCACATTCTTTGAAAATTCGAGAGGTCAGCGGAGATCAATGCTTCCAAAGGAGACGATGCCTGACTCCTCTTGAAAATGGATAGGAGTCCCAGGATCCCTGTCGCACGTGGAAAGGGACCCTGGGTCTCCCGCCTCACGTGGAGACGCGTCCCAATTGCCATGCCAAGACTCGAGGAGAATCCCGAGGTGTCCCTCGCACCTAGGCAGGAGTGCTGACGTCGCTGAAAAAACACGTGTCTGGAAGGGCCCTCCCTGTCGTAACTCGAGAATATACCCCAGGTTCCGGCTGCAACTCGAGAAAAACCATGAGACTTCCCCCTCGCCGCGAGATGAGGCCCGATTCCCCTGCACTGCGTGCAGAGCAATTCCGTGTTCCACATCAAACGGGAAAGGAGCCTTGATTTTTTTGATGGCACTCGAGAGAAAACCCAAGATCACTGTCTCAAGTCTAGAGGGATCCTGAGGTCACTGTAGCAACTCGAAAGGGCTCCGTGGACCCCAAATCAACTCGAGATGAGAGCTTAGTCCCTGGCTTCGACTCAAGAGGAATACCAACTTTCCACAAGCACCTCAAGAGGAGGCTTCTCTCAGCTACAGGTATGTGAGAGGGACCCTGAGATTCTGGCCTCAAGTGGAATGGACACAGAGATGCTCTGACTCGAAGTAAGGCCCGATATCCCTGCAGTGAATTGAATGCAGGCTCGTCTTGCATCTCCCAAGACGAAGGGATGTCTGAAACCCCTGTGGAGACCACAGAGAAAAACCTAAATCTCCGCATCATCGCGACCGGAGGACTCTCATCCTTGAAAACTCGAGAGGTCCACGGAGATCAATGCTTCCAAAGGAGACGATGCCTGACTCCTCTTGAAAATGGATAGGAGTCCCAGGATCCCTGTGGCACGTGGAAAGGGACCCTGGGTCTCCTGCCTCACGTGGAGACGCGTCCCAATTGCCATGCCAAGAATCGAGGAGAATCCCGAGATTTCCCTCGCACCTAGGCAGGAGTCCTGACGTCGCTGAACAAACACGTGTCTGGAAGGGCCCTCCCCATCATAACTCGAGAATATACCCAAGGTTCTGGCCGCAACTCTAGAAAAACCATGAGACTTACCCCTCGCCGCGAGATGAGGCCCGATTCCCCTGCACTGCGTGCAGAGCAATTCCGTGTTCCACATCAAACGTGAAAGGAGCCTTGATTTCCTTGATGGCACTCCAGAGAAAACCCAAGATCACTGTCTCAAGTCTAGAGGGATCCTGAGGTCACTGGAGCAACACGAAAGGGCTCCGGGACCCCAAATCAACTCGAGATGAGAGCTTAGTCCCTGGCTTCGACTCAAGAAGAATACCAACTTTCCAGAAGCACCTCAAGAGGAGGCTTCTCTCAGCTACAGGTATGTGAGAGGGACCCTGAGTTTGTGGCCTCAAGTGGAATGGACACCGAGATGCTCTGACTCGAAGTAAGGCCGGATATCCCTGCAGTGAATTGAATGCAGGCTCGTCTTGCATCTCCCAAGACGAAGGGATGTCTGAATCCCCTGTGGAGACCACAGAGAAAGACCTAGTTCTCCGCCTCAACGCGACCTGTGGCCTCACATTCTTTGAAAACTCGAGAGGTCAGCGGAGATCAATGCTTCCAAAGGAGACGATGCCTGACTCCTCTTGAAAATGGATAGGAGTCCCAGGATCCCTGTGGCACGTGGAATGGGACCCTGGGTCTCCCGCCTCACATGGAGACGCGTCCCAATTGCCATGACAAGACTCGAGGAGAATCCCGAGGTGTCCCTCGCACCTAGGCAGGAGTCCTGACGTCGCTGAACAAACACGTGTCTGGAAGGGCCCTCGCCGTCGTAACTCGGGAATATACCCCAGGTTCCAGCCGCAACTCGAGAAAAACCATGAGACTTCTCCCTCGCCGCGAGATGAGGCCCGATACCCCTGCACTGGGTGCAGAGCAATTCCGTGTTCCACATCAAACGGGAAAGGAGCCTTGATTTCCTTGATGGCACTCGAGAGAAAACCCAAGATCACTGTCTCAAGTCTAGAGGGAACCTGCGGTCACTGAAGCAACAAGAAAGGGCTCCGTGGACCCCAAATTAACTCGAGATGAGAGCTTAGTCCCTGGTTCGACTCAAGAGGAATACCAACTTTCCACAAGCACCTCAAGAGGAGGCTTCTCTCAGCTACAGGTATGTGAGAGGGACCCTGAGTTTGTGTCCTCAAGTGGAATGGACACCGAGATGCTCTGACTCGAAGTAAGGCCGGATATCCCTGCAGTGAATTGAATGCAGGCTCGTCTTGCATCTCCAAAGACGAAGGGATGTCTATATCCCCTGTGGAGACGACAGAGAAAAAACTAGTCCTCCGCCTCATCGCGTCTGGAGGCCTCACATCCTTTGAAAACTCGAGAGGTGTGCGGAGATCAATGCTTCCAAAGGAGACGATGCCTGACTCCTCCTGAAAATGGATAGGAGTCCCAGGATCACTGTGGCACGTGGAGAGGGATCCTGGGTCTGCCGCCTCACGTGGAGACGCGTTCCACTTGCCATGCCAAGACTCGAGGAGAATCCCGAGGTGTCCCTCGCACCTCGGCAATGTCCTGACGTCGCTGAACAAACACGTGTCTGGAAGGGCCCTCCCCATCGTAACTCGAGAATATACCCCTGGTTCCGGCCGCAACTCGAGAAAAACCATGAGATTTCCCCCTCGCCGCGAGTTGAGGCCCGATTCCCCTGCACTGCATGCAGAGCAATTCCGTGTTCCACATCAAACGTGAAAGGAGACTTGATTTCCTTGATGGCACTCCAGAGAAAACCCAAGATCACTGTCTCAAGTCTAGAGGGATCCTGAGGTCACTGTAGCAACACGAAAGGGCTCCGTGGACCCCAAATCAACTCGAGATGAGAGCTTAGTCCCTGGCTTAGACTCAAGAGGAATACCAACTTTCCACAAGCACCTCAAAAGGAGGCATCTCTCAGCTACAGGTATGTGAGAGGGACCCTGAGTTTGTGGCCTCAAGTGGAATGGACACCGAGATGCTCTGACTCGAAGTAAGGCCGGATATCCCTGCAGTGAATTGAATGCAGGCTCGTCTTGCATCTCCCAAGACGAAGGGTTGTCTGAATCCCCTGTGGAGACCACAGAGAAAGACCTAGTCCTCCGCCTCAACGCAATCGGAGGCCTCATATCCTTTGAAAATTCGAGAGGTCCGCGGAGATCAATACTTCTGAAGGAGAGGATGCCTGACTCCTCTTGAAAATGGATAGGAGTCCCAGGATCCCTGTAGCACGTGGAAAGGGAACCTCGGTCTCCCTCCTCGAGTGGAGACGCGTCCCAATTGCCATGCCAATACTCGAGGAGTATCCCGAGGTGTCCCTCGCACCTAGGCAGGAGTCCTGACTTCGCTGAACAAACACGTGTCTGGAAGGGCCCTCCCCATGTTAACTCGAGAATATACCCCAGGTTCCGGCCGCAACTCGAGAAAAACCATGAGACTTCCCCCTCGCCGCGACATGAGTCCCGATTCCCCTGCACTGCGTGCAGAGCAGTTCAGTGTTCCACATCAAACGTGAAAGGAGCCTTGATTTCCTTGATGGCACTCCAGAGAAAACCCAAGATCACTGTCTCAAGTCTAGAGGGATCCTGAGGTCACTGGAACAACACGAAAGGGCTCCGTGGACCGCAAATCAATTCGAGATGAGAGCTTAGTCCCTGGCTTCGACTCAAGAGGAATACCAACTTTCCACAAGCACCTCAAGAGGAGGCTTCTCTCAGCTACAGGTATGTGAGAGGGTCCCTGAGTTTGTGGCCTCAAGTGGAATGGACACCGAGATGCTCTGACTCGAAGTAAGGCCGGATATCCCTGCAGTGAATTGAATGCAGGCTCGTCTTGCATCTCCCAAGACGAAGGGATGTCTGAATCCCCTGTGGAGACCACAGAGAAAGACCTAATTCTCCGCCTCATCGCGAGCGGAGGCCTCACATCGTTTGAAAACTCGAGAGGTCCTTGGAGATCAATGCTTCCAAAGGAGACGATGCCTGACTCCTCTTGAAAATCGATAGGAGTCCCAGGATCCCTGTGGCACGTGGAAAGGGACCCTGGGTCTACTGCCTCATGTGGAGACGCGTCCCAATTGCCATGCCAAGACTCTACGAGAATCCCGAGGTGTCCTCGCACCTAGGCAGGAGTACTGAAGTCGCTGAACAAACACGTGTCTGGAAGGGCCCTCCCCATCGTAACTCGAGAATATACCCCAGGTTCTGGCCGCAATTCGAGAAAAACCATGAGACTTCCCTCTCGCCGCGAGATGAGGCCCGATTCCCCTGCACTGCGTGCAGAGCAATTCCGTGTTCCACCTCAAACGTGAAAGGAGCCTTGATTTCCTTGATGGCACTCCAGAGAATACCCAAGATCACTGTCTCAAGCCTAGAGGGATCCTGAGGTCACTGGAGCAACACGAAAGGGCTCCGTGGACCCCAAATCAACTCGAGATGAAAGCTTAGTCCCTGGCTTCAACTCAAGAGGAATACCAAGTTTCTACAAGCACAGCAAGAGGAGGCTTCTCTCAGCTACCAGTATGTGAGAGGGACCCTCAGATTGTGACCTCAAGTGGAATGGACACCGAGGTGCTCTGACTGGAAATAAGGCCCGATATCAATGCAGTGAATTGAATGCAGGCTCGTCTTGCATCTCCCAAGACGAAGGGATGTCTGAATCCCCTGTGGAGACCACAGAGAAAGACCTAGATCTCCGCCTCATCGCGACCGGAGGCCTCGCATCCTTTGAAAACTCAAGAGGACCACGGAGATCAATGCTTCCAAAGGAGACGATGCCTGACTCCTCTTGAAAATGGATAGGAGTCCCAGGATCCCTGTGGCACGTGGAAAGGGACACTGGGTCTCCTGCCTCACGTGGAGACGAGTCCCAATTGCCATGAAAAGACTCGAGGAGAATCCCGAGGTGTCCCTCGCACCTAGGCAGGAGTCCTGACGTCGCTGAACAAACACGTGTCTGGAAAGGCCCTCCCCATCGTAACTCGAGAATATACCCTAGGTTCTGGCCGCAACTCTAGAAAAATCATGAGACTTCCCCCTCGCCGCGAGATGAGGCCCGATTCCCCTGCACTGCGTGCAGAGCAATTCCGTGTTCCACATCAAACGTGAAAGGAGCCTTGATTTCCTTGATGGCACTCCAGAGAAAACCCAAGATCACTGTCTCAAGTCTAGAGGGATCCTGAGGTCACTGGAGCAACATGAAAGGGCTCCGTGGACCCCAAATCAACACGAGATGAGAGCTTAGTCCCTGGCTTCGACTCAAGAGGAATACCAACTTTCCACAAGCACCTCAAGAGGAGGCTTCTCTCAGCTACAGGTATGTTAGAGGGACCCTGAGTTTTTGGCCTCAAGTGGAATGGACACTGAGATGCTCTGACTCGAAGTAAGGCCGGATATCCCTGCAGTGAATGGAATGCAGGCTCGTCTTGCATCTCCCAAGACGAAGGGATGTATGAATCCCCTGTGGAGAACACAGAGAAAGACCTAGTTCTCCGCCTCATCGCGACCTGTGGCCTCACATCCTTTGAAAACTCGAGAGGTCAGCGGAGATCAATGCTTCCAAAGGAGACGATGCCTGACTCCTCTTGAAAATGGATAGCAGTCCCAGGATCCCAGTGGCACGTGGAAAGGGACCCTGGATCTCCCGCCTCACGTGGAGACGCGTCCCAATTGCCATGCCAAGACTCGAGGAGAATCCCGAGGTGTCCCTCGCACCTAGGCAGGAGTGCTGACGTCGCTGAACAAACACGTGTCTGGAAGGGCCCTCCAGGTCGTAACTCGAGAATATACCCCAGGTTCCGGCCGCAAATCGCGAAAAACCATGAGACTTCCCCCTCGCCGCGAGATGAGGCCCGATTCCCCTGCACTGCGTGCAGAGCAATTCCGTGTTCCACATCAAACGGGAAAGGAGCCTTGATTTCCTTGATGGCACTCCAGAGAAAACCCAAGATCACTGTCTCAAGTCTAGAGGGATCCGGAGGTCACTGTAGCAACAAGAAAGGGCTCCGTGGACCCCAAATAACTCGAGATGAGAGCTTAGTCCCTGGCTTCGACTCAAGAGGAATACCAACTTTCCACAAGCACCTCAAGAGGAGGCTTCTCTCAGCTACAGGTATGTGAGAGGGACCCTGAATTTGTGGCCTCACGTGGAATGGACACCGAGATGCTCTGACTCGAAGTAAGGCTGGATATCCCTGCAGTGAATTGAATGCAGGCTCGTCTTGCATCTCCCAAGACGAAGGGTTGTCTGAATCCCCTGTGGAGACCACAGAGAAAGACCTAGTCCTCTGCCTCAACGCAACCGGAGGCCTAACATCCTTTGACAACTCGAGAGGTATGCGGATATCAATGCTTCCAAAGGAGACGATGCCTGACTCCTCTTGAAAATGGATAGGAGCCCCAGATTCCCTGTGGCACGTCGAAAGGGACCCTGGGTCTCCCGCCTCACGTGGAGACGCGTCCCAATTGCCATGCCAAGACTCGAGGAGAATCCCGAGGTGTCCCTCGCACCTAGGAAGGAGTCCTGACGTCGCTGAACAAACACGTGTCTGGAAGGGCCTTCCCCGTTTTAACTCGAGAATATAGCCCAGTTTCAGGCCGCAACTCGAGAAAAACCATGAGACTTCCCCCTCGCCGCGAGATGAGGCCCGATTCCCCTGCAGTGCGTGCAGAGCAATTCCGTGTTCCACATCAAACGTGAAAGGAGCCTTGATTTCCTTGATGGCACTCCAGAGAAAACCCAAGATCACTGTCTCAAGTCTAGAGGGATCCTGAGGTCACTGGAGCAACAAGAAAGGGCTCCGTGGACCCCAAATCAACTCGAGATGAGAGCTTAGTCCCTGGCTTCGACTCAAGAGGAATACCAATTTCCACAAGCACTTCAAGAGGAGCCTTCTCTCAGCTACAGGTATGTTAGAGGGACCCTGAGTTTGTGGCCTCAAGTGGAATGGTCACGGAGATGCTCTGACTCGAGTAAGGCCGGATATCCCTGCAGTGAATTGAAAGCAGGCTCGTCTTGCATCTCCCAAGACGAAGGGATGTCTGAATCCCCTGTGGAGACCACAGAGAAAGACCTAGTTCCCCGCCTCATCGAGACCAGAGGCCTCCCATCCTTTGAAAACTCGAGAGGTCTGCGGAGATCAATGCTTCCAAAGGAGACGATGCCTGACTCTTCTTGAAAATGGATAGGAGTCCCAGGATCCCTGTGGCACGTGGAAAGGGACCCTGGGTCTCCCGCCTCACATGGAGACGCGTCCCAATTACCATGCCAAGACTCGAGGAGATTCCCGAGGTGTACCTCGCACCTAGGCAGGAGTCCTGACGTCGCTGAACAACACGTGTCTGGAAGGGCCCTCCCCGTCGTAACTCTCGAATATACCCCAGGTTCCGGCCGAAACTCGATAAAAACCATGAGACTTCCCCCTCGCCGCGAGATGAGGCCCGATTCCCCTGCACTGCGTGCAGAGCAATTCCGTGTTCCACATCAAAGCTGAAAGGAGCCTTGATTTTCCTTGATGGCACTCCAGAGAAAACACAAGATCACTGTCTCAAGTCTAGAGGGATCCTGAGGTCACTGGAGCAACAAGAAAGGGCTCCGTGGACCCCAAATCAACTCGAGATGAGAGCTTAGTCCCTGGCTTCGACTCAAGAGGAATACCAATTTCCACAAGCACCTCAAGATGAGGCTTCTCTCAGCTACAGGTATGTGAGAGGGACCCTGAGTTTGTGGCCTCAAGTGGAATGGACACGGAGATGCTCTGACTCGAAGTAAGGCCGGATATCCCTGCAGTGAATTGAAAGCAGGCTCGTCTTGCATCTCCCAAGACGAAGGGATGTCTGAATCCCCTGCAGAGACCACAGAGAAAGACCTAGTTCTCCGCCTCATCTCGACCGGAGGCCTCACATCCTTTGAAAACTCGAGAGGTCCGCGGAGATCAATGCTTCCAAAGGAGACGATGACTGACTCCTCTTGAAAATGGATAGGAGTACCAGGATCCCTGTGGCACGAGGAAAGGGACCCTGGGTCTCCCGCCTCACGTGGAGACGCGTCCCAATTGCCATGCCAAGACTCGAGGAGAATCCCGAGGTGTCCCTCGCACCTAGGCAGGAGTCCTGACGTCGCTGAACAAACACGTGTCTGGAAGGGCCCTCCCCGTCGTAACTCGGGAATATAACCCAGGTTCCGGCCGCAACTCGAGAAAAACCATGAGACTTCCCCCTCGCCGCGAGATGAGGCCCGATTACCCTGCACTGCGTGCCGAGCAATTCCGTGTTCCACATCAAACGTGAAAGGAGCCTTGATTTCCTTGATGGCACTCCAGAGAAAACCCAAGATCACTGTCTCAAGTCTAGAGGGATCCTGAGGTCAGTGGAGCAACAAGAAAGTTCTCCATGGACCCCAAATCAACTCGAGATGAGAGCTTAGTCCCTGGCTTCGACTCAAGAGGAATACCAACTTTACACAAGTACCTCAAGAGGAGGCTTCTCTCAGCTACAGGTATGTGAGAGGGACCCTGTGTTTGTGCCTCAAGTGGAATGGACACCGAGATGCTCTGACTCGAAGTAAGTCCGGATATCCCTGCAGTGAATTGAATGCAGGCTCGTCTTGCATCTCCCAAGACGAAGGGATGTCTGAATCCCCTGCGGAGACCACAGAGAAAGACCTAGTCCTCCGCCTCATCGCGAACGGAGGCCTCACATCCTTTGAAAACTCGAGAGGTCCGCGGAGATCAATGCTTCCAAAGAGACGATGCCTGACTCCTCTTGAAAATGGATAGGAGTACCAGGATCCCTGTGGCACGTGGAAAGGGACCCTGGGTCTCCCGCCTCATGTGGAGACGCGTTCCAATTGCCATGCCAAGGCTTTAGGAGAATCCCGAGGTGTTCCTCGCACCTATCACGTGTCTGGAAGGGTCCTCCCCGTCGTAAATCGAGAATATACCCCAGGTTCCGGCCGCAACTCGAGAAAAACCATGAGACTTTAACCTCGACGCGAGATGAGGCCCGATTCCCCTGGACTGCGTGCAGAGCAATTCCGTGTTCCACATCAAACCTGAAAGGAGCCTTGATTTCCTTGATGGCACTCCAGAGAAAACCCAGGATCACTGTCTCAAGTCTAGAGGGATCCTGAGGTCACTGGAGCAAAACGAAAGGGCTCCGTGGACCCCAAATCAACTCGAGATGAGAGCTTAGTACCTGGCTTCGACGCAAGAGGAATACCAACTCTCCACAAGCACCCCAAGAGGAGGGTTCTCTCAGCCACAGGTATGTGAGAAGGACCCTGAGTTTGTGGCCTCAAGTGGAATGGACACCGAGATGCTCTGACTCGAAGTAAGGCCAGATATCCCTGCAATGAATTGAATGCAGGCTCGTCTTGCATCTCTCAAGACGAAGGAATGTCTGAATCCCCTGTGGAGACCACAGAGAAAGTCCTAGTTCTCCGCCTCATCGCGACCGGAGGCCTCACATCCTTTGAAAACTCAAGAGGTCCGCGGAGATCAATGCTTCCAAAGGAGACGATGCCTGACTCCTCTTGAAAATGGATAGGAGTCCCAGGATACCTGTGGCACTTGGAAAGGGACCCTGGGTCTCCCGCCTCACGTGGAGACGCGTCCCAATTGCCATGCCAAGACTCGAGGAGAATCCTGAGGAGTCCCTCGCACCAAGCCACGAGTCCTGACGTCGCTGAACAAACACGTGTCTGGAAGGGCCCTCCCCGTTGTAACTCGAGAATATACCCCAGGTCCTGGCTGCAACTCGAGAAAAACCATGAGACTTCCCCCTCGCCGCGAGATGAGGGCCGATTTCCCTGCACTGCTTGCAGAGCTGTTCCGTGTTCCACATCAAACATGAAAGGAGCCTTGATTTCCCTGATGGCACTCCAGAGAAAACCCAAGATCACTGTCTCAGGTCTAGAGGCATCCTGAGGTCACTGGAGCACCACGAAAGGGCTCCGTGGACCCCAAATCAACTCGAGATGAGAGCTTAGTCCCTGGCTTCGAGACAAGAGGAATACCAAGTTTCCACAAGCACATCAAGACGAGGCTTCTCTCAGCAACAGGTATGTGAGAGGGACCCTGAGTTTGTGGCCTCAGGTGGAATGGACACCGAGATGCTCTGACTCGAAGTAAGGCCGGATATCCGTGCAGTGAATTGAGTGCAGGCTCGTCTTGCATCTCCCAAGACGAAGGGATGTCTGAATCCCCTGTGGAGACCTCAGAGAAATACCTACTTCTCCTCCTCATTGCGACCGGCGGCCTCCCATCTTTGAAAACTCGAGAGGTCCGCGGAGATCAATGCTTCCAAAGGAGACGATGCCTGACTCCTCTTGAAAAAGGATAGGAGTCCCAGGATGCCTGTGGCACGTGGAAAGGGACTCTGGGTCTCCCGCCTCACGTGGAGACGCGTCCCAATTGCCATGCCAAGACTCGAGGAGAATCCCGGGGTGTCCCTCGCACCTAGGCAGGAGTCCTGACGTCGCTGAACAAACACGTGTCTGGAAGGGCCCTCCCCGTCGTAACTCGAGAATATACCCCAGGTTCCGGCCGCAACACGAGAAAAACCATGAGACTTCCCCCTCGCCGCGAGATGAAGCCCGAATCCCCTGCACTGCGTGCAGAGCAATTCCGTGTTCCACATCAAACCTGAAAGGAGCCTTGATTTCCTTGATGGCACTCCAGAGAAAACCCAGGATCACTGTCTCAAGTCTAGAGGGATCCTGAGGTCACTGGAGCAACACGAAAGGGCTCCGTGGACCCCAAATCAACTCGAGATGAGAGCTTAGTACCTGGCTTCGATGCAAGAGGAATACAAACTCTCCACAAGCACCCCAAGAGGAGGGTTCTCTCAGCCACAGGTATGTGAGAAGGACCCTGAGTTTGTGGCCTCAAGTGGAATGGACACCGAGATGCTCTGACTCGAAGTAAGGCCAGATATCCCTGCAGTGAATTGAATGCAGGCTCGCCTTGCATCTCTCAAGACGAAGGAATGTCTGAATCCCCTGTGGAGACCACAGAGAAAGACCTACTTCTCCGCCTCAACGCGACCGGAGGCCTCACATCCTTTGAAAACTCAAGAGGTCCGCGGAGATCAATGCTTCCAAAGGAGACGATGCCTGACTCCTCTTGAAAATTGATAGGAGTCCCAGGATCCCTGTGGCACGTGGAAAGGGACCCTGGGTCTCCCGCCTCACGTGGAGACGCGTCCCAATTGCCATGCCAAGACTCGAGGAGAATCCCGAGGTGTCCCTCGCACCTAGGCAGGAGTCCTGACGTCGCTGAACAAACACGTGTCTGGAAGGGCCCTCCCCGTCGTAACTCGAGAATATACCCCAGGTTCCGGCCGCAACTCGAGAAAAACCATGAGACTTCCCCCTCGCCAATACATGAGGCCCGATTCCCCTGCACTGCATGCAGAGCAATTCCGTATTCCACATCAAAAATGAAAGGAGCCTTGATTTCTTTGATGGCCGCCGGAGAAAACCCAAGATCACTGTCTCAAGTCTAGAGGGATCCTGAGGTCACTGGAGCAACACGAAAGGGCTCCGTGGACCCCAAATCAACTCGAGATGAGAGCTTAGTCCCTGGCTTAGACTCAAGAGGAATACCAACTTTCCACAAGCACCTCAAGAGGAGGCTTCTCTCAGCTACAGGTATGTGAGAGGTTCCCTGAGTTTGTGGCCTCAAGTGGAATGGACACCGAGATGCTCTGACTCGAAATAAGGCCGGATATCCCTGCAGTGAATGGAATGCAGGCTCGTCTTGCATCTCCCAAGACGAAGGGATGTCTGAAACCCCTGTGCAGACCACAGAGAAAGACCTAGTCTTCCTCCTCATCGCGACCTGTGGCCTCACATTCTTTGAAAACTCGAGAGGTCAGCGGAGATCAATGCTTCCAAAGGAGACGATGCCTGACTCCTCTTGAAAATGGATAGGAGTCCCAGGATCCCTGTGGCACGTGGAAAGGGACCCTGGGTCTTCCGCCTCACGTGGAGACGCGTCCCAATTGGCATGCCAAGACTCGAGGAGAATCCCGAGGTGTCCCTCGCACCTAGGCAGGAGTGCTGACGTTGCTGAACAAACACGTGTCTGGAAGGGCCCTCCCCGTCATAACTCGAGAATATACCCCAGGTTCCGGCCGCAACTCGAGAAAAACCATGAGACTTCCCCCTCGCCACGAGATGAGGCCCGATTCCCCTGCACTGCGTGCAGAGCAATTCCGTGTTCCACATCAAACGGGAAAGGAGCCTTGATTTACTTGATGGCACTCCAGAGAAAACCCAAGATCACTGTCTCAAGTCTAGAGGGATCCTGAGGTCACTGGAGCAACAAGAAAGGGCTCCGTGGACCCCAAATCAACTCGTGATGAGACCTTAGTCCCTCGCTTCGACTCAAGAGGAATACCAATTTCCACATGCACCTCAAGAGGAGGCTTCTCTCAGCTACAGGTATGTGAGAGGGACCCTGAGTCTGTGGCCTCAAGTGGAATGTAAACCGAGATGCTCTGACTTGAGGTAAGCCCGGATATCGCTGCAGTGAATTGAATGCAGGCTCGTCTTGCATCTCCCAAGACGAAGGGATGTCTGAATCCCCTGTGGAGACCACAGAGAAAGACCTAGTCCTCCGCCTCATCGCGACCGGAGGCCTCACAACCTTTGAAAACTCGAGAGGTCCGCGGAGATCAATGCTTTCAAAGGAGACGATGCCTGACTCCTCTTGAAAATGGATAGGAGTCCCAGGATCCCTGTGGTACGTGGAAAGGGACTCTGGGGCTCCCGCCTCACGTGGAGACGCATCCCAATTGCCATGCCAAGACTCGAGGAGAATCCCGAGGTGTCCCTCGCCCCTAGGCAGGCGTCCTGAGGTCGCTGAACAAACACGTGTCTGGAAAGACCCTCCCCGTCGTAAATCGAGAATATACCGCAGGTTCCGGCCGCAACTCGAGAACAACCATGAGACTTCACACTCGCCGCGAGATGAGGCCCGATTCATCTGCACGGCGTGCAGAGCAATTCCGTGTTCCACATCAAACGTGAAAGGAGCCTTGATTTCCTTGATGGCACTCCATACAAAACCCAAGATCACTGTCTAAAGTCTAGAGGGATCCTGAGGTCACTGTAGCAACAAGACAGGGCTCCGTGGACCCCAAATCAACTCGAGATGAGAGCTTAGTCCCTGGCTTCGACTCAAGGGGAATACCAACTTTCCACAAGCACCTGAAGAGGAGGCTTCTCTCAGCTACAGGTATGTGAGAGGGACCCTGAGTTTGTGGCCTCAAGTGGAATGGACACCGATACGCTGTGACTCGAAGTAAGGCCCGATATCCCTGCAGTGAATTGAATGCAGGCTCGTCTTGCATCTCCCAAGATGAAGGGATGTCTGAATCCCCTGAGGATACCACAGAGAAAGACCTAGTTCTCCGTCTCATCGCGACCGGAGGCCTCACATCCTTTGAAAACTCAAGAGGTCCAAGGAGATCAATGCTTCCAAAGGAGACGATGCCTGACTCCTCTTGAAAATGGATAGGAGTCCCAGGATCCCTGTGGCACGTGGAAAGGGACCCTGGGTCTCCCGCCTCACGTGGAGACGCGTCCCAATTACCATGCCAAGACTCAAGGAGAATCCCGAGGTTTCCCTCGCACCAAGGCAGGAGTCCTGACGTCGCTGAACAAACACGTGTCTGGAAGGGTCCTCCCAATCGTAACTCGAGAATATACCCCAGGTTCCGGCCGCAACTCGAGAAAAACCATGAGACTTCCCCCTCACCGCGAGATGAGGCCCGATTCCCCTGCCCTGCGTGCAGAGCAATTCCGTGTTCGATATCAAAAGTGAAAGGAGCCTTGATTTCCTTGATGGCACTCCAGAGAAAACCCAAGATCACTGTCTCAAGTCTAGTGGGATCCTGAGGTCACTGTAGCAACACGAAAGGGCTCCAAAGACCCCAAATCAACTCGAGATGAGAGCTTAGTCCCTGGCCTCGACTCAAGAGGAATACCAACTTTCCACAAGCACCTCAATAGGAGGCTTCTCTCAGCTACAGGTATGTGAGAGGGACCCTGAGTTTGTGGCCTCAAATGGAATGGACACCGAGATGTTCTGACTCGAAGTAAGGCCGGATATCCCTGCAGTGAATGGAATGCAGGCTCGTCTTGCATCTCCCAAGACGAAGGGATTTCTGAAACCCCTGTGCAGACCACAGAGAAAGACCTAGTCCTCCTCCTCATCGCGACCTGTGGCCTCACATTCTTTGAAAACTCGAGAGGTCAGCGGAGATCAATGCTTCCAAAGGAGACGATGCCTGACTCCTCTTGAAAATGGATAGGAGTCCCAGGATCCCTGTGGCACGTGGAAAGGGGCCCTGGGTCTCCCGCCTCACGTGTAGACGCCTCCCAATTGCCATGGCAAGACTCGAGGAGAATCCCGAGATGTCCCTCGCACCTAGGCAGGAGTCCTGATGTCGCTGAACAAACACGTGTCTGGAAGGGCCCTCCCCGTCGTAACTCGAGAATATACCCCAAGTTCTGGCCACAACTCTAGAAAAATTATGAGACTTCCCACTCGCTGCGAGATGAGGCCCGATTCCTCTGCACTGCGTGCAGAGCAATTCCGTGTTCCACATCAAACGTGAAAGGAGCCTTGATTTCCTTAATGGCATTTCATACAAAACCCAAGATCACTGTCTAAAGTCTAGAGGGATCCTGAGGTCACTGTAGCAACAAGAAAGGGCTCCGTGGACCCCAAATCAACTCGAGATGAGAGCTTAGTCCCTGGCTTCGACTCAAGGGGAATACCAACTTTCCACAAGCACCTCAAGAGGAGGCTTCTCTCAGCTACAGGTATGTGAGAGGGACCCTGAGTTTGTGGCCTCAAGTGGAATGGACACCGAGACGCTGTGACTCGAAGTAAGGCCCGATATCCCTGCAGTGAATTGAATGCCGGCTCGTCTTGCATCTCCCAAGATGAACGGATGTTTGAATCCCCTGAGGATACAACAGAGAAAGACCTAGTTCTCGCCACATCGTGAGCGGAGGACTCACATCCTTTGAAAACTCGAGAGGTCCGCGGAGATCAATGCTTCCAAAGGAGAGGATGCCTGACTCCTCTTGAAAATTGATAGGAGTCCCAGGATCCCTGTGGCACGGGGAAATGGACCCTGGGTCTCCCTTTCACGTGGAGACGCCTCGCAATTGCCATGCCAATACTCGAGGAGAATACCGAGGTGTCCTTCGCACCTAGGCAGGAGTCCTGACGTCCCTGAACAAACACGTGTCTGG
This sequence comes from Dama dama, assembly GCF_033118175.1. Classification (NCBI taxonomy): domain Eukaryota; kingdom Metazoa; phylum Chordata; class Mammalia; order Artiodactyla; family Cervidae; genus Dama; species Dama dama. The sequence continues at coordinate 1,171,828 of NC_083693.1, forward strand.
AAGGGCCCTCCCCGTCGTAACTCGAGAATATACCCCAGGTTCCAGCCGCAACTCGAGAAAAACCATGAGACTTCCCCCTCGCCGCGACATGAGGCCCGATTCCCCTGCAGTGCGTGCAGAGCAATTCCGTGTTCCACATCAAACGTGAAAGGAGCCTTGATTTCCTTAATGGCACTGCAGAGAAAACCCAAGATCACTGTCTCAAGTCTAGAGGGATCCTGAGGTCATTGGAGCAACAAGAAAGGGCTCCGTGGACCCGAAATCAACTCGAGATGAGAGCTTAGTCCCTGACTTCGACTCAAGAGGTATACCAACGTTCCACAAGCACCTCAAGAGGAGGCTTCTCTCAGCTACAGGTATGTGAGAGGGACCCTGAGTTTGTGGCCTGAAGTGAAATGGACATCGAGATGCTCTGACTCGAAGTAAGGCCAGATATCCCTGCAGTAAATTGAATGCAGGCTCGTCTTGCATCTCCCAAGACGAAGGGATGTCTGAATCCCCTGTGGAGACCACAGAGAAAGACCTAGTTCTCCGCCTCATCTCGACCGGAATCCTCACATCCTTTGAAAACTCGAGAGGTCCGCGTAGATCAATGCTTTCAAAGGAGACGATGCCTGAGTCCTCTTGAAAATGGATAGGAGTCCCAGGATCCCTGTGGCACGTGGAAAGGGACCATGGGTCTCCCGCCTCACGTGGAGACGCTTCCCAATTGCCATGCCGAGACTCGAGGAGAATCCCGGGTGTCCCTAGCACCTAGGCAGGAGTCCTGACGTCGCTGAACAAACACGTGTCTGGAAGGGCCCTCCCTGTCGTAACTCGAGAATATACCCCAGGTTCCAGCCGCAACTCGAGAAAAACCATGAGACTTCCCCCTCGCCGCGAGATGAGGCCTGATTCCCCTGAACTGTGTGTAGAGCAATTCCGTGTTCCACATCAAACGTGAAAGGAGCCTTGATTTCCTTAATGGCACTCCAGATAAAACCCAAGATCACTGTCTCAAGTCTAGAGGGATCCTGAGGTCACTGGAGCAACACGAAAGGGCTCCGTGGACCCCAAATCAACCCGAGATGGGAGCTTAGTCCCTGGCTTCGACTCAAGAGGAATACCAAATTTCCATAAGCATCTATAGGTGGCTTCTCTCAGCTACAGGTATGTGAGAGGGACCCTGAGTTTGTGGAATCAGGTGGAATGGACACCGAGATGCTCTGACTCGAAGTAAGACCGTATATCCCTGCAGTGAATTGAGTGCAGGCTCGACTTGCATCTCCCAAAACGAAGGGATGTCTGAATCCCCTGTGGAGACCACAGAGAAAGACCTAGTTCTCCTCCTCATCGCGACAGGAGGCCTCACATCCTTTGAAAACTGGAGAGGTCCGTGGAGTTCAATGCTTCCAAAGGAGACGATGCCTGACTCCTCTTGAAAATGGATAGGAGTCCCAGGATCCCTGTGGCACGTGGAAAGGGACACTGCGTCTCCCGCCTCACGTGGAGACGCGTCCCAATTGCCATGCCAAGACTCGAGGAGTATCCCGAGGTGTCCCTCGCAACTAGGTAGGAGTCCGGACGTCGCTGAACAAACACGTGTCTGGAAGGGTCCTCCCAATCGTAACTCGAGAATATACCCCAGGTTCCGGCCGCAAATCGAGAAAAACCATGAGATTTCAACCTAGCCGCGAGTTGAGGCCCGATTCCCCTGCACTGCATGCAGAGGAATTCCGTGTTCCACATCATACGTGAAAGGAGCCTTGATTTCCTTGATGGCATTCAAGAGAAAATCCAAGATCACTGTCTCAAGTCTAGAGGGATCCTGAGGTCACTGGAGCAACACGAAAGGGCTCCGTGGACCCCAAATCAACTCGAGATGAGAGCTTAGTCCCCGGCTTCGAATCAAGAGGAATACCAACTTTCCACAAGCACCTCAAGAGGAGGCTTCTCTCAGCTACAGGTATGTGAGAGGGACCCTGAGTTTGTGGCCTCAAGTGGAATGGACACCGAGATGCCCTGACTCGAAGGAAGGCCGGATATCCCAGCAGTGAATTGAATGCAGGCTCGTCTTGCATCTCCCAAGACGAAGGGATGTCTGAATCCCCTGTGGAGGCCACAGGGAAAGACATAATTCTCCGCCTCAACGCGAGCGGAGGCCTCACATCCTTTGAAAACTCGAGAGGTCCGCGGAGATCAATGCTTCCAAAGGAGACGATGCCTGACTCCTCTTGAAAATAGATAGGAGTCCCAGGATCCCTGTGGCACGTGGAAAGGGACCCTGGGTCTCCCGCCTCACGTGGAGACGCGTCCCAATTGCCATGCCAAGACTCGAGCAGAATCCCAAGGTGTCCCTCGCACCTAGGCAGGAGTCCTGACGTCGCCGAACAAACACGTGTCTGGAAGGGCCCTCCCCATCGTAATTCGTGAATATACCCCAGGTTCCGGCCGCAACTCGAGAAAAACCATGAGACTTCCCCCTCGCCGCGAGATGAGGCCCGATTCCCCTGCACTGCGTGCAGAGCAATTCCGTGTTCCACATCAAACGTGAAAGGAGCCTTGATTTCCTTGATGGCACTCCAGAGAAAACCCAAGATCACTCTCTCAAGTCTAGAGGGATCCTGAGGTCACTGTAGCAACACGAAAGGGCTCCGTGGACCCCAAATCAACTCGAGATGAGAGCTTAGTTCCTGGCTTCGACTCAAGTGGAATACCAACTTTCCACAAGCACCTCAAGAGGAGGCTTCTCTCAGCTACAGGTATGTGAGAGGGACCCTGAGTTTGTGGCCTCAAATGGAATGGACAACGAGATGTTCTGACTCGAAGTAAGGCCGGATAGCCCTGCAGTGAATTGAGTGCAGGCTCGTCTTGCATCTCCCAAGACGAAGGGATGTCTGAATCCCCTGTGAAGACCACAAAGAATGACCTAGTCCTGCGCCTCAATGCTACCGGAGGCCTCACATCCTTTGAAAACTCGAGAGGTCCACGGACATCAATGCTTCCAAAGGAGACGATGCCTGACTCCTCTTGAAAATGGATAGGAGTCCCAGGATCACTGTGGCACGTGGAAACGGACCCTGGGTCTCCCGCCTCACGTAGAGAAGCGTCCCAATTGCCATGCCAAGGCTCGAAGAGAATCCTGAGGTGTCCCTCGCACCTAGGCAGGAGTCCTGACGTCGCTGAAGAATCACGTGTCTGGAAGGGCCCCCCACGTCGTAACTCGAGAATATACCCCTTGTTCCGGCCACAAGTGGAGAAAAACCATGAGACATCCGCTTCGCTGCGAGATGAGGCCCGAATCCCCTGCACTGCGTGCAGAGCAATTCCGTGTTCCACATCAAACGTGAAAGGAGCCTTGATTTCCTTGATGGCACTCCAGAGAATACTCAAGATCACTGTCTCAAGTCTAGAGGGATCCTCAGGTGACTGTAGCAACACGAAAGGTCTCCGTGGACCCCAAATCAACTCGAGATGAGAGCTTAGTCCCTGGCTTCGACTCAAGTGGAATACCAACTTTCCCCAAGCACCTCAAGAGGAGGCTTCTCTCAGCTACAGGTATGTGAGAGGGACCCTGTGTTTGTGGCCTCAAGTGGAATGGACACCGAGATGCTCTCATTCGAAGTAAGGCCGGATATCCATGCAGTGAATTGAGTGCAGGCTCTTCTTGCCTCTCCCAAGACGAAGCGATGTCTGAATCCCCTGAGGAGACCACAGAGAAAGACCTAGTTCTCGCCACACAGCGACCGGAGACCTCACATCCTTTGAAAACTCGAGAGGTCCTCGGAGATCAATGCTTCCAAAGGAGACGATGCCTGACTCCTCTTGAAAATGGATAGGAGTCCCAGGATCACTCTGGCCCGTGGAAAGAGACCCTGGATCTCCCGCCTCACGTGGAGACGCGTCCAAATTGCAATGCCAAGGCTCGAGGAGAATCCCGAGGTGTCCCTCGCACCTAGGCCCGAGTCCTGACGTTGCTGAACAAACAGGTGTCTGGAAGGGCCCTCCCCGTCGTAACTCGAGAATATACCCCAGATTCCGGCCGCAACTCGAGAAAAACCCTGAGACTTCCCCCTCGCCGCGAGATGAGGCCCGATTCCCCTGCAATGCGTGCAGAGAAATTCCGTGTTGCACATCAAACGTGAAAGGAGCCTTGATTTCCTTGATGGCACTCCAAAGAAAACCCAAGATCACTGTCTCAAGACTAGAGGGATCCTGACGTCACTGGAGCAACACGAAAGGGCTCCGAGGACACCAAATCTACTCGAGATGAGAGCTTAGTCCCTGGCTTCGACTCAAGAGGAATACCAACTTTCCACAAGCACCTCAAGAGGAGGCTTCTCTCAGCGACACGTATGTGAGAGGGACCCTGAGTTTGTGTCCTCAAGTGGAATGGACACCGACACGCTGTGACTCGAAGTAAGGCCGGATATCCCTGCAGTGAATTGAATGCAGGCTCGTCTTGCATCTCCCAAGACGAAGGGATGTCTGAATCCCCTGTGGAGACCACAGAGAAAGACCTAGTTCTCGGCCTCATCGCGACCGGAGGCCTCACATCCTTTGAAAACTCGAGAGGTCCGCGGACATCAATGCTTCCAAAGGAGACGAGGCCTGACTCCTCTTGAAAATTGATAGGAGACCCAGGATCGCTGTGGCACGTGGAAAGGGACCCTGGGTCTCCCGCCTCACGTGGGGACGCGTCCCAATTGCCATGCCAAGACTCGAGGAGAACCCCGAGGTGTCCCTCGCACCTAGGCAGGAGTCCTGACGTCGCTGGACAAACACGTGTCGGGAAGGGCCCTCCCCGTCGTAACTCAAGAATATACCCCAGGTTCCGGCCGCAACTTGAGAAAAACCATGAGACTTCCCCCTCGCCCCGAGATGAGGCCCGATTCCCTTGCACTGCGTTCAGCACAATTCCGTGTTCGACATCAAACGTGAAAGGAGCCTTGATTTCCTTGATGGCACTCCAGAGAAAACTCAAGATGACTGTCTCAAGTAGAGGGATCCTGAGGTCACTGGAGCAACACGAAAGGGCTCCGTGGACCCCAAATCAACTCGAGATGAGAGCTTAGTCCCTGGCTTAGACTCAAGAGGAATACCAACTTTCCACAAGCACCTCAAGAGGAGGCTTCTCTCAGCTACAGGTATGTGATAGCGACCCTGAGTTTGTGGCCTCAAGTGGAATGGACACCGAGATGCTCTGACTCGATGTAAGGCCGGATATCCCTGCAGGGAATTGAATGCACGCTCGTCTTGCATCTCCCAAGACGAAGGGATGTCTGAATCCCCTGTGGAGACCACAGAGAACGTCCTAATTCTCCCCCTCATCGCAACCGGAGGCCTCACATCCTTTGAAAATTCGAGAGGTCCACAGAGATTAATGCTTCCAAAGAGGACGATGCCTGACTCCTCTTGAAAATGGATAGGAGTCCCAGGATCCCTGTGGCACGTGGAAAGGGGCCCTGGGTCTCCCGCCTCACGTGTAGACGCCTCCCAATTGCCATGGCAAGACTCGAGGAGAATCCCGAGGTGTCCCTCGCACCTAGGCAGGAGTCCTGAGGTCGCTGAACAAACACGTGTCTGGAAGGGCCCTCCCCATCGTAACTCAAGAATATACCCCAGGTTCTGGCCACAACTCTAGAAAAATTATGAGACTTCCCCCTCGCCGCGAGATGAGGCCAGATTTCACTGCAGTGGGTGCAGAGCAATTCCGTGTTCCACATCAAATGAGAAAGGACCCTTGATTTCCTTGATTGAACTCCAGAGAAAACCCAAGAACACTGTCTCAAGTCTAGAGGGATCCTGAGGTCACTGGAGCAACACGAAAGGGCTTCGTGGACCCCAAATGAACTCGAGATGCGAGCTTAGTCCCTGGCTTCGATTCAAGAGGAATACCAACTTTCCACAAGCACCTCAAGAGGAGGCTTCTCTCAGCTACAAGTATGTGAGAGTTACCCTGAGTTTGTGGCCACAAGTGGAATGGACACCGAGAGGCTCTGACTCGAAGTAAGGCCGGATATCCCTGCGGTGAATTGAATGCAGGCTCGTCTTGCATCTCTCAAGACGAAGGGATGTCTGAATCCCCTGTGGAGACCACAGAGAAAGAACTAGTTCTCCGCCTCATCGCGACCAGAGGCCTCACATCCTTTGAAAACTCGAGAGGTCCGCGGAGATCAATGCTTCCAAAGGAGACGATGCCTGACTCCTCTTGAAAATGAATAGGAGTCCCAGGATCCCTGTGGAAGGTGGAAAGGGGCCCTTGGTCTCCCGCCTCACGTGGAGACGCGTCCCATTTGCTATGCCAAGACTCGAGGAGAATCCCGAGGTGTCCTTCGCACCTAGGTAGGAGTCCTGACTTCGCTGAACAAACACGTGTAAGGAAGGGTCCTCCCAATCGTAACTCGAGAATATACCCCAGGTTCCGGCCGCAAATCGAGAAAAACCATGAGATTTCCACCTAGCCGCGAGTTGAGGCCCGATTCCCCTGCACTGCATGCAGAGCAATTCCGTGTTCCACATCAAACGTGAAAGGAGCCTTGATTTCCTTGATGGCATTCAAGAGAAAACCCAAGATCACTGTCTCAAGTCTAGAGGGATCCTGAGGTCACTGTAGCAACACGAAAGGGCTCCGTGGACCCCAAATCAACTCGAGATGAGAGCTTAGTCCCTGGCTTTGACTCAAGAGGAATGCCAACTTTCTACAAGCACCTCAAGAGGAGGCTTCTCTCAGCTACAGGTATGTGAGAGGGACCCTGAATTTGTGGCCTCAAGTGTAATGTACACCGAGATGCTCTGACTCAAAGTAAGGCCCGATATCCCTGCAGTGAATTGAATGCAGGCTCGTCTTGCATCTCCCAAGACGAAGGGATGTCTGAATCCCCTGTGGAGACCACAGAGAAAGTCCTAGTCCTCCGCCTCATCGCGACCAGAGGCCTCACAACCTTTGAAAACTCGAGAGGTCCGCGGAGATGAATGCTTCCAAAGGAAACGATGCCTGAATCCTCTTGAAAATGGAATGGAGTCCCAGGATCCCTGTGGCACGTGGAAAGGGACCCTGGGTCTCCCGCCTCACGTGGAGACGCGTCCCATTTGTCATGCCAAGACTCGAGGAGAATCCCGAGGTTTCCCTCGCACCTAGGCAGGAGTCCTGACGTCGCTGAAAAAACACGTGTCTGGAAGGGTCCTCCCAATCGTAACTCGATAATATACCCCAGGTTCCGGCCGCAAATCGAGAAAAACCATTGGATTTCCGCCTCGCCGCGAGTTGAGGCCCGATTTCCCTGCACTGCATGCAGAGCAATTCCGTGTTCCACATGAAACGTGAAAGGAGACTTGATTTCCTTGATGGCACTCCAGAGAAAACCCAAGATCACTGTCTCAAGTCTAGAGGGATCCTGAGATTACTGGAGCAACAGGAAAGGGCTCCGTGGACCCCAAATCAACTCAAGATGAGAGCTTAGTCCCTGGCTTCGACTCAAGAGGAATACCAACTTTCCACAAGCACCTCAAGAGGAGGCTTCTCTCAGCTACAGGTATGTGAGAAGCACCCTGAGTTTGTGGCCTCAAATGCAATGGACACCGAGATGCTCTGACTCGAAGTAAGGCCGGATATCCCTTCAGTGAATTGAATGCAGGCTCGTCTTCCATCTCTCAAGACGAAGGGATGTCTGAATCCCCTGTGGAGACCACAGAGAAAGACCTAGTTCTCTGCCAACTCGCGACCGGAGGCCTCACATCCTTTGAAAACTCGAGAGGTCCGCGGAGATCAATGCTTCCAAAGGATACGATGCCTGACTCCTCTTGAAAATGGATAGGAGTCCCAGGATCCCTGTGGCACGTGGAAAGGGACCCTGGGTCTCCCACCTCACGTGGAGACGCGACCCAATTGCCATGCCAAAACTCGAGGAGAATCCCGAGGTGTCCCTCGCACCTAGGCAGGAGTCCTGACGTCGCTGAACAAACACGTGTCTGGAAGGGCCCTCCCCGTCGTAACTCGAGAATATACCCCAGGTTCCGGCCGCAACTCGAGAAAAACCATGAGACTTCCCCCTCGCCGCGAGATGAGGCCCGATTCCCCTGCACTGCGTGCACAGCAATTCCGTGTACCAGATCAAACGTGAAAGGAGCCTTGATTTCCTTGATGGCACTCCAGAGAAAACCCAAGATCACTGTCTCAAGTCTAGAGGGATCCTGAGGTCACTGGAGCAACACGAAAGGGCTCCGTGGACCCCAAATCAACTCGAGATGAGAGCTTAGTCCCTGGCTTCGACTCAAGAGGAATACCAACTTTCCACAAGCACCTCAAGAGGAGGCTTCTCTCAGCTACAGGTATGTGAGAGGGACCCTGAGTTTGTGGCCTCAAGTGGAATGGACACCGAGATGCTGTGACTCGAAGTAAGACCAGATATCCCTGGAGTGAATTGAATGCAGGCTCGTCTTGCATCTCCCAAGACGAAGGGATGTCTGAATCCCCTGTGAAGTCCACAGAGAAAGACCTAGTCTTCCGCCTCATCGCGACCGGAGGACTCACATCCTTTGAAAACTCGAGAGGTCCGCGGAGATCAATGCTTCCAAAGGAGACGATGCCTGACTCCTCTTGAAAATGGATAGGAGTCCCAGGATCCCTGTGGCACGTGGAAAGGGACCCTGGGTCTCCCGCCTCACGTGGAGACGCGTCCCAATTGCCATGCCAAGACTCGAGGAGAATCCCGAGGTGTCCCTCGCACCTATGCAGGAGTCCTGACGTCGCTGAACAAACACGTGTAAGGAAGGGCCCTCCCCGTCGTAACTCGAGAATATACCCCAGGTTCCGGCCGCAACTCGAGATAAACCATGAGACTTCCCCCTCGCCGCGAGATGAGGTCCGATTCCCCTGCACTGCGTGCAGAGCAATTCCGTGTTCCACATCAAACGTGAAAGGAGCCTTGATTTCCTTGATGGCACTCCAGAGAAAACCCAAGGTCACTGTCTCAAGTCTAGAGGGATCCTGAGGTCACTGGAGCAACACGAAAGGGCTCCGTGGACCCCAAATCAACTCGAGATGAGAGCTTAGTCCCTGCCTTCGACTCAAGAGGAATACCAAGTTTCCACAAGCACCTCAAGAGGAGGCTTCTCTCAGCTACAGGTATGTGAGTGGGACCCTGAGTTTGTGGCCTCAAGTCGAATGGACACCGAGATGCTCTGACTCGAAGTAAGGCCAGATATCCCTGCAGTGAATTGAATGCAGGCTCGTCTTGCATCTCCCAAGACGAAGGGTTGTCTGAATCCCCTGTGGAGACCACAGAGAAAGACCTAGTCCTCCGCCTCAACGCGACCGGAGGCCTCACATCCTTTGAAAACTCGAGAGGTCTGCGGAGATCAATGCTTCCAAAGGAGACGATGCCTGACTCCTCTTGAAAATGGATAGGAGTCCAAGGATCCCTGTGGCACGTGGAAAGGGACCCTGCGTCTCCCGCCTCACGTGGAGACGCGTCCCAATTGCCATGCCAAGACTCGAGGAGAATCCCGAGGTGTCCCTCGCACCTAGGCTGGAGTCCTTACGTCGCTGAACAAACACGTGTCTGGAAGGACCCTCCCCGTCGTAACTCGAGAATACACCCCAGGTTCCGGCCGCAACTCGAGAAAAACCATGAGACTTCCCCCTCGCCGCGAGATGAGGCCCGATTCCCCTGCACTGCGTGCAGAGCAATTCCGTGTTCCACATCAAACGTGAAAGGAGCCTTGATTTCCTTGATGGCACTCCAGAGAAAACCCAAGATCACTGTCTCAAGTCTAGAGGGATCCTGAGGTCACTGGAGCAACACGAAAGGGCTCCATGGACCCCAAATCAACTCGAGATGAGAGCTTAGTCCCTGGCTTCGACTCAAGAGGAATACCAACTTTCCAAAAGCACCTCAAGAGGAGGCTTCTCTCAGCTACAGGTATGTGAGAGGGACCCTGAGTTTGTGGCCTCAAGTGGAATGGACACCGAGATGCTCTGACTCGAAGTAAGGCCGGATATACCTGCAGTGAATTGAATGCAGGCTCGTCTTGCATCTCCCAAGACGAAGGGTTGTCTGAATACCCTGTGGAGACCACAGAGAAAGACCTAGTCCTCCGCCTCAACGCGAACGGAGGCCTCACATCCTTTGAAAACTCGAGAAGTCCGCGGAGATCAATGCTTCCAAAGGAGACAATGCCTGACTCCTCTTGAAAATGGATAGGAGTCCCAGGATCCCTGTGGCACGTGGAAAGGGACCCTGGGTCTCCCGCCTCACGTGGAGACGCGTCCCAATTGCCATGCCAAGACTCGAGGAGAATCCCGAGGTGTCCCTCGCACCTAGGCAGGAGTCCTGACGTCGCTGAACAAACACGTGTCTGGAAGGGCCCTCCCCGTCGTAACTCGAGAATATACCCCAGGTTCCGGCCGCAACTCGAGAAAAACCATGAGACTTCCCCCTCGCTGCGAGATGAGGCCCGATTCCCCTGCACTGCGTGCAGAGCAATTCCGTGTTCCACATCAAACGTGAAAGGAGCCTTGATTTCCTTGATGGCACTCCAGAGAAAACCCAAGATCACTGTCTCAAGTCTAGAGGGATCCTGAGGTCACTGGAGCAACACGAAAGGGCTCCCTGGACCCCAAATCAACTCGAGATGAGAGCTTAGTCCCTGGCTTCGACTCAAGAGGAATACCAAGTTTCCACAAGCACCTCAAGAGGAAGCTTCTCTCAGCTACAGGTATGTGAGAGGGACCCTGAGTTTGTGGCCTCAAGTGGAATGGACACCGAGATGCTCTGACTCGAAGTAAGGCCGGATATCCCTGCAGTGAATTGAATGCCGGCTCGTCTTGCATCTCCCAAGACGAAGGGATGTCTGAAGCCCCTGTGGAGACCATACAGAAAAATCTAGTCCTCCGCCTCATTGCGACCGGAGGCCTCACATCCTTTGAAAACTCGAGAGGTCCGCGGAGATCAATGCTTCCAAAGGAGACGATGCCTGACTCCTCTTGAAAATGGATAGGAGCCCCAGATTCCCTGTGGCACGTCGAAAGGGACCCTGGGTCTCACGCCTCACGTGGAGACGCGTCTCAATTGCCATGCCAAGACTCGAAGAGAATCCCGAGGTGTCCCTCGCACCTAGGCAGGAGTCCTGACGTCGATGAACAAACACGTGTCAGGAAGGGCCCTCCCCGTCGTAACTCGAGAATATACCCCAGGTTCCGGCCGCAACTCGAGAAAAACCATTAGACTTCCCCCTCGCCGTGAGATGAGGCCCGATTCCCCTGCACTGCGTGCAGAGCAATTCCATGTTCCACATCAAACGTGAAAGGAGCCTTGATTTCCTTGATGGCACTCCAGAGAAAACCCAAGATCACTGTCTCAAGTCTAGAGGGATCCTGAGGTCACTGTAGCAACAGGAAAGGGCTCCGTGGACCCCAAATCAACTCGAGATGAGAGCTTAGTCCCTGGCTTCGACTCAAGAGGAATACCAACTTTCCACAAGCACCTCAAGAGGAGGCTTCTCTCAGCTACAGGTATGTGAGAGGGACCCTGAGTTTGTGGCCTCAAGTGGAATGGACACCGAGATGCTCTGACTCTACGTAAGGCCGGATATCCTTGCAGTGAATTGAATGCAGGCTCGTCTTCCATCTCCCAAGATGAAGGGATGTCTGAATCACCTGTGGAGAACACAGAGAAGACCTAGTTCTCCACCTCTTCTCGACTGGAGGCCTCACATCCTTTGAAAACTCGAGACGTCCACGGAGATCAATGCTTCCAAAGGAGACGATGCCTGACTCCTCTTGAAAATGGATAGGAGTCCCAGGATCACTGTGGCACGTGGAAAGGGACCCTGGGTCTCCCGCCTCACGTGGAGACGCGTCCCAATTGCCATGCCAAGGCTCGAGGAGAATCCCGAGGTGTCCCTCGCACCTAGCCAGGAGTCCTGACATCGCTGAACAAACACGTGTCTGGAAGGGCCCTCCCCGTCATAACTCGAGAATATACCCCAGGTTACGGCCGCAACTCGAGAAAAACCATGAGACTTCCCCCTTGCCGCGAGATGAGGCCCAATTCCCCTGCACTGCGTGCAGAGCAATTCCGTGTTCCACATCAAATGTGAAAGGAGCCTTGATTTCCTTGCTGGCACTCCACAGAAAACCCAAGATCACTGTCTCAAGTCTAGAGGGATCCTGAGGTCACTGGAGCAACACGAAAGGGCTCCGTGGACCCCAAATCAACTCGAGATGAGAGCTTAGTCCCTGGCTTCGACTCAAGAGGAATACCAAGTTTCCACAAGCACCTCAAGAGGAGGCTTCTCTCAGCTACAGGTATGTGAGAGGGACCCTGAGTTTGTGGCCTCAAGTGGAATGGTCACCGAGATGCTGTGACTCGAAGTAAGACCAGATATCCCTGGAGTGAATTGAATGCAGGCTCATCTTGCATCTCCCAAGGCGAAGGGTTGTCTGAATCCCCTGTGGAGACCACAGAGAAAGACCTAGTCCTCCGCCTCAACGCGAACGGAGGCCTCACATCCTTTGAAAACTCGAGAAGTCCGCGGAGATCAATGCTTCCAAAGGAGACGATGCCTGACTCCTCTTGAAAATGGATAGGAGCCCCAGATTCCCTGTGGCACGTCGAAAGGGACCCTGGGTCTCACGCCTCACGTGGAGACGCGTCTCAATTGCCATGCCAAGACTCGAAGAGAATCCCGAGGTGTCCCTCGCACCTAGGCAGGAGTCCTGACGTCGATGAACAAACACGTGTCAGGAAGGGCCCTCCCCGTCGTAACTCGAGAATATACCCCAGGTTCCGGCCGCAACTCGAGAAAAACCATTAGACTTCCACCTCGCCGCGAGATGAGGCCCGATTCCCCTGCACTGCGTGCAGAGCAATTCCATGTTCCACATCAAACGTGAAAGGAGCCTTGATTTCCTTGATGGCACTCCAGAGAAAACCCAAGATCACTGTCTCAAGTCTAGAGGGATCCTGAGGTCACTGTAGCAACAGGAAAGGGCTCCGTGGACCCCAAATCAACACGAGATGAGAGCTTAGTCCCTGGCTTCGACTCAAGAGGAATACCAACTTTCCACAAGCACCTCAAGAGGAGGCTTCTCTCAGCTACAGGTATGTGAGAGGGACCCTGAGTTTGTGGCCTCAAGTGGAATGGACACCGAGATGCTCTGACTCTACGTAAGGCCGGATATCCCTGCAGTGAATTGAATGCAGGCTCGTCTTCCATCTCCCAAGATGAAGGGATGTCTGAATCACCTGTGGAGACCACAGAGAAGACCTAGTTCTCCACCTCTTCACGACTGGAGGCCTCACATCCTTTGAAAACTCGAGACGTCCACGGAGATCAATGCTTCCAAAGGAGACGATGCCTGACTCCTCTTGAAAATGGATAGGAGTCCCAGGATCCCTGTGGCACGTGGAAAGGGACCCTGGGTCTCCCGCCTCACGTGGAGACGCGTCCCAATTGCCATGCCAAGGCTCGAGGAGAATCCCGAGGTGTCCCTCGCACCTAGCCAGGAGTCCTGACATCGCTGAACAAACACGTGTCTGGAAGGGCCCTCCCCTTTGTAACTCGAGAATATACCCCAGGTTCCGGCCGCAACTCGAGATAAACCATGAGACTTCCCCCTTGCCGCGAGATGAGGCCCAATTCCCCTGCACTGCGTGCAGAGCAATTCCGTGTTCCACATCAAATGTGAATGGAGCCTTGATTTCCTTGCTGGCACTCCACAGAAAACCCAAGATCACTGTCTCAAGTCTAGAGGGATCCTGAGGTCACTGGAGCAACACGAAAGGGCTCCGTGGACCCCAAATCAACTCGAGATGAGAGCTTAGTCCCTGGCTTCGACTCAAGAGGAATACCAAGTTTCCACAAGCACCTCAAGAGGAGGCTTCTCTCAGCTACAGGTATGTGAGAGGGACCCTGAGTTTGTGGCCTCAAGTGGAATGGTCACCGAGATGCTGTGACTCGAAGTAAGACCAGATATCCCTGGAGTGAATTGAATGCAGGCTCATCTTGCATCTCCCAAGACGAAGGGTTGTCTGAATACCCTGTGGAGACCACAGAGAAAGACCTAGTCCTCCGCCTCAACGCGAACGGAGGCCTCACATCCTTTGAAAACTCGAGAAGTCCGCGGAGATCAATGCTTCCAAAGGAGACGATGCCTGACTCCTCTTGAAAATGGATAGGAGTCCCAGGATCCCTGTGGCACGTGGAAAGGGACCCTGGGTCTCCCGCCTCACGTGGAGACGCGTCCCAATTGCCATGCAAAGACTCGAGGAGAATCCCGAGGTGTCCCTCGCACCTAGGCAGGAGTCCTGACGTCGCTGAACAAACACGTGTCTGGAAGGGCCCTCCCCGTCGTAACTCGAGAATATACCCCAGGTTCCGGCCGCAACTCGAGAAAAACCATGAGACTTCCCCCTCGCTGCGAGATGAGGCCCGATTCCCCTGCACTGCGTGCAGAGCAATTCCGTGTTCCACATCAAACGTGAAAGGAGCCTTGATTTCCTTGATGGCACTCCAGAGAAAACCCAAGATCACTGTCTCAAGTCTAGAGGGATCCTGAGGTCACTGGAGCAACACGAAAGGGCTCCGTGGACCCCAAATCAACTCGAGATGAGAGCTTAGTCCCTGGCTTCGACTCAAGAGGAATACCAAGTTTCCACAAGCACCTCAAGAGGAAGCTTCTCTCAGCTACAGGTATGTGAGAGGGACCCTGAGTTTGTGGCCTCAAGTGGAATGGACACCGAGATGCTCTGACTCGAAGTAAGGCCGGATATCCCTGCAGTGAATTGAATGCTGGCTCGTCTTGCATCTCCCAAGACGAAGGGATGTCTGAAGCCCCTGTGGAGACCATAGAGAAAAATCTAGTCCTCCGCCTCATTGCGACCGGAGGCCTCACATCCTTTGAAAACTCGAGAGGTCCGCGGAGATCAAAGCTTCCAAAGGAGACGATGCCTGACTCCTCTTGAAAATGGATAGGAGCCCCAGATTCCCTGTGGCACGTCGAAAGGGACCCTGGGTCTCACGCCTCACGTGGAGACGCGTCTCAATTGCCATGCCAAGACTCGAAGAGAATCCCGAGGTGTCCCTCGCACCTAGGCAGGAGTCCTGACGTCGATGAACAAACACGTGTCAGGAAGGGCCCCCCCCGTCGTAACTCGAGAATATACCCCAGGTTCCGGCCGCAACTCGAGAAAAACCATTAGACTTCCCCCTCGCCGTGAGATGAGGCCCGATTCCCCTGCACTGCGTGCAGAGCAATTCCATGTTCCACATCAAACGTGAAAGGAGCCTTGATTTCCTTGATGGCACTCCAGAGAAAACCCAAGATCACTGTCTCAAGTCTAGAGGGATCCTGAGGTCACTGGAGCAACACGAAAGGGCTCCGTGGACCCCAAATCAACTCGAGATGAGAGCTTAGTCCCTGGCTTCGACTCAAGAGGAATACCAACTTTCCACAAGCACCTCAAGAGGAGGCTTCTCTCAGCTACAGGTATGTGAGAGGGACCCTGAGTTTGTGGCCTCAAGTGGAATGGACACCGAGATGCTCTGACTCTACGTAAGGCCGGATATCCCTGCAGTGAATTGAATGCAGGCTCGTCTTCCATCTCCCAAGATGAAGGGATGTCTGAATCACCTGTGGAGACCACAGAGAAGACCTAGTTCTCCACCTCTTCACGTCTGGAGGCCTCACATCCTTTGAAAACTCGAGACGTCCACGGAGATCAATGCTTCCAAAGGAGACGATGCCTGACTCCTCTTGAAAATGGATAGGAGTCCCAGGATCCCTGTGGCACGTGGAAAGGGACCCTGGGTCTCCCGCCTCACGTGGAGACGCGTCCCAATTGCCATGCCAAGGCTCGAGGAGAATCCCGAGGTGTCCCTCGCACCTAGCCAGGAGTCCTGACATCGCTGAACAAACACGTGTCTGGAAGGGCCCTCCCCGTCGTAACTCGAGAATATACCCCAGGTTCCGGCCGCAACTCGAGAAAAACCATGAGACTTCCCCCTTGCCGCGAGATGAGGCCCAATTCCCCTGCACTGCGTGCACAGAAATTCCGTGTTCCACATCAAATATGAAAGGAGCCTTGATTTCTTGCTGGCACTCCACAGAAAACCCAAGATCACTGTCTCAAGTCTAGAGGGATCCTGAGGTCACTGGAGCAACACGAAAGGGCTCCGTGGACCCCAAATCAACTCGAGATGAGAGCTTAGTCCCTGGCTTCTACTCAAGAGGAATACCAAGTTTCCACAAGCACCTCAAGAGGAGGCTTCTCTCAGCTACAGGTATGTGAGAGGGACCCTGAGTTTGTGGCCTCAAGTGGAATGGACACCGAGATGCTGTGACTCGAAGTAAGACCAGATATCCCTGGAGTGAATTGAATGCAGGCTCATCTTGCATCTCCCAAGACGAAGGGATGTCTGAATCCCCTGTGGAGTCCACAGAGAAAGACCTAGTCCTCCGCCTCATCGCGACCGGAGGCCTCACATCCTTTGAAAACTCGAGAGGTCCGCGGAGATCAATGCTTCCAAAGGAGACGATGCCTGACTCCTCTTGAAAATGGATAGGAGTCCCAGGATCCCTGTGGCACGTGGAAAGGGACACTGGGTCTCCCGCCTCACGTGGAGACGCATCCCAATTGCCATGCCAAGACTCGAGGAGAATCCCGAGGTGTCCCTCGCACCTATGCAGGAGTCCTGACGTCGCTGAACAAACACGTGTAAGGAAGGGCCCTCCCCGTCGTAACTCGAGAATATACCCAAGGTTCCGGCCGCAACTCGAGATAAACCATGAGACTTCCCCCTCGCCGCGAGATGAGGTCCGATTCCCCTGCACTGCCTGCAGAGCAATTCAGTGTTCCACATCAAACGTGAAAGGAGCCTTGATTTCCTTGACGGCACTCCAGAGAAAACCCAAGATCACTGTCTCAAGTCTAGAGGGATCCTGAGGTCATTGGAGCAACACGAAAGGGCTCTGTGGACCCCAAATCAACTCGAGATGAGAGCTTAGTCCCTGGCTTCGACTCAACAGGAATACCAACTTTCCAAAAGCACCTCAACAGGAGGCTTCTCTCAGCTACAGGTATGTGAGAGGGACCCTGAGTTTTTGGCCTCAAGTGGAATGGACACCGAGATGCTCTGACTCCAAGTAAGGCCGGATATCCCTGCAGTGAATTGAATGCAGGCTCGTCTTGAATCTCCCAAGACGAAGGGATGTCTGAATCCCCTGTGGAGACCACAGATAAAGACCTAGTCCTCCGCCTCAACGCGATCGGAGGCCTCACATTCTTGGAAAACTCGAGAGGTCTGCGGAGATCAATGCTTCCAAAGGAGACGATGCCTGACTCCTCTTGAAAATGGATAGGAGTCCCAGGATCACTGTGGCACATGGAAAGGGACCCTGGGTCTCCCGCCTCACGTGGAGACGCGTCCCAATTGCCATGGCAAGACTCGAGGAAAATCCCGAGGTGTCCCACGCACCTAGGCAGGAGTCCTTACGTCGCTGAACAAACACGTGTATGGAAGGGACCTCCCCGTCGTAACTCGAGAATATACACCAGGTTCCGGCCGCAACTCGAGAAAAACCATGAGACTTCCCCCTCGCCGCGACATGAGGCCCGATTCCCCTGCACTGCATCCAGAACAATTCCGTGTTCCACATCAAACGTGAAAGGAGCCTTGATTTCCTTGATGACACTCCAGAGAAAACCCAAGATCACTGTCTCAAGTCTAGAGGGATTCTCAGGAAACTGGAGCAACACGAAAGGGCTCTGTGGACGCCAAATCAACTCGAGATGAGAGCTTACTCCCTGGCTTCGACTCAAGAGGAATATCAACTTTCCACAAGCACCTCAAGAGGAGGCTTCTCTCAGCTACAGGTATTTGAGAGGGACCCTGAGTTTGTGGCCTCAAGTGGAATGGACACCGAGATGCTCTGACTCGAAGTAAGGCCGGATATCCCTGCAGTGAATTGAATGCAGGCTCGTCTTGCATCTCCCAAGACGAAGGGATGTCTGAATCCCCTGTGGAGACCACAGAGAAAGACCTAGTCCTCCGCCTCATCGCGACCGGAGGCCTCACATCCTTTGAAAACTGTAGAGGTCCGCGGAGATCAATGCTTCCAAAGGAGACGATGCCTGACTCCTCTTGAAAATGGATAGGAGTCCCAGGATCCCTGTGGCACGTGGAAAGGGACCCTGGGTCTCCCGCCTCACGTGGAGACGCGTCCCAATTGCCATGGCAAGACTCGAGGAGAATCCCGAGGTGTCCCTCGCACCTAGGCAGGAGTCCTGACGTCGCTGAACAAACACGTGTCTGGAATGGCCCTCCCCGTCGTAACTTGAGAATATACCCCAGGTTCCGGGCGCAACTCGAGAAAAACCATGAGACTTCCCCCTCACCGCGAGATGAGGCCCGATTCCCCTGCACTGCGTGTAGAGCAATTCCGTGTTCCACAACAAACGAGAAAAAAGCCTTGATTTCCTTGATGGCACTCCAGAGAAAACCCAAGATCACTGTCTCAAGTCTAGAGGGATCCTGAAGTCACTGGAGCAACAGGAAAGGGCTCCGTGGACCCCAAATCAACTCAAGATGAGAGCTTAGTCCCTGGCTTCGACTCAAGAGGAATACCAACTTTCCACAAGTACCTCAAGAGGAGGCTTCTCTCAGCTACAGGTATGTGAGAGGGACCCTGAGTTTGTGGCCTCAAGTGGAATGGACACCGAAATGCTCTGACTCGAAGTAAGGCCAGATATCCCTGCAGTGAATTGAATGCAGGCTCGTCTTGCATCTCCCAAGACGATGGGTTGTCTGAATCCCCTGTGGAGACCACAGAGAAAGACCTAGTCCTCCGCCTCATTGCGACCGGAGGCCTCACATCCTTTGAAAACTCGAGAGGTCCGCGGAGATCAATGCTTCCAAAGGAGACGATGCCTGACTCCTCTTGAAAATGGATAGGAGTCCCAGGATCCCTGTGGCAGGTCGAAAGGGACCCTGGGTCTCCCGCCTCACGTGGAGATGCGTCTCAATTGCCATGCCAAGACTCGAGGAGAATCCCGAGTTGTCCCTCGCACCTAGGCAGGAGTCCTGACGTTGATGAACAAACACGTGTCTGGAAGGGCCCTCCCCGTCGTAACTCGAGAATATACCCCAGGTTCCGGCCGCAACTCGAGAAAAACCATGAGACTTCCCCCTCGCCGCGACATGAGGCCCGATTCCCCTGCACTGCGTGCAGAGCAATTCCGTGTTCCACATCAAACGTGAAAGGAGCCTTGATTTCCATGACGGCACTCCAGAGAAACCCCAAGATCACTGTCTCAAGTCTAGAGGGATCCTGAGGTCACTGTAGCAACACAAAAGGGCTCCGAGGACCCCAAATCAACTCGAGATTAGAGCTTAGTCCCTGGCTTTGACTCAAGAGGAATACCAACTTTCCACAAGCACCTCAAGAGGAGGCTTCTCTCAGCTACAGGTATGTGAGAGGGACCCTGAGTTTGTGGCCTCAAGTGGAATGGACACGGAGATGTTCTGACTCGAAGTAAGGCCGGATATCCATGCAGTGAATTGAATGCAGGCTCGTCTTGCATCTCCCAAGACCAACGGATGTCTGAATCCCCTGTGGAAACCACAGAGAAAGACCTAGTCCTCCGCCTCAACGCGATCGGAGGCCTCACATCCTTTGAAAACTCGAGAGGTCTGCGGAGATCAATGCTTGCAAAGGAGACGATGCCTGACTCCTCTTGAAAATGGATAGGAGTTCCAGGATCCCTGTGGCACGTGGAAAGGGACCCTGCGTCTCCCGCCTCACGTGGAGACGCGTCCCAATTGCCATGCCAAGACTCAAGGAAAAGCCCGAGGTGTCCCTCGCACCTAGGCTGGAGTTCTTACGTCGCTGAACAAACACGTGTATGGAAGGGACCTCCCCGTCGTAACTCGAGAATATACACCAGGTTCCGGCCTCGACTCGAGAAAAACCATGAGACTTCCCCCTCGCCGCGAGATGAGGCCCGATTCCCCTGCACTGCGTCAAGAGCAATTCCGTGTTCCACATCAAACGTGAAAGGAGCCTTGATTTCCTTGATGACACTCCAGAGAAAACCCAAGATCACTGTCTCAAGTCTAGAGGGATCCTGAGGTCACTGGAGCAACACGAAAGGGCTCCGTGGACCCCAAATCAACTCGAGATGAGAGCTTAGTCCCTGGCTTCGACTCAAGAGGAATACCAACTTTCCACAAGCACCTCAAGAGGAGGCTTCTCTCAGCTACAGGTATGTGAGAGGGACCCTGAGTTTTTGGCCTCAAGTGGAATGGACACCGAGATGCTCTGACTCCAAGTAAGGCCGGATATCCCTGCAGTGAATTGAATGCAGGCTCGTCTTGCATCTCCCAAGACGAAGGAATGTCTGAATCCCCTGTGGAGACCACAGAGAAAGACCTAGTTCTCCGCCTCATCGCGACCGGAGGCCTCATATCCTTTGAAAACTCGAGAGGTCCGCGGAGATCAATGCTTCCAAAGGAGACGATGCCTGACTCCTCTTGAAAATGGAACGGAGTCCCAGGATCCCTGAATCACGTGGAAAGGGACCCTGGGTCTCCCACCTCACGTGGAGACGCGTCCCAATTGCCATGCCAAGACTCGAGGAGAATCCCAAGTTGTCCCTCGCACCTAGGCAGGAGTCCTGACGTCGCTGAACAAACACGTGTCTGGAAGGGACCTCACCGTCGTAACTCGGGAATATACCCCAAGTTCCGGCCGCAACTCGAGTAAAACCATGAGACTTCAAACTCGCCGCGAGATGAGGCCGAATTTCCCTGCACTGCGTGCAGAGCAATGCCGTGTTCCACATCAAAGTTGAAAGGAGCCTTGATATCCTTGATGGCACTCCAGAGAAAACCCAAGATCACTGTCTCAAGTCTAGAGGGATCCTGAGGTCACTGTAGCAACACGAAAGGTCTCCGTGGACCCCAAATCAAGTCGAGATGAGAGCTTAGTCCCTGGCTTCGACTCAAGAGGAATACCAGCTTTCCACAAGCACCTCAAGAGGAGGCTTCTCTCACCTACCGTTATGTGAGAGGGACCCTGATTTTGTGGCCTCAAGTGGAATGCACACCGATATGCTCTGACTCGAAGTAAGGCCGAATATCCCTGCAGTGAATTGAATGCATGCTCGTCTTTCATCTCCCAAGACGAAGGGATGTCTGAATCCCCTGTGGAGACCACAGAGAAAGACCTAGTTCTCCACCTCATCGCGACCGGAGGCCTCACATCCTTTGAAAACTCGAGAGGTCTGCGAAGATCAATGCTTCCAAAGGAGACGATGCCTGACTCCTCTTGAAAATGGATAGGAGTCCCAGGATCCCTGTGGCACGTGGAAAGGGACCCTGGTCTCCCGCCTCACGTGGAGACGCGTCCCAATGGCCATGACTAGACTCGAGGAGAATCCCAAGGTGTCCCTCGCACCTAGGCAGGAGTCCTGAAGTCGCTGAACAAACACGTGTCTGGAAGGGCCCTCCCCGTCGTAACTCGAGAATATACCCCAGGTTCCGGCCGCAACTCGAGAAAAACCATGAGACTTCCAACTCGCCGCGAGATGAGGCCCAATTTCCCTGCACTGCGTGCAGAGCAATTCCGTGTTCCACATCAAACGAGAAAAAAGCCTTGATTTCCTTGATGGCACTCCAGAGAAAACCCAAGATCATTGTCTCAAGTCTAGAGGGATCCTGAGGTCACTGGAGCAACACGAAAATGCTCCGTGGACCCAAAATCAACTCGAGATGAGAGCTTAGTCCCTGGCTTCGACTCAAGAGGAATACCAACTTTCCACAAGCACCTCAAGAGGAGGCTTCTCTCAGCTACAGGTATGTGAGATGGACCCTGAGTTTGTGGCCTCAAGTGCAATGGACACCGAGATGCTCTGACTCGAAGTAAGGCCGGATATCCCTGCAGTGAATTGAATGCAGGCTCATCTTGCATCTCCCAAGACGAAGGGATGTCTGAATCCCCTGTGGAGACCATAAGAAAGACCTAGTTCTCGCCACATCGCAACCGGAGGCCTCACATCCTTTGAAAATTCGAGAGGTCCTCGGAGATCAATGCTTATAAAGGAGACGATGCCTGACTACTCTTGAAAATGGATAGCAGTCCCAGGATCCGTGTGGCACGTGGAAAGGGACCCTGGGTCTCCCGCCTCACGTGGAGACGCGTCCCAATTGCCATGTCAAGACTCGAGGAGAATCCAGAGGTGTTCCGGGCACCTAGGCAGGAGTCCTGACGTCGCTGAACAAACACTTGTCTGGAAGGGCCCTCCCCGTCGTAAGTCGAGAATATACCCCAGGTTCCGCCGCAACTCGAGAAAAACCATCAGACTTACCCCTCGCCGCGAGATGAGACCCGATTCCCCTGCACTGCGTGCAGAGCAATTCCGTGTTCCACATCAAAATTGAAAGGAGCCTTGATATCCTTGATGGCACTCCAGAGAAAACCCAAGATCACTGTCTCAAGTCTAGAGGGATCCTGAGGTCACTGTAGCAACACGAAAGGGCTCCGTGGACCCCAAATCAACTCGAGATGAGAGCTTAGTCCCTGGCTTCGACTTAAGAGGTATACCAACTTTCCACAAGCACCTCAAGAGGAGGCTTCTCTCAGCTACAGTTATGTGAGAGGGACCCTGATTTTGTGGCCTCAAGTGGAATGGACACCGAGATGCTCTGACTCAAAATAAGGCCGAATATCCCTGCAGTGAATTGAATGCCGGCTCTTCATGCATTTCCCCAGACGAAGGGATGTCTGAATCCCCTGTGGAGACCACAGAGAAAGACCTAGTTCTCCACCTCATCGCGAACGGAGGCCTCACATCCTTTGAAAACCCGAGAGGTCCGCGGAGATCAATGCTTCCAAAGGAGAAGATGCCTGACTCATCTTGAAAATGGATAGGAGTCCCAGGATCCCTGAGGCACGTGGAATGGGACACTGGGTCTCCCGCCTCACGTGGAGACGCGTCCCAATTGCCATGCCAAGACTCGAGGAGAATCCCGAGGTGTCCCTCGCACCTAGGCAGGAGTCCTGACGTCGCTGAACAAACACGTGTCTGAAAGGGCCCTCCCCGTCATAACTCGAGAATATACCCCAGGTTCCGGCCGCAACTCGAGAAAAACCATGAGACTTCCCCCTCGGCGAGAGATGAGGCCCGATTCCCCTGCACTGGGTGCAGAGCAATTCCGTGTTCCACATCAAACGTGAAAGGAGCCTTGATTTCCTTGATGGCACTCCAGACAAAACCCAAGATCACTGTCTCAAGTCTAGAGGGATCCTGAGGTCACTGTAGCAACACCAAAGGGCTCCGTGGACCCCAGATCAACTCGAGATGAGAGCTTAGTCCCTGGCTGCGACTCAAGTGGAATACCAAGTTTCCACAAGCACCTCAAGAGGAGGCTTCTCTCAGCTACAGGTATGTGAGAGGGCCCCTGAGTTTGTTGCCTCAAGTGGAATGGACACCGAGAAGCTCTGACTCGAAGTTAGGCCGGATATCCCTGCAGTGAATTGAATGCAGGCTCGTCTTGCATCTCCCAAGACGAAGGGATGTCTGAATCCCCTGTGGAGACCACAGAGAAAGACCTAGTTCTCCGCCTCATCGCGACCGGAAGCCTCACATCCTTTCAAAACTCGAGAGGTCCGCGGAGATCAATGCTTCCAAAGGAGACGATGCCTGACTCCACTTGAAAATGGATAGGAGTCCCAGGATCCGTGTGGCACGTGGAAAGGGACGCTGGGTCTTCCGCCTCATGTGGAGACGCGTCCCAATTGCCATGTCAAGACTCGAGGAGAATCCAGAGGTGTCCCTCGCACCTAGGCAGGAGTAATGACGTCGCTCAACAAACAGTTGACTGGAAGGGCTCTCCCCATCGTAAGTCGAGAATGTACCCCAGGTTCCGGCCGCAACACGAGAAAAACCATGAGACTTCCACCTCGCCGCGAGATGAGGCCCGATTCCCCTGCACTGCGTGCAGAGCAATTCCGTGTTCCACATCAAACGAGAAAAAAGTCTTGATTTCCTTGATGGCACTCCAGAGAAAACCCAAGATCATTGTCTCAAGTCTAGAGGGATCCTGAGGTCACTGGAGCAACACGAAAATGCTCCGTGGACCCAAAATCAACTCGAGATGAGAGCTTAGTCCCTGGCTTCGACTCAAGAGGAATACCAACTTTCCACAAGCACCTCAAGAGGAGGCTTCTCTAAGCTACAGGTATGTGAGAGGGACACTGAGTTTGTGGCCTCAAGTGGAATGGACACCGAGAAGCTCTGACTCGAAGTTAGGCTGGATATCCCTGCAGTGAATTGAATGCAGGCTCGTCTTGCATCTCCCAAGACGAAGGGATGTCTGAATCCCCTGTGGAGACCACAGAGAAAGACCTAGTTCTCCACCTCATCGCGACCGGAGGCCTCACATCCTTTGAAAACTCGAGAGGTCCGCGGAGATCAATGCTTCCAAAGGAGACGATGCCTGACTCCTCTTGAAAATGGATAGGAGTCCCAGGATCCCTGTGGCACGTGAAAAGGGACCCTGGGTCTCCCGCCTCACGTGGAGACGCGTCCCAATTGCCATGCCAAGACTCGAGGAGAATCCCGAGGTGTCCCTCGCACCTAGGCAGGAGTCCTGACGTCGCTGAACTAACACGTGTCTGGAAGGGCCCTCCCCGTCGTAACTCGAGAATATACCCCAGGTTCCGGCCGCAACTTGAGAAAAACCATGAGACATCCCCCTTGCCGCGAGATGAGGCCCGATTCCCCTGCACTGCGTGTAGAGCAATTCCGTGTTCCACATCAAACGAGAAAAAAGCCTTGATTTCCTTGATGGCACTCCAGAGAAAACCCAAGATCACTGTCTCAAGTCTAGAGGGATCCTGAGGTCACTGGAGCAACAAGAAAGGTCTCCGTGGACCGCAAATTAACTCGAGATGAGAGCTTAGTCCCTGGCTTTGACACAAGAGGAATACCCACTTTGCACAAGCACCTTAAGTGGAGGGTTCTCTCAGCCACAGGTATGTGAGAAGGACCCTGAGTTTGTGGCCTCAAGTGGAATGGACACCGAGATGCTCTGACTCGAAGTAAGGCCGGATATCCCTGCAGTGAATTGAAATCAGGCTATTCTTGCATCTGCCAAGACGAAGGGATGTCTGTATCCCCTGTGGAGACCACAGAGAAAGACCGAGTTCTCCGCCTCATCGCGACCGGAGGCCTCATATCCTTTGAAAACTCGAGAGGTCCGCGGAGATCAATGCTTCCAAAGGAGACGATGCCTGACTCCTCTTGAAAATGGATAGGAGTCCCGGGATCCCTGTGGCACGTGGAAAGGGACACTGGGTCTCCCGCCTCACGTGGAGACGCGTCCCAATTGCCATGCCAAGACTCGAGGAGAATCCCGAGGTGTACCTCGCACCTAGGCAGGAGTCCTGACGTTGCTGAACAACTCGTGTCTGGAAGGGCCCTCCCCGTCGTAACTCTCGAATATACCCCAGGTTCCGGCCGCAACTCGAGAAAAACCATGAGACTTCCCCTTCGCCGCGAGATGAGGCCCAATTCCCCTGCACTGCGTGCAGAGCAATTCCGTGTACGACATCAAAAGTGAAAGGAGCCATGATTTCCTTGATGGCACTCCAGAGAAAACCCAAGATCACTGTCTCAAGTCTAGAGGGATCCTGAGGTCACTGGAGCAACACGAAAGGGCTCCGTGGACCCCAAATCAACTCGAGATGAGAGCTTAGTCCCTGGCCTCGACTCAAGAGGAATACCAACTTTCCACAAGCACCTCAAGAGGAGGCTTCTCTCAGCTACAGGTATGTGAGAGGGACCCTGAGTTTGTGGCATCAAGGGGAATGGACACCGAGATGCTCTGACTCGAAGTAAGGCCGTGTATCCCTGCAGTGAAGTGAATGCAGCCTCGTCTTGCATCTCCCAAGACGAAGGGATGTCTGAATCCGCTGTGGAGACCACAGAGAAAGACCTAGTCCCCCGCCTCATCGCGACCGGAGGCCTCACATCCTTTGAAAATTCGAGAGGTGCGCGGAGATCAATGCTTCCAAAGGAGCCGATGCCTGACTCCTCTTGAAAATGGATATTAGTCCCAGTATCCCTGTGGCACGTGGAAAGGGACCCTGGGTCTCCCCCCTCACGTGGATACGCATCCCAATTGCCATGGCAAGACTCGAGGAGAATCCTGAGGTGTACCTCGCACCTAGGCAGGAGTCCTGACGTCGCTGAACACACGTGTCTGGAAGGGCCCTCCCCGTCGTAACTGGAGAATATACCCCAGGTTCCGGCCGCAACTCGCGAAAAACCATGAGACTTCCCACTCGCTGCGAGATGAGGCCCGACTCCCATGCACTGCGTGCAGAGCAATTCCGTCTTCCACATCAAACGTGAAAGGAGCCTTGATTTCCTTGATGGCACTCCAGAGGAAACCCAAGATCACTCTCTCAAGTCTAGAGGGATCCTGAGGTCACTGTAGCAACACGAAAGGGCTCCGTGGACCCCAAATCGAATCGAGATGAGAGCTTAGTCCCTGGCTTCGACTCTGGAGGAATACTAGCTTTTAACAAGCACCTCAAGAGGAGGCTTCTTTCAGCTACAGGTATGTGAGAGGGACCCTGAGTTTGTGGCCTCAAGTGGAATGGACACAGAGATGCTCTGACTCGAAGTAAGGCCGGATATCCCTGCAGTGAATTGAATACAGGCTCGTCTTGCATCTCCCAAGACGAAGGGATGTCTGAATCCCCTGTGGAGACCAGAGAGAAAGACCTAGTCCTCAGCCTCATCGCGACCGAAGGCCTCACATCCTTTGAAAACTCGAGAGGTCCGCCGAGATCAATTCTTCCAAAGGAGACGATGCCTGACTCCTCTTGAAAATGGATAGGAGTCCCAGGATCCCTGTGGCACGTGGAAAGGGACCCTGGGTCTCCCGCCTCACGTGAAGACGCGTCCCAATTGCCATGCCAAGACTCGAGGAGAATCCCGAGGTGTCCCTCGCACCTAGGCAGGAGTCCTTACATCGCTGAACAAACAAGTGTCTGGAAATGCCCTCCCCGTCGTAACTCGAGAATATACCCCAGGTTCAGGCCGCAACTCGAGAAAAACCATGAGACTTCCCCCTCGCCGCGAGATGAGGCCCGATTCCCCTGCCCTGCGTGCAGAGCAATTCCGTGTTCCACATCAAACGTGAAAGGAGACTTGATTTCCTTGATGGCACTCCAGAGAAAACCCAAGATCACTGTCTCAAGTCTAGAGGGATCCTGAGGTCACTGTAGCAGCACGAAAGGGCTCCGTGGACCCCAAATCTACTCGAGATGAGAGCTTAGTCCCTGGCTTTGACTCAAGAGGAATACCAAGTTTCCACAATCACCTGAAGAGTAGGTTTCTCTCAGCTACAAGTATGTGAGAGGGACCCTGAGTTTTTGGCCTCAATTGGAATGGACAGCGAGATGCTCTGACTTAAGTAAGGCCGGATATCCCTGCAGTGAATTGAATGCAGGCTCGTCTTGCATCTCCCAAGACGAAGGGATGTCTGAATCCCCTGTGGAGACCACAAGAACGACCTAGTTCTCCGCCTCATCGCTTCCGGAGTCCTCACATCCTTTGAAAACTCGAGAGGTCCGCGGAGATCAATGCTTTCAAAGGAGGCGATGTCTGACTCCTCTTGAAAATGGATAGGAGTCCCAGGAACCCTTTGGTACGTGGAAGGGGCCCTGGGTCTCCCGCCTCACGTGGAGACGCATCCCAATTTCCATGCCAAGACTCGAGGAGAATCCCGAGGTGTCCCTCGCACCTAGGCAGGAGTCCTGACGTCGCTGAACAAACACGTGTCTGTAAGGGACCTCCCCGTCGTAACTCGAGAATATACCCCAGGTTGTGGCCGCTACTCGAGAAAAACCATGAGACTTCCACCTCGCCGCGAGTTGGGGCCCGATTCCCCTGCAGTGCGTGCAGAGCAATTCCGTGTTCCACATCAAACGTGAAAGGAGCCTTGATTTCCTTGATGGCACTCCAGAGAAAACCCAAGATCACTGTCTCAAGTCTAGAGGGATCCTGAGGTCACTGGAGCAACACGAAACGGCTCAGTGGACCCCAAATCAACTCGAGATGAGAGCTTAGTGTCTGGCTTCGACTCAAGAGGAATACCAACTTTCCACAAGCATCTCAAGAGGAGGCTTCTCTCAGCTACAGGTATGTGAGAGGGACCCTGAGTTTGTGGCCTCAAGTGGAATGGACACGGAGATGCTCTGACTCGAAGTAAGGCCGGATATCCCTGCAGTGAATTGAAAGCAGGCTCGTCTTCATCTCCCAAGACGAAGGGATGTCTGAATCCCCTGTGGAGACCACAGAGAAAGACCTAGTTTTCTGCCTCATCGAGACCTGAGGCCTCACATCCTTTGAAAACTCGAGAGGTCTGCGGAGATCAATGCTTCCAAAGGAGATGATGCCTGACTCTTCTTGAAAATGGATAGGAGTCCCAGGATTCCTGTGGCACGTAGAAAGGGACCCTGGGGTTCCCGCCTCACGTGGAGACGCGTCCCAATTGCCATGCCAAGACTCGAGGAGAATCCCGAGATGTCCCTCGCACCTAGGCAGGAGTCCTGACATCGCTGAACAAACACGTGTCTGGAAGGGCCCTCCCCGTCGTAACTCGAGAATATACCCTAGGTTCCGCCATCAACTTGAGAAAAACCATGAGACATCCCCATTGCCCCGAGATGAGGCCCGATTCCCATGCACTGTGTGCAGAGCAATTCCGTGTTCCACATCAAACTTGAAAGGAGCCTTGATTTCCTTGATGGCACTCCAGAGAAAACCCAAGATCACTGTCTCAAGTCTAGAGGGATCCTGAGGTCACTGGAGCAACAAGAAAGGGCACCGTGGACCCCAAATCACTCGAGATGAGAGCTTAGTCCCTGGCTTCGACTCAAGAGCAATACCAACTTTCCATAAGCACCTCAAGAGGAGGCTTCTCTCAGCTACAGGTATGTGAGAGGGACCCTGAATTTGTGGCCTCAAGTGTAATGGACACCGAGATGCTCTGACTCGCAGTAAGGCCGGATATCCCTGCAGTGAATTGAATGCAGGCTCGTCTTGCATCTCCCAAGACGAAGGGATGTCTGAATCCCCTGTGGAGACGACAGAGAAAGACCTAGTCCTCCGCCTCATCGCGACCGGAGGCCTCACATCCTTTCAAAACCCGAGAGGTCTGCGGAGATCAATGCTTCCAAAGGAGACAATGCCTGACTCCTCTTGAAAATGGATAGGAGTCCCAGGATCCCTGTGGCACGTGGAAAGGGACGCTGGGTCTCCCGCCTCAAGTGGAGACGCGTCCCAATTGCCATGCCAAGACTCGAGGAGAATCCCGAGGTGTCCCTCGCACCTAGGCAGGAGTCCTGACGTCGCTGAGCAAACACGTGTCTGGAAGGGCCCTCCCCGTCGTAACTCGAGAATATACCCCAGGTTCCGGCCGCAACTCGAGAAAAACCATGAGACTTCCCCTTCGCCGCGAGATGAGGCCCAATTCCCCTGCACTGCGTGCAGAGCAATTCCGTGTTCGACATCAAAAGTGAAAGGAGCCTTGATTTCCTTGATGGCACTCCAGAGAAAACCCAAGATCACTGTCTCAAGTCTAGAGGGATCCTGAGGTCACTGGAGCAACACGAAAGGTCTCCGTGGACCCCAAATCAACTCGAGATGAGAGCTTAGTCCCTGGCCTCGACTCAAGAGGAATACCAACTTTCCACAAGCACCTCAAGAGGAGGCTTCTCTCAGCTACAGGTATGTGAGAGGGACCCTGAATTTGTGGCATCAAGTGGAATGGACACCGAGATGCTCTGACTCAAAGTAAGGCCGGATATCCCAATAGTGAATTGAATGCAGGCTCGTCTTGCATCTCCCAAGACGAAGGGATGTCTGAATCCCCTGTGGAGACCACAGAGAAAGACCTAATTCTCTGCCTCTTCGCGACCGGAGGCCTCACATCCTTTGAAAACTCGAGAGGTCCGCGGAGATCAATGCTTCCAAAGGAGACGATGCCTGACTCCTCTTGAAAATGGATAGGTGTCCCAGGATCCCTGTGGCACGTGGAAAGGGACCCTGGGTCTCCCGCCTCACGTGGAGACGCGTCCCAATTGCCATGCCAAGACTCGAGGAGAATACCGAGGTGTCCCTCGCACCTAGGCAGGAGTCCTGACGTCGCTGAACAAACACGTGTCTGGAAGGGCCCTCCCAGTCGTAACTCGAGAATATAACCGAGGTTCCGGCCGCAACTCGAGAAAAACCATGAGACTTCCCCCTCGCCGCGAGATGAGGCCCGATTCCCCTGCAGTGCGTGCAGAGCAATTCCGTGTTCCACATCAAAGCTGAAAGGAGACTTGATTTCCTTGATGGCACTCCAGAGAAAACACAAGATCACTGTCTCAAGTCTAGAGGGATCCTGAGGTCACTGGAGCAACAAGAAAGGGCTCCGTGGACCCCAAATCAACTCGAGATGAGAGCTTAGTCCCTGGCTTCGACTCAAGAGGAATACCAATTTCCACAAGCACCTCAAGATGAGGCTTCTCTCAGCTACAGGTATGTGAGAGGGACCCTGAGTTTGTGGCCTCAAGTGGAATGGACACGGAGATGCTCTGACTCGAAGTAAGGCCGGATATCCCTGCAGTGAATTGAAAGCAGGCTCGTCTTGCATCTCCCAAGACGAAGGGATGTTTGAATCCCCTGTGGAGACCACAGAGAAAGACCTAGTTCTCCGCCTCTTCGAGACCGGAGGCCTCCCATCCTTTGAAAACTCAAGAGGTCCGCGGAGATCAATGCTTCCAAAGGAGACGATGCCTGACTCTTCTTGAAAATGGATAGGAGTCCCAGGATCCCTGTGGCACGTGGAAAGGGACCCTGGGTCTCCCGCCTCACGTGGAGACACGTACCAATTACCATGCCAAGACTCGAGGAGATTCCCGAGGTGTCCCTCGCACCTAGGCAGGAGTCCAGACGTCGCTGAACAAACACGTGTCTGGAAGGGCCCTCCCCATCGTAACTCGAGAATATTCCCTAGGTTCCGACCGTAACTTCAGAAAAACAATGAGACATCCCCCTTGCCGCGAGATGAGGCCCGATTCCCTTGCACTGTGTGCAGAGCAATTCCGTGTTCCACATCAAACTTGAAAGGAGCCTTGATTTCCTTGATGGCACCCCAGAGAAAACCCAAGATCACTGTCTCAAGTCTAGAGGGATCCTGAGGTCACTGGAGCAACAAGAAAGGGCTCCGTGGACCCCAAATCAACTCGAGATGAGAGCTTAGTCCCTGGCTTCGACTCAAGAGAAATACCAACTTTCCATAAGCACCTCAAGAGGAGGCTTCTCTCAGCTACAGGTATGTGAGAGTGACCCTGAATTTGTGGCCTCAAGTGTAATGGACACCGAGATGCTCTGACTCGAAGTAAGGCCGGATATCCATGCAGTGAATTGAATGCAGGCTCGTCTTGCATCTCCCAAGACGAAGGGATGTCTGAATCCCCTGTGGAGACGACAGAGAAAGACCTAGTCCTCCGCCTCATCACGACCGGAGGCCTCACATCCTTTGAAAATTCGAGATGTCTGCGGAGATCAATGCTTCTAAAGGAGACGATGCCTGACTCCTCTTGAAAATGGATAGGAGTCCCGGGATCCCTGTGGCACGTGGAAAGGGACACTGGGTCTCCCGCCTCACGTGGAAACGGGTCCCAATTGCCATGCCAAGACTCGAGGAGAATCCCGAGGTGTACCTCGCACCTAGGCAGGAGTCCTGACGTCGCTGAACAACACGTGTCTGGAAGGGCCCTCCCCGTCGTAACTCTCGAATATACCCCAGGTTCCGGCCGCAACTCGAGAAAAACCATGAGACTTCCCCTTCGCCGCGAGATGAGGCCCAATGCCCCTGCACTGCGTGCAGAGCAATTCCGTGTTCGACATCAAAAGTGAAAGGAGCCTTGATTTCCTTGATGGCACTCCAGAGAAAACCCAAGATCACTGTCTCAAGTCTAGAGGGATCCTGAGGTCACTGGAGCAACACGAAAGGTCTCTGTGGACCCCAAATCAACTCGAGATGAGAGCTTAGTCCCTGGCCTCGACTCAAGAGGAATACCAACTTTCCACAAGCACCTCAAGAGGAGGCTTCTCTCAGCTACAGGTATGTGAGAGTGACCCTGAGTTTGTGGCATCAAGTGGAATGGACACCGAGATGCTCTGACTCGAAGGAAGGCCGGATATCCCAATAGTGAATTGAATGCAGGCTCGTCTTGCATCTCCCAAGACGAAGGGATGTCTGAATCCCCTGTGGAGACCACAGAGAAAGACCTAATTCTCCGCCTCATCGCGACCGGAGGCCTCACATACTTTGAAAACTCGAGAGGTCCGCGGAGATCAATGCTTCCAAAGGAGACGATGCCTGACTCCTCTTGAAAATGGATAGGTGTCCCAGGATCCCTGTGGCACGTGGAAAGGGACCCTGGGTCTCCCGCCTCACGTGGAGACGCGTCCCAATTGCCATTCCAAGACTCGAGGAGAATCCCGAGGTGTCCCTCGCACCTAGGCAGGAGTCCTGACGTCGCTGAACAAACAGGTGTCTGGAAGGGCCCTCCCAGTCGTAACTCGAGAATATAACCGAGGTTCCGGCCGCAACTCGAGAAAAACCATGAGACTTCCCCCTCGCCGCGAAATGAGGCCCGATTCCCCTGCAGTGCGTGCAGAGCAATTCCGTGTTCCACATCAAAGCTGAAAGGAGCCTTGATTTCCTTGATGGCACTCCAGAGAAAACACAAGATCACTGTCTCAAGTCTAGAGGGATCCTGAGGTCACTGGAGCAACAAGAAAGGGCTCCGTGGACCCCAAATCAACTCGAGATGAGAGCTTAGTCCCTGGCTTCGACTCAAGAGGAATACCAACTTTCCATAAGCACCTCAAGATGAGGCTTCTCTCAGCTACAGGTATGTGAGAGTGACCCTGAATCTGTGGCCTCAAGTGTAATGGAAACCGAGATGCTCTGACTCGAAGTAAGGCCGGATATCCCTGCAGTGAATTGAATGCAGGCTCGTCTTGCATCTCCCAAGACGAAGGGATGTCTGAATGCCCTGTGGAGACGACAGAGAAAAACCTAGTCCTCCGCCTCATCGCGACCGGAGGACTCACATCCTTAGAAAATTCGAGATGTCTGCGGAGATCAATGCTTCCAAAGGAGACGATGCCTGACTCCTCTTGAAAATGGATAGGAGTCCCGGGATCCCTGTCGCACGTTGAAAGGGACACTGGGTCTCCCGCCTCACGTGGAGACGCGTCCCAATTGCCATGCCAAGACTCGAGGAGAATCCCGAGGTGTCCCTCGCACCTAGGCAGGAGTCCTGACGTCGCTGAAAAACACGTGTCTGGAAGGGCCCTCCCCGTCGTAACTCTCGAATATACCCCAGGTTCCGGCCGCAACTCGAGAAAAACCATGAGACTTCCCCTTCGCCGCGAGATGAGGCCCAATTCCCCTGCACTGCGTGCAGAGCAATTCCGTGTTCGATATCAAAAGTGAAAGGAGCCTTGATTTCCTTGATGGCACTCCAGAGAAAACCCAAGATCACTGTCTCAAGTCTAGAGGGATCCTGAGGTCACTGGAGCAACACGAAAGGTCTCCGTGGACCCCAAATCAACTCGAGATGAGAGCTTAGTCCCTGGCCTCGACTCAAGAGGAATACCAACTTTCCACAAGCACCTCAAGAGGAGGCTTCTCTCAGCTACAGGTATGTGAGAGGGACCCTGAGTTTGTGGCATCAAGTGGAATGGACACCGAGATGCTCTGACTCGAAGTAAGGCCGGATATCCCAATAGTGAATTGAATGCAGGCTTGTCTTGCATCTCCCAAGACGAAGGGATGTCTGAATCCCCTGTGGAGACCACAGAGAAAGACCTAATTCTCCGCCTCATCGCGACCGGAGGCCTCACATCCTTTGAAAACTCGAGAGGTCCGCGGAGATCAATGCTTCCAAAGGAGACGATGCCTGACTCCTCTTGAAAATGGATAGGTGTCATTAAAAAGAATTCATTTGAACCAGTCCTAATGAGATGGATGAAGCTGGAGCCCATTATACAGAGTGAAGTAAGCCAGAAAGATAAAGAACATTACAGCATACTGACACATGTATATGGAATTTAGAATGGTGATAACGATAACCGTATATGCAAAACAGAAAAAGAGACACAGAAATACAGAACAGACTTTTGAACTTTGTGGGAGAATGTGAGGGTGGGATATTTCAAAAGAACAGCATGTATACTATCTATGGTGAAACAGATCACCAGCCCAGGAGGGATGCACGGGACGGGCGCTCCGGCCTGGTGCACTGGGAAGACCCGGAGGAATCGGGTGGAGAGGGAGGTGGGAGGGGGGATCGGGATTGGGAATACATGTAAATCCATGGCTGATTCATATCAATGTATGACAAAACCCACTGGAAAAAAATAATAATAATAATAATAAAAAATTAAAAAAAAAAATAAAAAAATAAATTCAAAAAAAAAAAAAAAAAAAAAAAAAAAAGAAAATGGATAGGTGTCCCAGGATCCCTGTGGCACGTGGAAAGGGACTCTGGGTCTCCCGCCTCACGTGGAGACGCGTCCCAATTGCCATGCCAAGACTCGAGGAGAATCCCGAGGTGTCCCTCGCACCTAGGCAGGAGTCCTGACGTCGCTGAACAAACACGTGTCTGGAAGGGCCCTCCCCGTCGTAACTCGAGAATATAACCGAGGTTCCGGCCGCAACTCGAGAAAAACCATGAGACTTCCCCCTCGCCGCGAAATGAGGCCCGATTCCCCTGCAGTGCGTGCAGAGCAATTCCGTGTTCCACATCAAAGCTGAAAGGAGCCTTGATTTCCTTGATGGCACTCCAGAGAAAACACAAGATCACTGTCTCAAGTCTAGAGGGATTCTGAGGTCACGGAAGCAGCACCAAAGGGCTAAGTGGATGCCAAATCAACTCGAGATGAGAGATTAGTCCCTGGCTTCGACTCAAGAGGAATACCAATTTCCACAAGCACCTCAAGATGAGGCTTCTCTCAGCTACAGGTATGTGAGAGTGACCCTGAGTTTGTGGCCTCAAGTGGAATGGACACGGAGATGCTCTGACTCGAAGTAAGGCCGGATATCCCTGCAGTGAATTGAAAGCAGGCTCGTCTTGCATCTCCCAAGACGAAGGGATGTCTGAATCCCCTGTGGAGACCACAGAGAAAGACCTAGTTCCCCGCCCCATCGAGACCGGAGGCCTCCCATCCTTTGAAAACTCGAGAGGTCTGCGGAGATCAATGCTTCCAAAGGAGACGATGCCTGACTCCTCTTGAAAATGGATAGGAGTCCCAGGATCCCTGTGGCACGTGGAAAGGGACCCTGGGTCTCCCGCCTCACGTGGAGACGCGTCCCAATTACCATGCCAAGACTCGAGGAGATTCCCGAGGTGTCCCTCGCACCTAGGCAGGAGTCCTGACGTCGCTGAACAAACACGTGTCTGGAAGGGCCCTCCCCGTCGTAACTCGCGAGTATTCCCTAGGTTCCGACCGTAACTTCAGAAAAGCAATGAGACATCCCCCTTGCCGCGAGATGAGGCCCGATTCCCATGCACTGTGTGCAGAACAATTCCGTGTTCGACATCAAAAGTGAAAGGAGCCTTGATTTCCTTGATGGCACCCCAGAGAAAACCCAAGATCACTGGCTCAAGTCTAGAGGGATCTTGAGGTCACGGAAGCAGCACGAAAGGGCTAAGTGGATGCCAAATCAACTCGAGATGAGAGATTAGTCCCTGGCTTCGACTCAAGAGGCATACCAACTATTCACAAGCACCTCAAGAGGAGGCTTCTCTCAGCTACAGGTATGTGAGAGGGACCCTGAGTTTGTGGCCTCAAGTGGAATGGACACCGAGATGCTCTGACTCGAAGTAAGGCCAGATATCCCTGCAGTGAATTGAATGCAGGCTCGTCTTGCATCTCCCAAGACGAAGGGATGTCTGAATCCCCTGTGGAGACGACAGAGAAAGACCTAGTCCTCAGCCTCATCGCGACCGGAGACACCACATCCTTTGAAAAATCGAGAGGTCTGCGGAGATCAATGCTTCCAAAGGAGACGATGCCTGACTCCTCTTGAAAATGGATAGGAGTCCCAGGATCCCTGTGGCACGTGGAAAGGGA
Organism: Dama dama; assembly: GCF_033118175.1. Classification (NCBI taxonomy): domain Eukaryota; kingdom Metazoa; phylum Chordata; class Mammalia; order Artiodactyla; family Cervidae; genus Dama; species Dama dama. The sequence continues at coordinate 1,208,025 of NC_083693.1, forward strand.
CCCTGGGTCTCCCGCCTCACGTGGAGACGCGTCCCAATTGCCATGTCAAGACTCGAGGAGAACCCCGAGGTGTCCCTCGCACCTAGGCAGGATTCCTGACGTCGCTGAACAAACACGTGTCTGGAAGGGCCCTCCCCGTCGTAACCCGAGAATATACCCCAGGTTCCGGCCTCAACTCGAGAAAAACCATGAGACTTCCCCCTCGCCGCGACATGAGGCCCGATTCCCCTGCACTGCGTGCAGAGCAATTCCGTGTTTCACATCAAATGTGAAAGGAGCCTTGATTTCCTTGATGGCACTCCAGAGAAAACCCAAGATCACACTCTGAAGTCTAGAGGGATCCTGAGGTCACTGGAGCAACACAAAGGGCTCAGTGGACCCCAAATCAACTCGAGATGAGAGCTTAGTCCCTGGTTTCGACTCAAGAGGAATACCAACTTTCCACAAGCACCTCAAGCGGAGGCTTCTCTCAGCTACAGGTATGTGAGAGGGCCCCTGAGTTTGTGGCCTCAAGTGGAATGGACACCGAGATGATCTGATTCGAAGTAAAGCCGGATATCCCTGCAGTGAATTGAATGCAGGCTCGTCTTGCATCTCCCAAGACGAAGGGTTGTCTGAATCCCCTGTGGAGTCCACAGAGAAAGACCTAGTCCTCCGCCTCAACGCGAACGGAGGCCTCACGTCCTTTGAAAACTAGAGAGGTCCGTGGAGATCAATGCTTCCAAAGGAGACGATGCCTGACAACTCTTGAAAATGGATAGGAGTCCCAGGATCCCTGTGGCACGTGGAAAGGGACCCTGGGTCTTCCGCCTCACGTGGAGACGCGTCCCAATTGCCATGCCAAGACTCGGGAAGAATACCGAGGTTTCCCTCGCACCTAGGCAGGAGTCCTGACGTCGCTGAACAAACACGTGTCTGGAAGGGCCCTCCCCGTCGTAACTCGAGAATATACCCCAGGTTCCGGCCGCAACTCGAGAAAAACCATGAGACTTCCCCCTCGATGCGAAAAGAGGCCCGATTCCACTACACTGCGTGCAGAGCAATTCCGTGTTCCACATCAAACGTGAAAGGAGAGTTGATTTCCTTGATGGCACTCAAGAGAAAACCCAAGATCACTGTCTCAAGTCTAGAGGGATCCTGAGGTCACTGGAGCAACACGAAAGGGCTCCGTGGACCCCAAATGAACTCGAGATGAGGGCTTAGTCTCTGGCTTCGAGTCAAGAGGAATACCAACTTTCCACAAGCACCTCAAGAGGAGGCTTCTCTCAGTTACAAGTATGTGAGAGGGACCCTGAGTTTGTGGCCTCAAGTGGAATGGACACCGAGATGCTCTGACTCGAACTAAGGCCGGTTATCCCTGCAGTGAATTGAATACAGGCTCGTCTTGCATCTCCCAAGATGAAGTGTTGTCTGAATCCCCTGAGGAGACCACAGAGAAAGACCTAGTCCTCCACCTCAACGCAACCTGAGGCCTCATATCCTTTGAAAACTCGAGAGGTCCGCGGAGATCAATGCTTCCAAAGGAGACGATGCCTGACTCCTCTTGAAAATGGATAGGAGTCCCAGGATCCCTGTGGCACGTGGAAAGGGACCCTGGGTCTCCCTCCTCACGTGGAGACGCGTCCCAATTGCCATGCCAAGACTCGAGGAGAATCCCGAGGTGTCCCTTGCACCTAGGCAGGAGTCCTGACGTCGCTGAACAAACACGTGTCTGGAAGGGCCCTCCCCGTCGTAACTCGAGAATATACCCCAGGTTCCGGCCGCAACTCGAGAAAAACCATGAGACTTCCCCCTCGCCGTGAGATGAGGCCCGATTCCCCTGCCCTGCATGCAGAGCAATTCCGTATTCCACATCAAAAGTGAATGGAGCCTTGATTTCCTTGATGACACTCCAGAGAACACCCAAGATCACTGTCCCTAGTCTAGAGGGATCCTGAGGTCACTGTAACAACACGAAAGGGCTCCATGGACCCCAAATCAACTCGAGATGAGAGCTTAGTCCCTGGCTTCGACTCAAGAGGAATACCAACTTTCCACAAGCACCTCAAGAGGAGGCTTCTCTCAGCTACAGGTATGTGAGAGGGCCCCTGAGTTTGTGGCCTCAAGTGGAATGGACACTGTGATGCTCTGACTCGAAGTAACGCCGGATATCCCTGCAGTGAATTGAATGCAGGCTCGTCTTGCATCTCCCAAGACGAAGGGATGTCTGAATCCCCTGTGGAGACCACAGAGAAAAACCTAATTCTCCGCCTCATAGCGAGCGGAGGCCTCACATCCTTTGAAAATTCGAGAGGTCCGCGGAGATCAATGCTTCCAAAGGAGACGATGCCTGACTCCTCTTGAAAATGGATAGGAGTCCCAGAATCCCTGTGGCACGTGGAAAGGGACCCTGGGTCTCCCTCCTCACGTGGAGACGCGTCCCAATTGCCATGCCAAGACTCGAGGAGAATCCCGAGGTGTCCCTTGCACCTAGGCAGGAGTCCTGACGTCGCTGAACAAACACGTGTCTGGAAGGGCCCTCCCCGTCGTAACTCGAGAATATACCCCAGGTTCCGGCCGCAACTCGAGAAAAACCATGAGATTTCCCCCTCGCCGCGAGTTGAGGTCCGATTCCCCTGCACTGCATGCAGAGCAATTCCGTGTTCCACATCAAACGTGAAAGGAGCCTTGATTTCCTTGATGACACTCCAGAGAAAACCCAAGATCACTGTCTCAAGTCTAGAGGGATCCTGAGGTCACTGGACCAACAGGAAAGGGCTCCGTGGACCGAAATCAACTCAAGATGAGAGCTTAGTCCCTGGTTTCGACTCAAGAGGAATACCAACTTTCCACAAGCACCTCAAGAGGAGGCTTCTCTCAGCTACAGGTATGTGAGAGGGACCCTGAGTTTGTGGCCTCAAGTGGAATGGACACCGGGATGCTCTGACTCGAAGTAAGGCCGGATATCCCTGCAGTGAATTGAATGCAGGCTCGTCTTGCATCTCCCAAGACGAAGGGATGTCTGAATCCCCTGTGGAGATGACAGAGAAAGAGCTAGTCCTAAGCCTCATCGCGAGCGGAGGCCTCACATCCTTTGAAAACTCGAGAGGTCCGCGGAGATCAATGCTTCCAAAGGAGACGATGCCTGACTCCTCTTGAAAATGGATAGGAGTCCCAGCAGTCCTGTGGCACGTGGAAAGGGACCGTGGGTCTCCCGCCTCACGTGGAGACGCGTCCCAATTGCCATGCCAAGACTCGAGGTGAATCCCGAGGTGTCCCTCGCAACTAGGCAGGAGTCCCGACGTCGCTGAACAAACACGTGTCTGGAAGGGCCCTCCCCGTCGTAACTCGAGAATATACCCCAGTTCCGGCCGCAACTCGAGAAAAACCATGAGACTTCCCCCTTGCCACGAGATGAGGCCCGATTCCCCTGCACTGCGTGCAGAGCAATTCCGTCTTCCACATCAAATTTGAAAGGAGCCTTGATTTCCTTGATGGCACTCCAGAGAAAACCCAAGATCACTGTCTCAAGTCTAGAGGGATCCTGAGATCACTGGAGCAACACGAAAGGGCTCCGTGGACCCCAAATCAACTCGAGATGAGAGCTTAGTCCCTGGCGTCAACTCAAGAGGAATATCAACTTTCCACAAGCACCTCAAGAGGAGGCTTCTCTGAGCTACAGGTATGTGAGAGGGACCCTGAGTTTGTGGCCTCAAATGGAATGGACACCGAGATGCTCTGACTCGATGTAAGGCCGGATATCCCTGCAGTGAATTGAATGCAGGCTCGTCTTGCATCTCCCAAGACGAAGGGATGTCTGAATCCCCTGTGGAGACCACAGAGAAAGACCTAACTTTCTGCCTCATCGCGACCAGAGACCTCACATCCTTTGAAAATCCGAGAGGTCCGCGGAGATCAATGCTTCCAAAGGAGACGATGCCTGACTCCTCTTGAAAATGGATAGGAGTCCCAGGATCCCTGTGGCACGTGGAAAGGGACCCTGGGTCTCCCTCCTCACGTGGAGACGCGTCCCAATTGCCATGCCAAGACTCGAGGAGAATCCCGAGGTGTCCCTTGCACCTAGGCAGGAGTCCTGACGTCGCTGAACAAACACGTGTCTGGAAGGGCCCTCCCCGTCGTAACTCGAGAATATACCCCAGGTTCGGGCCGCAACTCGAGAAAAACCATGAGACTTCCCCCTCGCCGCGAGATGAGGCCCGATTCCCCTGCCCTGCATGCAGAGCAATTCCGTATTCCACATCAAAACTGAAAGGAGCCTTGATTTCCTTGATGCCACTCCAGAGAAAACCCAAGATCACTGTCCCTAGTCTAGAGGGATCCTGAGGTCAGTGTAACAACACGATAGGTCTCCATGGACCCCAAATCAACTCGAGATGAGAGCTTAGTCCCTGGCTTCGACTCAAGAGGAATACCAACTTTCCACAAGCACCTCAAGAGGAGGCTTCTCTCAGCTACAGGTATGTGAGAGGGCCCCTGAGTTTGTGGCCTCAAGTGGAATGGACACCGAGATGCTCTGACTCGAAGTAAGGCCGGATATCCCTGCAGTGAATTGAATGCAGGCTCGTCTTGCATCTCCCAAGACGAAGGGATGTCTGAATCCCCTGTGGAGACCACAGAGAAAAACCTAATTCTCCGCCTCATCGCGAGCGGAGGCCGCACATCCTTTGAAAACTCGAGAGGTCCGCGGAGATCAATGCTTCCATAGGAGCCGATACCTGACTCCTCTTGAAAATGGATAGGAGTCCCAGGATCACTGTGGCACGTGGAAAGGGACCCTGGGTCTCCTGCCTCACGTGGAGACGCGTCCCAATTGCCATGCCAAGACTCGAGGAGAATCCCGAGGTGTCCCTCGCACCTAGGCAGGAGTCCTGACGTCGCTGAACAAACACGTGTCTGGCAGGGCCCTCCCCGTCGTAACTCGAGAATATACCCCAGGTTCGGGCCGCAACTCGAGAAAAACCATGAGACTTCCCCCTCGCCGCGAGATGAGGCCTGATTCCCCTGCCCTGCGTGCAAACCAATTCCGTTTTCCACATCAAACGTGAAAGGAGCCTTGATTTCCTTGATGACACTCCAGAGAAAACACAAGTTCACTGTCTCAAGTCTAGAGGGATCCTGAGGTAACTGGAGCAACACGAAAGGGCTCCGTGGACCCCAAATCATCTCGAGATGAGAGCTTAGACCCTGGCTTCGACTCAAGAGGAATACCAACTTTCCACAAGCAACTCAAGAGGAGGCTTCTCTCAGCTACAGGTATGTGAGAGGACCCCTGAGTTTGTGACCTCAAGTGGAATGGACACCGAGATGCTCTGACTCGAAGTAAGGCCGGATATCCCTGCAGTGAATTGAATGCAGGCTCGTCTTGCATCTCCCAAGACGAAGGGATGTCTGAATCTCCTGTGGAGACCACAGAGAAAAACCTAATTCTCCGCCTCATCACGAGCAGAGGCCTCACATCCTTTGAAAACTCGAGAGGTCCGCGGAGATCATTGCTTCCAAAGGAGACGATGCCTGACTCCTCTTGAAAATGGATAGGAGTCCCAGGATCCCTGTGGCACGTGGAAAGGGAACCTGGGTCTCCCTCCTCACGTGGAGACGCGTCCCAATTGCCATGCCAAGACTCGAGGAGAATCCCGAGGTGTCCCTCGCACCTAGGCAGGAGTCCTGAGGTCGCTGAACAAACACGTGTCTGGAAGGGCCCTACCAGTCGTAACTCGAGAATATAACCCAGGTTCGGGCCGCAACTCGAGAAAAACCATGAGACTTCCCCCTCGCCGCGAGATGAGGCCTGATTCCCCTGCCCTGAGTGCAAAGCAATTCCGTTTTCCACATCAAAAGTGAAAGGAGCCTTGATTTCCTTGATGGCACTCCAGAGAAAACCCAAGTTCACTGTCTCAAGTCTAGAGGGATCCTGAGGTCACTTGAGCAACACAAAAGGGCTCCGTGGACCACAAATCAACTCGAGATGAGAGCTTAGTCCCTGGCTTCGACTCAAGAGGAATACCAACTTTCCACAAGCACCTCAAGAGGAGGCTTCTCTCAGCTACAGGTATGTGAGAGGGACCCTGAGTTTGTGGCCTCAAGTGGAATGGACACCGAGATGCTCTGACTCTACGTAAGGCCGGATATCCCTGCAGTGAATTGAATGCAGGCTCGTCTTGCATCTCCCAAGACGAAGGGATGTCTGAATCCCCTGTGGAGATGACAGAGAAAGACCTAGTCCTCCGCCTCATCGCGAGCGGAGGCCTCACATCCTTTGAAAACTCGAGAGGTCCGCGGAGATCAATGCTTCCAAAGGAGACGATGCCTGACTCCTCTTGAAAATGGATAGGAATCCCAGGATCCCTGTGGCACGTGGAAAGGGACCTTGGGTCTCACGCCTCACGTGGAGACGCGTCCCAATTGCCATGCCAAGACTCGAGGAGAATCCCGAGGTGTCCCTCGCACCTAGGCAGGAGTCCTGACGTCGCTGAACAAACACGTTTCTGGAAGGGCCCTCCCCGTCGTAACTCGAGAATATACCCCAGGTTCCGGCCGCAACTCGAGAAAAACCATGAGACTTCCCGCTTGCCACGAGATGAGGCCCGATTCCCCTGCACTGCGTGCAGAGCAATTCCGTGTTCCACATCAAATTTGAAAGGAGCCTTGATTTCCTTGATGGCACTCCAGAGAAAACCCAAGATCACTGTCTCAAGTCTAGAGGGATCCTGAGGTCACTGGAGCAACACGAAAGGGCTCCGTGGACCCCAAATCAACTCGAGATGAGAGCTTAGTCCCTGGCTTCGACTCAAGAGGAATACCAACTTTCCACAATCACCTCAAGAGGAGGCTTCTCTGAGCTACAGGTATGTGAGAGGGACCCTGAGTTTGTGGCCTCAAATGGAATGGACACCGAGATGCTCTGACTCGAAGTAAGGCCGGATATCCCTGCAGTGAATTGAATGCAGGCTCGTCTTGCATCTCCCAAGACGAAGGGATGTCTGAATCCCCTGTGGAGACCACAGAGAAAGACCTAACTTTCTGCCTCATCGCGACCAGAGACCTCACATCCTTTGAAAATCCGAGAGGTCCGCGGAGATCAATGCTTCCAAAGGAGACGATGCCTGACTCCTCTTGAAAATGGATAGGCGTCCCAGGATCCCTGTGGCACGTGGAAAGGGACACTGGGTTTCCCGCCTCACGTGGAGACGCGTCCCCATTGCCATGCCAAGACTCGAGGAGAATCCCGAGGTGTCCCTCGCACCTAGGCAGGAGTCCTAACGTCGCTGAACAAACACGTGTCTGGAAGGGCCCTCCCCGTCGTAACTCGAGAATATAACCCAGGTTCGGGCCGCAACTCGAGAAAAACCATGAGACTTCCCCCTCGCCGCTGGATGAAGCAAGATTCCCCTGCACTGCGTGCAGAACAATTCCGTGTTCCACATCAAACGTGAAAGGAGCCTTGAATTCCTTGATGGCACTGCAGAGAAAACGCAAGATCACTGTCTCAAGTCTAGAGGGATCCTGAGGGCAATGGAGCAACACGAAAGTGCTCTGTGGACCCCAAATCAACTCGAGATGAGAGCTTAGTCCCTGGCTTCGACTCAAGAGGAATACCAACTTTCCACAAGCACCTCAAGGGGAGGCTTTTCTCAGCTACAGGTATGTGAGAGGGACCCTGAGTTTGTGGCCTCAAGTGGAATGGACACCGAGATGCTCTGACTCGAAGTAAGGCCGGATATCCCTGCAGTGAATTGAATGCAGGCTCGTCTTGCATGTCCCAAGACGAAGGGATGTCTGAATCCCCTGTGGAGACCACAGAGAAAGACCGAGTTCTCCGCCTCATCGCGACCGGAGGCCTCACATCCTTTGAAAACTCGAGAGGTCCGCGGAGATCAATGCTTCCAAAGGAGACGATGCCTGACTCCTCTTGAAAATGGATAGGAGTCCCAGGATCCCTGTGGCACGTGGAAAGGGACCCTGGGTCTCCCGCCTCACGTGGAGACGCGTCCCAATTGCCATGCCAAGACTCGAGGAGAATCCCGAGATGTCCCTCGCACCTAGGCAGGAGTCCTGACGTCACTGAACAAACACGTGTCTGGAAGGGCCCTACCCGTCGTAACTCGAGAATATACCCCAGGTTCGGGCCGCAACTCGAGAAAAACCATGAGACTTCCCCCTCGCCGCGAGATGAGGTCTGATTCCCCTGCCCTGCGTGCAAAGCAATTCCGTTTTCCACATCAAAATTGAAAGGAGCCTTGATTTCCTTGATGGCACTCCAGAGAAAACCCAAGTTCACTGTCTCAAGTCTAGAGGGATCCTGAGGTCACTGGAGCAACACGAAAGGGCTCCGTGGACCACAAATCAACTCGAGATAAGAGCTTAGTCCCTGGCTTCGACTCAAGAGGAATACCAACTTTCCACAAGCACCTCAAGAGGAGGCTTCTCTCAGCTACAGGTATGTGAGAGGGACCCTGAGTTTGTGGCCTCAAGTGGAATGGAAACCGAGATGCTCTGACTCGAAGTAAGGCCGGATATCCCTGCAGTGAATTGAATGCACGATCGTCTTTCATCTCCCAAGACGAAGGGATGTCTGAATCCCCTGTAGAGATGACAGAGAAAGAGCTAGTCCTCCGCCTCATCGCGAGCGGAGGCCTCACATCCTTTGAAAACTCGAGAGGTCCGCGGAGATCAATGCTTCCAAAGGAGACGATGCCTGACTCCTCTTGAAAATGTATAGGAGTCCCAGGATCCCTGTGGCACGTGGAAAGGGACCCTGGGTCTCCCTCCTCACGTGGAGACGCGTCCCAATTGCCATGCCAAGACTCGAGGAGAATCCCGAGGTGTCCCTTGCACCTAGGCAGGAGTCCTGACGTCGCTGAACAAACACGTGTCTGGAAGGGCCCTCCCCGTCGTAACTCGAGAATATACCCCAGGTTCCGGCCGCAACTCGAGAAAAACCATGAGACTTCCCCCTCGCCGCGAGATGAGGCCCGATTCCCCTGCCCTGCATGCAGAGCAATTCCGTATTCCACATCAGAAGTGAAAGGAGCCTTGATTTCCTTGATGACACTCCAGAGAAAACCCAAGATCACTGTCCCTAGTCTAGAGGGATCCTGAGGTCACTGTAACAACACGAAAGGGCTCCATGGACCCCAAATCAACTCGAGATGAGAGCTTAGTCCCTGGCTTCGACTCAAGAGGAATACCAACTTTCCACAAGCTCCTCAAGAGGAGGCTTCTCTCAGCTACAGGTATGTGAGAGGGCCCCTGAGTTTGTGGCCTCAAGTGGAATGGACATTGAGATGCTCTGACTCGAAGTAAGGCCGGATATCCCTGCAGTGAATTGAATGCAGGCTCGTCTTGCAACTCCCAAGACGAAGGGATGTCTGAATCCCCTGTGGAGACCACAGAGAAAAACCTAATTCTCCGCCTCATCGCGAGCGGAGGCCTCACATCCTTTGAAAACTCGAGAGATCCGCGGAGATCATTGCTTCCAAAGGAGAAGATGCCTGACTCCTCTTGAAAATGGATAGGAGTCCCAGGATCCCTGTGGCACGTGGAAAGGGACCCTGGGTCTCCTGCCTCACGTGGAGACGCGTCCCAATTGCCATGCCAAGACTCGAGGAGAATCCCGAGGTGTCCCTCGCACCTAGGCAGGAGTCCTGACGTCGCTGAACAAACACGTGTCTGGAAGGGCCCTGCCAGTCGTAACTCGAGAATATACCCCAGGTTCGGGCCGCAACTCGAGAAAAACCATGAGACTTCCCCCTCACCGCGAGATGAGGCCTGATTCCCCTGCCCTGCGTGCAAACCAATTCCGTTTTCCACATCAAACGTGAAAGGAGCCTTGATTTCCTTGATGGCACTCCAGAGAAAACCCAAGATCACTGTCTCAAGTCTAGAGGGATCCTGAGGTAACTGGAGCAACACGAAAGGGCTCCGTGGACCACAAATCAACTCGGGATGAGAGCTTAGTCCCTGGCTTCGACTCAAGAGGAATACCAACTTTCCACAAGCACCTCAAGAGGAGGCTTCTCTCAGCTACAGGTATGTGAGAGGGCCCCTGAGTTTGTGACCTCAAGTGGAATGGACACCGAGATGCTCTGACTCGAAGTAAGGCCGGATATCCCTGCAGTGAATTGAATGCAGGCTCGTCTTGCATCTCCCAAGACGAAGGGATGTCTGAATCCCCTGTGGAGAAGACAGAGAAAGAGCTAGTCCTCCGCCTCATCGCGAGCGGAGGCCTCACATCCTTTGAAAACTCGAGAGGTCCGCGGAGATCAATGCTTCCAAAGGAGACGATGCCTGACTCCTCTTGAAAATGGATAGGAGTCCCAGGATCCTTGTGGCACGTGGAAAGGGACCCTGGGTCTCCCGCCTCACGTGGAGACGCGTCCCCATTGCCATGCCAAGACTCGAGGAGAATCCCGAGGTGTCCCTCGCACCTAGGCAGGAGTCCTGACGTCGCTGAACAAACACGTGTCTGGAAGGGCCCTCCCCGTCGTAACTCGAGAATATACCCCAGGTTCCGGCCGCAACTCGAGAAAAACCATGAGACTTCCCCCTCGCCGCTGGATGAAACAAGATTCCCCTGCACTGCGTGCAGAACAATTCCGTGTTCCACATCAAACGTGAAAGGAGCCTTGAATTCCTTGATGGCACTGCAGAGAAAACGCAAGATGACTGTCTCAAGTCTAGAGGGATCCTGAGGTCACTAGAGCAACACGAAAGGGCTCTGTGGACCCCAAATCAACTCGAGATGAGAGCTTAGTCCCTGGCTTCGACTCAAGAGGAATACCAACTTTCCACAAGCACCTCAAGGGGAGGCTTCTCTCAGCTACAGGTATGTGAGAGGGACCCTGAGTTTGTGGCCTCAAGTGGAATGGACACCGAGATGCTCTGACTCGAAGTAAGGCCGGATATCCCTGCAGTGAATTGAATGCAGGCTCGTCTTGCATCTCCCAAGACGAAGGGATGTCTGAATCCCCTGTGGAGACCACAGAGAAAGACCGAGTTCTCCGCCTCATCGCGACCGGAGGCCTCACATCCTTTGAAAACTCGAGAGGTCCGCGGAGATCAATGCTTCCAAAGGAGACGATGCCTGACTCCTCTTGAAAATGGATAGGAGTCCCAGGATCCCTGTGGCACGTGGAAAGGGACCCTGGGTCTCCTGCCTCACGTGGAGCCGCGTCCCAATTTCCATGCCAAGACTCGAGGAGAATCCCGAGGTGTCCCTCGCACCTAGGCAGGAGTCCTGACGTCGCTGAACAAACACGTGTCTGGAAGGGCCCTCCCCGTCGTAACTCGAGAATATACCCCAGGTTCGGGCCGCAACTCGAGAAAAACCATGAGACTTCCCCCTCGCCGCGAGATGAGGCCTGATTCCCCTGCCCTGCGTGCAAACCAATTCCGTTTTCCACATCAAACGTGAAAGGAGCCTTGATTTCCTTGATGGCACTCCAGAGAAAACCCAAGATCACTGTCTCAAGTCTAGAGGGATCCTGAGGTAACTGGAGCAACACGAAAGGGCTCCGTGGACCACAAATCAACTCGGGATGAGAGCTTAGTCCCTGGCTTCGACTCAAGAGGAATACCAACTTTCCACAAGCACCTCAAGAGGAGGCTTCTCTCAGCTACAGGTATGTGAGAGGGACCCTGAGTTTGTGACCTCAAGTGGAATGGACACCGAGATGCTCTGACTCGAAGTAAGGCCGGATATCCCTGCAATGAATTGAATGCACGATCGCCTTGCATCTCCCAAGACGAAGGGATGTCTGAATCCCCTGTAGAGATGACAGAGAAAGAGCTAGTCCTCCGCCTCATCGCGAGCGGAGGCCTCACATCCTTTGAAAACTCGAGAGGTCCGCGGAGATCAATGCTTCCAAAGGAGACGATGCCTGACTCCTCTTGAAAATGGATAGGAGTCCCAGGATCCCTGTGGCACGTGGAAAGGGACCCTGGGTCTCCCGCCTCACGTGGAGACGCGTCCCCATTGACATGCCAAGACTCGAGGAGAATCCCGAGGTGTCCCTCTCACCTAGGCAGGAGTCCTGACGTCGCTGAACAAACACGTGTCTGGAAGGGCCCTCCCCGTCGTAACTCGAGAATATACCCCAGGTTTCGGCCGCAACTTGAGAAAAACCATGAGACATCCCCCTTGCCACGAGATGAGGCCCGATTCCCCTGCACTGCGTGCAGAGCAATTCCGTGTTCCACATCAAATTTGAAAGGAGCCTTGATTTCCTTGATGGCACTCCAGAGAAAACCCAAGATCACTGTCTCAAGTCTAGAGGGATCCTGAGGTCACTGGAGCAACACGAAAGGGCTCCGTGGACCCCAAATCAACTCGAGATGAGAGCTTAGTCCCTGGCTTCGACTCAAGAGGAATATCAACTTTCCACAAGCACCTCAAGAGGAGGCTTCTCTGAGCTACAGGTATGTGAGAGGGACCCTGAGGTTGTGGCCTCAAATGGAATGGACACCGAGATGCTCTGACTCGAAGTAAGGCCGGATATCCCTGCAGTGAAATGAATGCAGGCTCGTCTTGCATCTCCCAAGACGAAGGGATGTCTGAATCCCCTGTGGAGACCACAGAGAAAGACCTAACTTTCTGCCTCATCGCGACCAGAGACCTCACATCCTTTGAAAATTCGAGAGGTCCGCGGAGATCAATGCTTCCAAAGGAGACGATGCCTGACTCCTCTTGAAAATGGATAGGAGTCCCAGGATCCCTGTGGCACGTGGAAAGGGACACTGGGTTTCCCGCCTCACGTGGAGACGCGTCCCCATTGCCATGCCAAGACTCGAGGAGAATCCCGAGGTGTCCCTCGCACCTAGGCAGGAGTCCTGACGTCGCTGAACAAACACGTGTCTGGAAGGGCTCTCCCCGTCGTAACTCGAGAATATACCCCAGGTTCCGGCCGCAACTCGAGAAAAACCATGAGACTTCCCCTCGCCGCTGGATGAAGCCCGATTCCCCTGCACTGCGTGCAGAACAATTCCGTGTTCCACATCAAACGTGAAAGGAGCCTTGATTTCCTTGATGGCACTGCAGAGAAAACGCAAGATCACTGTCTCAAGTCTAGAGGGATCCTGAGGTCACTGGAGCAACACGAAAGGGCTCTGTGGACCCCAAATCAACTCGAGATGACAGCTTAGTCCCTGGCTTCGACTGAAGAGGAATACCAACTTTCCACAAGCACCTCAAGAGGAGGCTTCTCTCAGCTACAGGTATGTGAGAGGGACCCTGAGTTTGTGGCCTCAAGTGGAATGGACACCGAGATGCTC